>NC_059157.1:184155954-185378956 GCF_019923935.1 Bubalus bubalis
TAGCTCAATATCTTATAATAACATATATTAGAAAAGAACCTGGAAAAGAAAGGATATATGTATACATATAATTGAATCACTTTGCTGTACACCTGAAACTAACACAACAGTTGTAAATCACCTATATTTCAATTTAAAAAATATAGAAAACAAAGCAGGGACTTCCCTGGTGGTCCAGTGGTTAAGAATGCACCTTCCAATGCAGGGGCCTGGGTTCGATCGCTGGTGGGGGAACTACAGTCCCCTATGCTGTGGGCTGTGTCCAAAAATTTAAAAATGAGACACACGTAAAACAAAAGAAGGGGACATGAAATGACAAATAGAACACTGTCTAGGCAGCGCCATGTACACTATGAGGATTTAAGAAGCATTTGTCCCTGTTCCTCTGGTTAATCACAGTAGCTTCTTTTTAGGGCGGAATTAAGGTGAAAGGGGAGTGAACACATTTCCAAATGGCCCCGAGGATGGAGAAAGCAGGAAGTTTTAGTTCATTCTGTTTGTCTTTTTCCTAAATAAGCAAGTCTGGTGTTCCTGGCTGGAAGTTATCTTTTCCCAAAAGAAACAACACTGACCTGGCTTCTTTGGAACCCGTCCCTTCCCTCCCTCTCTCTCAGCTCTACTGGTGTGAAAGCCAGGAGGACTCAGATCAACCAGCAGAGATGTGTTAACAGTAGTCAGCCAGCTTTGCCTTTCATCTCCCTTCCTTTGCTTTTCTGAGGTGCTAATGAAGAGCGACATTGCCATGGGGTTTCACGAATTATAAAATGTCACTTGCAGATTATGCTGAAACGAGACTTCTATTTGTGGTCATACCGGAGATTATTTAAGCAGCGTCAGATGGTGCTTTCTTAAATAGGTCACCAGACAGGGGCTGGAGATGGTTTTCATGTTCCAAAATCGTTGTGGTGGCTGTATTTAACAGGAGGGGGTGGACAACAGACTGGATCACCAGCAACAAGATAGACTGACGTCAGATGATTATTTCAAAGAACTGTGGGTGACGTGTGTGTGTGCGTGTGTGTGTCTGCACATGCGTGCTTGTCATGTCTGACTCTTTCCAATTCCACAGACTGTGTAGCCTGCCAGGCTCCTCTGTACATGGGATTTCCCAGGCAAGAATACTGGAATGGGTTGATATTTCCTTCTCCAGGGGATCTTCCTGACCCAGGGATCGAACCCGAGTCTCCTACATTTCTTGCATTAACAGGCAGATTCTTTACCACTGAGCCACCTGAAGTGTGCAAAATGAGTTCCTCCTTTCATCGGAGGCTCTTGGCCAAGCTGTATTCAATCTGAGTTTTTCTTCAACTCTGATTTATCTGGAGAGTCCCAAGGGGAAATCCAAGCTTCATCATGCATCCCGCTTCCCTAAAAAAACAGGAATACCAGGCTGCTCTGGAGGCAGTCAGTACCCCTCTCTAATTTCATCTTTCTCATACTTTCTCCTCTCTGCCCCCTCCAAGGCCCAAATGAAGGTCACGAGACTTGACTACAACTCTGAGAGGTCTCCATTGCATTGGAAAAAGAGAAATCAGGAGAAGTAATCTGTGTGCATTATGCTGTTTACTTTTCTCCAGAAACCACCACCATACACATTCGTGATCCACTGGCATGAATAAAATCACAAATCCTAAACCTTGAAATAATTACTGATCTGTTGTGTGCATACTAAATTGCTTCAGTCATGTCTGACTCCTTGGACCCTATAGACTCTAGCCCTCCAGGCTCTTCTGTCCATGGGGATTCTCCAGGCAAGAATACTGGAGTGGGTTGCCATGCCCTCCTCCAGGGGATCCTCCTGACCCAGGGATCACACCTGCATTTCTTATGTCTCTTGCATTGGCAGGTGGGTTCTTTACCACTAGCGCCAATTGGGAAGCCCCATTGATCAGTTACTCTTTATTAATCTCTGTGCAAAGTGAGGGAATTCAACCAACCACCACACTGAGAAATCCAAACTCGTTTTCCTTGACATGTCAGCAGCAAGAAACTCAAATAAATAATCCTTCCTGCTTCAAGCACCTTCTTGGTAGGCTTGCAGGAAACCATGGTCTCCCAGCTCCATCCTACCTTACTGGGGCCCTTCTAGGTCTCCTGGGGTTTCCCTGACTGGTGACATGGCAGGGCCCCAGGTCTTGTCCCTTGGTCCCTCATACTCATTGCTTGGTGATCTCACCCCACCCCAAAGCACTAAAATGGTCCCTTTGCAGACAATTCCCATCTTTGGCCGCCAGCCAGGACCTGTCTTCCAAGCCCCAGGCTGTGTGTCCAATTCAACATCTCCACCTGAGCATCTAGTTGACACCTCAGACTGACACCCAGAACCACCCTGGACTTCTCTCCTTAACCTACAGGCCTCCCTCTGTTTAACTGTTCACAACACAGACCTGTGGTGCATCCTGGCTTCTATAGCCAAGCTGTTAGCAAATACTGTTGGTCAAATTGCTCAGTGGCTGGTGGGGCAGTGTAGATACAAGGAGTGAATTTTACTGGGAGAGAAGTGTCACATTTCTGCACTTGTTAAGAGCAGAGATGCTAATTCAAGGCTGTTTGTGGTGCAAATGATCTTGGAAAATGGAGATTGGGTCTCCTGGAGCAAAGCGCAGATCTGCTTCTTGTCCAGTGAAATAACATTTCCTACAAAGAAAAGGCAGGGCTTCCCCGGTGGCTCAGAGGGTAAAGAATATGCATGCAATGCAGGAGATACAGGAGACATGGGTTCCATCCCTGGATTGGGAAGATCCCCTGGAGGAGGAAATGGCAACCCATTCTAATATTCTTGCCTGAAAAATCCCATGGACTGAGAAGAACATGACTGAGCGACAAAGCAAGCATGCACAGAGAAAAGGCAGGTTTGCTTATCATTCGTCATGGAAGTTCCAGGTTCCTTAAATCCAAGGGTCTTCAGCTGTGATGCAGACCCACTGCAAGCAAGTATCTACCTGGATAGTTCTGCCTCAGCCTATTGGGACTTGGGGGATGGAGGGCAGGTGAAACTGACACAGACATGAAGCACAGGCTCCTTGCTTGCTCCAACTAAGTCCTGTCTCTAGCCTGAAGTCTCATGTTTATACCAGGCCTAGGGAGATTGTGGCAGACTTACCTGTAAGTTTTCAAGTCAGCAAAATTCCTGACCCTTCATGGTTCTTGACACTGTGATGTTACAGAGTGGACTATGATTAGATATATAGAAACAACACAATATTTTTAAGGGTGTTGTATTTCAGGCCATCATATTTCTACTAATCAGAAAGCTACAAAGCTGCTAACAAAGGTCATTTCTTTGAGAGTATGCAAGGAAGCAATGAAAAAGAATGCCTTAGGAAAGGACGGTGAATGAGGTGGGAGAAGTTCTGCCAGAGAAGAGAAACGGCCTTGTCATGGAACCCTTCCCTTAAGTAGGGGGCGGACGCCAGGCACTAATTTCAAGACTGGTACAACTAGTGCCTACTGTCTGTTCAGTTTCCTGGTGGCACTAGTTGTGGTAAAGAACCCACCTGCCAATGCAGGCAACATAAGAGACACAGGTTTGATCCCCTGGAGGAGAGCATGGCAACCCATTCCAGTATTCTTGCCTGGAGAAGCCCATGGACAGAGGAGCCTAGCAGGCTGCAGCCCACAGGGTTGCACAGAATAGGACACAACTGAAGCAACTTAGCTTACATGCATTATCTGTGTTCTAGTCTCTGTGTTTTCAAAGAGAAGACTTTCTTGCATATGGGCTGTCCCTGTCTCACCCTCATGCACCAGGTGTGTTGAGAACAGACAACTTGTCTTTTTAGTTTGTTGGTGTCTGTAGAAGGTGCATCTTGACCTGATCTAGATCACAAGATTCTGGACTTTGAGCCCGATACAGTAACTGGATGACACAATGGGTGTACAAGAACTGGGATGCATGTATGTTGCACGTGGGAGAGGCATGAGTAATTGTGATCAGAGGGCAGACCCAGGCACATCAATTCTATTGATGGCCCGTTTCTCGTACTCCTGCCCCTGCCCCGTCTATACCTCTTGGGGGCCCCCCCTCCCACATACTATCTCTGGATGTGACCATGGGGATTACAGCCAACTTGATACAGTGACTTGAAAAAGCCCTTGCTAGTTTCTGTCCCCTCTTTTGCTCCTCTGTAATCAGTGGGAAATTCTGAGGCACGTCTCAGCACATATCCTGGCTCCTATTGAGAGTCAATTCCTAGGCAGGTTGCTAAGAAATCCAGGGTCCCTGAGGAGGAGAAAGGGGTCTGGGGCCCTCAAGGAGGAGATAGGGGTCTGGAATTCTCAAGGAGGAAAGGACAAATGTTGTTTTTTTTTTTTCCCCTACATTCCTTAGGAAGAATTATATAACAATAATGTATCCTGCTTGAGGACATGTTTCTTCTTCCTGAAAACCTCCTGACTAATCATTATCTTAAAATGTGTATTATGGGAGTGGGTCTAATAAGATCTTTACAACCTTGAGACATTCTTTTGATTCATGGGGTCGCAAAGAGTCAGACATGACTGAGCGAACTGAACTGAACTGAATAACCAATTAAAAAGTATAAAATTCCCTTGCTAAGACTAGGGATTGGGGCACTCTCCGTCCCCCTCTGATGTCTGTATCAGCTTTCTCTGTCCCTTTTTATACTTTAAAAGCTCTTGAGTGATCAAGACTGGTCCCTGGTCCCAAGGCTAAATCTTCTTCGGAGATCACGAATCAGACACCATTCACGGTAAGCTATCACTATGCTGGGGGAACAGGAGTGATGGGTGAAGAAAGCTCAACCACACCAATCGAGGCCGTCGCAGGATCAGCCAGGCCCCGGCAAATCATGTCACACACCTGACTATGGATGTGGGAGCCGAGAGACCAGCCAGTCAGGGACACTCGCCCAATCAGCAGACTCAAGATTAACAGAGACTGCATTAGGTCTCCAAGTTCAAGTGTGGGTATTAGGCTGTAGTATTGTAGCTAGTAAACAGGTAAGTTACCATTTTGTTCTCAACTGCATGGCACTTCAGCTTAAAATTCAATAATCTAGCTTTTTATGTCTTCATTCTTAGCACTGATGGGGCTCTTTCAATTTACAGAAAGTCTTTCAAAGTCTGTCTTCATATTGGAAGAAATTGTTGTCATTAATTGCTGTCTCTGGTCCAGTTCCTTCTCCAGGAACAGGCCATCTTGCATCATCTTTCCATTCCTGTCCTTCTGCATCTAAGGACACTACCTCAGCTTAATTCCCAACGTAACAGCTTTGTTTGTATTAAATACTGTAATATACATGCAATAAATAGTACATGTACTTATGTGCTGCTGCTGCTTAGTCATTTCAGTTGTGTCCAACTCTATGTGACCCCATAGACGGCAGCCCACCAGGCTCCCCCGTCCCTGGGATTCTCCAGGCAAGAACACTGGAGTGGGTTGCCATTTCCTTCTCCAATGAAAGTGAAAAGTGAAAGTGAAGTCGCTCAGTCGTGTCCGACTCTTAGTGACCCAAGGACTGCAGCCTACCAGGCTCCTCCGTCCGTGGGATTTTCCAGGCAAGAGTACTGGAGTGGGGCGCCATTGCCTTCTCCGGTACTTACGTGACATACTGCCTACTACTGACACACAATCCCAATTTTAATTCTAAGGGTAAATTTTGGTTTCTTTCCACATCTTTTACACAGTTTTTAATTTTTTCTTTCAGCTAACTTCTTTAGCTCATACATTCTCAATCTCTCAGAAAAATCCAAAGTCCCTGAATTTAGCCTGATAGGTATGGTTCTGTCAACTCCACCATTTTAAAATGTATCTTCGTGGATGCAGGTTACAGTTGAATGAACGGTTCTGTGCAGCAGTGCAGCCCCTTGGAACTCATCACCTCCTCACATTCTAATGAGAACATTCTCCCGCAGCCAAGCTGGACATCAGGACAACAGCAACACTGCAAACAGCCCAGCAAGTCTGGGGAAAGAAGCTACCGTAAGAGATTACTGCAAGTCATGAAATACAAATTTTCTGGTTTCATTTTGAGCGAGTATATAACTTCAATTTTTATCCATAAAACAAAAAAACTGAAGAACTCACAATATAGAACCTTTCCGCATATTAAGACTCACCAATACCAGATCATCAGCTTTCAGGTATCACATAGAATTTTTGCACCAAAGTATATATTTTGCCATATTAGTAACACTTGTTAGCTGTAGCTTTTAAACAATTTAACTCTCTTACCTTAAGATAGTCAAATAAGACAAAACCCCCACCTTGTGGATAAAGAGAGAACCATCTGGTTTATTTTAGGTGTGAATAGAACCACCATAAACAAGGAACAGAAACTACAATGAATTTAAAATAAGTTTATTCTGTTAACACCCTTGTAATACCCCCGTGGAAAAAAGTAACTACAAAACAGGGTACGCTGCTGCCCTTAAAGGAATGGATGGGTGATACACTGTACAAAACCATCTTGGGAATCACGTGTAAATGTTACTCTGAATCTCATTTGTTGTCATCAATTTCTTCAGTATCTCTGTGCTCTGGGGAATGTTCTGGAGGGAGAGAAGAAGTTGTTAACATAGTGAGAATTTAGTCAGAACAAGGCACACGTGCCCAGCCAGCCCTACTACTGACACAGAAGCAGAGAGGAAACCAGAAAGGACAGGCCCCACCTCTCACCGCCTCACCTGATGGACGGGACATCTGGTGGGTCCTCTTCAACCCTGCCCGAAGCTCTCTGACAGGACCCCAGGCCTCCAGGAGTCTTGAGCCCTTCGGTCACCTCTTCCACATGTGCTCAGTCCTCTCTGCACCCCAACCAAGGGTCCTCCCAGTCCCCTCAAACACACCTGAGCCTGCCCACTTCACGCCACACTGCCTCGCTGGGCATGTCTCCTCCACTGGGACCTGCCCATCCCTTGGGTCCAGCTGAAGGGCCCCTTCCCGTGGAGCCTCTCCTCGGTTGACCTCACCCCCGCGCCCACCCTGGTTGGCGGCTGGCATCTGGGCACAGCAACCACCTGTGCCACCTCCAGGCCATGGACCACCCAGCACCATGTGGTCCACACAGCAGGGACACAAGAGAATTCCATCTTGTTCCCAACTTGAACTCCATCTTGTTGACCAAATACCACGTCAAAAAGAACAGAAGCTCTGACCTAAGCCAGGACGACTGTATTCAGTCACTAAGAAGACAGTGCTCTTCAGAAAGCCCCTCCATCCTCCCAGAAGTCATCATGTTTACAGCAAGAAATGAAAAGGTAAAGAGAAGGTAACTACATTTCCCCTACAAAGCATGTTTTTAGACACTGAAAGTTGACTTAAACTCTACATGACAAATGGTTTACAAGTCTCAGAACAAGGACAGAATACTCTGGGTCACTGGAGCCCTGAGCACGGACCAGCATCACAGAGCCCATGCAGCCCCTTCACGGAAGCATCCGGATGGCTCTGCTTCTGGCCCTTCACCACTCTCACCGCAGAGCTGACGGCTGCGAGGCAATTTGCCATAAAAGATGGAATAACTGGCTGACAGTCTGGACTTTGCTGCTGATAAAAGACTCTCATTTCTTTGTCACTTAAGTCTCAGCCCTTACAATGGTACGCATGGTAACAAGGAGACCTGGCATCTTAAAACAGGGGACTCTGACAACTACGGACACCGACATGATAGAAAACACGGTGACAAAACTCAGGGGACCATATATGAAACAGCCAGCCAGCCGGAATTTGCTCTATGGCTCAGGAAACTCAAACAGGGACTCTGTATCAACCTAGAGGGCTGGGATGGGAGGGAGACGGAAGGGAGGCTCCAAAGGGAGGGGATATATGTATACCTATGGCTGATCCATGTTGAGGTTTGACAGAAAACAAAATTCTGTAAAGCAATTATCCTTCGATAAAAAAAATAATAAATTAAAAAAAAAAAAGCCCAGGGAAAGTGTGAAACACGGGAGCATGAAGCCAGATTGCACGCTATACAGAAAAGAGCACATCAGTGCAAAGCCTTCGGTGATCTGCAGGTGCAGAGTCGGCTCCACGCTTCCCACAGAATTTAGAATGTCCACCAATGGACCTGTGAGAACGGGCCAAGAACAGACAGTGCAGAACAGGCTTCACCAGGTAATAGCAGGCTCAGGTCACACATCCACATCCCAGGCTTGGAAACTGACACCTGTCTTAATAAAGGGAGAAATTCTGGTGAAAAAGACAAGGTGCAATGCTGAAAAGGGAAACAAATCAACAAGCCTATACGTCTATACTACCTACACACACACTATGTTCACGTGGACGTACAACCTAGCAGACTAGTGCTTAAGTACAACCCCCAGAACCCGTTCTTTGCACAGCACTGCCAGGAGGTAGATACATTTTAAATGTATTCAAATATTTCGTGCTTCACAATAAAATCTAAGTTTGTTATTCATTTCTCTTGTTTCACTATGTCCTTTTTAATGTCCCTCTTTTATTTTTTCATTATTTTATCTCTCATGGCAAAACTGCCTCTCAGACAATTCAGTACGTGGTGGTAACGTCTGCAGTGAACGAGCTCGTGGCCATGATGTCTGTGGTGAAGATGCTTGGGTGGCAGTGCCCAGAGTGAAGACAGTGGCCACGGCCCCTGCCCTCAATGAAGTGGGAAGAGTTGATCAGGTAATCACAGACGCAGGCAATGCCACTAGTTACCACATCCTCAGAAAGGGATACTAAATACAAAATAACTTGCCTGAGAGGTTATCCATGACTCCAGGTAAGCTGAAAGATATACTTGAATTATACCAAGTTAGGACTTCACTCTTACTAATTCAGTAAATGCCTGAGGGCCTTTGACACATCAGACTCATGACGTACTGGGGCTACCACAAGAGAAAACACTCCCACGTAGGTGACAGTCTAATTTACGAAACCTATGAAATTAGCTGATGCCAACAGAAATTACAAAGGAAGCTGCCCTACTCCTAATGGCCATCCTAGAATAAAACAAGGCTTTCAACCTGGAACAATGTTGTTATAATCTCATCCCCTTAAAGAAGAAGTTCTTCAACCAAGAGTCCATACTGTCAGCAAATCTCTTAGGGAGAAGATGGGAGGCCCTAGACTACCTGAAATTACTGGCAAAACCTTTCTGTACATGCTGATATGTATTTTTCTGGGAAAAGAGCCCACAGGTACATCCAAACTGAGAACAGGGAACAGATTTAGCCCATCTAGTCCCAATGCAAAATTAAGTCAATAAACGTTATGATAATTTGATCCATACTATGCTCCAAAATGCCTTCTCAAAAATTATACTTTCTAGGAACTTCCCCGGTGGCACAGTGGATAAAAATCTACCTGTTAACACGTGGGACGTGGGTTCAATCCCTGGTCGGGGAAGACCCAACATGCCACAGAGCAAGGAAGCCTGTACACCACAACTATGGAGCCTGCACTCTAGAGCCCATGTTCCATGACAAGAGAAGCCTCAGCAATGAGGAGCCCGAGCACGGGAACAAACCGCAGTCCCAACTTGCCGCAAGTAGACAAAGCCCATCAACAGCAACAAAGACCCAGCACAGCCGAAAATTAATTAATTAATGTAAAAAAAAAATTACACCTTCCAAATTAATGAGTTACAGAAACTTCTTGAAGAGTGAAACCATCTTCCCACACAGACATCTGGGATTTAAAGCACTGGCCTATCCTGACAAACATGAACAAAATATTCTCCGAGTTTCAGAAGTGTATATAGAAGAACATGTGATAATCATATGCAAACTCCCAGACCAGCAGCTTTCTCTTTACTTGGGGTGAAAAAGATCTCTATTTGCTACTCAGGTTTCACATTCAATACCACGTTTATGTTCGCTACCAAGTTCATTATTAAGTCAATAAAATAAAGCCTTACCTTAACCAAACACTTTAAACTTTTGGAAGAAAGTACAGGCTTAAAAGCTTCGATTGTGATCAGGTCTAATTTCATCACATCAGTGTAACACAGGTACAGAACTGCAGGGATTCTCCATACTTGACAGTAACTCAGAACTATGAATAGACAAGAACAAAATCACTTAGGTTTTCTGTTACACAATTTTAAAGTGCAACACCTTTACCTCATAAAGGCTGCTTTTAAAAATAGTCGTCTCTGTTGCCTCTTTTAATCATTTACAGCCATTTTGAATCAATTATAACGCATATTTTCTTTCAAAGACAATTTACTTTCCTAAGTTACCTTTTGCTTTACAAGTAAGATACAAGATTATAATTTTGTTGACTGTACTGAAGTAAATTAAATGCAAATAATATATAATGCATAGTATAAAACATTTAGCCATTTGTTCTAGTAAACTTAACATTTAAAGTTTAAAAAAAACTTTTATTTATGAACAAATAAGTGAATTATATAACATATTAACCACTAAAAAGTGAGAATCAAAATTTGATATGTTAGGGTATAATTGGTAGTATGAATAAAAAATAAACTATTAAAGTAACTACCAAAATTCAGTATCTGAAGCTTCTATTCTAACAATTAAAACACACTTTGCCAACTTTTCATGCACGAACAAATGACATCTAACACTGGCTTGCATGATAAGTTATCAATGCTAGAAAGAAACGGCAGCTCTGAGTTAAGAGCTAAGAACTCAGAGCTGCTCTCATACAATGAATGTGTGTCTGCAAAGTTTAAACACTGAAACCAAATATAACGTGCATGCGTGCTCAGTTGCTCGTCATGTCTGACTCTTTGTGACCCCAAGTACTGCAATCTGCCAGGCTCCTCTGTCCATGGGGATCTAAATGCAAGAATACTGGAGTGGGCTGCCATGCCCTCCTCCAGAGAATCTTTCCCACTCAGGGATCGAACCCACTTCTCCTGCATTGGCAGGCAGGTTCTTTACTGCTGAGCCATCAGGGAAGCTACAAAATATAACATACCTGCAACTACGGATACTGAGGACTAACACCAATACACTGGTATCGATCACCATTAACAAACACCTCAAAAAGATCTCTACTTGTCCCAGCAACAACTATGAAAAAAGCAGTAACAAGAATAGAAGTGAATGGCATGAACTGCGATACTACCTGCTGCAGGAAGGTCGTGGACAATATTTGGTTGTTCTAGCAGTGAACAAAAAGGAGGCTCTTTGAAATTCTGAGTTTTTAGAGCTTTCAGGAAAGGAGTATGAAGGCTGCTAGTAGATTCTGAAGTTTTATAGTCAGTAACATGGCGACATGTGAGAATAGTGACTTGCATATTCTTCCTTGGACAAGAGCCAAAAACCTAACACAAAATTGATTTCAAATTAAAATAGATACATATTTTGTGACAGAACAGAAATATCCCTCAAGCTATTTACCTAACACCATTCATATAACAGTGTATACGTATGCTCTGAAGGACTGGACGTGTCAATGGAAAACAGAGCCCCCGCTCTGCTATCCCCTCACTGGGGTGGGACTGATCTTAATTCTGTTTCTTTCTAGCCAGGTGACCTTCTCCAAGTCACTTCCCCCACCTGTGAACTAAGGACAGAGGGAGGTGTGATCTGAAGTCAGAGAAGACAAGAACAAAGGAGGCAGAACAGCTGCTATAACAGCCAGGGACACCATCACAGGTAAAGGAGTCACTCAACTACAAGCACCTGTTCATTTACGCCCTCCCTGCCACCCGCCGACGATGCCTGTAGGCGATTTTTTTTGTTTTGTTCCAGTGTTTGTTCAGTTTCTAAGAGCGCTACTTGCCATCGGTATTGAGAACAGTGTTACACTGAATGGAAGTGACACCCATTCTTTGCTGGAGAAAGTGACATAATTAAGATCCTACCTCGATGGACATGAGTTTGAGTAAACTCTGGGAGTTGGTGATGGACAGGGAGGCCTGGCATGCTGTGATTCATGGGGTCACAAAGAGTCGGACACGACTGAGCGACTGAACAGAACTGAACCTCTAAGAACGCTCTATTTAGACTAGTGTTGTATTAGAAACAGGAAGTGGTCCTCTCCTTAATGTATGGAATGATGGGTTCAAGAGCACTGAACTGAGGATGCTTCTAAGAACATCACTTGCAAGTTGCAGTCATAACAGTGTTACATCAGTGCAAATGATTCTTAAATTCACCTTTAAGTGTATTTCCTTTATAAATCAAGTTTCAACTGCTCAAAGCCTCAATGTCCACCTAAGCTGGTATTTCATGGACTTCTAAGGACTCTTCCAGCTTTTAAAATCTCTGATGACATAAGAAAAAGGAAGAAGCTATCTTCAAGGGGAAAAAAAAAAAGCAGATTTTAGATCTCTGCACCTCTTCTGAAAATATTTTATGAAGAAAAGAAAGAAAATGGCTATTTCAAATAGCAAGAGAAGTGAAGATTTTAGGTTATGTGCTGTAAATGATTTGTAAGACTTTTAATTATAGCATAGCTTTATAAATAAACACAGAACTTAACATCATATACATTTATAAGCAATGTTCCATTTAAGATTTAACATTATTCACAAGGCCTGATTTATCATCCTCTCTGAATACTTATGTTTTGGAATACTTTGTTTTGGAAATGCATAACTTTACATTTTCTCAAGTCAGAGAGAGAAAAGCTATTCCACAGTACAAAACATCATACATAAATTAATAATATAAATTAATACAGCAGTTTTCTATTCTTCTGAGATCTATTCAAAGTTATGGACCCTGTCCCTACAAAATACACATACGGACATAAAATAAAATGATATATACAGCCATCAGAACATTCATAGACCTTATCAGATAATCTCTCCTTTAATCAAAACAGCTACCAAAAATTATAAAGTGCATTTTAAGTATGCCAATCTGGTTTAAAACAGGTGTGCACAAAACTTATTTCTAATGAACTTAATTATATCTATATTTAACTGACATTAAATATATATAATAAATTAAATAAATATATATCTATATTTAGCCTAACATTTAAACTGAAACATTTATAAGATGTATTGAAAAGGTTTATTTCATTAAAAAATAATACACAACTAAGAAAATTATGATTATTCCCTAAAATTGTTCAGTTCAGTTCAGTCGCTCAGTCGTGTCTGACTCTTTGCAACCCCATGGACTGCAGCACGCCAGGCCTCCCTGTCCATCACCAAATCCCAGAGTTTATTCAAACTCACGCGCATTGAGTCAGTGACGCCATCCAACCATCTCATCCTCTGTCAGCCCCTTCTCCTCCCGCCTTCAATCTTTCCCAGCATCAGGATCTTTTCCAATGAGTCAGTTTTGCGCATCAGGTTGTGAAAGCACTGGAGTTTCAGCTTCAGCATCAGTCCTTCCAATCAATCAGTTGAGTTCAGTCGCTCAGTCGTTTCCGACTCTTCGCGACACCGTGAATATTCAGGACTGACTTCCTTTAGGATGGACTGGTTGGATCTCCTAGTTAAATTCTTCACTGAAAAATTTTTTACTGGGCACATACAATTGCTTTATTCTCCCGCAAAATGAAGACTCAATTGATCCATCCTAATGCTAAGAAATATGGCTGCAGCTCTGGTGTGAGTGGCGGCTTTGCGCCAGCCCCGTGAACCCAGGTTGTGAGACCAATTCACAGAGGCCTCCCACCTCATGGCCCCGCGTTTCCAGGCAGCCTGGGCACCATGGCTGGTTCTCACCCGTGGCTGTGCCCTGCTCTGCCTCACGTGGGTAACTTGTTCGAAAATGTGTTACATTTTCATGACCCACGATCTTCAGCACATGCTAGTTACATTTGCTTGTGTTCTTTTATTCTTTATGTTCTAAAACTCCTATAATATTTCTAAGGGAAAAAGCAAATACTTGCCCTATGTCAACATCCGACTACGCAGGCTTACATGTAAAGACACTGAACCCTGATACAGCAGCAACCCCAGATGAGACTCTCTCACCTTTTCCAGCCACTGATACTGCTGATCTTCGGCCACGTAGCAACTGCACTGGCAGAGCATGACCTGAAATCAAATTCCGTGTTTCCCGTCAGGTCAAGCAAGCATTACACACACCCCACTCTCATCACATATGCATCATGTGAATCCCAAAACAACCCTTGGATAACATTTGGTTTGCTTAATCTGCTACCGGCTTATTCATTTTTCTTTAAAGTTTAAAATTTTAAGAAGCAAGCCACTACTGGCAAGTAGTATCAGAAGAAAGTGCACACTGACAGCACAACCATGAGGGCTGGCCAAGGAGACGCTGACGATGCTGTCAGTAAACACTACCAGAGTCCTCTTTACAAAACTGGGGAGAACACCAGGCCTGCTGCCCTTCTCGGGGTCACACACTGTGAAGGCCAAACTCAAAAAACAACAACAAAAAAATCACAAAAACATCAAGTGCTGTGAGTCAAGGGTAACAGTCCAGCCACATCTCAGGCCAGCCGTACGCAAGGATGGGGCTGATGTCTGGAAGGTGGCGGTAGTCTAGAAGCCGTGTGCTCAAACTGAAAACCTGCCACACAGAGGTGTCAGAGGGTAAGATGACTGATCATCAATGCTCGTGGAACGATAGTATCCATAAAAATCAACCGTGTCCAAATATCGCCAGAAACACTAACACCTAATGATGCAAGTGGGAAAATATGAAGCACAGGGACCTTCCCAGCAGCCCAGTTCGACCGCAGGGGCCATGGGTTCAATCCCTGGCTGGGGAACTGAGATCCCACATGTAATATGGCACAACCAAAAAAAAAAAAAAAATTAAGCACAAGAGGAAAAAAAGGGGCCCCGAGGTTAGGGAGAACAAGACTAGATACATAATTAGTTATACACACAGGGTCTGAATAGTCAAGACACCCAACAAACCAATGGTAAACCTAAACACAGTAACAGAAAGTTCTCCTGCTTGACCTCCAAGACATATTCTACAGCGAAAACTTTCCACTAAGGGCCAGATGAAGAACATGCTTAGTTCCCTTACTATTTATGCCCTATAAATATTGGGTGCTTACAAAAACCCTTACGTAACATTTTAATAACATTGGATTACATGTTACAGAAACAAACTGTAAATATTATAAAATTAAATTTTATCATTTTCAAGGCTAACCTTATAGTATTACAGTTACTGAGGTCTTCCACTGTCTGAGCCCCTGCCCCTGGCCTCCGTTCAAGCGTCCAGCACCAGTGGAAGAGCACTCTGTCAACAAGCAGGTGGGCAGACAGGCATCACCCGCGGGGCCGCCTCACCAGCCTAACGTGTCTCCCCAACTGTGCTGCTTTTTCGGAATGGTCCCAAGGACAGAAGATGTGCTCAGCTGCTCAGTCGTGTCCGACTCTCCGCAACCCTATGTACTGTAGCCCGCCAGGCTCCTCTGTCCATGGGATTTCCCAGACAAGAAGACTGGAGTGGGTAGCCATTTCCTCCTCCAGGGCATCTTCCTGACTCAGGGATCGAACCTGCGTCTTCTGCCTTGTTTACTATGGAGCCACCTGGGAAGCCCAGGACCCAAGAACAGGACTAGGACAAATGCAATCCAATAAAATCACTAGGCGTCAACTGCAGAGCATGTTTTACAGCTTAACAAATCAGAATGAATTAGGAATTCTCTAGGGGTCCAGCAGTTAAGACTTCACATTTCCACTGCAGGGGGACCAGGTTCCATCCCTGGTCAGGGGGAACCAAGATCCCTCAGGCCATGCAGCAGCACAGCCAAAAAAAAAAAAATCAGGATGAATTAGGCAAGGATGAAAGCTCAGTGTCAACAGAATTGCACTCAGAGTGCATAAAGCACTCATCTGCTCAGTGTTAACTGAGTGTCCAGTCTATAGGAATGGGTTTAGAGCTGAATGCCAGGTGGGTTTAGGGCAATAAAGCAGAACCCCTGCTTCCACAGCGTGTATGCATTCTCCCACATTTAGATCTCCCAGCTTAAATCATTTTCTGAATGAGGATATGCATTCTCCCACATTTAGATCTCCCAGCTTAAATCATTTTCTGAATGAGGGCAAGGTTTAAGTATCTAATGTTATAGTTTGTTTCTAAAAAAGTTACTTCAGAATTTCTTCAGAAGTTTACCAACACACCGTATTTGCCACATTGATATTATATAAGCAGAAAAATGATTACTACCACTGCCAACAGGCAGAATCCCTCAGCCCAAAAGTAGATATAAAGGAATGTGGAATTCAAATGAACACTACATAAATGATGCCTAAATAACTCCCACTTATACACACAAGCCAGGCGCCACATACCGAAGGATTCGATTTCAGGTGATAAAACACACAAAAAGCCTCTGTGGGGGACAGGTGTGCAGTGTCCGCTGTCCTACACCATTCATTCCAGAGTTTAGCACAACCGACTTCTTCCCAGCCTCCTGAATTCATGACAAATGATGACAAAAACGCTGTGAAAAACATGGCACATCAGTTAGTGTTGGGCTCCACAAGTTGTATTTTCTATTCAATAAAAAACAAATTCAGTATCTATGGCTGATTCATACTGTTGTTTGGCAGAAACCAATACAACACAGTAAAGCAATTATCCTCCAATTTAAAATAAATGAATTTTTTAAAATCATAAAAAATAAATAAATTCAAGTTGAGAATCCTAGTGCTAAAGAGCCATTGAGAGCATCAACCTTACACACATCATCATTGTGCAGAAAAAGAAACTGAGGCCTCAAGAAGTTAGAGGCCATGCCCTGAGTTTAG
The DNA here is from genome assembly GCF_019923935.1 of Bubalus bubalis. NCBI lineage: Eukaryota > Metazoa > Chordata > Mammalia > Artiodactyla > Bovidae > Bubalus > Bubalus bubalis. Next base: position 184,172,565 of record NC_059157.1, read on the forward strand.
AGGATACTGGAGCCAGGAATCAGGAAGACAGGTTTACTGACAGGTCTCACCAAAGTCTCACACTGTAACAACCTTCTGGGAAATTTTAGGCCAGGAGAACTGTAAATAAATGAGTCAGCTATTATTTACCATGTACTGTTCTACAGGCACTGCTGCTGCTGCTAAGTCACTTCAGTCGTGTCCGACTCTGTGCAAAGGCACTAGGGGTACCTTACAGGGCAAGGAATCTTCACTGAGTTCCCCAAGGCTCTCCTCTGGGCCTGTGAACTCCCTAAAATGATACAGGTTTGTGTACTTTTGTGTGTGTATTCATTGTTCCAGCTGAACGCTGCACTGTTCCTACTTTAATCTATCAAATGAATTCATATATATATAAAAACCTTATATTGCTAGAGTTCTCCTTATGATTTTAAAGGAGTCAGTTAACTCAAAAACATACAAGAACCCACTGTAACAAGGGACTGCTGACCCCCTGGCCAGCTGGGCCACAACAGGCCCAGAAACCCAAGAAAACCTAGATACTAGAAACGGGGTTTCCTTGAAATTGTAAGTTCCTAAAGCCAAGAATATTTTCCTTAAATCTTAGTTTTCAAGTTTCTCAAAAAGTGCCACATGAGCAGGGACGGATTTCATTCAGACATAGTTATTCTGCTATGACTTCTTCTAAAAAAGTAATATACATCTGAAATCTGTTATGATGGAAAGAAGTAACTTCAGCTTCTGCTCTTTCAACAAAGCGTGTAGTCTAATGCACTTCCACTTACCTACTGCATTATTCCCTATTGCAATTATAAACTTGGAGCAAGGATGTTTTTCCAGCAGAGAAACTTCCAACGTTGTTTTTGTCTGTCTGCAAAAGAGCCGCACCTCCCTAACAAGAGAAACAAAAAAATGAAAGAAAAGCAATTTAAATGTTGTTGTTCAGTCGCTCAGTTGTGTCTGACTCTTTGTGACCCTATGAACTGTATCCCACCCCAGGCTTTCCTGAACTCCACATAATTTAAATGTAATTAGTATCACACTGTGACAAAAAGGTTACCACAGGTATGATTTTGTATTAAGTAGAATGCAAACTTTAATTCCATAAAGAACATAATTATCATTTTAAGGAAGCAACGGATTCAAGCAACAATAATTCATAGGTAAAACCGTTTGTTGCCCAGTTCATGGAGAACTGTAGGACAGAGATCAGGCTGTCCAGTTGATCCACAGATCAATCTGTCTTAGCAACCCAAACAGTGGACAACTAGGCATAGTGTGTGGTGAGAAATGGCAAGGACCACCTCTGAGGCTTTCTTGCAGCACAACACTGACCAAGCCTCTTAGAAGGAACTTCCCTTTACAGGAAATGCATGTGACAGACACACACCTGAATAAAGGACACCAAGAGGAAGCAATCAGGCCAGTCCAGAGGGTGGGACATCCCACAGGACAATCGGTCTCTCAAAGGGGGTGAGAGAGTTGGGGGCGGGGAGAAAACTGCTCTAAATGCATGGAAGTTCAAGAGATAAAACGTCTAAATCTAAGGTGTGTGCCTTGCCAGGGTTCTGACTTCCTCAAACCCACTGTAAAATGTCGTGTCTGAGACAACTGGATAACTCTGACCATGGACTGGCTATATTACACAGTATCCAAAAAGTTAATATGTAAGAAAATACCTGTATCGTTTGATACGCATTCTGAAAGCTGTAGAGGTGAAAGGCCACGGAGACTGGGACCCACCAAAGGGTGAGAGAGATAAAGTGTGGCAAAATCTTCCTGTTGAATTTATGTGACTGGAGGGGCTTTAACGTGCCATTTTACTATTTTTTCTAATGTCTGTGTGTTTGGAAATTACACTTTTTAAAAAAAGAACATATCCATATGCTGCTGACACACGATGCTAACCAAGAAGTGCGGCGGAGAATACAGTTTTTAAGAGTTGTCTTATATCCATGAACCAAACGCACGACAGACTTGAGGGAGGAAGACAGCCCCGCAGCGCTGGAGAACGGATCACGCCCGCAGGAAACCACCGGCACCAACGCTGAAGGAAGCCTTTGAAGACGGCAGGAGCCGACGCCCCACCGAGCCGTCAGCAGGGCCCGCGGGCCGCCTCCACCCGGCACCCCCGCAGCCGTCTTGGCCCCCAAAGCCGGGGGCCTGGGGGAGGGCGGAGCAGCCGCAACCTCAGGGCCGGTGCGTCCGCTCCGATGCCCCAGGACCTCACCTCTTCCGCGCCAGCTGTCGCCGGACCTCCCTATCCTCGGGCGTCTCCCTATTCCCCTCTTCTTCCTCCTCCTCGTCCTCCGTCCCAGCTCGGCACGGCGTCCTCACCACCTCCCCGAAGAACGTGGCCGCCATGCTCTCCCTCACTCTCTCCCAGCCTAACTGCGGTGCCACTGAACCGCGCACGCGTCCCGCGCACGCGCCCGAGAGCACCGCCACACCGCCCCCGCCCCCCACACAGCACCGCCACACCCCCTGCACCACCCCCGCGCATGCGCCCCGAGTCCTTGCGGCGGTACAAACCCAGGACCTTTTCCTTTCGCAGCCCGAGCCCGGTGGGGCCGCCGAAAAATCGGGTGACTGCGGGCTAGAAAGGCGAGCCGGGGGGCGGGGTTTTCGTCCCCGCAGGTAACGGACCAGGCCGACAAGGGGCTCGACAGCCCCCGGCCCAGTCCTCACAGCTCCGGGAAGAGGCCAGCCCGGTTACCTTTCCTTCCTTAACTCCGTTTCCGTTTTCTTCTCCGTTAGGAGTGACAGGGTGAGCTTTGGTTTATTAAGAACCCGGCTTCAAACCGCGGCCGCCCCAGGTAGGTGCCGGCCCGGCCCGGCGCGTCCTCGGGACAGTGGACAGAGGGCGGATGAACGGGCAGGAAAAAATACAGTGCTTCGCGGTGTTGTAAAAATGAGCCTTTACTCTGGCAATAGGAATTCACATTTCAAAAGCTGATGATCTGAAAGATTTCATGAGAATGCAAAAATAGTTGCTTCTTTTTTAAAACTTGGCCATCTCTGGTACAAAATTTCGTTTTAAATAGCCTTTCATTAATAAGAAACGTATGTAATTATTTTTGAATTGGTTCTCATCTTTCATTATTTAACAGCACTAATCCATGCAGGAGAGAAGTGACACTATACCATAGCTTAAAGTGAAAATATACAATATTGCAACGGAAAAAAAAAATCCATTTACACTACATTCAGTTGTGCTGAAACTAGAGGGCATTTGCTTACATTCTGGAACCCTATCAATAAATAGTCACAAAGTTAAGTACTAATATGGGGTCGGGGAAGCCTCTTGAGATTAGAAAAAAATCGCAAATCTGTTGCTAGAAACATTTTGCTTTTAGATGTGGAGAAACTGTCACCAAAAGCATTTCCATAAGATCAGTTTTTTAGCAATTTTACACATTACTGCAAAATAATACATTGGGTTTTGAAGCAAAATATGAACATTAAAGTATAAACAATAAGACTAGCTATCTAGTTGACGCTTAGGAAACTCTATGTTAGTAAGCTAGAATAGACAAGATTTTTAAAATTACATTAACACTCCTGGGCTACAGTTGGGCACTATGTCTTAGTCCTTTTGTTGAATAAAATCACATCACTTTTACCAGTAAGATCTTCAATTTGATTTCAATTACATTATGAAGAAGTCACTTGTGGAAAGCTGATTGAAAATCATAAATAGGGTAATGATAGTACATTTAGTTATGATTGAAATTCTGCATACATTTCAGAGATTTTTACAAGAATATTAAATTTTAAACAAATGCTTATTTCATGCAGTTACAATAAATTTAGGCCAAGCACTTAAAAAAAGGCAAGTATATGTTCAAATCAAATACTCAACCAGAAAAGGGATTCCATTATGAAAGAAGGCTGATGGTACAATCTCAAGTGCTAACAGAAATTAACCCCACCAGAGAAAATTATAACTTCAAAATGAAATCTTACGACACTAAAATGGTCCAAAAATGGCATAAAATACTCTTAACTGAGATTTTTAACATTTTCATTTTATGGCATTTGTTGAGGACATAGCATATCCCAATAAGAAATTTATGTGAAATTAAGTGCAAATATGGGACTGGAAATAGGTTTAAACATTTCATTAAAGATCAAAAATCAAACCCCATGCACCTAAAAATATTTGCAGTTTATTAGGAATTCTTCCCTTTCTCACCTGTACTATTAACAAGTTACTGGTATCAGTATTTCAGATGAAAATATACTACAAACAGAGCAAATACAGACTCTGGCTTATGCTAAGAAAAAGAAAGTGACAACAAAAAGCCTTTTTTTAAAGCAGACATGCAACCACAAGTAAATTTCTCAATAAGACACTTTAGTTGATCTGTGTAACAAAAAAAATGCATTACATTGTCTTTTAATGAAAAAGGAACATAAACCCTTAGATTGCTGTATTTTACTTTAGATTTACACATGCAAATCATATATTAATATTCACAGATACTTTTAAATGGGAAAACAACTTGCTTAACAGTTCATTTTTCCAATAGCATGTTGCTATGTTAAAAAGATTTGACAGTGCATTCATTTAATCTGGTGATTTTAATTTCAACAAATACCTACTCACAAACCTCATTGCAAATAAATTCTTTATAGTATCAAGACCAGATTTTCTAATCCTAATGAAGGATTGATATAGCCCAGACATGCTGCCTTTAAAGTCTGTTGTGATGAGACTCTAATTTGCTCAAAATATTCATAAAGTTCTAACTTTTCAGGTGCTATAAAGAAACAAAAGATGTGACAGTATCATCTAAAAATATGACTGTTTCCATCTTTATACTTTTTATTTTCTAACTCATTAAGACTAAGACCTGCCTCATAGTGAGGCACATTTTTGGCATTTCTATAAATGCTGCTACATGAAAGTAAAAATGAGAGAAGGTTGTGATAGTCACATTCATAGCTTTCATATAAAAATATATATTCCCTGAATTCGTCATATCAAGTGGTCATCATTCTGTATGAATTGCAGTGTTATAAACAAAATAACATTAATGGACTTTTTCTATTTCCGACACTTACTTCAGAACTCATTTATCAACATTCCCGTCATGGAATCCTCAGGCCCTTCTAGTTTATGACTTTTGGGGTTGTGAATTATAGGGCGTGGATCTTAGAATTTGCTTCACTCAAATGTCCAATAGGCTCAGTGGCACTCCCTCTTGAAATGTGCCTATTTTTTACCTTATTTCAGTAATGACACCACAGTCATGGTGGTCTGAAATGTTATACTCTTAACACAGAACCCTGAAAATTAGTATCAGGTTGAGATTTTGAAATGTTTTCATCCTTTAAGTTTTTGCTACCGGCCCTGTACACTTCCCATTTTCTTCCTCTAAAGAATCAAGAGATTTCTTCAAGGCCCTTCCTTTCAGAAAAGGAATAATCTCATGACAGGGCCATTTGTCTTTTCTTCCCACCTCTCCAACTACAGGCTCCACAATCTATTTCCTCCTCAGAATTCTCTTGTCATATGCATCTGTACAAGGGCTGACTAGGAGGAAGCCCTCCTCCCACTTTGCCCCACTGGGTTATGGCTTTTAGAAAATCCCTCACAAGGTGCCAACAAGGGGTTAACAACGTTAGAGCTAGGAGCGGAATGCAACTGCCAGTTTACCTGGGGCCCCTGGTTTTCAATTCCACGTCTACATTTTCATAGTCACTACTGTGCTTTTTCTTTCCAGGATCTGAAACGCCTTAAAAGGGGCATTTTTCTATTAATATCTTCTAGCTCCTTTTCACTTTCAGAATTTATGGTTGTATCATCCTCTTTATAAACATTGAGTAATTTTTTCTTAGCCGCAGCAGAAGCATTTCGATGGGGCAGTTTTCTGCTGCTCTTCCTAATCCACACATTTTCTGGTCCTGAAATGGTTTCCTTTAGATTACTCATTATCTTTATTTTATTTGCAGCAACAGTAGCACATCTGCGGGGAACTTTCTCAGGTACCATTTTTGCTTTCAGAGTCTCACTAGGCATTGGCACTGCATCCTTCTGATTATGCACACATGTTCTCATTTTTGTATTGGGTTCTCTGTCTCTAGGAACAGATTCTGAAAAATGAAAGTTCATGTAAATGCAAAAATCTTGTACCACAAGATTTTACTACTACTTACATTCCTCAACAATACATTCCTCGACAGTGTTACAACTACTCACATTGCTAAATGAAAAACCAATGATCATCATCAATGACACTACACGTTTTTGACGCTGATATAACCTTCCACTTCCTTGTCTACAAATCAAAGTCTTGGACAGAAGTTACAGCCCCTTGCACACTTCACTGTCTCTAAGGATAACTGTCCCTTAAAGCAGCAGACTTGTAAGAATAGGGTTAAAGTACCCTTCAGGGTCATAAAGTGAAGTCACTCAGTTGTGTCTGACTCTTTGCGACCCCATGGATGTATAGCCTGCCAGGCTCCTCCGTCATAAAGCCACTCACCAAAAAGCACTTTTTAAAAATCTTTATTTTTACAGTAGAACTTTGTAGGTTTTAAATTTTTGGTGTCATTTCTAATACTCTATGTTGAATTACTTTAAAATATTCAATAGGATTTCTGAAATAATTTTCCTAGAACCTAAACGAGGAGGAAATGCCATCATGACTATGACGACACAGCATCAGCCCTACTTTAAGGTTTCAGTTCCAACTCGTATTTCCTTTAGTCAAAAAAAAAGTTACATGGGTCGCTAGTACATAAAAAAGAACTGTATATTGGTTTTATACAACTGAAATGTGGTTTTAATCCTAGATTCGTCTTTTTCAATTTCAGGATTCTATATACCTGAAATTATTAAATCCTAGTTTCACTGCTATTCAGATAGTTTCTGAGCTGGTGTATGTGGGGCACAGAGAGGATCAGGCTGAAGCTTCTAAAAGACACAAACTCTACACACACAAGCAGTTGCTGTAAGGAACTAAGTAGCGCAGGCCGCTGTCAGAACTTGTTATAGAAACTGAACCTCCTAAGGGGCAATGGAGAACTTCTTTCAAGGAAGTGTTATTGTATCTGAGAACCAGAAACTGGGACAGGATCCAGCAGCAAAAAGGTAGGACAGAAAGCACTCTGCAGAGGCTAGTCCTTCACTCAGCCTCAGCCAGCAGTTTCGATGGAACACAGTGGGATTGTGCAGAACCGCCATGTGGTGCTTACTTAGGTGGGCTCAAATCATTTTCATTTTTGCCAACATCTGAAAGCCAGGTTTTCACACTTCAAACTTAACTAGCACGGTTTCTTGGGCACTAGTATTTCTTGATAAAAATGCACCTGAAGTTCATTAGCCCCTGAATGTCAGGCCTTATCTGTTGGCAATCTAGTCTTGCTGCCATTAAGAGCCAAACTATCTGTCTTCAAGGGGCACAAGTCTTGCTGGGGGTGAGCGTGTAGGACGCTATCTCAGGTTTCCAGACACTCAGCATTTGCTAAGGACAGTCTGCAGCCACTGAAATAACCACACATCATCTGGGACTCACTTCCTTTTCACTGCTAAGGATAGAAAATAAGGGTTTTCCCAGCCATCAGCAGTTACTCTGTAGCAGTGAAACTACAAACTACCAGCCTTCTTCATTTTTCCTTTGTGAAGGGAGACATTTACCTGTGATCAAGGGCAAATGAGTACAGGTGAAAATGACTTCTGTGGATTGACAAGTTCATTAACAACAGAGAGGGTGATGAGCTAAGCCTTAAAACCTCAAAATTAACTCTTCAGAGTTTACCTTAAATATATGACATGCATTTCAAAGATGTGCTTTTGTTTCCTCCAAGACCCACGAAAGTTCTCCCATAGTTGGCTAGGAACTACTTTGCTAAAAGCAATTTCCCATAAATGCTTCAGTCCTTTTTACCAAAATTACATGATTCACTTGTTTTTACAGTGAAAATTCCATTTCTAAAGACATTAAGTCACAAGGCATTGCAAAAATGGCATTTTAGCAGGCTGAGCTGCTCAGCAGGGCCCCCCATCAGGCGCCCCCCAACCTTGCCTTGATTGGGCTCTGGAGTTGCTGCACAGGAAGTTGGGGAGTGAACGGAGCAGAGGCTTAAAAGTGGTGTTATTACCATTTCAAAAAATGTTTTCTTAGGAATTTTTAAATTATAAACTACTGTCCTCAAATCAATCCTAGATTCAGAGTGAATCTTCAGCACATTAAGCAAATGCTAGAATATGCAACAACAGATGAATAGTTTTAAAAAATACATGGTAAAATTAAGGTGACATTTCTACTTTACAGTAAAACGAGGATATGTTATTATCAGTCAACAAACTGCATCCATTTGCATGTTGGAAAAATATTAAAAATATACAATTAGTTCATTCCCAACATATCCAGTGGATTTGTATATATAAAATCCTACTACACTAAATTTCTGTGAGACAATGAAGTTGCAGCAACTAATTCCTTTTCAGTGTTGTGATGAAAGTACTTATACTGACACCTTAGAAACCCAGTAAGTACCAACTCTTAAGACACTTGTAATCCAAAATAAGGGAAAAGATTCTACAGAAGAAACTGTAACTAGTCTTTTTAAAATGCTTTAAGGAAAGATGAACTATTAGAGGGGAGAGGATACAGGATTAAGTTATGTTGTATAAGGTATCTCCAACTCGATTAAGCTGAAATCTCTAAAGGGTTAAACCATAACATGGGAATGTCATCAAGATAAAAACAATCTGAGGAACACAGAATGACAGTGTGGGGAATTTTTTAAAACTGCAATACATGTAAGTCAGTGTCAATTTTATTACTGAGAACTTGGTAAATTATCAAGTGCTTTATTCTGAGAAAACTAGTTTTTAGAAATATATAGACAGACTAATTGAGGGTTAGGAGTTCAATATATATATATTAGGGTATAAGCTTAAAATTTTTGGAGGATACTGCTCTAATGATAATTTATGTGAGTGCCATTTAATACTAACTAACCAGCACAACCCCACAAGTCCTACCATCCCAGGTGGTCTTTGGTCAGCCATGGGTGTTGGAATGGTGACTGAGTGCTTGAGGCATTGTTGCCTTTCATTAAATGACTCCTTATTTGGGTATAATAAAAACTTCGTTAGTACAGTGACAATTTACATCTTTAGTAGGGCTCTGTCACAGTTTATTGAGATGACCACTTATTAAAATAGAACTCACAGATCACTATGTATTCTAACATGGTCTGTAGTGAATAGAAATCTGGATGTAGACATTCTAGTTTTGATTCAAAGCAACAATCTCTAGTTTCTGAAGGATTATTCATATTCCAATTATGATACTTGGTAACACAAAATTGTAGTCCCAGATCTGAAGTAAACTTTACATCATTGCTATATAGAAGCATAAACAATTGTATTCTTATCAGCATTTAAACTGAGAGAATTAGAAACAAATTTGAGAATGGAAAAATATAAGAAAATGTCTGAGTCAAAGTAAAAATAATATACTGGCCTATTTCATATACTTAAGTACAGACAACTATTGGTCACTATGATTGCGGGTAAATCAAACTCCTATAAAGGGAAAACATTTTAGTTGCAAATAGTAACCTCTCTCCAGCAAGCCTCTCATCAGAGCAGACTTTGAGATGGCCTTTCTTTTCTTCATCGTCTGACCTTCGCTGATAGGCAATGACCAAAACTCTGGAAGCAAATAGCATTTACTGATATTCCCCACAGTATAAGTCTCCAAATACCCCATAACCTGAACGTCTCACTAGAGATGGGCTGTAGAAGAGGGTTTTCTGTAACTCGCAGGGTTTAACATTTTTTTTCAGGGGAGCTGGTAACACTGAGAAGTCAATGGTATGGCAGTGTCAGGTCAAGAGACTGTTGATTCTGTAACCTAGGGTTGTTCTCCAGTAGTTTGGTCACTTCTGTGGTTGAATAAATGGCCTTAAGTCTTCAATTCACTCAATGATGGGTACACAGAACCTTGATGTGTTTTGCATCTACAGCTAATCTAGCTCCCTATAATTTTATCTCTAGAAACAATTGATAACAATCATTTTTAATGATTCTCACAAGAGTTGTGATTTCTAAAAATCTAATTTAAAAAAACTATGAAGTATGAATTCAGGGATCTTAATCTGCTTAATTTGTTAGGAGATGGATCATTTCAGACTAATGCAGGCAGGATAAGATGATATCAGAAGTAAATACTGGGTTTTTCAATCTGCTTTATTAGTTTACAAATGAAAAGCAATGGGGCCAACGACAGCTAGAAGGCAGCCCCCTTTCAAGCACGTCTCCCTCCAGGCTCTGACTCACACCAAATGTGGGAGTCCTGCATTCTGCCTGCAGGAGAAGAGATCACAGATGGACACAGGGTGGAGAGCTGCTTAAATCCAGAGGTGAAAGAGTTGCAGGGGGAACTAGATGGTGCAGACCTCACACAATCAACCAGCTAGGCGGCTTGTAGTAGTTAAAAAAGCCTTTACTTGTAATTATAATGACTATTAAATTTGTTATATTTTACTACTTCAGTTAGTTGAATAAAAAACGAGTTCCTAGTTGACAATGCAGATTCTGACGTGGTAATGAGCTAATTTTAAAAAGTTAAAAGTACAGATCTCAAATGGAGGCAGAAAACTAAAGATTTGCTTTTTTGACAAGCTCCAGTTAAGTGGTTAGCATTTTACAGGTGAACCAAATAAGTATGGATCAAAACTTAGAAAATAAACTTTAACCTATTAAAAATTAAAAATTTCTTTAACATGTAATCGCTAATCAAAAAAGGTTAACAACTTCTAAATAATTTTCCTTGTGGAACCAAGGGTAGGCTGGCTGCTGCAGTCCACATAGTCTGTGCCATCTCATTCAATTGTCAGACTGCCTCTTTACAGTCTGAATTTCCACTGAAGATTTTAATAAATGATAAAACTTACCTTAAAGTTAACTTTAAAAACTAAAGTATGACAAGACAGTATGCTGTAGCACTGATAATTCAACGAAACCATCAGTCTTTACAAACAGTCTGAAGTTACTTACATGCTGCCAGAGACAGAGCCTGGAGTCTGCAGGACTCCAACGCCGAGCACCCCCACCCTCCTCCCTCCATCAAATCCACACACAATCCTTGAACAGACACCAAGTAAGAGCCTTGATTTTTTTTTTAACCAAATTAGCAATGTATTAGAAACCAGTTTGGCTTATGAGTGATTGGTAAAAATTTCTCTTAAATTTGAGAATTCCCATGTATCCTTAGGCAACATCTATAATTTTTAAAAGTTATAAGATTTTCCTTAAACTGTGAGAAAAGACAACACAGCCCTCATCATAGTATTTTTTACATTTCAATCCTTTCCATTAAATTCACAATTTGATAATACTAATCTAGTTGGACTAGATTTTTCCACAATGCTTCATTTTCTCCCTAGCTTTGACAAATATATTTGGTCTGATCTGTATATGTTCCCAAATACTAGAATAAGAGACAGTCTTATTCTCTTAGGTTGCAATTTTCTTAGGGTTTCTGCTTTATTATTTCCTGATACCCACAGAAGGTGAGAGATATAACTTAAATAATTAACAGACAAAAAGTTCTTCTACAATGAGGGTGCTTTGTTACACTCCATCATACTAGAATAACTGAACTGTAATTTCCATACAATGTATGAACTAAAGGATTTGGTGACAACTACAAGATACCTGATAAGGTAAGTATACTGACTTAATACCAATGAGAAGAATGGAGATGGCATTTCAGCTATAAAAAGGCAAGGCAAAAAGACCTTTTCTAGCCATTTAAATATTACTCAAAAAACAAATACAATTGACTAGAAAGGAAAACCAAAAATACTGTATGTACCTTTAACAACGTTCTTGCAATCTGATATACAAAACTTCTCATTTTTTTCCCCCAGGTAACACAAATTAAATTTGTACTGACAGAAGAGATTAATAAAGTCCTTCCATTTCAGTTCTTAATACCAGACAGTGAACTTAATAAATTCTGTGTTCTGATTATTCTAAAGAAAAAAGGCTAGAAGAGGGACAAAGGAACACAGTATGGACCCAGTGTTACTCTAAGAATTTTACTTAAGAGATCATCAGCCAATGGTGTGTGAAGGATTTAGTGATGTATTTTATTCTTATTTTTGGACAGTAGTACCTCCAGGTGGTTTATGTCTCCTTTTTCCATTTACCTAAAACATAAGTTCTTTCACCCCATTTCTTATTATAAAACTAATTTTCTTTTTAGGTACAACTCAACTATTCTTGGAAGAAACTTTTATGTTGTAACACAGAGGTTGTGAGTAAATAAATGCATTGTTCTTTTGAGGATTACTAAACTGACAAAGGATCTAATCCCCTAAAATTAGGGGAAAAAAAGGGGGGGGGGCCGCAAGGGAGAATGATTACCCTAGGAATTTTCTGAAAATGGGATAAAGTTTTCCTTTTATTCGGAAGTTACTATACATTGTCAATATACCCTTTTTAAATAAGGAGGAAATGGGTGGGGGGAAGCTTTTTAAACTTCACCTATTTTTATGTTTGAAATCTTTTTGTCTTAATATGCTTGGTAAAAGTAATCCTTAAAAGGAATCAAAACTCCAATCTAAATAACCTCAAACCTTTTTTTAAACCATAAATCAATAAAATCATAGGACTCTAGACATACACAACCACAGTAGTCTTTTCTTCTTCATATACATCATTTAGTTACTTCAAGTGCAATGGAAAGCTCTAGCACTTACTTCTGGATCAGTTCACATTCCACTTGTAACCTTTTATCTTTTTTCACAGGAAAAATACAAACTGATCCCAAACTTATTAAAGTACATCTGTGCATTAAATCCCTGCTCATTTTGCAAAAAGAGAAATAGAAAAAAAAAAAAAAAGTCAAACATGTTCTAGTGCTCAGTGTAAACATTTTGAACTATTAATTATTTATTAATTTTCCTTAAGGGTACTTAGAAGTGTGTGTCACATATTCAAAGTTAACCTTAGGAATAGCACCGTGACCAAAAAAATCCATAAAAATGATTCTCTCTATAATCCCTTAGTTTTATTTCAGAACTTGAGAAGCTACCATTGTCAACCATGTTTTCAAAGTTACCAGGCCAATTCTTACTTGTTGTGTTTTTGTTTTTTTGTCAGATGAAACAAAAATACTGCTTCTACACACAAGGGTCTAACCATTTTGGACAAAATGAAAAATCAGGAACTGGCTGACCAGCCAATCAATTCAGTCCAAAAGTCAAGAACAGTTCTACTGATGAAGCCTAAATGGTTTAAGTATCATTTTACCAAAAGAACTGATGTATTTATGAATATATTCCATATTTGTTTATGGATTTTTTTGGTACCTTTCTGCAGATGATGGTAAACATGGAGTTATAACCCTGAGAATAGATATAAAACAGAGAAGTTTAAGAAGAGTTAAAATAAATTAATGGATATGACATCTATCACCATTTCTCAAAATTAAGGAAGTAAAGAGCATTCCATTAATTTTTTTCAGGCCACTAGTCAAGGACAATTATCCTGACTCAATCTGTCAACAATATAGTTAACACGAACTTTGAGAAGGAAAGCATCATACTTTTGAAGTGGTGATAGCTCTCTCAACAACCAAAGGAGAGGCAGGCAGACCACCTATCTTACTTGGTAATGTCTAAGAATATCCTTCCCCTTACACCAGAATAGAAAGAGAAAGAACCTTCTACCATATCAACTGGAATAGAGAACCAAGAAATACCAACACTTCAGAACATTCTAACACTGATATCAGAGTCTGATGCTTTTCAATGTCTACCACCTTAAGGATACACAGGAGAGAAAAGGGTTAATTTTGTCTGAAACCAAACACAATTAGGGCCAATAAATAACAAAGGGTGGGGGTACTGTAACACACCCTTTAGCTACAAAATATGTAAACCACTTGAGTCAAGTCCATCTTCAGGCACAAACAAGCTAGGAATGGCCACCTACACTGTTTGGAGTAGCACAGCCTATCAAGTAAAAATATTTGGCTCGAAAATAAGTGTACTATGGTATTTGATGATGTGGCAAAAGTCACGCTTTAAGTGAATTTCAAAATTATTTTCCCACAACAGTTTCTTAGATTTATACTAGAGGTCACTAATAAAGATACTTAGTTGCACCAGCAAAGAATGCTTGGGATTGCACATGGCAGCAGTAGACTAAGAGAGATGGAGAATGACAACTAACTATTTTCCTATATAAATGAGATTTTGCAATTGCACTCTTATCAAAACTCAACTCTACAATTTAAGAGATGGGGGAACACTACATATAATTTAAATACTCTTTTAGCCCTGTACACTCTATTAAAGAACACACTTTATCTAAATCTAAGGCACACAAACTCTATTTCACAGAGTAAGACTATGGAAGACCAAGATTTTGGTTAAATTCCATAAATGGAAAACAGGAGATCTTGGAAAGACAAATTATATAATATTTTGTTAGTGCACAATTTAAAAGAAAATGCTAGCTATGGTCTGGCCTTAGAGGTTTAAAATATACAATCAAACATTTAAAAAAAAATAATTTACCAGCACTTTATGAATTCAAGTTTATAAAATAAAGTAGATATTTTCCCTAAAAAGAAAAAGAAAAAGAAGACCCAACAGGACTTGGAAAGAAAAACTGGAAACCATTTCAATGAAAATGATAAAATCTGGTAAAATGCAATCTACTCAAGTAGCCAGGGAAAGAAAAAAAGTGGCAGGTACCTTGCCTACTAATCGTGGTTACCGCCCCTTCCCCAATTGTTGTCAGTATGAACATAATATTTACGAAGAATCTGTAAACAAAGGTCATGTGAAATTTATACTACAATAGGACTGGAATTAGAAACTACCACCTCTTGACGAATTCTGAAAATAACTGTATGACACTTGCTACCATAAAAGTAATGCTTATTGGTTCTGATAACCAGAATGTCTAGTGTTTAACATATTTCAAACTCTTGCTATGTGTAGTTAAATACTGTCAAAAGTAGGTTAGATCTGCCCCCAAAATGAAGCATATTTTGGCACCTGTGCTGATGCTGCTACAAAGGCAAGCAAGTGCAAATAAAAATAACAGTCATGATTTAGTCACATTCATAACTTTTCATAGAAAAATATAAATATATTCCCTGAATTGTAGGACAAAAAATAATTTCAACAGCCAGCTTTCACTATAAATTCCAGTCCATTCCCTCTTTTAAGTGAACTGGTCTTCCCTCAAGGTCATAAGGTGCAATCATCAAAATCTAACACATTTTCTAAGCTCCTATCATCATCCCCATCATGGTATCTCACGGTCCTTCTACCCTGATTTCTCGTCTTTATTTTTGAGCGTCGAAGAACTCTTTTAGATTTTGCATAGTCCACATCCTCCCAGTCATTATCATCCACATTTAACCTAGGACGTTTGCTCTGTCTTGGTCGTCTCATAGTTTTAGATACGTTAGCTGTAAAAGTTTTACCTTTTCTAACTACTTTTGCTTTCCCTTTCGTTTTCCTCTTTTTGGTTTTTGAATCATCTGTACAGTCAGCATCTGATTCAGTGGCAGATCCCAAATCTGAGTCAGATTTGGGGCTAGTGTCTGGTCCACACTTTGAACTCCCTGTTGTTTCAGAAGCTTTCACATTTTCCAATTCAGTTTGCAGTCTCTTCCTTTTTACTTCTGTCTCCGCAGCTTCCTGCGAATCCCGCACCACTTTTGTCTTACTGAAAGGAGCCTTCCCATAGGTCCGGAGCCTCCTGCCATTCCACCTACGTAGCCCATAGTTCAGTTCCTCTTCAAAGTTATTCTCTGCAGTAGCTTTGTGCACCAAAGTTGACTCAGAAGAACATTTTCTACCTATCTCACCCCGTGGAATATGGCTTTTTGAATCTTCCTCCAAAGACACAATCAAAGCATTCTTTGTTTTAGAAGGTGCAACACTGGTTTTGAGACTCCTGGTACGCCTGTTCTTGTGTCCTGAATTCAACACATCTTCAGAGTCTGAGTCTTCATTTAAAGACTGACTGATACTTTTTGTACTACCTTCTGAGTCGGCATCAGGTGGCTGCCCTTCACAGCCACTCTGTTCATTTGGCACTTCACAGTTTACATCCCCCTCAGAATCGCTGTCTATCTTCTGAGCTGGGGCACATGCAATATGGAGGGGCTTTTTCCTTGCATTTTTGCTCCCGGTGCACACGTGGTCTACACGGCCATCTTCCTCGTCACTCATCAGCTTGATCCGACTGGCAGCAGTGGTGGCACACCTCCGAGGCACTCTCAGAAGGCCTGGTCTGGCTCTGGATGCTTTCTTAACCACCTTTGAATTGCTGTCTGAGTCACTGGAACAGACCCTTTTCCTGGCAGCTTTCCTGCTCTGTCCATGATTTTGTGATGCAGAATCTAAAAATCAAGCATACTCTTTTAATCTTTACTAGAAGAGTAAGTCTAAAGGAATTAAATGTTCAACGTTTTAAACAACTTAAGTCCAGCATTTCTCCTAACTTCAAAGGAGGATGGCAGTGAATGGGTTCGGCTTTTACTACTTTCGAACAGTGACTTTTTCAGCCTCAGCACCATTCACAAGTGTAACATACGCCCATCAATAACACCCCATGCATTTCTATCTATATACACAAGACACTCAACACTACAGTATTTTATTTACCTGAATACAAACTAAAGTCTCTTCACCACTGCACTAAGGTATGCAAACTAACCACTGTCAGCCTCCCTGAAACTTAAAAAGTTCCATCACACACTACGTTTAATCTTAGCTTTACATGCCTCCTGATCTAGTATTTTTCTCCATTTACCAGGACAATCTCAATTCAGTGATTTATCTTAACTCTCCATACTCCAGAGTTATTATCAATAAAATGGACATAATAATAATAATAATAGTACTTATCTCATAAAAGATATGAAGACTAAACTGGTTCATAAATAAATGTAAAGCATTTAGAAAAAAAATCCTGATGACAAATAGCTTGTGAACTGTTCTGTGAGCTATTATTATTACTACCTACCACATTCCTTTCAATCACCCTTTTCTTTCCTTCCTCTTCTCAAACTATTATCACCAACAGCTTATAAATGCTGGCCTCTGCTTTTCTTGAACCCATAGCCAATACAATATCCCCATTATCAATATAAGAAGTGAAATCACTATTAAAAATAGCTATGACCAAGGCTGCCTGTTACATGAGCAAAACTAAATGTACTCAACAACCAGTAACAGTACACACAGAAAGAAAAGATGAATGGAGAATGCATGGCATGGAAAGAAAGCAGGTAGCAAAGTAAAATTTCATGGGGAAAAAAAAAATGCTATAAAAAAAAAGATAGCAGTGAACCAAGATTAAATGTTTTGATTACCTTTTATAAAACTATTTGGTTTTTCTTTTGCTTTCTTGTCATCATCTGAATCCAAATCAGTTTCAGATACATGATCTGAAAAACACTGGGATCTGGCAACAGGTTCACATTCCACATTCCCTGAACTCGGGTTCATTTCCATCTTATGACATCTGTCTTGTCCATCTTCTTTGTCAGACTCAGAGTCCTCTGAATCACTGAAGAGCTTTGCTTTTTTAAGGAAAGGAGCATTCTTGCGACCTGTGCTGTATTTCCTACTGCTGTATTTTCTTGTTTCAGAATTTGCTTTCTCCTCTTCCTCTGAGATGCTTTCTGCCTTAAGTTTCAGCAAAGATGTTGATGGGCCAGCAGCTCTGCTATGCCCATTATCTGAATCATGACTTTTAGAATCTTCCTCAGAAGACGCTATTTTAAGGAATTTTGTTTTAGAAGTTGCTGGAATTTGGGACTTGTAACCATTAGCATGCCAATTTTTCCGGGCTACCCGTAAATCACTTTCTGACTCTGAATCTCCATTTTCAGTATTCTGGGCAGCAAGAGAGTTGGACAATGGTGATAGTTGATCTTTTAGCTCCTCTTCTTCAAGTTCTGACTTCAAGCTCTGGTCATCCTCAGAATTATGTAATAATTTTTTTCTAGCTACAGCAGAAGCATTGCGGTGGGGCAGCTTACGGCCAGAACAGACACTTTCAGAGGTAGAATTCTCCTCTACATCACTCATTAACTTGATTTTATTGGCAGCCACAGCAGCACACTTTCGTAGCACTTTCCGGTTATTTCCAGCTCTCACTTTTACACTTTCACCAGTTGCCAAAGAATTGTTATCTGAGTCACTTAAATAGACTCTCTTCCTAGTGGCTTTTCTGCCACATCCATTTTCTAATGAAACTGGACCTAAAAATAAAATAACAGTTAGATTAGAAAGGCCTTCCTTATTCCAACATTTTTAAATGACTTCATTATTTTAGTACTAATGTTCCTTATTCTTTTAATGTCAAAACAGATTACACCTGTCTAAATTTAAAAGTTTAAAGGGTAGAACAGAAGAGAATCCAGAAATAACCCAAGCACAGATGGCCAATTAATTTAAGACAAAGGAGCCAAGAATATAAAATGGAAAAGGACAATCCTGTCAATAAATAGTGTTGGGAAACTAGACAGTCACATGCAAAATAATGAACTAGACTACTATCTTATACCATAAGATATACTATATCTTATTCTATATCTTATACAAAATTAACTCAAGGGGGATTAAAGAATATAAAGACCTGAAACCACAAAACCAGAAGAAAATATAGGCAGAAAGATCCTTGACATTGGTCTTGACAATGATTTTTTACATCTGACTCCAAAAGCAAAAGCAATGAAAACAAAAACAAACAAGCAGGACTACATCAAACTAAACAGCTTCTGCACAGTAAAGGAAATCATCAACAAAATGAAATGGCAACCCACTGAAAAGAAGAAAATATTTGCAAAAATATATATTTGATCAGGGGTTAATATCCAGAATATACAGAGAACTCATTCAACTCAACAACCCCCCTGCCAGAAAAAAAATCAATTTAAAAATGGGCAGAGAATCTGAATAGGCATTTTTCCATAGAAGACATACAGATGGCCAACAGGCACATGAAAAGACACTCAACATCACTTATCATCAGGAAAATGCAAGTCAAAACCAGAATGAGGTACCACTTCACATCTGTTAGAACAACTATTATCAGAAAGACAAGAAATAACAAGTGTTGGTGAGGATTTGAAAGAAAAGAAAACCCTTGTGCACTGTTGTTGGGAAAACTGGTGTAGCCACAATAGTATGGTTGGTCCTCAAAAAATTATATGATCCAACAATTCCAATTCTGGCTGTTTACCCAAAGAAAACAAAAACATGAATTTGAAAGGATACATGCAACCCCGATGCTCACTGCAGCATTATTTACAACAGCCGAGATCTGGAAACAACCTAAGTGTTGTTTCCATATGGATGAATGGATAAAGATAACAAGCACACATCTATACAAACAGGAATACTATTCAGCCACAAAAAAGAATGGATTCTTGCCATTTGCGACAACATGGACAGACCTTGAGGGCACTATGCAAAGTGAAATAAGTCAGACAGAAAAACAAATACCCTATGTTTAAGTGGAATCTATACTTATATGTGGAATCTACAAAAACAAAACAAAACATGCGCCACCAGAAAACAGACTGGTGGTTGCCAGGGAGAGGGTGGATAGGGAGTGGGTAAAATGGGTGAATGGAGTCTAAAGGTACAAACTTCCAGTTATAAAATAAATAAATCATGGAGACACAATGTACAACATGGCAAGCAGAGTTAATACGGCACTGCATATTTTAAAGTTGCTAAGAGTATATCTTAAAAAGTCTTCATCACAAGAAAAAAGAGAATTTTCTGACTATGCATGGTGACACATGGTAACTAAACATTCTGTGGTAATCATTCTGTCAAGTACACAAATGTCAAGTCAATTACACTGTACACCTGAAATTAATATATTTTATGTCAATTATGTCTCAAGAGAAAAAAAGCATAAAGGACATGTAATCATGTGCAGATGCGTCAGGTAAATAAAACATTCAATATTTATTTAGCTTTTGGGTTCTCTTGACACACATTTCTCCCAGTACATTGAGCCTCTTCTCACCAGTTTTTCTCTGTGCAGCTCTGGTCCTGGTCACCCTGAGGTTGCTGCTCCTGGCTAGCCCACTACGGGAGGAGGAGTCTCGAGCTCTTGGACTCTCCTTGCTTTCCTCAGAACTATTTGAAGCTGAAGATGATGAAGAGGTACCTAAAGAATCTTCCATTTCACTTTCTAAGGAAAATGAAACATCAACAGTTCATTACATATAACACTCCTATCTTTACACAGTAAGCAGTTATTTTGTAACAACAGACTAAAGGCAGATTCTTAAAACACTTAGAAGTGAGTATATTTTTAAAAACTTTCAAAGAATAGCTGATAATACTAAAAGGCACATAATCAGCATTTGAGTTTGTTCTCTTATTTCTGAAAGTAACATATTAATACTGATTTAGATTCAGAAAATAAGTTTATATACTGATATTTTATAAACAAGCTTTCATTAAAATTTTAACAAGCCCCACAATAGTGGGGCTTCTTCCTGCTTCTGTTTTGAAACAAGTATTTCCTTAGAAAAGACAGTCACTTCAAGTCCAATATTTTAGCAGGCTTTCAGGTCTCTCTCTAGCAGTTGTTCCTAACAGAATCTTTGTACCACACATGCTTCCAAGCTCAAGAAAGAGCATTTCAACATGCAACACACACACACAAAGGTAGAAAAGGTGTGAGATGAATAAGATAGGAAACCAAATTTCCTGTTCCTTCACCCAGGCATGTCTATCACAAAACAAATATTCCATCAAAATGAGTGGGAACATATTGTTAAAGGACAAAATCGTGCTCCATAATACAACCCAATTCTATGTCAAAGAAGAAAGTGGCTGATAGAGGAATGTGTATGTGCCAACTCCTGCATTCCACGTCCCATCATGCTGACTGTGTTTCCAGAGTCTTCTCCTTCCCCATGTATCACTGTCAAACTCATTCATCCTCCTGAGACAAAATTAGTCATGTGATTCCCTCAAAACAAGGGACCTTATTAAGTACTGTAAGGCTTGCCAGTCTCTTAACTAAGGCTGCATTCTACTTGTCTGATCCTACTGTTTTAAATCACAACAGTAACCACTATACTATCATGGCAAGTCACCAAAATCACTCAGAACAAACTCAAGTATGTACAAAACACAACCTCATTCACAGGATGTTCACAGTCTGTGTCGGCTACAGTTATACCACCAAATGCTAATAAAATAAACAGTATTTTTTTTTTCCAGATCATCAAGCCTTAAACTTACATGATTTAAAGAAATTTTTCCATGTCAAATTTTGCACACAAAGTATGATATTTATATCACATTATTTAAAACCTGAAGAATTCAAATTTGCTTAAAATGTGGCCGCACCATTTGCAAAGAACAGCATTTATCAAATATAATTAATTATTCCATGTGTTACTTATGTCTCTTCTGTTAAATTTTACGTTCCTTGAATATCAAGA
Organism: Bubalus bubalis; assembly: GCF_019923935.1. Lineage (NCBI taxonomy): Eukaryota > Metazoa > Chordata > Mammalia > Artiodactyla > Bovidae > Bubalus > Bubalus bubalis. The sequence goes on from NC_059157.1 coordinate 184,194,026, forward strand.
CCATATCTTACTTCTTTATTCTTTCCTCAAAATCCATAGTAACTAGCAGTGTTATAAACTTGAGTGCTCAACAGGTGAACACATAACATTCCATTTCTCACCAGATAACGTAGAACCATTTGTCAGAGTGACAGGTCTATTTCTTCTCATTCTTTCTGATGATGCTGCTGAATCTGAAGAGTCACCAGAAGTAACACCTGAAGAGACACTAGCAGTTGTCTTGCGGCTTGTGGAGTAAGTTGCCCTACTTGAGGTAGGCTGGATAGGAGAACCTACGAACTCAGAAATTACTTTTGTCTGAGATTTTAAACGCTTCTGCTTGGTATTTCTGGTCAAAGATAGGAAAAATAAAACAACATTGAGCAAAACAGAGGATGTCTAAATAACAGTGTATTATTAAAGAATAACTTTATGATCAAGACACTGAAATATTCATTATTAACACCTTACTCTAGCTTGGGTTACTATTCTTTTACTTTAAATTTGACATTGTTTTATTCCAAACTTGAGTAATAAACAGATAGTAACAGTATTATAGAAAATCATACTGAACATCTTAGATTCTTTGGATTAAATGCTAAGAAGAGCCAACATTTATGTAATACAGGCATTCATTCATATTATAAATTTTTTAAAGTTGTATGTGTAATGAAATTTGTGATTATTTATTATTATTTTTGGCCACATCACTACCTGTGGGATCTCAGTGTCCTGACTAGTGACTGAACCCAGACCATGGCAGTGAAAGCCTGGATTCCTAAACACTTGGCCACCAGGGAAGTCCCTATATTAAAGAATGAGATTCTCAATATGACAATATTCCCTCTAGGCTCATTTTTATATATTCCTAAAGACAGTATAGACTTCCCTGTAGCTCAAACGGTAAACAATCTGCCTACGATGCAGGAGACCAGGGTTTGATCCCTGGGTTTGGAAGTTCCTCTGGAGAAGGGAATGGCAATCCACTCCAGTACTCTTGCCTGGAGAATTCCATGGACAGAGAAGCCTGGCAGGCTACAGTCCATGGGGTCACAAAGAGTTGGAGATGACTGAGAGACTAACACACACAAAAAGACAGTATAAAATCAGGAGAAATCAACAAAACCTGAACAGAAAGAACAGAGACGCAAAAAACAGATCAAGCTAGTTTTTTTTTGAGACCAATATGTTTACATCTAAGTGCCAATTCACCATATTTGATTCCTGAGCCATGTATTATGGTGGAAAAAAGATGGAAATTTAAGACAATCTGACTTTAAATTACAGATCTGAGTAATATTCATGTTTTTTAAAGATAATCCTTTAAAACAAAATGATTTGGTTTTGCTTTCCCTTAAAACAAAAAGATAAAGGTGCTTTTACTTTTAGGAGTATCTAAGGCATCTGAGCTTACAGATAACCACACTCAACTATACTTCAATTTTTTGAAGAAAAAAAAACCCAATAATTCTTTTAAGCAGTAACTTTATCATAATCAAGAAAATTCAAGTTTTCAAATGTAAATAGACCATTTTTAAAGGCAAGCAGTTTTCCAGTTTTCATGTGTTAAATGCAATCTGTCAGTTACAAATGGGAGAAGGACAGATGGCTGCAAAATGTAGTATCTTGATTTCCTTTATTTAAAAAACAAAAGGATTTAAAAAGAAAACTCAAGTTTATTATGTCAAAAATTTAACTTCCAATAATATCAACCATGGGCTTCCCCAGAGGCTCAGTGGTAAAGAATCTGCCTACCAATGCAGGATGCATGGGTTAGATTCCTGGGTCAGAAAGATCCCCTGGAGAAGGAAATGGCAACTCACTGCAGTATTTTTCCCTGGGAAATCCCAGACAGAAGACCCTGGCAGGCTACAATCCATGGGGTCGCAAAGAGTCAAGACATGACTGAATGACTAAACAACATTAACTAGAGAGTAATATAAGAAGAAATAATTACATGCTTATACCTATCATAAACTTGACTTTTAACAGGAGACAAGGTGTAGTAGCTCAAGAATGAACACATTCTCTTTTTATTCTATCCTTTATGAATAAAAAATGAATGAAGCCTCAGAAACCATTGGGAGACCATTAAACACACCAGCATATGTATAATGGGAGCCCCAAAGGGCTTCCCTTGTGGTTCAGTTGGTAAAGAATCTGCCTGTAATGCAGGAGGACCTGGGTTCGATCCCTGGATTGGGAAGATTCCCTGGAGAAGGGAAAGGCTACCCACTCCAGTATTTTGGCCTGCAGAACTCCATGGACTGTATAGTCTATGGGGTCGCCAAAAGTTGGATGTGACGGAGCAACTTTCACTTTCACAGGAGACAAAAGGAGCAGAACAAAAATATTTGAAAACATAATGGCTGCAAATCACCCAAATCTGATGAAAACAGTACATACACATCCACAAAGTTACACAAATTTCAAGAAGGATAAATTCAAACCCACACCTGCAGTCAGCTGCAAGATGAAGACAAAAAAAAAAAAATCTTGAAATCAGCAAGATAAAAACTGCCTGTGTACAATGGAAGGAACCTCAATAAGATTAACAGCTGACTTCTCATCAGAAACACTGGAGGTCAGCAGGCAGTAAGATGACATAGTCAAACTGCTAAAAGAGAAACACTGCCAACTGAGAATTCTATATACAGCAAAACTAGTCTTGATAAAAGTGAAATTAAGACATTCCCAGATAAACAAAGATTAAGGGAATTCATTGCTAGCATGTCTGCCTTACAAGAAATAGTAAAGGACTTCATTGACTTCCCTGGTGGTCTGGTGGTTAAGAATCTGCCTGCCAATGCGGGGGACATGGGTTCAAACCCTAGTGCCAGGGAAGATCCCAACATGCCTCGGAGCAACTAAGTCCATGTACCCACATGCTGCCCACACGCTGCAACTACTGAAGCCCACATGCTCAAGGGCCTGTGCTGCACAATAAGAAGCCATGGCTATGAGAGGCCATGCACCTCACACGGCCCGTGAGGTGTGAGAAGCCCGTGCACCACAAGAGAGCAACCACCCTGTGCTGTAACTAGAGGAAGCCCACATGCAACAGTGAAGACACAGCACAGCTCAAAAAATAAATAGGGAAGGCCCTGCTGGTCCAGTGGCTAAGACTCCACGCTCCCAATGTAGGGGGCCAGTTTGATCCCTGGTCAGAGAACTAGATCCCAAGTGCCTCAGTTAGAACCCAAACTAGCACAGCCAAATAAAGAAACATAAATAAGTAATTTTTTAAAGAAATATTAAAGGATTTTAGGTTGAAAAGAAATAAAACCAGAGGGTAACTCAAATCCACGAAAAGAAATAAACGACCACTGGGAAAGGTAATTACATAGGTAAATATATTGGGTTGACCAAAAAGTTTGTTCTGGTTTACCCATTAAGATGTTACAGAAAATCCTGAATGCATCTTTTGGCCAACCCAATGTAACAGTATAAATAATTTGCTTCTTGTTTTCTTAACTGATTTAAAAGACAACTGCATAAAACAACATATAAAAGTATAAACTGTATGAGAGTTAAGGGCACAAATAAGAAGGGGAAAAGAGCTAAACTGGAACAAAATTCTTAAATCTGTGGGAATGAAATAGTATTAACCTGAAGTAGACTGTTTTCGATTTAGATGCATGATGTAATCCCAAAAACAACCATGAGGAAATCCATCAAGGGTATCAGTGCACATTATAAATGTACATGAAAACAACTAAACACTGAAAAACTCAACTTCCACATTTCACACTTTAAAATATCTATAAATTTGATATTAATGCAAGCTATAGTCATAAATGACAGAATAATTTACTATAAAAAGAGTAACTCCTGCATTTTATATTTCTTCTCTACAAGTAATCTCTAGTGAAAACATATACATTACATCAAACTGGCACTTTCCCTTACACAATCAAATGCTCAATAGCCATAACTAGTAATCATTTTACCCTCTGCATTAAAAAAAATTCTTATGTGAAAGATAAATAATATTTTGAATAATCCTTAATAAGACTTAATTGATATTTCATTAAATGCTTACAAATTTATGTGATTAAAAATCACCGCAATAGCTCTATATGCAGAGAACGCTTTCAACCTATAAAAAGTGACTATTCTTTTCTGTTCTCTAAAATGATCAAGCATTTCTAGCATAATAAAAATCAAGTATCACAACCTGATTTAAAAACTGCATACAGAGACTACAATAACCAATTCACCTGATACTTTTGTTAGCCTGATTGACACGGTTACAATTTTGTCGTCTCTTAAACCTCTGGCTTCTTCGAAGTTTTTCACTGAATTTTTGACCAATTTTAAAATCAGAGGAGATTTTCTTCATTTTTTCTTCAAATAAGGCAGACAATCTCAATGTCATACTGTAAATCTGCAAGGACACGAAAGCAAAACTAGAACTATAAAATCTTATATTTTTACAAATAAATTTTTAATAATCATTGAGGTACTTGTAATCTATTATATCACTGTTCTAGATAATGGCTGGTCCTTATTTTATCTATTTCCCATCCCTTCCCTTCAAGGACACTGAAGTACCAAATACACACCTCTCTGATAAAAAGAAAGTAATTTTAAATAAATCAACCCTCTAGAATCTTGGGTTTAGATCTGTATGTCAGTGGTTCTCAGATGATTTTTCCCACATCTACATGTACAAATGTCCAAAATGCCTCCTTCTCCTAAAGTTATATAAGAAGTTGATTGGTTTTAAGGTTGCTATTTAGGCAGAAGGGCAGTGTCTCCTTGGGATAAGGGAACAGAAGTACTTCCACACCAGTCTCTACTTGAAATCTGAATGCCTCTTATGCCACTTAAGATCTAAATTATTGTTAGAAAAAGAGATGGCTTGCATCCAGAAGAAGACATTATGCCCTATAATCTTAATTATATAAGAAAGATTATGTTATCATAACTTTTATAATTAAAAACATCAAATTTTTAAAAAGACAGCAATGCTACTATAAATAACTATTGGCACAGCCTATGTATTTACAGGAAGTACTATGCATTCATCTACAATCATTCCTGAAAATAAAATGTAAAAATATTTAACAAAGTTAAATATCAATCACTCTGGTACATGATGGAGGAAGGTGAAGAGACTAACACTGGAGAACCTTTAAAAAGTGTGTAAAATACGTGACTTTCTCATATTTATATATATATACACATATACCAGAGAAGGCAATGGCACCCCACTCCAGTACTCTTGCCTGGAAAATCCCATGGATGGAGGAGTCTGGTGGGCTGCAGTCCATGGGGTCGCTAAGAGTCGGACACGACTGAGCGACTTCACTTTCACTTTTCACTTGCATGCATTGGAGAAGGAAATGGCAACCCACTCCAGTGTTCTTGCCTGAAGAATCCCAGGGACGGGAGAGCCTGGTAGGCCGCCGTCTATGGGGTCGCGCCGAGTCAGACGCGACTGAAGCGACTTAGCAGCACACATATACAGGTATCCCCCACTTTTAAGAAAAGTTTACTTTCTGCCACTTCATTTTTATAAAAGACCTACTTGATTAGTACCTGTTTTCACTAACTCAAAGAAATTCAAAGATTTTTCCCTTTTATGAAAAGAGGTGAAGAGAGAGTTCAGCATCTGTTTGCAACAAGCCATTACAGAGGCACAGCAAACCGCAAACAGCAAGAGCAGTGCCACCAAGCTTCTTCCCCAGCAACTACTCTCACCATCTCAGCCATGTGTCACCACAGTTGTGATTTTAGTTTTCAAAGTGACATCCCAAACCAGAGAGATACATTTATTGTGGTTGCTGAGCCTGCACTGACACATCATCACCCATAGTCCATTGACAACATTAGGGTTCATTCCTGATGCTAAATATTCTATGGGCTTTGACAAATTTTCCCTTTCAACAGCCTTCTAGTCAGCAAAGTTTTGGCAGGGAGATCAGCTGATACCCCTTTATGGGGGATCCCTTACTTATGATTCTCTATTTCTCTCTTGCTGTCTTTAAAATTCTTTCTCTATGCTTGACTTTTACCATTTCAACTATGCTATGTCTTGGTGTGCATCTATTTGTTTGTGATTCATTTTGTTTAGGCAAGTCGCCACAGTTCTGAACTGTGTCTGTGAGCATCTGAGTTTTATCTTGGTATATTCTGTGCATCTGTCATTCAGATGTGTCCTAAGGTAACTGGTTCTTCACCTCACACCATTTCCCCTTAAAAAAGATTTCATAGGAATGTTCTACCTTCAAATACAGGAGGAAACCTATACACACACACACATAATGAGTATATGTGAAATCTGTAATTCCTCTTATCTTTGAAATGATCTTTAACAGTTATTTCTAGTATTTTGTATATATATTCAATTTATTCTTTTCCTTAAAACCTGAACTCTAGTGTAAGTCACCAATTTTAACAAAAGTGATTTTGTTCCTCAACTGTATTAAGTTTGAAACCTCTGAGAATCTTGAGTACTAATTTTTCATATATCTGAAAAATCCAGTAATACATTTTTAATATAAAATAAAATCATCTAACAAAACAAGTGCTAAAATTATCAGTTCAAAATGAATATGGGCATGTCTCAAAAACCCCCAGTTATCACTATGCACAGTGGTAAATGATAAAAGACTGGTCAGGAATGTACAAGGATACCTGGTTTCAGCACTGCTACTCAACACTGTACTTAAAATTTTACCAGAGCAATTAGAGAAGAAATAAAAATAACTCAGGCTGGAAAGGTAGAAGTAAAACTATATCTATTTGCAGATGAAGTGATCCTATGTATAGAAACTATCCAAGATTCTACAAGAAAGTTATCAGTGCTAATAAATTAATCCAACAAAATACAAGGTATGAGAACAACACACAAGAATCTGCCACCAACAATGAACAAGTACAAAAGGAAATTAAGAAAGCAACTGCATTTCAAATAGCATCTAAAACAAAAAAAATATCTGGGAATACATTTCACCAAGGAGTGGGAAAGACTCTCCACTGAAAAGTACAAAACTTTGCTGGAAGACATTAGACCTAAATAAATGGAAAGGGATCTGGCATTAAGAGACAGAAAGACTTAGTAGTGTCAAGACACCAATGCAGTCCAAAGCCATCTACACACTGAATGCGATCCCTATCAAAAATTCAACTTTTTTAAAACAGAAATGGAAAAAGTCAATCCTCACATTAATAATGAATTGCACCCCTGAATTGCCAAAATGATCCTGAAAGAGATCAAAGTAAGAGGACCAAAATTTCCTTTGTTCCAAAACATACTACTAAAAGTACAGTAAGCAAAACATTTTAGTACTGACATACAAGACAGACAGAGATAAGAGACAGAGACTCATATGTACAAACCAATGAACAGAACTGAGCTCAGATACAAACCAATCTATCTATCTAGCAAATTGATTTTCAAAAAGGGTACTAGGCCATTTAATAGGGAAAGAACAGTCTCTTCAACAGATTGTGCTGTAATACCCAGATTTCTACACACAGAATAAACTGGACCTCTGTCTCACTCCATACACAAACAGTAACTCAAAATGGATCAACAGCTTAAATATAAGAACTAAACCATAGGAACACATGAGGTCAATCTTTATGACGCTCAACTTGGCAATGGATTTATTTAACTATTTTGACCACTATTTCCAAACATTTGCCTCTATAAATTACTCTTTAATATACATGTATTCTGCAAGTATTCTTTTCCACAGTTAATTCTGTCTATAAAAAATAATTAAAATTGGAATTAATGAGTTAAATGACACTTATTTTTCAAACTGCTCCGTAACAGTGTCATATACTTATAGGCTGTGTGACCCTAAGCAGCAATGGGTTCTTAAATATGAAACCAAAAGGAAAAAAAAAAGTTGATTAATAATTTTAATTTTATCAAAATTAAAAACTGTGCATCAAAGGACATTATCAACAAGTAAAAAGACAACCTATAGAATGACAGAAAATAACTGGAAAACACTTATCTGATAAGGACTTAATATCCAAAATATATTTTATAATTCTTACAAAAAAATAAATAAAATAAAATTCTTACAACAAAAAGACAACTGGGAAAAGCACTTGCAATATATATTTTGCCAAAGAAGATAAACAAGTGGTCAATACGCACATGAAAAGATTGTCAACATCATTAGTGTAGTGACTGTACTTTGTCTTCTGTATTCTTGATGCTCTGGCATTTGAAGCCTTGATCCTGGAGACTGTCCCTCCCAGGGATAACTGATAGCAAAGGACTCTTTCACAGGTACACTTCTGATACAGAAATCAATCAATCTAGAGCTCACAAACCTAACCATCTTCTTTATCAAATTCTCATACACCAAGTGAATAATATTCCCCCTACCTAAATCGGAGAAGGCAATGGCACCCCACTCCAGTACTCTTGCCTGGAAAATCCCATGGATGCAGGAGTCTGGTAGGCTGCAGTCCATGGGGTCGCTAAGAGTCAGACACGACTGAGCGACTTCACTCTCACTCCTCACGTTCATGTATTGGAGAAGGAAATGGCAACCCACTCCAGTGTTCTTGCCTGGGGAATCCCAGGGACGGGGGAGCCTGGTGGGCTGCTGTCTAAGGGGTCGCACAGAGTTGGACACAACTGAAGCGACTTAGCAGTAGCAGCTACCCAAATCACCCCAGGCTAAGAGTCAGACATCTAGAGACCACACCTACAAACCAAAGCTCCAATTATCTGTACCAGCCAGTACTAGACTGTTTGCTCTGTTCTGTCTTGCCTTCCTGTGAAAATCCCAACGTAGGATCTGTCATGCTCTTTCCATCCCTTCCCTCTGCCAATTCTGCCTCCTGATCAACTTTGGTCCATCACCACGTGGCCTGAATGTTGTATCACACTTCTCTTCCTAGGGATCTGTGAACATAAATTCTCTTCATGACAATTCATATCTGCATGTCTTATCATATCTGATAAAAATAAATTCCAGGTACAATTTTTAATAAGTCATAACAAATACAAATCAAAGCTACAATGAGATAATACCTCACACTCACTACGATGCCTGTAATTTTTTTTACAAACACAGAAAATAACAAATTTTGGCAAGTGTGTGGAGAAACTGGAATCCTTATACATTGCCAATGGGAATGCAAAATGGTCTAGTCATTATGGAATACAGTTTGGTAGTTCCTGAAAAATATAGAATTACCCTATGAACCAGAAATTCCACTCTCAGATATATACCTAAGAAAATTGAGGATGAGAACTCTTACAGATTCTTATATTCCCATATTCACTGCAGCATCAGTTACAACCACCAAAAAGTAGAAAACAATTCAAGTGTCCATCAACAGATTAATGAGCCAAATGTCATACACCCATATGGTGGCATATTATTCACCCCGCAAAATGGAACAAAGTTCCAAAACAGGCAACAACATGGATGAGTGTTTAATACACTAAGTGAAATAAGCCAGACACCAAAGACAAATTCTGTATGTTCAATTTGTATAAAATATCTAGAATAGGCAAATTCATAGAGATACAGAATGAATGAGAAGCTATTAAGGTCTGAGGAAAGGAAAGAATGTAGAGTTGGTTGCTTACTGGTTATAGAGTTTCTGTTCGGGGTTATGAAAGAGTTTTGAAAATAACAGTGATGGCTGATCAACACTATGAATGTAATTTATGTCACTGAACTGTATACTTAAAAGTGGTCAAAATGACAAATTTAATGTTATGTATAAGTAACCACAATTTTGAAAATTTGGTCACATAATACACCAAAACATTAATTGTGCACTTTAAATGGGTGAGCTATATGATGAATCCTCAAACATGTATTTTAAACAAAAGGGAAAAAAAGACATGAATGAAATTTATTTTCTCTCTGGGAGGAAGTCTCACAAATGGTGAATACTGATGAAAACACAAACTGAGAAAAATGTTAAGACTTGAATGTCAAACTGATCCAATAAGCAACCTGGATATTGAAATGTGAAGGTTCTTAAATTAAGATAAGAATTAATAACATGGGTGGAGTCTGATAATAAGTAATGAGGGGAAGTGAAATTAAGATAAAACAATTAATTAGCAGTAACAGTCACTGATGAGAGAGAAAATGCTATAGCATCAAGCAAGTACTTTAATTTAAAAATCTTACTCTCAAAGTATTGCTGTTTTTTAAATGATCCAGCACACTGACTACAGGGCTTTATGAATGCTCACTGAGAATATATATACAACTCTGTGTATTTATTATGCTTCGACAAGTTTTGAAAAACTATCCAACATGTAACGTTTTAACAAAAATTTAGGAGTGTCCACAATGCTGTTCTTAACTAATCAGATGCTCACATGTTCTTCTTCAGATCCAAATTATTAGTATGCATCAGTAGTCCCATCCCCACCTCAGATTTTCCTTTTCTTACTTGTAATATTCGTCCAACCTCTATAACTAAGTTCCCAAAGTTCCCAATCCACTTTTCAAGATTCCTGTATATAAGAGAACAGACTTTTCTCACTATACATCCAATACAAATCTGTTCACTTTTCACAGATCTCCTCACTGGTCCCAATCTTCTTTTGTTTATGAGACTTTAGGAAAGATAAACACTGTCACCAGCAATCAATGTTTCCACAGCAGACACTTGGGCTGTGGTGAAAGCTCTACTCTTAAGAGTCGTCTTATTATACTCACTGTTCTTTCATGTTTCCACCTCTACCAAACAATAGAAAATCATCATCTACATAGATCACACATATTTTTTTTTATAAACCACTTTTAAAATTACCTTTGATCTTTTGTTTGGTGTATATGCTTTTGCATTGCTAAATATCAAACGGATGTCTTTGCAAAATTCCAAAGGGCTGTCATAGTTTCCTGCTTCTAAAGTTTCCCTTACTGTTCCAAAATCCATTGGAGTATCTATAATGTCTCGGTAATCCTAGATTTTAAAAACAATAGTTAGTTCAAAGATTCAATTCCTGTTTTTAGAAATGTAAAAGTGCATCAAATCTCTAAAACATTCAAAATGACAGAAGAGAAAAAGGTTATAAGATCTTAAAAATCATTACTAACTTTTAAAAAGACATTCAAACATACAGGTAAGAAATGTAACAAAATTATATGTTTGGAATCAGGATATGAAACTGTTATTTCCTTCTATATACTCTACTATATAATTTCTAAGCTTCCTACAGCAAATTTGTGCTTTCTATCTTTTAAAAAGGTCATTTTTTATTTCCCTGTTAGAAAGTGGAGAGTGACACTTAAAAAAAAAAATCTTTATTTGGCTGAGCCAGGTCTCAGTTGCAGCATGCTGGATCTAGTTCCCTGACCAGGGATTGAACCCAGGCCCCTGCACTGGGAACAGGGAGTATTAGCCAGTGCACCACCAGGGAGCTCCCAAAGAGAGACACTTTTAACCAATTCATAGTTTTCCCAGGGTTGGGCCTACTAACCCTCCGATAATGAGGGGTAACATTGGTAACTAAGTCTTACCCAAAGTACAAGGTTCAATTTCTTGAATTCTATTAATTCAAGAACTTTTAAAACAACTCTTCCACCACTGACTTAGTGGTAAGAGACAAAGTTAACCTTAAGCCCAGACGTCACTTTTTGGTTGCTGGGTTGCAAGGGGCAGGCGGTGCTGGTTGTTTACTTTTTCTTTTTTTGTGGCTATGCCTTGAGGCTTGTGAGATCTCAATCAGTATCCCAACCAGAGACTAACCTGGGCCATAGCAGTGAAAGCCTGGAATTCTAAGCATTAGGCCACCAGGGAATTCTAGACATCTTACTTTTTCATTTAAACACCTCTACCCTAATCTCTACACCAATAAGAAAAGCATCAAACATTCAAATAATGACAACTTACTGGATATTCAACCAAATCAACAGGTTGTCTAAATGGTTCAGAATCTTCACATTGAAAAATTAAGTTCACTAGTTCCTTACACTGTTTCTTCCAGTTGTTTTCAACATAATTGGTTGTTTTGATGCTCCTTTTTTTCCAATCATGAACCTAAAAATACATTTACAATATTAAACGCTTTCTCAGCCTTGAAAAAGCTGCATTATGATATGGTATGGTATCATAGTCATAAGTTGCTCAGTTGTGTCCGACTCTTTTACGACCCCATGAACCTACCAGGCTCCTCCATCCATGGGATTTTCCAGGCAAGAATACTGGAGTGGGTTGCCATTTCCTTCTCCAGATCTTCCCAACCCAGGGATTGAACCCAGGTCTCCCGCATCGTAGGCAGATGCTTTACCATCTGAGCCACCAGGGAATGGTATGGTATAGTAATGGTAAAAATCTAACTGAACTGTTGTCTTCTGTATTATGTCAAAATATGTCATTATATGATTTTCTACCTACTTAGGAAAAAGTCCACTTAAAAAAAAACAACAATAATGTCCTATCTGTTACTCCAAAAGCACATTTTCATTCTACCACTTATCTCCTAAGTTTAAGAAATGTTTCACAGCATATGAAGTACCCACAATGGATAACATAGTAGGCAGAATAATATCTACATCTTGGTCCCAAAAACCTGCGACTGTGGCCAAAGGGACTCCACAGATATGATTAAAGGAATGGCTTTTGAGATAGGGAGGTGGTCCTGGATTATCAGGGTAGGCCCAATGTAATCACAAGGATCTTCATACAAAGGAGGCAGAATGGTCTGAGGCATACTGGGAGATGCTATGCTGCTGACTTGGAAGATGAAAGAAGGGGGCCATGAGACTCCAGAAGCTGGAAAATGCAAGGAAATTACTTCTACCCCAGTTTCCAGAAAGGAACACAACTATGCTGACACCCTGACTTCAGTCCAGTGAGACCCATGCCAAACTTCTAATCTAAAGAACTACAAGCTATTTTTATTGCTTAAGCCACTAGATTTGTAATTTGCTACAGCAATCATAACAAACACTAAACAGATAACTAAATCCTTAAGTCTTTAAAAGTGAAATTATATGAATATGACAATAATTCAAGTCTTAACTTTTCAATGTTATTTGAGGCAACATATTATGAAAACTGATGTGACAGAAAGCTTAAATTTAAGCAGCATTCAAATGAAATTTAAAATAAGTTAACATTATTAAGCATTTTCAATTAATAACCTTTACTTTTAATTAACATGTTACATTAGAACTTTTTAAGAACTGCTGATGACACAATTTTAACCTATCCAAAACTTATTTCTCACTTTATTCTCCCCTACCCCTCCAACAAATTTTCATTTTTTAAAAGGTCCAGTCACCAAATCCTAGTTTTTCCATTAAAAGGTCTCATCTTCTTCCCTTCCCCTCTGTTTCTAGCCAGCACTATCCTTTTTTTTTTTTTTTTTCAAATGGCCACACAGCACGGTGGCTTGTGGCATCTTGGTTCTCTAACCACAGATCGAATCCGAGCCCTCGGCAGTGAAAGCAGAGTCCTAACCACTGGACCACCAGGGAATTCCCAGCCAGAACTATTCTTGACTAGGTTTCCCAACTTTTACTTAAGATTCTTGCAATGAACTCCTAACTTTAATATATTTAGTACCTATTCTCTTATCCTTCAAAATCTACCATTTTGACTATGAAAGTGACTCTACTATAAATTTAAATGAAATCCTTGGTTTTTAATATCATCATAATCTGCTCCCAATATAAAGGCTAGATACAACCACTTGGCTTGCTCCAAAATTCAACCCCTACACTAGCCAGGCCAGTGTTCTCAGTACCCACCGACATGCCATACTTTCCTACTTTCTTAAACCCTATACTATTTGAATTTCCTCTTCTTACTCTCTCATTCTGAGAACACAGTACAAATCCCAACTCTTCCACTAACCCTACCTAGCCATCCACCTTCCAGTGATTTCTCCCATTTCTCTTATAATATCCAATATCAGTATCAATATCCCTTTTCAAAGACAACCCCTAAAATCTTACATTGATATTAAATCAGAGAATAAGTCAACAACTAAGGTTAATCACATGGATTAACTTACTCTCCTTCTTCCAGAAGACGTTTTAGGAAGATCACTATCATCCTAGGAATAAAAATCAGAGCACTGTAAGTTGTAAGATTGTCATTAGACAAGCAATAATCTTAACATAAAGTATATCAAAGACTTTTAAGTTCTACAAGGGTTATAACTTGATAACAGAACCTCAAAAGACAGACTATCACATGATCTTCATGGCACTCAGTTCAAGGAACCGACCCTTATTCTTAATAATCCTTTACATTCCCTAATATAAATATGCACTAATTCCAAAATATAGCTATAACAAGTTGTTCTGTGCACGTCCACAGAGGACATGCACAGGATAAAACTTAGAAACACAGTCTCCCACAGATGCTTCGATTATGTAAGCTACAGGTTTTATCACCTAAATCGTGTATTAATCATGTATTAGCATACTCATTTATATTCCAATATTAAATTAGCAGGAAAATCAGTGAATCACGATAATAGTTTGTGTGGAAACTGACACCACAGAGAATCCTTCCTCCAACTACCTACAACAACTTGATTTTGTATGAAGTGAAATTACACACAATACCATGGATATCTGCTTTGTACTTACACTTCAACACCATCTTGAGTGAAGGACTTTAGGGCACTTAAAACATAGTAATGTTTATTGATTTTTAATTATAATTAAATCCAACTCTCAGATACTGCCTTTCTTTTTTGGCTGCACTATGTGGTTTGCAGGATCTGAACCCAATCAGGGACTGAACCCAGGCCACGGCAGTAAAAGTGCACAGTCCAACCACTGGACTGCCAGGAAATTTGCTCAAATACTGATTTTACCAAAAATATTTCCAAGGTACTTTTTATATTACATCTTTCTCTACCAAAACTTTGGAAAGAGAACATGTTCCAAACCTAAATTACTTCCCTAGACATTACTTGTTTATTTAGTATCAATTATTGTCTATTACCTCATTGACCATCTAGATAATTTTAAACTGTAGTTTTATCAAGTGCCCTGTTTTCATAGTTCACTGAACTATAGCAAGAATTGATACAGGTAACCAATGTTTTCTACTTCACTCTTCATTCTAAGTCATCATTTGAAATAAACAAAAGCCATTATAAAATTCACAAACTTCATACCAAATCCTCGGCATTTTGCTCATCATTTTCAGAAGTGTTAGAAAGTTCTGAGATATTTATACAGTCTTGATTCCTAAAAGACAATTTTTTACTTTAATATTATGCAAATATAGTTCCTGTTTCTGAATATTTAAACTACTTTAAGATACAAATCCCCAACTATGGAAACAGCTCCCCAATGATGCACACCCAATTAAAAGCAGCAGAATATCAGGTTTTCACTCTATCCTCTGTGGAAACAATTAATCGTACTAGAATACTGAAAGTAATTTTTTTCAATTAAGTATGTATGGAAATTAAGCTGGTAATCCAGAAGTACTGTAAGTATGGCCTCAACTGGATGAATACACAGATGAGTTTTTCTAAGTTATCACCACTGGTAATATTTGTACAGTGAGTATCAGAAAAATGGTTGATTTGAGATAAAAGAGAATAGAAAAAAAAAGGAAGTAGAAACTGAAGCAAATTACATCTTGACCTCACTGTAAACACAGCAGAAGGAGAATGTTAAAATAGGTAATTTTAGATATGACGGGGATGAAAATGGACATGTGGTCTCCCTGAGTAGAAAAGAATTTAGGGGAAAAGGCAACAAGCTTGAGTCCTCCAGACAATGAACAGATTCAGCCCAGGAGGTTCACGTGAAACAGACTGGAATCATTTATTCACCAGTTTGGAGCCAGATGTTTAAAATCATGTCAGAATTTTAAAATTATCTTCTCTAATTCATAATTCTTTCAAAGAATTTTTATAACTGTGGGGGAAAGCATATAAGATCATACAGCAAAAATCATATGACATTTTAAAGGAAAGAAGCTAATACGTCCAAAGTCATCCAGAAAGTTGACTAGAACAGACTAGGCTGGGACTAGGATCTCAATTTGCAGGTCAGTTTTAATCCTACTATTTGAAACTGATTTCCAAATGCCAGAAAGTGTGGACTATTCATACATACACACTTTCACAGGATACAATCCAAAACAGATTAAAACTCAATCTAATCATGAGAAAATATCAGATGACCCAAATTAAACTACATGCTACACCTGACCTGCCTCTTGAGAAACCTATATGAAGGTCAGGAAGCAACAGTTAGAACTGGACATGGAACAACAGACTGGTTCCAAATAGGAAAAGGAGTACATCAAGGCTGTATATTGTCACCCTGTTTATTTAACTTCTATGCAGAGTACATCATGAGAAACACTGGGCTGGAAGAAGCACAAGGCTGGAATCAAGATTGCCAGGAGAAATATCAATAACCTCAGATATGCAGATGACACCACCCTTACGGCAGAAAGTGAAGAGGAACTAAAGAACCTCTTGATGAAAGTGAAAGAGGAGAGTGAAAAAGCTGGCTTAAAGCTAACATTCCGAAAACGAAGATCATGGCATCTGATCCCATCACACAGATGGGGAAACAGTGGGAACAGTGTCAGACTTTTATTTTTTGGGGCTCCAAAATCACTGCAGATGGTGACTACAGCCATGAAATTAAAGATACTTACTCCTTGGAAGGAAAGTCATGACCAACCTAGACAGCATACTGAAAAGCAGAGACATTACTTTGCCAACAAAGGTCCATCTAGTCAAGGCTATGGTTTTTCCAGTGGTCATGTATGGATGTGAGAGTTGGACTATAAAGAAAGCTGAGAGCCAAAGAATTGATGCTTTTGAACTGTGGTGTTGGAGAAGACTCTTGAGAGTCCCTTGGACTGTAAGCAGATCCAACCAGTTCATCCTAAAGGAGATCAGTCCTGGGTGTTCATTGGAAGGACTGATGTTGAAGCTGAAACTCCAATACTTTGGCCACCTCATGCAAAGAGCTGACTCATTTGAAAAGACCTTGATCACGGGAAAGATTGAGGGCAGGAGGAGAAGGGGATGACAGAGGATGAGATGGTTGGATGGCATCACCGACAAGATGGACATGGGTTTGGGTAAACTCTGAGAGTTGGTGATGGACAGGGAAGCCTGGCGTGCTGTGGTTCATGGGGTCGCAGAGTCGGACACAACTGAGAAACTGAACTGAATTGAACTGAACTAAATACGGGTACAACATTCATTAAAAAATGATGATGTAATTAAAGAAAGAAAAGACCAGATTAATGGAGACTAAGAAAGAAAAGTCTAGATGAAAGCAAACTATGAAAACCAAAGAGCGAACGAATGCAGTGGGAATTCTGGATTGGATCCTGTACCAGAAAAAGACACTGATATAGTAACTGATGAAATCCAGATAAATTCTGTACTTTAGTCATTAGTATTGTACCAAGGATAATTTCTTAACACTTCATAAGGACACCACAGCTGTATAAGATGTCAACCTAAGGGGAAAACAGGGCAACTCTCTGTAGTGTAAAATTATTTCAAAATTTTAAAGAAAGAGAAAAAATTTGACTGTTCAACTTCTTATTCCTTTACCTAAATTATAACCACAGAAAGAGAAATTTAAAGAAATGTCCTTTAATATAACACATTAAAATGCAACAAATTAAAAACACAATATGCAAAGTAACTTTTCCACAACATCTATAACATGAGGTCACTTACTTGATAAATTTTAAAAGCTGGTCTGTTATCTTCTTAGCTGATCTTGCAATTACACTCTCAGGTTCATTAAATGTTCTGGCATTGTGTTCTATATATCTGACTTCCCAAACTAACGCAGATAGCCTCCTTCAAAGTAAAAAACAAGGAAGTTAGGGTTTAAAAATGAAAATACAGAAATCAAGTTAAAAAATCCTGCATGTTAAGCCAGTATGATACAGTAAAATAATGCTGTCAACTTCATCACAGTCATAGCAATTATATTAGAAGCTAAACTGCAGAGAATACATTTAAGGACTGAAAATCTTAACAGATCACTTAATCACATCCAGAAAACCAAAAAAGCAACTCTCCCTTTTCACACTGCCTTTAGGCATGTTTGAAGCTATAGACTCAATGAACAAAATATGTTAAGTACCATCAATCCTAAGAAACTCAATCTGACTACAGACTGACAAAGTAGTTTCTGACTAAACCCACGTTTGCAACACTACAGAGGTAAATTAATACCAACAATATGAACTCAAGAAGTCAATATTTTGTGAAGATTATTTCCCCAAAGTTGCTGAATCATACAGAATAAAATACCATAACCTGCTTAAAAAAAAAAAAATCATTGAGAATAGGAAATTTTATAGTTTTCAGCACTCTAAAAGCCAGAGGCAAAAAGTTGATGATTCCAGGAAATTAATTTTCAAAGGTCAAAGTCCAACTATTAACTCAGTTCAGTTGCTCAGTCTTGTCTGACTCTGTGACCCCATGGACTGTAGCACGCCAGGCCTCCCTGTCCATCACTAACTCCCGGAGCTTGCTCAAACCCATGTCCATCGAGTCGGTGATGCCATCAAACCATCTCATCCTCTGTCGTCCCCTTCTCCTCCTGTCTTCAATCTTTCCCAGCATCGGGGTCTTTTCCAAGGAGTCAGTTCTTCACATCAGGTGGCCAAAGGATTGGAGTTTCAGCTTCAACATCAGTCCTTCCAATGAATATTTAGGACTGATTTCCTTAGGATTGACTGGTTTGATCTCCTTGCATTCCAAAGAACTCTCAAGAGTGTTCTCCAACACCACAGTTCAAAAGCATCAATTCTTCGACACTCAGCTTGCTTTATGGTCCAATTCTCACATCCATACAAGATTACTGGAAAAACCATACTTTTGATTGGTATGGTTTGTCAGTAAAGTAATGAATGTCTCTGCTTTTCAATATGCTGTCTAGGTTGGTCACAGCTTTTCTTCCAAGGAGCAAGCATCCTTTAATTTCATGGCTGAAGTCACTATCTGCAGTGATTTTGGAGCCCAAGAAAAATTATTAACTAAATTTTATATTTAAATGGAGCAGCTTTTGTAAGAAAAATAGAATACTAAAGACTAAGGAATGAAACGTGTTACTTTTCCTTGTCCAGGTTCTATCCATACCTACCCATAGGCATCTAACCCTGTCTTACACACAGGGCCAAGAAATGACTATAATGAAAGAAGAGAATGAAATGGAAAATAATGTTAATCAGCCCCCACTCCAGCACTGTCACTGTCAGCCACTACTACCTCTTTTCACTCTAAATGGTATGGCCCAAATTATCTTTGAAGTAGGTTTCTACTCACCTGTAAAATCGATTCACAAGTCTCATTCGAATGGTGTACAGATCAGTTGGGTAAGCCACTACAGTACAGTACTTCGGATATGTACACAGATCAACTGGACCTGCAAAAGCTGCTGCGATATCTGTAACAGCAGAAGGAGGAAACTTCATCTAAATTCACGACCTCTACGGGATATTTCTCGACAAATCATTCATAAAACAGAGCTACAATCAACACTGCAGGCTTACCCCAAAAGTAACAAATGGAAATTGTAATAAAAGAACACAATCACATTACTGTTTTAAAATACCTCTATGGAAAAGAAATCGTGAAAATCAAACTTTTTCACTGTAAAAAACTTACCAAGATTCAAAAGTTGATCTATACCACTAATAATTCGTTCACATTCTTCATCTCTTGATTTCTGACCCCATTCACCATCTTGGGGTTTGTAAAGCAATTTCTCTAGCTCATCTGAAGTGACAGAAATACTAGCGCCTAATTCTTCAGGTGGATCAACTATGATTTCATTAAAAAAAAAAAAAAAGAAAGAAAGAAAAAAAAAATCAAACCAGAAACCAAACATACACTATATTTTAAATTTAGTTGCTTTTAAATTCAGTTGCCCAAGTTCATAAACAGGATACTAACCAAAGGAAAAAGAAGCTACTTTGTAGCGGACAAACCTGGCCCACTCCACCTAAATCAAATGATTCAAGTATGGGGACGGAGGAGGGAGGAGGGTTCAGGATGGGGAACACATGTGTACCTGTGGCGGATTCATTTTGATATTTGGCAAAACTAATACAATTATGTAAAGTTTAAAAATAAGATAAAAAAAAAAAAAAAAAAAAAATTCCCAGTAATAGGACAAAATGCTATCAGATGCCTCCTACAGGATGTACTGGGAAAGCTACAACATTACTTCCTCTGACACTCCTGCCAAACATGCAAACTCCAGAATTAATCATGGGGGATATCAGACAAACCCAAACTGAGGGATATTCTACAAAGTGGCCAGTGCTCTTCAAAGGCATCATGGCTGTGAAAGATAATGGGGAAATTCAGGGATCACAGACGAAAGGAAACAAAGAAGACATGGTGATGAAACCCAAGCTGTGAAAAAACATCAGGACTATGGTAAAAACCTGGAAAAGGCCAGGAGGATTAGAACTGTTACAAGGGTATTTCCTGATTTTGATGACTGCACTGCACTTATGGAAGATGCTAACATTTAAGAAAGCTGCTGCTGCTAAGTCGCTTCTTAGTGTACTTTTTAAACATTTCATTTTGAAATAATTTCCAGCTCAAGAATACTCCAAAAAAGAGTGTGCGCATTTTAAAAAGGAACAAGAGGCAATATAAATATTCAGCGACTAGTTTCTTAAAAATTATTTAAAAAGGAGAAAAATGTCAACAAGCCTGGAAGACAAATGTATCACTCTAATAATCTGATAGGTAAAACAATATTTTATTATTACTTAACGCACATTTCCAAGACTGATAATGAAAATGAGCTTTTCTTCATATACCTCCAAATTTATCTTTCTGCCTATTCATGTTGTTTGACAACTCTTCCAAAGGCTTCTTGGCCTCATGAACATGTAAAATCTTTCTATGTGAGTGCTTTCACTAATTTGGAATTGTTTACAAAGAAGTATCTACAACTGGCTGTTAAAAACACGGGCTGATGCCAGACAGCTTAGAATCCTAACTCCTATCCTTTTCAGAGCTGTGCAACTCAGAATCAGTTACTGGAGACTCTCTTGAGTCCACATTCCTTCACCTGTAAAATTAATAACAGAGCATCACCTCAGAGAAAGATTAAATGAATTGATACACATGAAGTTCTTAGCAACAGAGTAAGACCTCAAGAAGGGTTTATTTTATCCAAAGGGTTTATCAAAAAGGGTTTATCTATAGGTTTATCTATATATGCATTATACAATGCAAAATTTCATTTCACATTGCTAAGTATTATTTGTTAAGATACTAAGCTCAAAAGAAAATTTAATGAAGAAGTCACTGGTGACTTTCAAGACCTAGTTATTTTTTCAAATTTTTCTGGAACAACTCCTAATTTACAAAGTAAAGCAAGACAACAGTTGATGGAGATATGTCAGTGAATAAAACATGGAGGAAAAGGGCTTGGCCCCTAAGGCAGACACAAGAACACCACACAGAGCAAAAGTTTCACGTGTCAATAAGTGGAGGTAGACGGACAAAAGTTTTTGCATGTTTTTATGTTCAGTCAACACTAATACAGAAGAAAGGCCTGACAGAGGGGAGATGGAGACAAGAGATATACCGGGCACCCCTTCAGAAAGTTTAACAGGAGTGAAGTTAATTCAGTAGCTAAAATGTTCAAGAAAATGTAAGGAGAGCTGTTTTAAGGTACAAGACACAAATTTAAACCTGAATGGAGATGGGAAAGTTTCATTGTTGGAGGCAGTGAACTCAGTGTCAATACCAGGTCTGAGAGGAGCTCAAACCAGGGGACAGCAGGCACTGCAGAAAAGGCTGCTGTTGGAACAGACACTTACCTCTGACAGGAAAGGAACAGACAAACCCTAGTAAAACAGGAAAGCTGACATAATGCAAGAGACAGAAAAAAGTCAAATTAGACTTTTCTTTAAACAGGGTACTAAAATAAGGATGAGGAAAAGGAAATGGAGGGTTCATGAACGAGGTCAAGAAGAGATAAATACATAGTTACTTGAGAAATGATAGCTGGTGACTAAGGTACAGTCAGAAACAGGCTGGAAACAGGATAAAGAATAAGGAGCCAGGATACACATAATTCTGTTCACTTATTTTACTAAAGCTCATAGTTACCATAATAATTTTAATGTTTCTCAAAGATCACAAATGCACTCTATGTACATGAATAAGATAAAAATACTGAAAACATATTTTCATCATTTAAAAACTACATACCATTGTCAGGTATTGGTTCCATATCCCATGGGCTAAGTTTTTCAATTTCAGTATTGTCCCACCTGTTAAGACCAAAAAAGTTTGGTTAGCCTTTCACAAAGACAATTTCTGGCTAATAACTAGGTATTCACTATTAGAGTAAACAAATGATAGAAAATGCAAAAATTAACCTCACTGTAGCAATGAAATAAGTATTAACAGTGAATGTTCTTCAGGATACAGTATAATGCATGCATGCATGCTAAGTAGCTTCAGTCGTGTCCAACTCTGCACGACCCTATGGACAGCAGCCCACCAGGCTCCTCTGTCCACAGGATTCTCCAGGTAAGAATACTGGAGTGGGCTGCCATTTCATTCTCCATATAAAGGTATAAAAATGTATGGCAGCTTCAAAAACAGAACCAAAAATCCTGTGTGGCCTGTACCCAGGGTAAGTGAAGAAAGACAGTGTGAAAGCCTTGAATGCCATGCTTCAGAATGTGGACTTTGTTTCCACAGCCAATGGAAAGACAGCAAAGACTTTTTCTGAACAAGGGAAATGGAGTAATATGTGCTCTTGAACAGTGAAATGATCCTGCAACACTGGGCTGAGGAAATACTGTGCTCAGTCACTCAGTCATGTCCAACTCTTTGCAACCCCATAGACTGTAGTCTGCCAGGCTCCTCTATCCATGGGGATTCTCCAGGCAACAATACTGGAGTGGATTGCCATGACCTTCTCCAGGGGATCTTCCCAACCTAGAGATCACACCCACATCTCCTATGTCTCCTGCACTGGCAGGTAGATTTTTTTACACTGAGTCAGAGCTACACAAAAGGCCCCTGGGAAGCAAGGAGAGCCCGTACCAATGAAGGCGCTAGCAACAGAGGCATGCTAGAAAGACTCTACAAATGTGAGACTGACATAGTAACAAATTCGATGGTGTTATTTTTATTAACCTGAAACACATCAGTGATTTATATCACAACCTGTCACAATGAACAAATGTTGGGAGGACTATTTTCATTGGCATACAGACCTCACAATGTAACACTGGAAATGACTATCAGGGTACTGTGGCTGATATGGCTCTTGACGTAGCACCGTTCCAAACCACCAAGCATCATCAATGATGGAACGGAACCTGTCACCTGTAAGAGACAACCAAATCTGAGATATCAATTTGCTAATAACATTAACAATTTTAATTTTTACAACACCTATGACACAGATAAATCAAATAATATTTTTATCTAAAAATTAGTCATTCCTCTTGTAGAGAATCAAGGTTAAAAATTTTTTTAATGGAAAAAATATCGAAATTTATTGAATTTTTGAAAAAATTTATTAAAAAAATTTATTGAAACAGAATGGCAACTTATAATTTACACATTATGGGGGTTGAAAAACAGGAATAGCTAGCAACTATCAAGTTCTTTGGGACTTGGCTGTACAATGTTAACTTGCATATATTCCAGTTGTCTGGTTTTTGTTTTGTTTTTGGTGCCTAGATGTTCTTCTTCAAGAAAACGTTCATCTCCTAGGTCCCCAAAATAACCCTGATTACCTGAGTGGACACTACCATTCAACTAGGCTACCAAGAGAAGTCATAAATTCATTTCAAATAGGGACTCAGGGAATTTATCTAAAATTTACCTATTTGTATTGCTTGTAGAAAAAGGTAAAAGAAATTAGAAAAACTAATGAGGTCAAGGCAATGGCACCCCACTCCAGTATTCTTGCCTGGCAAATCCCATGGACGGAGGGGCCTGGTAGCCTGCAGTCCATGGGGTCGCTAGGAGTCAGACACGACTGAATGACTTCACTTTCACTTTTCACTTTCATGCATTGGAGAAGGAAATAGCAACCCACTCCAGTGTTCTTGCCTGGAGAATCCCAGGGATAGGGGAGCCTGGTGGGCTGCCGTCTATGGGGTCACACAAAGTCGGACACGACTGAAGCGACTTAGCAGCAGCAGCAGCATTTATGAATGTGGACATGAACTGACACAGTGGAGGTAGAACAGAGTATTTCACTAAAACTGATAAATGGAGAATGAGCTGTTCTAGGTGCCTGAAGTCAACTTAATATATGAGTTCCCCAGAAGCACTGCATACTGAACAGCAATACATGCAAAACTGTGAAACAGCTATGACAGGTGCTGGCTTAATGACAGTCATCAATTACATCCTGAGGAGATTAATGACCACTTAAGTCTAAGCCAGCCAGCCCACTGGCCTGCTTTAAATGGTCACCGCAAAAACAACATTCAAACCACATTCAAATACCCACATTAAAAGTTAGTGCCTATATTTAGGTGATTTTATTTTCTCTGTCTACCTATATAACTCATGGTTATAAAATATCAATTTTATATAAATTTTTAATTTTTTAAAGGAATAGTTTTCTCAAGTCAATCTATTTAAGTCTAGGTTGATATAGTATCAAAGGCAAGATATTCAGGTATACCAGAACACTATCAGTGTAACAGCTGCATCATTTTTCAACTTTCTTATTGTTTTATATCACAGGTAATTTTATGGATTATACTAGTGTCACATAATAGATGGAGATAATGCAGTGTAGACCAGTCAGAAAGGAAATAAAAGGTCTACTCTAGCCTATAATCAAGGAGTAAGAAATCATTCTTCTGAAATGTCACATATCATACTAATCCCTAAGCAAAATATACTTAGCAGTCATTTATATTTCTTTTCAGAATTTACATTTTTCCATCCTCCATAATAAGCAGCACCACAACTAAAATATTCATATCAATGAGAGATTAATTTCTCAGGGTATACATAAAATCCAATAAGAACAGACTTACAAGACTGCCAATTCCTCTGTCTTGCTTCATCATAAAACTGACGCAAGACAAGAAAGTCAATAACATCTGGCATGTCATGGTATCTAAACAAAAATAAAAGATTGTTAAATTTCCTTCATAGCAGGTTATAGTCCAGAACAACAATGTCCAAAGAAAATACAATGGGGCCCATATATGTTGTTTTTAATTTTTGACTAGCCTTATTAAAGTAAAAAGAAACCAGTGAAATTAATTTTAAGTGTATTTTATTTAACTCAATATATCCTAAATATTGTTTTACCAAATAATTAATACAAAATAATGAAATATTTTACATTCTCCAAGCCTTCAAAATCCAGTGTGTAAACTTACATCATACTCAATTCAAATTAGCAACAGTTCAAGTTCCCAGCAGCCACATCTGGCTGACAGCTACCATACTGGATGGCACAGGTTTAGAAAATTATTCTAACATTTTCTGAAAACAAATGTAGATGCCATCTTCACTACAGGCCAGAATTCTCTACACATTTAAGTGGCATGGAAAATGCAATCAACACACTCCCAACTAGTTGCCACTGCAGACCCAGGATTTTTACTTCTATGGGTCCCCTCTATCAGAACTGCAGCTCACACCTGTGCTGTCCACCGTGCTCTACTATTTACCCTGCAGCTGAAAGGAAAGGACATGCTAACCAGGCAGGAGGTAAAATCTAAATTTAAGTAACTCCATTTAAAAAATATAACATGTACCTAATAGAGAAAGATTTGTCCATAAGTTTTCCAGTTGCAGGATCTATAAATGCTAGTTTGAGGCAACAAAGTGTCGGAGGTCCAACCTCATATCGTATTCCAACTATTTTGACCAATTCTTGATCCTGTAACAGATATTTTAAAAAGGAATTACTAGAGCTAATCAATGAATATAGTAAAGTTGCAGGATATAAAATCAACATACAGAAATCCCTTGCATTCCTATACACTAATAATGAGAAAATAGAAAGAGAAATTAAGGAAACAATTCCATTCACCATCAAACAAAAAGAATAAAATACTTAGGAATATATCTACCTAAAGAAACTAAAGACCTATATATAGAAAACTATAAAACATGGTGAAAGAAATCAAAGAGGACACTAACAAATGGAGAAATATACCATGTTCATGGATCAGAAGAATCAATGTAGTGAAAATGACTATACTACCCAAAGCAATCTATAGATTCAATTCAATCCCTATCAAGCTACCAATGGTATTTTTCACAGAGCTAGAACAAATAATTTCACAATTTGTATGGAAATACAAAAAACCATGAATAGCCAAAACAATCTTGAGAAAGAAGAATGGAACTGGAGGAATCAACCTGCCTGACTTCAGGCTCTACTACAAAGCCACAGTCATCAAGACAGTATTTACTGGCACAAAGACAGAAATATAGATCAATGGAACAAAATAGAAAGCCCAGAGATAAACCCACACACCTATGGACACCTTATCTTTGACAAAGGAGGCAAGAATATGCAATGGAGAAAAGACAATCTCTTTAACAAGTGGTGCTGGGAAAACTGGTCAACCACTTGTAAAAGAATGAAACTAGAACACTTTCTAACACCATACACAAAAATTGAAACATGTATAATATCATGTATGAAACGAGTCGTCAGTCCAGGTTCGATGTACGATACTGGATGCTTGGGGCTGGTGCACTGGGACGACCCAGGGGGAGGGTGTGGGGAGGGGGTAGGGAGGGGGTTTCAGGATGGGGGGCACGGGTGTACCTGTGGCGGATTCATTTCGATGTTTGGCGGAGCTAATACAATATTGTAACGTTTAAAAATAAAATTAAATTAAAAAAATAATAATAAAAATAAACTCAAAATGGATTAAAGATCTAAATGTAAGACCAGAAACTATAAAACTCTTAGAGGAGAACATAGGCAAAACACGCTCCAACATTAATCACAGCAGGATCCTCTATGACCCACCTCCCAGAATATTGGAAATAAAAGCAAAAATAAACAAATGGGACCTAATTAAACTTAAAAGCTTCTGCACCACAAAGAAAACTATAAGCAAGGTGAAAAGACAGCCTTCAGAATGGGAGAAAATAATAGCAAATGAAGCAACAGACAAACAACTAATCTCAAAAATATATAAGCAACTCCTGCAGCTCAATTCCAGAAAAATAAACCACCCAATCAAAAAATGGGCCAAAGAACTAAATAGACATTTCTCCAAAGAAGACATACAGATGGCTAACAAACACATGAAAAGATGCTCAACATCACTCATTATCAGAGAAATGCAAATCAAAACCACTATGAGGTAACATTTCACACCAGTCAGAATGGTTGCGATCCAAAAGTCTACAAGTAATAAATGCTGGAGAGGGTGTGAAGAAAAGGGAACCCTCTTACACTGTTGGTGGGAATGCAAACTAGTACAGCCACTATGGAGAACAGTGTGGAGATTCCTTAGAAAACTGGAAATAGAACTGCCTTATGGCCCAGCAATCCCACTGCTGGGCATACACACCGAGGAAACCAGAACTGAAAGAGAGACGTGTACCCCAATGTTCACCACAGCACTGTTTATAATAGCCAAGACATGGAAGCAACCTAGATGTCCATCAGCAGATGAACAGATAAGAAAGCTGTGGTACATATACACAATGGAGTATTACTCAGCCATTAAAAAGAATACATTTGGATCAGTTCTAATGAGGTGGATGAAACTGGAGCCAATTATACAGAGTGAAGTAAGCCAGAAAGAAAAACACCAACACAGTATACTAACGCATATATATGGAATTCAGAAAGATGGTAACGATAACCCTGTATGCAAGACAGCAAAAAAGACACAGATGTATAGAACAGTCTTTTGGACTCTGTAGGAGAGGGAGAGGGTGGGATGATTTGGGAGAATGGCATTAAAACATGTATAATATAAGAAACGAATCACCAGTCCAGGTTTGATGCAGGATACAGGATGCTTGGGGCTGCTGCACTGGGATGACCCAGAGGGATGGTATGGGGAGGGAGGTGGGAGGGGGGTTCAGACTGGGAACATGTGTACACCTGTGGCGGATTCATGTTGATGTATGGCAAAACCAATACAATATTGTAAAGTAATTAGCCTCCAATTAAAATAAATAAATTTAAAAAAAAAAGGATATATGGTTAAAATAAAACAATTCCTCAAGATGATAATTCTCCACATATTCCCAAATTAAGTCAGCTCACAATTCAGGATTTCAAACCAGACGAGGGATTTAATTTATCATTAATTAGTCATTTTTTGCTGTATCTTCACATCTTTTTGAAGGTGTATTTAAACATTTTCTAATGTAAGCAATATGCTAATTTTAGGAAAAAACACAACAAAAATATAAGGAGGAGGACACAAATCACCCATCAGCTCAGTATCTAAAGACAACAACTGTATACAATTGGAACTTCCTTCTGACTTTCTTCTCTTTCTACAGACACATTTTCATTTACATAATTTTGTATTATGCAAATCAAAATATACAAGCATTTGGCTTACTATTCTTCAAAAATTTGATATTAAATTTCAACCTGATACATTGCCATAAATACTTGTTTATATGAAGATCTACTGTGTGTTGTGAGCTGCTCCAGGCAGTTGGGGTAAGTAAGACAGGCAAAAGGAGAGGTTCCTATTGTGAGAGAGCATCCTACTCATCAATGAGCCTTCTACCAATATCTGCTTCCTTAATGCTAACAGTATGAGATCATTCATCCACTTATTCACTGCACAAAATGTTATAGTTATAATATGCCAAAGTGCTAAAAGTACAGTTGATTCTCATTATCTGCAACATTCTTATCATTCTACAGGGCCACTTAAAACAGGGAATCAGTGAGTTCACAGTGAATACTGAACCACTGCTCCTGAAAGAAAAACAAGCTCAGGTTGATACAAGTCACAGCATTTCAGTCACCTAATTAATATAGTATCTTGTGTAATGTGAATCTCGGTGTTAAAAAACCTCCTTTAATATATGTGCTGAGTCATTAACACTGGACTCACGGCTAACAGCACTATGATTCATGTCTCAGTGAAGCTACTCTAACACAGACCTTCTACCTAAGGTACATCATCACTTTCTTGTGTTTAGTTACACAAGACAGTACTTGAGCACTAGGTTTGGGGACCATTTTAAACAGCAAGTCACTATAAAAAAGCACAAAAACGTGAAAAAAATTTAATGTGGCAATGAACAAAATGAAAAGAACACTTATTTACAACATGAGAGCTCAAAAGAAGCTCATCTTGTTCACCTCAGCTAAGAAACATGTTAGGTGGGCAAATCAAATTTTTTGCCAAGCTATGCATGTCTGCAAATGACTAGAAAGCATCTTGAATATTGATTCTGGTGTTACAAATAGTATACAGTGAACAGGCAAGTTGCAAATAAAAATTCACGAAAAATGAGAATCAACTGTCCTCAGGTACACAGTAATAAGTAAAAGAGATATACATTTCAAGGTATCTTAAAGCCAACTGCACAGAGGCAGAGTTTTTTCACCTTCTACAGTTAATGAAAGTATTAAAAAATACGAAGTATAAAAAATAAAAATCACCTATAATACTATTCTACATTTAATCACCACTGACATTTGTATTTATTTTGGTTGACCCCATGTCTTTAAAATTTTTTTGTAACTAAAACTGTAACTTCACATCCCATTTTTCCTCTTGCTGGTGAAAATGTAACATTCATTTAACAAATACTTTACAACTTTCAGTTACATGGTGGGCTCTACATAGTAGCCAAATATAGAAACATATTGTGATTTGGTTTCTTCAGTATTGTGGGATATTTGGATTTTTTACTAATTTTTGGCTTTTATAAACAAGGATATGGAATTACCTTGCTCATAAATTTGTATGCACTTTTGGTTGTTTCCTAAATTACCAAAAGTAAAATCACTGATTTTAAAGGTGTAAATATTTTCAGTTTTAATTCTAATTACCAAGATGCCTTCTAGGGAGCCTGGACTTGTTTCTTGCACCTTTACACCAAGTTGAATAACTATTAATAAACCAAAACCTTTGCTGCTACTTGTTAGAACATGGTATTTTTCTTTAAATGTTACAAATACATATACAAAGTACAGGGAAGCTAAATTTTTTCCTGTACTTTATTATGCATGTCACTGAAACTTTTTTACCAATTTTTTTGTTTGTTTGCTTTTTGGAGACTTGCACTTCTTTTGAAAATCTGTCCTGGGTACAAGCATTTTAAGATTAATGGGAGAAGGAAATGGCAACCCACTCCAGTATTCCTGCCTGGAGATTCCCATGGATAGAGGAGCCTGATGGGCTACAGTCCATGGGGTTGCAAAGAGTTGGACATGACTGAGGGACTAACACTTTCACTTTCATAATGATACTAGGAGTATTGTAAATATTACATGAGATCATGTACCTGGCAGACAGACAGTAGTTATAAATTGTTTTCTTTAATTCTAAAAAATAAAGAGTTTTTGTAATTTTGTAGAACTGCATAGCAGCAGAGCTAGATATTCTTACATGTATTTCATCAAAGCTACAGTGTCCTTGATTAAAAAGAAACTTTGGCTTCATTTTAAAATATAATTAAAAAGATATATTTTCACTTAGAAGCTTTTAAGAGTAGTTCCATGTTATAATAAAAAATAAAAAAGCTTAATGTTTAAAAAAAAAAAAAAAAAGATTAATGGTAATATAGTCAAGATGCCTTCCAGCAGTATACAGTGTCCACCAATAAGCATGTCTTCTGACTAGACCTTAATGCTTAGCAGGTTAACAGCAAAAATGTTTTTAAGGTGGAAATTAATGGAAAGATAGTAATATGGTATGCCTCCAGAGTGTTTCTTAAATGGATTTACAAATAACTACATATATATGTGCTAAATGTTTAAGACTTCATAATGCCATCATCTTACCCTAAGATCCATTTTTCTCCATGGCTCCTTGTTAGGGTTCAGTTCATAAATGTTATTTCTTCTGACAGCCTCAATATAAGCTTCATGACCCTGTCGAAAATATATTACCTACAAAAGGGAAACAGACATTTAAAAATAAAAACCTAAGAGTAATTTAATTTTATGATCCATATCCATATTTTTAAACTCTGTAACTCTCACCTCATCACCCATTTGAGGAACAAAAGGAGATTTTCGAAGTGTGGTGTCAGTTATCCAAACTGGAGGATGAAATTCATATAAATGTTCCACGTCTGCAAGCTCTGCCTGAGTCATCCTCCGCAAATTCTGCCAAGGGGAAGAGCACAAAGTTTAATAGGATAGAAAGTGGCGGCATGCACTGTTTAATTGAAAACAAAAGACTTTGGCTGTTTTATAAGCATGTCACCTAATGATTAGTTCCTAACAGCACATATATTTGGTTCATACATACACAAGAACATTATCAGTTGTATAAGCATTGTAGATCTACCAAGCACTTTCTCCTGAATCTCTAACAGATTCTTCACAGCACTCACATTACATTCTATGAAATGGGGCTAATTTCCAACTAAACCCTCTTCAATAACCCTCTTCAACACACTAAGCCTGCTTTGCCAAGAATCCACAGTGAATTCTACCACAGACTAATTATCTCAGGCAGTCTCCTGTGGATTTGAGGTTTTGAGACCGGTAATTTTACATATGATTTCACTTACATGTGCAATTTAAAAGATGACACAAATGCACTTTCATAAAACAGAAACAGATTCACAGGCGGATAACAGACTTGTGGCTGTCAAGGGGAAGGGAGGTGGTAGAGGAATGGGTTGGGAGTCTGGGGTTGGTAGAGGCAAGCTATTATGTATAGGATGGATAAACAACAGGTCTACTGTAGAGCACAGAGGACTATATTCAATATTCTGTGATAAACCATAATGGAAGAAAAGTTTTTTTAAAAAAGAGACTGGTAATTTTAAAACAGAACCACAAATTCTGATACTCTTCCCTTCCTCTTTAACAGGTGGAGCCCAAGTCTCCTCCACTGCAGTGTGGGCTCCAACTCCTTTTAACAAAGAGAAAAAAGCATAAGTAACAATGGGCAACTTCTAAGGCTAGGTCATAAAAGGTTTAGCCCTTGTTTAATTTTTGTTCCACTTGCTCTGGGGACAATCTGCTACCAAGTTAAGAAGACACTCAAGCAGCCCTATGGAGAGATCCATGTGGTGAGGAACTGAAGCCACCGGCCAGCCAATTTATGAACAAGCTTCAAAGATCCACCTCTAGTCAAGACTTCACAACACCGTGACCCACGCCAATACGATGACTGCAACCTCATAAGTCAAAAATCAGCTAATCAGTTTCTAAATTCCTGATTCATTAAAACATGAAATAATACATGTTTGTTGTTTCTAAGATAAGTTCCAAGATGATCTGTTATACAGCAAAAGATAACTAATACAAAGACATAGCATCTTTAAATATTCAACAGGAGCACATGCACTATACGTATAATGAGGTACAGGGATGTTACAATTAGGAGAAAAGTACTAAGACAGAACATGTCAAATGAAAACGGGAAACATGACAATAGCAGACAAAACAAGAAGGCCCTTAATATGCCTTTAAGTATATTTCTGGTGTTGAAATTGACAGGAGAAAATAAGAGTTATGGTGGGGTTCTGAGCAAAATAGATCTTTCCCTCTGAAGTTACAGATTCAAAAAGGTGTTAAGTGCCAAGTTCAATTCAGAGCAGATTAGATAGTTTTTATAATAAAGAAACGTTTCCAAAAGTAAGTTTGTATTTTACATTTGACTCCTGATGATACATTATCAATCAAAAAAATAATAATGAAGGCTCCAAATTCCCAAAGATACCCAATTTCTAAATATGGACAGAAACTATGAAAGTGTGAAAGTGAAAGTGAAGTCGCTCAGTCATGTCTGACTCTTTGCAACCCCATGGACTGTAGCCTACCAGGCTCTTCCCTCCATGGGATTCTCCAGGCAAGAATACTGGAGTGGGTTGCCATTTCCTTGTGCTATACTGGCTTTTTTTTTCTGCACTGGGTTTTGAACCTAGGTCTTTCTGCCTCCAAAGTCTGTACTTTCAGCTGCTAAACTTTGCAGCAGCCTATATATGTTTTGCATGTGTGCATGCTAAATCACTTCAGTTGTGTCTGACTTTGCAACCCTGTGGAATGTAGCCTGGTAGAAGTCAGAACTCCACCATAAATGAAAGTGTAGACAGATGTTATTTTTAAGGGTATACTTTTCGTACCTCTTTTTTAGGCTTATTTTCTTTCTTTCTCTTTCGTCTCCTTTTTGGAGGAGATAAATTCTCAGCAGACATTTCATCCTCTGAACTGCTGCAAAATCGAGTAATTCGTCGACGAGATGATGTTCGTAAAGGAGGCTGCAGGTGGATGCCTGCATCAGCTGTCCAATCAGAATACCTAGAGGAAGAGTCACTGGAAAAGGAAAAGTTGTAAGTTGTATGGAACCAGAATCTAAGCCTGAATAGCAAATTAATCCACCTTAAGAGAGACAGAGACAACAAGGAGGAAAGAAAAGATCCTAGGAAGATTCAACTACCCTCACCATCAACAAATACTAACATGACCAAAGATCATGAGAAGAGAAAAATCTTCACTGACACTGGAAATTAGAAAAGGATGTAAGCCTGAGTAAATGTTTTTAAGTATAATTTGGATGAGACCTCAAGAAAGACAACACAAGAGCCAACTAATAATTTCCCCTTCCAAAAATGAAGTGTAGTTATGAAAACAGTAGAGACCAGAAGAGCAGCACTTACCCTAAACTGCAGGAAGCTCAGAAATGGACTAGAAATGTTAACTGGAATGACAGACCCGTCAGTGAGTATACTGAGAAGCACAAGGAAACCAGAGCCACATCAAACAGAAAGCTATAAGTGGGCACGGCTTCTTGCCAAGAAAGGGATTCTCCCTGATATGAGGAAAGATCCCACAGAGGGACTAGTCTCGGCCTACTCTGGAGCAAAAGCAGTCAAACAGGAAACTCAATCTAGAAAACTAGCCCCTGCCACTGCCAGCTTTAGCAAACACAGAAGAGGATAAAGACCCTCTAACTGGGGCCATCATTACCCAACCACATACCTCCCAGGCTCCATAAAACCCATATCCAAAAGCTGTTTACTATAAATGTTATTTCTGCATTATCTGTTACGCTATAAAAAGAGCTGTTTTAAAAATTCTAAGAGCATGTACTTTGTATAATAAAATTCACGATAAGTTGAATTCAAACATAATGAATACAGAGACAGAAAGGCAAGGGTGGTAGTTGCCAGGGTAGGTGAGGTGGAGTGATGAATTGCTGTTCAGTGGGTATATGTCTCAGTAGTGCAAGATGAAATGAGCTCTGGAGACTGGGTGCACAACACTGTGAATGTACTTAACACTACTGAACTCTACAGTTAAAAACAGTTACGATGATCAATTTCATGTTCTGTATATTTCCAATTAAAATTAAATAAAAAAGACTGAGAACCAAAGAATTGATGCCTTCGAACTGTGGTGCTAGAGAAGACTCTTTTGAGAGTCCCTTGGACAGCAAAGAGATCAAACCAGTCCAATCCTAAAAGAAATCAACCCTGAACACTGACTGGAAGGACTGATTCCAATACGTTGGCCACCTGATGTGAAGAGCCGACTCACTGGAGAAGACCCTGATGCTGGGAAAGATTGAAGGCAGCAGGAGAAGGGGGTGACAGAGGATGAGATGGTTGGATGGTATCACTGACTCGATGGACATGAGTTTAAGCAAACTCCAGGATGTCCATCACCATCGAAGGACAGGGAAGCCTGGGGTGCTGCAGTGCATGTGGTCATAAAAAGTTGGACACGACTGAGCGACTACAACAAACAAAACTAAACAAGTATTCTAGAAATCACTCCAGCTCCTAAGCATAATGGAATAAAAAGAAGACAAGAAAAGAAGCCAGGGGTATGATATAATAGTCTGTAAAGCAAAGTATCAATGGAAATTAAAATACTGAATTATATTTAGGAGAGGCAATTTTCTAGACATGGTGACAGAAATAATTACGAAGAGAGAATGATGTCTAGGTTTCTGGTTTGAGCACCTGCCAAGAAAGTTGACATTTATCAAGATGAGGAGCAGATACTAACACCTTAAGTCCCATGAATTTGGATACCAAAACTAAACAAAAGCTAGTATGTATGATAAAATAATGTTTATATTTTAAGACAGGACAAGGAAAATTCAACATAAAATTATCTCTGTGTGACCATTTGGGCCTCCCTCCCTAATGAGCAGTGGGCATCAGCATCATATGTTAGCCAGAGCCACTCAAAGACGGGAGTGCCTGCTCAATAGTCAAGATCATTTTTTCTCCTTTCTTCTGACATTAGCAATTTAACTTCTTAAAAGAATAACCTGCTTTCCCAGCTCTGGAGGGGGTCAGAGTACTTAGTGCTCACTTTGTACAAGTTGACCTAGACTATGTATCCTTGGTGAGACTTAAAGAAAACAGCAGTATGTCATCCTGATGTACCATCTTTTATCTTGAAAATGCACGTGATTGTGCCTTCAGCTTCCAACAGGCCCAATAGTTCTCAGAGCTTCCTGCGAATCTGCCTCCTAGTTTTAATCGTTAGTTTGGCTTGATTGATTAAAATTCCCTTTTTCTTCTTCTTGATTACTTAACTGAATTTCCATCAACATATGCAATAACTAATAATAAATTTAACAGTGATTTTACCATTTAGACTTTGGATATTCCTCTTTATGAATGTAGCCCAAGGCTAAATTGATATTCTGAGTACACATGTTTACACTTTGGCTCACATATTTTATAGTTAAATAAAATACCCAAAATATTTTCTATAGAAACAATTGTTAATCTAGGGTTTTTTCTTCTTTTAAATGTATTAAAAACCTGACAGATGGAAGCTCTTACATCTTGAATGTCACTCAAGTATGATTCCATTCAAGGTTATGACTAAAACGCTTAAAGGTTTAAAACAAGTAAAAACAGGTACCTTGAACTTTCACTGTCACTTTCACTTCTTCTATCACTTTTCCATTCTTCTTCTTCAGAAGAACAAGAACCTTCACTTTGATCACAAGAAGTCTCCTGATTTGTGGAAGGGAGAAAAATAAAAATCTTAATCTCCTATTTTAAACAACACAAGTCAAGAGAAACCACACAGTCCTTCTAACCAGTTAACAAAATATAATTAGGTACACTTAAAACAAAAAGCAAGTGTCTTTACAACCCTTTTCTTATCAAAGAATTAGGCAAGAGAAAATATCTGTGAGACTTAATGCTACTACTATTAGCAAATAAAAACCTGATATAAGAGACCATTCTCTGAGCAAAGTTAATAAGAAGACAATGTAAACGTTCTCAGTGTTTCAGACTCAAGCCAGTGTTAAGACGTGGGCAGTAGCATCTCGTGCACTTTCAGTTCTCTAATGACATATGATGTTGAGCACCTTTTAGAATGCTTATGTGCTACCTGTATATCTTCTTTAACAAAGTGCCTGTTAGATCTTTTGTCGATTCTTAAATTCAATTATTTCTTTATTGAATTTTACGAATGCAAGTCCTTTATCAGATATGAGTTTTACAAACATCTCACAGTCTGTGGCTTGTCTTTTCATTCTCCTAACAGTATTTTTCAGGCTTTTCTATTGTCAGGTTTTTCTTTCATGGATCACGGCTCTGGAATTGTATCTAAAATTAATCACACCCAAGGTCATCTAGATTTTTATTATATGTTATCTTTTAGAAATTTTATAATTTTGTATTACATTTACATTAAGTTTATAATTTGGAATTAATTTTTGTGAAACTGTGTCTAGATTTTTTTCTTTTTCTTTTGCATGTGGCTATCCAGTTGTTCCATACCACTTGTTGAAAAGACTATGCTTTGTCCACTGAGTGGTCTTTGCGCCTCTGTCAAATGCTAATTGAGTCTATTTGTACTGGTCTATTTCTGGGTTTCTTATTTTGTTCCACTGATCTATTTGTCTATTCTTTCACCAGTACCATGCTGTCTTAAAAACTGTAGGTTATTTATACTAAGTCTTAAAGTCAGGTAGTAGCTATCAGTCCTGTCCTTTTGTTGCTCTTCAGTATTCTGTTAGTTATTCTAGGTGGGTTTTTTTTCCCCTCCAAACTTCAGAATCTCTTCGCCAATATCAACAAAATTAACTTGCTGGGACTTTAACTGGGACTGTGTTCATCTATAGATGAAGCTGGGAAGAAATAATATCTTAACAAAGATGTGGAACACAGGAACTTTCATTCACTGGTGATCAGAATATAAAATGTAATTCAGGCACTATGGGTAACAGATTGGCAATTTCTTACAGAGCTAAAAAGAAACTGACCACAGAGGAAAATTAAACTCACATTACTAAAAAGGGGTCAATGTGAAAAGGCCACATACTTTTTGATCCAACTATATAACATTTTAGAAAAGTCAAAACTATGGAAATGGTAAAAAGATCAATGGTGCCCATGGCTCAAGAAGACAAAGTGATGATTAAGTACAGCAGAGCAGGATTTAAGACAATGGAACTATTCTGTATCTTATGGTAGATACCAAACATTATGCA
Source organism: Bubalus bubalis (assembly GCF_019923935.1). Taxonomy (NCBI): domain Eukaryota; kingdom Metazoa; phylum Chordata; class Mammalia; order Artiodactyla; family Bovidae; genus Bubalus; species Bubalus bubalis. The sequence goes on from NC_059157.1 coordinate 184,231,556, forward strand.
TCTGTCACACCCCATACAGCACAGTGATCCCTAATGTAAACTATAGAATTTAGTTAATGATAATGTATAAAACTGGTTCATCAGTTGTAGCAAGTGTACTATACTAAATAAAGATGTCATTAATAGGAAAGAGAAACCATATATGGGGACTATGTGATTTTTTTAAAACCTGAAACTACTCTAACATATAAAGTCTTTAAAGGAAGAGAGGGGAACAACCGACTAATTTCCACAACTCTAATACCTGCAGTCTACTTTAACTGCTGGTCTTTGCTACTAAGCAGGTATTTTTTTGTTTTGTTTTCAGCTGCACTGGGTCTTTGTTGCAGCAGCTGCAAGCGGGCTTTCTCTAGTTGTGGCGAGCAGAGGCTACTCTCCAGTCGCAGCACTAGCATTGTGGTGGCTTCTCTTGTTGCAGACCATGGGCTCTAGGCACTCACGCTTCAACAGTTAATAGATCATAGGCTTAGCTGCCCCAAGGCATGTGGGATCTTAGTTCCCCAACCAGGGATCAAACCCGTGTCCCTTGCACTAGGTAAACATATTCTTAATCACTGGACTACCAGGGAAGTCCCCTGAAGCAGGTACTTTTAAACTGAGACACAACCTTTTCCTGTAACAGCCATTAAGTGCATCATAACAGATATTGAAAATGCCAAGGAGAAACAAAACTAAAAGAAAATATCTACTTTGTTCACTTCATTTAAAAATGCAAAGTAAACATATTCTAAAAAAAAAAAAATGCTTCTCAAAATGGGAGCCCAACGCCATTCAAGGAGTACAGATTCCTAGGCCTGCCAATCTAGATCAACTGAACAGAAGTCTGCTTTTATGTTCAAAACAGACTTCTAAAAAAATCACAGTAATAATAAGCTATTAAAATATACTACCTGGAAACCACATATTCTGTGAAAAAATTTTACATGTTTTATCTCAGTTAACTCTCAAAACACTTCTGTAAACAAAGGCAGGGTTAAGACAAAGCTAATGAAACTTAAGTTTCAGAGTCTTTCAACTTATCTTGTCTAGCAAGGCCTTGTGTCTACTTGTAACTCCCAAGTTCTTTTTCTAAAAGATGTCCCTAAGTTAAACAAGATTCAAGCCCCCAAAATCCTGGATCTATCCTGCCTGTGAGTTTTATACTGTCAAGTCACTACCTGCCCACTAACTAACTAACAACTGTGGAAAAAGATGTGAAGAAAACTGGAAACTGCATACATCACTGACTGGGACTATAAAATGCAGCCACTTTGGAAGACAGTCTGGCAATTCCTCAAAAGGTTAACTACAAAGTTACTGTATGACCCAGCAAACTGACTACTAGATATAAACCAAAATGGAAATTTATGTCCTAACAAAACCCTGTACATAAATGTTGATAAGCAGCAATATTCGCCAGTCAAAAAGTAGAAGCAGAACTTCCCTGATGATCTAGTGTTTAAGTATCTGCAGGGGATACCAGTTCAATCCCTGGTGCAGAAGATTTCACATGCCATGGGGCAACTAAGCCATGCACCTACAGCCTGTGCTCCACAGTAAGAGAGGCCAGCACAACAAGAATCCCACACACCACAACGAAGAGTAGTCCCTGCTCTCCCCAACGAGAGAAAGCCTGTGCACAGCAGCAAAGAACCAGTACAGCCAAAACTTAAATTTTTTTTTTTAAAGTAGAAATAATACAAATGCCCACTAGCTGATGAGTGGGTAAACAAACTGCAGTCTATTCCTATAATAGAATATAGGGCAATGAAAAAGAATGAAGTACTAATCCTGCCCTGGAAGCAATGGAATCAGCCCTGAAAGCATTAAGTGAAAAAAGCCAATCACAAGATCATACTGCATGTGTCTATTAAATGAAATGTACAGAATACAAAAATTAACAGGTATAGAAAGATTAGTGGCTGCCAGGGGCAGCCATCCATGGAAGTACTTGCAAATGGGTATACGGTTTCTTCTTAGGTGATTAAAATATTTTGAAATTAAACAGTGGTGGTGACAGCACAATTTTGTTAATATTCTAAAACCAGTGGACGTTGTACATGGTATGGTACAAAGGTGTTCAAAATTGTTAGAGAAATTCAAAATGTGAAATTTCATCTTAATCTCTAGAGAATACTATTGTTGTTAGTTTAGTCGCTAAGTCATGTCAGACATTTTGCAGCCCCATGAACTGTAGCCATTTCCCAGACAAGAATACTGCACTCCAGGGGATCTACCTGAACCAGGGATCAAACCCACAAGAAATAATAATAATGATGATAAAAATAAAAAAATAGAATACTGTATTTTTACATAATTTCAAGGTAGATTCAAAGTAAAGAATTAAGACAAATTATTATTCAAGATAATTTTGTATGTTTTAAAGTTATGAAACTCACATGTCTTATGGAGCTTGAAGATTCATTTCCAGAAGACAACTCAAGCCGTCCTAGATTTCTTCTACCATAATTTGGATATTTACGCCTACATGTCCTCTGTCTAGACTGTGACATCAAAGTCACCGAATCAGACTGAAATACAAATGTGCAGATGAGAATAAACACTTAAATACGTACAACCTTCAATAAAATATTAATCATTCTATCAAGTCCCTAAAAGATTTAAGGCAAAAATAATAATAGTAAGTTCAAAAAATAAAATATTCTTGAATGGGTATTTTTGCCACATGTTGTTAATCAAAATTGGTTGTTTTTTGCTTTTTTGTTTTTAACTTTTAAGATATTTAGACGACATGGCTAAATTGCACATTAGATCAGCATCTTCCAAACTGCATCATATTAATGCATGTACCATAATAACTATAATCCAAAAAAGAAATTACTTTAAAATATTTATCTTAGAAGTGAAAGTATATATTCCTATATTATGATGCAGTAACCAATCTTAAGAAATATATCACTGTGTGAATGCACAGAGAGAAATATCTGAAATGATCCTTAAATAACAATACAACTTATTTTCAGGTTTTAACCTTTTGGATGATTTGTTGTCAGTACTTTTCAGCTGTGCTTGAATTTTTTTAAATACTTTTAATTAACAAAATAATTAAATAATATTTTAAAATCAGCCAAGTAAAACAGCTAGATTGAAAGGGCAGCAGCTGGGAGTGAAGGGGGGAGGAGCATGCTATTCCTTAAACACCAAAGTCACATATGTGAAAGCACTCCGTAAAAGTATATATTCCAAGAACTGATACACAAATCAATTTTCATGTTAGTATCATCTGTTTACAACCATGAGGGTGTTTTATCAACATATCCTGGCTGATTTTAAAACAACTGCTTTCCTTAATCTTCCAGTACATTTTTTTTTGTTAAAGCAACAATTCCTACTAATGAATTTCATGACTAAAGAATACGTAAATCAGATGGACCAAAAAACTACCACTAAGAACAAGAAAATCTGCCAAACTACAATTTTTTAAAAAAGTTTGAGGGCACTATATACCTAGCAAGTCTATGAAGATTTACAAGACTAATACACACAAAAAAGTTATCAGCAATGTAAAAGAACCCTAGACTTTCACTCTGGAAGAGGAAGCTGAAAGATTTAGCAGATAAGCAAAAAACTGACACACTAAATTCTTCAGTTAAGCTAACAAAAATTGCAATCCAGAGTCTCCTATATATAGGTGAGCACCTCAAGCTTCGGCTGTCAACCCAAAGGACTACAATCTAGACTATAAGTAAACTACAGATTAACAGTAATCCCAAGCAACTATAAGTCCATCTTGTCTGGGTTAAGGTGATACAAGCTTAAAAGTTGCCCAAGTAGCCTACGAGAAGCAAATCATACGTGCTCTGGGGAGAAAAAACCATCCGAGGCTTCAAATCATCTCTAACCTCTAACATTCAATGAAAAAACACAGGGAACAGGATTTCCCTGGTGGTCCAGCAGTTAAGAAACCCCCTGCCAATGCAGGGGACACAGGTTCAATCCTTGGTCCAGGAAGATTCCACATGCTGCAGGGCAACTAAGGCCGTGCACCACAACTACTTGAAGCACACACTAGAGCCTAGGCTCTGCAACAAGGGAAACCACAACAATGAGAAGCTTGCACACCACAACTAAAGAGTAGCTCCCACTCACCGCAACTAGAGAAAGCCCATGTGCAGCAATGAAGACCCAGAGCAGTCATAAATAAATAAATAAAACATAGGCAACAAAGAAAATGTAACTGTAAAAAAAATGAGAAAAAAAATCAATACTGAATGGAAACATATCAACAGGGGAGTAAGATACTGAAATACTCAAATGGGTTTTTTAAATAACTAGGGCTGATTTTCAAGGAAATAAATAATGAGAACTTCAGAAAATGGAAAATTCTGAACTGAAAAAGATACAGTAACTAAAACTAAGAACACAAATTTAATAGGAGATTACACACAGAGAGCTGCAGAGAACTAAATGGAATATATTCAGTCAGAAAAAAAATTCAGAACAGCAAGAAACAGCCTAGAAACGAGAGAGAGAAAATAAGAGACAGAAAGTAAAGGATAAAAACATACTATGCAAACACTAGCCAAAAGAAGGCTAGCACAGCTACATTCCTATAAAACAATCTGAAGAATAAAGCACTACTACAGATAAATTCATAATGATATAAGGTTCAATTCAGTAGGAAAAAGGAAAATTCTAAATATGTACACATGTACACACCATATGACATAGCTTCAAACTACATAAAAAACAAGCAGAATCAAAGACATCTACAAACAGTGATATTTTAACACACATCTCACCTTATAGTGATATTTTATCACACATCTCACCTTCCTTATAGAAGAGTTCCATCATTTTGAAACCACATGTGGCATTAACCACTACAGCTGAATATACACATATTATATGATCCAATAATTTTGCTCCAGTGCATATACTCAAAAGAAATATATACACAGATACCAAGAAATATGTACAAAATGTTCAAAGCAGTATTCCTAAGTTATCATTCATAATATGAAAACAATCCAAATGTCCTTTAAGAACAAATTAAACAGCAACATGCTCATTGTGTGAATACTATCCAGTAATGAAAACAACTGACCTGCAACTACTCACAACAAAGATAAATCTCACAAGGTCAAATGCAAGCCAGATACAAAATATTACATATACATACTGTATGATTCCATTAAGATCAGTGTTTCTTATCCTTTTTCACATTATCATTACCCTATAAGAAACTTGACTTTATCATTTGCCCCCTCAAAATTGTTATTACCACAGATACCATATAAGTATTTATGTACTATATATGTATCCATGATTTGTATATAAATAGATTAAGGTTTAAAGTGTTAGCCTTCTCATCCAATACAGGGTTTAAAATAGCTAGAAACAAAAACTTAATTGAAAACTTTAAAAGCTCTCTGCATTTAACTTTGTAACTGTTTCTTGAATAAATTTTTGATGTAATTTAATTCGATTGTAAAATATCAAATTACATACCCAATTTAGAAACTTATGAACATATATGCTGTGCTATGCTTGGTCATTCAGTTGTGTCTGACTCTTTGCAACCCCATGGACTGTAGCCTGCCAGGCTCCTCAGTCCATGGGGATTCTCCAGGCAAGAATACTGGAGTGGGTTGACATGACCTCCTCCAGGGGATCTTCTCAACTTAGGGATCAAACTCAGGTATCCGCATTGCAGGTGGATTCTTTACCGTCTGAGCCAGCAGAGAAGCCCAAGAATATTGGAGTGTGTAGCCTACTCCTTCTCCAGGGGCTCTTCCTGACCTAGGAATTGAACTGGGGTCTCCCGAATTGCAGGCAGATTCTTTACCGTCTGAGCCAGCAGGGAAGCCCAAGAATACTTCCAATAGCCCAAGCTACAGTGGGTAGCTTATCCCTTCTCCAGGGGATCTTCCCGACCCAGGAATCGCACTGGGGTCTCCTGGATTACAGGCAGATTCTTTAACAGCTGAGCTACCAGGGAAGCCCTCTAATGAATATGTAATAGCACTGTAATCAAATTTTTAAAAATCTTTCATAACTTATTTTTTCAGCAAAAACAATCGAAAAAAATTGATTTCTTAAAAATTGTAGTTAAATGTAACTTTAAAGTTTTTTCAAGAGGAAATACCCTAACTAAAGCTGAAGATATACTCATTCAGATAGTCAACATTTTCTTTGAATTTCTTTTAAATTAAATAATAAGATAGAGACAGCTTTTATTGAATTCTCAAAGCCCAAGTCATAAACAAAGGCACTGTTTATGTGGCAGCATCAAGACAGTGAATGTGGCAGCCAGGCACACAGAGGCCATTTCTCATGATACAGATACAAGACTAAATGATCCACTGAAACAGAATACCTTGCAAACACAACCATGTTTCAACACAGTTTTGTAGCACTTATCTTGCATATATTTTGTGTAAATTCCATTAACTTGCTAATGCTTCATATGTGATAGTTATGAAAATCTAAAATGAGCAATTAAACACTAAGGAATAAGATTTTTCTCAAGTGGGTTTGGGCTTTACATGGTTACATACCTAAGATTTTTTACAGGTGTGACATCTAAGATTTTTAATAAATGCATGATTTGGAAAACATCAGAAACAAACAAAGCTAACCAGCATCTTTAGAAGTCAAATAGTTGATTACCTTCAGGAGAAAGGAGAAGTGATTGAGAATGGAAACAAAATGCTTTTGATTGGCTCATAATGTTCTAGTGATTATTAAGAGTGTAATCATTTTTTCTTTTTCTTCTAAGACCACGCCATGAGGCATGCAGGATCTCTGTTTCCCAACCAAGGATTGAACCCAGGCCTCCCAGGCCCTCCACACTGGGAATGGGGAGTCTTAACCACTTAACCACCAGGGAAGTCCTGACAATAATTTCCTAGAATCCTTCAGCACTCTCAGCCATTAGGCTACTTACTGCAAGTTTCAAGCCACTTTTCCTAACAGCTGTACAACTTTATGTCTACCATTTAAAATTCCAAACAGAAGACTAATAGTACTAATATTCGCATTGACCAAAAAGAAAACTGTAAGTTTCAGTTCAATTTCTAATTTGTTTATTCCTAAGAAAATGGAATATAGGTTACCTTTTGTGAGAACTGGAGAGTCTTCCTCTTTCTTCCAATTATATAAAGATTTCTTTCTTGTTCACCTTTCTCTATTCTGAAGTCTTCCAACTTCCTACAAATTTAAGTCCAGTTATATTAGTTACAGATAAATAAAGGATATATATATAGAAAAGAAATCAGTACGATTCTGGGAATCATAAATTACTTTTTTAATTAATATGAAAATTCCTAAAGTTATAATAAAACTTAAGTCAAACAGTAGTTTGCAAGGAACTTAATATAAACAATATCTTACAGGCAACTAGGAGGTCCTATTTTTCATATCTAACACACAAATATTCATTTATGTTCTGCTTGGCCCTATGAGGACCAATTTGAACAGAATCTCTCACATTAGCTACTCAAAATGTATCTATGATTTTTCAAAATTGCAATTCTATTCTCTAAAGAAAAAATAAGAGCAGAATCCTCCTCCAAACTTAACACTTCTCATTTTGTAATTTCTGGAAACCAGAACAGCAATGTTACTGGTTCTTCTAATCACCTATATTTCACTCACATGACACAAAAGAAAATTCATAATGTTGCTGTGACCAATTTCAGAACAAGGGGTCTTTCGCAATGAAGATCATTTTCCTTCTTCACAACTAGAGGGTTCAAGTAACTAAATGTCTTTTTTCTCAGATATGAACGTTGTTGAAAACATGGCTTTATGCTTTGTGTGCTCACTTTAAAATTCCACTAGAAAAGTTTCAAAACTGACTTTGTACTCATGCTCTAAGATATAAGTGAACACTGAAATGAGTATAAGCATAAATGATATAAAGACACAAACTGCAACCTGCAAGATACATCTGCAGCCCACACTCATATGACAGCCAAACATCATCCACAGGGGAGTTCTAAGTCAGACTCCCCTTCACAAGTAATCAATTTCACCAGCAGTATGTGTATTTAAGGAACTACCATGAGGTTTTTCACTTGTAGCCAAATGAAACTCCTACCCTATACCTGTACACCTCCCTTTATTTTGACAGTGAACCACTACACACAATTCATTTTCAATCAATAATAAAGCAAAGGAACATTCTAGATCTTCAAAAGTACCATTTTCAACTGTGCGTGATTCCACACCTATGTGAGGTGGTCAGCTAAGAAAAGCAATATTATGAAAGATCACTATATATATGTGAGTCACTCATTCATTTAGAATGAACATAATTTCTATTTATTGGATTAAGACAAACTATATACCTGAACTCTAGCCCCAAATAGAACCATGCCAGGTCATGCTAAGTCACTACAGTCATGTCCGACTCTTTGTGACCCCATGGGCTGTAGCCCACCAGGCTCCTCTGTCCATGGGATTCTCCAGCCAAGAATACTGGAGTGGGTTGCCATGCCCTCTTCCAAGGGATCTTTCCAACCCAGGGAATTCTGGGACTTCCCTGGTGGCACAATGACTAAGAGTCCTCCTGCCAATGCAGGGGACACCAGGATTCAACCTCTGGTCCAGGAGGATTCCACATGCCTTGGAGCAAATAAGCCCATGCACCAAAACTATGGAGCCTGTGCCCTAGAGCCTGTGCTCCGCAACAAGAGGAGCCACTGCAATGAGAAGCCTGCACACCACAACGAGTAGCCCCAACTTGCCACAGCTAGAGAAAGCCTGCACACAGCAAGGAAGATACAGCATCACCAAAAATAAATAAAAATATTTAAAAAAAAAAAAACAAAAGAAATGCTTGTTTAAGGAACTATTCTTCAGGACTTTCATTTCTGATAACTGTTTGCTTCCCTTGATTTTGACAACAAAAAGTATAGTAAAATGACATGATCATCAACTCAAGACAAATTTTAAGGCTTAACTAGAGCATACTACATACATGGTGGTGATTTTCTGTATTTCTTATCCCAATTTCAGGTTTTGCTTTTCACCAGTTTATTGTACACTTATAAACATTCTTAAATTCACTGTATAAAACAGAAGTATCATAAAATACTAATCACTGACTCTTCTGGCTAAACACATGAAAACTTACACAAAATTATCTTCAAGGTGTTAGTTATTACAAGACACAAACATGACAGAATGCTGAAAGGTTTTAGATACCAACAAAAATAGTATTTGCTGCCTCCATTTTGGTAACTTGAAAATCAGTACAGTACAATTCAGTACAAGGAAAATACTACCATCCATAGTATACTTAGGAGCTATCATTTCTCCCTAAAAGAGAATAGGGCTACTTAAGAAGAAAGCCTGATCCTAGGTCTAGGTAAAGAAATTTACAAAATGAACATGTAACCCTATCATGCCTGACATCAAAGACGATATTTCACTTGTAGCCAAATGAAACTCCTACCCTATACCTGTACCCCTCCCTTTATTTTGACAGTGAACCACGTCATTTCAAAAGGACTCCAGGGCCAACCTGCAGAAGCTCCTCCTGGCCAGAGATGGATAAACTTAAATATCAATAAGGACATTAGAAACAGCTATATCACAGCAGTGTGATTAATACAGTGAAAATACAAACACACACAAACTGGCCACTCTAGGATAGAAAGGAATAAATTTTTATTTTGAAGGCAAATAAAGCAAAATCAACAAGCATCTATCCTATTTTTTGTATACAAACTTTACTACTAGATGATCAAATAGTAGAAGTGGGTAAATTTTTATTTAGAAGTATCCAAGATAATAAAGAACTCAGAGCTGAAATATCACTTTTATAATCTCTAAAGAATTAATGCATCTAGGGTAGTCAGCATCAACACCTGCTACCACCACAAAAAAAAAAAAAAGGAAATTATGTGCCTTCTGATGGAATTTTACCACTTATGAAATATATCTCACAAAAAACTAAAAATACAACATTTGGAACAACTGGAAATTTGAACACTGGCTATTTGGTTCTATTGAGGAATTGTTTGTTTCTTTTTAAGATATGACAATGGCACTTATGGTTTTATTTTAAGATAAGAAATTATCTTCAGAAATTACATACTGATAAACTTTTGGACAAAATGCTAAGTCTGAAACATCCTTCAAAATAATATTGAAGGAAGAAAAGGCAGGTGTTAATGAAGATGAAACAAGATGAGTTATGAAAAAATTTACCACAGTGAAAAGTTAGAGAACAATTTTGACATTTTTCTACCACAATTAAAATATATCCCAACCCATTACTAAAATATATGTATATGATTATTTATACCACTAAAAATTTAACTATGTGTAAATAACCATATAGATATATTTTCATAGATATAAACAATATTAATAGATATCCTAAAACAAACCTAAATATGCCTAGTGGTACCTCTGGGACAACCACTCTTCGCTTCCAAGCCTGCAGGTCACGCTCTGTAGCCATCTGACTGCGCGGAGCATTCTGGTGCATCTGACGGACACCTTCCACTTGTCCACTACGACGCAGACCAATATTTGGAGGAGACTGGATGTCTAAGCTTAGTCTTCTAAAACCTAGGAAAAAATTGTAAAGAATGACTGCAAAACAAACTTTAATCTAATATGCATACACATTCCTCCTAATATGATACAAACCAAAATAAAACGATCTACTGAAAACACTTTGGAAAAAAGAATTAATGTGACTTAGATAAAAATGTAGAATACAGAACATGACTATTAACATCATTTTCCATTTTTACTAGACTTTCTGAATTTTATGTTACAAGCATTTTCTATAATAATGTTATACTTGCAGTCCTAAAATCCTTGCCTTCCTCAAATCTGCAAGCTAAAACATTATCTTTCTGGAAAAATCAGCAATGCAAATAGATGTCTCAAACTGTGGTGGCTTGATAATAAGAGCTCTAATAACAAAAATTATTTATGACTTAAAGAGATAATCTAAGCCATTCAGGCAGGCAGCCTGTCAGAGACCATTATTAAAAATTCACAAAAATGTGAAGTGGGGATATGCCAGCAGCACCTGAAATGGAGCTAGGGGAGTGGGTAACAGGGCAATGTGGACAACACTGAGCCCTGAGCCTGTGCAGAGCTGGGCAAGCAGACACCGGAGGTGGCAGGGTAACCTTCCAGGAGCTGGAAGTCACAAAGGATGGAGACTACCCTGAGGGGTTGCGGGGCGGAAGCCCAGGCAAGTACTTAAAATACAGGGTGAGCACAGGGAACTCTACTCAATCCTCTGTGGTTACCTAGATGGAAAGAAATTCCAAAGAAGAGGGGATATATCTATATGTATAGGTAATTCACTTTGCTGCACAGGAGAAATTAACACAATGTTGTAAAGCAACTATACTCAAATTAAAAAAAAAATTTTTTTAAGAAAGTTAAAAAAACAAAAACAAGAGCGAAGAGGACCCTGCTACTAACTGGGGGCGATATACTTTTTGGCCACCTCTAAAAAGCAGAGACATTATTTTGCCAACAAAGGTCCATCTAGTCAAGGCTATGGTTTTTCCAGTGGTCATGTACGGATGTGAGAGTTGGACTATAAAGAAAGCTGAGCGCCGAAGAATTGATGCTTTTGACCTGTGGTGTTGGAGAAGACTCTTGAGAGTCCCTTGGACTGCAAGGAGATCCAACTAGCCCATCCTAAAGGAGATCAGTCCTGGGTGTTCATTGGAAGGACTGATGTTGAAGCTGAAACTCCAATACTTTGGCCTCCTCATGCGAAGAGCTGACTCATTTGAAAAGACCTTGATGCTGGGAAAGATTGAGGGCAGGAGGAGAAAGGGACGACAGAGGATAAGATGGTTGGATGGCATCATCGACTCGATGGACATGGGTTTGGGTGGACTCCGGGAGTTGGTGATGGACAGGGAGGCCTGGCGTGCTGTGGTTCATGGGGTCACAAAGAGTCAGACACAACTGAGCGACTGAACTGAACTGAACTGATGCGAAGAGCTGACTCATTTGAAAAGACCCTGATGCTGGGAAAGACTGAAGGCAGGAGGAGAAGGGGACGACAGAGGATGAAGTGGTTAGATGGCATCAACGACTCCATGGAGATGAGTTTGAGTAAACTCCAGGAGTTGGTGAATGGACAGGCAGGCCTGGTGTGCTGTGGTCCATGGGATCATGAAGAGTCAGACACGACTGAGTGACTGAACTGAACTGAAGGAGGCTATTAAATTTTACTTCAAATACACCACCTCTCCTTGCCTAGGATAAAATTCAAATATGAGTGAATGCAACTTCTGCACTCTTCGACATACAACATTCTGTTTACCGATCAAATGGGAACCAGTCTGTACTGCACAACATACTATACTTCATCTATTAAAAATGACATTAAGTGAGCCTGCTATTGATCCAAAATTTATATTAAAACATACTTATGTTTAAGAAACACTTTTGCACTTAGAACTAAAAATAAATTCTAAATTTAACTGCCCAAGTCACAGCATTATTCTCCAACAATTTGAAGAAAACATGCACAGGTTACTTATCTCAGGTTACTTTTCATACTTGCTGTTCAAAGTATGAAAAGTAACATGAGTGACCATAAACAGACTAATCACAAAGAATGGTTATTCCACACAGTGGAATACTATGAAGCTATAAAAAGGAATGAAGAAGAGTTCTATGAATGGATAGGAGTGATTTCTAGAATATACTGTACAGGAAAAAAGCAAGGTGTGCAGAGGAATGCATACATATCTTGAGTCACTTGCTCTGATGCACTGAGATAAACACAGCAGCAACTATGCAGTGTGTGTGTGTGCACACGTGCGCACTTGTGTTAGTTGTGTAGTCGTGTCCGACTCTTTGCAACCCCATAGACTGTAGCCTACCAGGCTCCTCCATCCATGGAATTTTCCAGGCAGGAGTACTGGAGTGCATTACCATTTCCTTCTCCAGTATTCTTGCCTAAAATGTTGAACCTGAATCCAATTATGAGATGAGACACATTTAGGGAATTGAGGAAAAATTGAGGGAAAATCTGTGAAATAACAGGCCTGAACTCTTGTAAGTACCAGCGCCATGAGGGAACTGTTCTGCTGCTGCTGCTAAGTTGCTTCAGTCGTGTCCGACTCTGTGCGACCCCAGACGGCAGCCCACCAGGCTCCCCCGTCCGTGGGATTCTCCAGGCAAGAACACTGGAGTGGGTTGCCATTTCCTTCTCCAATGTATGAAAGGGAAAAGTGAAAGTGAAGTCGCTCTGTCGTGTCCAACTCTTCGCGACCCCATGGTCTGCAGCCTACCAGGCTCCTCCATCCATGGGATTTTCCAGGCAAGAGTACTGGAGTGGGGTGCCACTGCCTTCTCCAGTTCTAAATTAGGAGAAATAATAATTAAGCACACAACCAAGGCTTGATTAAATCCTAAAATTTTAAAAAGCCCTGAAGGACAATTTTGGAACAAGTGAGGAAATAGGAAGATTGTACATTAGGTAGCAGTATTTTATAGTTTGTATACTGTATAGTATTATAAAGTTTGTTGACCTATGATCACTATATTATGAACATATAAAAATGTTTCTGGTTCTTGGAAGATACAGAATCATGTCTGAAGGGATAAAGTTCACAGTATCTCCAACTTGCTCTAAAATTTAGGAAAAAATTACCAGAGACAGAAATTATTTCAAGTGTATATGAGAACCATACAAGACTTAATATCATTTCTGTCTGAGATTAGTAAACTCTCAAAAGTACCCAAAAATCCATCAAGAGAATGAATGAATAAAATCAGATATAGGCATACAATAGAGTACACAACAGTCAAAATTAATCCAATGCAATAACTGATTAATCTTAAAAATATAGCATTCTAATGGCAGAAAGTGAAGAGGAACTAAAGAGCTTCTTGACAAGGGTGAAAGAGGACAGTGAAAAGCTGGCTTAAAACTCAACATTCAAAAAAGTAAGATCATGGCATCCAGTCCCATCACTTCATGGCAAATAGATGGGAAAACAGTGGAGGCAGTGACACATTTTTTTTTACTTGGGCTCCAAAATCACTGCAGATGGTGACTGCAGCCATGAAATTAAAAGACGCTTCCTCCCTGGAAGAAAAGCCTGACAAACCAATATAGCGTATTAAAAAGCAGAGACATCAATTTGCTAACAAAGGTCTGTCTAGTCGAAGCTATATGGTTTTTCCAGTAGTCAGCTATGAATGTGAGAGTTGGATCACAGCGGCGGAGCGCCGAAGAATTGATGCTTTCAAATTGTGGTCCTGGAGAAAACTCTTGAGAGTCCCTTGGACAGCAAGGAGATCAAACCAGTCAATCCTAAAGGAAATCAACCTTGAAAATTCATTGGAAGAACTGTTCCTGAAGCTGAAGTCCCAATACTTTGGCTACCTGATGCAAAGACCCAACTCACTGGAAAAGACCCTGATGCTGGGAAAGATTGAGGGCAGGTGGAGAAGACGACAACAGAGGATGAGATGGTTGGATGGCATCACCAACTCAATGGACATGAATCGTGAGCAAACTCAGGGAGACAGAGGAAGATAGAGAAGACTGGAGTGCTGTAGTCCCTGGAGTCACAAAGAATCAGACACAAAGTTCCCTTTATAAACCTTTTTATAAAGTTTCAAAACAAAAGCTTTTTATTAATACATTTAAGAATGTCAAGTTTATTTTTAGAATGCAAAGGAAGGATCAACAGAATTGTCATCTTGGGAGAGGGAAATAGAGCAGGACCACATAAAAGATGTGCATTATTATCATGATTTTAAAAAAAAGAAAAAGAGCATCTGTGAACCAATGATAAGACTACGTCAAGACTACGTTAAGTATTTACTTATTTACTTGGCTACACCTGGTCTTAGCTGCAGCATGCAGAATCTAGTTCCCTGACCAGGGATCGAACCCAGGCTCCCTGCACTAAGAGCATGGAATCTCAGTCACTCAACTACCAGGGGTTCCAAGAACAAAGTTTTGATAGACCCGATTCTGTGCTGCTAGAAACCAAAACAACTAAATATATAAAAGAAGTAAAACTTAAAGTATAATGCAATAATTTTAAAGAGAATTAATGAAACTTCTTTAACAGTCATTTCAAATAAAAATCTAAAGCTCTCCGAGTTCAGTGGTTACAACTCTGTGCTTTCACTGCTGAGGACCTGGCTTTGATTCCTTGCCAGGAGATTAGATCCCATCGGTCATGTGGCCAAAATAAAAAATAATAATAATAAAAAATCTAAAGTCTAGGCAGATTAGGTGAAAGAGAGCAAGAGTAAAAGGGCAGAAAGAGCTGAAGAAACTGTTCAGAACAGAGCAGGAGCAATAAAGAGATAGGAAATTCTATAGCATTTTATGGACTCAAAAAGAGGTTTTAACTTTCCCAGAGTTCAGTTGCATAACAATCATCCATCTCTTCTAGATTATTTCCATTAGTATAATTATTACCACATTCCAGTATTAAGTACTCTGCCCTGAAATTCACTGCAAGCTTTCTGATTCTACAAGAAACATTAGGGCTCTACTCAATTAACTTTTTAAAAGATTACATAAAAAGGAAACCTAATGTTCCTTTAGAAAACACTTTGTTCTCTACTCTTTTTAACTCAAAACAATTTAATATAATTTTGTAAATACTCTTATTTTAGAGCAAAAAAGACTTCAACAGCCTTTCA
Source organism: Bubalus bubalis (assembly GCF_019923935.1). Lineage (NCBI taxonomy): Eukaryota > Metazoa > Chordata > Mammalia > Artiodactyla > Bovidae > Bubalus > Bubalus bubalis. Next base: position 184,247,174 of record NC_059157.1, read on the forward strand.
AAGTACCTGAAATTCAAATGCTCATTTCTTAGTCTTTCAACCTTATACCTAATAAAGCTATCCTCCAGACTTCTGCTCAAAGTTGTAAACGTACACTGCTTAGTATACTGCTTTTACACTGGAAAGTTTTTCACACTGCATGCAGGGGAAAATGACTTCATTTATTCATCAATTTCAATCTAGCCATGTTAAGGCAAAATACCTCTGCTATATTTCTTACCTCTTCGGGGTGTTTCTTCCCCATTTGAAAGTCCACTTGGAACAGCCTCCTGACCTGCTCCCATTCTCTGATCTTGCTGCTGCTGCAACTGTCTTATCATTCCATCCAGGACACTGCGCTCTGGGCTTCGTTCACCATTATCATTGGTTTGCAGGCTTATAATTTGTTCTATTACCTCTCCATCACCTGCAAATTCAATGAATGAATATCACATCATAATACATACAAAGATGGAAAAAAAACTTTCAACAAGTTACAATTAAAATTACATTAGAAACTGTCAGAAGACTTGTTTTTCAAAAATAATCATTCAAGATAGCCTTTATTTTCACAACTAATTAAGTTAGAGAAAAGATTCAAAACTAACTTTACAGTACTAAGTTCCACAAAAACCTCAACAGAGCTTCTGAAATCTGTCAAAGTAAGTAGAGGAAAACACATTTCAGCAAAAATCTTGTTTTTCTGTTTCAGATCAATGCCTCTTATTTACACATTTCATTAAAATCTTATTTCCCAAGGTCTCTGACTATAATAGATCAACAAAGAATCAACTGGACTTCATTGTATACCTCTGAGTTTTCTATGCAACTCAGTCTCTGATGTAGAGTAAAGCACTGGTATTTCTTTAGTCTTAAGAAATAAAAAAGAGTGAGTAACACCTTTTTGGCCTTCAGCAAATGACCATTCCGAACTCCAGCTATAATTCTTCAGATATAAAATAAGATTTTTTTAAGTGTCTTTGCTTCTTTATTTTTCACACCACCCTTATGGCAGAAAGTGAAGAGGAACTAAAAATCCTCTTGATGAAGGTGAAAGAGGAGAGTGAAAAAGTTGGCTTAAAGCTCAACATTCAGAAAACAAAGATCATGGCATCTGGTCCCATCACTTCATGGGAAATAGATGGGGAAACAGTGGAAACAGTGTCCGACTTTATTTTTGGGGGCTCCAAAATCACTGCAGATGGTGACTGCAGCCATGAAATTAAAAGACGTTTACTCCTTGGAAGGAAAGTTATGACCAACCTAGATAGCATGTTCAAAAGCAGAAACATTACTTTGCCAACAAAGGTCCGTCTAGTCAAGGCTATGGTTTTTCCTGTGGTCATGTGTGGATGTGAGAGTTGGACTGTGAAGAAGGCTGAGCACCGAAGAATTGATGCTTTTGAACTGTGGTGTTGGAGAAGACTCTTGAGAGTCCCTTGGACTGCAAGGAGATCCAACCAGTCCATTCTGAAGATCAGCCCTGGGATTTCTTTGGAAGGAATGATGCTAAAGCTGAAACTCCAGTACTTTGGCCACCTCATGCAAAGAGATGACTCATTGGAAAAGACTCTGATGCTGGGAGGGATTGGGGGCAGGAGGAGAAGGGGACGACAGAGGATGAGATGGCTGGATGGCATCACTGACTCGATGGACATGTGAGTCTGGGTGAACTCTGGGAGTTGGTGATGACAGGGAGGCCTGGAGTGCTGCGATTCATGGGGTCGCAAAGAGTCAGACATGACTGAGCGACTGAACTGAAATGAATACATTTTCAGAGATATTTAATACGGTCATACTTAGTGTAAATGGAGAAAAAGTGCTGGATAGTTGTGGAGTCTTGAAACGTACTTAAGACACTAACATTTACATACAAAAACAATTCCTTACTTGTCCTCCCACCATAAAATACATCTTCTTTGAACACAGAACACAGACCTTCCAACCACACTAACTTACAAGAAACTTCTACCAAATTGAAATGAATAGGGTATTAGGCAAAAATACTGCAAAGATACACATGTATACGTGCATCCACAGTAACACATGAGAAACTGAAAAATGTCATACTATTTCAGGGAAAAAAAGAATACTTCTATCCTACTACATGAGTTAGATTCCCTTGTAGCTCAGATAACATCTCCATTTTACTATGGAAATCAATGAAGAACTTAAAAGAGCTAAACAAAAATCACTGAAGCTTTTTTGATGACTATAAAAAAAAAAAAGAGCTAAGAAAGCAGAAGTAGAGCCCTAATCTAAAAGGATAAAAAGACTTTCATTAGAAGCAGGAGTAACATAACATTCCTAAAATCACAACATGGAACCAAAGGGAAAAGAGCAGAAAAGGAGACTTCCAATCCTCTCCCCTCTCCCCAGAAACCCATTTAACGTTTCTCTCCTGGCCCTGGACTTAGATGTAAGCTTGGCAAATACCATTAGGAATGATACTGGTTTCTATCCGGCATAATGCAACCACTATTCAAATATTAAAGAAGGCTTCAATGCTACAGTATTCTTTCACTACAAAATACTACAGCACTGGAAAAAATACAAGAAAGAAGGGCTTTCAAATACTGGATAACTGGGACCCCTGAGAGAAGACAATAGAGTCCAGTCTTTGGATTGCTCCAGGTAACAGCCTGGAGGCAATTTCCAAGGTGTAGAACAAGGAGAGGGAACCCAAATATCATCCAGAAATCACAATGAGTTGAGAGACAGAGGTCAGGGTCTGGGAGCAAGAGGGAAGACTGAAATATGCAGACTGGTTAGAACTGAAAAGATATGCCATGATAACACTAATTTTAAAAAAGCTGGATTATTTACATTAATATGAAACAAATAGTCTTCAAAACAAGAAATACTCTCCCAAGAATAAACAGGGACATTTCATAATGATGAAAGAATTAATTCACAAAGAGCACAATCTGAAATGTGTATTTACATAATAACAGAATTTTAAAACACATAAAGCAAAAACTGATTGAATCAAAGGAAAAAAAAATGAGACAAATCCACAGGATAGTTGGATATTTCAGCACTCCTTAAAACAGCCACAAAATGGGAAAAAGCCAAGTGTTCTCCAGCTACTAGTGAATGGAGAAATAATGGTATATCCATGCAATGGTGCATGATCACTAAACAAGTAAAAAAAAAAAAAAAAAAAAAAAGACTGATATCTGCAACAGGAATGAATCTCAAAAGCACCATGCTAAGTTAAAGAAGCCAGACACAACAGACTACATATTGTATGATTTCAATGATATAAAAATACTTTAAAAGTAAAAATTAAAGTGACAACAACAGTCATTACAAGAGGCCAGGAGAAGGGAGAGGAATAATTCTACACAGGCTCAGGAGAATTTCTGGGGGCACTGGAAATGCTCTGTATTTGGATTGTGGTGGTGGCTTACTTGACTGTCTTAACATTTCTTAACTCATTTGAATTGCACACTTACAAGTGGTGAATTTTGCTGTGCGTAAAGTATACTTCAATCAAACTAATAAAAAGAATTTGGAAGAGTAAACATATGGTGATTTACATTAATCTTTAACCTTAAAGTTTTAGCAAATCAATCCTCATCCAAACAAAAGTATCTTTTTAAAATTTATTTTTAATTGAAGGATAATTGCTTTACAATGTTGCATTGTTTTCTGCCATACATCAACATGAATCAAGTCACAGGTATACACATCCCCTCCCCCTTGTACCCCACTACCACCTCCCACTTTATCGCAAAGATCTATCTTTTTTCCTTTGCTTAGTACAAGAATATTAGAGAAAAACACTACACTGCTATGAACAAAAACAAAACAAAGCAAAACACCTCTGCCCTTGGCTAGGACAGGCAAAGGACAAGATGGAACTGGAACCTTCTCTGCCAGAAAGTTAAGTGTTCCAGGAATGATGGGGACTTGGGAAAGGACACAAAACTCAGCCTAAAGGGTTTTCACAGCCAAATCCAAGGATAACATGAACAACTTAGTAACAACAGTACTGGATTTTAACTCACTATATAACGATCCGGAAGTCCAGACTAAAACTTAATAAATGAGAGAGTAGTAGATGGTCAGCTAATGATAAAATGAAAAAGCAATGATAGAAGAGTTGGAAAACCATTTCACAACCTTCAGAACAACAACTGATTCAGGCAAGAATTATCAATGGATCCTGAAAGTTATAGGTAAAATCAGAAAAGGAACAGGTTATTTACACAAGTTACTAAATAATTATAAAGAGGAAAAAACCTTCAGAGTGGAGAACTTTGGCAGATACCCAGTGTTCAGAGTAAACACCACCAATAACTGGATGAAACACAACCACAGGCATCCTGACATGATACTCCAAGAAGACTACATCATTTATGTTGTGCTCTTCAAAAATGCACAACCTGAACTTAATGACAGCTAAATTTAATGTTCAGTCCCAAATTAAAATCTACACCAGGGAGGGGAAAAAAGCTATAACAGGCATTATTAGAATAACAAAATTTGATTACAGGCTATAATAGTATAAATGTTAAATGTTCTATTTTTGATAACTGTTTATGATTATATAAGAAAACATATTTTTTCTTAGAAAATACATACTTAAGTATTTAGGGGTAAATGGACATGAGGCCCAGAACTTAAGTCTCAAGTGGTTCACAACAATGATATGTATCTAGAGATAGAATAATAAAACAAACATTGCAAAATATTAAGGACTGGTAAATCTGAAAGTACAAGAGTTCTCTGTATTATTACTTACATTTTTCAAATTAAAAAAAAAATTTTAAAGGTTTAGCACTTACTTGTTGCCACATAGCCTAGTTGTGGAACCAAATGTTCATCTGCAGAATTTTCTCGGCCAGGCACTAATCGCTGATACTTAGTTGGATGAGGGTTTCCATCTACATCTACCAAGAACGGCGGAGGCATAAGGTGAGGGGCCTGCTGAGTCTGCTCGTCTAAGACGTAATTATTAGAATCCCTAATCAGCGGTCGATAGTCAGTATGGAAGAACATCTGGTCAGGAATCTAGAAATGGAAAGTTTACAGACTGAAATTCTGAGGATTAAACATGTTAAAGAACATAAATATTAACCAGTTAATTTTATTGGAAAGGATAAAAAAATCAAATCAATACATCTAACCTATTTTAAAAACATCCTTCTTAACTATTTACATGCTCTAAGAAAGTATGTAAAATGACCTTTTCATATGGCTTGCTGCATCCAAAACCAAATATCAGAAGGTGACCGTGAGAATCTGTACAGGCAAAATGCTGTCCATCCTGTGAAAACTTACAATCAAAGACAGCTCCATGTCCTTGTCCTTCAATCTAGGAAACAAAGATGGAAATTTTTATAACCATTTCTATGTAACACCTTTAGTTATTATATAAAATTCTGATTTAAAACTGAATTTTTCATTAAGCACGTCAGTATTTTCATAAGTAAAATTCACTTTAGATATCACTGGCCTAGAAAAAACCTTGATGGATCTTCTGAGAATTAGTTCTCAAAATGATCAAATGAAGGATCATAAACCAACCCCAAGTGAAGGCTTTCTTTACGTCTTATGAGAGAATGAAACCTCCATAAACTTTCTAATACATAACAAAAATATATTGATTAATAACTTTGGGAAATGATTAAAGATTAATAAAGTTTGTTATTCATGAATTAAAATCAATACTTTTATGGAGTTTAAGCTTTCCACTTAATGACTAACCACCATGCAAAATTTGTAATGCTGCAAGTGTCTCAAGGGTGAGTATGTAAATTCTTACACCTGCAATTACCTTACTTCAGACTGCCACAAATTTCTAAGTGTGTCGTGAATGTTGGGCTTCCCTCATAGTTCAGTTGGTAAAGAATCCACCTGCAATGCAGGAGACCCTGGTTCGATTCCTGGGTCAGGAAGATCCCCTGTAGAAGGAAAAGGCTATCCACTCCAGTATTCTGGCCTGGAGAATTCCATGGACTGTATAGTCCATGGGGTGGCAGAGTCAGACATGAATGAACAACTTTCACTTTCATGAATGTTGCCTTAAATAAGTAACTTCTAAACTGCTTTATTCTTGTTATTTTAACTCTAAATTCAATTAGTTTAACAATTTATAGTTAAATGAGATGTTTCATTAACTCATTAGTACAGAGCTATGCATACTTGTTTCAGCCTATAAATAATAATTAAAATTCAGGACAAGTTAATCTAAATGGGTACTGGAAAAAGGAATCATCCACCCAAACAAAACAGAAGTATTTATTTTCACTGCCAGAACAAACTCTCATACATACCTAAATACCCACTTGAAAAACAATTCACTTCTGCTATACCACACATGAGAGAGTGCCTTTAATAAAATGGGGGGAAATTAAGGTATTAGGATACTTAGGGACTTGCTGAATAAGATAATGCCCCCCTGACCTGAGACTCTCAGTCCAAGTAAAGCAAAGGCAGGTGGGGAGGCAAGAGCCCTGGGTTGGTCAGGCAAAGTTGGTGGCATTTACTTTGCTACCACACATGTGCAAATAACCTCAGCAAAAGTTAAGGGTACCTACTGGGAAGGACGTTTCCCAAGTGGGCAAACCTACCTAAGCAGAGCAAGACACACACCGCGTTTTATCTGCTGTCTGAAGAATCCTACACAATGATTCCTGATAAAACAAAAATAGCCTGCAAATGTATCCAGAGAACACTTCAATGTCACACGATGTTTGTTGTGTTAGTCACTCAGTCGTGTCCAACTCTTTGCAACCCCACAGACTGTAGCCTACCAGGCTCCTCAGTCCATAGGACTTTCCAGGCAAGTGTATTGGAGTGGGTTGCCATTTCCTTCTCCAGGGGATCTTCCCGACCCAGGGATCAAACCCAGGTCTCCCACATTGTAGGCAGACACTTAACCGTCTGAGCCACACACTATGTTTACTACTTTTTTAATGAAATACTGTCTCATTAGCTTAAAACCCAAGAATTAGGAGACTCTCGGGTGATCAGTAAAGGTAAGAATTATTCAGCCTACAAGGTCAATTTCTGGTATCTGACTAGAAATAAAACCACCATTGTCCGTTTGAGACTTTTCAGGTTACTCTTTGGCTTAGTGGTTATTTTAGATTATATTCTGTTTAAAGCCTGAATTAATGGAGTTTTCTATTTTAACAGATTAATTTTAGGATGTTCCTATTGAGTTTTAAAGGACAATTAAGAAGATGGATGTACCTATGAATTTTAAGGCCAAAGAAAAACTAAAGAAGGCTTATTTCTTTTCCAAGGATTCCAAACAGAGATGCAACATTCAGAGATGCCTAATGATGTACTTTATGCTATTTGAATTGTTTTAGTGCATTTAATGTTAGTAAATAAAACACTTTATTTTGGACAGTTAAACTGTCCAATGTAAGCATATTGAAATTAAAATTTTAAAGGTTAAAAAAAAAAACAGCAAAAACATGGAACACATGGACGAAGATGGTTTTCAATCAAAAGGTCTAAGAAACACTCATCTGTAGGATGCTACTGTACTGCCTCAAAAATTAATTAGCCTTTGAATTGGGTCTCAATATACATAAAGAGTAATTTTAGAAAACCCATCATGTGTGTGTCTCAAAAGTCTTAACAATATATAAGCCCTTTTATACATTCCCCTCAGAATTTATCCCAAGGAAATAATCAGGGATCTACATAAACAGACATGTATATTCAAACTGTTACTGTTGTGCATGTTTTAGAAACTACTTAAATACTCAACAACAGCAAATTAGCTACATAAGTAACATTCTTCAAAGAAAGGCTGAATTTACCATCAAACATACATTTACAAATTCTTAAAAATATTTTAGGGCTTGAAAAGCATTCTTTACATAAAATGAGAAGGGATTACAAAACTGTGTACAAAAGAGTAAAAACAAACAAAAAACTATGTGTAAGAATGCCAACTAATAATTCTATAAAAATGATGCCATCAGAAAATCTTCAATGGATATTGATACCTGTGAAAGTTTAATGAGGAACCAGACATTTACACAGTCTCTGGAAAAAAATCAGTTTAAAAATTACAAAGAAAAGAAACATTTAAAAAATTAGTGCAAAAACTTGGCAGATGTCACCTTAACCAAATACTTATAATTATCACCATATTAATAGTGGAACATATAAAACATCATTAGCCTCCTAATACAATGCATGGAGGGCACATTATCATTTATTTTTTTAATCAAAAAATATACAACAGTATTACATCATGAAGAAATACCAAACAAATATCCTGTAATATTACTTGTCTGTAAAAAGGCAAGATATGCAGGGTGAAGGATTACTGATTTTACAAAAGTGGAAATACGTAACTACTTAATATGATGCATGATCCTGAATTAGTCCAAGAGGTAAACATAACTGTTAAGGCATTATTAGGACAACTGACAAATTTTTAATGTAAACCAGATTAGATAATGCTACCTTATCAATGTTAAATTTGCTGATTTTTGGTGACTATATTGCAGCTATGTATAAAAAATTCTAAAAATATGCAATAAGATCATAATCTGGTTTTTAAACATTTGTGTGCAAGAAGAAAAAAGCTGAGGAAACAAAAAACGATGTTTGACTCCTGAGAGGACTTTACTGAATAATATTTTTTTATTACCAGGTATTTTAATAAATTTAAATAGTGAAAAAGTATGAATTACCATAATTTTGCCAATTTAAACACAAAGAGGGACACATTCACAGACACAAAGCTAAATAAATAAATTTTTAAAATCTTCCCCTCATGTGAATTAGTTGTACAGATTTCATTTATATATGTACATTTGTACATATGACTATCAGATATTTATTAGCCTTAAAATAGCACCATGATCTCTAGAAATACAAACTGCCAAAAACATGCAGATCGGTTTCAGCTACATCTCCTTATCCAAACATTGAAACAAGTGCAAACAGGCATAGAGACACACACTCCCCCCACTTACCATATTGAAATAATGTTTCATCTTGGTGCCTTTTGTGATATCCCATATGAATATGCTGCCGTCATGTCCTGCAGATAACATAATTCTGGAATCAAAGGGATGTGTCTCCAAAACAAATACTTCATCAGCATGTCCCTTTATTCAACAAAGTCATATAGTTAAGGAGGGTCTGCAAGTTATAAGTTTAAAATTAAAAGCCCATGTTGTCACAGTATCTAAGGGCTTTTAAAAATGCATTAATGACAGTAATTTATACATTAGTATATATACAAATTTCTATTCATTTGATAATATAAATGAAACAGTTTTTTTTTTTGTTAAAAAAAAAAATCTTTATTTGTTGTATGTTATAAAACTACCTACCAACAGGTTATGAAGCAGCTGTCCAGTGTAAGAATTCCACACTTTGAGGACATGATCATTCACAGCTGTGACAACAATGCTATCATTCTGATTCCAAGCTATCATTGTTACTTTGGGTTTCATAAACCTTTCCTCTTCCAAAGATAAATCTCTAAGAAAAAAAATACAACATGTGCAGTGCTATATGTGTAGGAGGCTACACAATCTCTCATAGATACAAAAAGAGTAAATAATCTAGCTCACGTCCACACCTTATCCACTTCACAGAGTTTATCACATCTGACCCACAAGAGATTATCTACAAACAGATGAGGGCAAGATCCCAAGGGGGAAGGGATGATCCAGAAACAGTTCAGGGGCTGACCACAGGCAGACTCCAGAACACCACATTATTCATAAAAGCAAAGGTTTTCTCTACACCTAGGATTCCTTTCTCTTGACTGCAAGGCCTATTGGTAATATTTTCAACTACTTGGAAGACAGGAAGAAGGTAATTCACCTTCATGCCCTCAATGTCTAGAAAAGTGCCTGACAGACTTTCAGTATGCTGAACTACCTCTTTACACTTCCCTACAGACTATTCCTACGGCTCCCTTGGCAAGAAGAGTCTTATATACACGTGTCTGCAATGTTTTGCTGCTTTCATGAAAGCAATATGCAGTTTCTGTGTAAAATACAGCAGTCAGTAATATGGGGGAGTGGGGAGGGGGAGAACCTAGCTGTTTCTGAAGTCATAGAGCACATTCTAGGAAATTATAAAATAAACATGTATTTTAAAGAAAACAGCTACAAGAAGGAGTGCTATGTAACAGCTACCTGTGTAAGCACAATGGAACACAAATGACTGAATAATTCTAACTAGATTGGTCAGAGGAAGTGTGACACAAGAGACAAAATGGAATACAAGCTAAGATTCCATGCTTCACCTGAATTTACTAACAGACGTGTTGCATTTCATCAAAAAGATCAGCCAAGATCAGAACACTAGAACAAATATATCCATCAATTTATACACACAGAAAACACTGCTTTTCAAGATTTGAAAGAGGTAAAACTTTAAATGAGAAAAGAATATTTCTACCCGGAGGGGAAATACAGGAAAAGTCCTCTCCATGAAGACAGTATAGCAACAAGAAAACTAAACAGTTCTCAATCTCATTTAAAAGAATTCTGGACCTCCCTGGTGACGCAATAATAAGGCATCCTCCTGTCAATGCAGGACTTGGGTTCAATCCGAGTCCAGGAGGATTCCACATGCCATCAGGCAACTAAGGCCTGAGGCAGCCAAATAAAATATTTTTAAAATTTTATTCAAGTTTTTACAATGATGTTCCTATTTTGCCTAATAAAGTAACTGTTCATACATGAATACAGCTTCAAATTTTCTTCACTGTTATTCATTCATTATTATTCACTTTCACACTAAAATGCTGAATATCCAGATGTAACATCTTTAAGTAATTGTAAAGATATGTTTGTGAACAGGGATTATCAGATTTCTAGTATGTATTCTTTCCATTCTCTACCACAGGTCATTTCACAAAAATATTAATATCAAATTTATTTTGAAATCCAATACAACTGTTTGAGCCACAGTGGAGAATGAGTTGATTTCTCCTACTATTACTAAAAATAAAGCAGACATGAAGATTTCTAAACAACAGAATGTGTAACATTTCTCAGAAAAACTGCTAAAAACAATGATATGCCTACTCTACACCAACTAGGGCTCGCCTCGCAGCTCACTCAGTAAAGAATCTGCCTGCAATGTGAGAGACCCAGGTTAACTCCTCAATCGGGAAGATCCCCTGGAGAAGGAAATGGCAACCCCTCCAGTATTCTTGCTTGGGAAATCCCATGGACAGAGGAGCCTGGCAGGCTAGTCCATGGGGTCCCAAGAGTCAGACACAACTTAGCAACTAAACCACCACCACCACACCAAGTTCTGCTAGAAATCTGCATATGATTTTCAATTGCCAATAGTACTTAAAGGCAGGTAGTTTCATCTCCCAGATGATGAAACACATTGTGATGGTCTCAAAATGATATAGCTATAAAAAGTGTAAGTGGTATTTGAGCAAAGTTCTGACTCCAAAATGCATATTCTTCCCACCACCTATACAGTCTCCCAGTATGTACAAAACCACAGGGTATTTGAAATTTATAATATCTATCTTGGGAAATACTGAAATTATCTCAAAGCTGCTCAAAATATGTTTGAGACTCTGGAGTGTTGGGGCAGGGGCACAGTTAAGACAAACTTGCCTTCAATACCATTTTACAAACGAAAATTTTACCATGTAAAATAAAAATATCACTCCCAATGGAGACCAATTTTTAAAAACAGAAACAATAAAATGTATTTCCTTACTTTTTTTTTTTTAAACCAGATATAGCTTTTTAAAATATAACTTTTTAAAGATTCATGTCAGTGTGTGGCAAAACCACTACAATACTGTAAAGTAATTAGCCTCCAATTAAAATAAATAAATTAAAAAATAAAAAATTCTACATCTTTACATAAGTAAAAAAAAAAATAAACTAAAAAAAAAAACTTCCAAAAATCGTATCTTCATTTCTGTTTTCCCGGCTTGTAGGATCTTAGCTCCCTGATCAGGGATTGAACCGATGGTCCCTGCAGTGGAAACCTGGAGTCTTAAACACTGGACTGCCAGGGAGGTCTCATCCTATCTTTAGAAGAATAGAAATTTCTGAAAATCTCCACGTTTGACATACTTGAGTTATTTATATATTTAAAGCAGTAGGTGGTTTTAAATGCAACACCTCAGAGGAAGTCAATGCTCTGAACAATGGAATAAATACAGTGTTCTTTTCTACATAAATCTAAGATTGTAATAGGTTTAAGTATCTGTCAGATATGCAGCAGGGAGCCATTCACTTAGATTGGAGGTGGCTCTAGTTCCTGAACAAAGCGAAAAACCAACCAGAGAGACAGACCAAGTACTCAGGATGCACCTACTTAGAAACAAACCATCTCAACTTACCCTGAGATTCTAGTGGCCATATCTAGTAAGATGCTTCTCCATTCTAACTGTTCAAATCTCCAAATTCGTGCTGTTCCATCTCTGCTACCACTTAAGAACCTTAAAATAGAAGAAATAGATCTACTTACTTATATGCTACCAAAGGGTACAGTTAAAACCACAAGCAAAAAAATTTTTAATGTAGCTATCTTGACTGCAGGTAAATCTACAGGTGTTAATTCCAAAAAGACAGGGATTTAGGGCCTACCTAAAAGGAGAAAAGGAGCTTCCCTTGTGGCTCATCTGGTAAAGAATCCGCCTGCAATGCAGGAGACCTAAGTTCGATCCCTGAGTTGGGAAGATACCCTGCAGAAGGGAAAGGCTATCCACTCCATATTCTTGCCTGGAGAATTCTATGGACTGTTATAGTCCATGGGGTTGTAAAGAGTCAGATATGACTGACTGACTTTCACTTTCTAAGCTACCTGGTGGCTCAGATGGTAAAGCATCTGCCTGCAATGCGAGAGACCCAGGTTCAATCCCTGGGTTGGGAACATCCCCTAGAGAAGGAAATGGCAACCCACTCCAGTACCCTTGCCTGGAAAATTTCACGGACGAAGGAGCCTGGTAGGCTACAGTTCATGGGGTCACAAAGAGCTGGACACAACTGAGCGACTTCACTTCACGAAAAGGAGAAAATCTGCTTTACTCTGATTTGCCTGGCCCTACTGTAAAGCACATTTCAAACCCAATCACTACCTTGTCAAATAGTTTTGAAAAGATATGTACATAAGTAATAGGGGGCTGCTGCTGCTGCTAAATCACGTCGGTCATGTCCGACTCTGTGTGACCCCATAGACGGCAGCCCAACAGGCTCCTCTGTACCTGGGATTCTCCAGGCAACAGTATTTTCTTGGAGTGGGTTGCCATTTGGGGAAGCACAATTAAAGATCAATGGGAGAATTAGTAAAAGCAAAAGTGCCATTATAAGCATTTAAACTCTAAACTCAATTTCACACTAGTCACTTATGTATAAATAAATCCATCACTTAAGTGTTAAAAAGAAGAGGTAAGAGGTACCTGAAAAGACACTGGGGACCACAAAAAAGGATATAATTTAAGGGATAATTTTGTTGCAGATTACATCACAGTAATTGATTAGAAAAGATTTAACTATTCAAATAGGCATCCCTGGTGGCTCAGCTGGTAAAGAATCTGCCTGCAATGTGGGAGACCTGGGTTCAATCCTTGGGTTGAGAAGATCCCTGGAGAAGCTAACGGCTACCCACTACAGTATTCTGGTCTGGAGAATTCCATGGACTGTACAGCCCATGGCGTTGCAAAGAGTCAGACACAACTGAGCGACTTTCACTTTCACACAACTACTCAAATGTAAGAAATTCCATTATCCTTACACCTAATTTTCCTATAAATCAAACAGCCAGCAGTGAACTAAAGAACTACTTTTGATACAGGAGGCTGCAGAAACTACAATTCTAAAAACTTAATTTGTTTCCTCCCTGACACAGACGCTTTTCCCTCAATTACTACAGTTACTAACAAGGGCCTGCCATATGATATATACCTGGCAAAGTAACACGTAATCTACACTAATAGGAAGCAAAACACATTTACCTAAAAACACACTCACGAATACAAACTCACACTTACTTACCGATCGCCATTGTTACAAAATTGGATACTATCAACTTTATCCTAAAGAAAAAACCAAACACAAAAGTAATCATCTACATAGTTTATAAACAAAGAAAGAGCCCACCCAGTTTTACAGTTAGAAGCACATTTGGTTTAAAGCAAGAGATCTACACTTTTGCTGCTTAATCCTGCCATTCAAGCATATATTGTATGTTTAAGAGCAAAGAACCTAACTACATATCAAATCAGACTAAGACACAGCTTTTATCTCAGAGATAGACACATAGGGTTTAAAAATAAAAAACAGCCTGCTTCTAAAATTAAACCTGTATTTACAATTAATTACATCTACAAAATTAATATGGATAGAAAGTGATAATAAAGTTTAAGTAGCTGAAAACACGTCGCATTCACTTTGATCATTATGTGCAAAACAAACAAAAATTTCCTTTAAAGTGATTCTGTTTTTTATCAAATAACTTTACAGAACTTCCTTAAGGAGAAAAAGATGACCTGACTGCTGACCAGTACTCCAGAACACTGAGAGTTACCGATCTTCTAGTGCACGTTAATAAAGTAGCATTCTAATTTCATGAGCTTGGTTAAGATAAACAGGCCCAATTCAAACCTAATCCACCCAAATCAACTGTCATAATCAAATGTACCTGAAGTAGAAATAACCACTGTAAAGCATTTGCACAGTAAGGTTCTGAGCTTATCAGTATCATCTTTCATTTTTAAATGCAATTCCTCCTCCATTTAAGTTGAAAGTAAAATCAATAACAACCTCCGTTATTGAGACTATATACCAACAGGAATATCATAAGTAAATCTTAATTTTAAAACATGAAGACTTACAGTGTGACTTTCAAGTTCTGCGATTTTTTCAGGTGCTTCAAAACCCAAAAAATACATTCTGATTACATGATCAGTACTACCTGTGGCTAGAAACATACCACCTGAAACAAAAATTTTAAGTTTTAAAAATTCAGTTTGTAACAAATGTCTTAACCAAAGTTCTATATTAAGCTCTCTACACCAAAAGTAAATTCATCTCAATAGATCCATCTCATTATATAAAGAAGTTTTAAAAATTAACATAATATATTGTGATATGATTTTTAGGAAGAAATCTGTATCTGGTCTTCATCCCTGTTTCTGGCTGAACTCCTAAAAACCCTTAGAATTTCCTAAGTGATATGATACTGGTATCTTGATGTTCATATAACAAACCCATTTCAATCACACCAGAGTTTATGTTAATGAGGTAACTTTTGAAAAGCATCTATGGAAGAGGAACCAACCACGTGATAGAGGTTGGTAAAGAGGGCTGGGAGAGAGCTGAATCCATCCTTATGGCCAATGAGTTAATCAACTGTGCCTGTGTGATTAAGCCCCATAAAAAACCCAAAGGACAAGACTCGAAGAGGTTCCAGGTGGATGAACAGGAGGAGATTAGAGAAGAATAGGACTGGAGAGTCCTCCTTCCCACAGACTTTATCCTAAGCATCTCCTCCATCTAGCTATTCCTGAATTATGTTCTTTCATAATAAACCAAAAATCCACTGGGTAAAAGGACTGCTGTCAGCTGTTCCAGCAAATTAACTAAATCCAGGGAAGAAGTTGTGGGAGCCTCTGACCTACATACAGCCTGTCAGCAGAAGCAAGGTGACAACCGGGTCTGAGGCTGGGGGTGGGCTGGGAATCTTGTAGGACTGAGCCCTTATCCTGTGCAGTCTTCACACTATTCTCTAGGTAGGCAGTGTCAGAATGGAGTTGAATTGTAGGATGCCAAGCTAGTATCAGAGAACTGTTTGGTGGTATTATAGCGGGGTGGGGGTGGGAGTGGGGTACACATCAGATGAGGCTTAATTTTAAAAAGTTAATTCAATCTGGAAATGTTCATTATCTCCCTCTGTCATACTGGTTGTGATAAGGACTAAGATGCGGCCACTCCAAAAATGCATGAAAACAGGTTCTGCTTTCTAAATACCTTTACACTCCTAGGGAGTTCCTGGTGACTTAGATGGTAAAGAATCTGCCTGCAATGTGGGAGACCTGGGTTCAATCCCCGGGTCAGGTTCCATCACTGGCTCAGGAAGGTCCTCTGGAGAAGGAAATGGCAACCCACCCCAGTACTCTTGCTTGGAAAATCCAATGGACAGAAGAGCCTGGTGAGCTACAGTCCACAGGATCAGAGAGAGTCAGACACGACTAAGTGACTAACACACACCTAAACATAGCTATGGTATATGAAGTTCACTTGTTTGCATGTTCAGACTTCTATGGGGGAAAATCTTTGACCTCTCCCCAAAACAAAGGTTACCACACAAGTCCACTGTAAAAAAAAGAAAAACAGGAATAATTTCACAAGATGTGTGCAAAACAAACTTAAACTACCAAAAACCAGCAATTCAAAGAAAATCACAATCTTGGCTTATCATACACATGGGGCATATGGCACAGGAATTGCTCATTTGGACACTTTAAGCATCCTTTTTGCCAGTTCTCTTATATCCCTGGCTCTGATTACTATGAAAAATCGAAGAAAGTCAGCATGGGGAAGATAAGGAAAAGGCTAATTAACATCACAGGTTAAATGTAATGAAATGAACGTAAGACATTCACCATCTATCTGATAAAGGCCATTAGCCATGTGGTTGCTCAAAAAAACTACAAAACTAAGAAAAAAACACTAAAGGTATCTTACCAACACTAAATGAAGAACACAGCATTTGAACACCTGGTCTAGGCTTTTCAGTGAACTTCAGGGGACGTGGACTAGAAAAGAAGAACATGTTTTAAAATACACGTTAACACAGTTTAACATAGTGGAAGTTTCCATAAGCCTCTTATCCTTATTTCATCAGAGGGCAGACAGAATGAAAACCACAATCACAGAAAATCAACCAAACTATCACATGGACCACAGCCTTGTCTAATTCAATGAAACTATTAGCCATGCCATGTAGGGCCACCCAAGACGGACAGGTCATGGTGGACAGTTCTAACAAAATGTGGTCCACTGGAGAAGGGAATGGCAAACCACTTCAGTATTCTTGCCTTGAGAATGCCAAGAATAGTACAAAAAGGTAAAAAGATGTGACACTGAAAAATGAACGCCCCAGGTCGGTAGGTGCCCAACATGCTGCTGAAGAAGAGTGGAGAAATAACTACAAAAAGAATGAAGACACAGAGTCAAAGCGAAAACAACATGCAGTTGTGGATGTGACTGGTGATGGACATAAAGTCTGATGCTGTAAAGAACAATATTGCATAGGAACCTGGAATGTTAGGTCCACGAATCAAGATAAACTAGAAGTGGTCAAACAGGAGATGGCAAGAGTGAACATCAACATTTTAGGAATCAGTGAACTAAAATGAACTGGAATGGGCGAATTTAATCAGATGACATTTTATCTCCTACTGTGGGCAAGAATCCCTTAGAAGAAATGGAGTAGCCCTCACAGTCACAACTGAAATGCAGTTCTTGGTTGCAATCTCAAAAATGACAGAATGATCTCTGTTTCCAAGGCAAACCATTCAATATCACAGTAATCCAACTCTTTGCCCCAATCACTAATGTTGAAGAAGCTGAAGTTGAACGATTCTACGACAACCTACAAGATCTTATAAAACAAACACCAAAAGAAGAAGTCCTTTTCATCACAGGGGACTGGAATGCAAAAGTAGGAAGTCAAGAGATACCTGCAGTAACAGGCAAATTTGGTCTGCTAAGTCGCTTCAGTCGGGTCAGACTCTGTGCAATCCCATAGACGGCAGCCCACCAGGCTCCCCCGTCCCTGGGATTCTCCAGGCAAGAACACTGGAGTGGGTTGCCATTGCCTTCTCCGAAATTTGGTCTAGGAGTACAAAATGAAGCAGGGCAAAGCAAACACCCTCTTTCAACAGAACAAGAGACAACTCTACATATGGACATCACCACATGGTTAATACCGAAATCAGACTGATTATATTCTTTGCAGCCAGAGATGGAGAAGCTCTATTGCTTCTCAGCCTTTTGGCTAAGATCAAACACAAAGATGGAGAAACTCTATCCAGTCAGCAAAAACAAGACTGGGAGGTGACAGTGGCTCAGATCATGAACTCCTTATCGCAAAATTCAGACTGAAATTGAAAAATGGAAAACCACTAGACCATTCAGGTATGACCTAAATCAAATCCCTTACAATTACACAGTGTGATAAGTGAAAAATAGATTCAAGGCATTAGATCTGATAGAGCGCCAAGAACTATGGACAGAGGTTCGTGACATTGTACAAGAGGCAGGGATCATGACCACCTCCAAGAAAAAGAAATGCAAAAAAGGCAAAACGGTTGTCTGATGAGGCCTTACAAATAGCTGAGAGAAGAAGAGAAGCTAAAGGCAAAGGAGAAAAGGAAAGATATACCCATTTGAATGCAAAGTTCCAAAGAACAGCAAGGACAGAGAAGCCTTCCTTAGTGATCAATGCAAAGAAATAGACGAAAACAACAGAATGGGAAAGACTAGCGATCTCTTCAAGAAAATTAGAGATATCAAGGGAACATTTCATGCAAAGACGGACACAATAAAGGACAGAAATGGTATGGACCTAACAAAAGCAGAAGATATTAAGAAGTGACAAGAATACACAGAAGAACTATACGAAAAAGATCTTAATGATCCCAATAACCACAATGGTGTGATCACTCACCTAGAGCCAAACATCCTGGAGTCCAAAGTCAAGTGGGCCTTAGGAAGCATCACTATGAACAAAGCTAGTGGAGGTGATGAAATTCCAGCTGAGCTATTTCAAGTCCTAAAAGATGATGCTGTGAAAGTGCTATACTCAATACGCCAGCAAATTTAGAAAACTCAGCAGTGGCCACAGGATTGGAAAAGGTCAGTTTTCATTCCAATCTCAAAGAAAGGCAATGCCAAAGAATGCTCATACTACCGCACAATTGCACTCATCTCACACACTAGCAAAGTAATGCTCAAAATTCTCCAAATGAGGCTTCAAGAATAAGTGAACCAAGAACTTCCAGATGTTCAAACGGGACTTAGAAAAGCCAGAAGAACCAGCAATCAAATTACAAGCATCCACCGGGTCACAGAAAAAGCAAGAGTTCCAGAAAAACATCTACTTCTGCTTTATTGACGATGCCGAAGCCTTTGATCTGCAGATCACGACGAACTCTGGAAAATTCTTAAAGAGATGGGAATACCAGACCACATTTCCTGCCTCCTGAGAAATCTGTATGTAGGTCAAGAAACAATAGTTAGAACTGGGCATGAAACAATGGACTGGTTCCAAACTGGGAAAGGAATACGTCAAGTCTGTATATTGTCACCCTGCTTATTTAACTTCCAAGGAGAGGACATCACATGAAATGCCAGGCTGGATGAAGCACAAGCTGGAATCAAGACTGCCGGGAGAAAGATCAATAATCTTAGATATGCAGAGGACACCACCCTTATGGCAGAAAGTGAAGAGGAACTAAAGAGCCTCTTGATCCAAGTGAAAGAGGAGAGTGAAAAAGTTGGCTTAAAACTCAACATTCAGAAAACGAAGATCATGGCATCCAGTCCCATCATTTCATGACAAATAGATGGGGAAACAATGGAAACAGTGATAGATTTTATTTTCTTGGCCTCCAAAATCAATGCAGATGGTGACTGCAGCCATGAAATTAAAAGACGCTTGCTCCTTGGAAGAAAAGCTATGGCCAACCTAGACAGCATAATAAAAAGCAGAGACATTACCTTGCCAACAAAGGTCCACCTAGTCAAAGCTATGATTTTTTCCAGTCATGAATGGATGTGTGAGTTGGACCACAAAGAAAGCTGAGCACCAAAGAATTGATGTTTTTGAACTGTGGTGTTGGAGAAGACTCTTGAGAGTCCCTTGGACTACAAGGAGATCAAATCAGGTAATCCTAAAGGAAATCAGTCCTGAATATTCATTGGAAGGACTGATGCTGAAGCTGAAATTCCAATACTTTGGCCATCTGATGTGAAGAACTGACTCACTGGGAAAGACCCTGATGCTGGGAAAGACTGAAGGCAGGAAGAGAAGGGGATGACAGAGAATGAGACAGCTGGATGGCATCACCGTCTCAATGGACATGAGTCTGAGCAAACTCTGGGAGTTGGTGATGAACAGGGAAGCCTGTTATGCTCCAGTCCATGGGGTCACCAAGAGTCGGACACGACTAAGTGAGTGAACTGAACTGAACATACTGGCTTTATGCTGAAATCGAAACTGTGATTCAAAAATCTCCCCAAAAACAAAAGCCCACAACCAGACAGCTTCACAGCTGACTGGAGTAGAGCTAATGCCTATCCTTCTGAAACTTTCAAAAAATCGCAAAGGAAGGAACACTCCCAAACTCATTATATGAGTCCACCATCATCATGATACCAAAACCAAAGACATCATAAAAAAAGAAAATTACAAGCCAATATCACTGAACATCAACACAAAAATCCTCAACATTAATTCAAGCAAACAGAATTCAACAACACATTAAAAGATCATACACCATGATCAAGTCAGGTTTATCCCAGAAATGCAAAGATTCTTCAATAAACACAAATCAATCAATGTGATACACCATATTAAAAAACTGAAAGATAAAAACCATATGATAATCTAAACAGATGCAGAAAAAGCTCCTGACAAATTCAAAAGCTTGTTTTGCCCATTTATGGGCATAGAAGGAACCTACCTCAACATAATAAAGGCTATATACAACAAACACACAGCAAACATTATTCTCAATGGTGAAAAACTGAAAGCATTCCCTCTAAGATCAGGAATAAGACAAGGGTGCCCACTTTCACCTGAAGAAGGCAATGGCACCCCACTCCAGTATTCTTGCCTAGAAAGTCCCATGGATGGAGGAGCCTAGTGGGCTGTAGTCCATGGGGTCGCTAAGAGTCAGACACGACTGAGAGACTTCACTTTCACTTTTCACTTTCATGCATTGGAGAAGGAAATGGCAACCCACTCCAGTGTTCTTGCCTGGAGAATTCCAGGGACGGGGGAGCCTGGTGGGCTTCCATCTATGGGGTCACACAGAATCGGACACGACTGAGGTGACTTAGCAGCAGCAGCCCACATTCACCACTATTATTCAACACAGATTTGGAGGTCTTAGCTACGGCAATCACAGAAGAAAAAGAAATGAAATCCAGATTGGAAAAGCAGCAGCAAAACTCGCACTGTTTGAAGATGACATCATACTATACATATAAAATCCTGAAGATGCTATCATGAAATTACTACAGCTAATCAGTGAATTTAGTAATGTTGCAGGATACAAAATCAATACCTAGAAATCACTTGCATTCCTATATGCTAACAATGAAAAACAACAAAGAGAAATTAAGGAATCAATCCCATTTACCACTGCAACAAAAAGAATAAAATACCTAGGAATAAACTTACCTAAGGAGTCAAAAGAAGTGTATACAGAAGATTATGAGACTGATAAAAGAAATCAAAGATGACATTAGCACATGGAGAGATATTCCATGCTCCTAGGCTGAAAGAATCAGTATTGTGAAAATGACTGTACTGTCAAATGCAATGTAAAGATTCAGTGCAATCCCTATCACGTTATCAAAGGCATCTGTCACAGAATTAGGACAAAAAATTTCACAATTCGTATGAAAACACAAAAGACCCCCAATAGCCAAAGCAATCTTGAGGAAGAACAAGGCAGCTGGAGATATCAACCTTCCTGACTTCAGACTATACTACAAAGCTACAGTCATCTGGACAGCAAGATAAAAAACAGAAATGTAGGCCAATGGAACAAGATAGAAAGCCCAGAGTTCAACCCACGCACCTATGGGCACCTTTTGACAAAGGAAGCAAGAATATACAGTGGGGCAGATAGTCTCTTCAATAAGTGCTGCTGAGAGAAACGGAGAATGAAGAATTGAAAAATGAAAACACTTCCTAACACCATACACAAAGATAAACTCAAAATGGATTAAAGACCTAAAAGTAACATCAGAAACTATAAAACTCTTAGAGGAAAACATAGGCAGAACACTATATGACATAAATCAAAGCAAGATCCTCTATGACTCACCTCCTACAGTAATGGAAATAAAAACAATAAGTGGGACCTAATTAAATGTAAAAGCTTCTGCAGAGCAAAGAAAACTATTAACAAGGTGAAAAAGACAACCCTCAAAATGGAAGAAAATAATAGCAAATGAAACAACTGACAAAGGATTAATTTCCAAAATACATAAGCAGCTCATTCAACTCAATATCACATAAACAATCCAGTCAAAAAGTGGGAAAAAGACCTAAACAAACGTTTCTTCAAAGAAGACATACATATGGCTAATAAACACATGAAAAGATGCTCAACATTACTTTAAATTATTAGAGAAATCCAAATCCAAACTACAATGAGATATCACCTCACACTAGTCAGAATGGCCATCATCAAAAAATCCATAAACAATAAATGCTGGAGAGGGTGTGGAGCAAAGGGAACCCTCTAACACTGTTGGTGGGAATGTCAACTGATACAGCCACTGTGGAAGACAGTATGGAAATTCCTTAAAAAAAAAAAACCAGGACTAAAACTACCATATGACCCAGCAATTCCACTACTAGGCATATACCCTGAGGAAACCAAAATTGAAAAAGACACATGTATCACAATGTTCGTTCACTGCAGCACTATTTACAATAGCTAGGTGATGGAAGTCACAACATAGACTGTCCATCAACAGATGAATAGATAAAGCAGCTGTGGTACATACATACAATGGAATATTACTCAGCCATAAAAAGAAACACACTTGAATGAGTTCTAACAAGGCAGATAAACCTAGATCCTATTATACATATGAGTGAAGTAAGTCAGAAAGAGAAAAACAAATATCACATATTAATGCATGTAATATGGAATCTAAAAAGATGGTGCTGATGAACCTATATGCAGGGCAGCAATGGAGACACGGACACAGAGAACAGACTTATTGACACAGGCTGGGGAGGAGGTAAGAAGAAGAGGGTGGGATGAATGGAGACAGTAGCATGGAAACATATACACTACCATATGTAAAACAGATAAGTCAATGGGAATTTGCTGCATGACTCAGGGAACTCAAACCAGGGGTCTGTAAAACCTAGAGGGGTAAGAAGGGATGGGAGGCAGAAGGGAGGTTCAAGAGGGAGGGGACATATATATATCTGTGGCTGGCTCATTCATGCTGATGTATGGCAGAAAGTTAAAACAATGTTATAAAGCAATTATTCTTCAATTAAGAACAAATTTTTAAAAAAGATAATGGCTTTAATCTAGCATACATAAATGTTGCCATCTTACTTCTATAGTACCTCTTCGTATACCAAATATTTCCACAAACACTGTTATAGGTGGGTGGATGTGAGAGGACTGTCTAACCTCCAAACTTACACGGATCCTAGTACACAGAAAGAGCAAGCCCACTAACCACTGTTCTGTAACTGAGGTGATTAAAGCTCACAGAGTGTAAGAGAACCCATTATCGAGGCCACAGAACAGGCTGTAAAACCACCAGATGATAGCATGCTCTAACAGAAAGAGAGTGCAAGCTGCATATCAAACATTAAATTTTTAGTAGCCACATCATAAGTAAAACGATAAAATTAGTTTTAATCCATTTAACACAATATATCCAAAATACCACAACAATGTTAATAAAATTTTAATGAAAACTTTAATTGCTTTCATAGTATATCCTTTAACTCTTCCATAGCATATTGGACACTTACAATACATCTCAATTTGAAAAGTTTTCATCAAAAATACTTGATCTGTACTGAGATTTCATGAAACTTCTAGTTGAAAAACTAATTCACATACTCAAGTTGTTTAAAATACGCTTAAAAGTTCTATAAGTACTGAATCATATCCATTAAAAACTTAATAATTCGATTCCTCAATTGCACCAGCCACAACCAAAGTGCTCAATAGAGATGTGTGGCTAGTGGGTACCACGTTGGGCAGTGTAGGGCTATAATCCAGGTCTGATTCTTAAATAATTCCTGCCTAAATTTCTGCCTATGCATATAATTATATATATTTCTAACATTTTTCAAAATGTTTCACATACTATCACTTTTTCAAAAACACGTGACCACTAAGAGAGAACAACTCTGCCCCTTTAACATACCCAAATATCTAAATGGTACAGTGTAAACAGCAGTCAATAAGGTACATGCACTGTATGTATCAAAAATTAAGTTCAAAAGTAAAAAGGCAATCACAATACATAATTTCTCTTTATAATCAGATTTCATTTTTAGACTAAACTGTAACATCATGAAAAAAGAAAAAACTTACTACACAATTACAGTCACTTACCTGAATTTCAGGGATTCTAAATCCCACTGCCAAAAACAAACAGTCCCATCAGCACCAGTGGAGACCATGTATCTTTGCGAGCCTTTGGCCATGGGGCTAAACTAAAAAGGAATAAAAACATTTACACATCAGCTTCCTGAGCTGGCACTAACATTACAGTTTAAGTTTTTCAAAGTTAATTTCAATTGACACTTTGAGTAACACACAAGAAATCCAAAATACAGGTGATACTACAGTGAGAACTCATAACCAATAAAAAAACAAAACAAAATGAAAGTCTATCTCTAATTTATAAATGTAATGTGATCTCAATAAAAGTTTATTTTGGAAACTAATAAGAACGGTCAGAAAAATTTTCATTCAGAGAAAGTAAAGATCTAGTCCTGTTGATATGAGACCTACCACAAAGCCTCAATAATTAAAACTATGGGGCACAGTACGTAATTATGACAGAAAGACCAACGGAAAACTGTGAAGTCCAAACTGGACCCTAATACATAAGACATACAACAAAGGAGCCATCTCAGTCAGATGGGGAAAAAAATGGACCATAAATGCATAAATGGTAACAGGACAACTATGCAACAATCTGGGGGAAAATGGATCCATTCTTCAGACTATAAAGCAGGATAAATTCCAAGTGATCAACATTTTAAATATTTAAATAACAAAACCATAAAAGTATTATAACAAAAGAATTATACTGTAACTTCAGAATAGGGTTAACACTTGTGTTTAATAAAGTACCAACTGTGCTACACAAACAAGCTAGAGAAAGGAAGATCCATTTGGTCCAGAAACATCCAAGGCAGCTTAAAAGACAGAGAGGGAATTATAAGGAAAACAAGAAAAACACACTTAGCAAAGGAGTAAGATGAACAAAACTACCAAAGTGAGAGGGAATGTGGTATGTGACAGCAACAGAAAGATCTATACTAATACTGAAGTTACCTTGGAATACATGAGCTCTTATTACTGTCAGTTTAATTCTATATATAATCTAAAACCCTAGAAATGATATTTGTTGCAGGTGGTCAATGTTTATTTCCATTTACCCATACACATTTTCTTTCAATTCTTCATTCCTTCTTATTACTCCAAGCCTGGGATCACATTCCTTCTCTGACTGAAGAATACTATTTCAAATTCCCCTTAGTGCTGTCCCATCAATATGAAACTCTGAGTCTGTCTGAAAATGTGTTTATTGCACTTCAGTGGATTTTCAGTAGGTTCAGAATTCTTGACCTGCAGTCATTTCCTATCAGCACTCTCAGAAAAGCACTCCTTTGTCTATGAACCTCCACTGCTTCTACTGAGAAGCTGGCCATCAGTCTTGCTCCTTTTGTTATTTTCCCCTCTGATTCTTTAAGATTTCTCTTTGTTTTTGGTTTTAAAACTAAATGTGATGTTCAATAGTTGTAGTTTTCTGTATATTTACTCTGTTCAGGAACCTTAGCATTTCTTCAATCTGTGGCTTTATTTCTTTAGTGTATTCTGCAAACTTCTCAGCTATTATCACTACAAACACAGCTTTTGCTTCATTCTCTCCTTCAGGAATTCCAGTTACACGTATGGTACATATATATGTATACACATGTGGAATCTTTTCAGCATCTCCTCTTTATTAACTAACCTATTTTGGTACATTCTAAACTCTTCACTCTGTGCTTCCATTTGTTTATTTTCTCTGGCCTCATTGCCAGCTCATTAATTCTCTCTTTGACTTCCTTAGAATCTAGTCTGCTGTTAAAACCATCTACTGAACTACTAAATTCAGTTGTACACGTCAGTTCTCAAATTTCCTTTTTACTAAATCTAGTTCTCTGATGAAATTTCATCAATAGCTGAATTTACTATACATGGTTATTTCCAAAATATATCCTCCCAAACCCTACAAGTCTGTCAAAATTTCTGCTAAGCTTCTCAATCACCTATGAAACTGCTGCTGCTAAGTCGCTTTAGTCGTGTCCAACTCTGTGCGACCCCATAGACGGCAGCCCACCAGGCTCCCCCGTCCCTGGGATTCTCCAAGCAAGAACACTGGAGTGGGTTGCCATTTCCTTCTCCAATGCATGAAAGTGAAGTCGCTCAGTCGTGTCTGACTCTTAGCGACCCCATGGACTGCAACCTTCCAGGCTCCTCTGTCCATGGGATTTTCCAGGCAAGAGTACTAGAGTGGGCTGTCAACTGCTAAATGCCTTCAAATTCAAGGTTCCTCGCTCTGGGCTTTCCATATCTTGGCTACATAATTTCTCACTATGTAAGTACTTTGTGGAATGGAATGGAAATGAAAACAGTGACAGACTTTACTTTCTTGGGCTCCAAAATCACTGCAGATGGTAACTGCAGCCATGAAATTAAGACACTTGCTCCTTGGAAGAAAAGCTATGACCAACCTAGAAAGCATATTAAAAAGCAAAGACATTAACTTTGCCAACAAAGTTGGCATCTAGTCAAAGCTATGGTTTTTCCCATAGTCATGTATGGATGTGTGAGTTGGACCACAAAGAAAGCTTGAGCACCAAAGAATTGATCCTTTTGAAATGTGGTGTTGAAGAAGACTCTTGAGAGTCCCTTGGACTGCAAGGAGCTCAAACCAGTCAATCCTAAAGGAAATCAGTCCCAAATATTGGACTGATGCTGAAGCTGAAACTCCAATACTTTCGCCACCTGAGGCGAAGAACTGACTTAGAAAAGACTCTGATGCTGGTAAAGATTGAAGGCAGGAGGAGAAGGGGACGACAGAGGATGAGATAGCTGGATGGCATCACCAACTTGACAAATACGACTTTGAGCAAACTCCAGGAGTTGGTGATGAACAGAGAAGCCTGGCGTGCTGCAGTCCATGAGGTCACAAGGAATCAGACACGACTGAGCAACTGAACTGATCAGTATTCTGGATACCTTTTCAACTTCATCCAACTTTTCTATTAATAGTTTCCACCTAAGCATTATGTCTCTTACTCCTCAAGGATGTTACTTGATGCTGCTGCTGCTGCTAAGTCGCGTCAGTTGTGTCCAACTCTGCGCAGCCACATAGACGGCAGCCCACCAGGCTCCTCCGTCCCTGGAATTCTCCAGGCAAGAACACTGGAGTGGGTTGCCATTTCCTCCTCCAATTGTTACTTGATACTCAAGGTTCTAACTCTAACCCAGTTAGTCTAATACTAACACTATTGAGAATGTAAATTATAAGTGATATTGTATACTGTTACCCATGAGAAAGGTTATGTACTGAAATACTGACAGTGATTATGCTAAATGGTAAGATTATGGAAGTTTTAAATATTATTTGCTATTAACTACTGTCTAGTTTTTTTGGCAAACAATATTACTTATCTTTTTTTAATAAAAAAAGAAAGCCGTTACTACAATTAGGATGGTTTATACATGCCAGTAACAACTGGGCAAAGAACATGAAAAAGATTAATGTATCATGCACTTGTTTGTGTTTGAACTTCAGAGTAACCACTAGCAAGCACAGATAAGCCTTCTGATGTATAAAAACTTACTACCACACAAGTAAATGCTCTGATATATTTGGTAGGTGATAAATCACAGGTGGGCCCCTATTAACAAAACAATGAGGCTTTCATTGAAGACCAGAGCTTCACTCTCACACTGAACAATTTCATAATGGTTTTAAAACAGATACACTCACAAACTACTTACTATAAATGTTGCTGTAATATTGTCTACAAGTTCATAACAAACTTTAAAATTTTAAAACCTGTGGAACACAGCTGGGATTTGAATTAATTTTTAACCTATAAAGTCCTCTAGAGAACAATATACTCATTGTCAAAAAATAAATAGGCAAACCAAAGATTTTCCTTCAATATTCAAAGTAAAACTCAATCCCGATTTTAGTTGTCATCCTTAAAAACAAGTCTGCAGTCTCTGTTCTTTAAGAATATTGACCACAGGAGTTGAGAAAAGTCACTTTTACCACAGACTTCACAACAAATTTATTTATAGACCACTCAACATATAGCCTGGGTAAATTCACATATGAAAATGAAACCACTCTCCTTGTTTTAATCAAACTCAAATCAGAGGGTCCAACATGCCTTAAAAGGCCTTATAAATCATTCCTACTAACAAAACGTAATTTCTAAGAAGTGACTGAATATTACCATTCTCGGAACTAACGGATCTAAGGCAACTACAGAGAGACCACCTGGAAGAGCATATGCTTTAAAGTAACCAAGCCTCTTTTAATTTCAATCAATGATCCTCACCTACCTCCAACATTCTGAATCAAACAAAATCTTAAGCAGTGGGGCCTAGCAATCTGTGTTTTAAACAAAGCCTCCAAGTGACTCTCATACGCATTAAATAAAACTACTACTCCGGATCCAACAACCAACTTACAAGAAACACAAAGAAACACGTTAATCTATTCTACAAGGAAGCAAATGGTACCCAAACTGTGGGAACTTTTAAACCCAATTTCCTCAACAAAGAAACTGCAAAAAAATTGGACTAGATGGTGAAACTTGTTGTAAAATTCTTTTAATGTATAGCAACCAATTGTAAGGTATTGACTTTGGCTCCTAATTCAAACAAACTAAATAAAATAATGCTATTTATGAAAGAGTCGTGATTGACTCTTTGTGACCCCACAGACTATACAGTCCATGGAATTCTCCAGGCCAGAATACTGGAGTGGGTAGCCTTTCCCTTCTCCGGGGATCTTCCCAACCCAGGGATTGAACCCAGGACTCCCACACTGCAGGCAGATTCTTTACCAGCTGAGCCACCAAGGAAGTCCATTTATGAAACTATTTGAAATTTGAACATCAACAAGTGTGATGATAATGTTTTTGGTTGTGTTTTTAATAAAACACAGTAGACATACTGAAGCATTTACAGATGAAATGATATGAAATCTAGCACTTGCTTTAGGTACAAGGCGAAATAGATGAAGAACTGGCCAGGGATGATGGACACATAAAGGCTCATCGTACTATTTTGTCTACCATCTATACGGTTCAAAAAAATTAATGTCCACAATAAAGAAAAAAATATAGTTCAGCCAATTTAATCAACTTATCAAAATCCACAAATTTTAAAGGAGAAAAATTATTAACCTGTCACCATGAGTGTATGTATAATTGCCACTCACTCAGTTCAACTGTAAACCTAAAGGAAATAGTAAGTCATCCCAGTAAAGCTCTTAACTACATTAGGTATCTATTACATTACCCTTCCAAGATTCATGGAACTATGATTAATTATATTTTTCCTGATTACTAAATTTAAAATATATCATGTAATTACTAAACATCTCACTATTTCTCATCTCCAAAGATAATGACCATTTAAATGAAAAGGAGACAGTCCACAAATGTGCACACTAAAGGGGGTTTTACCTGTAAAGATGTAATTGATCCCGTGTGTCCTTGGAGCACAGCAACTGGAGCACAGGTTCTCAGGCACCACACTCTAATTATTTTATCACAGCTCCCTGCAGCAATCATTGTATTCTCATAGTTTACTGCCATATCTGAAATTTCTGCAGAATGACCTCTTAATGTGGACAATAGGCGGCCATTGTGTGTTGACCAAATCTTCACCAAACAATCATCTGAACCCTAAGAAAAAATATACCCCAAGATAAAATGTTAATACAGCAAGTCTTATATTTCATTAAAAAAATACCATTCACTTGTCACACAAATTAAATGTCTGTATCTCCTCCTCTCTTTCCAACTGTCGAATACTCTGTAAATTATGAATCTGATGGCCAAGAACACTTACAATGTTTTTTTTTCTTCAAATCAAATAATAAAAGAGATACATTCTTGCAGTTTTCATTTCTATGGCTTAGACCTATTATAAAGACTATTTTCTCCAAATTCTCTGCCATGTAATAAGTCCAGCTAAAAGTCCAAGGCGCACCCATTTCAGTTAACAAAGTGAAATGTTTGTTTAGTTCACATTAAGTTAAATAACTTGGTAAGTATTAGTTAGGACAGTTCTGTTTCACAATGGCAACTGTGGCAATTCCAAAAACAAAAAATAATGGGACTAAAGCCCTCATTTTAAATAACTAAACAACAGAGTCTCAAATTTATAGTACCATCCAGTATCCATCCATCCAGAAAATATCTGAATATCAACTGTGAATCTCAACAACAGAAAAATGAAATCTAAACTTCTTATCCATCCTAATTTCCCTTAAAACACTGAAAGTGAAGTCACTCAGTCGTGTCCAACTCTTTGTGACCCCATGGACTGTAGGCCATGAGGCTCCTCCATCCATGGGATTTCCCAGGCCAGAATACTGGAGTGGGTTGCCATTTCCTTCATCAGGGGATCTTCCCGACCCAGGGATAGAACCTGGGTCTCCTGCATTGCAGGCAGACGCTTTAACCTCTGAGCCAGCAGGGAAGCCCAAATTCCAAAAATTTACATGTAGTTTTACAATAATTATAAAATAATCTTTCAGTGTTAATCAATTTCCCCAGATCATGAGTAATCAATGTGAATATGAATCACCTGTAGACATTTGGATTTGAGGGGAGAGGGTCTTTCTGATTAGGGGATTTTTTGGATTGTTTTTGGTTAATACACACTAGAACCTAATTCAGTAGGTCTAGAATGAGCTGGAGGTGATCCACAAACACCATACAAGGCCTGATTATATGCTTCAGAATTACAGGGGATACTTAATAAAAATGCAAATAAAAATGCAAAAATGCACGGACCCCACACCAGACCAAGTCAAAATTTCTGAGAAAGGGAAAAGACATATTTAATTAAGCTTTCCTAGATAATTGTGAGGCACACTAAAGTGCTCCAGATGATACCAAATTGACTTTAAAATGGTAACTCACTGTAAAGATTCTATGTCCTGTCCTATCAAATGCTACACAGTAAACAGCAGACAGATGTCCAAGAATCCTCCTGTGCATTTTTATGTGCTGATACATAGTTCCTGGAAATGCTGTGCTAAAAGTGGAACACCCTGTGAGTTGTTTTCCTCGATGGATCTCCACTAGGAAATAAAAACATGAAAATGGTTAAGGGGAAGCCAGTATGTGAGAAGCTAAGAAAAACTCCAAAACAATTTCTAGAGGGCCACAAAAATTAACACTTGAGAAATCCTAATGATGAAGTTTCTTCCCAATTCTGTTCTATTATAAGCACTGATGCTGCTGCTGCTAAGTTGCTTCAGTCATGTCCGACTCTGTGCGATCCCATGGACTGCAGCCTACCAGGCTCCTCTGTCCATGGATTTTCCAGGCAAGCGTACTGGAGTGGGGTGCCATTGCCTTCTCCGACTATAAGCACTAGTACAGATTTATTAAATAAGATTGTTCTTCATTACCTTTTATTACTTTTAGTAATAATTTTAGGAAAGCAATTATCTGAAACATTACCAGCACCTCCTTTAAAGTTTTAATACAGCAGTTACAAAATTGGTCAAGAAATTAGAAAATTATTTTGGGCAACTGAAAAATCAACCTCACTTACCAAGATTTGGTGGGGAACCATAGTTCACCGGCATTTCAGGAGGTCTTCCTCTATGAAGAGCAGCAAAGGCAGAGCCCTTCCAAACTGTGTGCCTGCAGTCTTTAAAATGAATTTTAGATACACATAAAATCTTGAAAGTTAACCCCAAGAAAGATTTTATAGAATACTTACGTATATTGTAATAAACTGTTTATTAAAAGGTTTACCAACTAATATACTTTAACAGAAAAGCCCTAGAGGTTTATTAGACTATTTCTGAAGGAAAAAAAAAAATTTAAGACATCTCAGATACAACAACAACAACTAACATTTGCGTAGCACTTTACAATTTACAAAGTGCTTTCCACATACATTATCTCATTGAATCCTCACAACAACCCTGTGAGGTAGGTATTATCGCCAATTTACAAGTGAGGTAACTGAGGCTCAAAGGTTCCAGGACCTTTAAAGAGATCCACTGAAAATGACTTGTCAAGATGGACCATAAAACCAAATCTTTTGGCTCCAAGTCCTACTCAATGCCAAATGGATTTTTATTTTTCATCACAGAATTACACCATACAATCATTAGTGATAAAGGTCTTACTCGCAACTGATCCAATTTTCCCATAATGGACATTTTTGTAAGGAAATTTTTTTTTCATTTATATGAAAATCCTTGACTTATTTAAATGTTACTGAGTTTAAAATTAATGCTGGCCAATATTACCATGACTTTAATCTACTTAGTATTGACAAACGGCTTTCCTCTTGTTTTAGGATCATAGACAATCCTTTACACAAGAGCACATGTAGGACCTGTGAGTCTGAACACTTAATTCTGAAGTCCTATCCCTCTTAGCAAATACACAAAGAAAACTGTCTAACCCCCTCTAGAGGAGATAGCAGCAGAGCACAGAGTATGCTGTGCTAGAAATTAGCTTCTGCAGAACTGGAGGAGGAAGGGAAGAAAGGAATTATATAAACCTCCACTGAGCCTCGGGTGCCCCAAACTAACAGGCATATCATGTTTTACAGGAATGAATTCATTACCACTATCATTATCAGTTACAAGGCATCCTCTCATGTCACTAGTACAAACAAACAGAAATATAGTCCCTACCCTAGGACAGCTTGCTGAAAAGCTTCTTCTACAGTCTGCCAGTTCTAAAGCAGTGCTCATCACAGAACAACATTGAGCTTGACACAAGTAAAGAAAACAGAAGAAAACAGGCTACCCAAGCAACTACTATATAACAACCTAAAATAGAATAATTACAAGGTGAGTAGAACACAGAAAAAGGAGGAATATGAACAGTTTCCTGATTCGAGCCACAGTGTGGCGTGACTACATAGAGCACTGAAAAACAACTAAAGCTGACAAACCAGTCTGGCATGGAACCAAGAGGAAGGGTTGTTCTTTCTCAGTCAAACTTTATACTGGTGGAGCATCTAAGAGGCAGCATCACAACAGCAACAGATCTTAAAAATAATCATGAGGGATGAACGTGACGGATACTCAGGATCAGAAGAGCCAACATTCTTGCCCATTAGCGGTTAAGCCACGTTGTATACATAGATTGTATCACATACATATACTCAGTCTAAGTGATTTATACCAAGCTAACAGAAAAACAGCAATTCCAAACATTTTGCTACCACATAATTTCGCAAAAAATTAAATTGGTGGAAAAAGAACCATGCAATTGTACATTTTTGGTACTCATTTTCAAAATGCTACCAAATTTAGAAAATCACTTCCCCTTATAACAAAGGGCTTGCAGAATCTAAATATCAAATGAAATACTTCTAGCATTTAAAGAGTTTATTAGACACATACAATTACATTCAATGAAGTTATAAGTGAGCTACAAAATGGAAAATTAAGAACTCACATTGATAAAACCTCAAACACATCTCAGAATAAATTCAAGCTTTTGAGCTTAACATCTATACCTTTATCATTTTTTAAATGCAGAAGGACCCATTAAACACTGACGTAATAGAAATCAATGCCTAGGCTAAATGCAGATAATTTTATAGTCCACAGCATGGTTTTTAGTTACATATCACCTTTCTTCCACAATGCTTACATTACTTCACAATTATAGTAATTATTAAGCTAGTAATACAAAGCAGAACACTTCTTCAAATTAAGGTACCTTTTGCTGTACGTAGCAAAGACTGCCTTCCTGCCCCAAGTAAAGAAGTGACTCTTGAAATGCTGGGTGGGATCTCTTTATCCAGCATGGGACCGATGCGTTGGCAGATTTGCAACAGATGGTCAGGAGCCACATGCTTATTGGACAAGACCTGATTGGAGAGCAATTTTGAAAACAACATTTTTTACAAGAGTTTCAAAAAACAAATACTTAGGGACAAGTTTGACGAAACATGTGAGAAACATATACAAAGAAAACTACAAAATGCTGCTCAGAGAAATTAAAAAACAAAATAAGCAGTAAATTAATCTACAGATTCAAAGCCATCCCAACCAAAATCCCAGTAGGCTTTTTTTGTTGTTGTTAGAAATTGAAAATTTTATTCTAAAATGTATAGCAAACAGCTTAGAAAAGCCAAAGCAGCTTTGAAAAAAAGCAAAGTTGAGAACTAACCACCTGATTTCAGGACCTGTTATATAAGAACTGATTTTTAGCAAAGGTGCAAAAAAGAAGATAAATCTTTTCAAAACTGGTGTCAAAACAAGGGAATATCCATTTGTCTAAATAATTATAATAATAATTAAAGTGAAAGTGTTAATTGCTCAGTCATGTCCAACTCTTTCCAACCCCAGAGTTTGTAGCCCACCAGGCTCCACTGTTCATGGAATTCTCCAAGCAAGAATACTGTGGGTAGCCATTCCCTTCTCCAGGGGATCTTCCCAAACCAGGGATCAAACCTGGGTCTTCGCATTGGAGGCAGATTCTTTACCATCTGAGCCACCAGGTAATTAACTTTAATATGTACATGACACCATAAACAAAAATTATCTCAAGATACATCACAGATCTAAATGTTATCATCTAAAACTTTAAAATCTATAAAAGAAAACTTTAGAAAAAAATCTTTATGACCTGACATTAGGCAAAGATTTCTAAAATGACACCAAAAACAAAATCCACAAAAGAACAGGTCAATCAAGTATACTTCACCAAAACAACTTCAGTAGGTATTGTTAAGAGGATGAAAAGACAACCATAGGCTGAAAGAAAATACTGGCAAACTATGTATCTGATAAAGGACTCATATCCAGAATAGATAAAGAACTATCAAGACAATAAATTTTTAAAAACCTAATTTTTAAGAATGATTTGACTAGATACCTCACCAAAGAAGACATACAGATGGCAAACAAACACATGAAAAGATGCTCAACATCACTGGTAACAGATGAAACACAAATTAAAACCATAATGAGATATCATAAAAAAGCTAAAATTTAAAAACCTGACCAGACCAAGATCACAAGAATGTAGAGAAACTGCTGGTAGAAAGGGCAAACAGTACAATCACTTTGGAAAACAGTGAGGTAGTGTCTTTAATAGTAACACATACATAACCATTTTATCCTGCTATAATACTCATAGGTGTTTACACAAGAAAAAAGGAAGCATATGTTCACATAAAGGTTTGCACATGAATGTTCTTGAACAGCTTTCTTCTCAAGAGCCCGGAAGTGAACACAATTCAAACGTCTATTAACAGGTGAATGACCAGACACATTACTGTGTCTGTACAATGGAATACTACTCAGCAATAAGGAAATTTAGTAACACAAATTAATGGGTGAATCTCAAAATAACTGTGGAAAGAAGCCAGAAAAAGGGCACATCCTTTATGATTCCATTTATATAAAACTCCAGAAAATGCAAATTAACTTATAGTTACAGAAAGCAAGTCACAGGTTACTGGGGGCTGGGAGAGAAGCAGGAGGAATTATGAAGAGGAAACCTTTGAGTGTAAGAAGGATGTTCACTATGGTGATGGGTTCATGGTGTAACGCATCTAAATCTATCACTCAAACATTTTATATGCAGTTTATTCTGTCAATTATATCTTAAAAAAAAAAAAAAAAAAACACCTAATGTTACCTGATATGATTTGGCATACATTTTAACACTTCATCCCATGGGCTCCTCAATCGCATTGAGGAATTCTGACAAAACATCACTGTCAGGACTGTCCCAACATTCAAGACACACAGTATCTCTGCTCTCTTCCATTAATACCAAAAATATTCCCCATGCCATTCTGATACCAACAATGCTCCACATTATTTCCAAATTCCTTGAGAAATCCCATTCCAAAAAAATTTGAAACCAAGTTCTATTAATAAATCTCTTTTGGCTCTGAATCATGAATTCAAATGTAAAATAAACTTGGATTCAAAATAAAGTTTTTGTTCATAAACCCTGGTGACATCTCTAATTTTCCAACCTGACCTAACATTTCCCACCATAATAGATATTCCAAGGCAAAACTCAAAAGATATTATCAGAGCTCAGTCAGACCTCAAAAAAGCATTCACTTTTTTTAGTGCCAAGATATCACTTGGCACTCTGCTGCGAAGTGTCAGTATGTACAAGTTCAAGAACTGTTGCAGATAATTAGCTCATCATAAGAGTGGAGAGGAAGACAGGTGAAACTAGAAGGTAATTCCAACAGGATCAAGAAAATCAAAGATCTAAGACCTTGTCAGTAAAGAAAACCTGAAAACAAAACCCCTATTAAAGCAATTGTACTGAGTGAGGTGAACAACATAAGGATAAAATATCCTATGGATTAAATATATAAGATAAATAACTTTGGGAAATGGCAACATGACTTCCATAACGTGGAAAAATCACACTTCTCTAATAGTTCTCTTTGAGTTTTCCACTATTTAGGTGGATGTGTGTGTTAGTCTCTCAGTCCCATCCAGCTACTTGTGACCCCATGGTCTGCAGACCACCACGCTCCTCTGTCCATGGCATTTTCCAGGCAAGAATACTGGAGTGAGTTGCCATTTCCTTCTCCAGGGAATCTTCCTGACCCAAAAATCAAACCCAGTCTTCTGCATTTCAAGTAGATTCTTTACCTTCTGAGCCACCAGGGTAGCCCATTAGGTGCACAGAGAACTCCTAACTATATACACAACCAACTCTATCTGAGTTGAATGGAGACTTGTTTTTGAAGATCAGCTATAAAAGCTAAGGATAAAAAAAAAAACTCTCCAGAGAAAAGGTATGGATAGAAAATTTTAAACAGATTGTTTCCCAGTGGTAGAATCTTATTTTCTCTCAAGTGATATGGAAAGAGAGCTTTACAAACATGCAATAAAAGACTGCCTGTATTGAAGCAGCAATAAAACTGATCATTAAAATAATAGGAAGCTTCAACACAGATAAGTGGATCTAGATAAAGTCCTTATAGGAATATGGACTCCATATGGCGGCTATTAATTCCCATGAAGAGAATTACAGATTCTCTGCATTTTTTCTGAGGATTCTAACGTAACCAAATCTAAATAATAATAATGATAAAAATCAGAGATCTGGGGTGGGGGGGACTTCCTCTTCTTGTACAAAATAAGATGTATCTGAAAAATAATATAGTCCTAGTACCAATATAGACCAAAAAAAAAAAAAAAAAGAAAGAAAAAGAAAAACCAGTCCTGAACTTTAAAAAATATCATTTTGACAAAAATTAATATAAGTAATAAATAGGTAATTTTCCTTTAATATTTTCAAGTCCTAGATAGGAGCATTAGTAACAGTTTCTAACAAGAGCTTCAGTCAGTATGTCAGTTATACAAGGCTCTCAGGAGTCAGGCCAGAAGCTAAATCCTTTCAGTGGCCAAACAGCCAATCCCTCGACCCTCTTGTTCACTGTAGCCATATTCAGTTTCAGGAAGTTTATCAGCCACAACCCTAGAATCACTGTGTCATTATCACCAAGTTCTGGTCATAGTGATCATGAGCCCCTTTCAAGCCCTGGGTAGCAGTTACAGAAAGTGGGAGTAAAGTCTAGATAACCTAATTGGAAAATTATGGGGGAAAGTAGCTTGTTCTATAAAGTTTGGGATGCTGTAATCTAACCAGGATCTAAGATGAATATTTAATATCTTAAAGATGTACCTGTCTGACCTTTACCTTTCCCTCAAAGTATCTTAAACTACATCCAGAAATTTTGCAATGGAAAATGTGTAAGTAAACTACCATAACTCCTGTAACAATGAAAATTACAGTACAGCAATGAAACACAAGAAGTGACAGAAAGCACTGCCTTTTACACAAAATACAAAATTTGGTGTCTTCCTTAAATTCTCCTCAGCTTCTGATGACAGACGTTCTTTATTTAAAATGTGCAAATTTTAAAAAAATAAATAAATAAAATGTGCAAATTTAGTATCAATGGCAAAATATTCCCCTAAGAAATAAGAGGATAAAAGAGCTTAACAGTATAGACAAAAGGACCTACACAGAGAAATGTTCTAGTGCTGGTGTGAGAGCTTCATGTAAAAGCACTTTAATGCGTTTTAATTACAGAAAGTTAACTAGCTCTAGCTTCTCAGAGCAGTGACCGCTTGCTTACCCAACAGCCATCACCTCCCCACTTCAGCATTACCTCACTTTTCCAGTTTCTTTCATAACCAAGAGACCACATGATCTAGTTCTGGCCAATGAAACTGAGAAGACATCTCCTGAGGCAAGGGAACATTCCTGGAAAAATTCTCCTCCCTAATAAAATAGTCACAGGAAGAAAGAATTCTTCCCTCCCAGCATTTCTAGGGTATGATGGTAAGAACTGCAAAAAACCATCCAGCAACGTAAAAACTAAGAGTCTGAGGTAAAAAGACCAAAACAGCAAGGCTGCCAAAAAAGAAAGGCAAAGACTGACTCTAGTGACGCCATTAGACCCCTGCATCAATTCTATTTATAGACATGTAGGAAACCATTGTAGATCTTTATTGTTACTTAAGCCACTGCTTCTCAGCAAATGTATTGATCAGATAAAACTATTGTGCCACATGCAATCTCACCAATCCTAACAGCATGTTTCCCAATCTGAGTATCTGTAACAAAGTAACCCACCAACCATCTCAATCAAGCCAGGCTTGCCTAGAAAATGCTATTAATGCTGACTGCTATGTTAAACCCGAGAAGGCAATGGCATCCCACTCCAGTACTCTTGCCTGGAGAATCCCATGGATGGAGGAGCCTGGAAGGCTGCAGTCCATGGGGTCGCTGAGGGTCGGACACGACTGAGCGACTTCACTTTCACTTTTCACTTTCATGCATTGGAGAAGGAAATGGCAACCCACTCTAGTACTCTTGCCTGGAGAATCCCAGGGACAGGGGAGCCTGGTGGGCTTCCGTCTACGGGGTCACACAGAGTCAGACATGACTGAAGTGACTTAGCAGCAGCAGTAGCTATGTTAAACAGAGATACAGCCTTAGCTAGGATTTCTATGCAGTTCTATTAGTACCATTTTCATCCTCCCTTAGCAAAACAATGATCCCTCTTTCTAGACCACTTCAGCTTTTTCAAATTACAAACTATTCAGGAGGAAAAAAATCTAACATTTCTGATATTGTCTGCTTGTTTGGGATAGAACCCTGGCCCTGGCAGTGAAAGTCCTAACCACTGGACTGTCAGGGAATTCCCGTAAGATTTCTGATTTTCTTGATAAGAGAGTTCTCTTGCTGTTTCTAGACCTATCATCAGATCATCTGACAAGAGTAAAATACAGAAAGCAAAATTCTCAGGAACTTTATCCATAAATCAGCTGACTTCTGAAGCATCTTGAGATTTGTGTGCATCAGTCTTGTCTGACTCTGTGCAACCCCATGAACTGTAGCCTGCCAGGCTCCTCTGTCCATGGGATTCTCCAGGCAAGAATACTGGAGCAAGTAGCCAAGCCCTCCTCCAGGAGATCTAGCATCCCTTAAGTCTCCTGCATTAGCAGGCGGGTTCTTTAACACTAGTGCCAGCATCATCTGGGAAGCCCCATCTTGAGATTTCTTCTATATCAAATCAAAATAACAGAATTTTCTAAGCTGAGTATGACCAAAACATGGACTTATTAAAGTCTAAATTCTATATGGAACTTAACGAAGAGATAAATAT
Source organism: Bubalus bubalis (assembly GCF_019923935.1). Classification (NCBI taxonomy): domain Eukaryota; kingdom Metazoa; phylum Chordata; class Mammalia; order Artiodactyla; family Bovidae; genus Bubalus; species Bubalus bubalis. The sequence continues at coordinate 184,287,048 of NC_059157.1, forward strand.
TCTCCCCCCCAAAAAACTTCATTTTTTAAAAATGTTTAACAAGATGTAGCATTGGGTTGGCCAAAACGTTCACTCATTTTCCCAGTTACAATGGCTCTAGTAGCACTTAGTTGTCTTAACTTCATTCGAAGTAATTTTGTTAAGATTGTCTTGTGACAGTTGTCATATCAGCATGCATTAAAAAAAAAAAAAAACTTACTGAAATTGGTGAATTTTTGTGTAGCCATTTTAAAGTTGAAGATAGGGGGAAAAGCAACATTTTTGGCATGTTATGCTTTATTATTTAAAAAAAGTAAAAACCCAACACAAAAGACTTGTGCAGTGTATGGAGAAGGTGCTGTGACTGATCCCAAACGTGTCAAAAGTGGTTTGTGAAGTTTTGTGCTGGAGGTTTCTCACTGGATGATGCTCCATGGTCAGGCAGACCAGCTGAAGCTGATAGCGATCAAAGTGAGACATTGAGAATAATTATACCATGAGGGAGTCAGCCAACATACTGAAAATATCCAAATCAAGACTTCCCCAGTAGCACAGTGGAAAAGAATCTGCCTGCCAATGCAGGGGATATGGCTTTGATCCCTGGTCCAGGAAGATTTCACATGCTGTGGAGCAAGTAAGCCTATGAGCCATAACTTCTGAGCTTGCACTCTACAGCCTCAACTATTGAACCTGGGTGCCACAACTATTGAAGCCCAAACACCTAGATCCTGTGCTCTGCAACAAGAAAAGCCACCTCAATAAAAAGCCTGCATACCACAGTGAAGAACAGCCTCCACTCACCACAACTAGAGAAAGTCCTAGAGTAGCAATGAAGACCCAGTACAACCAAAATTAAATAAATAAAAATTTAAAATATCCAAACCAAGTGCTGAAAATCATTTGCACCCAGTTGGTCATGTTCATTGCTTTCATATTTGGGTGCCACAAAAGCTAAGAAAACCTTCTTGACTGCATTGCTGCATGCGAATCCCTACTTAAACATATGAAAAGTTGTTTTTTAAAGCAAATTGTGACAAGTGATGAAAAGTGGATATTTTGCAATCATGTGAAATGGAAGAGATTACGGGGCAAGCAAAACGAACCACCACCAACCTCATCAAAGGCTGGTCTTCACCCAAAGAAGGTGATGCTGTGTACATGGTGAGACTGGAAGGGAGTCCTCTATTATGAGCTCCTTCCAGAAAACCTAATGATTAGTTCTGATTAGACCAACTGAAAGCAGTGTTCAATGAAAAACATCTGGAATTAAACAACAAAAAAATGAACCATCTTCCATCATGATAAAACAAGACCCATGTTTCTTTGATGACCAGACAAAAACTGTTATAGCTTGGCTGGGAAGCTCTGATTCGTCTGCTATATTCAGACACTGCATCTTTGGATGATCTTTTCAAAATTCTCTTAATGAAAAAACAATTCAATTCCCTGGAAGACTATAAAAGGCCCCTGGAATAGTTCTTTGCTCAAAAAGATTAAAAAAAAAATCAAGGAAGATGGAACTATGAAGTTGCCTAAAAAAAGATAGAAGGTAGTGGAACAAAATGGTGACAATGCTCAATCAAGTTCTCAGTGAAAACGAAAAACCATGTCTTATTTTTACTTAAAAACCAAAGGCAATTTTTGGCCAAACCAATAAAACAGAAGATACCGGCACATTTTTTTTTTGGCCACAAAGCTTGTAGAATCTTAGTTCCCCAACCAGAGATCCAACCTGTGACCCTTACAGTGGAAGCGCAGAGTCCTCATCACTGGACAACCAGGGAACTCCCAATACAGGTGCACTTTAAATGCATGAATTTTACAAAAGCTACAGCCTACAGAAGATACGAAATAATAAAAGTTCTTGGTCAAATAATTTCAGTCACATGTACATAGTAAAGACCATAGATTTCAACATTAAGGCAAAACATCTCCTAGTCAGTCTGAGCTCATTATTTCACCCAGAAGTCTGTACCTATTTCAAATGATCAAAAGAAATAAAACCTATTCATATTAGCTACATCTTTAAAACAAATTCATAAAATACAATACAAACATAAATCAAGAGTTTACAGTCATATAAAAGAAATGTAGTTGATGGAAATGTAAAGGTTCAGCTGCTAAGCCCAGAAATGTCTGAAATACTAGGAAAATGCAATTAAACACTCAAAACGGAAATATTAATTCCCAAATAAAAAGCCAGAAAGAACCTATGGCTTCACAGCTGTTGGTTAAATTACAGTTCAGAGCCAATTCCCTAGTATGTAATGATCATCTTCATTAAAACAGTACAGAATGCCAGAGGAACAGAAAGAGATCATGGAGGAAAGTCAGAAAGAACTTAGAAAATAATGATGACTGTGTTCTCTACAAAGATGACTCAGATGGTACTCAACTGACTGACAAACTGGAAAAGGCTATAGACTCAAATATATCATATTAACCAAATGCTAAAATACACTCTACATAAAGACATTAAAAAAGAAATTATAAATGCCATAGGAAAAAATATAAATGGATATATAATATTGCCTTTATAATTTTATTGTACAGAAAGGCTTTAAGGACAACCATAAAGGCAAAATAAAGATTAAGAGATGCAAAATATTAAAAATCTTGAACCACCAAAAAGAAAGAAAAACCCCCAAAGAAAACTAAAAAGCAACCTGCAAACTGGAAAAAGGAATTCAGAACAAATGACAGACTAAAGAATAACCTATATATATATATATGAGTGATATATATTATATATCCATTTATATTTTTTTTCTTATATATATATGGAGAATACTTACAAAACAGTAAGACAGTAGTAGAAAAGCAGATAAAAGATATAAAAAGGCAATTCAAAAAAGATGATTACCAACAGCCAATAAACTCACTTCTTTTAAAAAAAATCCTAGACATTTAACTACTGGGTCAGAGATTAGGCAGGTTTTTAAGGCTGACGGTGACCACACTTTCTTCTGATCTTCACATAGCTGGCTCCTTTTCATCCTTCAGGTCAAATGTTATCCCATCAAAAAAAGGTCTCCCTCACCATTCCTTAAATATCAGGTATCTCCTTTCACCCTCCCTTCCCAATCCCCATCACTGGTCTTAATTTGTATTACAGTAACTGGACTGCTGGCTCCTGGTCAGTTACACCCCAAGGGGCCAGCTCCAAAAATGTAGGAGCCTTGTCCATCTCCTCCAGACTGGTATCCCCAGAACTCTGAACATGGCAGATATTTATTTATTGCATAAATGCACCACACATTACTGAATGAATAGTCAACATACAAAGTGCAGCATACAGCCCAAATAAACATAACCTCATCCAAGTTACTTGTCTCTTCCAAGTTCATTTCAAACAGGAAATCATGATACATGTAAGGTAATAGGGTTGCTGAGAAAACTAAGAGAGAAAACGCAAAGGTTAAAGCTCTTCTGTGCAGTACTTGGCAAAAAATGCCTCAAACCTTAACCATGAGTACTATTTTATCCATCAAATTAACAGAGATAAAAAAGGTTATGTGGGTATGAAATCAGTGTATTACTGCATACAATAGTCGAAAGTTTAAACAGGAACAGACCTAAGGAGAACAAATCAAACATTATAAAATACAAACCATTTTGTGAAGTGAAAGTCACTCAGTCATATCTGACTCTTTGTGATCACATGTACTATACAGTCCATGGAATTCTCCAGGCCAGAATACTTGAGTGGGTTGCCGTTCCCTTCTCCAGGGGATCTTCCCAACCCAGGGATCAAACCCAGGTCTCCCACATTGCAGGTGGACTCTCTATCAGCGGAGCCATCAGGGAAGTCAGTAAACCATTTTACTCAATGATTAAATTTCTAGAAATTTATTACAAGGGACAATTATGTACATAGATAAATAAATACATAGATATATAAATCTCATTTTGATATTCGCAGAATCACTAACAGAAAAACCTGGAAACCAAACGTCCAAGAAGCAAATAGTTAGGTAAAATTTTCCAGAGAAATGGCAAGGAATTAATTTTTTTTACCCCAGTTTTGTTAGATTATATGCATAAAGAAAAATAAACACTTCTCATTTTAGTGATTTTTTTCATTTTCTCTTTGCTTTTGCATTTTCTAAATATTCTACAATGAAAGTAAGCAAGCTTTAACATTAGGCCAATTTTTAGTCACAGTTCACACAGAAAAGCTAATGAACTAATTACATACCAGTTTGTAAATACCTATAGAAAGGTCACTACCAATATCTTCAAATATTTACATAAAAATAAGGGCAAATTTTAAGGCTTTAAATTGAGGCTCTACCACAAGGTCTTTCTCAGGCAAAGGTCTCTCCATCTAGAATCTGGCCTCAAGTAAACCAATGACAATTTAACTAACAGATACCAGAAAAAAGGGGGTCAGGGACTCTCCAGATCCACAGGAAATACGGTTAACAGTTCTAACTCTACATCTAGCTAGTTATGGGAAAGCTGGACAAAGTACTCACTAGGACTTCAGATTCCACATTAACAAAAATAACAAGAGGAAATAATGTATATTTACAATGTACATGTCTAAGTATTTAAAGGCTTTGACTAATTTATTACATTAATAACAGCTAATACTTACACAGTGATTATTATCTGACACTGTTGTAAGAACTTTGTATACACTAGCTTACTACACCTCCCAACTAATTCTCATCTTAAAAATGAGAATAAGCTGGGACTTCCCTGGTGGTCCAGAGGCTAAGAATCCGCCTACCAATGCAGGGGACATGGGTTTGATCCCTGGTCTGGGAATATTCCACATGCTTCCAAACAATGAAGCCTGTGCGCGACAACTACTGAGCCTGCGTGCCTACAACTCATGTCCTGCAACAAGAGAAGCCACCTCAATGAGAAGCCCAAGCACCACACTAAAGCCCTTATTCAGCAACGAAGACCCAGTGCAACCAAAAATAATTTTTTTTAGGCGAGAACAAGCTGGATTATCTTTAAAATAACTTTTATCAATATCTCCCCTTCACAGAGCTAAGGAAACCAATCTAAGTTAACTACACCCCAGAAACTGATAAGCCCTTCTGTGAATAGAAAACAAGACTTCAGCTGTTTTCATCCCTTAGCAGACAGGCAGGAAGAACTGACACAGACAAGAAAAAGAAAAAATCTGCCAAACCTTTAAACAGCTGCCTGCAGACTCGCACAAGTGATGAGAATGCTAAGGAGCTTCCTCAGAGTAAGTGGCACCCACTCCCATTCCCTTCCATAGGCCTTCACCAATTACACAGGGCCAAAAACTGGATGCAGAGCAGCTGGGAGAGAAACCTCCTAAGGGTAGGGATAGTTCAAGGTAGAAAGCCAATGGCTGGACTGGAGAACAAAGAGAACTCTTCATCAAACAAAAAGTAGGCAGCTGGAATATAAAACAGTACACGATCTTACGAAGTCTGGAAAGCTGGCAACTGGGCCATAAAGTATGACCTCCCAAGAATCTCACTAGGGCCCAAATTTCAAAATCGGCTGAAAAAGTCTTAATCCCACCCTCAAAAAATGTGAGCCAGTTATTAAATGAATACAATTAAAGTCACACAAAAGGTCAGAGATGATCAGATACAAATTAGATTGACCCAACCCCACACTAATAGTTTGGGGGGGGGGGGCAGGGGGTGAGAAGCACATCTTTTTTTTTTTTTTTTTTTTTTTTTTGACCACATCTGAAAGCATGTGGGATCTTAGTTCCCCAACCAGGGATCAAACTCTTGCCCTATGCAATGGAAACACAGACTCTTAACCACTGGACCACTAGGAAAGTCCAAGTTACCTTCTTTACGGAGACTGACTGACTAAACTACTCTTTTAATGTAAAAAGGCCCACTATACTTCAAAAGATAATGAAAAACACATCAAAACAAAACATGAGACCCAGGGTCAAGAGAGGGAGTGGCCAACAGCAGCAGACCTAGAGCTGGCCAAGATGTTGGAAAACGTTCAGCCATTATCTCCTCAAAATACTTACTCTGCCCCATGCTTCCATCCTTTCTACATGGGACTTTTAAGCTATTCATTGAACTACTTGATATCCTACAGGTTTAAGAAGCTCAGAGAACCTTAAAGTGCCAAAAAAATTCACCTAGGCACATGTGCTAGGCAGTTTCTGACATGGACTCCAATATCTCCACCTTCTGATACTCACAGACTTGTGAGTCCCCTCCCCATGAGTAGCTTATTTCTAACCAAAGAGCACTAACACTGGGTAACATACCCATTACTAGCTTACAAAAGAGTGTGACTTCTGTCTTGCCTGCAGGCTACCGCCTCGTCAGCTTTCATCTTCCGACAATGCAAGTTGCTAGGTTGGAGAGATTAGTATGGAGCTGAGGGCAGCCAAGAGCCAACCAGGAATCGAGTCAAGGCTCTCAGCCCAACAGTCAACTCTAGGGACTGAACCAGCCAAAAAACATGTGAATGTGGAAGCAGTTCCTTCCACAGTCAAGCTTTCAGTGCAAACGCCAGCTCTGGGCAACGCTTTGAGTGCAACCTTGAGAGACGAAGACAGAGGAGTCAGCTCAGTTGTGCCTGGATTTCTGACAAACTGTGAGACAGTAAATCTGTGGGAATTCCCTGGTGGTCCAGTGATTAAGACTCAGTGCTTCCAATGCAGGGGGCATGGGTTCCTTCCCTGGTTGGGCAAATAAGATCCCACATTCTGTGTGGCATGGCCAAATAGAAATAAATAAATAGATAAATAAATTAATAAATTTGTGCTGTTTTAATTCATTAAGTTTCAGATAATTTGTTATAGAGTGATAATGACTATAGTATATCACATAAACCTTCTGAAAATTAAAGACAAAATGAAAATCTTGAAAAGCAACCATAGCGAAAAAAAAAACATTATATTGGGACTTCCCCGGTGGTCCAGTGGTTAAGAATTCACCTTACAATGCAAGAGACACCGGCTCAAATGCCTCAAAGCAACTAAGCCCAGGTGTCACAACTAAGACTCAACACAGCCAAATTAATTAATTAAACACACACACACACACAACTTAAAAGAAGAAACAGTAAGACCGACGGCTTTTCAATACTAATGTGCTGAAAGAAAAAAAACAGAACTAAGCAACCAGAATTTCACAGCTTAAAAAAAAAATGCATTTAATAAAATCAAAACAAGTTTTCAAACCAAAAAGGAAAACTAAAATCATTGTCAACAAACTTTCATTAAAAGAAATATCAAAATAAGTTGTGGAGACCAAAGAAAAAAGTAGCACAGCCAAGGCTAAGTGGCTCAGACAGCAGCACCACTACCATAATTTGGCACTAAGCTAGAGAGACTGCCATTCTCCATCCTACTTTGTGGTCATCCATAAGGGTAAAAACCAAGTATCATAAGCCCACGTATTAGAGCTCACATAGACTGTATTTTGTTATTTCACAAAACACTACAAATATAAATTAGGTGAAGGGGAAGTCTACACAATATGACTTAAATGTCCCATCAATGTTATCACTCATAAATACTACTGATTACTACTGTGTGCCCAGCACAGCAAAATCATTTTTTTCAGTATTTTTACAACACTTTTTATTGTTATACAGATCAAAGAACTGAGGTAGAGATTAAATAACTCGCCTGAGATTACATGTGTCAAAGCTATGGTTTTTACAGTAGTCATGTATGGATGTGAGAGTTGGACCATAAAGAAAGCTGAGCACCGAAGAATTAATGCTTTCGAACTGTAGTGCTGAAGAAGACTCTTGAGAGTCCCTTGGACTGCAAGGAGATGAAGCCAGTCAATCCTAAAGGAAATCAACCCTGAACATTCATTGGAAGGACTGGTGCTGAAGCTCCAATACCTTGGCCACCTGATGCAAAGGGCCTACTCACTGGAAAAGATCATGATGCTGGCAAAGATTGAGGGCAGGAGAAAAAGCAGACAATAGAGGATGAAATGGTTGCATAGCATCACTCACTCAGTGGACAAGAACTTGAGCAAACTCCAGAAGACACTGGAGGACAGGGAAGGCTGGAATGTTGCAGTTCATGGGGTCGCAAAGAGTCAGACACAACTTAGCAAATGAACAAGAAAATGTAGTAAACTAGAAAGGCAGGATTACAGCCCAAATCTTTAACTTAACACTGTCCTATTGCTAGACTGCAGCTTATCACACTGTTATGATCATTAGGTATTCCCAAATGGTATCAATGAAATGCCTACAGAAGGACAGATCTCTACAGTCAAGTACAAAGAAAATGCAGAATCCATATGGGGAGGGGAAAAAAAGGCTGCACTCAGGATAAAGGGTCTTTAGAATCCACAATGAGCAAAAAAAAAAAAAAAAAAAAAGTAATGTGACTAGTTGCAATATAGATTTGGAATACATAGTTGTATCATTTTAGTTATTCATTTTTTGGCTGTTTGGCACAGCATACAGGATCTCAGTTGGAACCCGTGACCCCTGCAGTGGAAGCACAGAGTCTTAACCACTGCCAGGGAAGTCCTGGGAGTTTTGTTTCAAATGAGTAAATGGTCTTGCTATAAAAAAAAGAAAAAAGTTTCAACTTTAGACTCCAATAGAGTCTATCTGGCGGTGCACCTGAATTTCACATCTTGGGTTAGAATTTTCTAACATAACCTGAGTCCTCAATCCAGTAAAAAGCTCAAGATGGTTATACCACTCTCCCCTTGATTTGAAGAGTGAATTCGTAAACTGAGGAATGTTGACAAATAAGTAGAAGTGAAGAAAAGAAGCAGAGATATATTTTTACAAATCACAGTTATTCTGATATACTAACAAATGTTGTACTTACTGAACTATTTTTAATGTTTGAAAGAGTAAAAAATAATAATCTATGATAAATTTAAAATATATTTACAACACTTAAATTATTAGAAAGATTATGCTTAGATCTAAATGTGCCATATAGAGGCTTCTACAGATTAAAACCATCATTGTAAATATAGTGTGGAAATCCCTAAGGAAATTTAATTAAGTGGTGTTAATATTTTTTAAGTGGTGTGAAATATTTTAAGATTAAATTCGCATGACAAATCAAACACTAATCAGAATGTAAAAATAAATATACTGGTTTCTACATATTACTAGATTTATAAGATTTGTAAATGAACTTAAAGGTTTAAGAAAAATGACTACTTCCAATTCTAATAAACCAAATACTGATTTCAATACAAATAACTCTGTTCTCCTTACACAAAAGGTCTACTCAAACATGACCAAACAAATAAAAAACAGTGAATGATAATAAACCCCCTAATGATAGTCTACAATTTAAGAATCTTCATTTTTTTTCCCCTGCTTAAGGAAGAGACTGGCCTACAAAAATTAATCATGTCACTCAATTACAAAGTATACCAAATCTCTCTCTCCTTTTCAAATACACCCCTCCTTTACAAACCTTTCCAATTCTCATGCCCAATTCTATACTTCTATTTCATTCTTCCCCTTTCTTTACCACCAAAACTCATAAAAATTACATAAAAATTCACAGGCTCAACTGCTAATGCAGAGTTGGTATTGAGCGATAACTAGTTTCAATTTTCCTAAGAAAATACCAAAAATATTCTTGCTTCCAAAGCACAAGCTGGACTAATAGCACAGTCACAAGTCTAAGATAAACTGCAGCTGTGCAGACATTGATACTAGAATCACTTGAAAGGTTTTAAAATAATAGTGATGTGCAGTCAGTCCCACCACAAAGACTCTGATTTAAGTGGTCTGGGGCACAGCCTGGGCAGATTTTACAAAGCTTTCCAGATGGTTGTGATCCAAGAATCAGAACTACTGAGAAAAAGGAATAAACAACATACAGAAACAAACAACATTTATATGGAATCAGACAAAACCAAAATGTGAAATATTCTACAGAATAACTCAAGTATCTTCAGTAGATCTACAGCACGGGGGGGCGGGGGGGGGGGAACTATGCAAGATAGAAAGATTTAAGATCATTTCAGCATGACCCATGAACCTTGTCTGAAGCCCAATTCAAGGCAAATATTGAAAAAAATAGCAAACTGGTAATGAATTTATAATACAGAAACTCGTTACATTGTTATCATTTGTGTATATTTGAATGTGTCCCTGCTAAGTCGCTTCAGTCATGTCTGACTCTTTTTGAACCATAAGGACTGTAGCCTGCCAGGCTCCTCTGTCTGGGATTCTCCAGGCAAGAATACTGGAGCGGGTTGCCATGCCCTCCTCCAGGGGATCTTCCTGACCCAGGGCTCAAACCCACATTGGCAGGAGTGTTCTTCACCACTAGTGCCACCTGGAATACTTAAAAATATATATTTTTTAAGAGAAAAAGAGTTTGGAGAACTAGAAGCTACTCACATACCCCTGACAAAAGAATAATTCTCTACACAGAAAGCTCCCTGTCTACCACTTAGTGCTGGGAAAGGAGGCAGGAGGAAGGTAAAGGAGGCAGAGGCTCCTCACCAGACAAATCACCCAGGCAATGAGAAAGCATATGTTACAGCCACATCACAGGGCATATCACAGAGCAAGATTCCCAATACTTTAAAGCAGAATTTTATTATTTTTTTGGCCACACTGTGCAGCATATGAAGGATCTCAGATGAAGCACAGAGTTTTAACCACTGGACCACCAGGGAAGTCCTGAAAGCAGAATTTTAAGCAGTACTAACAGGAAAAGCCAAAAAATATATGAATCTATTTTTAATGTAACTTTCCCAGTAGTTATAGCATCATGCTTATTTCAAAATGTAAACAACTTTATCCTCAGTAACATAGCTGCACGTCTTATCAATAATGCTTTGCTGGGGAGAGGCGGTGGGCGAGGGTTAGATTGGAGGAAGTTTGGGGTTAGCAGATGCAAACTGGTACATACAGAATGGGTAAACAAGGTCCTACTGTATAGCACAGAGAACTATCTGTATTCTGCAAGAAGCCATAATGGAAAATAATATGAAAAGGAATGTATATATGTGTGTAACTGAGTCACTTTGCTGTACAGCAGTAATTAACACATTGTAATTCAACCATAGTTCACTAAAAAAAAAAATTTCAAAAATTATGTTTTTCTGCTTCACGGACACACTGTTTGCACCTAGTAACAGGAGTAAAACATCCTTTCAATATTCCCTTTAAGGTTCAAAATGTCAAACTCAAGAAAACATTAAAAACTCTGCCATGATGAAGAATTTTTACAACTCCCTTTCTTGAAAATACTTTGAGTTTGCTTCAAAAAACTCTAGAAGGGAAATATTAAAACTGGCAATTAAAATAGAATCTTTTGTTACATTCACCCAGCTTTAAGTGTCAACACTTAACTGTTCAGTATCTATCAAGCATAAAGACTCACAAACACGGAGAACAGACTTGTGGTTGCCAAAGAGGAGGTGGGAGTGGGGGAAGGACAGACCGGGAATTCGGGATTCACAGACGCAAACTGTTGTATCTGGGATGGATAAACAACAAGGTACTTCTGTACAGCACAGGGAACTATAATTAATATCCTGTGACAAACCGTAATGGAAAAGAATATGAAAAAGTATGTACGTATGCATAACAATCACTTTGCTGTACAGCAGAAATTATCTCAAAACTGTAAATTATGTTGTAAATTAACTATACTTCAACAAAGGTTTAAAAAAAACTTTTCATATATAGGTAACAAATCTATTTCTGTTCTTTTACATAATTTTAAAATGGTGATGTTATTCTATATTAACACCTACTTCTACTTGCAGTTGTTAGAACTACAGTAAAACATCACTCAGCTCTTTTTCTCTCAGCTGTTTTGCACGTACAAGTCGCTGAATATGCAACTAACGAAAATCCTTTGTCCTAAATACACAAGTCAGAAAAAAATTTTCCTGAGAAATATTTTATGTCACTAAGGACTAACAAGTGGCTCAAACCAAATCACATACTGTGAGAGCAACTAAAAAAGATAACAAAGTACAATGAAAAGAGAACTGTAATCCATGTTACTGGTGCTCCAGCAAGAGAAACTGCATCTTTAGGCCCTACATTTAAGTTATATACAGCAAAGAGCAATATTAAAAATTCATAAAAATAAGTTTCCTAAGGCACTACTCTACAAGTGTAGCACAGTTTAGAGCGGCAAAAGTACTGGAGGAGTGGTAGAGTCTCACAGCAGCAAGATTTTTATTACTCTGCTGAGGGAAAAAGAAAGAAAAACGTTCCAAGAGAGGAACATCTCTCCACCTTTGAGACATGATTTCTATTCCTAGGAACAAGTGGTTGGAGGATCTGGGAGGGGCAAATGGAGGAAGACCAATCAGAGGTCGAGTTACAAGTCGGGATCCGAAGCAACACAGATGAGAGCAGCTCGCTGACTGGGTGGCACGCCCCCGGCTCTCACCAGACGCACCGCACCTGGGGACCCACCCGGCCACAAACCGCGGCCACGGGGTCGCCCCCACCTACCCCCGCCGCCCCCGGGGCCGTTTCCTGCCCAAACAAACCAGCCACCCCAAAACAAAACAAAACCTACGGGGGGAAGTCCCGCCGTCCCCGTGGCTCCCCGGCCGCCTGCCCGCCCCCTCCGAGCGCCGCTCTGTCACTTCGTCCCTTCAGCGGGAGCCCCGAAAAGGGGGCGGGGAGGGGGGGGGCGGGCGCTGGGAAACATCGGGATGGAAATGTCAAAAGTCTCACCAATTCCTCGTAGCTCCTGTTGTGCTCGTTGCCCTCCCAGTCCAACCTCTTCGGCAGCAACTGCAAAGACCCGAGACGCACACGACTGACCACCGCGCAGGGCAGGAAGGGTGCGGGGGTGGGGGGCGGCGGGGCAGGGGCGGGGGAGCCGGGCGAGCGGCCCCCAGGCAGGGCCGGCGGGGGACGCGGAGGACGCCGCCAAGCACAGACCTGATACTGCTCCAGCTCCTGCACCAACACCTGCAGCCGAAGAGACGCGCAGTTAGGGGGGTGCCGCACCCCGGTCCACCCGACGCCCTCCTCCCCGCGACCCCGGGCGGCGGCGGGGCCCGGGCTCCCGGAGCGCGGCCACCGCCCGCGGGCCCGCACTCACCTGGGCGGCTCTCCGACATGGGCCGGCTGATAGGTACCGGGCGATGAGGAAGTACAGTTCTGCGGAGAAACGGGGAGACCAGTCAGGAGACGGGGAGACCGCGGCGGCGGGGAGGGGGCCGGGGCCCAGGCGGGGGCGCCGGGGGAGGGCGCGGGCGCCGCGCGTCTTACCCGACTCGATGAGAGGCACCGGGCGTCGGGCGGGCGAGGGCTCCGCCATGGCCGGGCGGGGGCCGGGGCGGGAGCGGGCAAGCAAAGCGTGTAGGCCGCGCCGAGGCCTGACCGGGCCGGCGTCCCTCTACCTCAGGCGCGCCGCCGCCGCCATGCCGTGCGCGCCGCCAGCGCTGACGCCTCCGCGAAGTAGTGCCCCCGTGGGAGAAAAAGTAGTTCCTCTGTGGGAGCCGCCTGCGACACGGGACGAACGACGTTTGGGCCCCGCCCGGAAGAGTGAGCCTGCCTCCTTCTCTGCCTCAGGGGACGCAGAGAGGAGGCTGTATGCGCCAGGAGTCGGGCCCCAGGGAGGCGGCGAGTGGGGGAGGGGCGCGCGCGTGGCTGGGATCCCTGCGCGCGGTGAAGCGGCAGCCGGCCATTGTGAGGCGGCGGCCGAGCTGCGCGGCTGGGCTGGCGCCGGGGGCGGAGGTCGGGCGGGGGCAGCGCCGGGGGCTAGGGTGGGGGTGGGGACAGGTTCCAGCTTTTCCAGCCAGAACTGAACTGCGAGACGCGGGGCCGCAGGGGCCCAGGAGGGGCGGCGGAGTCTCCGACTTCGGGCTGTCAGAAGAACATCACAGTCAACTGGGGCCAGTGCGTTTGCCCCCCGCGAAAGAACGCTGTCTTTGAGGACGCGAAACCCTTAAAACTGAAAAGCGTGCTAGCTGCAAAGAGTAGAACGCTGGCCCGAGAAGCTTTGCCAGGAGACGGGAGGAGGAATGCGGGGAAGACAAAGGATGGGAGAACCGGGGGCGGGGAAGGGGGGCTGCCTCGGACACTAACCCTCTACGGTTCGGAGGGTACTGCAAACGTTACGGAGAGTCCACGTTGCTGAGTGCAGTAGGAAGAAGATAGAACCGTGAGACCCCCGCCGCAGCCCTGGGGAAACCCAGAAGGGTGAAAGAAAACGCACTACATGGCAAAGGATGTCGACCTGGCTAGTTGGGGAAGGCAGTCCAGGCCGGCGATGACTTAGCCGGATAGGAAGTGGGGTGGGAGGAAGCGGGCCATAGTAACGCAGCGGCCCACTCCCTTAGACGACACCTGGGGGAGGGGGAAGCCATGCGTACTTAGGATACTCTTGGAAGGCAGTAGTAGGATTTGAGCCTGGGGCAGCGGACGAGGATCCGGAAAATGTCCTTCAGGCTGTGCTAGGCTGCGGATTCGTTCACTCCGCCTAGCCAAGGCCCTGTCTGAGCTCTAAAGAAGAACAGCAGGAAGCAAAACACTGCCCTCAAGGAGTTGTTTATTCTGCAGTCGCTCAGTCGTGTCCGACTCTGCGACCCTATGGACTGCAGCAAACCAGACTCCCCTGTCCTTTGCTGTCTCCTGGAGTTTGCTCAGATTCATGCCCAGTGAGTCCGTGATGTTATCTAACCATCGAGAGTGGACACTGAAAATTCCAGTTCCTACTGCTGTAGAGTGACCTTCACAGCATAGAGAAGTTAGGATAGTGGTTTAGATCAGACCCTGGAGTGGGACTAACCCTGGTCCTTGCCGGGCTATTCAGTGTGTGACTTTAAGTAAATCACAACCTCTGAGGCCAGTTTTCTTCGCAAGTGAACTGCAAATATTTGTCCCTACTTTATAGGGGAGGATATAACGGGTTAACCTGTGTTCTTAGCATGTAGCAGGCACCATATACGTGCCAGCTTTTATTCACACCACGTGACAAGTTTTTATACATGTTTGTGAGGGAATAGTCCAAACGTGTTTGAGCAAGTGCGTCTTGTATCTGTTGGTTCAGCAAACACTATGAAGTGATGGGGATAAAAATGAAGGAATAAGCTACAGCTTTGCCATCCCAAATTTCAGTGTCTGTTAGGAGAAAGGGTGCAAAGAATGAGATTTAGGGCAGGGATAGAAGGGAGGTTAACCCACATGTGGGAGGGGGAGAAAAGTGAAAGCATTAGTCACTCAATCGTGTCCGACTCTTTGTGACCCCACGGACTGTAACCCAATAGGCTCCTCTGCCCTTGGAATTCTCCAGGCAAGAATACTGGGGTGGGTTGCCATTCCCTTCTCCACAGGATCCTCCCAACCCAGGGATTGATCCCAGGTCTCCTGTATTGTACCCAGATTCTTTACCCTTTGAGCCACTAGGAGGGGGAGATTTTAGAAGAGTCTTAGTGTGGCAAGGGCCAAAATGTGAATAACATTCCAAGTTTAGGAACTCAAGTTTAGTAAGACTGCTTGGAGTAAGTTTGGAGGTGGGATGGGACTCACTAAATCAAACTTAAAGTTAGGGGAAGGGGAGTTGAAACTGGGAGCAAGTAAGGGGTTCTAAACAAGATAGGATTCGTTTTCATCTAGAATGATTTGAGAGTGTTAACACAGGAAACCACTTAGACCCCTAAAATAGGAAACAGTTGAAGTGCAGTCATTATAAGGATAGAAAGAGATGGCTTCAGAAATACCTAAGAGGTTCAGTCATAAGATGAGGTTGAAGTGGAATGAGAGGAAATGTCATAAAAATCTCAAGTTTGAGGCTTAGTAGAGTCAAGGTTGGGAGAAGGCAATGGCACCCCACTCCAGTACTTTTGCCTAGAAAATCCCATGGACAGAGGAGCCTGGTAGGCTGCAGTCCATGGGGTCTCTAGAGTTGGACACGACTGAGCGACTTCACTTTCACTTTTCGCTTTCATGCATTGGAGAAGGAAATGGCAACCCACTCCAGTGTTCTTGCCTGGAGAATCCCAGGGACGGGGAAGCCTGGTGGGCTGCCGTCTATGGGGTCGCACAGAGTCGGACACGACTGAAGCGACTTAGCAGCAGCAGCAGCAGCAGGGTCAAGGTTGTGCCACCAACTGAGATATGGCACACAGGCGGTAGCTAAATTGTTAAGATGGATAACTACCCAGAACAGTGTGATTATTTGACATTACAGTGCATATATCCCTGTAGGACAGTATGCTCTGATGCTCCAAGATAACCAAAGTTAGCAAGTAACAAAAACTTGAAGAGAGAATCTAACCTTTCAGAGATGGCCAGGCAGTTGCATATTTTATTTTGTAGCAGTCTCATAAAAGTAAAAGATAGCCCCCAAAACATGTTACAAGAATTTATATCCGGAACACTGGTCACTGTCCAAAACTGCAGTTCTGGTGTGGGCAGCTTGGTAACCGTTGTAAGAGGTCAGAGAGATGGCAGGAGTTTGCCGTTGCACAAGCCCTACTGGTTCCTTTACAACTCACTCTGACGTCTGTGACAAACACCATTCCTAGATTTGAAGTAGAAACGCAATATTGCTGACGGCAGGCAGAATATCTTCCCCCCTCCAGCTCTCAAGTGACAGAGACCCAAATTTGACTCCCACTTATGCCAGTGAAGTGGAGGAAAGGGGGAAATACTGTCCATCAGCAACTCCATAGTAGGGACTGCTGGAAATGGTCTCCAAACGAGGCACGAATCATGTCTGTCTCTCACACAACTGAATCCACACCATTCCAAATGTACACCCTTAGGTCTGCTTTGGGGGTAAATGGAAAGAACTTCTTCTGAATGTCAAAGTAATCGAAGGAAAGCAATTATTGAAGAAGTGCTTGGTAAGCAAAGGTTGAAAGATCTCAATGGCTAGTGACATCAGCTTTAACGCTGTCACCCATCTCCACTACAAGCAAACTACTACAACATTTTAGTCCTTGGATGCTTTAGTTCTCCTGAATAAGCATCTCTGATCTCCACAAAGGTCAGGTGCTACTAGTACTCTCACTTCACAGTGACCCCAGCCGAGAAAACAGGCCCAGAGACGCTGAGGAGGGCCCAAGGGCACATAGCTGCGAGCCTGGTGGGACCGTACTACCTTAGACAAAGCACAGGCCCCTGCAGGATGCTTTCTACCCTGGCTACGTTGCATGAAAGAGGAAGCCGGGGCCAGAGAACTTGGACAAAAGCACACAGCTAGTAGGTAAGAGCTGAAACTTGAAAATGCATAATACATGTCTGATCTCACCACAGACAAGTCTGAGCCAGACTCTATTATTCTCGATTTAAGGATGAGGAAACCTAGGCTTAGAAAGTTTAAGAATTTGCCTAAAGGGGCTTCCCTAGTGATCCAGTAGTTAAGACCCCGGGCCACCAATGCAGGGGGCGTGGGTTTGATCCCTAGTTGGGTGATGAGGCGTACTAAGATCCCAGATGCCATGTGGTATGGCCAAAAGATTAAAAGACTTTAAAAAGAAAGAACTAATTTGTCTTAAAAAATAAAATGTGATGGGGCCTTCCAAGTCACTGCCTAGGAGCCACAAAGTCATGAAGTGTGAAAAGCACATCTGGAATACGGTGAGCAAAGCAGCCTGTTTCCAACACCTCCCATAGGAGAGTGATCCAAAATGAGGGTCAGAGTAGGTTGCAGTCACTTTTAAAAGAGTATAAAGGAGGTCAGTCTGTGAGCAGTGGAGATTATACAAAGAAAATTATTTACATTCTAATTCTAATTTCAATGTGTAAATGCAAATATCTGTGGTTAACTGAATTTAGTTTCAGCTTGTTGTTTTAGCCGCTCAGTTATGTCCGACTTTTTTGCGAACCCATGGACTGTAGCCCGCCATAGTCCTCTGTCCATGGGATTTCCCAGGCAAGAATACTGGAGTGGGTTGGCATTTCTTTCTCCAGGGGATCTTTCTGACCCAGGGATTGAACTGTCGTCTCCAACATTGGCAGGCAGATTCTTTACCACTGAGTCACCTGGGAAGCCCTTCATTTCAACTAGCAGGAACCAGTACTGCAGGGACCGTGTCAGCATAGTTCTGAGGGATGTAAAGAGAGGAGAGGACACTGGAACCTCTGGAAGAACAATACCACAAAACTGCATCAGTACATGGAAGTAAATTCAAGTGCACACAAAACCCGGCATCATTTCATTCATTCAACAAAAGTCAAATTTCCCTAAGGCAGGCCACATGGGGTAAACACTGGCTCCTGAGTTTCTGTAAGATAACTTCCCCAGAAGTAGAAGAGTTAATATCTTGATAGATTTCCAGGGAACTTTGAAAGAAAAGAAAAAAAAAAACAAAAAAAAACAAAAAACACGAGTAACTTTGGGATCAGGCCCTAGTCACTAGCAGACCTTGCATCTAATTCCCAAGGCCCCTCCTCCATCTCGGGGCAGTGTCGCCTTTCTCTCAGGACCTCTTCTTCCCTCTTAGTCTAGCCCAGTCAGCTGTCCCCTGAATGCAGCCAGTCCCTGCCTCCCTCAGCAAATTGTTTCCACATATATCTCTTCCCTTTCAGTTCTGCCTCTCCCTTCCCTTTCAGTTCTCCTCTCCCTTGTCGTTGGCTTCTGTCTCTCATGTTCCCACACTGCAGGCACTGGCCCGTGTCCATCTCCAAGATGTACCAGTTCTTCCTTTGAAGTGTCTCTCAGGGCACTGCGGAAAACAGTGAGGTTGGGCATGACCTTGGGAACATGGGAGCCAGCATCAGAATGTCCCTGTGGTTGAACATGGCTTACTAGTTGAGCAGCTTCTCTGTGGCTCAGCATTTGTTTTTGATTTTTTAATCATTTTTATAATGGGGGTGCCAGCTAATAGATCACACATGTTGAATGTTTCTGTTTCCTGGGCGCTGTGCTAAGCCATTGACTGTACCATTTACACTCAGTGTGATAATGAGGCTACTTATGAGCACTTCTGATGCCTGCGGAGCTCTTTGAGCAATGCCTCTCTCTCAACGTGATGCTATCACATAAAAATGAGTATTCTGTGCTCCATTCCCTCCCAAAGAGGCTCTTCCTTCACTCCCTACCCAATTTCCCACAGCACAACTCTGCATATTCTATTCAAGCCTTTCTTGATCCCTAACACCTAAAGTTAAACTCCTGGCATGTTCTGAAAGCCGGGTGGGCTGCCTGGTGCTCTACCCTCTCCCCCCTCACCCCACCCCCACCCCCTGCATCCCCAGGCCAGCTGACTGCACTAACAGTAAAGGGCTCTCTTGCCCTCGGGCTTCATCCAGTAGGAGGCCCCCGAGGGAGGTGAGAGAAGCGGGTTTCTATTTTCCCAGCTACCTTCCTGCCAGGCCATAGGTTGGTGGCAGCTGTTGTTCCTCAGCTGGAGGCCACAGTTCTTGAGAAATAACCCTGTGTCCACACAGCAATTGTCTTGGGGTTTTGATATCCCTGGCCCTTTAGGACTTTGGCTTGTCTTCCCAGTAAGACGAAAGTCCCTGAAGGTGCTTCACCATCCCTTGTGCTAAGTTGCTTCATTCATGTCTGACTCTGCAACCCCATGGACCATAGCCTGCTAGGCTCCTCTGTCCATGGGATTCTCTAGGCAAGAATACTGGAGTGGGTTGCCATGTCCTCCTCCAGGGGATCTTCCCAACCCAGGGATCAAACCCTTGCCTCATGCCTCCTGCATTGGCAGGCAGGTTCTTTACCACTAGCGACACCTGGGAAGCCCGTTTATTTTTACTGCCCACACTCTTATAAGTAATCATTGTTGTTGTTCAGTCACTAAGTCATATCCGACTCTTTGTGACCCCATGGATTGCAGCATGGCAGGCTCCTCTGTCCTCCACTATCTCCCAGAATTTGCTCAAACTCCTGTCCATTGAGTCAGTGATGCTATTCAACCATCTCATTCTCTTGTCGTCCCCTTCTCCTGCCCTCAGTCTTTCCCAGCATCAGGGACTTTTCCAATGAGTCAGTTCTTCACATCAGGTGGCCAAAGTATTGGAGCTTTAGCTGCAGCATCAGTCCTTCCAATTAATGTTCAGGCTTGATTTCCTTTAGGATTGACTGGTTAATAACATCACTACTGCTCCTCCCTTATCCCAATGTGTTACGCGTTCTGTATTCTTCCAGAGCTCTGATAGGTGCTTATTCTCTCCACCATGACTGCTACCCTCAACTGTATCCCCTGGGACGGTCCACAGCACCCCCTGTCCAGCTCTCTCTCCCCTCTGCTTCAAGATTTCTTTCTTGTCTATACACATCTGTCCTCTAGCCTGAAAGTATCCACCTAGACCCCTAAACTCCTTCCTTCACAAAACGTTTCTTAAGTCATTCTGGTTCTGGTTAATCTCTTTTCAGAAATCTTAGAATCATCTGTCTTTTCTACCTCACATGCTCATCAGTAAGCCCTGATGAGCCAACCTTCAGGGTAGATCTCTAATCTGAGCACTTCTCACCCAAATGAGCACAGCAATCTCCTAAATGTCTTCCTCCTTCTGTCTTCATCCTGTTACTGCCCATTCTCAACAGGCCACTGACGGATCCTTAAAACCTGTCAGATGTGTCCTTCTCTAAAAATGCTTCACAGGTTCCCATCTGACTCAAAGGCCAAGGCCCAAGAGGCCCAGAGGAGCTGATCTCACTGGTCTTTCTCTGACCTCTTGACCCACTGTGCTCCCCTCCCTTCACTCTGCTCTGACCACACTGGCCACCTTGTCATGCCAGGCATGCTGCTGCCCCAGGGCCTTTGAACATGCTGTCCTTCTGCCAAGAACCCTCTTCCCCTAGAACACCTCATAGCTCCCTTCCTACCCTCCTTTAAGTTTTCGCTCTAGTGTGTGTGCTAAGTTGCTTCAGTCATGTACGACTCTGCGACCCTATGGACTGTAGCCCGCCAGGCTCCTCTCCAGGTAGGAATACTGGGGTGGGTTGCCGTGCCCTCGTCCAGGGAATCTTCCCTACGTAGGGATCAAACCCACATCTCTTACGTCTCCTGCATTGGCAAATGAGTGCCACCTGTTAGTTTGGCTCTAAATCCATTGATTAAGTCTTGGCTCAGATGTTACCTTTTCAATGAGACCTTTCCTGAATGCCCTACAAAAAAAAAGTATAACCTACCCTCACTCTGCATGTCCATTTCCCTTTCTTTCCTCCCTGCATTCTTTTTTTCCTTAGTACTTTTGACCTTCTAACCTACTGTGAAATTTGCTCATCTCTTTTGTTTATTGCCTGACTCTTCTCACTCTGAAGGCAGACAGAGATATATGCCATCTTGCCCTCTGAAATCTCTCTAGAGCTACAACAAAGCCTAACACATGGTAAGCACACAATAAATAGCTGTTGGATGTTTAATGAAAAATTTCTGGAGCAGACAGTTCCTAAAATATGAGATAGTTATGCTCTCAACATTCACTCATAAAGCTTCTGGATAGTGTAGTAGTTAGACCTGGCGACAGCCCACAACAACCTGTTAGCCCTTAACAGACCTGGAGACCTGTCCCGCCCCCGCCTGGCCACAGTGCTGCCACAAAGACTAGACCAGCAAAAGTCAAGCCTGAAAGGCTGGGCGTGCCCTGTCCCTCTCCAGAACTACCCCCCACAGTGAGCCCACAGGAGGACCTCCTGGCTTCTCTCAAAGGCAGGAGGAAAGCCTTTTTGAGAGTCCAAGGTGAGTGGAAAGACCATTTTTGAGAGCAGGAACAGAGGCTGCTTTAGGGAGAGGATCAGAGCGCTCCATGGGTGGAAGTTCTGTCCTGCCTTTCTCATGGGCGTGGTGTGGCCTCAGCCTCCTCCCTGGCCACACAGTGCGCTATACCCACCGTACCCTCCAGAGACCAACTGGCTTTACCCCAACTGGTCCACAGCCTCTGGCCTGAGCCCTAACAGCAGAAAGTCCACCCACAGGACCCTCCCCAGCCCCTCCCCCAAGCAGGCACTGCCTTCTGGGGTTTCCTCCAAGTTTCACTCCGCAAAGATGAGGAGAGAAAGGAAACTAGCCTCAGGGCCTCCCCAAGATGTGAGCCACCACAGCTCCCCTGAGGGAGGGGAGGGAGGGGAAGCCCAGCAGGCTCAAGAGGAAGTTTGTACAGAGGAAAGGACAAAGGGTGGAGTCTAGGGAAGAAAGGAGAGCTCCAAGGTCCCTGGGTCGCCTGGCTGGGGAACCCTCCCCTCCCAACTAGGGTTGTTGGTTGTTGTTCAGTCACTAAGTCGAGTCAACTCTTTGCAACCCCATGGACTGCAGCCCGCCAGGCTCCTCTGTCCTCCACTATCTCCTGTTTTGTGTTAGTCGCTCAGTCGTGTCCAACTCTATGCGACCCCATCGACTGCAGCCCACCAGGCTGCATGGGATTCTCCAGGCAAGAATACTGGAGTGGATTGCCATGCCCTCCTCTAAGGGATCTTCCTGACCCAGGGACTGAACCCCTGCTATCTCCTGGAGTTTGCTCAAATTCATGTCCTTTGAGTCAGTGATGCCATCTAACCATCTCATCTTCATCTGCCCCCTTCTCCTTTTGCCTTCAGTCTATCCCAGCGTCAGTCTTTTCCCAAGAGTTGGCTCTTTGCATTCAATGACCAAAGTAAACAGGAGTCCTTCCAATGAATATTCAGTGTTGATTTTCTTGAGAATTGACTGGTTTGATCTCCTTGCAGGCAATGGCATGTGTAAGCTAGGTGCCCCAGGCAAGACTGCATATTTTCTGTGATGATGTTTGACACCTAATTGCAGTGATAACATCCCTGTTTACAAACTGAAGAAAGTTTCCTGGTCCCCCTTTTTCACTTATGAGTAAATCTGGCCTAGAGAAGGGTCCAGAAGCCCAGAGTCTAACACAAAATAATCTTAATTTTTAAAAATTACCTGGAGAGAGAAATGGCAACCTACTCCAGTATTCTTGCCTGGAGAATTCCATGGACAGAGGAAACTGGGAGGTGGGCTGCAGTCCATGGGGTTGCAAACAGTTGGACTCAACTGAGCACACATGCAGAGAATGCACATATATCATTAATAAGAACTGCTGTATAACACAGGGAACTCTACTCAGTACTCTGTAATGGCCTATGTGGGAAAAGAATCTTTAAAAAAGTGGATATATGTACATGCATATAACTGATTCACTTTGCCATACACCTGAAACTAACACAACATTGTAAATCAACTACACTCCAATAAAAATTTAAAAAAAGAAAATAATAATTAAAGCCACCAAAGGTTTAAGATATGAATGTTGGTAGTGAGATGAGGGGAATTCCGAGGTGGAGCTAGTGGTAAAGAACCCATCTACCAATACAGGAGACCTAAGAGACACAGGTTTGATCCCTAGGTCAGGAAGATCCCCTGAAGGAGGTCATGGCGACCCACCCCAGTATTCTTGCCTAGAGAATCCCATGGACAGAGGAGCCTGGTGGGCTGCACTCCATAGGGTCACAAAGAGTCAGACAAAACTGAAGTGACTTAGCACACATGCAGTGAGATAAGGTGAAGATAATGTTAAAAATCCAGAATCTCAAATCTTGTCCTTCAGCCACTTTCTTCCTCAAAGTCTCCAGGGAAAGTCCATGCATGGTGGACACTGCTGCAGGGGTTGCTTTATGAACCCTGAGCCCACCACCTGATGATCTAGGCTAGATGGCGTATAGAATTATTTGTTCAAGCCAAGCAGTCTCAAGAGACTAAGACAAAGCAGCCCCAAAGGGCCCAAGTAGGCATGGTGGTTCCCCATAGTCGGAGTCTGCAGGTGCACCTCGCCTGGAGAGGCCCATCGCCCCAGTACTAGGACTTATGGGCATGGCTCCTGCCCCTCCCCCCAAGCAGATCCTTCTAGCTACTTGAGAGGGAAGACTTGATCAACCTACTCCCCATAGGACCCAGCCTGACCTCTGGAAGAACTGGCCTTTGTAGGGGGTTAGATAGGGCTTCACTGGTGGCTCGGGGGTAAAGAATCCGACTGCCAATGCAAGGGATAAAGTTTCCATCCCTGGGTTGGGAAGATACCCTGGAGAAGGAAATGGCAACACACTGCAGTATTCTTGCCTGGAGAATTCCAGGGACAGAGGAGCCTGGAGGGTTACAGTCCAAAGAGTCAGACATGACTGAACGTCACACACACACAAGCATTGGTGTGTTTCCTAGGCTTTTAAGAGGGCAGAGACCAGCACCCTGACCAGCCAATGGATTCAAGCAAAAGGAGATAACAGAATTAACGCAGTCATAAGTAGTTTTAGAATTATCACAAAGTGGGTATGTTCAATAATCTTGTGAGTAGATTCTCTTTCCATAACAGCAACTAGAAAGTATAATTTTCCTACAATGAACCTATTAGACAAACTGCCACAAATCTACCTCACCAAGGTTACACATTCCACAGAATTTAATTACACATTCCACAGAATTTAATTATAAAGCTCTTAAATCAGATCAGATCAGATCAGTCACTCAGTCGTGTCCGACTCTTTGTGACCCCATGAATCGCAGCACGCCAGGTGTCCCTGTCCCATCACCAACTCCCGGAGTCCACTCAGACTCATGTCCATCGAGTCAGTGATGCCATCCAGCCATCTCATCCTCTGTCGTCCCCTTCTCCTCTTGCCCCCAATCCCTCCCAGCATCAGAGTCTTTTCCAGTGAGTCAACTCTTCGCATCAGGTGGCCAAAGTACTGGAGTTTCAGCTTTAGCATCATTCCTTCCAAAGAAATCCCAGGGCTGATCTCCTTCAGAATGGACTGGCTGAATCTCTGTGCAGTCCAAGGGACTCTCAAGAGTCTTTTCCAACACCACAGTTCAAAAGCATCAATTCTTCAGTGCTCAGCCTTCTTCACAGTCCAACTCTCACATCCATACATGACCACAGGAAAAACCATAGCCTTGACTAGATGAAGCTTTGTTGGCAAAGTAATGTCTCTGCTTTTGAATATGCTATCTAGGTTGGTCAGAACTTTCCTTCCAAGGAGTAAGCGTCTTTTAATTTCACGGCTGAAGTCACCATCTGCAGTGATTTTGGAGCCCCAAAAAATAAAGTCTGGCACTGTTTCCACTGTTTCCACATCTATTTCCCATGAAGTGATGGGACCAGATGCCATGATCTTCGTTTTCTGAATGTTGAGCTTAAAGCCAACCTTTTCACTCTCCACTTTCACTTTCATCAAGAGGCTTTTGAGTTCCTCTTCACTTTCTGCCATAAGGGTGGTGTCATCTGCATATCTGAGGTGATTGATATTTCTCCCAGCAATCTTGATTCCAGCTTGTGTTTCTTCCAGCCCAGCGTTTCTCATGATGTACTCTGCATATAAGTTAAATAAACAGGGTGACAATATACAGCCTTGATAAACTCCTTTTCCTCTTTGGAACCAGTCTGTTGTTCCATGTCCAGTTCTAACTGTTGCTTCCTGACATGCATACAAATTTCTCAAGAGGCAGGTCAGGTGGTCTGGTATTCCCATCTCTTTCAGAATTTTCCACAGTTTATTGTGATCCACACAGTCAAAGGCTTTGGCATAGTCAATAAAGCAGAAATAGATGTTTTTCTGGAACTCTCTTGCTTTTTCCATGATCCAGCAGATGTTGGCAATTTGATCTCTGGTTCCTCTGCCTTTTCTAAAACCAGCTTGAACATCAGGAAGTTCACGGTTCACATATTGCTGAAGCCTGGCTTGGAGAATTTTGAGCATCACTTTACTAGCGTGTGAGATGAGTGCAATTGTGTGGTAGTTTGAGCATTCTTTGGCATTGCCTGTCTTTGGGTTCAATAAAGCTCTTACTAGGTTCAATCCCTGTGTTGGGAAGATCCCCTGGAGATAGGAATGGCTACCCAATCCATTATTCAGGCCTGGAGAATTCCATGGACTGTATAGTCCATGGGGTTGCAAAGAGTCAGACAAGACACGACTGAATAACTTTCACTTAACAGAGAGCAGAATGTGACAGAACATCTTGGTCTTTACAGTAAATAACTCAATTTCATGACAAGATCTACTATAAAACATATGTTTTCCTTGTACTAGAACTTGGTCCCACATGGTTAATGCTTTGGAATAATTAAGATATAAGTTCTTCAGCTTTCTCTTTTTTCTTTATAAAAAAGAGTAATGGCCAGCCCAGTACTTTGAATTCTCTACAATCTTAAAACTTTTCAAGGATTCTAACTGCATAATTATCTCATTAAGATGATGGGGATAGATTGACCTGTAGGTGTAAAGTTTCCCCAGCAGCCAAGAACACAGATCTAAAGTTTGCTAGTTACACAAGGCAGGAGACACACAACCTGCCTGCTTGCTCCCAGCCGAGCATAGCTTTCCAGACCTGCATTCCCTAAGAGAACCCACAACTAGCAAAGATTTCGGCGGGTGGATGAAGCTCTTTTATTTTTTGTCATTCTCCTGATTTTTTTTTTTAAACTTCTGGATCCGCTTTCCCACCTGACACTTCTTGAGGCTTAAATGTCCTGCCACCAAGGACAAAACACCCCAGGATTTTTCTGAGTGCATTCCTTGCATTTTAACACACCATTGATGTACACCTTAACACACCCAAGGGATGTATGTCGCAGCCTAAAATAAACAGACCGTCAACAATTGCATCATTTTAAAAGTAAACCAAGACACACATGAAGCAGATACTTTCGTCTGATCTCTCAGCTTCATTCCACAGCTGAACTTTTTATCTCACTGCCAGTTCCTGGGGCCCAGGGTGTTGGGAGGCTGGGTAAGACAGGCTGCAGAATAACAGGGAAGTCAGGGACAGGGAGAAGGGGCAGGCTCAGGAATGGGAAGGATACAAATGAAGCCAAATGGTGGTTTCCCCAGTACCCCCTGGGGGAGCGGGGTATATGCACACCCTATGACCCAGCAGTCTCACTTCTCAGATTACACACAGCAGACATGTATGTTTGTGTTCATCAGAAGACACATGCAAATAAGGTCTTGGCAGAACTTACTATCGCCCCCAACCGGAAACATCCAAATGTCCATCAGCTGTGGAATTGATAAGAAACATTTATTCAAAATACTGGGGGACTTCCCTGGTGGTCCAGTGGTTAGGACTCCACCCTTCCACTGCAGGGGGCATCGATTCAATCCCTGGTTGGGGAACTAAGCTGCCATATGCCACAAGGTGTGGCCAACAACAACAACAAAAATAACACACAGACAAAATACAGGTGAACTATACAGATGTGAGTTTATCAGTATTTTGTGACATCCCTGGTAGCTCAGCTGGTTAAAGAATCCGCCTGTAATGCAGGAGGCACCGATTTGATTCCTTGGTCAGGAAGATCCCCTGGAGAAGGGATAGACTACCCAATCCAATATTCTTTCTTGGGCTTCCTTGGTGAGTTAGACAGTAAAGAATCCACCTGCAATGTGGGATACCTGGGTTCAATCCCTGGGTTGGAAAGATCTCCCAGAGGAGGGCATGCAACTCACTCCAGTTTTCTTACCTGGAGAATCCAATGGAGAGAGGAGTCTGGCAGGCTGCAGTCCACGGGGTTGCAGAGAGTTGGACACGATTCAGTGACTAAGCACACACATACAGATGTGAAAAGAGATGTTCAACATAAATGACTTATAAGGATTAACAGAAAGAAATCGGACACAAAAG
The DNA here is from genome assembly GCF_019923935.1 of Bubalus bubalis. Lineage (NCBI taxonomy): Eukaryota > Metazoa > Chordata > Mammalia > Artiodactyla > Bovidae > Bubalus > Bubalus bubalis. The sequence continues at coordinate 184,314,512 of NC_059157.1, forward strand.
AGTACATACTATGCAATTCTGTCGATGTGCAGTTCCAAAGCCAGGTGAAACGAGTCTGTGGCATTAAAAATTAAGATAGCGGTTGCCTTTGCAGGTGGGGTATGTGAGTGAGGCATGTGGGAACACATGCACATTTCTGTGTGATCTGTTTCTTTTTTTTTCTTAATATATATTTTTTATTCAAGTATAGTTGACTCCAGTGTTCTTGCCTGGAGAATCCCAGGGACCGGGGAGCCTGGTGGGCTTCCATCTACGGGGTCGCACAGAGTCGGACATGACTGAAGCGACTTAGCAGCAGCAGCAGCAGCACAGTTGACTTAGTGCTCTGTTTCTTAATCTATTATGTATTATTCACTTGGTGAAAAGTTCATTCAGCCATAGGCTTATGACTTCTCCACTTTTCTAAACACGTTATCTTTGATTAACAGCTTACATTGGAAGAAAAGAAACAAGAAAAAAATTCCATGGTGCATGTGGTAGTTGAATTAATGACACTCCACAATATCCACATCCTAATGCCCAGAATTTGTGAATACATCAGGATGGCCAAAAATCTCGTTCAGGTTTTCTGTAACATTTTATGGAAAAATTCGACTGAACTTTTTGGCCAACCCAATATTATGTTACATGGCAAAAGGAACTTTGCAGATGTGATGTGGTTAAAGGATGTTGTGACTCAGAACCTAACCTAGATTATCCAGAAGTGCCGATGCCATCACAAGGGTCCCTATACAAAAAAAGCAAGAATCGGAGTCCAAGAGGAGGGACCCAGAGGTTAGAGATGGGCTTTGAAGTTGGAAGCAGGAACCACAGGCCAAGGAATGTGGGCAGCCTCTAGAAGCTAGGAAAGCCCAGGAGACTTGTTCCTCACCAGCCCTGAGCCTCCTTAGGGAGCACAGCCACCCCCAATACCTTGGTTCTGACCCACTAAAACTCATTTTGATGTCTGACCTCCACAGCTGTAAAATAATAAATAAATAATAACCTACTAAGTTTGTAGTCATTTGTTACAATAGCAGTAGATGCCAGAAGCAACTCCTTTTTTGGCTGTGCTGGGTCTTTGTTGCTACACCTGCGCTTTCACTAGTTGCACTGAGAGAGCTCACTGCAGTGGCGTCTTGTGTTTTGGAGAGAGGGCTCTAGGGTGCTCAGGCTTAGTTGCTCCATGGCATGTGGGATCTTAGTTCCTTGACCAGGGATCAACCTGCATTGCAAGGCAGGTTTTTAACCACTGGGCCAACAGAGAAGTCCCAGAAGCGACTTTTAAGATTCTAATAATCAACACGAGTAATATAATTAACAATTTGCCAAGTTACATGAGACTAGTTATCATTCAAAAATTCCAGACTCTAGAAAAGATACCTCTCTCTTTCCTCTCAGCTTAATTAGATAATTCTGGAAAGTAGGTTCAGATGTGACTCCAAGCTATTTAAAGATGAGTGATCACATGATTTACATTTGGCCACTTACTTCTTTTTTTTTTTTTTTAAGTTTGGGCTTCTATCAATAGTCAGGCCAGCAGGTAACCAAAGAAAGCAAACTGCTGGTTATATAATAAGCATCTGTTGTTCAGTCAATTCAGTCATATCCAACTCTCTGCCTCCCATGGACTGCAGCACACCAGGCTTCCCTGTCCCTCACCATCTCCCGGAGTTTGCTCAAACTCATGCCTACTGAGTCGATGATGCCATCCAACTATCTCATCCTCTGTCACCCCCTTCTCCGGCTGCCCTCGACCTTTCTCAGCATCAGGGTCTTTTCCAATGAGTTGGCACTTCTCGTCAGGTGGCCAAAATATTGGAGCTTCAGCTTCAGCATTAGTCCTTCCAATGAATATTCAGTTTTGATTTCCTTTAGGATTGACTGGTTTGATCTCCGTGCTGTCCAAGGGAACTCTCAAGAATCTTTTCCAGCACCACAATTCGAAAGCATCAATCTTTTGGTGCTCAGCCTTCTTTACAGTCCAACTCTCACATCTGTACATGACTACTGCAAAAACCATAGCTTCGACTATTGGGACCTTTATGGGCAAAGTGATGTCTCTGTTTTTTAACACACTGTTTAGGTTTGTCACAGCTTTTTTCCCAGTGAACAAAGTATTTTACTTTCATGGCTGCAGTCACCATCTGCAGTGATATTGGAGCCAAAAAAAGTAAAGCTTCTGCAATTGCAGAAGCTGGTTAATCACTCTCTGTGAAACTGTCGTCTTTCTTACTTAAGATGGCGCCTGGTGTCCACAGGGCAGGCAGTCAAGAAGAGAAAAAAAATGGACATAAATGGTGTGAAAGGAGGACAAACAAACCCACGGAGACAGAAGCCTGTGTCGTGTCAGAGCTAGCTTCCAACTCCACATCCTCCAACTCCAACAGGATGTGTGTCCTGTTAGAGAAGGTAAAGCACACTTTGTCACACCTGGAGAATCCAGAAGGAAAAAAGAGTAGCTTGGGAGAGCCTGGGCCAGCAGGTAACCTATGCATGTGAACTTCAACAGCACCTTGGTACCCTGCACAGGTCTGCTGGGCGTAAGACTCCACCAGGCTCTGGCTCCACCCCTCCCTTCCTACTTGGATGCAAAATGTCTTTTATAGCCCCACAAGGAACTAAAGAGCCTCTTGATGAAGGTGAAAGAGGATAGTGAAAAAGCTGGCATGAAACTCAACATTCAAAAAACTAAGATCATGGGATCTGGTCCCATAACTTCACTGCAAATAGAAGGGGGAAAAGTAGAAGCAGTAACAGATTTTATTTTCTCGGGCTCCAAAATCATTGCAGATGGTAACCGCAGCCATGAATTTAAAAGACGCTTGCTCCTTGAAAGAAAAGCTATGCCAAACCTAGACAGTGTATTAAAAAGCAGAGACATCACTTTGCCCACAAAGGTCCCAATAGTCAAAGCTATGGTTTTTCCAGTAGTAATGTACAGATGTGAGAGCTGGAACATAAAGGAGGCTGAGCACCAAAAAATTGATGTTTTTGAATTGTGGTGCTGGAAAACACTCTTGAGAGCCCCTTGGACATCATGGAGATCAAACCAGTCAATCCTAAAGGAAATCAAAACTGAATATTCATTGGAAGAACTAATGCTGAAGCTGAAGCTCCAATACTTTGGCCACCTGATGTGAAGAGCCAACTCATTGGAAAAGATGATGATGCTGGGAAAGACTGAAGGCAAAAGAAGGGGAGCAGCAGAGGATGAGATAGTTGGATGGCAAACTCCGGGAGATGGTGAAGGACAGAGAAGCCTGGCGTGCTGCTCTCCGTGGGGTCTCTAAGAGTTGAACATGACTGAGCAACTGAAAAACAACAACAACCCATCAGAGTGACACACACAGAGGAGAATTCTGGGAATGCAGTTTTGCTCCTTGAGTTGGCCCATTAAAAACTACCATATGGCTGTGCTCTTACAGCCAGCATCCTTGCAGTAAATTCCTTCACTTCATCTGAAAAGTGGAAGCTGTTGTAATTTCACATGGACTTTCATAAGACTTCAAAGAAAGACTATATATTCTAGGTACTCTGCCTAGAATATGACACTCAGATTTCTGTTGAATGGGTTCATTGATCCTGTTGTGAACTTTGATGCTCAAAGAATGTGCTTTCAGTCTAAATGGGTTACTCATAAAGATAATTAGCCCCTTGAAATTGTAAAACAGAATTATTACATGCAAATTTAAGATGAATGATAACATCATAAAACTTTCATCCATTTCTTTACCAAAAAAGCCCAAAATCATAAACAACAGTTCTGCAGTCAGACAATGTGGATTTGACCCTGGACTCCACCTTGTACTTGTCATGTTAGCAAGTTAGGTGAACATGATGACTGTGGTGTTAGCAACAGAGGAAAGTGGTGGTTCTAACCTCTCGGAGTTGTGATATTAACTTAGAAAGTGTGAGTGCCTGCTTAAAATAGTACCTCATACATATAAGTGTAGAACAAACTCTTCCCGCCCCACCCCCACTGAATAATAAAAGACTATTTCTGTGGGATTGAAAGCAAAATGATGTGAAAACATTATTTGATCTAGTATTTTGTGTTTTTTTAATTTTATTGGGGTATAACCCTGATAATCATGATGGTGTGATCACTGACCTAGAGCCAGACATCCTGGAATGTGAAGTCAAGTGGGCCTTAGAAAGCATCACTACGAACAAAGCTAGTGGAGGTGATGGAATTCCAGTTGAGCTATTCCAAATCCTGAAAGATGATGCTGTGAAAGTGCTGCACTCAATATGCCAGCAAATTTGGAAAACTCAGCAGTGGCCATAAGACTGGAAAAGGTCAGTTTTCATTCCAATCCCAAAGAAAGGCAATGCCAAAGAATGCTCAAACTACCGCACAATTGCACTCATCTCACACGCTAGTAAAGTAATGCTCAAAATTCTCCAAGCCAGGCTTCAGCAATATGTGAACCGTAAACTTCCTGATGTTCAAGCTGGTTTTAGAAAAGGCAGAGGAACCAGAGATCAAATTGCCAACATCTGCTGGATCATGGAAAAAGCAAGAGAGTTCCAGAAAAACATCTATTTCTGCTTTATTGACTATGCCAAAGCCTTTGACTGTGTGGATCACAATAAACTGTGGAAAATTCTGAAAGAGATGGGAATACCAGACCACCTGACCTGCCTCTTGAGAAATCTGTATGCAGGTCAGGAAGCAACAGTTAGAACTGGACATGGAACAACAGACTGGTTCCAAATAGGAAAAGGAGTACATCAAGGCTGTATATTGTCACCCTGTTTATTTAACTTCTATGCAGAGTACATCATGAGAAATGCTGGACTGGAAGAAACACAAGCTGGAATCAAGATTGCCAGGAGAAATATCAATCACCTCAGATATGCAGATGACACCACCCTTACGGCAGAAAGTGAAGAGGAACTAAAAATCCTCTTGATGAAGGTGAAAGTGGAGAGTGAAAAGGTTGGCTTTAAGCTCAACATTCAGAAAACGAAGATCATGGCATCCGGTCCCATCACTTCATGGGAAATAGATGTGGAAACAGTGGAAACAGTGTCAGACTTTATTTTTGGGGGCTCCAAAATCACTGCAGATGGTGACTTCAGCCGTGAAATTAAAAGATGCTTACTCCTTGGAAGGAAAGTTATGACCAACCTAGATAGCATATTCAAAAGCAGAGACATTACTTTGCCAACAAAGGTCTGTCTAGTCAAGCCTATGGTTTTTCCTGTGGTCATGTATGGATGCGAGAGTTGGACTGTGAAGAAGGCTGAGCACCGAAGAATTGATGCTTTTGAACTGTGGTGTTGGAGAAGACTCTTGAGAGTCCCTTGGATTGCAAGGAGATCCAAGCAGTCCATTCTGAAGGAGATCAGCTCTGGGATTTCTTTGGAAGGAATGATGCTAAAGCTGAAACTCCAGTACTTTGGCCACCTCATGCGAAGAGTTGAGTCATTGGAAAAGACTCTGATGCTGGGAGAGATTGGGGGCAAGAGGAGAAGGGGACGACAGAGGATGAGATGGCTGGGTGGCATCACTGACTCGATGGGCATGAGTCTCAGTGAACTCCGGGAGTTGGTGATGGACAGGGAGACCTGGCGTGCTGCGATTCATGGGGTCGCAAAGAGTCGGAAACGACTGAGCGACTGATCTAATCTGATCTGAGTGTGTTAATTTCAGGTATACAGCAAAGTGATTCAGTTATGCATATATATATTCATCCTTTTTTAGGTTCTTTTCTCATATAGGTTATCACAGAATATTGAGTAAAGTTCCCTGTGTTTTTCTTTAAGTATAATTCACTTACAGTATTTTATTATTTTCAGCTGTACAGCATAGTGATTTGATATTTTTATGCATTACAAAATGATCACCATGATGTCTAGTTGCCATTTGTCACCATACTAAGATTTTACAATATGACCGAGTATATTCCCTATGTCATACATTTGTTATACATTTATTCTGTAACTGGAGGTTTATACCTCTTAATCTCCTTCACCTATTTCACTCATCCCCCAGCCCCCTAGTCTCTGGCAACCAACTGTTTGTTCTCTGTGAGTCTGTTTTGTTATGTGTGCTTGTTTGGTTTTGTTTTGTTTTTTTTTTTTTGAGTTCCACAATAAACATTTGCTCATTGTCATCATCACTTTTTCTAGTGTGTAGAAAACAGCCTGGAAGCTCCTAAATACTACCCTCCATGATGGAATGTCGGTGGTTTTATTTTACTCTTTGTGCTTTTTTTTTTGTTTGGGTCTTCACAATAATCTACAATAAATGTACAGGCTATGTTTGAAACAATTCCCCACCCCCACATAAAAACCGTTGTCTTTTTTTTGTCCCACCCTCTCCTTCCACCCCTTGCCTTTCTTTCACAAGCCCTTTACTCTGACTCTGTTTACACACTCTTCTCTACATTCTACCTTCTGCTCTTCCACACAGGAAAAAATACATAAAATTAGATCCTTTCTATGTTCCCAAGATCAACCATGCATCTCACCCTCTCCATATAGTTTTCTATCATTATCCCATCTGTTAGAATTCTCTTGTTCCTCCTTAGGTGAAGAGTGACGATTTCTGTCTTAATTCCTAACTATTAGGTAAATATTAAATGTATCTTGTGAATAGTTGTACTGTAAAATTCAAATACGATTAGCATAGGGAGAACATTTTCTTCTAGCCAGTAGGAGAGGCACACCCTGCCAAAATCAACTCTACCTTGTCAACTTTTAATTCAAAGAGCAAATATTTCTCCATGACTACCCTGTAATCTAAATATAGATTGCTTCAGCAAAAGTATCTGCATTTTAAAAAAATTTATTTCAAGATTCCAAATAAATGTAATGCTAAGTTTAACAACATCAAAGCATAACAGTGTTTTATTAACAAGTGATGCTCTTCTTTTACTGTTGTTTTTCATTTTTCCCCTCAAATTTTTATCTTGACAATCACAAGCCTATAGAAAAGTTGAGAGAATGGTACCGAAAATATCTTATATATCCTTCGTGTAGTTCATCAGTTGTTAACTTTTTGCCATATTTGCTTATATTTGTTTAACCTGACCCATGTGAAACAAGTTATACACATCATGATTTTTCATCTCAAATTATTTCTTGTGTATCTACTAAGGATAAGGACATTATTCCACATGATCACAGTACATGATTATACCCAAGTAAATGAATAAGAATCTTTCAAGGTTATCTACTATGCAGTGTATATTCAAATCTCTCCAATTGTCTAAAATTGTCAAGTACAACAGCTTTTTTTTTTTTTTCGGATGCAAGATCCAGTCAAGTTTCAGATACTGTATTTGGTTTTATTTCTTCGGTCTCTAGAATTGTTCCTTCCCCAGCTTTCTCCTTTGTGTATTTTTTTACTGAAGAAAAGTTGGGAGACCTGGTTTCGATTCCTGCATCAGGAAGGTCCCCTGGAGAAGGGAACACCTACCCACTCCAGTATCCTAGCCTGGAGAATTACATGGGCAGAAGAGCCTGGCAGGCTATTGTCCATTGTTGCAAAGAATCAGACATGACTGAGCAACTTTCACTTTCATAGTTGATTTAAATATCATGTTAGTTTCAGGTGTACAATACAGAGACTCAGTTTTTATATATATATATATATATATATATATATATATACACACACACACACACATATTGTATATTCCTTTTCAGATTCTTTACATTTTTTCCATTATAGATTGTATTACAAGATATTGAGGGCTTCCCAGATGGCACAGCGGGAAAGAATCCACCTGCCAATGCAGGGGACACAAGAGACACAGGTTTGATCCCTGGGTCAGGAAGATCCCCTGGAGGAGGAAATGGCAACCCACTCCAGTGTTCTTGCCTGGGAAATCACATGTACAGAGGAGCCCGGCAGGCTACAGTTCATTGGGTAGAAGAGGGTAGGAAATGAGTGATATTGAATATAGTTTCCTGTGCTAAACAGTAGGTCCTCATTGGTTATCTATTGTCCCTCACTTTTTTTTAAGACATTGATTTTTTTTTACAACAATACAGGCCATTTGTCTTCGAAATTGTTTCTGAATTTGTCCTACTATTCCTCATAATTAGATTCCGGCCAAACATTTTTGACAAGACTGTCTCATAGGTGATAGCATTTATAGTAATTTTTGTTTGTTTTTTGGCCATGCCACTCAGCATTTGGAGTCTTAGTTCCCCAACCCCTGCCACCTGCAGTGGAAGTGCATAGTCTTAACCACTGGACTGCTGGGGAAGTCCTAACATTAAGTTTTCAGTTCTTCGTATTAGGAGAGGCACCATATCAGTTTGGATGATGTGGGATAATGCCAGGTTTGATTACTTGTTTTTTTCACATAAATCATGCAATGATTAATTTGCTTGAGATTAAATGTAACTTAAGCTCAGTCGTGTCTGACTCTTTGCGACCCCATAGACTGTAGAGTCAATGGAATTCTGTAGGCCAGAATACTGGAGTGGGTAGCCGTTCCCTTCTCCAGGGGATCTTCCCAACCCAGGGATCGAACCCAGGACTCCCACACTGCAGGCAGATTCTTTATCAGCTGAGCTACCAGGGAAGCCAATTAACATAAATCTTGCAATGATTAATTTGAGATTAAATGTAATTTAATTATTAAATTATTTTGCTTGTCTCAAGCAATACTTTGAAAATCTTTGTTTTAGTAGATCCACACTGTTTTTCATTTTTTTCAACTGTTACAATCTTTCATAGGGTGGTATATTCAACATTTCACAAGATCTGGGATATCTACTAATATAGACTGAATGTTTGTTTCCCCCCTGCCCAGCATTCCTATGTTGAAACTCTATCCCCATGTGATGGCCATAGGCGGTGTGGCCTTTGAGAGTCACAGAGGCCTTTTAGGTCATGAGGGTGGAGCCCTTCGGAGTGGGAATAGTGTCCTTATACAAGAGACCCCAGAGAGCTCCCTTGCCCCTCTGCCACCTGAGAGGACAACTAAGAGATAGCTGTCTATGAACCAGGAACTGGACTCTCACCAGACACTGAACCTGCTAGCACTTTCATCTGGACTTTCAGCCTCCAAAACAAATAATTTTGTTGTGTAAGCCACCCAGTCTATAGCCTTTTGTTACAGCAGCCCAATTGAACTAAGACAACTGGCCCAAATTTTTAACATCTGCAAATCATGTATTTCATAAGGGATTACTATGCAGAATATGTAGAGAACTCCTAAAACCTAACATCAAATAAACTTATGATTAGTCCTAGGGCTTTTTTTTCTTCCTGCCTCTGGGCTATCCAAATAGCTTATTACATAATGTTTCGTTATGACATTTGTTTCAGTCCCCTGTGAGAATGTTTCTCTTTTTCTTATGTTTTACCAGATCTATCCCTGCCCCATATTTTAGCTTTCCAGTTTGATTCATGTAAAATAATTTATGTATTAAGTGATGAATCCAGCCCAATATTAAAAGGTACTCCCTGGAACACATTGTCCAACTAAAGAGCTTTTCAGTTGGATATTTAGAACATGTTAGGAGAAGGCAGTGGCACCCCACTCCAGTACTCTTGCCTGGAAAATCCCATGGATGGAGGAGCCTGGTAGGCTGCAGTCCATGGGGTCACTAGGAGTCGCACACGACTGAGTGACTTCCCTTTCACTTTTCACTTCATGCATTGGAGAGGGAAGTAGCAACCCACTCCAGTGTTCTTGCCTGGAGAATCCCAGGGACGGGGGAGCCTGGTGGGCTGCCGTCTATGGGGTCGCACAGAGTCGGACACGACTGAAGCGACTTAGCAGCAGCAGCAGGACTCCCTTTTGGAGGAGGAAATGGCAACCCACTCCAGTGTTCTTGCCTGGAGAATCCCAGGGACGGCGGGGCCTGGTGGGCTTCTGTCTATGTGGTCGCACAGAGTCGGACACGACTGAAGCGACTTAGCAGCAGGACTCCCTTTGCAGTTCAATGATTAGGACTCTACTCTCACTGGCTTACCTGGGTTCCATTCCTGGTCAGGAAACTAAGATCCTGCAAGTCATGTGGTGCAGCCAAAAAAAAAAAAAAAAAAAAGATTAAAAACTAAACAACAAAAAATCAACATTGTCGAAGTTACCCTCCCAATTTTATTCCATGTGTGGCCCCCAGAGGAACCTGTTGGCCTAAACTGTAAGTTTATCCAGCACTGCTTTGGTTTTTAGTTCTAAACAGTTTTACCAGGTACATAGGATTCCTTCCATAGCATACTGTTCAGCTTCCTTGGTTTCAAGCTTTGTAAAAATGCGATCATATCATCTGTAGTTGTATCAGCTGGGCTCTCTCTAGAAAACAAACATCATAGATCAAGGAAAAGATTGTACTGAAGGAGCTACAAGTTGTGGCCTAAGTTGAGGGAACCAAGAAAGACCATGGTGCACAGTGCAGCTAAAAAAAAATAAGAGAGAGAGAGAATGGGTGGACAGAAGCAAATCAATGAAAACATGTCTATACTTGGTGGAGATTTTCCTCTCATTCTATACAGTATTGCTTCTTAGGTTCAGCCTTGCTGTGTGTGATGGTGATTCATGCATTTTTCAGATCAGATCAGATCAGTCGCTCAGTCGTGTCTGACTCTTTGCGACCCCATGAATTGCAGCACGCCAGGCCTCCCTGTCCATCACCAACTCCCGGAGTTCACTCAGACTCATGTCCATCGAGTCAGTGATGCCATCCAGCCATCTCATCCTCTGTCATCCCCTTCTCCTCCTGCCCCCAATCCCTCCCAGCATCAGAGTCTTTTCTAATGAGTCAACTCTTCGCGTGAGGTGGCCAAAGTACTGGAGTTTCAGCTTTAGCATCATTCCTTCCAAAGAAATCCCAGGGCTGATCTCCTTCAGAATGGACTGGTTGGGTCTCCTTGCAATCCAAGGGACTCTCAAGAGTCTTCTCCAACACCACAGTTCAAAAGCATCAATTCTTCGGTGCTCAGCCTTCTTCACAGTCCAACTCTCACATCCATACATGACCACAGGAAAAACCATAGCCTTGACTAGACGAACCTTTGTTGGCAAAGTAATGTCTCTGCTTTTGAATATGCTATCTAGGTTGGTCATAACTTTCCTTCCAAGGAGTAAGCGTCTTTTAATTTCATGGCTGCAGTCACCATCTGCAGTGATTTTGGAGCCCAGAAAAATAAAGTCTGACACTGTTTCCCCATCTATTTCCCATGAAGTGGTGGGACCGGATGCCATGATCTTCGTTTTCTGAATGTTGAGCTTTAAGCCAACTTTTTCACTCTCCTCTTTCACTTTCACCAAGAGGCTTTTGAGTTCCTCTTCACTTTCTGCCGTAAGGGTGGTGTCATCTGCATATCTGAGGTGATTGATATTTCTCCCAGCAATCTTGATTCCAGTTTGTGTTTCTTCCAGTCCAGCATTTCTCATGATGTACTCTGCATAGAAGTTAAATAAGCAGGGTGACAATATACAGCCTTGATGTACTCCTTTTCCTATTTGAAACCAGTCTGTTGTTCCATGTCCAGTTCTAACTATTGCTTCCTGACCTGCATACAAATTTCTTAAGAGGCAGATCAGGTGGTCTGGTATTCCCATCTCTTTCAGAATTTTCCACAGTTTATTGTGATCCACACAGTCAAAGGCTTTGGCATAGTCAATAAAGCAGAAATAGATGTTTTTCTGAAACTCTCTTGCTTTTTCCATGATCCAGTAGATGTTGGCAATTTGATCTCTGGTTCCTCTGCCTTTTCTAAAACCAGCTTGAACATCAGGAAGCTCATGGTTCACATATTGCTGAAGCATGGCTTGGAGTATTTTGAGCATTACTTTACTAGTGTGTGAGATGAGTGCAATTGTGTGGTAGTTTGAGCATTCTTTGGCATTGCCTTTCTTTGGGATTGGAATGAAAACTGATCTTTGCCAGTCCTGTGGCCACTGCTGAGTTTTCCAAATTGGCTGGCATATTGAGTGCAGCACTTTCACAGCATCATCTTTCAGGATTTGCAATAGCTCACTGGAATTCCATCACCTCCACTAGCTTTGTTCGTAGTGATGATTTCTAAGGCCCACTTGACTTCACATTCCAGGATGTCTGGCTCTAGGTCAGTGATCACACCTTCGTGATTATCTGGGTTGTGAAGATCTTTTTTGTACAGTTCTTCTGTGTATTCTTGCCATCTCTTCTTAGTATCTTCTGCTTCTGTTAGGTCCATACCATTTCTGTCCTTTTTCGAGCCCATCTTTGCATGAAATGCTCCCTTGGTATCTCTAATTGTCTTGAAGAGATCCCTAGTCTTTCCCATTCTGTTGTTTTCCTCTATTTCTTTGCATTGATCGCTGAAGAAGGCTTTCTTATCTCTTCTTGCTATTCTTAGGAACTCTGCATTCAGATGTTAATAACTTTCCTTTTCTCCTTTGCTTTTCACTTCTCTTCTTTTTACAGCTATTTGTAAGGCCTCCCCAGACAGTCATTTTGCTTTTTTGCATTTCTTTTCTACGGGAATGGTCTTGATCCCTGTCTCCTGTACAATGTCACGAACCTCATTCCATAGCTCATCAGGCACTCTATCTATCAGATCTAGGCCCTTAAATCTATTTCTCACTTACAGTGTATAATCATAAGGGATTTGATTGAGATCATACCGAAATGGTCTAGTGGTTTTCCCTACTTTCTTCAATTTAAGTCTGAATTTGGCAATAAGGAGCTCATGGTCTGAGCCACAGTTAGCTCCTCGTCTTGTTTTTGCTGACTGTATAGAGCTTCTCCATCTTCGGCTGCAAAGAATATAATCGATCTGATTTCAGTGTTGACCATCTGGTGATGTCCATGTGTAGAGTCTTCTCTTGTGTTGTTGGAAGAGGGTGTTTGTTATGACCAGCGCATTTTCTTGGCAAAACTCTATTAGTCTTTGCCCTGCTTCATTCCATATTCCAAGGCCAAATTTGTCTGTTACTCCAGGTGTTTCTTGACTTCCTACTTTTGCATTCCAGTCCCCTATAATTAAAACGACATCTTTTTTGGGTGTTTTAGGAACTGTTTAATATGCTGTTGGATGGATATACCGCCACTTATTAACCCATTCTCTTGTGGATGGATGTCTGGGCTGTTTCTGGAGTTTTATGACTATGGACAATGCAGGCAGCCATGAAGATTACTGGGATTGGGGGGGGTGGCCAGGGGGTTGCCTACAAACAAGAGTCTCATCAGAACTGGGAAGAACCCTGGGCTTTCAAAACCTTTTCTGGAGCAGACGTGACTCAGTCACCTCACCTCACACCTCACTGGGATTCATCAGCAAGATGACGTTTTTTGCTTTTCATTGTGTTAAAATACACAACACAGAATTACCACCTTAACCATTTTTAGTGTACAACTCAGTGGCATTAAGTGCATTCACAGGGCTGTTGTTCATAAAAGGAGTAAAGTTGAACAGCTATCTGGCATGATCTTTATGCCAAGATTTTTCCCACAAATTTTACATACATAATATGTTCAATTTTTGACATTTCTTGATTTATCTGTAAGAAAGGTACACACAGTTCTGGGTGGAATTTAGATGAAAAGAGAATACAAGTTGGGGGGGTTATTTATTTATTTATATTTATTTTTGGTTGCAATGGGTCTTTGTTGCAACATGAAGGCTGCTTTCCAGTTGCCATGTACGGGTTTCTCATTGAGGTGGCTTCTCTTGTTGCAGAGCAAGGGCTCTAAAGCACAGGCTCAGTAGTCGTGGCACACAGGCTTAGTTACCTCAACAAGTGGGATCTTCCTGGACCAGAGATCCAACCCATATCCCCTGCATTTGCAGGTGGGTTCTTCTTCACTGCACCAGGGAATCCTATATATATTCGTTGATAACTGTATCACTTTGCTGTACCACTGAAATTAACACAACGTAGTAAATCAACTATGCTTCAGTTAAAAAACAGGAATGAACAATCCACACATGCAATAACATGGATGAATGTCAGAAACATTCCTCTGAGTGAAAGCAGCCTGTTATAAGAGTACATGCCACAGGGTCGCATTTCCATGAAGTTCTAGAATTGTTCAGTTGCTAAGTCATGTCTGACTAGGACTGCAGCATGCCAGTTTTCCCTGTCCTTCACTATCTCCCAGAGTTTAATCAAACTCATGTCCATTGAGTCAGTGATGCCATCCAAACATCTCATCCTCTGTTTTCCCCTTTTCTTCTGTCCTCAATCTTTCCCAGCATCAGGGTCTTTTCCAATGAGTTGACTGTTTGCATCAGGTGACCAAAGTATTGGAACTTCAGCTTGAGCATCAGTCCTTGCAATGAATATCCAGAGTTGATTTCCTTTAGGATGGACTGGTTTGATCTCCTTGTTGTCCAGGGGACTCTCAAGAGTCTTCTCCAACACCACAACTCAAAAGTATTGGGCTAATATGGTGGATAAGGTAAGGCTGGGGTGGGAAAAGGGTGAAACAGGAAAACCCATGAGGGGACTTCTGAGTGATGATGATTTTCTGTATCTTCATAGGAGTTTGGGTTACACAGGTGGTTCTCATCAACAGTACACTTGAGAGTTGTACATTTCAGCAGATGAAAATCTAACCTCAAAAGAAAAAAATAGAACCATAAACAAATGTTGAACTCTAATTAAATAATATGCCTGCTTAAGTATTAGGGGGAAGTGTGCTGATGTCTACGACTGACTGTGAAATATGAAAAACACAAGATGAAATTTTGGTTGGAGGGAGGAGGAATGGGTACATGGACAGAAAGTGTGTTAGTTGCTCATTCATGTCCAACTCTTTGTGACCCCATGGACTGTAGCCTGTCAAGTTCCTCTGTTCATGGAATTCTCCAATCAAGAATACTGGAGTGGGTTGTCATTTTTTCCTCCAGGGGATTTTGCCAACCCAGGGACTGAACCCGGGTCTCCTGCTTTGCAGGAAGATTATTTACCATCTGCGCCACCAGGAAAGCCCCATGGACAGAAAGATATGGAATAAAGCAATAGTAATCAGAACATCAATGTTAAATGGGTGTTCCAGCAGCCAGAGTTAGCTTTTAAAAGTAAAAACGATCATAAAGCTTTCCCATCACACTTAGACTAATACCCAAACTCTTTCTGTGATCTGGTTCCTATGTACCTATTTCTCCTCAGCCCCTGCTGCTCTTCCTAACAATGATGAAGCCTGCCTTTACTTCCTTGGCTAAACCCAGCTTGTGTCGACCTCAGGGCCTTTGCACTTGCTGTTTAGGGAGGGGTGAAGGACAGAAGGGTGGAGGACGGAGGGTAGAGCCCAGGACTCTAAGAGATGGGCATAGATTTGAGTGACCTTCTTCTCCTTGAATGCTCCAATTTGTCTTTTATAGTAATTTATCGACATTCCCTGGTGGCTCAGATGATAAACAATCTGCCTGCAATGTAGGAGACCTGGGTTCAACCTCTGGGTCAGGAAGATCTCCTGGAGAAGAAAATGGCTACCCACTCCAGCTTTCTTGCCTGGAAAATCCCATGGACAGAGGAGCCTGGCAGGCTACAGTCCACAGGTCATAAAGAGTCCAATATGACAGAGTGACCGACACTATGGATACTTGAAAATGTCTTTTCAGAACCTTTCATCTGAAGTAAACTGTGACAGAGCAGAAGCTGGAGATGTCTGCATTGAAATGCAGAGAGCACACTGCTGTTTAATGATAAACTGTCATGAGGTATACTGTTCCTCCTTCCTGCCAAGGCTGTCTCACCAAGATTAGACTGCAAGATCTTTCAGAAATGTCTTCAACTTATTAGTAAATTGGTGATGATGCTGGAATCCATAACTGCCTATTAGCTGCCACTCAGTGGCAGATATTTTACAGAGAGATGGGAGCAGCCCAAGTGTCCATAAATGGATTTTAAAAATATGTTATATACCTAAATGGAATCGCTCAGTCGTGCCTGACTCTGTGACCCTGGACTGCAGCCCACCAGGTTCCTCTGTCCATGAGATTTTCCAGGCAAGGATACTGGAGTGGGTTGCCATTTCCTTCTCTAGGGAAATGGAATATTATTCAGCCTTAAAAAGGCAATTCTGACATATGCCAGAACATGGATGAACTCTGAAGATACTATGCTAAGTTAAAAAAGCCCATCATAAAATGACAAACACTGCATGAATCCACTTACACAAGTACTTATTCAATCCATAGAGACAGTGTTTAATGGATATAGAGTGTTTAATGGGTACAGAGTTTTAAAGAGAGAGATGAAAAAGTTCTCAAGATGGATGGTGGTCAGATCAGATCAGTCGCTCAGTCATGTCCGATACTTTGCAACCCCATGAATCGCAGCACGCCAGGCCTCCCTGTCCATCACCAACTCCCGGAGTTCACTCAGACTCACGTCCATCGAGTCAGTGATGCCATCCAGCCATCTCATCCTCTGTCGTCCCCTTCTCCTCCTGCCCCCAATCCCTCCCAGCATCAGAGTCTTTTCCAATGACTCAACTCTTCACATGAGGTGGCCAAAGTACTGGAGTTTCAGCTTTAGCATCATTCCTTCCAAAGAAATCCCAGGGCTGATCTCCTTCAGAATGGACTGGTTGGATCTCCTTGCAGTCCAAGGGACTCTCAAGAGTCTTCTCCAACACCACAGTTCAAAAGCATCAATTCTTCAGTGCTCAGCCTTCTTCACAGTCCAACTCTCACATCCATACATGACCACAGGAAAAACCATAGCCTTGACTAGCCGGACCTTTGTTGGCAAAGTAACGTCTCTGCTTTTGAATATGCTATCTAGGTTGGTCATAACTTTCCTTCCAAGGAATAAACGTCTTTTAATTTCATGGCTGCAGTCACCATCTGCAGTGATTTTGGAGCCCCAAAAAATAAAGTCTGACACTGTTTCCACTGTTTCCCCATCTATTTCCCATGAAGTGGTGGGACCGGATGCCATGATCTTCGTTTTCTGAATGTTGAGCTTTAAGCCAAATTTCTCACTCTCCTCTTTCACTTTCACCAAGAGGCTTTTGAGTTCCTCTTCACTTTCTGCCATAAGGGTGGTGTCATCTGCATATCTGAGGTGATTGTTATTTCTCCCGGCAATCTTGATTCCAGCTTGTGTTTCTTCCAGTCCAGCGTTTCTCATGATGTACTCTGCATATAAGTTAAATAAACAGGGTGACAATATTCAGTCTTGACAAACTCCTTTTCCTCTTTGGAACCAGTCTGTTGTTCCATGTCCAGTTCTAACTGTTGCTTCCTGACCTACATACAAATTTCTCAAGAGGCAGATCAGGTGGTCTGGTATTCCCATCTCTTTCAGAATTTTCCACAGTTTATTGTGATCCACACAGTCAAAGGCTTTGGCATAGTCAATAAAGCAGAAATAGATGTTTTTCTGAAACTCTCTTGCTTTTTCCATGATCCAGCAGATGTTGGCAATTTGATCTCTGGTTGCTCTGCCTTTTCTAAAACCAGCTTGAACATCAGGAAGATGGTGGTGGTGGCTGTATAACAATGAATGCACTTAATGCCAGAAAATGGTACACTTAAAAATGACTGAAATACCTATGTCTGATTTATGTTGATATTTGACATAGAACAGCAAAATTCTGTAAAGCAATTATCTTGCAATTAAAAAATAATTTTTTTAAAAATGTAAAAATGATTGAAATAGTAAATGTTATTGTTATGCATATTTTACAATTTAAAATATGACTTTTTAAAATTTAAATTTATTTATTTTAATTGGAGGCTAATTACTTTACAATATTGTATTGGTTCTGCCACACATCAACATGAATCCACCACAGGCATACACGTGTTCCCCATCCTGAATCCCCCTCCCACCTCCCTCCCCGTACCATCCCTCCAGGTCATCCCAGTGCACCAGCCCCAAGCATCCTATAATGAACCTGGACTGGTGATTCGTTTCTTATATGGTATTATACATGTTTATAAGAAAGCTGTGGTACATACACAATGGAGTATTATTCAGCCATTAAAAAGAATACATTTGAATCAGTTCTCAGTTGAATGAGGTGGATGAAACTGGAGTCTATTATACAGAGGGAAGTAAGCCAGAAAGAAAAACACCAATACAGTATACTAACGCATATATATGGAACTTAGAAAGATGGTAACGATAACCCTGTATGCGAGACAGCAAAAGAGACACAGATGTATAGAACAGTCTTTTGGACACTGTGGGAGAGGGAGAGGGTGGGACAATTTGGGGGACTGGCACTGAAAAATATGACTTTTTAAAATTTGTATTTCTTTTGTGAATTGTCTTTAAATATTTGTGTTATTTCTATTGATATTTTTCTTTTTCATAGTGACCAAAGAAATTATTCCTATGCTTTGGATTTTAACCCTTTGTTTTATATATATATATATATATATATATATATATGTTTTGTATATATATAATATTTTCTCTCAATCTAACATTTCTCAGATATTTGTTTAAAAAAATCATATAAAAGCCTGAAATGTTATAAGATCAAATATTTAGCATTTTCCTTTATGGCTTCAGATTTATTACTTTACAGAGAAAAGCAGGCCCATTTAATAATTATTAAACTATTTTATACTTTCATAGTTTTTCTATATTTAGATTTTAAATCTATCAGAAACTGTGTGTGTGGTGCAAGGTAGAGAATCGAATTTACTAATTTATTGTACTATAAACTAACTGAATTTATAGTTTCCTAAAGGAATGGCCTTTTCATTATAGGGGACTGGAATGCAAAAGTAGGAAGTCAAGAAATACCTGGAGTAACAGGCAAATTTGGCCTTGGAATACGGAATGAAGCAGGGAAAAGACTAATAGAGTTTTGCCAAGAAAATGCACTGGTCATAGCAAACACCCTCTTCCAACAACACAAGAGAAGACTCTACACATGGACATCACCGGACGGTCAACACTGAAATCAGATTGATTATATTCTTTGCAGCCAAAGATGGAGAAGCTCTATACAGTCAGCAAAAACAAGACTAGGAGCTGACTGTGGCTCAGATCATGAACTCCTTATTGCCAAATTCAGACTTAAATTGAAGAAAGTAGGGAAAACCACTAGACCATTCAGGTATGGCCTAAATCAAATCCCTTATGATTATACAGTGGAAGTGAGAAATAGATTTAAGGGCCTAGATCTGATAGATAGAGTGCTGATGAACTATGGAATGAGGTTCGTGACATTGTACAGGAGACAGTGATCAAGACCATCCCCGTGGAAAAGAAATACAAAAAAGCAAAATGGCTGTCTGGGGAAGCCTTACAAATAGCTATGAAAAGAAGAGAAGCGAAAAGCAAAGGAGCAAAGGAAAGATATGAGCATCTGAATGCAGAGTTCCAAAGAATAGCAAAAAGAGATAAGAAAGCCTTCTTCAGCGATCAATGCAAAGAAATAGAGGAAAACAACAGAATGGGAAAGACTAGGGATCTCTTCAAGACAATTAGAGATACCAAGGGAGCATTTCATGCAAAGATGGGCTCGAAAAAGGACAGAAATGGTATGGACC
This sequence comes from Bubalus bubalis, assembly GCF_019923935.1. Lineage (NCBI taxonomy): Eukaryota > Metazoa > Chordata > Mammalia > Artiodactyla > Bovidae > Bubalus > Bubalus bubalis. The sequence continues at coordinate 184,333,917 of NC_059157.1, forward strand.
TAACAGAAGCAGAAGATACTAAGAGATGGCAAGAATACACAGAAGAACTGTACAAAAAAGATCTTCACAACCCAGATAATCACGAAGGTGTGATCACTGACCTAGAGCCAGACATCCTGGAATGTGAAGTCAAGTGGGCCTTAGAAATCATCACTACGAACAAAGCTAGTGGAGGTGATGGAATTCCAGTGAGCTATTGCAAATCCTGAAAGATGATGCTGTGAAAGTGCTGCACTCAATATGCCAGCCAATTTGGAAAACTCAGCAGTGGCCACAGGACTGGCAAAGATCAGTTTTCATTCCAATCCCAAAGAAAGGCAATGCCAAAGAATGCTCAAACTACCGCACAATTGCACTCATCTCACACACTAGTAAAGTAATGCTCAAAATACTCCAAGCCATGCTTCAGCAATATGTGAACCGTGAGCTTCCTGATGTTCAAGCTGGTTTTAAAAAAGGCAGAGGAACCAGAGATCAAATTGCCAACATCTGCTGGATCATGGAAAAAGCAAGAGAGTTCCAGAAAAACATCTATTTCTGCTTTATTGACTATGCCAAAGCCTTTGTGTGGATCACAATAAACTGTGGAAAATTCTGAAAGAGATGGGAATACCAGACCACCTGACCTGCCTCTTGAGAAATCTGTATGCAGGTCAGGAAGCAACAGTTAGAACTGGACATGGAACAACAGACTGGTTCTAAATAGGAAAAGGAGTACATCAAGGCTATATATTGTCACCCTGTTTATTTAACTTCTATGCAGAGTACATCATGAGAAATGCTGGACTGGAAGAAACACAAGCTGGAATCAAGATTGCCGGGAGAAATATCAATCACCTCAGATATGCAGATGACACCACCCTTATGGCAGAAAGTGAAGAGGAACTCAAAAGCCTCTTGGTGAAAGTGAAAGAGGAGAGTGAAAAAGTTGGCTTAAAGCTCAACATTCAGAAGACGAAGATCATGGCATCCGGTCCCATCACTTCATGGGAAATAGATGGGGAAACAGTGGAAACAGTGTCAGACTTTATTTTTGGGGGCTCCAAAATCACTGCAGATGGTGACTGCAGCCATGAAATTAAAAGACGCTTATTCCTTGGAAGGAAAGTTATGACCAACCTAGATAGCATATTCAAAAGCAGAGACATTACTTTACCAACAAAGGTTCTTCTAGTCAAGGCTATATTTTTTCCTTTGGTCATGTATGGATGTGAGAGTTGGACTGTGAAGAAGGCTGAGCGCAGAAGAATTGATGCTTTTGAACCGTCGTGTTGGAGAAGACTCTTGAGAGTCCCTTGGACTGCAAGGAGATCTAACCAGTCCATTCTGAAAGAGATCAGCCCTGGGATTTCTTTGGAAGGAATGATGCTAAAGCTGAAACTCCAGTACTTTGGCCACCTCATGCGAAGAGTTGACTCATTGGAAAAGACTCTGATGCTGGGAGGGATTGGGGGCAGGAGGAGAAGGGGATGACAGTGGATGAAATGGCTGGATGGCATCACTGACTCGATGGACTTGAGTCTGGGTGAATTCCGGGAGTTGGTGATGGAGAGGGAGGCCTGGTGTGCTGTGATTCATGGGGTTGCAAAGAGTCGGACACAACTGAGCAACTGAAATGAACTGAACTGAACTGAAAGGAATGGCCAATTGGACTGAAAATCTTTTCTGAATGGTCTCTTCCTGACTGACTTGAAATGCTATCTTTATCCTGTATTAAATCTGTTTTGGCCTATTCTGTTTTATTTACTTTTTCTCTATTTCTGCTCCAAAAGTCATATTGCTTTTATTACTGTAGTTTTATAGGAGCTTGTGATATCTGATAGAGCAGGGCTTCTCTTATTTATATTTATTATCAAAAAAATTCTTCGCTAGTCTCACAATTTTATCTTTTAGATGAACTTTAGACTCAGCTTTCTAATTCCTAATGGAAAATCTACCAATATTCTGATTGGAATTGCATCACATTAAGACATGTCACCCTTAAATATTGACTCTTTGTAGGAACATTGTGTTCCCCATTTATTCAGATCTTTTACATTAGTCAGTCAAGTCTTTTATTTTTCTTCATAGAGAAAAATGCCCATTTTTAATGCTGGCCAAGACCCATTTTGAATTCCAAAGTTCAGAAGAGCAGTGTGCTCCTTGTCAATGTCAAGTATCCAGGCTTTGTTTATCTGGATATCTAAAGAAAAGTATTTTATTCATATTCAGTTCAGTTCAGTTCAGTCGCTCAGTCGTGTCCGACTCTTTGTGATCACCAGGCCTCCCTCTCCATCACCAACTCCCAGAGTTCACTCAGACTCACATCCATTGAGTCGGTGATGCCATCCAGCCATCTCATCCTCTGTCATCCCCTTTTCCTCCTTCCCTCAATCCCTCCCAGGATCAGAGTCTTTTCCAGTGAGTCAACTCTTCGCATGAGGGGGCCAAAGTACTGGAGTTTCAGCTTTAGCATCATTCCATCCAAAGAACACCCAGGGCTGATCTCCTTCAGAATGGACTGGTTGGATCTCCTTGGCAGTCCAAGGGACTCTCAAGAGTCTTCTCCAACACCACGGTTCAAAAGAATCAATTCTTCTGCGCTCAGCTTTCTTCACAGTCCAACTCTCACATCCATACATGACCACAGGAAAAACCATAGCCTTGACTAGACGAACCTTTTTTGGCAAAGTAATGTCTCTGCTTTTGAATATGCTATCTAGGTTGGTCATAATTTTTCTTCGAAGGAGTAAGCGTCTTTTAATTTCATGGCTGCAATCAGTGCAGTGATTTTGGAGCTCAGAAAAATAAAGTCTGCCACTGTTTCTACTGTTTCCCCATCTATTTCCCATGAAGTGATGGAATCAGATGCCATGATCTTCGTCTTCTGAATGTTGAGCTTTAAGCCTACTTTTTCACTCTCCTCTTTCACTTTCATCAAGAGGTTTTTGAGTTCCTCTTCACTTTCTGCCATAAGGGTGGTGTCATCTGCATATCTGAGGTTATTGATATTTCTCCCGGCAATTTTGATTCCAGCTTGTGCTTCTTCCAGCCCAGTGTTTCTCATGATGTACTCTGCATATAATATTAGCTCAGGTAAATTAGTTGAATGGTAGTGGTAAAGAATCTACCTGCTAATGGAGGAAATCCAAGGGACCCATGTTTCCATCTCTGGGTTGGGAAGATCCCCTGAAGTAGGAAATGGCAACTGGTTCCAGTATTCTTGCCTGGAGAATTCCATGAACAGAGGAACCTGGCAGGCTACAGTCCATGGGGTCACAGAGAGTCAGACACAACTGAGTGACTGAGCACAGACCCATCTCACTCAATATTTAGTTCACTTTGGCTTCAAAGATGAATACGAAGTGAAGCAAGGGGACTTCCACATGGTCCAGGGAACTCAGGTTTGAAACCTGTGGGGGAACTAAGATTTCACATGCCGAGAAGGAACAAAGCCCATGGGCCACAACTTGAGAGTCCGGGAGCCACAACGGAAGATCCCACGTGATGCAACAAAGATCCTTATGCTGCAACTAAGACCCAGAGCAACCAAATAAATAAGAAGTGAAGCAGAAAGTGAGAAATTATGCTACAACAGCTAAGACTGTCTTTAAATACATTTCTTGTGAAAGCCCAAGTCAGCACTGGTGGAAATTTTAATCTTGCATATTTTGATAAACAACCATCACCTTATACAGACACATCCAAGCGTGCAAGACTTTCAGCTTTTCCTCTCTATAAATCATGCATAACAGATTAGCATATTCAAAATTTTTCATATGTTACTTGAATGTATCATTTGCTTTCATACATTTTTCAACTTGAATTTTCTCTGGGTAACAAAGTGCTTTCCATAAAACCACAAAAACTCCCAAAAAACTGCTTTCTGAGATAAAAAGTAATATTAGCAGAATTTACAGTTAGGAATTACATCTAAAATTCAACAGTAGCCTTTACAGTACGTTAAAGATGTAAGGGAACACTACCGGACTTAACCAATGCCACATTCTAGTGAGTAAGCACAGCCAGATCTTATGAGCCGGAGTTCTCATTTATAGCACTCAACTGAAAGTTGGTTCAATCAAATGTATTGTCTAAGGTTTTGCACCCAAAACATATATCGGTGTAAAGGGGAATACATCTAACAAGAATATAGGTACTGTAAGCTCTGAGAATCACTGAGGAATAACAACATCAGATATTTTATTGGGCAGGCTTCTCTGGTGGCTCAGCAGTGAAGAACTGGACTGCCAAAGCAGGAGACATGGGATCTATCCCTGGGTCAGGAAGATACCTTAGAGAAGGAAATGGCAACTCACTCCAGTATTTTTGCCTGAAAAATCGCATGGACAGAGGAGCCTGGAGGGAAACAGTCCATGGGGTGGCAAGGAGTAGGACACAACTTAGCAACTGACCAATAGAGAACAACCATTTTATTGCGTGCTCTGTGCCAGCACTGCTTTAACTCCTTGGACCTTCTGAAATAGGCATTAATATCACTCAGTTAAGTCCTGTTACCGGCCCCTCTCCCCTTCCCTGGTGGGGTCACAGCTTCTGCAACCAAGGTAGTGCAGCTGCTGTAACCACCCTTGACTCAGACCTGCATTTGTACCACGTTGTCCAGACTCTCTCTTGCCTCCCTGCTCTGTGGTTCCCCAGAGCAACTTTCTTACCAATCATGTTCCATTTCTACGCCCTCCCAAAATTTCCAAACACCTTCTTACTTAAAAAAAAAAATCAAAGTGGATTCAGCGTCTGATGATATTATAGGTGGAACTACACCAGATGTTTTTTTTCTTTTTAAAATAGCAGCAGCTTGTTAAATTGAATCTGCATGAAACCCTGACCAAACATGTAAAACTTCAAAGATAAATGAACAATTTTTACCACCTATGTAAATATCTGCTTCCTGTACATTCTGTTCGTTTCCTATTTATAGGTATTTTTTAAAATATCCATCTTTATTTGCTTCAAAATAATAAGGATGGACTAGATTGGTCATGGTTGGATGGCTTTGGGGACTAGTTGACTGAAACATGGAGATTTAGTATACTGTACTTACTTCTGAGGATGAGTAATATCATCCCTAATTAAAAAAAACTGTGATGGCCAAATTATGGCACAGCCATACAAGGAACTATTAAGCCAATATTAAAACATTTTACAAATAAAACCCAGAGCTTCCCTGGTGGCTCGGTGGCAAAGAATCTGCCTGCCAATTCAAGAGATATGGGTTCAATCCTGATCCAAGAATTTCCACATGCCGCGAAGCAACTAAGCCCACAGGCCACAACTGCTGAGCCTGTGCTCTGCAGCCTAGGAGCTGCAGCCACTGAAGCCCAGGCACCCTGGAGCCTGTGCTCTGCAATAAGAGAAGTCCCCACAATGAGAGGTCCGAACACCAAGTAGCCCCTGCTCGCCACCGCGAGAGAAAAGCCAAGCAGCAACAAAGACCCAGTACAGCCAAAGATAAATTTAAAAAAATTTTAAAGAAAACCCCAAACGTATATGAAGAAAATCCAACATGTTGAAAACAATTATTTTTAGCTTCCAGGATTAAATGATTTTATTTTTCAATTTTTTAAAAAAATGTAATCCTAAACAATTATGATCTGAAAACCAACTTGTTACTTTCTGAGCTGCTTCCCATCATCTATTTAAGATTCTTTATTACCTATTTAAGGTTAATGTTTTGAAACTCTCAGCTGCCTTGCAATTAAGTGATGGAACAACTCTGGATTGTAATAGGCAGATATATACTTAGAATTTATCTGTAGAGATTAATAGAAATCACCCATATTTCAGTTTCACAATGCTTGTTTTAATGGGGAAAATGTCTGACAAATTACATTCTTGAAATAAAATACTACACAGTGCTTACAAATGCTATGGAAGAGTACTCATTAACCTAGGGAAAAATTTCACAGTATGGGAGAGACTACAAAACTGGATGTAGAGGGAATACCCTGGCGGTCCAGTGGTAAGGGCTCTGTGTTTTCACTGCCAGGGGCCCAGGTTCTATCCCTGGTTGGGGAAATAAGATCTGTAAGCCGTGTGGCTCAGCCAAAAGCAAAAAATAAAAATGGAAAAAAGGACTTTCCTGGTAGTACTCTGGATAGAAGGATCACTTGGCCAATGCACGGGACAGTGGTTTGATATTTGGTCTGGGAAGGTCCCACATGACTCAGAGCAACTAAGGAGATGCGCCACAACTACCAAGCCCGTGCCCCTAGAGCTAATGCTCTGCAACAAGAGAAGCCACCACAATGAGAAGCCAAAGCTCCACAGCTAGAGTATCCCTCGCTCTCTGTAACTAGAGGAATCCCTGCTCACAGCAATGAAGACCTAGCACAACCGAAAAAAGAAAACCAAAATGTATGACGCCAATTTTGTAAATTCATATAAGCACAGAAAAGGATCTGAGAAAAACGAATCTTTAAATAGCTGCCTAGAGAGTGATTTATAATTTCAGGTGTTTTTAGCTTGTCTGTTTCCTGCAGTTTCCCCCCCAGTGAGCATGGATTGCCCCTGTACTCAAATTAGACACACATACATACATATTTCTCCTCCCTGCACCTGCCAAATCCCCTAATTCCTGTCCCCAACCTCAGAGACTTTTGCACATGCTTCCCAACACCCCTACAACTCTTTTCTGGGGCCTCTGTGATTATCATGCATCTCTGCATCACACACCAGGCTTTGTGCTTTAAATCCTCTAATTGGATTCATCTGAAGGTCAACTCCAACCTCAGTTCAGTTCAGTTCAGTCGCTCAGTCGTGTCCAACTCTTTGCGACCCCATGAATCGCAGCATGCCAGGCCTCCCTGTCCATCACCAACTCCTGGAGTTCACTCAGACTCACGTCCATCGAGTCAGTGATGCCATCCAGCAATCTCATCCTCTGTCGTCCCCTTCTTCTCCTGCCCCCAGTCCCTCCCAGCATCAGACAAGCCCAAATACAGGGCTCTTGCTGACTTCCCTAGCTAACAAATGAGACTGTAAGATTTGTCAGTGAAGTGAAAGTCACTCAGTTGTGTCTGACTATTTGTGACCCCATGGACTATACAGTCCATGGAATTCTCCAAGCCAGAATACTGGAGTGGGTAGCCATTCCCTTCTCCAGTTGGGATTTTCCCAACCCAGGGATCGAACCCAGGTCTCCCACACTACAAGTGGCTTCTTTACTAGCTGAGCCACCAGGGAAGCCCTCGTTCTATTTGTCAGAATTATTACTAAACAGTTCTCTTCCTTGTCCTTTGAGGTTTGCTGTACTGATGTCCACTCAACCATTCCTATCACTTGGTTCTCGTTGTTCAGAACTAGTTGTTCAAAGTGTAGGAGATGAAACTTTTCCTAAGTACTGATCCCAGAAAAGATGCCTCAAAGTGGTTTTCTTTTTCCTATTTTTTTAATTGAAGGACAGTTGCTTTACAGAATTGGTTTCTGTGAAACATCAACACGAATCAGCCATAGGTATACATACCTAAGACGTAGTTTTTAAGTAATAGTTTTGACAGCTGAGGGGAACATCCACTTAAGAGTTCACTTTTTAAGAAAATTAATGTCTCTTTAAACATACTATTATAGCAATGAGTTCAGAATAAGAAAATAGTTGTGACTGTAAACATGTATCACGTTCTTAGGGGTGGGATGGTTGGGTAGTACAATAAAGACTGCCAGATGGGTTACAGGGTTACGATTATTTTCTCATTGTTTTTTTTAGATACCCCTTAACCTGTGAGAAACAGCTGCTAGAAATTCTGGTACCCAAAAACTGCATAAGTAGCCATTCACACAGCAAAATGTTTCAGCTCCTTTAAATTTGAATATGCACTTTGACCTATTCTATCAAAACTTATAAACTCTGAAGGGAATGGCCATCGACTCCAGTATTTTTGCCTAAATACCCCATGGACAGAGGAGCCTGGCGGGCTACAGTCCATGGGGTCCCAGAGTCAGACATGACTGAGCAACCAAGTTTTATTAGCGTCAGGATCAAGAATTTTCACATTCTCCAAGGGTTGCCAAAGCCCTCTTTTTTTTTTTTAATTTAATTTTATTTTTAAATTTTACAATATTGTATTGGTTTTGCCAAATATCGAAATGAATCCGCCACAGGTATATATGTGTTCCCCATCCTGAACCCTCCTCCCTCCCCATACCATCGCTCTGGGTCGTCCCAGTGCACCAGCCCCAAGCATCCAGTATCGTGCATCGAACCTGGACTGGTGACTCATTTCATATATGATATTATACGTATTTCAATGCCACTCTCCCAAATCATCCCACCCTCTCCCTCTCCCAGAGTCCAAAAGACTGTTCTATACATCAGTGTCTCTTTTGCTGTCTCGTATACAGGGTTATTGTTACCATCTTTCTAAATTCCATATATATGCGTTAGTATACTGTATTGGTGTTTTTCTTTCTGGCTTACTTCACTCTGTATAATAGGCTTCAGTTTCATCCACCTCATTCAACTGAGAACTGATTCAAATGTATTCTTTTTAATGGCTGAGTCATAATCCATTGTGTATATGTACCACAGCTTGCTTATCCATTCATCTCTGATGGACATCTAGGTTGCTTCCATGTCCTGGCTATTATAAACAGTGCTACGATGAACATTGGGGTACATGTGTCTCTTTCAGTTCTGGTTTCCTCAGTGTGTATGCCCAGCAGTGGGATTGCTGGATCCTAAGGCAGTTCTATTTCCAGTTTTCTAAGGACTCTCCACACTGTTCTCCATAGTGGCTGTACTAGTTTGCATTCCCACCAACAGTGTAAGAGGGTTCCCTTTTCTCCACACCCTCTCCAGCATTTATTGCTTGTAGACTTTTGGATCACAGCCATTCTGACTGGTGTGAAATGGTACCTCATAGTGGTTTTGATTTGCATGTCTCTGATAGAGTGATGTTGAGCATCTTTTCATGTTTGTCAGCCATCTGTATGTCTTCTTTAGAGAAATGTCTATTTAGTTCTTTGGCCCATTTTTTGATTGGGTCATTTCTTTTCCTGGAATTGAGCTGTACGCGTTGCTTGTATATTTTTGAGATTAGTTGTTTGTCAGTTGCTTCATTTGCTATTATTTTCTCCCATTCTGAAGGCTGTCTTTTCACCTTGCTTATAGTTTCCTTTGTTGTGCAGAAGCTTTGAATTTTAATTAGGTCCCATTTATTTTTGCTTTTATTTCCAATATTCTGGGAGGTGGGTCATAAGAGGATCCTGCTGTGAATGTATGTTGTAGAGTGTTTTGCTTATGTTCTCCTCTAGGAGTTTTAGTTTCTGGTCTTGTTTAGATTTTTAATCCACTTTGAATTTATTTTTGTGTATGGTGTTAGAAAGTGCTCTAGTTTCCTTCTTTTACAAGTGGTTGACCAGTTTTCCCAGCACCACTTGTTAAAGAGATTGTCTTTAACCCATTGTATATTCTTGTCTCCTTTGTCAAAGGTAAGGTGTCCATATGTGCGTGGGTTTATCTCTGGGCTTTCTATTTTGTTCCTTTGATCTATATTTCTGTCTTTGTGCCAGTACCATACTGTCTTGATGACTGTGCAAAGCCCTCTTTTTGGTACCAGTTCAACCCAAATCAATGTCCTCTGGATTTTTTCCTGTGGTTTCACTTTTTAAGATGCCACATCTTGCCACTCCCTGTGAACTCTGATCTTATGGGGCCATTCAAATGGCACACAGCCTTCGCAGAGTTCTATGACCCTGTAGGAGTCGTTTCTAAAGCACTCATGCATCCTACTCATCAAATCCACATGTGATGTAACATCAAGTGTAGAGAGCTCTAAACTCTCTTCCATGGCTTCTCCCTCTTCAGTGCTGACCCTTGCAAAGTGCTATCTCTGGCCCCACTTCTGCATTTACCAAATCAGCACAGGTGTCCAGTATTATCTCTGAAGACTATTTAGATGGGAAAACAGGACAATACACATGAAAACAAATCTTGAGAATATGCACACACACCTAGTTCTAGCTTACTCATTATTTAAGGCTTACTTCATAAGAAAAGTAAGTAATTAGGTATTTATTTTGCTTCAGAGGACAAGGCGCTCATTTCCCAATAAGCCAATTTAGTCACAAAAATATCTGCAAAGTACACTGTAGAAGTATTATAGAAAAAAGGAAGTAAGACCAAACGCAGCAATTCTTTAAAATCTAGGGAACTCCCTGGTGGTCCAAGGGTCAGGACACTTCAGGCTTTCACTCCTGAGAGGGAATGAAGATCCTCCAAGTCACTGAGCCAAAAATAAATATATATATAAAATTTAAACCAGAACTTAATACATGCATTTCATGAAATTCTTTTATAACTGAGATTTTATTGGTTGTTTTGAGGATCACTACACAGACATTTCCATTTGTACACAATTCTTCACATATGTACCAAAAATCTAAAATATCATGTAGTTATTATTCTTAACAGTTATTCCAGTGACTTTCCAGCTTAAAATTTGGAGCAAACTTTTCTTAACATGATATCAAGTACCAATATCTTCAAATATTGATACGTTGTTACATCATAAGTCCCACTGATTCACAATTTAATATCATATACACTACATACCCAAACTGTCAATCGTTCACAGCACATTAACCAAGTTACTAGGAAAACTGGACTACCACGACCAAAGATGTTATAGTATAGTGCACAAAATTCTGACCAGGAGAGCCAAGATCAAAAAGTGGTTTGCTGTAGGAAATAATTCTACCAAAACAATATGGGAAGAGAAGTAATTTAAAGTGTTCAAGACATTAAATGCACAACTGACTCCAACTGTCATTTAGTATGCTTTTGTGTTACAGGATATAAAAGCTACCCCCATCTATGGAATGTTAAGCTGACACCCAAGACAATCAAAGCCTCCCGTATCCAATATCCCACTATTTTCTGGTTGTACCAAAAAATAAACAACCAGCAAATGATTTCACCTCTTAAAAAAAAGCATTTACACTTAAAAAATGGGATGAGGTGGGATTCCCTCCTTTTTAAAAATGTTTCTAGAGCTACTAAAAAACTTGCATTTACAAAATAGTTGATAAAAATATTCCTCTGGATTGTACAAGAAGGGAAACAGGGACCACTGACAGGAACTCGGTGTGTGGTTATTAATCAGACTTGGCTTCTTTCTCTTCTGCTTCATCAGAGGCTGGGCTCTGCAAATCAATGAAAAAAAGTGATCAAACATTTGACTCCTGCATCACTGCTATAATGTCACCAATATTTAGCATTTATTACAATGCAAGTTTTCCTCATTATACTATTAAGTCTTAAAAATACATTCAATCCCCAATATTTGTAGATTCTGTACTGGTGAATTCACCAACTCACTACAAGTTATTTGTAAACCCAAAATCAATACTGATGGCATTTCCACGGTCTTGTGCAAATACACAGCAGTAAAACCCATGAGTCACCTGACATGCAGTCTCAGCTAACCCTTCTTGTTTCAGCTCTAACACTGTAAACAAGCATTTATTTCACAGTCTATTTAGTGCTACACGTATCCATTTTTTTTGTCCTCATGGTGGAGAAAATGTTGACTAGACAAATCTAGTGTTATTCAAGACTATGTGCAACAAGGTTGTGGTGTACATCTGTGTATATGGAGAAAACTGACAACGGACAGCTTGACTGAAGCACAAGTTATACTGCTGCTTCTCTTGGCCCTGCGTTCTATATAATTTCTCAAAAACACGTATTAAGCATGAATACACATAAGGTTGGGGGCTTCCCTGGTGGCTCAGTGGTAAAGAAGCCATCTGAAAGGCAGAAGATGCAGGAGACTCAGGTTTGATCCCAGGTGAGGAAGATCCCCTGGAGAAGGACACGGCAACCCATTCCAGTGTTCTTGCCTGGAGAACCCCATGGACAGAGAAGACTGGGAGGGTACAGTCCATGGCGTTGCAAAGAGATGGACATGACTGAAGCTACTAAGCACACACGCACTTAAGGTTATGGTTTGATCTGTTGATGGAAATGTTGCAATGAGTGTATTCTGAGACTCTAACCCTGTATTTCCACTACGTGCAACTATCCAGTACTTGGAGCAACCTTATAGAATACAACCATCACGGATAATGAGAATTAACTATAGTTTGATAAAAGGGATTAGAAGGTGACATTCTCCCCTTGTAATTGTATTAGTTATTTACCACAACCTTGAAACCCACTTATTTTTATAGGTAAAATCTTTTTTTTCAGAGCTTAAAAGGATAGATTGAGGACATCAACCCTTTTAATTGATCGAAGTTACTACCTAAATCTAGACAAGTGGCTACTTTTAAGAAAAACTTCATTATATAAAAGTGAGAAAAATGTAAAAAATTAAGGGAATGGATTAAAAAAATTTTTAAAGGAACATCCAGAATATTAGAAACTAACAAAGGGAATGTATGATACAGTCCCTATGGTTGATTCATGTTGAGGTTTGACAGAAAACAAAATTCTGTAAAGCGATTATCCTTCAATCAAAAAATAAATTTATATTAAAAAAAGAAACTAACAAGATTATTAACAGATCTACAGATGGCAATTTGGTTAAAAAAAAAGACCAGAATGTTTAAACAAAATCCCTACATTATGTAAAGAAAAATCATTTAGTAAAAGAAATCTTAAAAAAAAATCTAGCAATTAATAAACATATATACAATAAAAATGGTGAATTTGAATGTAAAATTCTGTGTACGATTTCTTGTTTACAGTTAAAAAAAAGAACCCATTAAAGGTAAAATTTAAAATATGATCTAAATTCATAAAAAATATTCTGCCCACTTGGAGCAAAATACAATCTTTGTTCAATATTATAAAGATTGTCTTATCTGCTACATTATCCACTGTTCAGTCAAAATTAAATCACACACACACACTCCTGACCTCCTCGTTTTTAGTCTCTCCATTTTCTGCAGGTAAGTCTTCTTTAGTCTCCTGGTTGGCCACTTCCGCCTGTTTTCCCTTTGCTCCTCTTTTCCCTTTTGTTTGCACTTTTTTGTCTGAAGATTTATCCTGTGATAAGAGTAAGAGTATATTTAAGTATCAACTCTGCACTTACCAACATTTTTTGACTTGCTAGGAATTGTCCCTACCATAGCTGCAATGTTAGTGCTGCCGCTTGCCAGTCTGAGTTACAGGACACACTTCAAGGTCAGCCCGCAGCAAACAGGACCACATAGCATGCTGAGGTCTTAACAGCATCTGTATACCAAGCCTCACCAGACTCAAGACAATTACATCTAAAGCCTCAGCAACTCCCCTTCTCCACTGTTCTCTGAAGTTCCACAGGAAAGAACAGACAAATTGAAGAATTTTTGGAAGGCTCTCTCCCAGCCCCTGTAACCCTACCCACCCCCAAACTTCTTTTAAGTGGGAACAACAATCAAATCATCAAATAACCACTGTCCCGAGCATTCACCTGAGAAAAGCACCATGTTGTAAGGTCAGATTGACTATCTTGCTCCAGTTAGTCCCTTGATATATAATCAATAGCTAAAAAGATCGAGTTTATCATTTCATTTAGGCATATGAAGTATCTGAAAACACCACAGGTATGTGATGATAAAAGACCTTCAAAGCTTATGCCGCTTTAAAATAATATACAACAGTATTTCTGGATACAATCCACCAGTGGGGAAGGAGAAATCTAACAAATATTTATTTCCTGTAAGTACAGAATGTAGTTAACAGTCAAATTAAGTCAAGTCACCAGTGAGTTGCGTAATACTGACCAATACTTGCATTAAACAGCCACAAAGATACAGAAGACCTTACAACTTTAATGCTAAGGGAGCGGGGGATCAGTGGAATGGATTCTGTGCCAATAGTGGCATTCCATACATGACAGCAAGTCAACCACTAGCAACTGAATACCTTTAGAATGAACAATAAATCATCTAGTAACAAACGTATTTTGGGCAACACTGCTACAGACACACCATGAAGTGTCACAACACTTTCTGCATTTAAAAATAATTCTTTAACAATCCGATTGCTTTAGATTTCTCATTAATTTCATAACCACTATCAGAGCAACATAAAAGTATAAAACCTTAAATGGATAACAGCCTAGACTGAAATATCACTTCTAACTACTAACAGCTGGAAATCGAGATGAAAGAAAATAAATCTACGTGTCTATAGAATGGTAATCAATACACCAAAAGCTTTACCTTCTGTTTAAGGCTTTAAAGTGGATCAATTATGAAGACAATACTACTTTATTAAAATTAAAGGGAAAAAAAAAAAACTTCTCCCTTTTCCCATCACTTTTCCTTTAGGAAACTGAGCCAACAGGTTTGTTTCTCAAGGAACACGTGAAAACTTACCTGTTGGTCTCTGAAAGGGAAGAAGAAAAACGTTAATTACATCCAATGGCCCCAAATGCAACTGATAGTAAAATTTGACTTTTTTCTTTTTGGCTGCACTGTGCACCGTGTGGAATTTCAGTTCCCTGACCCGGGATCGATCTGGGGTCCCCTGCATTGGGAACTCAAGAGTCTTAACAAACTTACTACCGGGGAAGTCTCTGAACTGTTTTCATTAAAACAAAACAAAACAAAACCCCAAACTTTTAGGACAGATTAACACAGAGACAGGTAAATAAAAAAGATGTAAAAGAAAACAGGCATAGCATTTTAGCCAATTGGTTTATTGAAAAAGTAAATAATAAAAGACGAGTAGTAATAGTATACTTTACAAGTGGATACTTTCCAACAAGATCTACTATTTCCCCTGCATTCATGAAGTTTCCCTTTACTGATTTTTCGTATGCAATTCTTCATTTTCAGGTCTGAGAAATTCCAAGTTGGCCTACTACACCTATACCTTCTTTAAATCCACTTTGAAAAGATCACAAAACAACTTTCTATTGGGAAAACGCTGAAATTTTTACACTCAGTTCTGTACAACGTTTAAATAAAGACAAAGGAAAATTTTTTAGTATTATTCAGTATTTAGCTTTTACCTATACTCTTAAGAAAGGGGAGATAACAATGAAGACTGAGGGGTGAGGAGGCTTCTAATAGCAAACTTTCATCTAAGTTTTGAGTTAACAGAAGTTAATCACAACATGAATTTCCCCTGAAGAACAAAGAAGAGCTTTAGAGGCTGGTATCAATGCTAGATCCAAAGAGTCACAAATGATGTACACATATTTTGCTGTCCCAACTTAGATTTTCAAAATACAAATATCCAACAACTACCCAAACTCTCTCCGTGTGAAAAAAGCAATTAGGAATCTATTCCAGAGCAACACTATTTACGATCATCTCAAAGAATGTCAGGATAAAACAATTTAGAGAACTTTCACATGAACTATACAAAATAATCTTAAAAGAGGAATGTTCTTAGAGAATATAATTTTTGATCTCCCCCTGCACATAAGGTATAATCCCCTACCTTGCTTTGCGAACCTCACATGCAAAAACTTAAACAGTCCCCATCTCCTGGCTTCAGTCCTAGCTTTTCTGATACTCAGAATAGGAAGGCCAAACAGGCAACAGAGAACCACCAACAGGGAACCATTAACCATCACAAACATACACATCACAAAGAATGAATTACCCTGGTGAGTGAAAGTTATTCAATATTTTCAGTTTCAGAATTTAAATTTCCCAAACTCTGGAGCAGCACTAATGTGATACATTATACTCTCGTAAGCCAGGATGATGACTACATTCACTGAATTTTTCTCATACTAAAAAAGCAGTTGGTGATGGACAGGGAAGACTGGCATGTTGCAGTCTATGGGGTCGCAAAGAGTCGGACACCACTGAGCCACTGAACTGAAAAAAGGCACTGTTTACTGAAGTTATATAACATAAAACTAAAGTGGTAAATAAAATAACCCTCCGACGACTTTTCAGCAGACTGTGACAACAAACTGTGGTTTATTTGCAGAGTCTCAAAGTTAAGACCTCCGTTGCCAGCAGTAACCGTTAGAGATCTGCAACAATTCAAAGACACCATGATCTATCTCTAAACGCTAAGTCTGAAACCTACCTTTCCCGCCGCCTTTTTTGGCTTCGTTTCCACTTTTACAGGAGCCGGTTTCTGAAAGACAAAGGTAACACTGAGCTTCTTCCCTAGGTTCGAACCCACGGAAAAGAAGGTTAGGGGGCTCGCTTTACTTACAGCTGACAACCTCGCCGACCTCCTCTTGGGCTTTGGGAGAAAAAAGGAAAATGAGCAAGGAATGCGCGGTGCGGAGCAAACCTAGCCCACCCCCAGGAGCGGAGCGTGGTCTTACCTCCTCCTTCGCTGCCCCCTCGGCGGAGCTGACCTGCGGGAGAAAGAAGAGGGCGAGTGGGCACAGCCCGTCAACAAAAGTGCCCGCGCGCCCCGGGCCTGTCTGAGCGCGAGAACAATGCCCGGCCGCGTGACGTCAGCGGATTCCCGCCGCCGCGTTCGAATCTCGCACCCGGCTCCTCGGGCTGCCGAACGTTCCAGAACGCAGCACGGAGGCGGCCGTGCGCTAGCCCTCCCGCCCGCCGAAAGTTCGGCCGCCTCCCCGGCCCAGCGCTGCAGAGGAAGCGGCGGGCCTGGGCCTCGCGGGGCTCTGGGGTCGGCCGGGCGGCGGAGTGGGCGTGTGCGGGACGCGGCCACGGCTCACCTTCCTCTTGGGCATCGTGGCGACGGGGCGGGCGAGAGCCGGGTGCCTGAGGGCCGCGGCGCGCCGAGAGCCTTCGCGAAGCGGAGTAGCCTGACCGCTGCCGCTCCTCCCGCCGCCCGAGCTGCTGAGACCCGCGGCGGGGGTGGTGGGAGAACCGGATGGAACCGGATTGGGAGCCCGCCCCCTCCTCCCCCCGCGTCCCCCGGCCGCGGGCTCCCCCCTCCCCGCCTGCTGGGCCGCCCCTCGCCCTCGCCCCCGCCCATTGGCTGCGGGGTCCACCGCTCCGCGGCCCGCACCCCGAATAGGTGAGGCCGGCCGTCACTCGACCACTGCGCCCCGCCCCCGCTCTCGGCGCCCCCACCCGCCCGCCGTCTCGCGGGGCCCCAGACCCAGGCGAGGGGGCGGGGCCCCACAGGCCGCTCTCGCCTGACGGTAGTTTGTTTGAAGCCGAGCCGCAAAGTGCGGTCTGCGCGCTGATTGGCGGACGCCCGCCACGTGGTCTCCGGGTGCGCCCACCCACAACTCTCCGGGCTACCCGGTCGCCAGCCAGCGCCAGGGAAACCCCGAGGTTAGAGTCCCTTGTCTGTAGGGGCAGTTGGGTCGGAAGGTTTATAGTTCACAGAATGGGAAGGGAGAGACAACGGGTTTAACTACGAACCAATTTTCCCCACTTCAGTCGATAAGAAAAGCTATCTACTAGGTTTACAGTCTTGCTGGCCTGCGGTCTTAATGCGCAGGCGCGGGATGGAAGGTCGTGGGAAGGAAAGTCCGCGCGGGGCGCCACTGCGCAGGCGCGGATCTTTGCGACGGCGCTGGATTCCTAACCGGTATCCCCTGGTCGGGTCTTTTCGTGTAGCTTTTTTAAAAAAGTCGTCCGTTCCTTGAGGGGCTGGGGCTGCTGGCGGTTTGTCTCAGGAGCTCAGTGGGCGTCTGAGTCCACACCCACCAAGCCGAGGACGCGCGGACCCACTCTCAGATCCCTTGGCCGGCCTATCCTCTCCTGCGCTGAAGTGAAAGGGCAAGAACGCCCACCCAGTTCTTGCTTGTTTTTTAACCACTTCCTGACCCAACTACCTTTCTGAGGTGGAAAAAAAGTTTCACGCTGGGAGTCAGCTGGGAACCAGTGAGAGCACGTTACCCAGTTTCTTTACTGAATAAGAAAATTTTGCTCGTAAGGACCACTTGAGTTACTGCAGAAGAAGTTTTTAATCAGAACAGTGTTAACTGGAATTCATGGAGAGGAAGAAACAGACTGAAAACAGACCGAAAGTCCACCACTGAAGAGCTCCAGATAAACCATGACACTTTCACATACTGGAATAATGAACTACTGCGAAAAAGAATGAGGCTGCTCTTTGTAGAAGTGAATTTTCGAAACCACTAGTCAGACTCTAACTCCTGATCCATAACTACTCCCTTCCCATCTCATTCAAGAAAGTCTTGGACTGCCCTTGCGGTCCAGTGGTTAAGACTCTGGGATTCCACTGCAGGGCTTGTGGGTTTGATTCTTGGTCCGGAAACTAAGGAGCTTCCCAAATGGTGCAGCGGTAAACAATCATGCCTGCCACTTCAGGAGGTGGGGATTCCTTCCCTGAGTGGGGAAGAGGAAATGGCAACCCACCCCAGTATTCTTGCCTGGAGAATCTCATGGACAGAGGAGCCTGGTGAGCTATATTGTCTATAGGGTCCCAAAGAGTTGGACTCCACTGAGCACACATGCATGCACTGGGAACTAACATTCCCAGATGCATGGGAATGCTTGGCCAAAAAAATAGTCTTAAGTTCTTAGAGTGGCTTATATGGTCCTCTGCCAATGGGCCCACTTCAAAAGGTTTTTCCCCTTGGTTCTCATTCCCAGTCTCAAGTAGGCTGGGCATCACTGTTTCGGGCCTTGTCACCTGCTGTTCCCTCTGCCTGGAATGCTTCCTGTGCTGCTTCAGACCAGTGCCATCTCTTCCTCACCTTCTGTGGGTCTTTCCACAAATGTCACCGTCTCATTGAGACCATTACTGAGCTGTCAGTTTAGGATTGCACCTCCCAATCTCCAGTTCTTGCCACATCTGTTAACTAACTAGCTGCTGCTGCTGCTGCTAAGTCATTTCAGTCATGTCCGACTCTGTGCGATCCCATAGACGGCAGCCCACCGGGCGCCCCAGTCCCTGGGATTCTCCAGGCAATGACACTGGACTCTTGAGAGTCCTTGGACTGCAAGCAGATCCAACCAGTCCATTCTGAAGATCAGCCCTGGGATTTCTTTGTAGGGAATGATCCTGAAGCTGAAACTCCAGTACTTTGGCCAGCTCATGCGAAGAGTTGACTCACTGGAAAAGACTCTGATGATGGGAGGGATTGGGGGCAGGAGGAGAAGGGGACGACAGAGGATGAGATGTCTGGATGGCATCACTGACTGGATGGACCTGAGTCTGAGTGAACTCCGGGAGTTGGTGATGGACAGGGAGGCCTGGCGTGCTGTGATTCATGGGATCGCAGAGTCGGACACGACTGAGCGACTGAACTGAACTGAACTGATGCTGAGTATAAAGTTACGTGTTCGTTGTATATTTCAGCAAGATGCCCCCGGAGAGGTGGTGCGATTGGTTGCTTGTGAGAACAATTGGGGGAGAGGGGAAAATGAAAATTTACCTTTTTCTTTTGGACAAGAACCCTAATTTTTTCTTTTATTCTTGAGATCTATTCTGGCAATCCTGTCCCTCTTTAATGTAATCTCCCCCTTTTCAGTTCCTTCCACGTCACCTTGCAGTATTTCTTTTATGATCGATCACATTCCATAATTGCTTTATGTGTTTAGTTATTTGCTGCCTGTCTCCCTCACAAGAGTGGGAGTTCTGTAAAGGTAGGAACCCTGATAATAGTCACAGCACTTCCTCCCCAGAACCTTAGATGTTTGTTTAGTTAGTAATTCTTTTGGAATTGAAGTATATTTGATTTACAATGTTGTGTTCATTTCAGGTGTATAGAATAGTGATACAAACACATATGTTATCTTTTTCATATTCTTTTCCCTCACAGGTTGTTACTCGCTCCCACCCCCTGCTCCTATTTACATTAAAAAATAATAGCGTTGGGACTTCTGGTGGTCCAGAGGCTAACACTCCTGTTTCCAGTGCATGGGGCCCCAGTTCAGTTTCGTGTCAGGGAACTAGATCCCACATGCTGCAACTAAGACCTGGTTCAGGCAAATAAATATTTATTCTAAAGAATAGCATCAGAGTGTCTCCAAGTTTTGGCATAAACATGAACTGAGCCCCTACCCTCTGCCAGTGGTTGTGATAATCCCTAGGTTCAGATCAGATCACATCAGTGGCTCAGTCGTGTCCGACTCTTTGCGACCCCATGAATCACAGCACGCCAGGCCTCCCTGTCCATCACCAACTCCCAGAGTTCACCCAGACTCAGGTCCATTGAGTCAGTGATGCCATCCAGCCATCTCATTCTCTATCGTCCCCTTCTCCTCCTGCCCCCAATCCCTCCCTGCATCAGAGTCTTTTCCAATGAGTCAACTCTTCGCATGAGGTGGCCAGAGTACTGGAGTTTCAGCTTTAGCATCATTCCTTCCAAATAACACCCAGGATTGATATCCTTTAGAATGGACTGGTTGGATCTCCTTGCAGTCCAAGGGACTCTCAAGAGTCTTCTCCAACACCACAGTTCAAAAGCATCAATTCTTCGGTGCTCAGCCTTCTTCACAGTCCAACTCTCACATCCATACATGACCACAGGAAAAACCATAGCCTTGACTAGAAGAACCTTTGTTGGCAAAGTAATGTCTCTGCTTTTGAATATGCTATCTAGGTTGGTCATAACTTTCCTTCCAAGGAGTAAGCGTCTTTTAATTTCATGGCTGCAGTCACCATCTGCAGTGATTTTGGAGCCCAAAAAAGTAAAGTCTGACACTGTTTCCAGTTTCCCCATCTATTTCCCATGAAGTGATGGGACCAGATGCCATGATCTTCGTTTTCTGAATGTTGAGCTTTAAGCCAACTTTTTCACTCTCCACTTTCATCTTCATCAAGAGGATTTTTAGTTCCTCTTCACTTTCTGCCATAAGGGTGGTGTCATCTGCATATCTGAGGTTATTGATATTTCTCCCAGCAATGTTGATTCCAGCTTGTGTTTCTTCCAGTCCAGCGTTTCTCATGATGTACTCTGCATATAAATTTAATAAACAGGGTGACGATATACAGCCTTGATGTACTCCTTTTCCTATTTGGAACCAGTCTGTTGTTCCATGTCCAGTTCTAACTGTTGCTTCCTGACCTGCATACAAATTTCTCAAGAGGCAGATCAGGTGATCTGGTATTCCCATCTCTTTCAGAATTTTCCACAGTTTATTGTGATCCACACAGTCAAAGGCTTTGGCATAGTCAATAAAGCAGAAATAGATGTTTTTCTGGAACTCTCTTGCTTTTTCCATGATCCAGAGATGTTGGCAATTTGATCTCTAGTTCCTCTGCCTTTTCTAAAACCAGCTTGAACATCTGGAAGCTCACGGTTCACGTATTGCTGAAGCCTGGCTTGGAGAATTTTGAGCATTACTTTACTAGCGTGTGAGATGCGTGCAATTGTGCGGTAGTTTGAGCATTCTTTGGCATTGCCTTTCTTTGGGATTGGAATGAAAACTGACCTTTTCCAGTCCTGTGGCCACTGCTGAGTTTTCCAAATTGGCTGGCATATTGAGTGCAGCACTTTCACAGCATCATCTTTCAGGATTTGGAATAGCTCAACTGGAATTCCATCACCTCCATTAGCTTTGTTCATAGTGATGCTTTCTAAGGCCCACTTGACTTAATTCCAAGAACGTGGGTGGTACTTCAGTGGAGAGAAAAGTATTAATACACAAATTGGCCTGAATTACTAAGTGGAAGAGCAAGCCACTAAGAGACAGAACATCCCAAGGCATATGTTCTTAGCAGAATGAGACAGCCATGCAGAACCCTTAGAGTGGCATGGATGGACACACTGACAGTGGGAAGGGAAGATGGGTGAAAAGAGGCAGAAAAAAGAAGGGCATCCTGCAGAGAGCACTTGACGCCAGGCTAAGGGATCTGGCTGTTAGAGTGGGAGACATTGCAAGGTTTGTTTTTTCTTTTTCCCCCCCTGCTGTCCATTTGTGGGATTTTAGTTCTCTGACCAAGGAGTGAAACTGGGCCCTTAGCAGTGAGAGCTCATGATTCCTAACCACTGGACCACTAGGGAATCCCACAAGGTCTTAAGGGAATGATGTGCTGAGAGCTCAGCCTCATGAAGGTCTTTCTCCCATGAGAACTGACAATGCACTGGGCCAGAAGTGATGACAGATGACAGTAAAGTCCACAGGTGTTTGCTTTACTTGTGACTTTTCTTAAAGTTGCCAAGACAAGGATGTGGAGCAACTGGAAGACAGTAAGACAAGTCTGAGTATTTTTTTTTAAAGTAAACAGATACTCTGTGACTCAGTAACTCCACTGCAAAAACATACCAAAAAAAAAAAAAAAAAAAAAAAAAGCTTACATCTGTTCACAAGAAGACATGAAATAGAATTTTCATAACAACTATTTTATAAGCCCAACTGGCAGCAACTTAGATGCCTACCAACAAAAGAATGGATAGGTGGAAAAGTATGAGCAATGAGAAATGGCTGCCTGCAACTCCACCCAAGATGAGGCCAAGCACAGTACTGAGAGGCAGGCCAGACACAGTACTGTGTGATCCTGTTCATACAGTACAGAAAGACAGGCAAAACAAATCCAGTGTGTCAGAAGTCAGGATAGTAATTGAGGTGGGTGGGGTGCTAGTGACTGGAAGAGAGCAATGGAGGGCTTCATAAGGGAGCTGGCCATCTTCTATTTAAAAAAAGGTTTTTTCAGTAATTTTGTATCTTGGCCCAACTTAGTTTTTTAATTTTTGGCTGAGTGGCATGTGGGATATTAGTTCGTTGACCAGGAATTGAACCCGGGCCCCATGCAGTGGAAGCTTGGGGTCTTAACCACTGGACCATCAGGGAAGTCCCATCTTGTATTTATTTTTTTTAATGTTACACATTAATCTAAAACGTCAAAAGTTTAAAAAGACCAAACATATTGGCAAGGATATGGAAGAACTGGAAGTCCCAAACTCTTCTGCTAAGAATACAACAGGAAACAACCATTTAAGATTATAGTATGTGCTGATGTGCTTAGTCATGGCTGGCTCTTTGCGACCCTATGGACTGTAGTCCGCCAGGTTCCCCTGGCCATGGAATTTTCCAGGCAAGAATACTGGAGTGGGTTGCCATTTCCTTCTCTACCATCTTGTATTTCTTGATCTGTATGTTACTTGTACTGTTGTGTTTGCTTTGTGAATGTTCATTGAGCTGTGCATGTGCATTTCTGGAGAGACGTCAGCAGTAAAGTTTGTAAAACTTTTTTTTTTTTTTTTGTAACATGCCAAAATCAGGTAATTTCACCTACTAATAGGGCGCTTCAGCTTCTCCTGGTCTCCTCTGTGTGTGATTCCACAGCACACTTGACCTTCTAACTTGTAAGGAGGCTTCCTTTTTCTAGTGTGTCAGGGTCCCAGCCCTGGTGATTTTTCTCACCTGTGTCTTCTACCAAGCCTCTGAAGGCATCTTAGTTTGACCTGCCTGTATGTAAGCATATGTAATTATAGATGCCACTAGTTATATTTCTGTTTATTTTGGGAAGAAATATTTACATGGCTCAAAATTCCACAAGAGCAAAATGCTTTCCAGAGACGTCTCCATTCTGCTTCTGTTCCCCCAGAGGTCTGGCTGTCTCAAGGAGCTGCCAGTGCTGCTGCTTCTTGTGGATCCTTCCAGAATGCTTTATGCAAATATAAGTGTATATATAATATATACTTATTTTTCACAGTTTGGCACCTTGCATTTTTCAGTTAATGGAGTTTGTTTCCTATGAGTACTTGTTAAGATTCCTCCTTTTTATTGCTGCATTGAAGTGCACTATATAGATGTACCAAATGTTTATTTTTTTTGGCCATGTCACGCAGCATACGGAATCTTAGTTCCCGAACCAGGGATAACCCTCGCCCCCTGCATTGGAAGCTCAGAGACTTAACCAGTGGATGGCCAGGGAAATCCTTGTACCAAAGATTTTAAAACCAAATTCTCCATTGACCAAACTTTACAAATTGTGCCCAGTGTTTTGTTCCCGCAAAGGACGTTTCAATGAATAACCATGTACATACACATCATGCGCATACTGTATAAAACAAATGTCCTTACAAGCCCCAGTACTGGCTGAAATGACTATTATAAAGTCCACTTATGCCTTTGCAAACTCAAGGTTGAAATGTTTAACACTTAGTGGTTTTAAATAATTATAAAGCTAGAACTAACTTTTGAGCCTCCCCAAATCTCTACAAAACCAGTAAAATTTAAACCAGTAACATTAACATGAATATGAGTTTTGCTAAAAGCAAATTGCTGCATGCATATGGTATTTGGCCTGTATGATCTCTGCAGATTGTTCTGGCACCTTGTGTGTGTAATTGACAAGCCATCCTTCATTTGGCCTTCTGTGGTATGACGTGGGTTTCATGTGATATACACTATTTATGAATTAAAATCATTTCTACAGTTTTATTATTACCCATCAACTGTGGAAAGCTGGTCGCACTTGATGCCAAATATAAACACACACCCCAAACAGCACAAAAATAGGTAATGCTTGGTCAAAAGTGGGAATCTATGTTGGGTGATGCAGAATGTCAGATAATCACCTGAACACACAAAGGTCTAAAAATTCCCCCAAGAACCCACAGGACTTTTGTATACATTCATGAAAGTATCCTCACCACCACGCTACCCAGGGTCCACATGACCCACTTTGGAAAATCATGCATTGATTCAGGCTAGTCAGGACGTGCTTGCAGGAATTTTAGAATTACAAGCATAATGTAGGGCAGAAATGGTGGTGACAGAGAAGGTTCTGAGGGGAACTGAGAAAGAATGGATAAGAGGCAACAGTTTGCCTACCCCTTACCAGGTGGTGTCCTCAACCTAGGGATAGAGTGACCTAGGGATAAACAGGCACAAGAGTTAAATGCCTGTCCTCCTGGGGCTTCTGCTCCAGTGGGAATACCAGTAAGGAAAGTAACAAAATTCTTTCCCATGGTGACGGCACCTTGAAGGAAGCAGTGTCCTAATATAGAATGTGCTGGAAGCACACAGAAGGGAGCTGCTGTACATGGGATCGTTCGGGAGGTTCCCAAGGGAGAAAAGGGAAGGGTGAGATGACCTGTACTCTGAGGGATCTGAGGGAGAAGCCTCTGGACAGAGGAAACAGTTCCCACAAAGATCCTGAGGCAGGACCAAGCTTGGTGTCCACGAAGGAGGCAAACATGTTGTGCTTAGGGAAGGCAGCAGCCAGGATGTGAGAGCAGTGGTGGAGCTCTGAGGCATCTGAAGTCATCAGTCTGGACTCCCAAGTGGAGGCTGGGCTGAGAGTCTGGGATGTGAAGTCTGATCGCTGGGAGGAGGCACAGGAGACCAGGAGAGGTTTTAAAGTTGTCTAGGAGAGACTTCTCTGGTGGTTCAGTGTTTGACTCCAGCTCCCAACTCAAGAGGCCCTGGGTTAGATCCCTGGTCAGGGAACCAGATCCCACACCCTGCAACTAAAAATCCCGCCTGCCACAACTAAGACCCAGTGCAGTCAAATAAGTATTTTAAAATGTTAAAGTTATCTAGACAACAAAATGACTAGGATGCTAGCTGTGGGGATGGAAATAAATGGAGGGAGGGTCTGGGACCTATTTTGGTGCGGGTGGCTGACAGGACTCTTCAGTGGATTGGGTGGGTGAGAGACGAGAGTTTTGGTTAGGAGTTAACAGAAACCCAGATCAACATGAACAATAAGCAAATAGATTAAATAAGCAAAACCATGACAGTGTTCCACACTGGAGGATTCAGTGGCTTACTGTATTATCACAATCACAGATTCTTTTCTACCCTCTGTCATGCTCTTGACTCCTCCCTTAAGCCAGTTTCCCCTTTGGTCCAGAAGTGTAGGTCCAGATGTTACATGCAGATTTATAGCATCCAGGAAAAGCATGTCTCTTTTATCCTAAGCCCTGACTAATTGCCTTTATTACTGGTTGCAATTGTCACATGGAAGGGAGATGGGATATCCTTAGAGAAAATCAAGCCAATCCTGGATTTGGGCATAGGGCCAAGAATGGGAGTGGATGCCTGAACAAAAGAAGGGTCGTGTGAGGAAGGATGAAGAGGGGAACGGGCTGATCATCACCTGTGTCTAGTAGGCTGTGTGGTTAGAGAGCCACTCGCCAGGCTAGGGACCTAGGGAGTTTTTGGGGAAGCAGGTGGGCTTGGTGTTGACACACTGAGTGTAAAGGGCTTGGGAAACATCCAGAGTCTGGCAGGCAGTTGGATCTACAGGTTTGGGGCTCTGGGGAAGGACAGAGCTGAAAGAAGTGATGTGCTCTGGGGGCTGAAACCAAACGGATGTAAATAGTCAACCAGGGTTTGGAAAGTGTCACCACATTGAGAACTAAGCATGTCACCAACTGTCCTGATGAAGCCGTTTCAGCAAGTGGTAGGGAGGAACCAGACTCAAGTTAGAGAGTAGAAAGGAAGGTAAGAAGCAGAGTGAGTTCCAAACCCTACTGTGCTGGGCTGTACTGTACTGCATCCCAAGAAGCCCAGTCTCGGCCAGTTTGTTCATGTGGTGAAGACTGAATATAAACAAGGGCAGGTGTGAGCCAGCATGCAAAAGGTGAGAAGGGAGACGACGGTCAGAGACTCAAATGCCTCTGTTCACTGCTATGCTGGATATCCAAGCTGCAGAAGGATGAGATGTAAGGGATGCAGAGAACAAAGATATGGGCCCTGATACGGGAGCTCTTGAGGACCACTCTGCTCAATAAGTTGGCCGGAAATGCTGCAACACAAAGAGCCCCAGGATGAACAACCGATATAGACCTTATCCTGCAATACTCGTTTCTAGCCTGCTTGCAAACTTTATGGATACACGACTGTATAAATATTTGTTACTAGACAAGATCACTGGCATTATTATTGTTACAAGCTTTCCCTTCCAGCAGTCCAATGTACTTACTGACTGTTATTTTAAAAAGAACATTAAGCCAGGAGGAACCTGGTCACATTATTCTTTCCTGCTCCCAGTGAAGTATGCCTTTCTAAATATGGAAAGGAAGTGTTTTAATATAATGGGGCTGCTATAACAAAAATGCCATAGACTGCGTGGCTTATAAACAACAAATTGTTTATTTGGTGCAAAAGTAATTGCAGTTTTAGACCATGAATTTTAAATTATTATAACTAGGCTCAAACACGTTTATTAGTCAAAATAGGAACCATTACAATCAACACATTTTTGCCAACGAGAAGTAAGTTCGTTTATTCCTGTAGCGTAAAAACCCGTGCTTCGGGATTCGACAAACTCTTGGAAAGCATTTTCTGCATCCTGCTGGTTGTGGAAGTGTTTACCCTGCAGAAAGTTGTCGAGATGCTTGAAGAAGTGGTAGTCTGTTGGTAATAGGTCAGGTGAATATGGCGGATGAGGCAAAACTTCGTAGCCCAATTCATTAAACTTCTGAAGGGCTGGTTGTGCGACGTGTGGTCGGGCATTGTCGTGGAGAAGAACTGGGCCCTTTCTGTTGACCAATGCTGGCTGTAGGTGTTGTAGTTTTTCGTGCATCTCATTGATTTGTTGAGCATACTTCTCAGATGTAATGGTTTCGCCAGGATTCAGAAAGCTATAGTGGATAAGACCGGCAGCAGACCACCAAACAGTGACCATGATCTTTTTTTGGTACAAGTTCAGAGTTTTCCCTCGATCCAACCTCTGAGCTGGTTGTCGCCGGTTATCAGATAAAATCCACTTTTCGTGGCATGTAACAATCCGATCGAGAAATGGTTCATTGTTGTTGCGTAGAATAAGAGAAGATGACACTTCAAAACGACGATTTTTTTGAATTTCGGTCAGCTCATGAGGCACCCACTTATTGAGCTTTTTTACCTTTCCAATTTGCTTCAAATGCCGAACGACTGTAGAATGGTTGACCTTGAGTTCTTCGGCAATTTTTCGTGTAGTTTTAAGAGGATCGGCATCAATGATTTCTCTTAATTGGTCGTTGTCAACTTCTGATGGCCGTGCACTACGCTCGTCATCTTCAAGGCTCTCATCTCCTTTGCGAAACTTCTTAAACCACCACTGCACCGTACGTTCCTTAGCAGTTCCTGGGCCAAATGCGTTGTTGATGTTGCGAGTTGTCTCTGCTGCTTTACGACCCATTTTGAACTCAAATAAGAAAATCGCTCGAATTTGCTTTTTCTCTAACATCATTTCCATAGTCTAAAATAAACATAAACAGCAAATAGTAAGTCATTAGGAAAAAAACATAATCAAGAAATGCCCATGAAAGTGATGTATAACAAAACCACATTTAAGAATATACTGCATTATCAAATGGAAAATTTAAAAATGCAAAAACCACAATAACTTTTGCACCAATCAATACAACAGTATTTTTGGATACCATCCACCAACGGGGAAGGAAAAATTTAACAAATATTTAATATTTATTTCCTTTAAGTAGAGAAGGTAGTTAACAGCCAAATTAAGTCACTAATGAGTTTTACAATACTGACCAATACCTGCATTAAACAGCTACAAAAACGGATCTCACAACTTCAATGCTAAGATGGGGAAAAAAAATCAGTGGAATGGATTCTGTGCCAATAGTGGCATTTCATACATGACAGCATTGACAACTACTAGCAATTCAGTATCTTTAGAATAAATAATAAATTACCTAATAACAAACAGATTTGGGACAACACTGCTACACACTGACACCATTAAGTGTCACAATTGTTTCTGTATTTAAAAACATTCTTGATCTGATTTCTTTTTGATTTCTCATTAATTTTATAACCACTATCACAGTAACATACAAATGTGAAAACTGAAAATATCCTACACTGGGATAATACCACTTTTAACTAATAGCTAGAAAGCAAGAGGAAACAAAATAAATCTACATGTCTGCATCATGGTATTAAAGACACCAAAAGCTTTACCTTCTGTTTAAGCCTTCAAATGGATCAATTACAAAGACGACTAAAGGGAAAAAAGCTCCTTCCTTTCCCCATCATTTTTCCCTTGGGAAAACTAAACCAACAGGTTTGTTTCTCAAGGAACATGTAAAAACTTACCTGTTGGCCTCTCCATGGGAGGAAGAAAAACATTATTTACATCTGATGTCCAAAGCCAAACTGGAAGTAACATCTTTTCTTCCCCCCACCCTCTTGTGGCAGCTCAGATCATCATGTGGGATCTCAGTTCCTTAACCAGGGAAGGAATCTGGGCTCCCTGCATTGGGAACTTGGAGTCTTAACCACTGGACCACAGGGAAGTCCCTAAACTCTTTTTTTACTAACAACAACAACAACAACAAACTTTTAGGGCAGATCAAAATAAAGCCAGGTAAATAAGAAAGATGTAACAAAAAATAGGCATACTATTTCAGCCAACTGGTTTACTGAAAAAGCAAATAGATACATAATAATAGTAAACTTTTCATGCAGATATCTTGCAACAAGATCCACTATTTTTTCCCCACCTTCATGAAATTTCCCAATACTGAATTTTTGTACAGAATTCTTACAATTTTTCTGGTCAGAGAAATTCCAAGTTGACATACTATGCCTATACCTTCCCTGAATCCTTTCATAAAAGATCCCAAAACAGAACCTTCTATTGGAAAAACGCTAAAAATTTTACACTCCACTCTGTGTGTGTAGTTGGTTGCCAAGTTGTGTCCAATTCTGTGACCTCATGGACTGCAGCATGCCAGGCCTCCCTGTCCCTCACCATATCCTGGAGTTTGCCTAAGTTCACGTCCATTGAATTAGTAATGCCATACAATCATCTCATCCTATGTCATCCCCTTCTCCTTCTATCTTTCTCAGCATCAGGGTCTTTCCCAGAGAGTAGGCTATTCACATCTGGTGGTCAAAGTACTGGAGCTTCAGCTTCAGTCTTTACAATGAACATTCAGGGTTGATTTCCTTTAGGATTGACTGGTTTGATCTCCTTGCTGTCCAAGGGACTCTCAAGATTCTTCTCCAGCACTAGAGTTCAAAAGCATCATTTCTTTGACGCTCTGCCTTTTTTATGGTCCAACTATCACATCCATACATTGACTACTGGTTTGACTATACAAACTTTTGTCAGCCAAGCAATGTCTTTGCTTTTTAATACATTGTCTAGGTTTGTCATAGCTTTCCTGCCAAGAAACAATCGTCTTTTAATTTCATGGCTGCAGTTACCATCCACAGTGATTTGAGAGCCCAAGAAGAGGAAATCTGTCACTGTTTGCACCTTTCCCCCTTCTATTTGCCATGAAGTGATGGGACCAGATGCCATGAACTTAGATTTTTAATATTGAATTTAAAGCCGGCTTTTTCACTCCCCTCTTTTCACCCTCATCAGAGGCTCTTCAGTTCCTCTTCACTTTCTATCATTAGACTGGTATCATCTGTGTATCTGAGGATGTTGATATTTCTCCCAAAAATCTTGATCCCAGCTTGTAACTCATCCAGCCCAGCATTTCCCATGATGTTCTCTGCATATAAATTAAAAAAGCAGAGTGACAATAAACAGCCTTGTCATACTCCTTTCTCAATCCTGAACCAGTCAGTCGTTCCATAAAGGATTCTAACTGTTGCTTCTTGACTGGCATACAGATTTCTCTGGTATTCCCATCTCTTTTAAGAGTTTTCCAGTTTGTTATGATACACAGTTAAGGGCTTTATGGTAGTCAGTGACACAGAAATGGATATTTTTCTGGAATTACCTTGATTTCTCTATGATCCAGTGAATCCTGGCAATTTGATCTCTGGTTTCTCTACCTTTTCTAAACCCAGCTTGAATATCTGTAAGTTTCAGTTTATGTACTGCTGAAGACTAGCTTAAAGGCTTTTGAGCATAACCTTACTAGCATGGGAAATGAGTGCAACTGGCCAGTAGTTTGAACACTTTTTTACTAATGCCCTTCTTGGGAACTGAGATGAATTAACCTTTTCCAGTCCTGTGGCAACTGCTGGGTTTTCCAAATTTGCTAATATATTGAGTGCAGAACTTAAATAGCATCATCACTTAGGATTTTAATAGCTCTGCTGGAATTCCATCATCTTCACTAGCTTTACTTGAAACAGTGCTTCCTAAGGCCCACTTGACTTTACACTCCAGAATGTCTGGCTCTGAGTGAGTGATCACACTATCGTTGTTATCTGTGTCATTGAGATCGTTTTTGCACAGTTTTTCTGTGTATTCTTGACATCTCTTCTTGATCTCTTCTGCGTCTATTAGGTCTTTATCATTTCTGTCCTTTATTGTGCCCTTCTCTGCATGAAATGTTTCTTTGATATCTCTAATTTTCTTGAAGAGATTTCTAGTCTTTCCCTTTTTGCTGTTTTCCTCTATTTCTTTGCATTGTTCATTGAAGAAGGCCTTCATGTTGCTCTGGAACTCTGGATTCAGCTGGGTAAACCTTTCCCTTTCTCCCTTGCTTTTCGCTTCTCTTCTTTCCTTCATAGGTCAGTGCCTTGTTGTGGAGAAGGAGCTTGCGTAACTCAATGAAGCTATGAGCGACCCCACGTAGGGCCACTGAAGAAGGACGGGTCATAGTGGAGAATTCTGACAAAACATGATCTACTGGAGAAAAGAATGGCAAACCACTCCAGTATTCTGGCCGCAAGAACTCCATGAACTGTGTAAAAATGCAAAAAAGATATGACACTGAAAGATGAGCCCTCCATGTTGGAACATGTCCAGTATACTACTGGGGAAGAGCAGAGAACAATTACTAATAACTCCAGAAAGAATGAAGAGGCTCAGCCAAAGCAGAAAAAATACTCAGTTTTGGACGTATCTGGTGAAGAAAGTAAAATCCAATGCTGTAAAGAACAGTATTGCATAGGAACATGGAATGTTAAGTCCATGAATCAAGGTAAATTGGACGCGGTCCAATCAAGGTAAATTGGAAGCAGATGGCAAGAGAAAACATCATCTTAGGAATCAGTGAACTAAAATGGATGGGAACAGGCAAATTTAATTCAGGTGACTGTTATATCTACTACTGTGGGGAAGAATCCCTTAGAAGAAATGGAGTAGCCCTCACAGTCAACAGAAGAATCAGAAATGCAGTACTTGTGTGCAACCTCAAAAATGACAGAATGATCTCGGTTCCTTTCCAAGAAAAACCATTCAACATCCAAGTCTATGCCCCAACCACAAATGCTGAAGAAGCTGAAGTTGACCGGTTCTATGAAGACCTACAAAACCTTCTAGAACTAACACCAAAAAATATCCTTTTCATCAAGATTGAAATGCAAAGCTAAGGAAGTCAACATGCACCTGGAGTAACAGGCAAGTTTGACCTTGGAGTACAAATGAAGTAGGGCAAAGGCTAACAGAGTTTTGTCCAGAGACTACACAGGTCATTGCAAACACCCTTTTCCAATAACATAAGAGACTACTCTACACATGGATATCACCAGATGGTTAACATTGAAATCAAGTGATTACATTCTTTGCAGTGAAGGATGGAGACGCTCTATACAGTCAGCAAAAACAAGACCAAGTTAACTATGGCTCAGATCATGAGTTCCTTATTGCAAAATTTCAGCCTTAAATTGAAGAAAGTAGGGAAAACCCAGAGAAGGCAATGGCACCCCACTCCAGTACTCTTGCCTGGAAAATCCCAAGGACGGAGGAGCCTGGTGGGCTGCAGTCCATGGGGTTGCTAAGAGTCGGATACGACTGAGCAACTTCACTTTCACTTTTCACTTTCACGCATTGGAGAAGGAAATGGCAACCCACTCCAGTGTTCTTGCCTGGAGAATCCCAGGGACGGGGGAGCCTGGTGGGCTGCCGTCTATGGGGTCGCACAGAGTTGGACACGACTGAAGTGACTTAGTAGTAGTAGTAGGGAAAACCAGTAGGCCATTCAGGTAGGACCTAAATCAAATCCCTATGATTATACAGTGGAGATGATGAATAGATTCAAGGGAATAGACTCTGGAAGACAGAGTGCCTGAGGAACTTTGGACAGAAGTTTGTAAGAGTGTACAGGAGGTGGTGACCAAAACCATCCCAAAGAGAGGAAAACAATAGACTGGGAAAGACTAGAGATCTCTTCAAGAAATTAGAGATCTCAAGGAAACATTTCATGCAAGGATGGACACGATAAAGGACAGAAACAGTAAGGATCTAAGAAGCAAAAGAAATTAAAAAGAGGTGGCAAGAATACACAGAAAAACTATGCAAAAAGGTCTTAATAATCCAGATACCCACAATGGTGTGGTCACTCACCTACAGCCAGACATGCCGGAGTGTGAAGTCAAGTCGGGGTTAGGAAGGCTTACTGCAAGGAAAAGTAGAGGAGGTGACGAATTGCATTTGAGCTATTTCAAATCCTAAAAGATGATGCTGTTAAAGTGCTGGACCCAGTATGTCATCAAATTTGAGAAACTCAGCAGTGGCCACAGGACTGGAAAAGGTCAGTTTTCATTCCAATCCCAAAGAAGGGCAATGCCAAAGAATGTTCAAACTACTGCACAATTGTGCTCATTTCACATGCTAGCAAGGTAACGATCAAAATCCTTCAAACTAGGCTTCAGCAGTATGTGAACTGAGAACTTCAGATGCACAAGGTGGGTTCCAAAAGGCAGAAGAACCAGAGATCAAATTGCCAACATCTACTGGATCACAGAAAAACAAGGGAATTCCAGAAAAACATTTACTTCTGCTTCATTGATTATGCTAAAGCCTTTGACTGTGTGGATCACAACAAATTGTGGAAAATTATTAAAAGAAATGGACAGACCAACATAGTTGTCTCCTGAGAAATCTGTATGCAGGTCAAGCATCAACAGTTAGAATCAGACATGGACCAACCCACTGGTTCAAAATTGGGAAAGGAGTATGTCAAAACTGTATATTGTCACCCTGCTTATTTAACTTCTATGCAGAGTACATCATGTGAAATCCTGGGCTGGATGAATCACAAGCTGGAATCAAGATTGCCAGGAGAAATATCAACAACCTCAGATGCGCAGATGATACCACTCTAATGGCAGAAAGTGAAGAGAAACTAAAGAGCTCTTGATGAGGACTAAAGAGATGCATGAAGAAGCTGGATTAAAATTCAACATTCAAAAGACTAAGATCATGGCATCTGGTGCCATTTTTTCATGGCAACTAGAAGGGAGAAAAGTGGAAACAGTGACAGATTTTATTTTCTTGGGCTCCAAAATCATTGTGGACAGTGAGTACAGTCATCAAACTGAAAGACGCTTGCTCCTTGGAAGAAAAGCTATTACAAAGCTAGACAGAGTATTAAAAAACAGAGACATCACTTTGCTGACAAGGTCCCAAGAGTCAAAGCTATGGTTTTTCCAGTAGTCACGTGTGGATGTCACAGTTAGACCTTAAAGGTGGCTGAGTACCTAATCCTTTCAAATTGTGGTCTTGGAGAAGACTCTTGCGAGTCCCTTGGACAGCTTCAAACCAGTCAATTCTAATGGAAATCAACCCTGAATATTCATTGGAAGGACTGATGCTGAAGGGGAAGCTCCAATATTTTGGCTGGGTCAGGTGAAAACGCAGCTCACTGGAAAAGATCTTGATGCTGGGAAAGATCAAGGGCGAAGGAGAAGGGGGAAACAGAGGATGAGATGGTTGGTTAGCATTACCGACTCAATGGACTTAAGTTTGAGTAAATCTAGGAGATAGTGAAGGACGGGGAAGCTTGGTATGCTGCAGTCCACAGGGCCACAAAAAAGCAACATGACTTAGCAACAATACACATTACTGTACATAAAATAATTTTAAAAGATTGTTGGTCATGTTCTCAAAGAACACATCTCTTGATCTCCCCCTGCAGTAAGGTATGACCCCCTATCTTGCCCTGGGAACATTACTTGCAAAAAGTTACGCATTCCCCATTTCCTTGCCTCAGCTCTAGCTTTGCTGATATTGTCATATGAGGAAGTACAAGCATGTAACCAACAGATATACTAACCAAAATGCACACAATGGGAAGAATGGATTTCCCTGGTAAGTGAAGGTTATGCTTCAGTATTTTCAGCTGTCTTAAATTTCCCAAATTCTGCAGTAGCATTAATCTGATACATTATATTAATATTACCATAAGCCAGGTAAATGACTGTGCCAAGTTGCTTCAGTCATGTCTGACTCATTGCGACCTTATGGACTGTAGTCCACCAGGCTCCTCTGTCCATGGGGTTCTCCAGGAAAGAATACTGGAGTGGGCTGCCATTCCCTTTTCCAGGGGATCTTCCTGACCCAGGGACAGAACCCACATC
This sequence comes from Bubalus bubalis, assembly GCF_019923935.1. Taxonomy (NCBI): domain Eukaryota; kingdom Metazoa; phylum Chordata; class Mammalia; order Artiodactyla; family Bovidae; genus Bubalus; species Bubalus bubalis. The sequence continues at coordinate 184,368,897 of NC_059157.1, forward strand.
TCCTGAGGCTCCTGCACTGCAGGGGGATTTTTTACTCTTGAGCCTCTAGGGAAGCCACAGGACAATGACTCCATCTACTGTATTTTACCCAGGCCAGAAACAACGTTGTTCCAAGGAACATTTCATGCAAAGATGGGCTCGATAAAGGACAGAAATGGTATGGACCTAACAGAAGATATTAAGAAGAGATGGCAAGAACACACAGAAGAACTGTACAAAAAAGATCTTCACGACCCAGATAATCACGATGGTGTGATCACTCATCTAGAGCCAGACATCCTGGAATGTGAAGTCAAGTGGGCCTTAGAAAGCATCACTACGAACAAAGCTAGTAGAGCTGATGGAATTCCAGTTGAGCTATTTCAAATCCTGAAAGATGATGCTGTGAAAGTGCTGCACTCAATATGCCAGCCAATTTGGAAAACTCAGCAGTGGCCACAGGATTGGAAAAGGTCAGTTTTCATTCCAATCCCAAAGAAAGGCAATACCAAAGAATGCTCAAACTACTGCACAATTGCACTCATTTCACACACTAGTATAGTAATGCTCAAAATTCTCCAAGCCAGGCTTCAGCAATATGTGAACCGTGAACTTCCAGATGTTCAAGCTGGTTTTAGAAAAGGCAGAGGAACCAGAGATCAAATTGCCAACATCCACTGGATCATGGAAAAAGCAAGAGAGTTCCAGAAAAACATCTATTTCTGCTTTATTGACTATGCCAAAGCCTTTGACTGTGTGGATCACAATAAACTGGAAAATTCTGAAAGAGATGGGAATACCAGACCACCTGATCTGCCTCTTGAGAAACCTGTATGCAGGCCAGGAAGCAACAGTTAGAACTGGACATGGAACAACAGACTGGTTCCAAATAGGAAAAGGAGTACGTCAAGGCTGTATATTGTCACCCTGTTTATTTAACTTCTATGCAGAGTACATCATGAGAAATGCTGGACTGGAAGAAACACAAGCTGGAATCAAGATTGCCGGGAGAAATATCAATCACCTCAGATATGCAGATGACACCACCCTTATGGCAGAAAGTGAAGATGAACTAAAAAGCCTCTTGATGAAGGTGAAAGTGGAGAGTGAAAAAGTTGGCTTAAAGCTCAACATTCAGAAAATGAAGATCATGGCATCCGGTCCCATCACTTCATGGGAAATAGATGGGGAAACTGGAAACAGTGTCAGACTTTATTTTCGGGGGCTCCAAAATCACTGCCGATGGTGACTGCAGCCATAAAATTAAAAGACGCTTACTCCTTGGAAGGAAAGTTATGACCAACCTAGATAGCATATTGAAAAACAGAGACATTACTTTGCCAACAAAGGTTCGTCTAGTCAAGGCATGGTTTTTCCTGTGGTCATGTATGGATGTGAGAGTTGGACTGTGAAGAAGGCTGAGCGCCGAAGAATTGATGCTTTTGAACTGTGGTGTTGGAGAAGACTCTTGAGAGTCCCTTGGACTGCACGGAGATTCAGCCAGTCCATTCTAAAGGAGATCAGCCCTGGGATTTCTTTGGAAGGAATGATGCTAAAGTTGAAACTCCAGTACTTTGGCCACCTCACTTGAAGAGTTGACTCACTGGAAAAGACTCTGATGCTGGGAGGGATTGGGGGCAAGAGGAGAAGGGGGCGACAGAGGATGAGATGGCTGGATGGCATCACTGACTCGATGGACGTTTGAGTCTGGGTGAACTCTGGGAGTTGGTGATGGACAGGGAGGCCTGGCGTGCTGTGATTCATGGGGTCGCAAAGAGTCGGACACGACTGAGCAACTGATCTGATCTGATCTGATTATAACACAAACCTAAAAAGTGGTAAATAAAACTCCTACTTTTCAAGACGTTATGACACCGAACTCTGGTTGGTTTTGAGATACTCATAGTCAAGATGTCAGTGGCCAGAAGTATGCATTAGCAGCAGTGGAACATTTTGAAGACACCATGGTCTTTAAAGGTGAGTTTGAAATCTACCTTTCCGGCTGCTGTTTTGGGTTCGTTTCCACTTTTGAAGGAGCAGATTTGTAAAAGGTAAAGTTATTAGGTTGGTGCAAAAGTAACTGTGGTTTTGCACTGTTGGACTTTGCTGTTTGATATAGGAATACATTCTAATATTAATGAGGTTATGCTATACATGAATATGCATTTATCGCTTTTTAAACTTTTGTTATGATTACTTGCTATTTATTTTAGATTACAAAAATGATGTTAGAGAAAAAGCAAATTAGAGTGACTTTCTTATTCGAGTTCAAAATGATTGCATACACATTTGGCCCAGGTACTAAGGAAGGTACAGTGCAGTACCGGTTCAGGAAGTTTAGAAAAGGAGACAAGGGACTTGAAGATGAGGAGTGTAGTGGCTGGCCATCAGAAGTTGACAGCTACCAACTGAGAGCAGCATCAAAGGTGATCCTCTTACAACTACACAAAGAGTTGCCCAAGAATTCAACATCAACCATTCTACCGTCATTTGGCATTTGAAGCAAATTGGAAAGGTGAAAAAGCACGGTAAGTGCGTGCCTCATGAACTGACTCCAGATCAAAAGAACTGTGATTTGAAGTGTTGTCTTCTCTCATTCAATGCAACAACATTGAACCATATCTCAATCCAATTATGACGAGCCACAAAAACTAGATTTTTATCCAACAACCGGCAGTGACCAGCTCAGTGGCTGGATCAAAATGAATCCCTGAACTTGTACCAAAAAAATGTCATGGTCACTGTTTGGTGGTCTGCTGCCAGTCTGATCCACTACAGCTTTCTGAATCCAAGTGCAAGCATTACATCTGAGAAGTATGCTCAGCAAACCGAGGAGATGCACCAAAAACTGCAGCGCCTGCGGCCAGCACTGGTCAACTAAAAGGGCCCAGTTCTTCTCCACAATGCCAGACCATAGATTGCACAACCATGCTTCAGAAGTTTTACGCATTGGGCTACAAAGTTTTGCCTAATTTGCTGCCATATTTACCTACCCTCTTGCCAACCACTTCTTCAAGCGTCTTGACAATTATTTGCACGAAAGCTGCTTCCACAACCAGAATGACTAAGAAAATGGTTTCCAAGAGTTCATGGACTCCCAAATCAGAGTTTTATACACTAAAGGAATAAACAAACATTTCTCATTGGCAACAATGTGTTGATTGTAATGGTTCCTACTTTGATTAGTAAAGATGTTTGAGCCTAGTTATAATGATTTAAAATTCACCTTCTGAAGCCACAGTTACTGTTTGCAAAGACCTAACAACACTGAATTTCTTTCCTGGGTTGAACCCCAAGAAAAAAAGAGGTTAGGGGCCTTGCTTTACTTACAGCTGATAGCTTTGCCAATCTCCTCTTGAGCTTTGGAAGTATATAAAATGAGCCAAATTGCCAATATCCGTTGAATCATCGAAAAAGCAAGAGAGTTCCAGAAAAACATCTACTTCTGCTTTATTGACTATGCCAAAGCCTTTGACTGTGTGGATCACAATAAACTGTGGAAAATTCTGAAAGAGATGGGAATACCAGACCACCTGACCTGCCTCTTGAGAAATCTGTATGCAGGTCAGGAAGCAACAGTTAGAACTGGACATGGAACAACAGACTGGTTCCAAATAGGAAAAGGAGTACATGAAGGCTGTATATTGTCACCCTGCTTATTTAACTTCTATGCACAGTACATCATGAGAAACGCTGGACTGGAAGAAGCACAAGCTGGAATCAAGATTGCCAGGAGAAATATCAATCACCTCAGATATGCAGATGACATCACCCTTATGGCACAAAGTGAAGAGGAACTAAAGAGCCTCTTGATGAAAGTGAAAGAGGAGAGTGAAAAAGTTGGCTTAAAGCTCAACATTCAGAAAAGGAAGATCATGGCATCCGGTCCCATCACTTCATGGGAAATAGATGGGGAAACAGTGTAAACAGTGTCAGACTTTTTATTTTTTGGGGCTCCAAAATCACTGCAGATGGTGACTGCAAGCCATGAAATTAAAAGACGCTTACTCCTTGGAAGGAAAGTTATGACCAACCTGAAGAGCATGTTGAAAAGAAGAGACATTACTTTGCCAATAAAGGTTCCTCTAGTCAAGGCTACGGTTTTTCCAGTGGTCACGTATGGGTGTGAGAGTTGGACTCTGAAGAAAGCTGAGTGCCGAAGAGTTGATGCTTTTGAACTGTGAGATCCAACCAGTCCATTCTGAAGGAGATCAGCCCTGGAAGGAATGACGCTAAAGCTGAAACTCCAGTACTTTGGCCACCTCATGCGAAGAGTTGACTCATTGGAAAAGACTCTGATGCTGGGAGGGATTGGGGGCAGGAGAAGGGGACGACAGAGGATGTGATGGCTGGATGGCATCACTGACTCGATGGACTTGAGTTTGAGTGAACTCCGGTTGTTGGTGATGGACAGGGAGGCCTGGCGTGCTGCGATTCATGGGGTCGCAAAGAGTTGGACACGACTGAGCGACTGAACTGAACTGAACTGAAAATGAGCAAGGAATGTGTGGTATGGTGCAAACCGAGACCAGCCCCGGGGAACGGAGCGGGATGGCGTCTTACCTCCTCCTTTACTGACCCCTCCGCGGAGATGACCTGCAGGAGGAAAGAGACAACCAGTGGGCGCAGCTCGCGAACAATACTGCTCTGACGCCCAGTGGCCACGGGCGCGTGACATCAGCGGCCTTCACCGCAGCGGTTCGAATCGCCCACCCAAGCTCCTCCGGCCGCCGAAAGTCCCAGAATCGCCCGGCGCCCGCTCAGGCTGGTCCGGCCGCCTGCCCGGCCCAGCGCAGCGGGCCTGGGCCTTGCGGGGCTCTGGGGACGGCCGGGCGGCGGAGTGGGCGTGTGCGGGATGCGGCCACTGCTCACCTTCCTCTTGGGCATCCTGGCTACGGGGCGGGCGAGAGCCGGGTGCCTGAGGGCCGCGGCGTGCCGAGAGCCTTCGCGAAGCGGAGTAGTCTGACCGCTGCCGCTCCTCCCGCCGCCCGAGCTGCTGGGACCCTCGGCAGGGATGGTGGGAGAACCGGATGGAACCGGATTGGGAGCCCGCCCCCTCCTCCCACCGCGTCCGCCGGCTGCAGGCTCCCCCTCCCCGCCGGCCGGGCCGCCCCTCGCCCTCGCCCCCGCCCATTGGCTGCGGGGTCCACCGCTCCGCGGCCCGCACCCCGAATAGGTGAGACCGGCCGTCACTCGACCACTGCGCCCCGCCCCCACTCTGGGCGCCCCCACCCGCCCGCCGTGTCGCGGGGCCCCCAGACCCAGGCGAGGAGGTGGGCCCCACAGGCGGCTCGCCCCACAGGCCGCTCTGGCCTGACGGTAGTTTGTTTGAAGCCGAGCCGCATTGTGCGGTCTTGCGCTGATTGGCGAATCCCGGCCACGTGGTCTCCGGGTGCGCCCACACACAACCCTCCGGGCTACCGGTTGGCAGCCAGGGACAGAGAAGCCCCGATGATAGAGTCCCTTCTTTGTAGGGTCGGAAGGTTTATAGTTCACAGAATGGGAAGGGAGAGACAACGTGTTTAACTATGAACCAGTTTTTCGCCTCACGTAGTTGTTCAGTCTCTCAGTTGTGTTCGACTCTTTGTGACCTCATGGACAGCAGCACTCAAGAAAAGGTATGACTCAATGAACATGAGTTTGAACAGACTCCCGGATATGTGGACAGGAAAGCCTGGCGTGCTGCAGTCCATAGGATCGTAAAGAGTCGGACACGACTGAGCGACTGAAGAAGAAAACGTCTCCAGGGTGGTGGTCTGCGGGAAGCGGGTCTTAGTGCGCAGGCGCAGGATGCGGGGGGCGGGGGGGGGGGGGGCGGGTCTTGGAAAGTTGGTGCGGGGCGCCACTGCGCAGGCGCGGGCCCTACCCGTGCTTCCCTGCTAGGTTTCTCGGGTGGGGTCTTTCTGCGTAGCTTCTTTAAGTCGTGCATTGAGGGACCAAGAGTGCTGGCAGTTCGTCTCAGGAGCTTAGTGGGCTTCTGAGTCTAACCCCCCTCCACACACACACCCACCCACACCAGGCCAAGGATGCTCACCTTCTCTCAGACCTCACCTGGACCACCGATCCCCTCCTGTGCAGAAGGGAAAGCACGTCCACCCAGCTTCCTGCCTGTTTTTTTTTTTTTTTTTAAACATTGGCTGACCTAAGCACCTTTCTGAGGTGGAAAAGAGCTTCAGGCTGGAGGTCAGAGCTGGAATTCCATAACTTGTGGGATCACGTCACCCAGTTTCTTTTCTTGCTGTTGTTCACTCGCTGAGTCATGTCCAATTCTTCGGGACCCCATGGACTGCAGCATGGCCAGCCAGGCTTCCCTGCCCTACGAGTTTGGTCAAACACGTGTCCATTGAGTTGATGATGCCATACAACACTTTAATCCTCTGTCACCCACTTCTACCCTCAGTCTTTCCCAGCATCAGGGTTTTTTCTAATAAGTTGGCTCTTTTCAGCAGGTGGCCAGAGTATTGGAGCTTCAGCTTCAGCATCAATCCTTTCAATGAATATCCAGGGTTGATTTCCTTTTGGATTGACTGGTTTGATCTCCTTGCTGTCTAAGGGACTGAAGAGTCTTCTCCAGCACCACAGCTTGAAAGCATCAATTCTTTGGTGCTCAGCCTTCTCCATGGTCCAACTCTCACATCTGTACATGACTACTGGAAAGCCCATAGCTTTGTCTATATGGATCTTTGTTGGCAAAGTGATGCCTCTGCTTTTTAATATGCTCTCTAGATTTGTCATAGCTTTTCTTCCAAGAAGCCACCAGGGTCTTTTAATTTCATGGCTGCAGTCATCATCTGTAGATTCTTTGCTGAATAAGAAACTTTTGTTTAAAAGTACCGCTTGAGAACACAAGAGAACACACTGGAGATATAGGAAACACCCTCTTTGAACAACACAAACCTTTCTACACATGGTCATCACCATATGGTCAATACCAAAATGAGATTGATTATATTATTTGCAGTCAAGGATGGAGAAGCTCTATACAGTCAGCAAACACAAGACCTGGAGCTGACTGTGGCTCAGATCATGAGCTCCTTATTCTGAATTTTAGACTTAAATTGAAGAAAGTAGGGAAAACCAGTAAGCCTTTCAGGTATGACCTAAATCAAATCCCTTATGATTATACAGTGGAGGGGATGAATAGAGTCAAGGAATTAGACCTGGTAGACAGAATGCCTGAAGAACATGGACAGATTTTTTTGTAACATTATTATAGGAGGTGGTGATCAAAACCATCCCAAAGGAAAAGATAGGCAGGAAAGTAAAGGGGTTGTTTGAGAAGGTTTTAGAAATAGCTGAGAATAGAAGAAAAGTGAAAAACAAAGAAGAAAGGGAAAAATACACCAAACTGAATGCAGAATTCCAGAAAATAACAAGGAGAGATAAGAAAGCATTCTTTAGTGAACAATGCAAAGCAATAGAGGAAACCAACCAATAGAATATGAAAGATGAGATCTCTTCAAGAAAATTGAAAATATCAAGGGAAGATTTCATGCAAAGATGGGCACGATAAAGGACTGAAGGTCTTTTTGTTAAGGACCTAATGAAAGCAGAATAGTTTAAGAAGTTTTGGCAAGGATACACAGAACTGTACAAAAAAGTCTTAATGTCCCAGATAACCATGATGATGTGGCCACTCATCCAGAGCCAGACATCCTAGAGTGTGAAGTCAAGTGGGGCTTAGGAAGCATTACTAGGAACAAAGCTAGAGGAAGTGATAGAATTCCAGCTGAGCTATTTCAAATCCTAAAAGATGATGCTGTGAAAGTGCTCCACTCAATATGCTGCAAATTTAGAAAACTCAGCAATGGCCAAAGACTGGAAAAGTTCAGTTTTCATTCTAACTCCAAAGAAGGGCAGTCCCAAAGAATTTTCACACTACCATGTAATTGGGCTCCTTCCACATAAACAAGGAGTACAGGAGTACATCAAGTACAAAAAATGATCAAATAAATAACCTTTGGGCTCTTAAAAAAATAAAAAAAAATATAATGTCGGTCCATGCACCAGTTCTTGTACAGGAGGGAAGATGTTACAAAGGACGTTATTTGGTTAACTGACAAAACTGGAACACAAATGGCAGATTAGATAAAATATTGGATCAACGTTTACTTCACTGTAGTTGATGAATGTACTATGATTATATAAGGGAATATTCTTAGTTGTATATTGAAAGATATAAAGTAAATGATAAAGCATAGGGTAAAATGTTAAATGTTAAAGTAGGTGAATATTAAAAAAAAGGGTACTGGGTTTTTGGACACCATTTATATATATTTTTATGTTTGAAATTATTTTTTTACTTGTTTATTTTGCTGCATTGGGTCTTAGTTGTGGCATGTGGCACCCATCTTTCCTTACAATGCAGGGGCTCTCTAGTTGTGGCATTCACGCTTAGTTGCTCTCAAGCATAAGTAAGTGAAATCGCTCAGTTATGTCTGACTCTTTGCAACCCCATGGACAGTAGCCTGCTCCAGGCTCCTCTGTCCATGGGATTTTTCTAGGCAAGAGTACTGGAGTGTGTTGCCATTTCCTTCTCCAGGGAATCTTCCCGACCCAGGGATTGAACCCAGGTCTCCTACATTGTAGACAGACACTTTACTGTCTGAGCCACCAGGGAAGTCCATGAGGGATCTTAATTCCTTCACCAAGGATGGAACTGGAGTCTCCTGCATGCTTAGGCAGATTGTTAACCACGGTACCACCAGGGAAGTCCCTGCTATTATTTTAAAATAACTTTTTTAGAAGAAAAAGCTCATAACAGTTTTATTTAGAGATGCATTTCTGGACACAGTAAAAGCCTATGAAAAATCGAGGTCTAAATGAGATTTATTGCACTAACAACAGTAAGAAGATCAATTTTTACCCTACTGAATTTTGCATATTCAGAATGGCTTAGCATAACAAAGAGAATGGTTCTAGCAATATTTTTCTTAAATAGAGGTGAAATTCACATGACATGAATTAATGCCTTTAAAGCATACAGTCCTATTCAGCCATAACAAAATATCAAAATAATGCCATTTATAGTAACACAGATGGACCTGCTGCTGCTGCTGCTAAGTCGCTTCAGTTGTGTCCGACTCTGTGCAACCCATAGACAGCAGCCCACCAGGCTCCCCTGTCCCCGGGATTCTCCAGGCAAGAACACTGGAGTGGGTTGCCATTTCCTTCTAGAGATAGTCATATTGAGTGAGGTAAGTCAGACAGAAAGATAGAAATATCATATGATATTGCTTATATGTGGAATCTAAAAAAGTACAAATGAACTTATCTAGAAAACAAAGAGTTACAGATGTAGAAAATAAGCTTATGGTTACTGGGGGTAAGGGGAAGGGATAAATCAGAAGATTGGGATGGACATATACAAATTAGTATTAATATTTATAAAATATCTAACTAATAAGACCTCCTGTATAATACAGGGAACTCTACTTAACCCACTGTAATGGCCTATGTGATAATATAAAAATTTAGGTATCAATAGAAATGGTTCTTGACACAAATTGGAAAAAAAGTATACAGTCCATTGTCATTCAGTACATTTATGATGCTGTTCAACCACTATCTAGCAATAACCTCTCTGCCTTGAAAGATATTTAACATTTGCACTTTAAAATTCTGCACAAATGCTTTTTAAAAACTAAGAGTCAACAGTTAAGAAAAAACAACAAAACAGCTCAAATTACAATCTGCTACACTTTCCTTTCTAATTAGCTCCTTATACACACATGTGCAGGCACATGCATATATATATATATATATATATATATATATATATACACACACACACACAAGAGTACTTGAATATTCAACTATCATAGAATGCAGTTTTTCAAGAGATCCTAATTCATTCATTGTTAGCCATCTTGGACCTAGGACTGGCTGCCAATATACAGACAAGATGAAGCCTCTGACAGCCACTGAGCAAGATGATGACTATAAGATTTGTGTAAGCGAGGTACCTGCCTGCACTTCATTTGTGCCAGTCAATTACTGAAACAAACACTACAGATTTTACTTAACTTACTCTGAATATCGATGTACCCCTAGCTCCCAGTGGAAAGATTGTGGGTCATTTGCTTGGTTCAACCTTGTATGTGATCATCGTCATTATTTAGTACAACCAAGTGGGCAAACCTAAGAAGAGGTGAATTCAGTTCCCACTGAACTGTTTCTTCTCTTTATTGCTTCTGTTTTCCCTGATTTGGGAATCACTGAAGCTCATGGCATCAGGTCCCATCACTTCATGGGAAATAGATGGGGAAACAGTGGAAACAGTGTCAGACTTTATTTTTTTGGACTCCAAAATCACTGCAGATGGTGACTGCAGCCATGAAATTAAAAGAAGCTTACTCCTTGGAAGAAAATTTATGACCAACCTAGATAGCATATTCAAAAGCAGAGACATTACTTTGCCAATAAAGGTTCGTCTAGTCAAGGCTATGGTTTTTCCATTGGTCATGTATGGATGTGAGAGTTGGACTGTGAAGAAAGCTAAGTACCGAAGAATTGATGCTTTTGAACTGTGGTGTTGGAGAAGACTCTTGAGAGTCTCTTGGACTGCAAGGAGATCCAGCCAGTCCATTCTAAAGGAGATCAGCCCTGGGATTTCTTTGGAAGGAATGATGCTAAAGCTTAAACTCCAGTACTTTGGCCACCTCATGCGAAGAGTTGACTCATTGGAAAAGACTCTGATGCTGGGAGGGATTGGGGGCAGGAGGAGAAGGGGATGACAGAGGATGAGATGGCTGGATGACATCACTGACTCGATGGACATGAGTCTGAATGAACTCTGGGAGTTGGTGATGGACAGGGAGGCCTGGCGTGCTGCGATTCATGGGGTCGCAAAGAGTCGGACACGACTGAGCGACTGAACTGAACTGAACTGAAGCTATCTCATTTTCACCTTGCAGTTAGTTCAGTGTTGCCTTCTGGGTGTGCCTGTCTTGAGAAGACTTCACAGGTGGGCCGCCCTCAGTCACTGACCCTAAATCACTCAGTTCTGGGCATGTCTCTGGTTCCTGCTGAAGTTCCTCCAAGTATCTGACCAAGATTTGGTCTCTATTAGAAAACTCATTTCTCCAATTGTTGCCGGCCAAAATCTTGGCTTTCTCTACTCACCAAAGCCAAATAAAAAATATGGAGAGAGAGTTTGGAGGAAATAGAAAGGTGGCTTTAATCCTCAGCTGGTGGAGAGGGGAACACAGTAGTTTTATGCCTCAAGAACTGTGCCCCCCGCTCCCCCCCCCCATTTCCATGAGGACTCTTGGTGTCGTCAGTCACTAAGCCGTGTCCAACTCTTTGTGGCCCCATGGACTGCAGCATGGTTGGGTTTCCCTGTCCTTCACTATTTCTTGGAGCTTGCTCAAACTCATGACATTGAGTCAGTGATGTCATCCAACCATCTCATCCTCTGTCATCCCATTCTCTTTCTGCCCTCCATCTTTCCCAGCATCTGGGTCTTCCAATGAGTCATCTCTTCCCATGATGTGACCAAAGTGTTGGAGCTTTAGCTTCAGCATCAGGTCCTTTCAGTGAATATTCAGGGTTGGTTTCCTCTCTGTATGAGGAGTCTAGGGACTGATATAAGATGAAGACTCAAAGCCAGGGGTCGGTGATAAGGAGCAAAAGTATTAGGGCCTCATATTCTTCCTTTTGCAATGTTTCAAAAACAGTCATTGGCTGGCCTCTGGTAGCCTCTGACAGTAGTATCCTGGTAGTTGGATCCATTGTCTTTTGTTTATTGTACTGTGGCCTTCTTTCTGATTTGTAAAAAGAGAAAAGGGGTGGTCTGTGAAGAGAGTGCTGCAAAGGTGAGCACCAGCTACAGGTTGTAATTAGCACAGAGTCAAAGGATAATAGGTGCAAAATGGCTTAGGGGGCAGAACAGAACACTTAGTTACAGACAGGCAGAGTCAGGGGCCAGAAAAGCAAACTTAGTTACAGGCTACCGATTAGGAACAGTTTAAGTAAAAACTAGGAATGTTTAGGTCTGCTCACTGTTCTCAAGAAAGGGAAAGAAAAACGTATTCCTCTTTTTTCCTTTTCACTGCAACAGTCTCAGTAGTGGTTTAACATTAACATAAAAGCCACTGATATAGGGCAGGAATACACAGAAGAACTATACAAAAAAGATCTTCATGACCTAGATAATCACGATGGTGTGATCACTCACCTAGAGCCAGACATCCTGGAATGTGAAGTCAAGTGGGCCTTAGAAAGCATCACTACGAACAAAACTAGTGGAGATGATGGAATTCCAGTTGAGCTATTCCAAATCCTGAAAGATGATGCTGTGAAAGTGCTGCACTCAATATGCCAGCCAATTTGGAAAACTCAGCAGTGGCCACAGGACTGGAAAAGGTCAGTTTTCATTCCAATCCCAAAGAAAGGCAATGCCAAACAATGCTCAAACTACCATACAATTGCACTCATCTCACATGCTAGTAAAGTAATGCTCAAAATTCTCCAAGCCAGGCTTCAGCAATATGTGAACTGTGAACTTCCAGATGTTCAAGCTGGTTTTAGAAAAGGCTGAGGAACCAGAGATCAAATTGCCAACATCTGCTGGATTATGGAAAAAGCAAGTAAGTTCCAGAAAAACATCTATTTCTGCTTTATTGACTATGCCAAAGCCTTTGACTGTGTGGATCACAATAAACTGTGGAAAATTCTGAAAGAGATGGGAATACCAGACCACCTGACCTGCCTCTTGAGAAACCTGTATGCAGGCCAGGAAGCAACAGTTAGAATTGGACATGGAACAACAGACTGGTTCCAAATAGGAAAAGGAGTACATCAAGGCTGTATATTGTCACCCTGCTTATTTAACTTCTATGCAGAGTACATCATGAGAAACGCTGGGCTGGACGAAGCACAAGCTGGAATCAAGATTGCCGGGAGAAATATCAATCACCTCAGATATGCAGATGACACCACCCTTATGGCAGAAAGTGAAGAGGAACTCAAAAGCCTCTTGATGAAAGTGAAAGAGGAGAGTGAAAAAGTTGGCTTAAAGCTCAACATTCAGAAAACGAAGATCATGGCATCTAGTCCCATTACTTCATGGGAAATAGATGGGGAAACAGTGTCAGACTTTATTTTTTTGGACTCCAAAATCACTGCAGATGGTGACTGCAGCCATGAAGTTAAAAGACACTTACTCCTTGGAAGAAAAGTTATGACCAACCTAGATAGCATATTCAAAAGCAGAGACATTACTTTGCCAACAAAGATTCTTCTAGTCAAGGCTATGGTTTTTCCTGTGGTCACGTATGGATGTGAGAGTTGGACTGTGAAGAAAGCTGAGCACTGAAGAATTGATGCTTTTGAACTGTGGTGTTGGAGAAGACTCTTGAGAGTCCCTTGGACTGCAAGGAGATCCAACCAGTCCATTCTGTAGGAGATCAGCCCTAGGATTTCTTTGGAAGGAATGATGCTAAAGCTGAAACTCCAGTACTTTGGCCACCTCATGTGAAGAGCTGACTCATTGGAAAAGACTCTGAGATGGGGAGGGATTGGGGGCAGGAGGAGAAGGGGATGACAGTGGATGAGATGGCTGGATGGCATCACTGACTCGATGGACGTGAGTCTGAGTGAACTCTGGGAGTTGGTGATGGACAGGGAGGCCTGGCATGCTGCAATTCATGGGGTCGCAAAGAGTCGGACACGACTGAGAGACTAAACTGAACTGAACCCCATTCTGTGAAGTGGTATGAAGAGGAATTGTTGTATTATGTCAGAGGTTCCAGTTTTTCTTTTTTTTTTTTGAGGGTCCGGTTTTGAAAAAGAAATGGTTTGGTGAAAGCCCCCAGTGGTGATAGTATCTTCTTCCAGTCTTGCTCTGGACTGAAATCCATTTGTGACATTATCACAATCTTTATTTTCTAAGGGATGGCTGCTTTCTTTTCTTTTTTTTTTTAACTTGAAAGTTGTGTGATGCCTGGATAGTGTTGTCAGCCTTCAACTGTTGGTGTTTTTTGTTGTTCAGTAGCTCAGTCATGTCTCTTTTCGACCCTATGGACTGCAGCATACCAGGCTTCCCTGTCTTTCATCTCCTGGAGCTTGCTCAAACTCATTTCCATTGAGTTGGTGATGCCATCCAACCATCTCATCCTCTGTCATCCCCTTCTGCTCCTGCCATCCATCTTTCCCAGCATCAGGGCATTTTTCCGATGAGTCAGTCTTTGAATCAGGTGGCCAAAGTATTGGAGCTTCAGCCTCAGCATCAGTCCTTAGAATGAATATTCGTGGTTGATTTCCTTTAGGATTGACTGGTTTGATCTCCCTGCTGTCCAAGGGGACTCTAGAGTCTTCTCCAGCACCACAGTTTGAAAGCATCAATTCTTCACCAGTCAGACTTCTTTATGGTCAGACTCTCATGTCATCCATCCTCTATGGTCCATCCTGTATGGTCATCCATGACTACTGAAAAAACCATAGCTTTGAATATAGGGCTCTTTGTCTGCAAAGTGATGTTTCTGCTTTTTGAGAGCTACCCAAATAGAGCAATAGGAGAGAGCTGAGTTACTCGAATTGGGTTGCCTTTGAAGACCAGGTACTGCTGGTCTTTTCTCACCACTGTTGTACTATCCTAGACTGGACACACTCCAGGTTTTTTTTTTTTTTTTTTTTTTTTTAAACCAAATCCTGGGGAGCAGGCAATACTGTCCTCTTCCTCCTGAAAGTGGAGACTGGTTTCCAGGAAATGGACACAGGAGGACCTGACTTCACTTTTCACAAGGTTGTTGCTGCATCCAATTCTTCTAAACTTTTAGTGGGTAGAGGTAGCCAGGGTGCAGCCTTGGCTGGTCTGGCTTCAGGGTAAGGCTATGGAGGAGAAGCAGGCTCCAAGCCTGTGTTTTGGTAAGCTTAGCATCACCTTTCCATGAAAATAATTCACTCTGTCTCTATTGAACAGTCACATCTCATATGTCTTCTTTAACTAGAAATTTGTAGAACCACAGCTCCTCCATTCATTTGGATTGGAAATTAGTTTTCAGACTCCAGCCAGGCAGAAGAGCTAATCATCTTTTGCTTTATCTAGTACACATAAATGGGATTAGCATCCATTTACTGCAAAAGCGTCATCTTCACCTACATGTGGGTTTGTGCGCAGTCGCTTCAGTACTGTCTGACTCTCTGCGACCCCATGGATTGTAGCCTGCCAGGCTCCTCTGTCCATGGGATTCTCCAGGCAAGAATACTGGAGTGGGTTGCCATGTGAGAATGGAACCCTGCGTCTCTTGTCTCCTGCATTGTCAGGCGGGTTCTTTACCACCAGCGCCACCTGGTAAGCCCTTTTTTACAGGTTGAATGTAACCATGGCCTTTTACGATACTACTTATTTTTCAGGTACGCAGTTTTGGACAGGGAGGCCTGGCCTGCTGCGATTCATGGGGTCGCAAAGAGCGACTGAGCGACTGATCCGATCTGATCTAATGGACTTCCCTGGTGGCTCAGACGGTAAAGCGTCTGCCTACAGTGTGGAAGACCTGGGTTCGATCTCTGGATCAGGAAGATCCTCTGGAGAAGGAAATGGCAACTCACTCCAGTACTCTTGCCTGGAAAATCCCATGGACGGAGGAGCGTAGTAGGCTACAGTCCATGGGGGTCGCAAAGAGTCGGACATGACTGAGCGACTTCACTTCACTTAGTTTTGAAATGTAAAGACTACTTACTGAACTCTACTTGCAAAACGTTTTTACGTTTCCTTGCTACTGTAATGACGGTCACTATTTACGGGACTGTGTCTTTAAAAATACAGTTGCTTAGGAATAAAGCTGAGTCAATTTAAAGAAAGTATTAATTACATAATAACACAAGTAGTTTGCTGATAAAACAAAACTAAAGTCACGGTGGAGGCCGAATTTGGAAAATATGTTCCGCAGAGATGAAAGAACCGGAGCAAGAAGGCTACGGAAGCCGGGAATGTAAAGAAATTAGAAGAAAAGATGGCCCCGCCTCCCGAAGCGCGGCTCAGTGCGCAGGCGCGGCGGCGCCCCTCTGCGGGTCGCAGTTCTCAATGCGCACGCGCGGCCGTCGGCGTGGTCCCCATGGAGCTGCTTTAGCGGACCCGGCGACGCCGCTAGCTTCTGAGATGAGCGCTGTCGAGGCCGACCGCTGGGCGTGGCTGCTGGTGCTCAGCTTCGTGTTTGGGTGCAATGTGCTCAGGATCCTCCTCCCGTCCTTCTCCTTTTTCGTAAGTGGCTACCTGGCCCTCCAGGGACCGATGGGGTCGCAGCTTTAGTCCTCGGCCAACCTGCGGTAGACATAGGGGTCTCCAGCTGGCCGCCTGAGGGCCGGATTCGGCCTGCTGAGGCGTCTCGGTTGGGCTGTTCTGTGTTCTAAGATGTTTTTGAGTGTGCTAGCGTTTGGGTACAAAGCTTTACCCCTAAATCTGGGTTTCTGGATTCTCGGTGAGAAAAAACAAAACATAATAACCTGCCCACACTTGGCCACGTTTTCACGTGGCAGCAGCCCTTAAGCCTGGAGTGCCCAGTGCCTTTCTGCCGGCCTCCCCCCTCATTTTTGTTATCCTCTGGTCCCTGGGGGCGGAGAGCAGCCTTCGGGTGCTGAGGGCCAGTGTTCGGCAGCCGGGGCTCGGGGAAATCCCGCCTTGTGTGCAGTGTCTATTGTGCCAGGTCCCAAGGGATGGGTCTCAGGGTGCAGGGGCTCCCATTCGTGGGGCGGGAGGGGTTGGAGACAGCATAGACAGAGAATCTCAGTGCTCTTCGTGTTGTTTCTTGTACCCAGAGGAGCCACGGCCACCTCGGAGCATTTTGCGGGGCGTTTTGCCCAATCATGAGTACAGTTCCTCGTGTTCAGTCGCCAGGACTGCTGTCACTGCCATCCCATCTTCCTATACCTCCAGGAGGAGGTGTCTGGCCCAGAGTCTAGTAGTTGTACTAAGTCATCCAGCTGGTGACTGATGGCTGGAGATTTGATCTTTGGTTTGTGATTCTCCAAGGTCTGCCCTTCTGGAGCGTGAATATGGATGGGGTTGGGTGGCACATTTGATGGGAGGTGTGTGTGGGAGACGTAGGGAGCTGTTCCCCGGGGAAGGGCGCCCTCTGTATGCCTACAGTGGTTCTGAGGAGCTGTCTGACTCAGACCCAGACTTCAAAGGTGGGGAGCACCACGCTGTAGCAGGATCCTGGGAACTCAGTTCTGCTATTCTCTCCAGATATAAATCTGCCCGGCGGTGATGGTCGGGTGTTTAAAGATAGACAAAATTTCTACTTCTTTTTCTTTTATTCTACCCTGGAAAAGACCCTGATGCTGGGAAAGATTGAGGGCTGGAGGAGAAGGGGGCGACAGAGGATAAGATGGTTGGATGGCATCACCGATTCGATGGACATGATTTTGAGCAAGCTCCAAGAGAGAGTGAAGGACAGGGAAACCTGGCATGCTGCAGTCCTTGGGGTCAGAAAGAATCGGTCACGACTGAGCGACTGAACAACAACTCTATTCTAGGACCTTACCACCCAAGTGTGTGCTAGTCTTTTTGTGACCCCATGGACTGTAGCCCACCAAGCTCCTCTGTCCATGGGATTCTCCAGGCAAGAATACTGAAGTGGTGGTAGCCATTTCCTCCTCCAGGGGATTTTCCTGACCCAGGGAACGAACCCGCATCTCTTATGTCGCCTGCTTTGGCAGGTGGGTTCTTTACCACTACCACCACCTTGCCCTGAGGCATGGGGAATTCTGTCTTAATCCCATCCCCCATTTAATCCCATCCCCCATTCAGAATTTTTCCTGATGCTGCCTTGTCTTTAAGATGATGTCCCAAGTACTTAGCATTGCATAAAATACCCTTGAAGAGCAGGCCCTTGCCCACTTTTCTTTCATTTTATTTTTTTAAAAATTGTGGTAAAATATACACAGCATGCAATTGGCCACTGTAACTACTTTGAGGTACATAGTTCAGTGGCATTGAGTCTGTTCACATCGTCGTGCAGCTGTCACCACCATCCATCTCCAGAACAGCTGCAGCTTCCTAAACAGAGACTCTCCCCACTGAACCGGGGGGTTAGCCCCGTGCCGCTTCCCCCAGCGCCTGGCAACCACCAGTTTACTCTCTTGTCTCTCTGAATTTGACTCTTCTGGGCACCTCGTATAAGTGAAATCATATTTTTCTGTCTTATATTTCATGTCCTTTTCCATCTGGCTTATTTCTTCACTTAGCATAATGTCTTTAGGGTTCATCCCTGTTGTAGCCTGTGTTAGGATTTCCTTCTTTTTTAAGGCCAAATAATATTCCATTGTATTTGGAGTAGGAAATGGCAACCCACTCCAGTATCCCTTCATGGAAAGTTCTATGGACAGAGAAGCCTGGTAGGCTATAGTCCATGGGGTCGAAAAGAGTTGGACACGACAGAGTGACTGAGTATGCACTTACGTATATACTGCATTTTGATTTTTACTCATCTTTTGATGGACATTGGGGTTGTTTCCACCTTTTGGCTATTGTGAGTAATGCTGTTGGAACGTTGGTATTATAAGTGTTTATTTGAATCTGCTTTCACTTCTCTTGGGTAAATATCCAGAAGTAGAATTGCTGGATCATACAGTAATTCTATTTTTATTTTTTTTTTGAGAAACTGCCATACTGTTTTCCACAGCAGCCACATCATTTAAATTCTCATCATTTCAATTTCTTCACATTCTCCATCACTTGTTATTTTTAGGTTATTATTTTTTTCTTTTTGGATAATAGCCATCCTAATGGATGCTGAGTGGCTTATCTTCATTTTCCTAATGATCAGTGATGTTGAATACCATCTCATGTGTTTATTGGCTATCAGTATATGGAAAATGTCTATTCTGCTCTGTGGCCTTTTTTCTGGCCATGCCACATGGCTTGTGGGATTTTGGTTCCCTGACTAGGGACTGAATCTGGACCCTCAGCCCTCTCAGTTAGAGGTAGTGAGTTAGATGGTCTAACTGCTGGACCATCAGAATTCCCTGCCGGCCATTTTTCCATGGGGCTTCAGGAGCTGTCCCTGGGAGAAGGGCATCCTCTGCAGGTGCACCTCCAGAGTAAGGGGCTGTGTTTTCACAGTTGAGTCAGACAGGGCTTCCCTCCTAGTTCAGTCAGTAAAGACTCTGCCTGCGGTGCAGGAGACCCGGGTTCAATCCCTGGGTCGGGAAGATCCCCTGGAGAGGGAAATGGCTACCCAGTCCAGTATTCTTGCCTGGAAAATCCCATGGACAGAGGAGCCTGGTGGGGTCCTGCAGTCCATGGGGTTGCGAAGAGTCAGGCATGACTGAGCGACTAACACTTCAGTTCTTCACTCAGATGGTAAAGAATCTGCCTGCAAAGCAGGAGTCTTGGGTTTGATCCGTGGGTCAGGAAGAGCCCCTGGAGAAAGAAATGGCTACCCACTCCGGTATTCTTGCCTGGAGAATTACATGGACAGAGGAGCCTGGCGAGCTACAGTCCATGGGGTCACAAAGAGTTGGACACAACTGAGAGACTTAACACTTACACTAGAAATTTTTTATATAGTCTGGATATTAACTCCTTATTAAATATATGACTTGCAGGTTTTTCTCTCATTTTGTGTGTTGCCTGGCACACCTATAGAATCACCTAGATTCTCCCTACGTATCCCCATCTCTCTCTGCCTCATGTTGGCTGCTGCTGCTTAGTCACTTCAGTTGTGTTCGACTCTGTGCAACCCCATGGACTGTAGCCTGCTAGGCTCCTCTGTCCATGGGATTCTCCAGGCAAGAATACCGGAGAGGATTGCTATGCCCTCCTCCAGGGGATCTTCCCCACCCAGGGATCAAACCTCATCTTAGAACCACATACAGAACTAATCTCAGTTGTTCAAAGAGGCTGTTGGTTTTGTATTCCTCAGTGAATTGTTCCTGGGCTTCCCAGGTGGCTCAGTGGTAAGGAATCCACCTGCAATGCAGGAGATGCGAGTCATTTTTTAAAATTAATTTATTTTTTAATTGAAGGATAATTGCTTTTACAGAATTTTGTTGTTTTCTGTCAAACCTCAACATGAATCAGACATAGGTATATATATCCCCTCCCTTTTGAACCTCTCTTCCATCTCCCTTCCCATCCCACCCCTCTAGGTTGATACAAAGCCCCAGTCTGAGCTTTCTGAGATAAAACAGCAAATTCCCATTGATTATTTTACATATGATAATGTAAGTTTCCATGTTACTCTCTCCATACATCTCACCCTCTCCTCCCCTCTCCCCATGTCCATAAGTCTGTTCTCTATATCTGTTTCTTCATTGCTGTCCTGCAAATAAATTCTTCAGTACCATTTTTCTAGATTCTGTATATATTCATTAGTATACAATATTTCTCTTTCTCTTTCTGACTTACTTCACTCCGTATAATAGGCTCTAGGTTCATCCACCTCATTAGAACTGACTCAAATGCATTCCTTTTTATGTCTGAGTAATAGTCCATGGTGTATATGTACCACAACTTCTTTATCCATTCATCTGTCAATGGACATCTAGGTGGCTTCTATGTTCTAGCTACTGTAAATAGTGCTGCAATGAACAATGGGATACATGTATCTCCTTCAATTTTGGTTTCCTCAGGGTATATGCCTAGGAGTGGGATTGCTGGGTCATATGGTGGTTTTATTCCTAGGTTTTTTTTTTTTTTAATTTTTAAGCTTTACAATATTGTATTAGTTTTGCCAAACATGGAAATGAATCCGCCACAGGTATACCCGTGCTCCCCATCCTGAGCCCTCCTCCCTCCCCATACCCTCCCTCCCTAGTTTTTAAAGGAATCTCCATACAGTCTTCCATAGTGGCTGTATCAATTTACATTCCCACCAACAGTGCAAGAGTGCTCCCTTTTCTCCACACCCTCTGCAGCATTTATTGTTTGTAGACTTTTTGATGATGGCCATTCTGACCCGTGTGAGGTGATATCTCATTGTAGTTTTGACTTGGATCTCTCTAATAATGAGTGATGTTGAGCATCTTTTCATGTGTTTGTTAGCCATCTGTATGTCGTCTTTGGAGAAATGTCTGTTTAAGTCTTTCCCCCACTTTTTATTGGGTTTGTCTTTCAGGAGATGTGAGTTTAATCCCTGAATCAGAAAGGTCCCCTGGAGATGGAAATGGCAACCCACTCCAGTGTTCTTGCCTGGGAAATCCCATAGATAGAGAAGCCTGGCGGGCTACAGTCCATGAAGTCGAAAAAGAGTAGGACACAACTTAGCGACTAAACAAACACAAAAATAACAGCTATAAATAAGACCTGTCATCATCTCCAGCTCCTTCCCCAAGCTTACAGCAAACCTAAGCCCTGCAGCTTCCACATTCTCACAAGAAATTATTGCTGCAGTCTGCACATGCATGAGTCTTGTGCCTTATTAGATGGCTGTTTGTCATTCAGGTGAAAGATACTGGGTTTGTCCTTGGACCTGGGTCATACACTTTTGCTGCATCCTACTGCTGTATAGGCTGTCTAATCTCAAGCCAGTTGTTGTCGTTCAGTCGCTAAGTTGTGTCTGACTGTTTTCAGTCCCATGAACTGCAGCACACCAGGCTTCTCTGTCCTTCACTATCTCCTGGAGTTGGCTCAAACTCATGTCCATTGAGTCGATGATGTCATCCAACCATCTCATCCTGTGTTGCTTCCTTCCCCTGCCCTCAATCTCATCAGTCTTTTCCAGTGAGTTGGCTCTTCACATCAGGTGCCGAAAGTATTGGAGCTTCAGCGTCAGCATCAGTCCTTCCAATGAATATTTAAAGTTGATTTCCTTTAGGATTGCAGTCCAAGGGACTCTCAAGAGTCTTCTCCAACACCACAGTTCAAAAGCATCAATTCTTTGGCGTTCGGTCTTCTTTATGGTCCAGCTCTCACATCCATACATGACTACTGGAAAAGCCATAGCTTGACTATGTGGACCTTTGTCGGCAAACTGATGTCTCTGCTTTTTAATGTGCTTGTCTGGGTTTGTCATAGCTTTCCTTCCAAGGGGCAAGCGTCTTAATTTCATGGCTGCAGTCACCATCTGCAGTGATTTTGGAGCCCAAGAAAATGAAATCTGTCACTGCTTCCTCTTTTCCCCCTTGTTTGTCCTAAAGTGGTGAATCAGTAGGGTAACCGCCACAACAATCAAGATAAAGAATATCTGTGACCTCTGAAAGTCCTTTTCCCCACCCAGCAGTTTCTTGGTTTACAAAGTTTAAGCAGCATCTATGAACTCCTTCCTCTTAAGATGATTCTGTGGTTTTTAGAGCTAGTTGGGCACATTCCTGTGTTCTTCTCTAGGGTGGATCTGGCCGGAGTGTATGTCCTTTAGTTAGAGTGTAGGGCAGTGGTCAGTCCAGGGCAAAGTGGACAAGACGAGCAGAGCGGAGGTCTGGCTACAGGCTCAAGGCCTGCAGGAGGCTTCGCAGTGGTAAACATGGTGTGCTGCGGCGCAGGCGCCCTCTGGCGACCGAAGGGCCTCATTGCTCGGGTGCCGGAAAGCGGCCCTGGTGGGGCGTTGAGGGGAGGGGCGCGTCTGCGCCCCTGGAACTGAAGAGTCACCACACTGTGCCGGGCAGCGGGCATTGGGGCTAGAGGAACAGACTCAGTTATTGTGCACCTGCTATGTACCAGTACACTGAAATGTTTATATATTTTAAAATTTGAAACAAACACAGATGTGCAGAAAAGTTCAATAGAAAGAACTGGTTTTGTTTCCTGAGCCATTTGATAGTAAGTTGTGACCCTGAACACCCTCTTTCTCTTTCCACGAGGCTTTAGGGTATAAACAGCGGCCTCGTCCACAGTCCAAACGTTAGGTACGATCCTCCTGTCCCATTCAGGGTTCTCTGTCCTGACGAGGTCCTTCCGAGCAGAAGGACCTTCGTCAGGGTCGTGTGTAGCGCATACTTGTCAGGCCTCTCTAGTCTGGAAGGAGTCTTGGTCCTTCCCTGACTTGTGTGGCTGACGTTCCCGAGGCTCGCAGGGCAGTGGTGTTGCACGATGGCGTTCTGCGGATGTCTCTGTCCGATGTTGGCGGGTTTGTCACATGAAGGATGCTGTGTTTCATTACATCTCATCAGGTGCTGTGGGCATGGATTTGGGGATGTACACGCATCACTCGGGGCCAATCCCGAGGGATTCTTAGTGCCCTACAAGGTCGCCCGTGGACCTCTCTGTGTGCCCCTGTGAGAGTGGTCGCCTCTCTCTCCCCTGACTCTCTCGGGACCCTCACTCGTCCTGGTCGGTTTGGCACCCCCTGGCAGCCACTGCCATCTGGAGTCTGGGCCATTGGCGTTCCTGGCAGGTGTGTGTGTGTGTGTGTGTGTGTGTGTGTGTTGTGGGGCGGTGCCTGGGAAGGGCGTCAGGGGTGGCGAGAGTGGGTCCCCTCCACTGTCTGGGCGCTAGGAACACCTTGGAGAGGGCGCCTGGGCCAGCTGCTTCCCATGGGGGCCCTGGCTGTGCAGGCATATTCTTTGCAAACATTTATGTCTGTTATTTCCTCTGTCTGTGTGTCTGGAAAGGCACGTGTCTCCAATTTTAATCTACCCCTGCAGGACTCATTCTAGTTCTCCATGGATTTTTATTTCTCACTCCCTTTTCTAACGGTGAGAACACTGCTACTATAATCCTTAGTAGGTTTACTTGACTAGCTCAGTGCTTTGTAAATGGTCCTCGGTCTCCAGCACTGCCCCATCCCTCTCTGGGGCTCTGACACCATGATAGGCTGGGTTCCTTCTTCCTGTCGTGTATGCTTATGTATGCCCCCCTCACCTGCTGGGACTCTGACTCATGCCAGGCAGCTCCTCTGTAGGAGCGCTGTCTTCACCAGCCACCACTTCATCTCTGACACCCAGCACCCACCCCTGCTCTGCCCTAATTGAGGACAGAATTGAATTCTTAAGGGCGGGAAGAGGATGTGGGATCCTTGCCACCTGAGTGCAGCTCTGGGGGTGGAATCAGTTTTCATCCTATAATCACAGTTTTACAGTAAAAACGAAGGCTACGTACATTTGTGCTATAGCAGCTGAAGGAAAGGCATAGTTGACAGGGGACTCGCCTGCAAGGAGTCTTTATCTGTGCAGTGATTGTGGGCAGCGTGCCCAGCACATGCAGCAAAGCCAGGCTGTGGAGGTAAAGGGCAGCTTGCCCAGGGGCAGGAAGCAGCAAGCTGATAGGACGGAGGAGGAGGTGGGGGACAAGGCCCTGACCCCGCTGTTTCCTCCCCCAGATGTCCCGGGTGCTGCAGAAGGACGCAGAGCAGGAGTCCCAGATGCGAGCCGAGATCCAGGGCATGAAGCAGGAGCTCTCCACTGTCAACATGATGGACGAGTTCGCCAGATATGCCAGGCTGGAGAGGAAGATCAACAAGATGACGGATAAACTCAAAACTCATGGTACTGTGCTCAGCTGTAGCCTGGAAAGCTTTGTAAGAGCTGATTCACAGAGAAGCCTTTATATGAAGATGCATAGCATACACCCTTTGAGCTTCAATGTTCTGATGTTGATGGAGAGTTTTAAGTTGTCTGGAAGAGACCTGACAATAATTCTTACTTTCTCCTTAGTTTGCTGGTGAACCTTTGCTTTCTAAACACAGACATCTGGGAATTCCCTGGTGGTCCAGGGTTAGGACTCTGCACTTTGACTGCTGGGGGCCCAGGTTCCATCCCTGGTCCAGAAACTAAGATCACACAAGCCTTGAGGTGTGGCCAAAAAAATTTTTTTTTTAACTCAAAAAACAAAACAAAAAAACCCACACAGAAAGCTTTAACATCCTCTTAGATTTTCTTCATTCTCTGTAGGCTGATATTCTCAAATTCAACACTTTTCTGAGAGAAGCCCAGGAAAATCTTACAGTGAATTTTCAAGGGCTTTTGAGAACACTATAAAAATTGCCCAGGAGTCTCCTTATCTGAGTGTTGACTTCAGGGTGGGGATCAGGTCTTACTCAGCCACTGTTCCTAACTCTCTCATGGGATGGAGAGGAGGTCAGCCTGTGTACCAAGAGTGTGTGTGGCTTGTAAAACACACTGAGGGAGCTTCCACAGGCCTGAGACAAACTAGACTATGGATTAGTGTTCTTTGTGGGCTGGGAAGTCCGGAAAGAAAGTATAGTTCTGTTGGTGAAGTGCGTTGTAAAATGAATCTCTGATTTAGATGAATAGTTTTAAGAGTTTTTAAAATTAAAGCTTCAGGTCTCATAATCTGTTTGTGATTCTATTTTAAATAATGGCATGGTGAGTGATTTTTAAGAAATTCCATTTTATATTTTCTAAGCATGGTGAGCAAATGTTGCATACATAGTTAGAAAATATTTAATGAGAGGAAAAAACATTTCTGTGTTCTTGAATATTTTCTTTATTTTATTTTTTTTTTAAGGACTGATATCATTTGTTTTTCCTTTCAGTGAAAGCACGGACAGCTCAGTTGGCCAAGATAAAATGGGTTATAAGTGTTGCCTTCTACATATTGCAAGTAAGTGTCCTGTTGTGTCATCTGGGGTCATTGAAGTCCTCCAAAACCGTGTGACCCAGAATCCAGGCCTGGGAATTCAGGCTTTCCCACTTTCAGCTGCCGGCTGGTCCTGCTAGTGTGTGACTCTGAACACTGTGAATTTCTAAGTTAGACTTAAAAAAAAGCACCTTTCTTCCTCTTAGTCTCTTTTAGCTTTTCTCTTTGTTGTTGTTCAGTCACTAAGTTGTGTCTGACTCTTTGCAACCCCATGACTGCAGCATGCCAGGCTTCACTGTCCTTTACTATGTTCCAGAGTTTGCTCAGACTCATGTCCATTGAGTCAGTGATGCCATCCACCCGTCTTATCCTCTTCCGTTCTCCTCCTGCCTTCAGTCTTTTCCAGCACCAGGGTCTTTTCTAATGAGTCAGGTCTTCACATCAGGTGACCCAGGTATTGGAGCTTCAGCTTCAGCATCAGTCCTTCTGGTGAATATTCAGGGTTGTTTTCCTTTAATGTTGACTGGTGGTTTGATCTCCTTGCTAGCCAAGGACTCTCAAGAGTCCTCTCCAGCACTACAATTAGAAAACATCAGTTCTTCAGCCCTCCACCTTCCGTATGGTCCAGCTTTCATATCTGTACCTGACTGCTGGGAAACCACAGCTTTCATTATACAGACCTTTGTCAGCAAAGTGATGCCTCTGCTTTTTAGTATGTTGTCTAGGTTTGTCACAGCTTTTCTTTTTAGCAAGCATCTTTTAATTCCGTGGCTGCAGTCACCGTCCACAGTGATTTTGGAGCCCAAGAAAATAAAATCTGCCACTCTTTCCACTTTTTCTGCATGTATTTGCCATGAAGTGATGGGACAAGATGCTATGATCTTAGTTTTTTGAATGTTGAGTTTCAAGCTAGCTTTTTCACTCTCCTCTTTTACCTTCATCAAGAAGCTCTTTAGTTCCTCTTTGCTTTCTGCCATTAGAGTGGTGTCATCTGCATATCTGAGGTTGTTGCTATTTCTCCTGGCTACCCTCTCCAGTATTCTTGCCTGGAGAATTCCATGGACAGGGGAGCCTGGAGGACTACAGTTCATGGTATCTGTAGTCAGACGTGACTGAGCTTTTCTCTTTAAGAATTGTTAAACGTTGGAATTTTTTTAGCACATGAGCTTCTCTGGAGTTCTTCCATGTTGCAGTTTTGGGAGCCTGGGGGGTCAAGTCAGAGAGCATATTATTATTTTTTCATCTTCCTATTTGCTTTTATTTATTTTTTTATTGGCGGATAATTACTTTACAATGTTGTGGTGGTCTCTGCCATACATCTGCAAATCAGTCATAATTATATACACATATCTTCTTCCTTTGGAGCCTGCCTTCTGCCTCCATTCCGCCCCTTAGGTCATCACAGTGCCTTGCTGGGCCCCCTGTGCTGCACAGCAGCTTCTCGCTGGCTATCTGTTTTACACATGATGGTCTATGTGTGTCAGTGCTGCTCTCTCTTTTCCACCCTCTTCTTCCCCTGCTGTGTCCACCAGTCCTTTCTCTGAATCTTTTTTTTTCTTCTCTGTGATAGGTTCATCAGTACTATTTTTCTAGATTCTACATACATGCGTTAATATTTGATATTTATTTTTCTCTTTCTGACTTACTTTGTATAACAGGTTCTGGGTTCATCCACCTCACTACAACTGACTCAACTTTGTTCCTTTTTATGGCTGAATAATATTTCATGGTGTGTATGTACCACAGCTTCTTTATCCATTCACCTGTTGATTGACATCTGAGTTGCTCCCATGTCCTGGCTGTTGTAAATAGTACTGCGGTGAACACTGGAGTATGTGTGTCTTTCTGAATTGTGGTTTCTCCAGGTATACGCCCAGCAGTGGGATTGCTGAGTCATAGGGTAGTTTTATTCTAGTCTCCATACTGTTCTGCATAGTGGCTATACCAGCTTACATTTGCACCAACCGTGCAGTAGGGTTCCTTTTTCTCTGCGTCCTCTCCAGCATTTATTGTCTGTTGCTTCTGTTGTTTAGTCGCCAAATCGTGTTTAGTGCCAAGTCTTTTGTGACCCCATGGACTGGAGCCCACCAGACTCCTCTGTCCATGGAATTTTCCAGGCAAGAACACTGGAGTGGGTAGCCATTTCCTTCTCCAGGGGATCTTCTGACTGAGGGATCAAACTTGCATCTCCTGCCTTGACTGGCAGATTCTTTACCATCTGAGCCACCCAGGGAAACCCTTTTGTTTGTAGTTGATAGCTTATTTAGACATTGTATTTTCTAAGGTGGTCAGTGATGTGGCGGTTGCTTGTCACCCATGTAGATGACGAGTAGCTGTCTATCCCAGTCAGGGGACACCTTATTCTCACCCAAGTCCAGCACCATTGCTTCCCAACTTTCTCATCTGGTGGATTTTCCCTTGTTTCATTTCTCGCCCCTGCTCCTCTCCCTCCACCCTGAGGTTGTGGATGGGCTGCACCGGAGGCTAGAAGCTGCTTTCAATGATCTCCGAGTATCAGTGCTGGGAGCCCTGCCCCCACAGTCCCGGTGGTCTGGGCGTGTGAGGACTTTGATCCTGGGGCAGTCACTTTGCTACAAGAGAGGTTTCACAGGGACAGGAGTTGCGAGAGCCGCGCTCTTAGGTCTGGTCACCTGGGTGGCATCTTCAAGACCATGGAGAGGACGGAAGACAGCTGACAGAACGCTGCTGGGAAAAGAGGGGCCGTTGAACATCACAGAGGGCTGCTGCTGCGCTTGGGTTGAGGATGGGAGGAGCAGCTAGTTTTCTCAAGGGTCCGAGAGACATCACTTTTGTCACAAACGAGGTGTATTTAGCATAAGCTGGCCACTTCGAGGAGTTGCTTAATGGGAAGGGAACACTTACACTTTGGAGACCTTGGATAATGTATCAGCTAATTTAATCGTGTGTGTGGATGATGAGGACTGGATTGGCTGGGAATGAGGTCACTGATTGGGCGAGTTTCCTGTTTGTCTTCCCGTTTCCTTGTTTTCCGTGGTGGTGGGTCGTGTGATGGGCAGGGTGTCTCTGTTCACCAGCCGTGTCTCCGCAGGCCGCCCTGATGGTCTCACTCATCTGGAAGTATTACTCTGTCCCTGTGGCTGTGGTGCCAAGCAAGTGGATAACTCCCCTGGACCGCCTGGTAGCATTTCCTACGAGAGTCGCAGGTGAGAGGGTTCTGGCAAGCGTGGTGGGGGAGTGTGGCTAACGCTGATGTGGGGCGTGTACAGTCAGGTGACCTCCCCCTGCCGCCTGGGGTGAATAGTGCTTGTGTCCTCCCCTCCCACGAGGCTTGCGGCGAAGAAGCCAACACCAGGAGAATTTACTTAACTAGTCCCGCATGACCGAACTGTGAACTGGCAGAGCTATAATTCAGCCCAAGCCTGCCTCTGCAGTCCAAGGCCAATACCATGGTCTGATACCCGTTTTTTGAAACACCACTTCTAATTCCCAGATTCAGTGGCTCCTTTTGAATTCACACTATGCTTAGTCCCTCAGCAGCATCTCCTGCTGTTGGCCATTCTTTCACTTTTGAAAGAATTTTGTTCAGATGTTAAATCAGTCCATGTCATGGGAATTCTCTGGCAGTCCAGTGATTAGGAATCTGTGCTTCCACTGCATGGGGCTCAGGTTCAATCCCTGGCTGGGAAACTAAGATCCTACATGCCACCTGGCATGGCCAGAAAAAGAAAAAATAGTGCATGTGTTTGTAGAATGAGTAGAAATATCAGAAAAAATTTTTTAAAGACTTGGATATCCCTCTTAACATTGTGGTGTATTTTTTCCAGTCTTCTTTGCTATATATTTTTATACAGTAAAAGTTATCTGGCACATATAATTTTTACCCTTCCTATTATTTAAGCCTTTTCCCACATTGGGCTTCCCTAGTGGCTCAGACAGTAAAGAATCTGCCTGCAATGCGGGAGACCTGGGTTCGATCCCTGGGTTGGGAAGATCCCCTGGAGAAGGGAATGGCCACCCACTCCAGTATTCTGGCCTGGAGAATTCCGTGGACTGTATAGTCCATGGGGTCACAAAGGGTTGGACACGACTGAGTGACATTCACTCTCCCATATCATTAAGTTTCTTCACATTAGCAGACTGAAATGCTGCTGGCTATGCTGAGAGGGCAGCTTACGGGGTTTCTTTATGAAGGAACTTGGAGTAGCTGTTCTTCAGTTAGGTGTGTTATCTACTACTTTCCCTGCTAAAGGACGTTTGTTTCTGTCCCGGGTTGTTGCTGTGGAGTGGATGCTGTAGGACACGTGCTGCTCGGCCAGTCTCTGGCTGGGATTTGTGGTCACACTGGCGGTGAATTACTACATCAGCTTAGCCAACCCCCTTCCTTCCCCTCCTCTTCCCCCTTTCTGGATTCAACCAGGAGGGCACGGCCAGTGGTTCTCAGTGGTCCTGAGCCGAGGAGCTAAGAGGCCACCCTTCCAGGCATCTTGTGGCCTGCCGTCCTGTCTCTCAGCATCAGTGGGGCAGGGAAAGCCCGGAGAAACATTGCTCCGTGTTTGTAATGCTTTTGTGAGGAGGGAAAGACAAGTGGTCTGAGAGGGTGGTCCTACAGTCAGTTAATAATAATGTCAGTCAGTCAGTATGTAAATAATAAATAATACAGTCAGTCATAAGTAATGATGCACAGCTCTCAGGCAGGAAAGAGAAATTCAAATCGTTGTTTATTGTTCTGAGTAATTCCTGCAGGTCCGTGAATCGGTAGAAAGCATGATCAGTTTGAACCCACAGAACACAAACTTAGACCTAGCCCAGCATGACTCAGAGAGGACTGGCGTGCTCCGTTTGCCAGAAGTCAAAGGCAGCAGGGGCAGGAAATGTGGGCGGCACTCCTGCATGCTCTCATGTTGAATTTCTTTGTTTTTAGGTGGTGTTGGAATTACCTGTTGGATTTTAGTCTGTAACAAAGTCGTGGCTATTGTGCTTCATCCTTTCAGCTGAAAACGAAGATAAATTCGACTACAGCACTTTCAAGAACAAATTTTCACTTAGGAGGTTGCAAGTCTGACTTATCCTTTTTTTTTAAAGAAACACAAGCCACAGATTAGTTGTTGTTGAACATGTTTGTTCTTGGACTTCATGTTGAGATTCTTAGAAGAATCACGATTTTCTATACTTGTCATGGGCCGTGAAGGTCAGTCTCACACATGTGCACTGGCCACCATGGCACCAGATTTGGGACGAGAAGCGTGTGACATTATGGGCTACACGTTGTTACTTGTGATCGGCACTCGTGACATGTTTTAAAGGTCATCTTGCCAACTGGAAAGTCAGATTTTTCTAGTAACGTAAGTGCTTTAAAGAGTTGGAGCTATTTTTAATCCCGATTACCAAGTAGCTTAATTTTAATACCACTACTAGAATTTGAAAATCTGTGTTTTAATTTCATGCAGTAGTACTGGGAGAGTAACACTAATTGACAGTGCTCTTTTCTTCCTCTGTTTCAAATGTCATTGTTGGGCAAACCTTCAGATACTGTCTACGTATTTGAAGCGAATGTTTCATTGCTGTGCTTTATAAATGTATTCTTGAACCCATAATGCATTGTTTTATGCTTAAACTGTGTGTTTTATAAAGTATTTCCAATGAAGGGTATTTTTTAAAGCATATAATTTTTATGCTCTGTAGAATGGAAGAAAGTTAAAAAACAAGCTAGGACCCCTGATTAAATTACTTTGAGTGACTGCTTGTTTGCCCCATCAAGTACAATTCTGCTACGTATTTTTTAAATCACTTTTTTCTAATTAAAATTTTTGCAAGCGCTTGTGTGACTTCGTTCCTTATGGCCACTTTTTGCTACGACTGATCTGTGGTGGGAGCTTGTACCGATGACTAAGTGGGACTCAGCCCTGTAAAGCCAAATACTAGCGTGAGTTTTTGTTTTGTTTTTAAAGTATTTATTTGAATTGAGGTATAATTGTTTTATGATGCTGTGTTAGTTTCTGCTGTACAACAGCATGAGTCAGCTATATGTAGACATATATCCCCTCCTCCTTGAGCCTCCCTCCCACCCGCCTGTCGCAGCTGCCGTCTACGTCATCGCAGAGCACCAAGCTGAGCTCCCTGTGCTTCACAGCAGCTTCCCACTGGCTGTTTTACACGTGCTGGTGTGCGCGTCACTGCTGCTCTTGCAGTCTGTCCCACACTCTCCTTCCCTGCTGTGTTCACTGGTCCACTCTCTGCACATGTGTCTCTGTTCTGCCCTGTGGAGAGGTTCATTGGTACCGTTTTTCTGGATTCTGTATATATGTATTAATATGTGGTGTTTGTTTTTCTCCTCCTGACTTCATACTGTATGACAGACTCTAGGTCCATCTGCATCACTGCAAATGACCCAGTTGCTTTCCTTTTTATGGCTGAATACTCATTATATGTGTGTACCACACCTTCTCTATCGCGTCCTCTGTCAATGGACTTCTAGGTTGCTTTCATGTAGCACGAATTTTAAAAAATCATGTGTGTATCTTGTACTCCCTGATGCTGTGATAAGTAAGCTTATTATTATTTCTGCTGATCATGCTATGAAGGGACCAAGCACTGTGTGGCTTCAGTCAGGTGTCACCAGAGTGGGTTTCGGGTTCGTCTCAGACTCACTCAGCCCCAGGCTGCCCCAGCTCTGGGAGACTATGCAGAACGGGCAAGACAGCCGTGCTTACGGCCAACACCAGTGTCCACCATCCAGTCACCTCACGGTTTGTGTCAGCCGCAGGGGATGAGCGCTGACCTCGTCCTCATCAGTGGAGGCAATTACAGCAGCACAAGGAGGCTGCGGGGTCTCGGGCCCCTGGGCAGCCGCATGCCCAGTGTGATTTTATGAGCTGCAGGCATAAATGGCGGGTGACAGTCCACAGTCGGGTGGCCAGGTACCCACCCCCAGGCGCATCCTGGGGTCACTAATCCATGAAAGTCCCCTGGGCTAGATCCTCATTTCTCTACTAAGGATATAGTCTTTCTGCACGCATTTTGACAGATTTCACTGAGGCTGGAAGAAAAGGTTTATAATTCACAGCTGTTCCCTTTTTTCCACATACATTAATAATAGTTTGTGAAGATTAAATAGGGGGCATTTAAATGTCTGTCATGTTTCACATCCTTGTGGTTTTTGAAAAGTTTTTTTTTTTTTTAATAGTAAATGTGGGACTGAATTCAAAAGATACAAAAAGCTGTGATAAAAGTACATCCTCTAAGCTTCTGCTGTCACGTCCCTCAGGTTTCCAGAGTTGTCACTGCTGCCAGTGTCTTCCAGTGGTATTTCATACCTTTGTGAAAATTGATACATGTGCTTTTAAAATAACTTTTTAAAAGTAACACCTAAAAAACTCTCCACAAAAAGTTTTATTTATTTTTTTAAAATCCTAGCTGGAAAGTACAGAAAAGGAACTAGGAAGCGAAGTCTCCCGAGATTCCACACAACTGGGACTGTGGTGTCATCGTTTGAGCTTTTCCTTTCTTTCTAAAATTTTATGGATAGCTTTAGGTTTTGTGCTCCTATTAAAAATTGCTGGATATGGTTTGTAGCCTCACATGAAAATAGACATCTGTTTGATTTAAGATACGTCTAAAGTGGGAATTCCCTGGAGATCCAGTGGTTAGGATTCTGTGCTTTCACTGCCAGGCCAGGGTTTGTTCCCTGGTGGGCGAACAAAGATCCCACAAGCTGCAGGCCGCAGCCAAAAAAAAAATTTAAAGTTCTCTTCATACCGGTTTGGTTTGCTCTAAATTTATGATAAATCAAGCAGGGAAATCTTTTTATATACAAACCCACAATCATTTTAGTATGTGGTTAATACAGTCTGTTACTGGCACAGGAGGGTGGAATGCTACCTCGGCTAGTTTACTCTTCCTTGACATGGCCAGACTGTTTGGCCGCCCATGATTTTTCTTATACACAGGTCTGTGGGGGCAGTGTGTGTGTGTGTGTGTGTGTGTGTGTGTGTGCATGCAAGTATGTGTGATGCCTCTTCTGTCCAATCTATATTTTGTATGCTGAGTCACTTCAGTCGTGTCCGACTCTTTTGCAACCCTATGGACTGTGGCCCGCCAGGCTCCTCTGTCCATGGGATTCTCCGGGCAAGAATACTGGAGAGGGTTGCCATGCCCTCCTCCAGGGGATCTTCTGAACCCCAGGATCGAACCCCCTGTCTCTTATGTCTCCTGTTTATATTTTATTGGACCTTTAAGATTATTTATGAAGCTTTTTCTGACCACTTTAGATGATAGTGATTTCTTTTTTCTTCCCCTCCTCGTCTGAACATCTGAAGTAGCGTCAGTATGACTAATCTGTCAACACATTTTGTATTGACTTGTGATATCTGCTATTGTGTGTTTTTATTCCTAACGTTTGGTGGTGGCTTAGTCCATAAGTCCTGTCTGACTATTTGGCGACCCCATGGACTGTAGCCTGCCAGGCTCCTCTGTCCGTGGGATTTTCCAGGCAAGAATACTGGAGTGAGTTGCCATTTCCTTCTCCAGGGGATCTTCCTAACCCAGGGATCGAATCGCAGTCTCCTGCATTGCAGGCAGATTCTTTACCATCTGAGCCACTAGGGAAGTCTGATTCCTAATGTTCAGGTACTTCTTTTGTGATAAAGGGTTTTCCTTCTGTTGATGCTGTAAGTGCCTTTAGGGCCAGAGGCTGTTGCTTAGGCTTTTTTATACCCCTCCCAGCATGTTGTAAGTCAAAACCCAGGAATATTTAACCTAAAAAAAAAACTCCACCAAATAATGGTTTTCACCTAAGGCCCATGTACACCTTTTCAGCGAGTATTCATAGTTGAGCTGTTACCAATTAGCAGTTAGGGGATCTTCCTTGGGTGCTGTTCTCTTACAAGTTCATCTTGGAGCCTTTTGGTGGTCTCACCGGATCCATAGCTCTGTGTGTTTGCACCCCATGTGGATCCTGGGACACATGGCTCATTTTCTGTCTGGGTTCACTATTCTTTTCCTTTTGGGGGCGGGGGGTGGTGTGCACACCATGCTGCTTGTTGGGTCTTAGCTTGTTGGGCCAGGGGTCAAACCTCTGCTCCCTGCGGTGGAAGTGTGGAGTCTTAGCCACTGGCCCTCCAGGGAAGTCCCAGGTTCACCATTGTTTGTGTGTGTCGGCTTTGCTGCCTGCGTGTTTGGAACATAAAGTGTACGCGTTCCTCTTTCAGTATGGAGAGCACCGACTCTTGCTGTTGAGTCCAACCTTAAGTTGAATGAACGCTGTGTATGCTGCTGATGCTTTAGAGGTTGCTTGTGCTTTTGGTGTCATTCCTAAGACTCCATTGCCAGATCCAAGTTCAAAGGTTGATGCCTCTGTTTTCTTTTCAGAGTTGTATAGTTTTAGCTTTTACATTTAGGTCTTTGGTTCATTTTGAGTTAATTTTATATACAGAGTGAGGTAAGGATTCAGTTTTATTCTTTTACATGTGGGTATCCTGTTGTCCAGGCTTCGCTGATGGCTCAGTGGTAAAGAATCCACCTGCCAACGTGGGAGACCTGGGTATGCTCCAGGAAGATCCCCTGGAGGAGGAAACGGAAACCCACTTCAGTATATTTGCCTGGAAAATTCCCTGGACAGAGGAGCCGATAGTCTACAGTGCATGGGGCCACAAAGAGTTGGACACGACTTAGCAACTGAGAATGCACGCATGCAGCCTGTTGTGCAAGCACCATTTGTTAAAGAGACTTAAATCAGTGGACTATAAATACATGGATTTGTTTTTTGGACTCAGTTCTGTTCCATCCATCTACATATCATTCTCATACCAATTCCATGGTGTTTTGATTACTGTTGCTTGGTAGTAAGTTTTGAAATTAGGAAGTGTGAAGCCTCCAATATTTTTCTTTTGAAAGATTTTTTTGGCTGTTCTAGGTCCCTTGTGATTCCATCTGAATTTTAGAATCAGCTTTTCAGCTTCTTCAGTGATGTTAGCTGGGGTTGTGTTGCCATCTTGACATTATCTTTCAGTCCTTGTGCACAGGGTGTCTTTCCAGTTATTTCGATCTTTAATTTCCCTCAACAATGTTCTGTAGTTTTCAAATGATAGACATTGCATATCTTTTGTTAAATTTATGCATTAGTATTTTATTCTTTTAATGCCATTATAAATGGAATTGTTTTAAAATTTCAGATTTTTTGTTTCAGGTATATAGAAATAGATTTTTGCATATTGATCATGTTTTATTGCTCCTCCCCTCACCTCCTTGGAGCAATTCTCTCAGGGCTACTTGAAGTGCTGCCTCCTGGGCTTAAAGTCCTAAAAATTCTCAATAAATAAAACATAACTCTCAACTTTAAGGCTGTGAATATTTTTTTAAGTTCACACCCCATAACAACCAACTCTCTGGGACACCAGCTTGCTGTCCAACAAGTTAACTCAGTTCTGACAAACTTTACCTGGAGATGGTTTCAGATGCCACAGGTGAAGGTCTCAGTACCTTCACTGCCCCCTCCCCTTCTCCCACTTCAGATGCCAATCCCAAGTTAGGTTGTCACAGTGCTTCTGACCGACCAGTTAAATATCAGAGGTTCCCACAGCCCTCTCCTCAGCAATTGCAGTTTGATTAATTTGCTAGAGCTGCTCGCAGAATTCAGGAAAACCATGTACTTAACTGTTTTGCTGTTCAGTTGTTAAGTCATGTCTGACTCTTTGTGACCCCATGGATTGCAGCACACCAGGCTTCCCTGTCCTTTACCATCTCCCAGAGTATGCTCAGACTCATGTCCATTGAGTTGGTGATGCCATCCAACCATCTCATCCTCTGTCGTTCCCTTCTCCTCCGACCTTCTGTCTTTGCAGGGACTTTTCCAGTGAGTCAGCTCTTGGCATCAAGTGGCCAAAGTGTTGGAGCTTCAGCTTCAGCATCAGTCCTTCCAATGAGTATTCAGAGTTGATTTTTTTTAGGATTGACTGGTTGGATCTCCTTGCAGTCCAAGGGACTCTCAAGAGTCTTCTCCAGTACCACAATTTGAAGGCATCAACTTTTCAGCACTCTGCCTTCTTTATGGTCCAGCTCTTACATCCATACATGACTACTGGAAAATCTATAGCTTTGACTATACAGACCTTTGTCTGCAAAATGATGTACATTTACTAGTTTTATTACCAGTTTTATTATAAAGGACGGGATAAAGAACCCCAATGAACATCAAGAGGAAGGAATTTGTAGGGCAGGGGCTTCATGCCTTCTGCGGGTATGCCAGTCTCCCCAAATCTTCATGGGGTCACCAACCCAGAAGCTCCCCACCCCTGTACTGTTGGGATTTTATGGAGGCTTCATCATGTAGGCATGTAGGCATGATTGTCTTTAACTCCATTTCAGCCCCTCCCCACTCAAGACAGTGGAATGCATGGCTGACAGATCCAAGCTTCCAACCATGGCTTGGTCTTCGTGGTGACCAGTCCCCACCCAGGAGCCATTCAGGAGCCACCCAGAATCAATTCATAGAAAAAAGACCCTCCCATCACCCAGGAAATGGCAAGGGCTTCTGGAGCTCAGTGCCAGGAGCTGGAGGCAAGGACCAAAGACCAGAACAAAAGATGCCCTTGGTGATCTCATTACTGGAATCGCCAGGGTTTCAGGAACCTTGTGCCCAGAACCAGGGGCAGAGACCATGACATGTTCTCTGTTTTATCTCACAATTACCTTTTGTTTTTCACATCTGTCTCTCCCATATGTTTTGAAGTTGATTTTTGCTTTAGTGCTTACACTAGATTTTTGCTTTAGTGCTTACACTAGATTTTTATATCAGAGCTTAAAATTTAATATTTTACTCTTATCAGCAGTGTAAGACTCACAACACTTTAACTCCAGTCCTTTCCTCCCAGTGTGAATGCTATGCTTGTCATAAACTTATATGATACAGGATACTTCAGCTGTATCTTCCTTTTTTGCAAGACCATGAGGGATCAATTATATAAAACTAAATTCCTTAACTTGTTCATCCTACTGTATAGCACAGGGAACTCTGCTCAATGTTATGTGGCAACCTGGATGGGAGGGGAGCTTGGGGGAGAATGGATACATGTACGGCTGAGTCCCTTTGTTGCCCACCTGAAACTGTCACAACATGGTTAACTGGCTATATCCCAATACAAAATAAAAAGTTAAATAAAAAACAGTAATGTCGGGGCTTCCCTGGAGGCATGGTAGTAAAGAATCCATCTACAAATGCAAGAGACACGGTTCTGGGAAGAACCCACATGCTGCGGAGCAACTAAACCTGTGCCATAACCACTGAGCCTGTGCTCTGGAGCCCAGGAACTGCAACCACTGGGCCCACGTGCCCTGGAACCTGTGCTCAGCAGCAAAAGAAGCCACTGAAGTGAGAAACCCATGAGCTGCAGCTGGAGAGTAGTCCCCTCTTGACGCAACTAGAGAAAGGCCTGCTCAGCAGTGAAGACCCAGCACAGCTGAAAATAAATACAAAATTTTTAAAAGCAGTAAGTCACTTAAAATTACACATTTACTACTCTCTTGCATGAGACCTTTTAAACATCTCAAGTCACTTTTCTCCTGCCTGAAGTTTATCTGTTAGGATAAGGTTCACAAAACACTATTTGTAAAATCAGGCAGCAGCTGGACTTGGCCTATAGGCTGCGTGTGTTTACTTTATTGGAATGCAGCCATGCCCTGAGATGTCTGGGCTTACTGAAACAATTCCTTTGATATACATGTTTACTCTCCAGGGCCTGTATCCTGTTTTTCTCCATCCTGAATTTCCCTTGGCCATCAGGGGCAGCTGCAGTGGCTGATGGTTTTCTGGCCCCAGCATCCTTTGTTTACTGAAATGGCAAATGAGATTCTTTGTCCACAGTGGTAATAACACTAACATGTTAATAACTCGCAGAGCTGACCCCGTTATCTATTGTTCCCGTTGGTTCTCTTAGCACTTTGTTTTCTTGTGTCTTTCTCTTACCTCTCTTGGGAATTTCTTGAGGCCTGGATCAAAGCTAGCTTCTTCCAGAGAGGGTTTGCCTATCTACTGCCCTGGGGATACCACTTGCCTTGATCACTTTAAACTTTAGATTTTAAATACTGGGTAACCATATGGTTAAGGCTATGGTCTATTAGCCATGTATGGATGTGAGAGTTGAACAATAAAGGAGGCAGAGTGCTGAAGAATTGGTGCTTTTGAACTGTGGTGCTGGAGAAGACTCTTGAGAGTCCTTGGACTGCAAGGAGATCAAACCAGTCAATCTTAAAGGAAATCAACCCTGAATACTCTTAGGAAGGGCTGATGCTGAAGCTGAAGCACCAAGGTGCTTTGGCCACCTGGTGGGAAAAGCTGACTCGTCAGAAAAGACCCTGATGCTGGGAAAGATTGAAGGCAGAAGGAGAAGAGGGCAACAGGCAATGAGATGGTTGGATGGCATCACCGATTCATTGGACATGAACTTGGGCAAACTCTGGGAGATGGTGAGGGACAGAGAAGCCTGCATGCTTCAGTCCATGGGGTTGCAAAGATTAGGACACAACTTGGTGACGGAACAACAACCCAGTTCAGGCTTTCCTGAGGATGAATGCTGATTACGGTTACAGAGTTTCAGAGTTTAAGACAGTTTGGGAGCTCATGGAGGCTGGATGTCCCCTTATGTGGGAGGGAACTCCTCTGAGACTCCTACTTGGGCTGGTTTTGTCCTCTGGGTTTTATCCTGGAGGCTTTTTGGATACTTATCAAATGCTCGGTGAACTAGAAATGTCCCCACCATGTCAATTAACAGAGGATGCTGCGGCCACGGTGTTGCAGCCTCCCCAAGGTGAGTGCCAGTGGAACAGGATGCCCGCCATCTAGTGGTCAACTGCTGCAGCTGCCCTGACAGTGCGCCCTGAGGAGACTCAGCATGTGAAAAAACAGGATTCTGGCCTCAGAACAAGTGTGCATCAAAGGAATGATTTCAGTGAGCCCAGACTCTTGCATCTTCCCATATGTAGGTGCACTAAATTCCTTAACTTTAGATGCCTGGTTTTCTTTAACAGTCATCTTTAGATGTTCTGACTACCTGGTCTTTGTTGTGAAAACTATATACCCTGGCTTCCCACCTTGCTCGCCTCTTCAGAGCAATCCCTCAGAGTGACCTGAGATGATGAGTCCCAGGCTTAGGTCCTCAGTTTTGTCTGTGGAATAAAGCATAACTTTTTTTCAGTCGACAACCTGTTAGGCAGAAGCTGACTTCAGAGCCCTCCTTCCTGCCTCCCTGGTGCCCACTTTCCTGAGTGTTTACCCGCTCAACAACTGATCAAGAAATGTGTTTATATAGTTACTATGGCATTTTTAGCCTTTTTACAGCAGGAGACCCAGAGGACCTTGTATACCAGCCTACATGAAATGGCTCTCTTGTTTTTATTTTGAAACCTTTTTTCCTCCTGTTTACAAAATTGTGTTCATTATAGAAAATCACAGTTAAAAAAAAAAAAAAAAGCCAAGAATAAATTTAAAAATTGGCCACAATCTCAGAAATAAAAAATTCATCATTTTAGTTTATTACTCTAACTTCCTACACCTATAATTTTTAAAATAAGATGACCAGAAAAATAACCATTTTAGTTTATATTAGATTATATTTTAAAATATTCCCTACAGAAGCTCTTTTAGATTGCTCTGATTTAATGTTACGATTTGTGCTTTTCTTGTGGGCATAAGAAAAGATCCCCTAAAAATCTCCATCTGCTATAAAGCAGGAGTAGGTGTTGGAATATTGTAATATTACTCTGTACACCATTTCATTCAATCCTGTATATTCATTGGAAGGACTGATGCTGAAGCTGAAGCTTGAATACTTTGGCCACCTGATCCAAAGAGCTCACTCATTGGAAAAGACCCTGATGCTGGGAAAGATTGAAGGCAGGAGGAGAAGGGAATGATAGAGGATGAGTTGGTTGGATGGCATTATCAACTCAATGGACATGAGTTTGAGCAAACTTTGGGAGATGGTGAAGGACAGGGAAGCCTGGTGTGCTGCAGTCCATGGGGTTGTAGAGAGTTGGATACGACTTAGCGAATGAACACCACCACCACGACCATTTCTAAGAATCCTTTTAGTACATTTCTCCAGAATGTAGAGCTGAGCAGTTGTATAATGTCATGTGCATTAAGGTCTTCCCCTCTAGAAGCCTCTGAGAATTCTAACTCTCCTCCCTCCCTCTCTCCCCTTATCTTTTTTTTTTTTATTCCCCCCCTATGATTTTCATAAAGATCAAAGCTTATGCCAGTTCTAGTATTTATCTCATCTTTGGTTTTAAATATAATTCTTTTCCAACCATGACTTCTGTTTCCTTTGGAAAATTTATTTGGCTATTCCCAGTTTTCAAAAGGGTGTTGCTATTAATGAAATAAAGCTCTTATTTTATGGTGAGACTTTAAACATAAACATTTCCTCTGCCCAATTGGGCCTTCTCTCTCCCCTTTGGTGTCTGTTGTGTGTCTGCATTAACCAGACCTCCTTAGGAGATAACATTCCTTCTTAGTCTCAGGAAGGATCACCACTGCTCAGGAAGATAACCTCCCTTCTTGATGTTACAAGGTCATGGTGATTCACTGTTTGTATGTGTAGATCTGGATTGTGTAAACTAGCAACAGTAGATAATCTTTTGATAGATAACCCTTTGCCTTAAAAACTTACATAACTTACATAACTGCACAAAACTTACATAACTGCACTTTGACCTTTAGAGGGCGGAACAGTCCTAGAGCCTTCTGAAAGGTTGACTCCAGGTTTTAATCCTCAGCTTGGCTTGAATGAAGTTTAACATTTCTTAGATCAACTACAGTCTTAGATCAACAATATTACACACCAACCCATAAACATATTTGAAAATAATATGGTCTAAATTATAAATCAGTTCAGTTCAGTTGCTCAGTTGTGTCCGACTCTTTGTGACCCCATGAATCGCAGCATGCCAGGCCTTCCTGTCCATCACCAACTCCCGGAGTTCACTCAGACTCATGTCCATTGAGTCAGTGATGCCATCCAGCCATCTCATCCTCTGTCGTCCCCTTCTCCTTCTGCCCCCAGTCCCTCCCAGCATCAGGGTCTTCTCCAATGAGTCAACTCTTCGCATGAGGTGGCCAAAGTATTGGAGTTTCAGCTTCAGCATCATTCCTTCCCATGAATACCCAGGACTGATCTCCTTTAGGATGGACTAGTTGGATCTCCTTGCAGTGCAAGGGACTCTCAAGAGTCTTCTCCAACACCACAGTTCAAAAGCATCAATTCTTCGGTGCTCAGCTTTCTTCACAGTCCAACTCTCACATCTATACATGACCAATGGAAAAACCATAGCCTTGACTAGACGGACCTTTGTTGCCAAAGTAATGTCTCTGCTTTTTAATATGCTATCTAGGTTGGTCATAAATTTCCTTCCAAGGAGTAAGCATCTTTTAATTTTATGGCTGCAGTCACCATCTGCAGTGATTTTGGAGCCCTCAAAAATAAAGTCTGACACTGTTTCCACTGTTTCCCCATCTATTTCTCATGGAGTGATGGGACTGGATGCCATGATCTTTGTTTTCTGAATGTTGAGCTTTAAGCCAACTTTTTCACTCTCCTCTTTCACTTTCACCAAGAGGCTTTTTAGTTCCTCTTCACTTTCTGCCATAAGGGCGAAAAATAAGTTACCCTTATACATACAATACTTTGGCAACAAAGGTCCATCTAGTCAAGGCTATGGTTTTTCCAGTAGTCATGTATGGATGTGAGAGTTGGACTATAAAGAAAGCTGAGTGCCGAAGAATTGATGCTTTTGAACTGTGATGTTGGAGAAGACTCTTGAGAGTCCCTTGGACTGCAAGGAGATCCAACCACTCCATCCTAAAGGAAATCAGTCCTGACTATTCATTGGAAGGACTGATGTTGAAGCTAAAAACTCCAATCCTTTGGACACCTGATGCAAAGAACTGACTCATTGGAAAAGACCCTGATGCTGGGAAAGAAGGCGGGAGGAGAAGGAGATGACAGAGGATGAGATGGTTGGATGGCATCACCGACTCAATGGACATGAGTTTGAGTAAACTCCAGGAGTTGGTGATGGACAGGGAGGCTGGCACGTTGCAGTCCACGGGGTCACAGAGAGTCGGACACTATTGAGTGACTGAATTGAACTGAACTGATATTATGAATGAAGGTAAGTTAATTAACATTGGGAATACAGTCTCCTCTGTACAGTCCTAATATAAAATATTCTAAGTATAATGAATATATTCATTAGGACTGAGCAGCTAACCCAGTGGACACTAATTATTACAATATACTGTTTTAAAGATTGATAGAAAAAGGGTTAAGTTACAGGTATTCAACACATATAAATAAAAAATATGGACTCTTGGGTGTACTTGAGGAAAGTGTTAATAACCAGGGCAGGATATTGGATACCCAGTTTACCTGAATAAGAGATGCTCAAAAATAATTTTCATAAAACCAAGCTTGGTAATCAATGTGCTTTTTTGTCTTTTCTTTAAAAAAAAAGGGAGAGAGAGAGCTTCTCTTTCAGAGCTGCTTCCATGTTTTTAAGTTACAATGCAGTCTGATTCCTGATAAGGTTCTGACAGGTATGAGATGTGTATGTTTTGGGTTGACTAACAGACTTATTAGCTATGGAGCCCCATGGAATATTGAAATAATATAATGAATTAGTCTTCCAAAAGATAGTGGACATGTTTCAGTTGTAGGAAAAAAGATGTAATTTTGTATTTGAAATGTTGTAATTGGCTAATATACAATGAACTTTTAAAATTAGATTAGAAATAAAACAAAACCTTAATTTTAAAAAATCAGTTTAAGTATTGAAAACACACACATTAAAGTTACAAGACTAAAGGCCCATAAAGCCAGAGTGGGTTAGGATACTGATTATATTTAAATAATTATCTTTCTCTTTCCTTCTGTGGGTGAAGATGACTTAATAGAATTTACTCCAGTTACTCCAGAATCTCCAAAAGCATTGCTGGCGGACGCCTGGCTAGAGGGTAGATGATGTATCTTCGTACTCCGCAAAGTCTCCTCAGGCTCTTTCATAACAGTAGTACTTGTTTGGTTGTTTTTTAAGACATAGTCTGATCCAAAAAGTTCCTCCATTAGATTGCTTTTCTTCTCCCTGAAAGTTGTGTCTTTTGCCTTTGTTCTGTAAGATTTAGCGAAGGAGGGTTCGTAGGCGATGGCAGGGTGCTCCAGCTTCATTTCTTCCGAGTGACTGTGGTGCTTGCCTGTGCTGTGAGGGTAACTCGTGCTGCCTGCGTTGGCCGGCCCACCTGAGGCGGGAAGCCCGTGATGCAGGTTTTCGATTGCTTCCGTGAATGAATAATGCTTTCTTTGTCTGAAGGGTATTTTGATATGTGGAGCAGCATTTTTATCTGGCATATCACCCATGTCACTGATTTCTGGACTTCTTTTAAACTTGTATTTTTCTGTATCATCTTCCTGACCACCTTCCCCTACGGGATGGATTACTTCAATTCTTTTTGGTGGTAGTTCCTGTTCTTCTTTCACTAAAGTGGTCTTCTTTTCTTGATTTTCTATTCTGTCTCTCTGTTGTCCAGTATTCTTCAGAGATGGTTGTGCTTCCAAATGTTGTTCTTCCTTGGATAAATCTGTAGTAGAAAAATGGTCAATTTATTGATCTTTAAAATTAATAGATTTCTGTTTCAAGATGGCATGTTGAGCACACTTATTTACACCTCCTGACAAGCACATTAAAATGACAAAGAGGAAATGAAAGTAATGCATACAACCCTAGAATACAGGGAAAGGTGCTATTAGCAGGTCTGATATGTTATACTTTTGTAGAACATACCAGATAAGTGAAAAGTATGAAGCCAAAAGAAAATGATGCTCATAAACTTTGCCAATATATTACTAACAGATGTTCAACATCACCAGCTAGGTTGTGCCAATTAAAAAAAATTGAGAGTATTTTTCACTCATCCAATTGGCAAGTAATTTTCAGAACTGGTGAGAATATCGGTAAATGGAAACCTTTGTTCCCCATTGGTGGATGAGTAAGATGGTAGGTAGTTTGGATGGTGATTTGGAAGTATCTATCAAAATTTTAGGTGAGCATGCCCTTAGACCCAACATTCCCTTTTAGAACCAAAGCCTACCAAAATATACAAAAGTGTGTCTAAGGATGTTCACTGTAGCCTGATTTAGTAAGAGTGAAACATCCTGAATATCCCTGGAAGGAGTCCTGGTTGAATCAATTAGAGCAAGTGCATGCATGCTAAGTCTCTTCAGTCGTGTCTAACTCTTTAGGACCCAAGAACTGTAGACCCCCAGGCTCCTCCATCCATGGGATTTTCCAGGCAAGAATGCT
Source organism: Bubalus bubalis (assembly GCF_019923935.1). Taxonomy (NCBI): domain Eukaryota; kingdom Metazoa; phylum Chordata; class Mammalia; order Artiodactyla; family Bovidae; genus Bubalus; species Bubalus bubalis. The sequence goes on from NC_059157.1 coordinate 184,413,625, forward strand.
GAAGTCGGTTGCCATTTCCTACTCCAGGGGATGTTCCCGACCCAGGGACCAAACCCAGTCTCTTATGTTTCCTGTGTTGACATTGGCAGACAGATTCTTTACCATTAGTGCCACCTGGGAAGCCCCCAAGAACACGTGGGGCTCTGCAATCTGGGCAGTAATTATAGAGAAGGAGAAGGTAGCATGTGTTGACAGAAGAGACAACTGCAGAACACCGTCGAGCGTAGAGATGCTCTTTCCTCTGCTGCTTCTTCCCCAGGCACCCAGGAAGTCCTCTGTGCAGCCCTCTGCTCGTCCCAGGACCAGACCTGCATGGGTTCTGAGGAAACAGCATCACTCCCTGCCAGCCACTCAGCGAGGCCATTGTTTGTGAGGGAGAATGGGGACACAGTTGGGTATGCAGAGAGTTGAAATGTTTTCTCATGGGAATAAATTCTTGAATAAAATAATTTACCTACACTCTAGGAAAATGAAAAAAAAAATACTAGGAGAAAGTAGTATGTTTCAAGAATTAACGGTGAGCCTAGAAGCTAGTCAAACATATAATGACTTCTAAATAACTGTTAATGTTATTATGCCCTATAACACCTGATGAGAATGTTAACATTTGAGACCATGGGGGTGCCGGGGTCCAGCCCCGGCTGATCCAGGGTATTCGAAGCGGGGACGGCGTCGGCGACTTATTTAATTATTTATTCATCAAAGATATAAAGAGTAATAGAATAAGGATAGCTCAGTGAGGAAATTCAGTGGAGAAAAGCGGCTGAAATAAGGATAGCTCAGTAGGAAAATTCAGTGGAGAAAAGAAGCTGAGTGGCTTGGTTTACGCGGAAAATCAATATAACCCGTGACACCAGGTTAGCTCTGACCACGGAGGCTGCAGGCGCCCTCTCGAATAGCGGAAGGTGCCCCACCTTAGACACCTTCTCGAGTGGGTCTTAGAAGCCCAGGCAAATAAATGGTCGCAGAGGACATCCGCGCTCCAGATGGACACTCAGCTGGAATTTGGGAGAGAGAGTGACATGGGGAGACCAAGTTTCAGTGAACAAGGCCCGCACTTTATTTTCCAAAGTAGTTTTTATACCTTAAGGTATGCATAGAGGATAATGGGGGAAGGGGTGGAGTCATGCAAGGACAGCAGTTCCTGGTCCTAATCGAAGCCAGGCTTTCAAACTTATCATATGCAAAAGTTCAGGTGATTGACATCATCTTCTTGCCCGGAGGCCTGTTAACATTTTAAGAAACTTATTTTTCTCTAAAGGTGATTATTCCAAAGTCAGGCGCCAGCCTTCCGAAAAGCATTGGACAAAGCGGCATTTTACATTTCTATACACCCATTATATCAATCAATACACTGCCAAGGACACAGTAGGTAAGGAGTATGGAGACTTAGCAGCAAACATTGGCCCAACAAGTGAAAAACCCTTCACCAATACAATTTCTAATCAATCTTTTAACTACTCAAAGGAATCTGTGTTTAGGCAGTTTAGAACATCTCCTGCCTCTCACAGTTGGGAGGCTCTGAACAATCACATGTGGCCGGGAAAACCCATTCAGGCAGGCTAGAGGATTTCCAAAGGAGTTTGTAGGTTGAAACACTGTCACATCCAGGAATTATTAACTGGAGCTGTAAGCTAACTCTCTTTTCAGAGAGAGGTAGTGGGGGACAGCCCCCCGTAAAGTCAGAGGTGTAGGTGAAAGCACAAAGCAGAAAGTAGGCAGACTCTGGTTTTGGGGGTAGATGCTCGAGAATTTCCAGGGGGACTCCTGAGGCTCGATCCCGCCTTTGCGTATGCCGAGCCTCCTTCCTCATGACCTTTGTCATGGGCGGAGTGCCTCACGCTGGCTCCCGGCAGTGATAGAATTCCAGTTGAGCTATTCCAGATCCTCACTCAATATGCAATATGCCGGCTCCCAGCATGGGGGGAACATGCTTGTTTTCCCCTGCCTCCCCTGCCCCCTCCTGGCCTCCTTCTGAAGCAGAAGTGGGTCTGCTCCCTCCTTTGCTCCAGCTGGTTCCAGCTCCTGGGGACTTTCCTGGAGGCCACAGCCTTTGTATGACTCCTCCTCTGGCCCTGGCATCCCTAGGACATTCTGTGCCAGGAGTAGGTCATGTCCTTACTGGTCTCTCCTGAGCTGTCTGGACTCAACCTCATCCTTCCCTCCACCCACCCTCACCACCCCCTCCTTAGTCTGGACCCTCTTTTTCATACCCATTGCCCTCCATCACTGCCGATCTCCCCAAGGGCACAGGATCCCGAGGGTGTGGCATTTTCCCCCAGTATTTGGAACCGTCCCAGACACACAGTATATGCTCAGAAAATATTTGTCAAGCAAATGAAGAAAATTTCTAGGACAATATGTGTGTGTGTTAGTTGTTCAGTGGTGTCTGACTCTTTGTAACCCCATGGACTGTAGCCCACCAGGCTCCTCTGTCCATGGGATTCTCCAGGCAAGAACACTGGAGTGGGTTACTGCTGGGAGCCAGCATGAGGAACTCCGCCCATGGCAAAGGTCATGAGGAAGGAGGCTTGGCATACGCAAAGGCGGGATCGAGCCTCAGGAGTTCCCCTGGATATTCTCGAGCATCTACCCCCAAAACCAGAGTCTGCCTACTTTACTGCTTTGTGCTCTCACCTCTGACTTTATGGGGGGCTGTCCCCCACCACCATCTCGCTCTCTCTGATAAAGAGTTAACTTACAGCTCCAGTTAATAAAGTTCCTGGGCATAATAGGAGTGTTTAAATCCAAACCCGTCAGATGGCTCTCTCACTTGCCTGACAAGTTTACCTGGACTCCTACAGCTATGCATATGATAGTTTACAGTCTCCCAACCACTAGAGGCATGGGAAGCTTAAGATATTCACATAGCTTAGAGCCTCTCGGAGAGTTAGAAGCTGTCAGAATAAAACTAGTAGAAGATTTCACTGATGAGCCAATGCTTGCTCCCAAGTTTCCACGTCCCCTGTATTGTATCCTTGAATGTATATTAATTAATATAGTTGGTATGTAGAAAAAATAAGTAGTGGCCTTGGTGTTAGCAACTTTAGACCCTTAAGGTAATAAATTCTTTCCTTTGTTGTAAACCCACTGCACCTCTGCCCTATAGGAATGCAACTTTATCTAACACCTTCAGAGGATGGCGCCAAACTTTAAAATAATTACTCTTAGAGAAAATAAGTCTTATGGTTGACAAACCTTTGTAAGAGTCATAAAATGTTAATAGGCCTTCTGGCCAGAAGATGATGTAAATCACCTAAACCATTTGTATATGATAACTTTGTAGAAAAGAAACCCTGGTTTGATAAGGATCAAAGACTGCTGACTTTGCATGATTTCACACCCCCTATTATCCTCTATGTACAACTTATGGTATAAAAGCTCCTGTTGAAAATAAAGCTATGGGCCTTGCTTACCGAAGCTTGGTCTCCCCATTTCTTTCTTTCAACCTCTGGCTGAGTTCCCATCTGGAGAGCGGAGGCCCGCCAAGCTTACTAATTTTGCCTGGGCTTCTAAGATCCGACCAGGGAGGCCTCAGTGTCTCCTCTCCCACGGGAGAACGGAAGGACACCTGTGGCCTACGTAAGTGGTGCAAACTTCTTGTCTCGAAGTTTTATTGGTTTTCCGCATAAACCAAGTTACTCAGCCTCTTTCCTCCACTGAATTTTCCTACTGAGCTATCCTTATTCTATTACTCTTTATATCTTTGATTAATATTTAATTAAAGCCAGTGTACTCGCTGACGCCGTCTCCCCTTCAAATTCCCTGGATCAGCCGGGGCTGGACCCCGGCAGGTTACCATTTCCTTCTCCAGGGGATCTTCCCAACCCAGAGATTGAACTCAGGTCTCCTGCATTACAGGCGGATACTTTATCTTCTGAGCCATTACCAAAATGGACTAAAAAACAGGTGGAAAACGTAAACAATACCAGTATTTACTGCATTGGAGCAGTGGCTTTCCAGATGGTGCAGCCAGACCTGGGGGTTGTTTAAACTTCATTCTGGGATGGGGGAGCCTGGTGGGCTGCCACCTATGGGGTGGCACAGAGTCGGACACGACTGAAGCGACTTAGCAGCAGCAGCAAGGTCATTTGGGGACTTCCCTGGTGGTCCAGTGGCTAAGATTTTGTACTCCCAATGCAGGGGGCCTGGGTTTGATTCCTGGTCAGGAAACTAGATCCTACATGTCACAACTAAGACCCAGCCCAGCCAAATAAATAAACATTACAAAAAGAAAATAAAGCTTTCCCGGTGGCTCAGAATATGCTTGCAAAGCAGGGGACCGAGGTTTGATCCTTGGGTCAGAAAGATCCCCTTGAGAAGGAAATGGCAGCTCACTGCAGTATTCTTGCCTGGAGAATCCTATGGACAGAGGAGCCTGGTAGGCTATAGTCCATTGGGGTTGCAAAGAGTTGGACATACTGCAACTAAGACCTGGCTTGGCCAACTAAATAAACATTACAAAAGGAAAATAAAGCCACTTGGGCCCCACAGCTAAGATGTGGCCTCTCCAGGCCCACTGCCCGAGGCCCTGAGGGCCCCCTGGGAGGTCTTTCCCATGGCTGCTCTTTCCAGGGGGTTGTGCTTGCCCAGCTGGGTGGAGGGTCCCCAGATGCCCCTATATCAATAATTTAACACAGAAACAATGGGGGAGTGTCTTCAACAGTCTGAAGGAAAATGATCTTAAGCCTAGAATTTTCTTTCCAGTCCATTACTAACCAAGTTTAGGGTAGAACCATGACATCCCCAGGGAAAGGTGCACAGGGTTGCCTAATGTGCACCTGTTTCTCAAAAAGCCAGTAGAGGTTTTGCTCCTTGTCCAGGATGGCATTCATTACAGAAGACACAGGGAGGAGGGGGAGAAGGGGGCAGGAACCAGCAGGAAGGGTGATGGGAGCCCCTGGACCACAGAGGCAAAGGGCACCAGGCCTGAGGCCAAGGGCTTAAACCTTAAGGGCTGGCATCACCAAGACTCTGCTAGCTAACCCCCCAGCCTCTAGCGTCCTTGGTCCACCCTGACTGGCCCACAGCCTGGTGGAGGCGTCCCTCCCCCTGTGGTGTCTGCAGCCTGGGTGGGCTGAGAATGCTCCCGAGCCCAGTGCACAGGGCCTCTCCCTGCACCAGCAGAGCAACCCTGCCACGTGTCTGGCTCTTATGGGTCCCCATCCCCCAGGACTGTGAGTGACCTTGACCCTGGCCAGGCCCTGTGCCCTCAAGGAAGCTGCAGCCAGTTTGTGCCCAGCCTGCCTGCTCTGGAATCTTCTTCAGGGGCGGTGCTTCCCTTAATTCAGCTGGGTTTGGGTTTGAGACTCAGTTTTTCAAAAGTGAATATGTTGTTTAGGATACACACAGGTTTGGGAGCTGTGGCAGAAAATGGAATGTCGAGGTTGCTTTTGGTGGTGGTGATGGGGCGGGGCAAGAATGTTATGGTTATGAAGGGCCCACAGGGTGTCCCAGGGGATGCTCATGTTCTGTTTCTTAAACAAGGTAGTGGCTACGCAGGTGTTTATAACAGTTCTCTCAACTGAACACATCTGTTTTATGTATACTTTTAAACACACACAGTGAGTAATTTACAACTTAAAAAAACAAAGTGTAAAGGAGATTTCTACTAGTTGTTAAAATTACCTTCATATTTTCTCTTGGAATCCTCTTGGTTTGGTAGTTTGGTGATACAGGGAGGCATTGCATGGATTATTTCAATAGATTTTTCTTTATGACCATTGTTTCCTGTTGTCTTTTTGCTCTATAATTTAGAAAAGTGGCAAAAAATATTTTTTGGTGGTAGAGATAATTTTAAATTGTGCTTTATTTAATGACTACAATTACTTTTTGTATAGAACAAGTGTGCAAAGCTTATGTTTGCAAAAGTATGTTTAATTAGACACTTCAAGAATTCAAATTTGCTGTACCTTAGCTGTCCAGGATGGAACATCTTCCGATTTTTGGGTTTCCTGGTGTCGCATACTTATAAATGGAAAACTTTTCCTGTCTGCTTGTACTGACTTCGTTGAAGAAACTACAGAACAGTTACATTCAATATATGTAAGAAGCATAACTTGCATTTGGAAGCAATGTTGATGTTAAATAGAAAATAACAACTGAAGTTGGTAATGTAATAATGAAACAAAGTATACTAGACATTTTCTAAAGATGTTCAGTAAATATCAAACATTTGCCAGTTTCACTTTCTCCTCTACCACGCCAGCATTTTTGTCCTGTTTTGGGCCACGGAGGTTATGGGTATCACAGTGGTACCCATACAAGCAGGCATGAGGGTGGGTGGGCATTGCTCTGGGAGGACACAGAGGCCCCTGCTGGCAGGAGGGGTTCAGAAGGATAGTTCTGCAGTTGTGAGAGGGGCGCCACCATGTCTCCTGCGTCAGAGCTCTTGGTTATCAATGGTTAGATCGCCCATGCTAAAGAATAAGCACGACTTCTAAATCTGGTAGCCACTTTCCTTGGAGGTTTTATCCTATTTAAATAACCCCATGTTTGGTTTTATCAACTCTGCTGGCTGTTATTCTGGATTATAAACCAAAAGCAAAGAGATTGTTGCCTTGAAAAGTAAACACATAGTTACTTCTTCTAGCAAAATAAGAGGTAAGTGTTTCTGTTGTTTCTCTTCTTAGCAGAATCTTGCTGGAAGGTCTTGTCTGTCAGGGGTGGGTTGGGGAGTGAGTAAGTACATCCTGTCTTGAAGGAAAAGGTACTCCTGATCCTCTGGAGAAAGGAATGGCAACCCACTGCAGTATTCTTGCCTAGGAAACCTCATGGACAGAGGAGTCTAGTGGGCTACATACAGTCCATGGGGTCACAAAGGGTCAGACACGACTGAACGACTAAACACAAACACAACACAGCAATAAAAAGGTACAAGCTAATGAAAATAGCACAGCATAGATGAGTCTCAAACACACTATGCTGAACAAGAGAAGACATACAAAAGAGGACCTGCTGTATAATCCCACTTGTGAATCTGTAGAACAGGCCAACTGAGCAATTGTGACTGAAGGGAGGTCAGAGGTGGCTTTGGGCTGGGGCTGGAGGATCCCTGACCTGACTGCCAGGGACAAGCGCACCTCCTGAGGAGATGGCCATATTCTACATCTAGACCGAGGTAATGGTTACATGGGTATAAGCACATGTCAAAACCCACTGGACTGCACACTTAAAATGGGTGCACTGCATTGAGGTTTATGCATACTCAGTTGTGTCTGACTCTTAGCGACCCCATGGACTGTAGCTTGCCAGGGTCCTCTGTCCATGGGATTTCCCAGGCAAGAATACTGCAGTGGGTTTGCCATTTCCTTCTCCAGGGGATCTTCCTGACCCAGGGATCGAACCTGCCTCTCCTTTGTGTCCTGCATTGGCAGGTGGATTTACCACTGAGCAACCCAGGAAACCCATTGTATTGAGGTGAGAGTGTTAGCTGCTCAGTCGTGTCCGATTCTTTGCAACCCAAGGGCTGTACCTGCCAGGCTCCTCTTTCCATGAAATTCTCCAGGCAAGAATACTGGAGTGGGTTGCCATTCCCAACCCAGGGATCGAACTCTGGTCTCCTGCACTGCAGGCAGATTCTTTATCATCTGAGCCAAAGGTACCTAAATAAAGTTAACCTTAAAAATCTACACAGGTCTTCCCTGGTGGTCCAGTGAGTGGTTAGGACTTGGTGCTTCTACTGCAGGGGTGTGAGTTCCATTCCTTGGTCTGGGAACTAGGATCTTGCATGCCATGAGGCTCCACAAAAACAAACAAACAAACAAACAAAAAACCCAAACAGAAAACAAAACAAAAAATCCACACACTGGATGACAGATCTACCTAGAAAGTTCAGTATTTGGCAGACATTTTGCATTAAACTGAAAGTTATCCCCTCATTCACCTGAGTGAGGACATAAAGGACTGAGCTGACGATGGGGAGGACTGCATCTCTGTTTTCTTCTAGCTGTTTCAACCATGGGGCAGTTTCATTATTCTATATTACATTACAGTGCCTAACAAAATGATTTTTAAAAAAATAGACTTTTGGACTCTGTGGGAGAAGGCGAGGGTGGGATGATTTATAGATCGCCAGTCCAGGTTCGATGCATGAGACAGGGTGCTCAGGGCTGGTGCACTGGGATGACCCTGAGGGATGGGATGGGGGGGAGGTGGGAGGGGGGTTCAGGATAGGGGACACATGTACACCCGTGGCTGAGTCATGTGAATGTATGGCAAAAACCACTACAATAAGGTAATTAGCCTCCAATTAAATAAATAAATTTTTAAAAAAATGTCCATTATCTTGATGATATTAGTTAGGAAAATTTAACTACACATTTTAAAACAGATTTCAAGCAAAACTAATTGAAACACACTTTACCTTTTGGATAATCTTCTTTGTCATGTAAATTTCCGAGTATCCGGTTAGAATAGATGTTTCTAATTTCGAGCTCTCGATCCTTCTCCTGTAAAGAACCACAATACCAATATTTCTATAAGTGTTTACATCAACCTTCATTTTATGTAAAAAACTATTTAATGTGAGGGGCTTGGTAAGCTCTAGCAGGAACAGAAATTGGCCATGTCATCGTATATCATTCCCAACATAAAAAAAATTAGTTCTTTTAAAAAAAATATTTATTTCTTTTGGCCACACTGGGTCTAGTTGTGGCATGTGGGATCTTGTTCCCTGACTGGGGATTGAACCTGGGTCCCTTGCTTTGGGGAGTCTTAGCCGCTGGACCACCAGGGAAGTCCCAAAAAAGCACTAGCTTTTAAACAGAGTGATAAACCATTGTGACTCAGACAATATTTTGAAGAGTTTGCAAGCCAAATTCTTTCACAGTATTTTTTTCTGTTCCCTGGGTCTACTCCAAGAAGTTTACTATTCTTTGTGGTGCAAACTAGTCATGTTGTTCCTTGGATTAAGTAGAATTAAAAATAGTTAGTTCTGAGAGTCACATGACCTGCATTGTGGATGCTCAGTCCTGCATGTGAGTGGTGACCACAAGGTTGGACAGTGAGAGAGAACACTGTCCTCATCGCAGAAAGTTTTGTCTGTACAGCCGGTGCGGGGTGGGTGGGGCCTGGAACAAAAGTACTGCTCTTTAGCTTGAGATTTCAGTGCTGACTTTTTAAGTCTTGGCAAAACAAAAGGTTTGACACCCTGGTTTTCTGAGAAAAATTGAAGTATGGTTGATGTATAGTATTATATAAGTTACAGGTGTAGTATAGTGATCACAAGTTTTAAAGGTTATACTCCTTATTGTAAAATATTGGCTATATTCCCTGTATTGTACTGTGTTTCCCTGTGGCTTCAGTTCTGTTCAGTTCAGTTCAGTTCAGTCGCTCAGTTGTGTCTGACTCTTTGCGACCCCATGAATCGCAGCACGCCAGGCCTCCCTGTCCATCACCAACTCCCGGAGTTCACTCAGACTCATATCCAACGAGTCAGTGATGCCATCCAGCCATCTCATCCTCTGTTGTCCCCTTCTCCTCCTGCCCCCAATCTCTCCCAGCATCAGAGTCTTTTCCAGTGAGTCAACTCTTTGCATGAGGTGGCCAAAGTACTGGAGTTTCAGCTTGAGCATCATTCCTTCCAAAGAAATCCCAGGGCTGATCTCCTTCAGAATGGACTGGTTGGATCTCCTTGCAGTCCAAGGGACTCTCAAGAGTCTTCTCCAACACCACAGTTCAAAAGCATCAATTCTTGGGCACTCAGCCTTCTTCACAGTCCAACTCTCGCATCCATACATGACCACAGGAAAAACCATAGCCTTGACTAGACAGACCTTTGTTGGCAAAGTAATGTCTCTGTTTTTGAATATGCTATCTAGGTTGGTCATAACTTTCCTTCCAAGGAGTAAGCGTCTTTTAATTTCATGGCTGCAGTCACCATCTGCAGTGATTTTGGAGCCCAGAAAAATAAAGTCTGCCACTGTTTCCACTGTTTCCCCATCTGTTTCCGATGAAGTGATGGGACCACATGCCATGATCTTAGTTTTCTGAATGTTGAGCTTTAAGCCAACTTTTTCACTCTCCTCTTTCACTTTCATCAAGAGGCTTTTAGTTCCTCTTCACTTTCTGCCATAAGGGTGGTGTCATCTGCATATCTGAGGTGATTGATATTTCTCCTGGCAATCTTGATTCCAGCTTGTGTTTCTTCCAGTCCAGCGTTTCTCATGATGTACTCTGCATAGAAGTTAAATAAGCAGGGTGACAATATACAGCCTTGACGTACTCCTTTTCCTATTTGGAACCAGTCTGTTGTTCCATGTCCAGTTATAACTGTTGCTTCCTGACCTGCATACAGGTTTCTCAAGAGGCAGATCAGGTGGTCTGGTATTCCCATCTCTTTCAGAATTTTCCACAGTTTATTGTGATCCACACAGTCAAAGGCTTTGGCATAGTCAATAAAGCAGAAATAGATGTTTTTCTGGAACTCTCTTGCTTTTTCAATGATCCAGTAGATGTTGGCAATTTGATCTCTGGTTCCTCTGCCTTTTCTAAAACCAGCCTGAACATCTGGAAGTTCACAGTTCACGTGTTGCTGAAGCCTGGCTTGGAGAATTTTGAGCATACTTTACTAGCATGTGAGATGAGTGCAATTGTGTGGTAGTTTGAGCATTCTTTGGCATTGCCTTTATTTGGGATTAGAATGAAAACTGACCTTTTCCAGTCCTGTGGCCACTGCTGAGTTTTCCAAATTTGCTGGCATATTGAGTGCAGCACTTTCACAACATCATCTTTCAGGATTTGAAAGAGCTCAACTGGAATTCCATCACCTCCACTAGCTTTGTTCGTAGTGATGCTTTCTAAGGCTCACTTGACTTCACATTCCAGGATGTCTGGCTCTAGGTCAGTGATCACACCATCGTGATTATCTGGGTTGTGAAGATCTCTTTTGTACAGTTCTTCTGTGTATTCTTGCCACCTCTTCTTAATATCTTCTATCTTCTGCTTCTGTTAGGTTCATACCATTTCTGTCCTTTATCGAGCTGTAGCTTAGTTTATACCCTGTAGCTTAGTTTATACCTTCTACTTTCCTACCCCTATAGTACCCCTCCACCTTTCCTTCCCCACTGTTAACCACAAGTTTGTTCTGTATACTCATGAGTCTGCTTCTTTTTTGTTATATTCACTAGGTTGTTGTATTTTTTAGACTCCACATTTAAGTGATATCATACAGTATTTGTCTTTCTCTGTTTGACATATTTCACTTGACACTATTTTGTGGTGTTGGAGAAGACTCTTGAGAGTTCCTTGCATTGCAAGGAGATCCAACCAGTCCATCCTAAAGGAGATCAGTCCCTGGGTGTTCATTGGAAGGACTTATGTTGAAGCTGAAACTCCAGTACTTTGGCCACCTGATGCGAAGAGCTGACTCATCTGAAAAGACCCTGATGCTAGGAAAGATTGAGGGCAGGAGGAGAAGGGGATGACAGAGGATGAGATGGTTGGATGGCATCACTGACTCGATGGACATGGGTTTGGGTGGACTCTGGGAGTTGGTGATGGACAGGGAGGCCTGGCATGCTGCAATTCATGGGGTCGCAAAGAGTCGGACACAACTGAGCAACTGAACTGAACTGAACTGAACTGTAAGTGTTAACAAGATACAATACTATTACTTCATGTGATGAGATAAAAAATGATAACAGAAGTTTTGTAAATAGAGTTTTAATTTTTCTAATTATAATGCATATTCATCAGGCTGTTAACTCATTCTAATAATTTATGTTCCTAGGGGAAAAACTTAATTTGAGAAAGCTATTCTTTAAGTAATTTAAAGATATATTAGGCAGTGGCCACTGGACTGGAAAAGGTCAGTTTTCATTCCAGTTCCCAATAAGGGCAATGCCAAAGAATGTAAAAACTATGGTACATCTGCCCTTATTTCACAAGTTAGCAAGGTAATGCTCAAGATCCTTCAAGCCAGGCTTCAACAGTACATGAACCAAGAACTTCCAGATGTGCAAGCTGGATTTAGGAAAGGCAGAGGAACCAGAGATCAACTGGTTGCCAACATCCGTTGGATCATAGAAAAAGCAAGGGAATTCCAGAAAAACATCTACTTCTGCTTCATTGACTATGCTAAAGCATTTGACTGTGTGGATCACAACAAACTGTGGAAAATTCTTAAAGAGATGGGAATACCAGACCACCTTACCTGTCTCCTGTAAAACTCATATGCTGGTCAGGAAGAAACAGAACCAGAAATGGAACAACAGACTGGTTCAAAACTGGGAGAGGAGTATGTCAAGGCTGTATATTGTCCCCTGCTTATTTAACTTATATTCAGAGTACGTAATGTGAAATGCCAGACTGGACAGAGCTCAAGCTGGAATCAAGGTTGCTGGGAGAAATATCAATAACCTCAGATATGCAGATGACACCACCCTTATGGCAGAAAGCAAAGAGGAACTAAAGAGCCTCTTGATGAAAATGAAAGAGGAGAGTGAAAAAGCTGGTTTAAAACTCAACATTCAAAAAACTAAGATCATGGCATCTGGTTCCATCAGTTCATGGCAAATTGACAGGGAAACAATGGAAAGAGTGACAGGCTTTATTTTTGGGGGCTCCAAAATCACTGCAGATGGTGACTGCAGCCATGAAATTAAGACACTTGCTTCTTGAAAGAAAAGCTATGACAAACCTAGACAGCATATTAAAAAGCAGAGACATCACTTTGCTGACAAAGGCTGATGTTGAAGCTGAAACTCCAATACTTTGGCCACCTGATGCGAAGAACTGACTCATTTGAAAAGACCCTGTAGCTGGGAAAGATAGAAAACAGGAGGAGAAGGGGATGACAAAGGATGAGATGGTTGGATGGCATCACTGACTCAATGGACGTGAGTTTGAGCAAACTCCAGGAGTTGGTGATGGACAGGGAGGCCTGGCATGCTGCAGTCCATGGGGTCACAGAATCAGAGATAACTGAGTGACTGAACTGAATTGAAATGTCTGTATAGTCAAAGCTACGGTTTTTCTGGTAGTCATGTAATGTGAGAGTTGTATCATAAAGAAGCCTGAGCACAAAAGAATTGATGTTTTCAAATTGTTGTGTTGGAGAAAATTCTTGAGAATCCCTTGGAGTGCAAGGAGATCAAAGCAGTCAATATTAAAGGAAATCAGTCCTGAATATTCATTGAAAGGACTGATGCTGAAGCTGAAACTCCAATACTTTGGCCACCTGATGGGAAGAGCCAACTTATTGGAAAAGACCCTGGTGCTGGAAAAGATGAGGGCAAGAAGAGAATGGGGCAACAGAGGATGAGATTGTGGGTTGGCATCATCGAACCAATGGACATGAGTTTGAGCAAGCTCCAGGAGATAGTGAAGGACAAGGAAGCCTGGTGTGCTGTAGTTCATGGGGTCACAAAGAGTCAGACGTGACTGAACAACAACAGCTCTGATATTTTTGGAAGCTGAATTTCACAAGTTTTCGTACATTTTGTTTTAAAAAAAAGTACCTTAAGTTTTTGTTGAAGGTGTTTTATTTCCATCTGCAGAGTCTTTGTGGCAGCCTGAGCTGCTAAGGTCTTCCGGTTCTCAAAGGTCAGCTGCTGAGTAAAGGCTTTATTGTTCAGCCTCAATTGTTTCTCCAAGCCCTGAAAACAGTACATATTTCAGCTCTTTGTGACCAGTGTAGTATTATACAAAACTTCAACTGTAATGAAACTAATTACACTTATGAAAAGTTCAAGATTTTAATATAATTTTAGTGGGGAGAACACATATTAGAACTAAAAATTATCATACACACACAGAGAGGCACAAAGCCCCAAAATCTCAGATCCCAACTCTAGAGAATAAATATCATGTTTACAGTCTGATGTTTTTTACACTCTGGAATTTGATAAAAAAGAAATTTTTTTTTTTTGAACAGAGGCTGAAAATCAAGAGGTATAATCAGTGTTACACTTTCAAACTAAACCTAAGCAATTGTGTTGAAATGAAGTAATATGCAACTTGGCATATAGTGCACTCTGTGAAAATCTTTCAAGCATTTCTTGCTGAAAGCTTTACCAGCATCAGTGCAGATCATGATTCTGTGGGACTGTGATTCTCAGATAACCAAGGCTGGAAATTATGCTGGGGCCTCACAGAGCCACAACCGTGTGAATGGGTTATATGTGAGACAGCGAAATGACTGACTTATTAGCACAATGGAGTGTAGTGGAGTTGCTCAGTTGTGTCCGACTCTTTGTGACCCCATGGACTGTAGCTTACCAGGCTCCTCTGTCCATGGGTTTTTCCCAGCAATAGTACTGGAGTGGGTTGCCATTTCCTTCTCCAATAACCTTCTATAAAAATGCAGGATTTACTATTGCATATTCACCTTTCTGGAATGAGACCTGTTTTACTGGAGAACTGTTTGAGCAGGACTTTAACAGGAGGTTGGCCTAAAAAGACCTTTTCTTTCCTTTTTTACCATAAAGTTTCCCTTTATGGATTCCCTCATTATAACATTAACACTTTCTCATTAAAGTGTAAAATATGGTAAACTAATGGGGTTGAAATGAAATAATCTTTAAAATCACACTTTCTAAAATATTAACATTAAAAAAATACTTACATGTTTTGCCCCACAAATGTTTTCCCCCCACCAAATGCCCTAAAATCAAATGAAATCTCCTATATGACCAAGTGCTCCTGATAAGAAAATAGGTAAGTAGTTCTTGAATTCTTTTTGGTTTTGGTTGTAGTATGGAGACATCTGAGAAGGCAATGGCACCCCACTCCAGTACTCTTGCCTGGAAAATCCCATGCATGGAGGAGCCCGGTAGGCTGCAGTCCATGGGGTCGCTAACAGTTGGACATGACTGAGCGACTTCACTTTCACTTTTCACTTTCATGCATTGGAGAAGGAAATGGCAACCCACTCCAGTGTTCTTGCCTGGAGAATCCCAAGGACGGGGGAGCCTGGTGGGTTGCCGTCTATGGGGTCGCAGAGTCGGACACGACTGAAGCGACTTAGCAGCAGTAGCAGCAGCAGCATAGAGACTTGAGCTACTTAAACATATGTGTAAAAATATGTAGATGAGATACAAATACATGTATTTTCACATTAACAGACAGATGCTAAGATGGATTCACTGCTACCTGAATGGCCAAACATTAGAACCTTGGTACACTATTTACATCAGTAAAAAAGGAGGTTTCTCATTATGTCATGTGGCTCACATATCCATTTTGTGTGAGAAAATTTTCTTTGAAAATAGAGAAGGATTTTTACCAAAAAAGAAATAACTGAGAAATGGCTGAAATGAACTTAATGTCTTATTATTTCAAGTAAATACTTGTCTACTTCATGAATGATTTCTATTTCATAGAAAATACTTGTCCTTCACCATTAAGGAATGAAAGAGTAAGTTAATTCCATTTGTGTCCATTCCATTTTGTGTTCATAGCGACCAAAACCACCTAATGTAGAATAGGCAGAATTCCCAGTGTAATCAGTGTTCTCCCAAATCACCCCTTGTAAACCCAAGCTGCACCCTTGAGGAATACCAACCTATCCATTCCTTCAGTGATTTACATTCCTTTCCCCTATCTGTCTCCAGGAATATTACCTAGAAAACTTTTCTGTTTCCAGGACATGGGTCTTTGTGGTGATGACTGGACAGATGGATGAGGGAGAGAACAAGGAAGGGAGATGCACTTACAGTTTAGGGAAGTGATCTTTTCAGAAGCACTTTGGAGCAGAGGCTCACTTTCTAAGAGAGGTTTCCCACAACATAGCACAACACGACACAGCACAACACACTGCCCTCCAGCATATGAACAGATTCCCCTAACCCTGGCCGCCAGACCGTCTCAGAGAATGGTCATTTCCAGATAAATGAGCCCAGCTGTAACCGAGCAGGACACTATGGGGCTTTTTCTGGAACAGGGACCCCTCCCCACCACATGTCCTCCGTCTGCCTCCTGTCTTTAGAAAAACTTTAGCCTCCTACAACTTGCCTGAGTTCCAAAGAGCAAATTTAATCAGAGAAGTGAGAAGATGCAGAAAGAAATGAAAATAGTAAAGTAAGACAATTTGTTTCCCTTGTGGCTCAGACGGTAAAGAAGCTGCCTGAAATGCAGGAGACCCAGGTTTGATCCCTAGGCCAGGAAGATACCTTGGAGAAGGGAATGGCTACCCACTCCAGTATTCTTGCCTGGAAAATCCCATAGACAGAGGAGCCTTGTGGGCTATAGTCCATGGGGTAGCAAAGAGTTGGACATGACTGAGCGACTAAACACAGCACAAGACAAAATAATAATAGTTTAGCTATGAAAGTTAAGAACTTTTAGTTCCTCCTCAAGGGCTATAGGTAATATTCTGAGCCATTTCCTGTGAGCTGTTTTGCAGATACTGAACCCCCACCAGGTGGAAGAAGTTTAACTGCATGCTGCCCACTAGCACATAGACCACAGACTGGTTAGAACCAGAAGGTTGATGATGCTGACTCCTGAATACCTCACCACCAACCAATCAGAGGAATGTCCATGAACTGATCACATAACACACCACCCCAAACCTTGTCTTTAAAAAATTTCCCCTGAAAGCCACTGGGGGAGTTCAGGCGTTTTGATCACTAACTACCTGGACTCCTTGCTTGACATTTGCAGTAAATGCTGTGCTTTCCTTTAGCACTTCAGCACAGTGTCAGTAGACTGGCTTTGCTGCCTGTGGATGAGTGGACCTGAGTTAGGGTGGGTGACACAAACACAGAAGGAGCCCTGGCTCAGTCCACAACAAGAGGGGCTGTTTCTGTTTCTCCTGTGCACCTCCCCTTCCCTGCCCCCACCCCATCCCCACCGGACACCACCATCCGTGTGCTCAGCCCAGTAGTGCTTCATTCCTCAGGCAAGTATGATGAATGCGCACCCTCTCCACATTGCTTTTGGACACTTAACATTTCTAGGCCTCTGAAGTACAGACCTGTATCTTTTTGTCATTTGCCTCCATCTTTGCTGTAAGAATGGACAACCTCTGAGTGAGCTCTTCTCTCTCTGGAAGACTGTTGTCTTCAGAAATCTTCTGCAATGCCTGCAAGGCATCTTTTGTCCTCAGAAGCTCACCGTCCATCTCTCTCAGCTTCCTTGACATAGCTCTTTCCTTTGCCTGGGATTTCCTGAGGAGCTGCCTTAAATTTTTCACTTCGTTCTGATGTTTGGCCATAATTTGAGGTAGATTATTTTGTGAATTCTCATAGTTTCCTATAGCTTTCAAGTGCTTAAGCTGGACTTGTTTCAGAAATTGGTTTTCTATGACTGTGGCTTCCGCTTTGTGGTGCAGATCAGCTAACTCATTCTTCAGTTCTTTGATCTTACGAAGCCTCGCTGACAGGATGCGGTGGATCATGGCATCACGTCGCTGAGCAGCCACACTGATCTGAGAGCTGAGAAATGGTACATTCCAGCTGCGCTTCTTTCTAACCAAGATTTCCTTCTGGCCTGTGTAAGAAGATAATCCAGTTTGTTACTATAGTCATATGTATGTGCTTAGTTGCTCAGTCATGTGCGACTCTTTGTGATCCTATGGACTGTAGCCTGCCAGGCTCCTCTATCCATGGGAATTCTCCAGGCAAGAATATTGGAGTGGGTAGCCTATCCCTTCTCCAGAGGCTCTTCCTGACCCAGGAATCAAACCAGGGTCTCCTGCATTGCAGGTGGAGTCTTTACAAGCTGAGTTACCAGGGAAGCCCAATCATGCGTATAGATATGTAAGTATGCAGGTATCTGTAATACCGACACCCCCCCTCTCCCCTACTCCCACACACATATACACATACACACGCAAGGTAGAAGGGGAAGGAACTAACACTGAATGAATACTCGTGCTTTAGGCTAGGTACTTTATGTCTAGCTATCTCATTTAATGCAATCCTTTAAGGTCAGTAGTAGTCCATTTTATAGCTGGAGATTATAAGTCATTTGTCCATGGTTACATAACCACAAAGTGACATAAAAGGAATTGAAATCAGGTCTTCTCTGACTCTAAAACCCGCACTTACTTCTATTATAAATGGTAAACTAAAAACCATAAGAATAAATAACATTTACCAAGCATTTCCCATATGTGAAGCATTGAATTAAATGCTTTATGTAATAGATTATCTGATGTAATTCTGCCAACAAAATGTTATGAGGCAATTAGAGGGTAACATTAGAGCCAAGAGTTATATATGAAGGTCTCATAGATTTAAAAAGATGTTTAAAGAGCCATTAAATTGCTTAGAGAATTCATATAAGTATTCTATCTCTCAATATATCTAACATAGGCAGTTTTTCCTGTGTTGCTTTTGGCTAGGCACTCAATTAACCAGTTAGATGGTTTGTGCTCAGGAACCTATTTTAATCAAAAAGCATCTAAATGATATTACACCAAGCTCATATAACTGAATTTGCATATGTCAACTGACTGTATATGTAACATCATTGTATTATTATCCCATTTTATTTTTTAAATTAATTTTCATTGGAGTATAGTTGCTTTACAGTGTTGTGTTAGTTTCTGCTGTACAGCAAAGTGAATCAGCTATATGTGTACACACATCCCTTCTTCCTTGGATTTCCTTCTTATTTAGGTCACCACAGAGCAGTAAGTAGAATTCCTTATATATTATGTTCTCATTAGTTATCTATTCTATAAATAGTATCAGTAGTGTCTATTATCCCATTTTAATGATGATGCTTATCAATGGGCGCACAGCTAGTAAGTGATGAAACAGACTCGGGTCTGTGTGCCTTTGCCACTTCCCCACAGGTATGTGCGTTTATATGATATTCATACGTGCATCTGTGTATGTACACATGTGTGTGCCTGTATACATATCAGGATACCTATATTCTGAGAAAGAGCAGTTGGAACTGGATTCTAGAATTTAAAAATGTATGATCCTCATCCTGCAGAGAGAAAGGCTCTTAGTGGCCAGTGTCACTGGGGTCTTAGCCCTGAGCTATTGGCCCAAGTGAGGACACATTGTTTGAGACACGGCTCAGTGTGTTTGGTCTAGTGGTGGGAAAGGCAATTCTGCCTGTGATGGAAACAATGAGCCAGCAGAGATAGAGGACACTTTCTGGGGATAAAGCATGTGGATCTTGAGGGTGATAGACCATACAGACTTCACAGTAACCATACTATCTGTTTCCCAGGTGGTTCAGTGGTAAAGAGTCTGCCTGCCAATGCAGGACACGCAAGAGACATGGGTTTGATCACGAGTTTGGGAAGATCCCCTGGAGAAGGAAATGGCAACTCTCTCCAGTATTCTTGCCTGGAGAATCCTCATGGACAGAGGAGCCTGGTGGGCTATAGTCCATGGAGTCACAAAGAGTCAAACACGACTGAGCGATTTAGCACTTTCCCTTTTTTTTTTTTTTTTAAGCTGAATGGTTAAACTACTCTTAAGATACCTAGTTGTTAAACTACTAGGCTAAAACACTTAAATTATTTCACCAAAAACATGTACATCTAGTTCCATGGTTAGTTAAAAAGTGACTCTTATTACTCAAGATTAGTCATGACTTCCCAGTACAAACAGTGAAATAAGCTCTTTGAACAGACCTAAGCCCAACCCCGCTTCACTGGCTCCAGCCTCTCCTCTTTCCTCAGCCATTTCTCCAGGTGCACCCTGACTCCCATCCGCCTTTTCAAAGCACCTCTGTCCTCCTGTCACACTGCTGTGCCCATCCTCCTGGCCCCATCATGGTCCTGTCTCGATGTCATCTTGCTCTTTGTGTCACAGTCCCATTCTGTTCCTGCCATCTGCACCCTCAGTCTGGTTCAGGTCCTCATCCTGAGCCAGGTCCCTGCTGGTACTGGCTCTACCCTGTGCTGGGTCCTCTCTCTCTTCCAGGTCACCTTAAAGAAGGTGGCCCCTTCTTCCAAGGACCAGGGTAGGAAGAGGTTCAAAGGCCTTTCCCCTTCCTGTTCTCCACAGCTCCAGCATCAGTTGCAAAGCATACCTCCTCAACCCCACCTTAGGGCTTCCACCCACCTCTGCCCAAAGACAATAGGGCAAAAGATGTCCCAAGCAAATGAACTCAGTAAAATAACTTTTCTTTTTTGGTATACCATTCCCCTCCCCCCCTTTTTTTTTTTTAAAATTCTGAGCTCAGAGCAAGTGTAGAAACCTTCATAGTTATAAAGGTCCACAGTAAAACCTTTTCATCATTGCTCAGAAATGATCAGTCTTTCATACACATACACCCACAGCCAGCTCTCACTCACCCACCAGTAAGTCCTCAGTTATCCACTGTCACCTTTACACAACACACACACACCTTATTTTAAATTATTCTCTTGCTTCTCAGAACTACAGAGATCATGCATCAAGTAGACTGGGAGCTCTTCTGAGGCTCACATTTGGCTATTTTCATCACTGATCCACTTCAGTGAGAGAGGATCTCAGAGAAGGTATACTAGTTTTTCGAGTGACTATCACAAAACGTCTTGGTGGGCTTCCCAGGTGGTACTAGTGGTAAAGGCCCTATTTGCCAGTGCAGGAGACATAAGGAGTGGCAGGTTTGATCCCTGGATCAGGAAGATCCCCTGGAGTAGGGAATGACAACCCCATCCAGTATTCCACTAATGAACCTTGCCTGGAGAATTCCATGGACAGAGGAGCCTGGCAGGCTATAGTCCGTGGGGTCACAAAGAGTCAGGCATGACTGAGGGACTTAGCATGCACCCATGTGCACACATGTTTTGGCATTGTATTGAAAAATCACAGCAAGGAAGGGTATAATTGAAGGAGTCTGAAAGTAAATTTTTCTACAAAAGAAAGAAATAACCACATTTTGAAAATCAAATTATAGACATATATTGCTTGCTATTTACATTAATCTAAAGAAAGGCAATGCCAAAGAATGGTCAAACTACCACTCAATTGCACTCATCTCACACGCTAGTAAAGTGATGCTTAAAGTTCTCCAAGCCAGGCTTCAGCAACACAGTTATGTGAACTGTGAACTTCCAGATGTTCAAGATGGTTTTAGGAAAGGCAGAGGAACCAGAGATCAAATTGCCAACATCCCCTGGATCATTTAAAAAGCAAGAGAGTTCCAGAAAAACATCTATTTCTGCTTTATTGACTATGCCAAAGCCTTTGTGGATCACAATAAATTGTGGAAGATTCTGAAAGAGATGGGAATACCAGGCCACCTGACCTGTCTCTTGAGAAACCTGTATGCAGGTCAGGAAGCAACAGTTAGAACTGGACATGGAACAACAGACTGGTTCCAAATAGGAAAAGGAGTACATCAAGGCTGTATATTGTCATCCTGCTTATTTAACTTATATGCAGAGTACATCATGAGAAACACTGGACTGGAAGAAGCACAAGCTGGAATCAAGATTGCCGGGAGAAATATCAAT
Source organism: Bubalus bubalis (assembly GCF_019923935.1). Classification (NCBI taxonomy): domain Eukaryota; kingdom Metazoa; phylum Chordata; class Mammalia; order Artiodactyla; family Bovidae; genus Bubalus; species Bubalus bubalis. The sequence continues at coordinate 184,434,980 of NC_059157.1, forward strand.
CACCTCAGATATGCAGATGACACCACCCTTATGGCAGAAAGTGAAGAGGAACTCAAAAGCCTCTTGATGAAAGTGAAAGAGGAGAGTGAAAAAGTTGGCTTAAAGCTCAACATTCAGAAAACGAAGATCATGGCATCTGGTCCCATCACTTCATGGGAAATAGATGGGGAAACAGTGGAAACAGTGGCTGACTTTATTATTTTGGGCTCTAAAATCACTGCAGATGGTGACTGCAGCCATGAAATTAAAAGATGCTTACTCCTTGGAAGGAAAGTTATGACCAACCTAGATAGCATATTCAAAAGCAGAGACATTACTTTGCTAACAAAAGTCCATCTAGTCAAAGCTATGGTTTTTCCTGTGGTTATGTATGGATGTGAGAGTTGGACTGTGAAGAAGGCTGAGCACTGAAGAATTGATGCTTTTGAACTGTGGTGTTGGAGAAGACTCTTGAGAGTCCCTTGGACTGCAAGGAGATCCAACCAGTCCATTCTGAAGGAGATCAGCCCTGGGATTTCTTTGGAAGGAATGATGCTAAAGCTGAAACTCCAGTACTTTGGCTACCTCTTGTAAAGAGCTGACTCATTGGAAAAGACTCTGATGCTGGGAGGGATTGGGGGCAGCAGGAGAAGGGGACGACAGAGCATAAGATGGTTGGATGGCATCACTGACTCGATGGACGTGAGTCTCAGTGAACTCCGGGAGTTGGTGATGGACAGGGAGGCCTGGTGTGCTGCGATTCATGGGGTCGCAAAGAGTCGGGCACGACTGAGCGACTGAACTGAACTGACTGATACATTGGGGTACAGGGATCTTCAGGGGCATAAAATTTGGATTAAAGAAGCAGCCAAGATTTACTTAAAATAATTCGAGAGTATTCATACACAATAGAGTACCCAAGGGAGAACAAGCCCTCACTAGGATCATGGAATTTAGGTTCTGCATGCTCAGTCACTTCAGCAATGTCCAACTCTTTGTGACCCAATGGACTGTGGCCCTCTAGGCTCCTCTGTCCGTGGGATTCTCCAGGCAAGAATACTGGAGTGGGTTGCCATGCCCTCCTCCAGGAGATCTTCCATACCCAAGGATCGAAGTCTTCTGCATTCGCAGCAGATTCTTTACCACTGTGTCACCTGGGAAACCCTCACTTGGATCATGGAATTTAGGTTCTAGTCCACTGTGAAGTGATAGTTCATTTGGGCTGCTGCCAATTTATGAGTAAGTATCTTGCATAAAGGACACAATAAATATTTGTGGAACAAATAAATGAGGAATCAGTTTAAAAAATTTGTATTGTCTCTTAGAACTCAACATGCAGTTTATTTCTTGTAGAAATAATTTTATAAACACTAACTGCCTTCTTACACAGTTCTGTGGAATTCTAGACTCAATGTAAGATGTAGTATATTGTTTGATGATTTCTTGTCATAAACCCATGGGGGCCAGACTACTTCTGAATTTTGGGGGGTTTATTCTTTGGGATGGGCTTTCCTAGTGGCTCAGCCTTTTCCTGGCAGGGTCTTCTGCCCTGGCCTTGCCAGGACTCCCACCTCCCCAGAGAAAGGGCTGTGAAACCTTTCGAGAACCTGGAGGAAAACTATGGGTCCTTCTCCCTAGAAAGTTCACAAACACAAATAGACGCACACAGATACACACACTCACACACAAAATGCAAAGGATTCCCTAAGGCTCCCAGAGTCAGGTCTTAGATGAAGACTCCCTGCTCTGAAGCTGGGAAGAAGGGCAACTGAAGACTCTAGCTCTTCACAGGGTCCCAGGCAGGCTGGCTGTGGGAGGCAGGCCCTGGGTGAATGTGGCACTGGACGTGCTCCACATGCAACAGGCTCTTAATTGTTTTTTGGCCACTTACTGACACCAGTTCTGATGGTCCTAGGCGGAAAAGAGTGGCAGCGGTTTCTACACAGGGAATATTTTTAAGCCCAGCATTGCATGCCTGGGAATAACCACAGTCTAGGCAAGGGGGCAGGAAGTGAGGAGGTCGAGGATGGTGCAGAGCTACTCCCAGTTTGGACAGTTAGAAGCTGATGCTGTTGCTACTCTTAAAATCCACAAGGAAATGACATTAACAGCCTTTTGACCAGCCCTGTTCCTAAAGAACATCTTTGCCAATATGCCTCACCGGACTCGAAGACCATCTTCCTGGGGTGCTGAGACAGATAGTTACATTTCACTGGAGATTGAAACCTTGCCTCTTCAGCTGAGATGAAAGGCAAGAAGCCCGTGAAATCCAAGTACTGTGGTGCGCTGTAACAGGGCCACCTGTTAACTAAAAACGGAACTAACCTCACTCACGGGTTCCAGGAGGGTGAACTGGGCAAGAGGGCTTTCTGTCATTTTGTGATTATTCTTAATTTCTCTATTTCCTACTCCTTCTATAAAAAAATTCACTTGTAATACTTATAATTTTATAAGTACTGGTACAATCTGGAAAAACAATAAAACTGAATATGGGCCACTCCAGATTACCATTGCATTAAATAATAATGTTATTATAACCCGAAATTTGGTCTTGTTTGGGAGATTTTCTTCTTACCTTTAAGTTGGGAGATTTTAGAAACATTATACTTCTTCTCCTTTTTTTCTTTTACTGTAGGCTTCTCTAAGTAGTTGTTTCTAGCTGTGGTTTCTGAGCACACAGACAGAAAGTCTTCCGAATAATCATAGTGGGAGCTTGGGCTTCTGTAGGAACACTGAGATCTGCTGTATTCAACACTCTTGTCAGAAGCGTCGCTGTTCCTGGGAAAACCTGGGCTGCTGCTCTCCCTTTTTGAGGAACTCCCACCATTTTCGAAGGCTGTGCCGGGGAAATGTCCACCCAGATTTGCTTCTGTTGAACCAGCCAATGACATAGTAAACAACCTAATAGAAGAAAAGTAGTTTTAGATTTAGAGCTACAGCCCTTAAAACGGACCTATGCTTTATTATGTGTGCGTGTTCAGTTGTGTCTGACTCTTTATACCATGGACTATATCCAGCCAGGCTCCTCTGTCCATTGGATTCTCCAGGCAACAGTGCTGGAGTGGGTTGCCATTTACTGGATGGTGAGGATACCTAACTACATTCATTCATTCACCTGGGAAAACGACCAGGTGACTCCTCCATGTATAGTCACTGTTCTTCCCCAGAGAGTGATCGATCAAGAGGAGAGCCACATTTACCCTTCGGACCTTGACTTTGGAATGCACACAGGTGGCGGGCAGCATCTAAGATGGCCTGCACCGATTCCCACTTTCTGGTGTAATCCCCTTCACTCTGGTGTGACTCAGAAGTGGCTTCCAAGGTGAGGTAACTAAAGGACTCTGACTTCTCTTAAAAAAAATTAATCTATTTATTTTTTAATACATTTATTATTTGTAATAAATAAATGAATATTATTTGTTTATAATAAATGGTCTTCCCTGGTGGCTCAGACGGTAAAGAATTTGCTTGCAATGTGGGAGACCTGGGTTTGATCCCTGCGTCAGGAAGATCCCCTGGAGGAGGGAATGGCAACCCATTCCAGTGTTCTTTCCTGGAGAATCCCATGGACAGAGGAGCCTGGCGAGCTACAGTCCATGGGGTTGCAAACAGTTAGACATGACTGAGTGACTAACACTTTCACTTGCACTTATAATAAATATATTATATTTACATTATTTATATAATATTTATATACAATAAATAACTGTTATCTATAATAATATATTAATATTAATATAATTTATATTAATGTACATAATATTATATATACACACACACAGGTCTCCGTTACGTGGGCTTTCCCTGGCTGCAGCCAGCAGGGTCTACTCTCCAGTTCTGGAGTGCAGGCTTCTCATCGTAGTAACTTCTGTTGTTGCAGACCATGGGCTCCAGGGGGCAAGGGTTCAGTAGGTGTGACACATGGTCCCATGGCAAGTGTGATCTTCTTGGACCAGCAATTGAACCCATGTTCCCTGCATTGGCACACGGATTCTTAACCTCTGGACCATGGGGAACATACGGCATGCTATGTCTTGATATATCCAATTTATGTTAGTGTACAGTTCAGATTTTCAGTTGCATTTACATTTTGAACAATCAGTGTTTACAGTATAATGATGCCCATTTTATTGCACTTGAAGCATGATTTCACTATGTTTCTATCATTATAGAGTTTATAGTATTAGTAGTCTCTTTGCTGTTATGTATGACTCAGGAATTGCAAGTCAAGAAGAAACAGAACCTGACATGAAACAGCTGGCTGGTTCAGATTTGGGAAAGGAGAATGACAAGGCTGTATATTGTCACCCTGCTTATTTAACTTATATGCAGAGTACATCATGTGGAATGCCAGGCTGGATGAAACACAAACTGGAATCAAGATTGCTGGGAGAAATATCAAAAACCTCAGATATGCAGATGACACCACCCTTATGGCAGAAAATGAAGAGGAACTAAAGAGCCTCTTAATGCAAGTGAAAGAGGAGAGTGAAAAAGTTGGCTTAAAACTCAACATTATAAAAACTAAAATCATGGCATCAGATCTCATCACTTCATGGCAAATAGAAGGGGAAAAAGTGGAAGCAGTGATAAATTTTCTCTTTTTGGTCTCCAAAATCACTACAAATGGTGACTGTAGTCATGAAATTAGAACACACTTCTTAGAAGGAAGGCTATGACATATGGCAATCTGAGCGTTTTAAAAAGCAAAGACATCAGTTTACCAACAAAGGTCCATATAGTCAAAGCTATGGTCTTTCTAGTAGTCATGTACAGATGTGAGAGTTGGACCATAAAGAAGGCTGATCACCAAAGAATTGATGCTTTCAAATTGTGGTGCTGGAGAAGACTCTTGAGAGTCCCTTGGAATGCAAGATCAAACCAGCTAATCCTAAGGGAATCAACCCTGAATGCTTTTTGGAAATCAACCCTGAATCCTCATTGGAAGGTCTGATGCTGAAACTGAAGTTCCAGTACTTTGGCCACCTGATGCGAAGAGCTGACTCATTGGAAAAGACCCCGATGCTGGGAGAGACTGACGACAAAAGGAGAAGAGAGTGCAGAGAATGAGATGATTAGATGGCATCATCGATTCAATGGACATGAACTTGGACAAACTCTGGGAGATGGGGAGGGACAGGGAGGCCTCACATGCTGCAGTCCATGGGGTCCCAAAGAGTTGGACACAACTTAGCGACTGAACAGCAACAACAATGACTCAGGAATATAACCCACAATTAAAAAGACTAATGGAAAATGGTGAATCTTTTGATGATATGATTTTTCTGGAATGCACTGTGGTGAAAAGGGGTGTCTGCTTATATATACAATAAATTTGTAAATCACGTTCATTTAATTATAGAATGAGAAATAAGATTGCTGAAGAGCAAGATTTATATCTGAATAATTCTGAATTCTACAGTGTTGTATAGTTGCTCAATTCTGCTTTTATAACAAGGCCAACTAAAAAATAAACACAAGCAAAAATGTTTTAAAATGAATATATATGGACTTCCTTGTGGTGGAGTGGATAAGAATCCATCTGCCAATGCAGGAGACATGGGTTCAGTCTTTGGTCTGGGAAGATTCCACATGCTGAAGGTCAACTAAGCCCCTGAGTCACAACTACTGAGCCCACGTGTTGCAACTACTGAAGCCCATGCACCTAGAGCCTCTGCTCCACAAGAGAAGCCACTCCAGTGAGAAGTCTGTGCACGGCAACAAAGAACAGCCCCAACTCGCAGCAACTAGAGAAAGCCTGCACACAGCAATGTAGACCCAGCGCAGCCAAAAAATAAAAATAAATACAATTTAAAATAAAGATAAAATGAATTAATGCATACCTGGCGTTCTTTACCAGATGTTCCTAAGATGTATGAAAAATCAACTTTATGTCCTGAGTGGAGGGGTCTTCACACTGTAGTATTTATGAAGTTTTCAGGATAGTGTTTTTTTGACATGTTTTGATTTCTTTTTAAGAAAATAATGTATTTCAAAAAACCTAGAATGATATTACAGAAGGAAAAATTTAAGAGCCCATAAACAAACATTTATAAAAGAAGTTAACCTAGATGTCCATCAACAGATGGATGGATAAGAAAGCTGTGGTACATATACACAATGGAATATTACTCAGCCATTAAAAAGAATACATTTGAATCGGTTCTAATGAGGTGGATGAAACTGGAGCCTATTATATAGAGTGAAGTAAACCAGTAAGTAAAACACCAATACAGTATACTAATGCATATATATGGAATTTAGAAAGAAGGTAACTATTACCCTGTATGCAAGACAGCCAAAGAGACACAGATGTATTGAACAGTCTTTTGGACTCTGTGGGAGAGGGAGAGGGCGGGATGTTATGGGAGAATGGCATTGCAACATGTAAAATATATGTGAAACGAATCACCAGTCCAGGTTTGCTGCATGATACAGGGTGCTTGGGGCTGGCGCACTGGGATGACCCAGAAGGATGGGATGTGGAGGGAGGTGGGAGGGGGATTCAGGGTGGGGAACACATATACACTCATGGCAGATTCAAGTTAATGTATGGCAAAACCAATATAATATTGTAAAGTAAAATAAATAAATTAATTAAATTTTAAAAAAGTTTTGAACCAGTATTCATTAATATTCATTCATTTGCATATGAATTGCTTTATACTTCACATACTATAAGGCTTTTTCTCTATCAAAGTGATTTGTAAATTATATGTTTCATGATGGTAGCATTTTTGATAGTTTTGTCTATGCTGTATCCTCTGTGCCTAGAAGAGTTCCTTGGAAATAATGTGTTCAATAAATATTGATTAAATAAATTAATGTTCAGGGTGCCTGTATGCTTAATTCCTGTCTCCGTATCCATTACTCCTGACAAACTTCTCACTACAGGAACCCGACTCAATGCCTTAAATAAATGCTTGCCAATATAATAAAGAAATACATATCTAAAACTAAAAGCTAACCTCATGCTTAACAGTGAAACATTAATTTACAATGTTGTAAAAATTAAGATAAAGGTGCCAATGCTCACTTCTGTTGATTAATAATTGTTCTGTAGGCACTAGCCACTGAAATTGGCCATGAGAAAAAATAGCAGGTATAAATGTTGGGGAAAAAAGGCAAATTATTTATTATATGTGCTGCTGCTGCTAAGTCACTACAGTTGTGTCCGACTCTGTGTGACTCCATAGACGGAAGCCCACCAGGCTCCCCCGTCCCTGGGATTCTCCAGGCAAGAACACTGGAGTGGGTTGCCATTTCCTTCTCCAATGCATGAAAGTGAAAAGTGAAAGTGAAGTCTCTGAGTCTTGTCCGACTCTTAGCGACCTCATGGACTGCAGCCTACCAGGCTCCCCCGTCCATGGGATTTTCCAGGCAAGAGTACTGGAGTGGGGTGCCATTGCCTTCTCCGATTTATTATGTGTAGATAACATAATTTTAAACTTAGAAAACCTCATAAAACATTATAAAATAATGAGAATTCAATAAAGCCATAGGTTATTAAATGCATATAAAAGCAATGTTTTCTATATGTTAATTAAAATTACTTAGAAAACAGATGAAAAGACCCCACGTACTATATCAACTAAAAAATCAAAAACATCTGATACAAGTATAATACAAATAATATGAAGAAAACTTTAAAACTACTGAAATAAAAGATTTATGTATGTGGAAACACATACTGTGTCCTTATATAGGAAGGACTTTGGTGATAAAGATGTAAATTCTCCCTAATTTAATTTACATAATCAAAATATTCCTAGTAAAAATGTTGAGTAATTTTTTAGAAATTTGACAAAATGATACTAAATTCACATAGTTATAAATATGAAAAATGAGAACAAAAAAGATTTTGAAAAAAATGAGAAAGGACCACCTCTATCAGATACTAAGGTATAAAACTACAGTTAGTAAAAGAGTTTGATTCTAGTGCTTGAATAGACAGAGCAATATAATGAAATAAAGACTTCAGAAACAGAAACATATGGAAACTTGGCATAAAATAAAGGTGGAGAAGAGTAGACATTCAAGAAATGATGGGGTGGGGGCAACAGACTAGACTTCCATCTGGAAATCAAACAAAAGTGAATTCTTATTACCTTTCTTACACTGAAATAAACACCAGGTGAATTGAAAATGTAAACGTGAAAAGCAAATGTTAAAAGAAAACATGGAGGGTGGCAAGAAATAAAGCCCACAAACCACAAAGGAAACAATTAGAAAAACTGCACAAAATTTTAAGAATTTTTTTTATTGAGGTAAAGTTGATTTATAATATTATATCTTTCAGGGGTACGACAAAGTGATTCTCACAATTTTAAAATATTATACTCCATTTATAGTTATTATAAAATTCTGGCTATATTGCTTGTGCTGTACAATATTTCCTTGTAGTTTATTTATTATATACATACTAATTTATACTTCTTAATCCCTCACCCCATCTTGCCTTTTCCCTACTCCCTCTCCTCACTGATAATGATTAGCTTCTTCTCTATACCTGAGTCTCTTTTTCTTTTTTGTTATATTCACTAGTTTGTTTTATTTTTCCTTCCTCTGCAATTTTTTGGAATCATTTGAGAAGGACAGGTGTTAACTCTCCTCTAAATGTTTCGTAGAATTCACTTGTGAAGCCATCTTGTCCTGAACTTTTGTTAGTTGAGAGTTTTTTTTTTCACATTATTGATTCAATTTAATTACTAGTAATTGGCCTGTTTATTATTTTCTATTTTTCCATGATTCAGTCTTGGGAGATTTTACATTTCTCTGATAATTTGTCCATTTCGTTTAGGTTTTACATTTTATCGGCATACAGCTGGCTGTAGTCATCTCATGATCCTTTGTATTTCTGTGGTATTAGTTGTAACTTCTTTTTCATTTCTAATTTTATTGATTTGGACCCTCTCTTTTTTTCTCGGTGAGTCTGGTAAAGATTTAACAATTTTGTGTATCTTTTCAAAGAACCAGCTCTTAGTTTAACTGATCTTTTCTATTCTTAAAAAATTTTTTTTTTTAGTCTCTATTTCATTTCTGCTCTGATCTTTTTGATTTATTTCCTTCTACCAATTTTGGGTTTCATTTGTTCTTTTCCTTGTTCTTTAGTTGTATGGTTAAGTTTTATTTGAGAATTGTTTTTGTTTGTTTCCTGAGGTAAGCTTGTACCACTATAAGCTTCCCTCTTAGAACTGCTTTTGCTGCTTTTGGATCCTTGTGTTTTCAATTTCATTTGTCTCCAGGTATTTTTTTATATCCTGATTTCTTCCGTGACCCTTTGGTTAGTTAGTAGCAGATAGCCTCCATGTGTTTGTGTTTTTGCCTTTTTTTCCCCTTGTAGGCCTTTCTAGTCTCATAGCATTGCAGAGAAGGCGATGGCACCCCACTCCAGTACCCTCACCGGGAAAATCCCATGGACGGAGAAGCCTGGTAGGCTGCAGCCCATGGGATCGCGAAGAGTTGGACAAGACTGATCGACTTCCCTTTCACTTTTTACTTTCATGCATTGGAGAAGGAAATGGCAACCCACTCCAGTGTTCCTGCCTGGAGAATCCCAAGGACGGGGGAGCCTGGTGGGCTGCCGTCTATGGGTCTCATGGAGTCGGACACGACTGAAGTGATTTAGCAGCAGCAGCAGCATGTTGGGTGCATATATAAAAATTTTAAAACTTCTCTATAACAAAAAAAAAGTCATAAACTTAAAAGGCACATCAGAAACTGGGAAGACTACTCTCAACATATATGACAAAGAGCTAACTCAACTCCTTAATTTATAAAGAACTCATGATAATCCATGAGTAAAATGGGCGAAGGGTATGAACACATTATATACCAAGCACATTACAGCAACAGAGACAACCAAAAATATAAAAAAAGTTTTTTACGACTTCCCTGGTGATACAGTGGATAAGAATCCACCTGCCAATGCAGGGGATACAGGTTTGATACCTGGTCCAGGAAGATTCCACATGCCACAGAGCAATTGAGCCTGTGTGCATAGCTATGGAAGCTAGTGTGCCTGCAGCCTGTGCTCCTCAAAAAGAGAAGCCACTGCAATGAGAAGTCTGTGCACTGCAGTGATGTCCCCATTCGTTTTTATGCTGGCTTTGAAGATGGAGGAAGGGGTCATAGGCCAAATACAGTCTTTTCTAGAAGCTGTAAGAGGCAAGGGGATGGATTCTTCCCTGAAGGCCTGGAAGGAACCAGCCCTGCTAATATCTTAATTTTTAGCCTCATGAGACACATTTCAGACTGCCGACCTCCAGAAGAGATTTGTATTGTTTTAAATCACTGGGCTTGTGGTATTTGTTAGAGCAATGACAGGAAACTAATAGAGATTGTCTTGAAAATCATTATGAATCAAAATGAGACTAAAATAGGCTATTAAAATGTAACATAAAAAGATAAAGTATTATACAGTTTAAAGTCAAAGAAGAGGGTAACTTCAAGTGCTTTGGGAAAGTAACTTAATGTTCTCAAAAGAAGCTTTCTATACCCTGTCCAGACTACATCTAGAAAAAAGATCACCAACTCTGGAGAGCTGGTGGGATTGTTTGCTTTGGAAAAACTAGCTAGAGAAACTAGCCAGCTCTCTCATCAAACACTCAGGGTGGAGATTCTAAAAACCAAGAAGGCTGTCTGGTGCAAAAGCATTGGTGGAGTGGTGGCATGGCTGGAGGCTGAGAAAGCTGGGTAGGGAGGAGATGATGTGTGTAGGGAGCAGTGGGTGACAAAAGGTTACAGCAAGATCAGGAGATTATCTACACAGAGCAAATAAGATCATAGAGGAAATCAAGTTGCTTTCTGCCTGAGAGAGTTTTACTTACACAGAGAGGGGGAAGGCTCAAAATAACCCCGAAGTGTTAGGTATATATATATATATATATATATATATATATATATATATATATATACACACACACACACACACATTTTATACACACAGGGACAGATATAGAAATACCGATGTGTGTGTGTGTGTGTGTGTGTGTGTGTGTGTATTTTTACTAACTCTGTTGAGGACCTAGAAGCAATGACACCCCTGTAACAATGAGCACAATGAGCTCCATTCTTCACTAAATACCATTCTTTACAAAAGGAAATCAACCCTGAATATTCATTGGAAGGACTGATACAGAAGCCAAAGCTCCAATACTTTGGCCACCTGATGCAAAGAGCCGACTCATTGGAAAAGATCCTGATGCTGGGAGGGATTGAGGGCAGGAGAAGGGGGTGACAGAGGATGAGATGGTTGGGTGGCATCACTGACTCAATGAACATGAGTTTGAGCAAACTCCGGGAGATGGTGAAGGACAAGGAAGCCTGGTGTGCTGCAGTCCACAGGGTCACAAAGAGTTGGACACCTCAGTGACTGAACAACAACTACTAACTCGAATCAGAGTTCCTTGGAGAAATGGATAATTCCAGGCATGGATCAGGTAAAGTTCAAGATAAAGCTGGTATGTGCTTAAAGGACATGGAAGCCAACTTGAAGTATTCTCCCATCAAATCTAGGACAATTTGAACATCAAAATAAATAAGGATGAAATAAGATGACAACCTGTTAAATAAGATAGGAACCTATGAGTCCATACTAATACAAATGAATAAATAAATAGAGAAAGGAAGAGAAAGCTCTTCCTTATGGCACAATGACAGCTAATAAATGTAGAAGGAACAGAGGAAAGAAACAATGACTGATGCCTGTCAGAGAGTTAGTTGAAACAGGCAGGACCTGCCATTGAATGCTAAGTGCCAGTGAGTGTAAGTCTGATAAGGAACAGGATTGTGCATAATACTAACCAAAAACATGGAAAGAGGGCGGCTTTGTGCAGAAACCTGGCAGACACCTTGATCGTCATCTGGTCAGCAAGGCCTGAACCACCAGTGGGACAGGTGGATCTCATATGCTCCCTGGAGACTGCTAAGGGGAAAGGGTCATTCCTGAAATCTCCCTGCCAGGAACTGGCCTGAGTCGGGTCACAGGGAGACACCAGCTGGACCCAGGTTGAGGGTCATTCTACAGGAGGAAAAACCTGAACTCTTTGACACAAAGTTCAGCAGAATGTAAAATGAATACAAAAGCTCTTCCTTTAGCTTACAAAACCAGTGTTACATACGTAAGATGATCACGTATTTTAGGGTTTTCAAGAACATGATTTTGAACACTGTATTCACCTTTAATGTCCCAGTGGGGGAAGGAGAGGGTGGGACAAATTGGCAGAGTAGCATTGAATATGCATTGCCATGGGTAAAACAGTCAGTGGGAAGTTGCTGTATAACCCAGGGAGCTCAATCCAGTGCTCTGCAATGACATGGAGGGGTGGGATGGGGTGGCAGGAGGGAGGGAGGTTCAAGAGGGATGGGATGTATGTATACATATGGCTGATTCATGTTGCTGTATGACAGAAACCAGAACTTCCAGGTGGCTCAGTGGTGAAGAATCTGCCTGCTAATGCAGGGGACCTGGGTTCCATCTCTGGGCCAAGAAGATACCCTGGAGCAGGAAATGGCAACCCACTCCAGTATTCTTGGGAAATCCTATGGACAGAGGAGTCTGGTGGGCTACAGTCTATGGGGTTGCAAGAGTCAGACATGACCTAGCGACTGAAAGACAGTAATGGCAGAAACCAACACAATATTGTAAAGCAATTATCCGCCAATTAAAAATAAATAAATAAGATGATGTGTCCCAACTTTTGGCTTCAGAAATGTGATCTCTCTAATAGTGAAGAAAGGCAGTTTAAGAATGAACACAGGGTTGAGAAGAAAGAGAGCATACTATAGAAGGGAAAAAGGCTTGTGTGGCATCTGAGCTCTTGCTCTTGGCAGTATATCTAGCTGTCTGGTCTCAGTGGTTTAATGTATGAAAATTTCTGCTTTCAATGATGTCTAAGGTTTAGTCCAGCACAAAAATCCATACATTAAAAGGATCTATATACATCAGAAGTTGCAAGCTTTCTTGGATAACATGGAATTGTGCCATGTTCAAGGTTTGGATGGTTATAGACAAGTTATGTAGGTTTTGGGTATTTAACAATTTTATGTATTTTATTTATTTTTGACAAACTGTTCAAATCCATTACCAGACCAGGCCTCCCAAAGAAGCACCTTCAGGGTTAGAAGCTCTACTCCCACCAAGCAGTGGCAGACGCAACTACCGCACTTGTCTGTGGTCACTCTTGCTCAGTCATGGGGGACTCTTTTCGACCCCATGACTGTAGCCTACCAAGCTCCTCTGTCCAGGGATTCTCCAGGCAAGTATACTGGAGTGGGTAGCCATTTCGTTCTGCAGGGGATCTTCCTGACCCTGGGTCTACTGCACTGTAGGCAGGTTCTTTACTGTCTGAGCCACCAGGGAAGCCCAACTATTGCATGGGCTACAGAAAAATTCAACATTCTAGGACTAAATTTATAGATGTGTAAACTTTTAGCTCTTCCTCCCAGCCGCTGCCACAGATCTTTTTAATTTCCAGTGTTGACCTGACTTTTTCATTATAATGCTTATTTTAATAAAATTACATGAAAATATCCCAAATTTGATCTTACACATTTGGATGTTCATTCATTCACTCTTTCAACACACAGTTGAGTGCTTACCACGTGCCAGGAGCTGTGTGAGGTGTGGAGGGTATAGTGAACACAGAAATGTGTCTGTTTTTGTGGAGCTAGTATGTCAGTAATAAAATAATCACTGTAGTGACTGTTCTATGTGTTTTAAAGCAAAGAGCTACAAGTCTGTGAGGACACGTGGCAGTGACCTGGGAAGCTTCTCTAGAGCAATGCCAGCTGACTGAGATATAGCGGGTCAGTGGGAACTGCCTGGGCAGAGAGAAATGTGGGGTATGAGGGAAGAACTGTGTGGACAGAGGAGGCAGCACCAGGGCCTGTCAATGGAGGAGGGCCCCATGTTTGCGGCCCAGTGAGAAACTTCAGGGGGTGCAGATGGGTCTCCAGAGGTCCAAGAGGTGAGCAAGCTTCAGGGTCATCAGAAGGCACATTTATGATATGGCTCATTCATCCAAGAGGAACAGACAGCTAGCACTAAGAAGAGAGAGAGGCTGGGGAAGGGGGATATGATGAGCGCTGCCTTCTGAACAGGTGACTCTGGCTGCATTCTCCATCCCTCTGCAAGATGGAGAACAGAAGAGGGAAATGTCAGAGAGTAGTGGATGCAGAAGGCAGGACTAAGGAAGGCGGGAGCTTGGACCGAGGTGCCTGCGATGATCCGAAAGATGCATGGGGGACAATGTCACTGGGGCATGGAGGCCCACTGGATGCTGGCAGGAGGGAAAATGTCAAGGAGGAATCCTGGATTCCGGTGCAGGGGTCCCATTGGGGTGGGTGGGGGAGACCGTCAGGGCTTGTGTGTGCTAAGTTGCAGGGGGTCTGAGAGGTATTAAGTTGTGTTGCCACCCAACAGCTGGACCTATGGGTTGAACTCAGAAGATGCCAAGTGGAGAGATCAAGTTGGGGGGCCAAGAGCATAGAGATGGTGGGCATGGATTTGTGCCTAGTGTTGGAATCTGAGGGCCTCAGGGGAGGACACTGCACTTTGAGGAACTGCAGTGCTAAGAAGCCAGGAGAGGATAGCAGCTGGGATGGGAGCAGGAAGTGTGGTGGCTGAGGGCACAGGGGCTGAGGGAAGGCAGCCCTTTGCTGTGGGGTCAGACTTAAATGCTGCTGGGAGACTGAGCAAGACTGAATGTCCAGGGATGTCTGATTAGCGGTTCTTGTTTTAATGCAGAGGTGAGAGTGGAGGGCAGACTGGAGCAGGCTGAGGAATGAGAGATGAGGAATGGATACACTGAATACCGCGATTCTTTACCAAAGTTTGCCTGTCTAGGGGGATGAGAAATTGGACATGTCAACTACAAACTGGCACTTGCCAAGAGCATTTGGCAGCAACTGAACAACAATAGGTGGCGCTAGTGGTGGAGAATCTGCCTGCCAATGCAGGAGATTTAAGACACGTGAGTTCAATTCCTAGGTCGGGAAGATCCCTTGGTGGAGGGCATGGCAACCCACTCCAGTATTCTTGCCTGGAGAATCCCATGAACAGAGGAGCCTGGTGGGCTACAGTCCATGAGGTTGCAACGAGTCCGACATGACTGAAGTGATTTAGCGCACACACACAAACAACAAGAAGGACATCTGCCATCTGCCTGTGCTGCAGCTGCTGACCTTCAACACTCCCTGAAGGGAATGTAGGGTGGAGAGTGAGGCACTCTGTGCTCCAAGGAAACGTGGGACAAGTCTTTAGATATTTTCAGGAACTGACTGCATGATCTCAATCTTTTCATCTCCTCATATCTAGAAAAGCACTAAACCTTTTTTAAAGTTAGTGACTAGCAGAAAACCTTTTTTAAAGTTAGTACTTCATTGCTTTGGTTCCCCCTTCACCAAAATCTTATGTATTGATCTTCCCCCACTGCCTCTTCGGGCTTCCCTGGTGACTCAGGTGGTACAGAATCCACCTGTGATGCAGGAGACCTAGATTCTATCCCTGAGTCAGGAAGCTCCCCTGGAGAAGGGAATGGCTACCAACTCCAGCATTCTTGCCTGGGAAATCTCCTGGCCAGACGAGTCTGATGGGCTGCAATCCACAGGGTCACAAAGAGTTGGACATGACTGGGTGACTAAGCACAGCACTGCTTCTTTAGGGCAGTCTCTCAGAGCTATCTGAGGTGCTGCCTCCCCGGGCTGCAGTCCTCATTTTGCCCCACATAAAACTTAACTTGCAGCTCTCACGTTGTGCATGTTTTTTTAGTCGACAGTTAGTAACTAGAAAATGAAGAGGAGCGCGGGTCAGGGAGCTTGTTTCTCTTTCTTTTGTGATGGGAGGTCTTCAGTTCAGTTCAGTTCAGTCGCTCAGTCGTGTCCGACTCTTTGCGACCCCATGAATTGCAGCATGCCAGGCCTCCCTGTCCATCACCAACTCCCGGAGTTCACCCAAACTCATGTCCATTGAGTCAGTGATGCCATAAAGCCATCTCATCCTCTGTCGTCCCCTTCTCCTCCTGCCCCCAATCCCTCCCAGCATCAGAGTCTTTTCCAATGACTCAACTCTTCACATGAGGTGGCCAAAGTATTGGAGTTTCAGCTTTAGCATCAGTCCTTCCAAAGAAATCCCAGGACTGATCTCCTTCAGAATGGACTGGTTGGATCTCCTTGCAGTCCAAGGAACTCTCAGGAGTCTTCTCCAACACCACAGTTCAAAAGCATCAATTCTTCGGTGCTCAGCTTTCTTCACAGTCCAACTCTCACATCCATACATGACCACTGGAAAAACCATAGGCTCGACTAGACGGACCTTTGTTGGCAAAGTAATATCTCTGTTTTTGAATATGCTATCTAGGTTGGTTATAACTTTCCTTCCAAGGAGTAAGTGTCTTTTAATTTCATGGCTGCAATAACCATCTACAGTGATTTTTGAGCCCAGAAAAATTAAGTCTGACACTGTTTCCACATCGATTTCCCATGAAGTGATGGGACCAGATGCCATGATCTTTGTTTTCTGAATGTTGAGCTTTAAGCCAACTTTTTCACTCTCCACTTTCACTTTCATCAAGAGGCTTTTGAGTTCCTCTTCACTTTCTGCCATAAGGGTGGTGTCACCTGCATATCTGAGGTGATTGATATTTCTCCCTGCAATCTTGATTCCAGCTTGTGTTTCTTCCAGCCCAGCGTTTCTCATGATGTACTCTGCATAGAAGTTAAATAAGCAGGGTGACAATATACAGCCTTGACGTACTCCTTTTTCTGTTTGGAACCAGTCTGTTGCTCCATGTCCAGTTCTAACTGTTGCTTCCTAACCTGCATATAGGTTTCTCAAGAGGCAGGTCAGGTGGTCTGGTATTCCCAGTTCTTTCAGAATTTTCCACAGTTTATTGTGATCCACACAGTCAAAGGCTTTGGCATAGTCAATAAAGCAGAAATAGATGTTTTTCTGGAACTCTCTTGCTTTTTCAATGATCCAGGGGATGTTGGTAATTTGATCTCTGGTTTCTCTGCCTTTCCTAAAACCAGCTTGAACATCTGAAAGTTCACGGTTCACGTATTGCTTAAGCCTGGCTTGGAGAATTTTGAGCATTACTTTACTAACGTGTGAGATAAGTGTAATTGTGCGGTAGTTTGAGCATTGTTTGGCATTGCCTGTCTTTGGGATTGGAATGGGAGGTCTTAAACATGTTTAAAAGCCAAGGGAAAGAGCCAGCAGAGATGGGAGAGGTGATGACACGGGTGAAAGAATGGGCAGCCAAAAGTAACAGCAAGCAGGAGGGGGTAAGACCCAACGCGCAGGGGAGCTTGCTGTGGTGGTGGCTGGAGCTGGAGCAGAGTCCCCTCCTGTGGCTTTAAGAGGCTCTAGGACGTGAAAGCACGCGGGATGAGGAGGAGCCGCGGGAGAGTGGAACATCCCACAAACCCTCTGCAAATCGCAATTGTTCTTCTGTTGCTCCTTTCCTCAGTCAGGGTTTCACGGGATGGAAAAAAAGAAAACGAAGGCGGGCGTTTGCGATTGGTCACGGGACAGGTGGGCGGGGCCATCCGCTCCCACAGAGGAGCGGACAAGTCTTGTCAATCATTGCATCACTCTGTGACTGACAGGACTTGATACCAAAGTGATCAGCACAGGAATGCTCCTGTGTCCCCATTTCAATTTACCTCTTTTGTTGCTTCTCTAAAACACCAAACAAGAAAGACTACTAACAGAGTGTAAATTCCTCCACGACTTCTTTTTCTCACTGGGAAGAAGTCTACAGATTCTTTATTTCTTCCCTAAAATCAGTTAGTTTTAATGTTCTTGCCATAGCTCTATCCAGAGACACTGTCCTAAGCCTCAGAAAGCTAAAGGGCATCTTTTGATTTTTAGCTTAATAGTAAGGCACTTACGGAACTTTATCTACTTGGTTTAAAGGTCACAATTCTCAAAATACATACTAAAAATGTTGTATTGTTATCTATAAACTATAAAATTCAAATCCGTAAAAAAAAAATAACCCCACCTAACTCACATGAAATAACAGAGAAAGGGAAAATAGCATAAGACTGTCTCTACTCAATGCAGAGAGACCAATTAGGAGGCTTCTGACATAACCCAGGACTGGACCGGGGTGGTGACAGTGGGGGTTGGGAGAAATGGTAGGACTGTACATCTATTCTGGGTACATTCTGAAGGATGTGTTGACAGACTGAAGGTGCAGATGGAGGAAGAAAGGGAGTACAGGAGGACTCCCAAGGCCCAGACAACTGACAATGGCTTCTAGTAACTGGGATGGGTAAAAGCCAGGGACGAGCAGGTTTGGGAGAAGCGTTCTGGACTTGCTGTGTAGGAGATGGTTAGTCATCTATGGAGAGATGTGGGCAGAAGACACGAGTCTGTAGCTCAGAGGAGGCTCAGGACAGGAAAAACGCAGTTGGGATTCATTGGCATTGAGATCGGTTTTGAGCCTATGACACTGGATGAATTCATTAAGAAAGTGAGTGTAGATTAAAAAAAAAAAAAAAAGAAGACTCAAAGTCATGTTCCGCAGTGAAAATCTGGTCTGAAAAAAGTTACCCGTTGGCACAAGTGTGGCAAGGAAATGTTAATGCGCCACCGGGAAATTGCGGACAGAGAGCTCCGAGCCTGAGTTCAGCGGGGGAGGGGCAAACATACAGATGCTGTTGCCAACGGTTCAGACTTCCAGGGTATGCGGATTAAGGGACCGTCAGCGCTGAGATTAGAAGAAAACAAAGCAAAGCAAAAGCAAGCCGGTAGATGCATAAATGAAGGTGTCAGATTTAAAAGGGAAATAGTGAAAGCGAGTAAATTGGGGAAGGGGTGAAATTTGCCCCAGAGTGATGGGGCAGGGGGGTGGGGTGGGGTGACTGGGGCCGGCCGTCCCCTGCCCGTCAGCCTCTGGCGGCCAGTCTGCGTGCGGGCGGGTCCGCGGCCCTCCCCCCCCCCCTCCCCCCCCTCCCCCGGGACAGCGTGGGCTTGTGAGTGCGCTGTGTGGGCTCAGTCACAGTGTCTGAACCAGGAAAGAGGACGCCGAGGGCCGCTCCTCACCAGACCGCGTTCGCAAGAGGAAGCGGCCTGAAGACCCGGCTACGTTACCAACTCCAGAGCCAGGCGGCGAAGCCCGAGTTGGGCAGGGGCGGACTGAGTGATCGGGAGACACCGGAGGGCTCAGAAAGGTTAGCAGGAGGCTCGGCTGGGGCGCGGCGACGGCTGGGCCGTTATCGGTTCAGCGCTACTCGCGCGGCAGGGCCAACCCCGCGGCCTCCGGCTCTGACGCGTCGCCCTGGAAACCGGCGCGCGGGGCCTCCTGGGACTGGCCCGCCAGCCGGAAGGGGCTAGGAACGGGCCCGCAAGGCCTGCGCGCACGCGCACTCGAGACCGTGTCCGTGCGGCCTGGGCGGGGACGTGAGTTTCCTCCCACTGGACTGTGAGGGTAGTCAGCTGGCTGCGAAGATGTTCGCAAACAAGCCTCCCACCGCTCCTCCTCGGCGCCTAGGACCACGCCTGCGTCCTGGCGCGCTCGTGGCGAGGGAGACGGCACCTCGGCGTCCCTGTGGGCGCAGAGTTACCGCGGATCCTTCCGGCGTCGGGTCCCTCGCGTCCGCGCACCGGCTGTGTTGAATCCAAGTCCGATGTGTATGTCCGCTCCCCAGCCTGGTAGGGCCGTGTACCTAGAGCACAGTGCCCGTGTTAAACTCTATAAAGATGGATTTCTCGGTAGCAGAAAATCTGATCCCAAAGCAATGCATATTTGGTGAAGACAAATTACCATGTAGAGAAAAGTACCAAGGAAAAGTAAAAAAAAAAAAAATGAGTGATTGATTAGGAGTTTTTAGTGATACAATAGAACTTCCCTGGTGGGTGATACAATAAATGTCTCCAAACCTTAATCCACATTGAGGGTAATCGTATTTCTTAAAAAAAAAAAAGTATGCCCATGTTATTGTCGCAAAGTGACACCTTGGAACTTCTCTGGTGGTCCAGTGGTTAAGATTATACTCCCAATGCAGGGCCCTGGGTTTGAGCTCTAGTTTGGGAACCAGAATGAAAGAATGAAAACCACAATCACAGAAAACTAATCAAACTGAAAGAAAGTGAAGAAGAACTAAAGAGCCACTTAATGAAAGTGAAAGAGGACAGTGAAAAAGTTGGCTTAAAGCTCAACATTCAGAAAACTAAGATCACGGCATCTGGTCCCATCACTTCATGGCAAATAGATGAGGAAACAGTGGAAACAGTTGCTATTTTTTTGGGGGGGGTGGGGCTCCAAATTAACTGCAGATGGTGATTGCAGCCATGAAATTAAAAGATGCTTACTCCTTGGAAGGAAAGTTATGACCAACCTAGACAGCATATTAAAAAGCAGAGATGTTATTTGTCAACAAAGGTCCGTCTAGTCAAGGCTATGGCTTTTCCAGTATTCATGTATGGATGTGAGAGTTGGACTGTGAAGAAAGCTGAGTGCAGAAGAATTGATGCTTTTGAACTTTGGTGTTGGAGAAGACTCTTGAGAGTCCCTTGGACTGCAAGGAGATCCAACCAGTCCATCCTAAAGGAGACCAGTCCTGGGTGTTCATTGGAAGGACTGATGTTGAAGCTGAAACTCCAATACTTTGGCCACCTGATGTGAAGAGCTGACTCATTTGAAAAGACCCTAATGCTGGGAAAGTTTGAGGGCAGGAAGGGAACAACAGAGGATGAGATGGTTGGATGGCATCACCGACTCAATGGGCATGAGTTTGAGTAAACTCCAGGAGTTGGTGATGGACAGGGAGGCCTGGCATGCTGCAATTCATGGGGTCGCAAAGAGTCGGACATGACTGAGTGACTGAACTGAACTGAACTGAATCAAGCTGATCACATGGACCACAGCCTTGTCTAACTCAGTGAAACTATGAGCCATACCGTGCAGGGCCACTCAAGACTGATGGTCATGGTAGAGCATTCTGACAAAACATGGTCTGCTGGAGAAGGGAATGTCAAACCGCTTCAGTATTCTTGCCTTGAGAACCCCATGAACAGTATGAAGAGGCAAAAAGATAGGACACTGAAAGATGAGCTCCCCAGGTCGATAGGTGCCCAACATGCTACTGGAGAACAGTGGAGAAATAACTCCAGAAAGAATGAAGAGATGGCGCCAAAGCAAAAACAACACCCAGTTGTGGTTGTAACTGGTGATGGAAGTAAAGTCCAATGCTGTAAAGAACAATATTGCATAGGAACCTAATGCTCATGGAATGTTAGGTCCATGAATCAAGGTAAATTGAAAATGGTCAAATAGGAGATGGCAAGAGTGAATAACCACATTTTAGGAATCAGTGAATTAAAATGGACTGGAATGGGTGAATTTAACTCAGATGACCATTATATTTACTACTGTGGGCAAGAATCCCTTAGAAGAAATGGAGTAGCCCTCCTAGTCAACAAAAGAGTCCAAAATGCAGTACTTGGATGTAATCTCAAAATGACAGAATGATCTCTGTTTGTTTCCAAGGCAAACGCATTGAACATCACAGTATTCCAAGTCTATGCCCCAACCAGTAATGCTGAAGAAGCTGAAGTTGAACGGTTCTATGAAGACCTATAAGGCCTTCTAGAACTAACACCCCCAAAACATGTCCTTTTCATTATAGGGGACTGGAATGTAAAAGCAGGAAGTCAAGAGATACTTGGAGTAACAGGCAAATTTGCCCTTGGAGTACAAAATGAAGCAGGGCAAAGGCTAACAGAGTTTTGCCAAGAGAACGCACTGGTCATAGCAAACACCCTCTTCCAACAACACAAGACAAGATTCTAGGCATGGACATCACCAGATAGTCAATACCAAAAGCAGATTGATTACATTCTTTGCAGCCAAAGATGGAGAAGCTCTATACAGTCAGCAAAAACAAGACTGGGAGCTGACTGTGGCTCAGATCATGAACAGGATCCTTATTGCCAAATTCAGACTAAAATTGAATAAACCAGGGAAAACTACTGGACTATTCGGCCAAAGTACTGAAAATTCAGCTTCAGCATCAGTCCTTCCAATATTTAGGGTTGATATCCTTATAAATCATGGGAAATAGATGGGGAAACAGTGGAAACAGTGTCAGACTTTTTTTTTCTGGGCTCCAAAATCACTACAGATGGTGACTGCAGCCATGAAATTAAAAGATGCTTACTCCTTGGAAGGAAAGTTATGACCAACCTAGATAGCATATTGAAAAGCAGAGACATTACTTTGCCAACAAAGGTTTGTCTAGTCAAGGCTATGGTTTTTCCTGTGGTCATGTATGGATGTGAGAGTTGGACTGTGAAGAAAGCTGAGCGCCAAAGAATTGATGCTTTTGAACTTTGGTGTTGGAGAAGACTCTCGAGAGTCCCTTGGACTGCAAGGAGATCCAACCAGTCCATTCTGAAGGAGATCAGCCCTGGGATTTCTTTGGAAGGAATGATGCTAAAGCTGAAACTCCAGTACTTTGGCCACCTCATGCGAAGAGCTGACTCATTGGAAAAGACTCTGATGCTGGGAGGGATTGGGGGCAGGAGGAGAAGGGGACGACAGAGGATGAGATGGCTGGATGGCATCACTGACTCGATGGACGTGAGTTTGAGTGAACTCCGGGAGTTGGTGATGGACAGGGAGGCCTGGCGTGCTGTGATTCATGGGGTCGCAAAGAGTCGGACATGACTGAGCGACTGATCTGATCTGATCTGATCCTTATAAATCAAAAAATATTAGGGCTGTTTTTCCAGTTGGCAAAAGCAAGACTGGGAGCTGACTGAGGCTCAGATCATGAACTCCTTATTGCCAGTTCAGACTTAAATTGAAGAAATTAGGTAAAACCACTGGAGTATTCGGGTGTGCTCTAAATCAAATCCCTTATGATTATACAGTGGAAGTGACAAATAGATTCAAGGGATTAGATCTGATGGACAGAGTGCATGAAGAACTATGGATGGAGGTTTGTGACATTGGTTGAGGAGGCAGTGATCAAGACCATCCCCAAGAAAAAGAAATGCAAAAATACAAAATGTTTGTCTGAAGAGGCCTTACAAATAGCTGAGAAAAGAAGAGAAGTGAAAGGTAAAGGAGAAAAAGAAGGATACACCCATTTGAATGCAGAGTTCCAAAGAATAGCAAGGTGAGATAAAGAAGGCTTCCTCAGTGATCATTGAGTAGGTGATGACATCCAACCATCTCATCCTCTGTCCTCCCCTTCTCTTCCTGCCTTGTCTTTCCCAGTATCAGGGTCTTTTCTAATGAGTCAGTTCTTCACATCAGGTGGCCAAAGTATTAGAGTTTCAGCTTCAACATCAGTCCTTCCAATGAATATTCCAGACTGATTTCCTTTAGGATGGGCTGGTTGGATCTCCTTGCAGTCCAAGGGACTCTCGAGAGTCTTCTCCAACACTATTATTCAAAAGCATCAATTCTTTGGCGCTCAGCTTTCTTTAGAGTCCAACTCTCACATCTATACATGACTACTGGAAGAACAATAGACTTGACTAGATGGACCTTTGTTGGCAAAGTAATGGCTCTGCTTTTTAATATGCTGTCTAGGTTGGTCATAACTTTTCTTTCAAGGAGTAAGTGTCTTTTAATTTCATTCCTGCAATCAACATCTGCAGTGATTTTGGAGCCCCCCCCCCCCCAAATAAATCTGCCACTGTTTCCACTGTATTCCCATCTATTTGCCATGAAGTGAAGGGACCAGATGCTACAATCTTAGTTTTCTGAATGTTGCTCTTTAAGCCAAACTTTGTCACTCTCCTCTTTCACTTTCATCAAGAGGCTCTTTAGTTCTTCTTTGCTTTCTGCCATAAGGGTGGTGTCATCTGCATATCTGAGGTTATTGATGTTTCTCCTGGAAATCTTGATTCCAGCTTGTGCTTCATCCAACCCAGCATTTCTCATGATGTACTCTGCATATAAGTTAAATAAGCAGGGTGACAATATACAGCCTATACAATCAGCAAAAATGAGAATGGGAGCTGACTGTGGCACAGACCCTGAACTCCTTATTGCAAAATTCAGACTTAAATTGAAGAAAGTAGGGAAAATCACTAGACCATTCAAGTATGACCTAAATAAAATCTCTTACAATTATACAGTGGAAGTGACAAGCAGATTCAAGGGTTTAGATCTGATAGAGTGCCTGAAGAACTATGGATGGAGGTTCGTGATATTGTGGAGGCAGTGATCAAGACCTTCCCCAAGAAAAAGAAATGCAAAAAGGCAAAACGGTTGTCTTAGGAGGCCTTACAAATAGCTGAGAAAGGAAGAGAAGCGAAAGGCAAAGGAGAAAAGAGAAGATATACCCATCTGAATGCAAAGTTTCAAAGAATAACGAGACATGAGAAAGCCTTCCTCAGTGATCAATGCAAAGAAATAGAGGATAACAATAGAATGGGAAACACTAGATCTCTTCAAGAAAATTGGAGATATCAAGGGAACATTTCATGCAAAGATAGAGACAATAAAGGAGAGTAATGGTATGGACCTAACAGAAGCAGAAGATATTCAGAACAGGTGGCAAGAATACACAGAAAAACTATAGAGATACCAAAGGAACATTTCATGCAAAGATGGGCACAAAAAGCACAGAAATGGTACAGACTTAACAGAATCAGAAGATATTAAGAAGAGGTGGCAAGAATATACAGAAGAACTATACAAAAAAGATCTTCATGACCCAGATAACCACAATGGTGTGATCACTCACCTAGAGCCAGACATCCTGGAATGTGAAGTCAAGTGGGCCTTAGAAAGCATCACTACGAACAAAGCTAGTGGAGGTGATGGAATTCCAGTTGAGCTCTTTCAAATCCTGAAAGATGATGTTGTGAAAGTGCTGCACTCAATATGCCAGCAAATTTGGAAAACTTAGCAGTGGCCACAGGACTGGTAAAGGTCAGTTTTCATGCCAATCCTGAAGAAAGGCAATGCCAAGGAATGTTCAAACTACCGCACAATTGCACTCATTTACATGCTGGCAAAGTAATGCTCAAAATTCTCCAAGCCAGGCTTCAATGGTAGGTGAACCATGAACTTCCAGATGTTCAAGCTGGATTTAGAAAAAGCAGAGGAACCAGAGATCAAATTGCCAACATCTATTGGATCATTGAAAAAGCAAGAGAGTTCCACAAAAACATCTACTTCTGCTTTATTGACTGTCAAAGCCTTTGACTGTATGGATCACAACAAACTGGAAAATTCTTAAAGAGATGCAAATACCAGACTATCTGACCTGCCTCCTGAGAAATCTGTATATGGGTCAAGAAGCAAATTAGAACTGGACATGGAACAACAGATGGGTTCCAAATTGGGAAAGGAGTCCATCAAGGCTGAATATTTTCATCCTGCTTATTTAACTTATATACAGAGTACATCACATGAAATGCCAGGCTGAACGAAGCACAGGCTGGAATCAAGATTGCCGGGAGAAATATCAATAACCTCAGATAAGCAGATAAGGAACTAAAGAGCCTCTTGATGAAAGTGAAAGAGGGCAGTGTAAAGTTGGCTTAAATCTCAATATTCAGAAAACTAAGATCATGGCATCTGGTCCCATCACTTCATGACAAATAGATGGAGAAACAATGGAAACAGTGAAAGACTTTTTTTTTTTTTTGGACTCCAGAATTACTGCAGCTGGTGATGGCAGCCGTGAAATGAAAAGACACTTGCTCCTTGGAAGAAAAGCTATGACCAACCTAGACAGCATATTAGAAAGCAGAGACCTTACTTTGCCAAAAAAGGTCCATCTAGTCAAAGCTATGGTTTTTCTAGTAGTCATACATGGATGTGAGAGTTGGACGATAAAGAAAACTGAGCACTGAAGAAATGATGCTTTTGAACAGTGGTGTTGGAGAAGAATCTTGAGAGTCCCTTGGACAGCAAGGAGATCAAACCAGTCAATCCTAAAGGAAATCAGTCTGGAATATTCACTGGAAGGACTGATGTTGAAGCTCAAACTCCAATCCTTTGACCACCTGATATGAAGAACTGACTCCTTGGAATAGACCCTATGCTGGAAAGGATTGAATACAGGAGGAAAAGGGGTCGACAGAGTATGAGATCGTTGGATGGCATCATTGACTCAATGGACATGAGTTTGAGTAAGCTCTGGGAGTTGGTGATGGACAGGGAGGCCTGCCATGCTGCAGTCCATGGGGTCGAGAAAGTCAGACACAACTGAGAGACTGAACTGGGAAGTAGATCCACAGAGCAAGCAATACTCAGAACAGTCAAATAAATAAAAATAAATGATAACTACATATATATATATATATATATATATATATAAAAGTGACACTTTACTATGAGTTTATTCACAACTTTGATTGCTAGGAAGGATAGGCATTTTTGCTGTATTTTTAGTGACTATTTGTGCTTTCTTTGTAAAAATTGATTTGTTAGAACTTTTGAATATAGTATATGTTGCCAATATCTCCTTTAGTTTGTCAATTACCTTTTAATTTTGTTTACAGTGTATTTTGTTTGTGTAGTTTAGTTCAGTTCTGTTGATATTTGTGTTCTATTCAGTTATTTTCTGTTCAGTTGATATATGACACATTGATAGTTTTTTCATCTGAGGTTATTGATATTGTGTACTTTAAATCTATCCATTTCCCTTCTTTTTTTTGTGTGTGTGTTTGGTTTTATATAATAGGGGCAGTGGGCATTTCCAAGCAGACTCTTTTTTTTTTGTTAAATTTTATTCTTGTTGTTACTGTTCAGTTGCTAAGTCATGTCTGACTCTTTGTGACATCATGAACTACAGTACGGCCAGGATTCTCTGTCCTTCACTATGTTCTGGAGCTTGATCAAACTCATGTCCATTGAGTCAGTGATACCATCCAATCATTTTGTCCTCTGTTGCCCCTTTCTTCTCCTGCCCTCAGTCTTTCCCAGCATCAGGGTCTTTTCTAATGAGTCCGCTCTTCACATCAGGTGCTGGAGTTTCAGCTTCAGTAATTTTATTGAAATATAGTTGATGGTTGGATGGCATTACCCACTCAATGGACATGAGTTTGAACAAGCTCTGGGAGTTGGAAATGGACAGGGAAGCCTGGCGTGCTGTAGTCCATGGGGTCACAAAGAGTCAGACATGACTGAGCAACTGACCTAAACTAATTAAATATAGTTCCCTGTGCTATACAGTAGGTCACTATGTGTTTCTACAATCTTGGATGATGTGTTATTCATATAGAGTGGGTGGTGGTTTTTGTTATGGGTCAGCTGGGCACCATCTCCAGACAGACATACATTAGACAAGTATTGCCCTAGACTTGATCATGGAAAGATGGCTGGTTCATGGCTGGTGGCACTCCCAAGACAGCAACAAAAGTGACTGCTTATTATTGAGGGAACATTCCAACCTCAGGATTGGAGGACCCTGAAAGATGGAGGATCCTCAGAATGTCCTTTCCCATCTGAATGGTATTTATCTCTCTTTTTTGCTAGCTCTTTGCAGTCTATAGTCTTTGCTTCTGCCTTGGAAAGAGGTGCTCCTTTTCTGTTGGTGTGTTATGGAAGTGGGATAAGCCCTTAGTAATTATGGTGATGACCTCCATCATTATTAACTTAGGCTTTCATTGCTCTAAAGGTTGCTGTAACAAATTACTATAGAGCTGGTAGCTTAAAACAGCAGAGATTTATTCTCTCATGGGTCAAAAATACAAAATCAAGGTGTCAGCAGGGCCATGCCCCCTCTGAAGTCTGGGGAGAATCCTTCCAACCTCTTCCACCTCCTAGTGGCTCCTGGTGTTCTTTGGCTATTGCCACATCACTCCAATCTCTGCCTCTGTCTTTGTGCCTCACTGTGTTTTCTCCCCTTCTTACAAGGATATCCGTTATTGGATTTAGGGCCCACCTGAAATCCTGGATGATTTCATCTCAAGATCCTTAACTGGGCTTCCCTGGTGGCTCAGTGGTAAAGAATCCACCTGCCAATGCAGCAGACACAGGTTCCATTCCTGGTCTGGGAAGATCCCACATGCCGTGCAGCGACTGATCCTGTGCACCACGACTATTGAGCCTGTGCTTTAAAGCCTGGGAGCCACAAATACTGAAGCCCACATGCCCTAGAGCTTGTGCTCTGCAACAAGAGAAGTCACCACAATGAGAAGCCTGTGCACCACAGCTAGAGAGTAGCCACCAATTGCTGCAACTAGAGAAAAGCATAAAGACTCAGCACAGCTGTAAATAAATAAGTAAATAAACCTTTTATTAAAAAAAAAAAAAGGTCCTTAATCAACTTCATCTGCAAAGACTCTGCTTCCAAATAAGGTCATATTCTGAGGTTTTGGGGGAACACAAATTTTTTTTTGCGAGGGGGGGGGGGACAATATTCCACCGACTACTTTTGCTATTACCAACCTAGACAGAATATTAAAAAGCAGAGACATTATTTGCCAACAAAGGTCCGTCTAGTCAAAGCCATGGGTTTTCCAGTAGTCATGTATGGATGTTAGAGTTGGACTATAAAGAAAGCCGAGGGCCAAAGAATTGATGCTTTTGAACAGTGGTGTTGGAGAAGACTCTTGAGAGTCCCTTGGACTGCAAGGAGATCCAACCAGGCCATCCTAAAGGAGATTAGTCCTGACTATTCATTGGAAGAACTGATGCTGAAGCTGAAACTCCAATACTTTGGCCATCTGATATGAAGAACTGACTCATTGGAAAAGACCCTGATGCTGGGAAAGAGTGAAGGCAGGAGGAGAAGGGGACGACAGAGGATGAGATGGTTGGATGGCATCACCAACTTAATGGACAATGAGTTTGAGTAAGCTCTGGGAGTTGATGAAGGACAGGGAAACCTGGTGTTTTGCAGTCCATGGGGTCGCAAAGAGTTGGACATGACTGAGCGACTGAACTGAACTGAACTAAACTGTTACCATGATAATCACCACTGTTATTCCGCATAATAAAAATCAGCCTTAACTTTTCATTTTATTTTACCTGTAAAGTTATATAATTAAAGTAAGCATAGCATCTGGTATCATTTATTGTAAGATCATCTGAGAAGCTCTGCTAAGCTTGGAGCCAATATAGCATACTTCTATAATTAAAATTATATGAAATTGTCTTTTCACAGTGTATATATCTATCAATCATCATGATTTACACTTTAGATGTCTTACAATTTTATTTGTGAACTGTAACTCAATAAAGCTTGAAAAAAGAGAAAATTCTGTTAAAAATTAGGTCAGATCTAAAACTATTGTTATTTGACTTTAATATCAAGAACTACAGATCTGAAATAATTAGGCTCTTGCATCTTCACTGGATCATGCAACTTGTTCCTGAAGTGAAACTTCAAAGTCAGAGATTCATTGAGCTTTCTTTAAAGACTCATTTGGAATGTTTGGTATTTGTATTAATTTTCTTGACGCTCATGAGTGTCATTGTAACAAAAGATCTTTCAGTTAGAGTTTTCAAATTTCTGATTTGTACCTTTGCATGGTCATTATTAAAAGGATAAGCTTCGAAGGATAATTCATAGTGAAATAAAGGAGCACTAGAAATTTGAAGGTAGGAAGTCAGGAGTTTTCCTGGTGTGGTATGGATGTAAATGGGGTTGAGTTCAATTCCTGGATACACTGTTTGCCTTTCCCATCATCTCCCATTCTTTCTTTCTTTCTTTCTTTTTTTTTTTTTTTGCCATGCCTCAAGGTTTCTGGGATCTTAATTCCCTAATTAAGAATCTATCCTGGGCCCTTGGCAGTGAAAATACTGAGTCCTAACCACTGGACAGCCAGGGAATTCTCCCATCTCCCATTCTAAGTCCTCATCCCTGAGGATGGATAGTAATAGAACTTGGTTTTAGAGCTGTTGTTCGGACCACGGGAGTGGTTTGTGCAAAGCCCTTAGATGAGGTCTGGCATGGCAAACTGCTCAAAATTGTTAGCTATTATTTTAAGTAGGAAATTTGTTTATCCCTGTGGCAAGCAGCTCAAGGGGATGTCAAGACTGAAGTCAGTTTTACCCTACTGTTACCAAACCAAACTTGGGTTCTCTGGCTGTGTGCACAATAATGTCAATCTATTGACATGGAGTTGTGAAGGAAAGCACAGGGTTTGTTGTAGGTGCCAAAACAAGGAGTGTGGGCAGCTGATGGTAAAACAAAACAAAACAAAACAAAACAACAAAACCCTGAGCTTCCTGATAGGCTTTAGGGAAGTGTTTTTATGGGTAAAGTGAGGGACGGGGAGGCTGCAGGGTGGGTGATTAGCTTGTGCACAGTATTTGATTGGTTGATAGTGAGGATACCAGTTATCAGGGTGGTGTCACAGGAGTTAACATCATCAGGCTCCAGTCAGTCTGAGGGCTATGTGCTCATGGACATCATGCAGTTAGCCTCTTCCACTGGTGGGGGCTTTAGTATCTGTAAAACAACTCAGGAATGTGCATGAGATACGTTATCCATGTACTTTAGGGAGGAACTAAAGATTCTGTGACAGCCATATGGCTGATTTACTGTTTAAATTGTTACCAGTTCTCTTGGCTCAACTGCTACTTTTCTCACTACATGTTCACATACTCTTAATCAATAACTTAAAAAAATAGTTTTATTTTTTTATTTTTGGCTGTGTTGCCTCCTAAGGTTTTTTCTAGTTGCAGTGAGCAGGGGCAACTGCAGTGCATGGGCTTCTCACTGTGGTGGTTTCTCATGTTTGGAGAGCACAGGCTCTGGGGCGAGAGGGCTTCAGTAGTTGTGGCATGTGGGCTCAGTAGTTTCGGCTCTCGGGCCCTAGAGCACAGGCTCAATAGTTGTGGCATACAGGCTTAGTTGCTTTGTGGCATATGGGATTTTCGCAGACAAGGGACTGAACCCATGTATCCTGCATTGGCAGGCAGATTCTTACCACTGAGCCACCAGGGAAGCCCAATCAGTAATTCTTGAGCCAGGCTTTTGTGACTCAGGGAAGGCCTGGAAGACTATAACTTTTCTACAAAGGAGAGGCAAGCAGAGGATATGGAGGGAGGGGTTTGTCCCAGGAAGCCCCCATAGGGGACCCCATAGACTTAGGTCCTATACATAATGAAGAATACAGTCATATTTAACCTTTCTAGAATTTGACCCAATTTTATGTCTGAAGTTTCTTGCCAGACTTTTATAATTTAATAAGACAGAGTAAGCTGTGGCTATGGTTTTTCCAGTAGTCATGTATGGATGTGAGAGTTGGACTGTGAAGAAGGCTGAGTGCCAAAGAATTGATGCTTTTGAATTGTGGTGTTGGAGAAGACTCTTCTGAATCCCATGGACTGCAAGGAGATCCAAGCAGTCCATTCTGAAGGAGATCAGCCCTGGGATTTCTTTGGAAGGAATGATGCTAAAGCTGAAACTCCAGTACTTTGGCTACCTCTTGTAAAGAGCTGACTCATTGGAAAAGACTCTGATGCTGGGAGGGATTGGGGGCAGGAGGAGAAGGGGACGACAGAGGATGAGATGGCTGGATGGCATCACTGACTCGATGGACATGAGTTTGAGTGAACTCCGGGAGTTGGTGATGGACAGGGAGGCCTTGTGTGCTGCAATTCATGGGGTCGCAAAGAGTCAGACATGACTGAGCTACTGAACTGAACTGAACTGAACCGAAGCTGTCACTATGCAGAATCAGTATATATACATGATCAGTAAATGTATATTTTCTAGGCACATGAGCCATAGTGTATATTATGTTTTACAAAGACATTAAGAAATATTCAGAGCTGCTTATTATTAATATTTGGAGCAAAATAATATGCTTATGTGGTGGACTTAGGACTAAGGTGTTGAAAAAATGTTTTGTATGACAAAACAGTAAATACTCACTGTAGAATTTCCTCTCGGCCGCCCCCCCCCCCCCCCCCCGACCTCCGAGGCGGGGTAGCTCCTCTCTGCCGTTCCTGCGCCGTCGCAGTCTGGTACTCTAAGCCGCTGCCCCTGACCTCGGATGTGGGGTAACTCCTCTTGGCCGCCGCCCTTCGGGCATGGGGTCCTCCCGGCTTCTGCCCCTGACCTCCTCTCTGCTGCGCATTGGCGCGCCCCCGTCGCAGCCCGCTGGATCATGGAAAAAGCAAGAGAGTTCCAGAACAACATCGATTTCTGCTTTATTGACTATGCCAAAGCCTTTGACTGTGTGGATCACAATAAACTGTGGAAAATTCTGAAAGAGATGGGAATATCAGACCACCTGATCTGCCTCTTGAGAAATTTGTATGCAGGTCAGGAAGCAACAGTTAGAACTGGACATGGAACAACAGACTGGTTCCAAATAGGAAAAGGAGTTCATCAAAGCTATATATTGTCACCCTGTTTATTTAACTTCTATGCAGAGTACATCATGAGAAACACTGGAGTGGAAGAAACACAAGCTGGAATCAACATTGCAGGGAGAAATATCAATAACCTCAGATATGCAGATGACACCACCCTTATGGCAGAAAGTGAAGAGGAACTCAAAAGCCTCTTGATGAAAGTGAAAGAGGAGAGTGAAAAAGTTGGCTTAAAGCTCAACATTCAGAAAACGAAGATCATGGCATCTGGTCCCATCACTTCATGGGAAATAGATGGGGAAACAGTGGAAAGTGTCAGACTTTATTTTTCTGGGCTCCAAAATCACTACAGATGGCGACTGCAGCCATGAAATTAAAAGACGCTTACTCCTTGGAAGGAAAGTTATAACCAACCTAGATAGCATATTCAAAAGCAGAGACATTACTTTGCCAACAAAGGTTCGTCTAGTCAAGGCTATGGTTTTTCCTGTGGTCATGTATGGATGTGAGAGTTGGACTCTGAAGAAGGCTGAGCACTGAAGAATTGATGCTTTTGAACTGTGGTGTTGGAGAAGACTCTTGAGAGTCCCTTGGACTGCAAGGAGATCCAAGCAGTCCATTCTGAAGGAGATCAGCCCTGGGATTTCTTTGGAAGGAATGATGCTGAAGCTGAAACTCCAGTACTTTGGCCACCTCATGCGAAGTGTTGACTCATTGGAAAAGACTCTGATGCTGGGAGGGATTGGGGGCAGGAGGAGAAGGGGACGACAGAGGATGAGATGGCTGGATGGCATCACTGACTCGATGGATGTGAGTCTGAGTGAACTCCGGGAGTTGGTGATGGACAGGGAGGCCTGGCATGCTGTGATTCATGGGGTCACAAAGAGTTGGACGCTACTGAGTGAGTGATCTGATTTGATCTGACTGTAGAATTTTTTAAATCTATTTATTTATTTTGGTTGTGTGGCTTGGGTTGGCTCAACCCCAACTCAAATAACCTGGGAATTCCCAGTAGGAATTTTGAAAATACAGAAAAGAAGAAAAGATGAAACGACTTATAATCTTCAGTTAGTGTTAGTTGCTCAGTCATATCTGACTCTTTGCAACACCATGGACTGTAGCCTGCCAGGCTTCTCTCTCCATGGAATTCTCTAAGCAAGAATACTGGAGTAGGTTGCCATTCCCTTCTCCAGGGGATCTTCCTGATCCAGGGATTGAACCCTGGTCTCCTGCATTGCAGGCAGACTCTTCACCATCTGAACCACCAGGTACAATGAGTTGGTGAGGTTTAAAACAAAAAGCTTGTGACTTAAATTTGGGGAAGTATTAATCATTTTCACTTAATTTGGGGAGTAAACTTTGCATATTGAGGCTGTAAGTTAAATTATGGTGGGTTCATCTTGACCATTCATTCTGATGTAAATTAACTGAGCTATATTCTGGGCTCAGGGTAGCCTTCTCTTGCAAGGAACTTACATGAGGGGGAGAGGAGGAGGCCTCTGGACCTCCTGGCCCTGGTGAAGGGGTTGGATGCAAAAACCTGAGAGGTTCCTCCCTTCTCTGGGATCCCACAGCCATGTCCCCCATAAGTAGCAAGGGATTGAAAATCAGAGAGTGACTTGGTTATTTCTCTCATTTTTTTTAAGAAAGAGGAGAACTTTGTTTACATAAATGCTCCATCACTATATTTTCATATTTTGGCCATGCTATAGGGCATGTGTGATCTAACCCTCGTTCCCTGCAGTGGGAGTGAACGCAGAGCCTTAACCACTGAACCAACAGGGAAGTCCTAAGACTATTAAGAAAACTAAATATAGTCTTCCATCTTTGCTCCAGACGCCCTTGATCTTGACTTTGAAACCCATCAGCAGAGTTGGGTGGCTTCTATCTGGGCTTCTTACTAGAATTTTAATGCTAATGTTTAACAGAATTCAAATTATCTATACAAATAAGACACAGAGAGAGAGCCTGTTACAAACAGATTCCCCTTCCCCCAAGGGCTCCAAAATAGTGAAGACAATTTGCTTGTTGATGTCACTGGTGCTGACAAGCAGGCCGCCACCTCCCTGCCCGCTCTAGGGTGTCAGTGAAACCTGATACGGTCCTCGGCATGTCAGCTTCTGTTCTTTAGGAGAAACAGGTGGTAAAGGGAGAAAACTGGAGACAGGCCACTCCTAAAGGAATCTATTGTGTGGCAGCTCATTGCATTTTTTTTTTCTCAATGAAAATAAACATCATTAGTTTTACTTTTTAACTGTATCCCTTGGAATTGTATTGGAAGGTTTCATTAAGGTATTCCTCAGAGTAGACTTGAAAAGATGAGTATTCATAAATGATAATGAACAACGACTAAGTATTAATGTTTTAGGGACTTCTCTGGCACTGCTGCTGCTGCTAAGTCGCTTCAGTCGTGTCCAACTCTGTGCGACCCCATAGACGGCAACCCGCCAGGCTCCCCTATCCCTGGGGTTCTCCAGGCAAGAACACTGGAGTGGGTTGCCATTTCCTCCAATGCATGAAAGTGAAAAGTGAAAGTGGAGTCGCTCAGTCGTGTCTGACTCCCAGCGACCCCATGGACTGCAGCCCACCAGGCTCCTCCATCCATGGGACCCTCCAGGCAAGAGCACTGGAGTGGGGTGCCACTGCCTTCTCGACTACAATGGTTGAAATACCTCTCTGCTAACGCTGGGAGCACTGGTTCCAGCCCAGGTTGGGGAACCAAGATCACACGTGCCATGCGGTGTGGTCAAAAGATTAAAAAAAACCCAAACATACTTTGTACACTAGGTGCCACTACTGAATGGCTTAATAATAAAAATCACGCACCCTTTAAAAACATTAATAACCAACCACTACTGCTGATCCAGAAGGGATACTCTTTCTTATTAATGACAAACGTACTTTCTTGAATAAAGTTTCATCACTTGTTCCTTTATTTTTTTTCACTCAGCGAAATTTATCTGACGCAATATAATAAAGCAAGACCTATGTAATGCAGAATTAAAGTGGAGATTCATTAAAGCGGACTTCAGTTGAAGGTCATTTAATTTTTTAATTTGTCATAAAATTTTAAATTAAGGAAGCCCGTCTTTATTTATTTAAAGGCTTCTGTGGCTGTTCTGACCCTTCCTTGTGCGTTTGCCAAAAGCCCTGTAAACAAAGCCTCCTCAGGGACAGAGGTGGTTATCTGGGCTTCTCCAGCTCCTTCCCTTCTCTCCGCCACCCTCCGCCCCGGGCCCCGCCTCCCTCCGCCCCGGGCATCTCCGCGCAGGCCTCTGATTGGTGCAGAGCGCAGCCTTGCCTTTTAGGGACAGTTGTCGGGCTTTTAAAGAGGTAAGGGAAAGGGTGCAGTGGCTGCTTTTATCAACCAATCAACTGTTTTCTTGCCAGATCCCCAAATATTCCCGGGCCAATGGAGGGGAGAGCCCAGGATGCCCGGGAGAGGCCGGGCTTAAGTTGAGCCGAGAGGCAGGCGCTCAGACAGCCTTGGGGCCCCGCCAGCCCCCATCTGGCTCTTGTCTGTGTCGCTGTCAGTATCTGTCTAGCTCCGCGTTCCCTCGCAGGGGTGTGTTGGGGGGAGTCCTCATTCCGACTCTCAAAATGGTTATCAAAGTGTTTGTTGCCACATCATCTGGGTCCATAGCGGTAGGTGTCTGATGGAATTCGGGGGCTTTCTTCTCGTCCTCTTTTCTGAAAAACTCAGACTTGGAAGTAGAAGCAGCGGGTATGGCCCAGCGCTGGGCTTACATTTCTTTTTGAGGCGTGTGTAAGTAAGCCTGCGAGCCCTTTGCTCTCTGCCTTGATCTGAATGGTGTAAGGTGTGTAAAACGTGTGATCTGGGGCAGCTGGGTGTGGAATGGGATTCGAGGAAGGGGGGTGTGTTGGATGCTAAGACTTAATGTGTGATTTGTGTCTATTGTGTCGCATCTTTGGTAGAATCAGAGGCTTTTTGTGTGTGTGTGTGTGTGTGTGGAATGTTTCTGCCATTCATCCTGTGAGACTTAGACAAATCTAATATTGCAAGTAAATGACACTTTATGTAACAACATTTTTAGCTTATGATGGGCCAGATTACTAAAATGACCCCTGGCTGTAATGACTTGTGTATGTGGTGTAATCCTAAGGAAAGTGTAAAGTTAGCATGTGTAATACTATTATTTGAGGGTAATGATGTCACAGTGAAAAAAACCAAATATCTCTGAGGTTACAGATTTAAATGCTCTAGGAATCCAAACAGACCAAAAATAGGTGCTTTATCTGATTTCCTTGGACAAGGCTGGGAATCACCCAGCCATCTCTCTAAGTCCAGCCTTCGTTTTGTGCCTTAAGAAATAGGGGTAAGGGAGGGACTCATTTTATCCTTGGAAATGATTCAGGCTTTGATATTAGACTTGAACCTGCAGTGTCTCTCTGGGACTGATATTTGGACCAGCATTTTAGCATCTGCAAGGCTGTGGAGAGAAAACAGTTTTATTAGTCCTGAGAAGTGAAGACCAGCACAAGGGCTGTTTCCTTTTATATCTGATTCCTGGAACTTCTCGGGTTGCAGCTTGGATTTCAGCGGTCCCTCAGCCAGGATGACACCCTAGGCGAGTGACTGGCCCAGGGAACAATCCTAACAGCAGCTACTGAATGGCTTCCCCTCTCCCCTACCACCCACCTCCAGCCCTGAAAGTTCACACCGTTTCGAGAGAGGACAAGAGGAAAACCTGAGAAAAGAGCCTGGTCTTTCCTTCTGACACAACTGTTTAATGATCTGCCGAGCATCTTTCATGATGTTCCAATTTTATGAAAAAATTCCAAATGTTAAAATGGTAAAGTCTTTTACGGCTGTTGATGACCTCAGAAATTTGATCTACAAAAAGCACATTTTTGGATTGCTTAGATTAAAAAAAAATTTTTTTTTAAAGAAAATGGCTTTCATCATGGAAAATGGCTTTCATCGTGGGCTTCACATAAGCTGTTGGCACACTCATTGCTGGAAACTTTTACTGCTAACCTGTCAATCTTGTACATATTCCATAGATCAGATCTAAGTGACCCTAGACATCCTTAACAAAGACAATGAGCAAACAGGTCCTTTCTTTGGATTTTCTGATTTCCTACGTTCTTGAAATTTGGGAACATGATTTAATTAGCCTGGGAGGACCTGGAGGGGTACTGTTTATTCCAGGATCTTGAAAAATCCAAGTTCATTTTGCTGCTGTAAGCAAATGTTTTGGTGCCACGTGGGACGATGTGACCTTGAGAAAGTTATTTCACCTTGCTAAGCCTCAATTTCCTTGTCTGTAAAATGATAAGAATAGAACTCAACTCAACTTACTTAGGAAGTAAGTTAAGAGTGAGAGGCAGTAAGGGTCAGTAAGCAAGGGTCAGTAAGTAAGGGTCAGTAAGCTAAGAGTGCCCAGCATGGTGTCAAGTGCTTAATAAATATTATCATTATTAGTTAATGCTATAATTATCAGCTATTAATATTGTTATAGCTATTGGATATTATAATTATTAGTTAATGTTAAATGTTAATAATATTATTAGTAATTGTTAATCAATATTATTGTCATTGTTATAATTATTAGTTAATATTAGAAGGTCTTCATTTATGATGATGTTCAGAATAATTATCTCAAGCCACATAAATTGAAGAATTTCTGTCTTATCATAAAGAATAAGAACAGATTATTCCTACGGTGTCTGTGCTAAAGATTTTTCCTGGTTGAGGGAATTTCACCCGGAAGTTTCTTTGCAGGACAGCCCAGGGCAGCTGCCAGCACTTACGCTGTGTGGATGGTGGTTGGTCTACAAAACTTTTACTC
Organism: Bubalus bubalis; assembly: GCF_019923935.1. Lineage (NCBI taxonomy): Eukaryota > Metazoa > Chordata > Mammalia > Artiodactyla > Bovidae > Bubalus > Bubalus bubalis. The sequence goes on from NC_059157.1 coordinate 184,473,027, forward strand.
CTTATTTCTTCAGTCTATATGCTTTAAAAATAGGTTCTTGCCTGTGACATCATCGGAGAGAGCATTATGACTTCTGTTGGATGAATGAAATAAATGAAAAAGGAAAATACTGATTGTAATCTCTTGATGAAGATTACACATGCAGTTGTGTATTACATCTCTGTTTTAACAGTTGATGCCCAACTGTGGTTCCATGTTTTACTACTTTAGAGATAGATGTGGGTGAAGAGACCCTGGGAGCAGGAAAAGGTTGTGTCTTTGTGTCTAACCATCCCCTCATCTTGAAGGCCATTGTTGCAAGGGGCTGAAGACAAAAGGAGACAGATCAGTCCTCCCTGTTTTCAAGATGCACAGCCCCTGAGCCACCATCATTAAGGACAGACTAATGGTGGCTCCTGGATTTCTTAGTCCTTTTTCCAGTCTTGGGCTTTCCTGGTGGCTCAGATAGTAAAGAATCTGCCCACAATGCAGGAGACCCAGATTCTCTCCCTGGGTTGGAAGATCCCCTGCAGAAGGGAATGGCTATCCATTCCAGTATTCTTGCCTGGAGAATTTCATGGACAGAGGAGCCCCGTGGGCTATAGTCCACGGGGTCACAAAAGAGTCAGACACAGTTGAGAGACTAACCTTATCACTTCATAGAGGGAAAAACATAGCTATTGAACTGATGACTCTGGGTGTGACCCTTGGGAAATTCTTTAATTCACTGCACCTCAGTTTTGTTATCTTAAGATGCTGATCAGAATTCTTGCCTGGTGTGGCATTCAGGACGAGACAATGAGGTAACAGTGTACTGGGTGCCTGATTGTGCAGCTACTCGAATTGTGGTGCAAAAGGCTTTTCCATGCATTCCTTAGTTCTCACCAGCCCTGGGAAAAAGGCAGAATTCTATCCATTTTGCAGATGAGGTGATGGACAAGCAGAGCTTCTGCTCAGATAGTAACCTTCCTGGCCAGGATGGACTCGCAGGTCACCTGTCACTTAGATGTAGCATGCTTTATGTTACAGTGCAGTCACCTCTTTTGGAGAGGTTTCTAACTGTACAAGACAACAAGTGGGAGGTGCCAAGCGAGTGGCCCAAAGACCCCTCTGATGCATCACAGTCACCAACAGTGGCCGGTGACTTCAGGACCCCGAATGACACTTTCTTTTTATTTTTTGATTCATTTTATTGCGGTATAGTTGATTTACCATGTTGTGTTAATTTTTGCTGTATAGCAAAGTGATTCAGTTATATATTCATGTACATTCTTTCTCAGATTCGTTTCCATTATGATTTATCACAGGATATTAACTATGGTTCTCTGTGCTATATAGTCGGGCCTTGTTTATCCATTCTATATGCAATCGTTTGCATCTGCTAATCCCAAATTCACACTCCATCTCTCCCACACCCTCCTCCCCTTTGGCAACCACAAAACTGTTCTCTTTGAGAATGACACTTTCTTATGAGTCAATGTAACAGGATAAGAAAACAGAGCTTTCTGAACTTCCACTGAGGTCCCAAAGGCTCCAAGTGACACAGACCCTGAGGACCCCAGACCCTCCAGAGGGGCTGCTCAGAAGGATGAGGCAGCCTTGGCCATGGCACCCTGGAGAGGGGAGAAGGGGTGAAGCATGCAAGGAGAAGTGGGTCTGTGGTGAGGACTGTTGGGGGACCCTGCACCACCCCTCCCCTTGAAGTCTTGAAGGGGAGCTCCCCTCTGGGGGCTGATGTTGTGTCCCTGGGGTCAGCTTGGGAGGCCATGTGGAGAAAAGCTGTACATCGACTGCAAGGAGTGGGGAGTGTGTAGCGGGGTTCCTTGAACAAGGGTCCACCGAGGGGGTGTTGCAAGAGAGTGCACCCACACTCAAATGGGTATCAGAGTGTGGGCAAAGGCCACGTGCCAGCCAGGTGGAGTCACGTGCTCACCCCTCTCTCTGGGCTCATCCTAAGACCCTTCTCCAGCCCCCAGCAGAAGTCAAGTGCTCCAGACAGCTAGGAGAGCAATGCTTTTGACCTATTTTAAGTGACTGGTGTTTGGGAAGTCCAGGATGGCAGATTTTATTTTTCTTCTCTTTTTTTGAATGAGGTGCTGAGAGAGAAACTTTAATGCAATATCATGCTCCCAACAGTCAGTCAACTTTCTGTAGATGTAATTGCTTGTCTTGAGAGGGATAATAGTCAACAGATTGTCCCCTCCTGTTTTCTCCATTTTTCTTTGACTTTCCAGAAGAGAAAAAATAAGTCAGGACTTGGGAAAATGTTCTCCATCTATTTAGAAATTGTGGAATAAAATTAAATCCTTTTCCATCCCACCTCAAGTCCTAAGGCATGATTTTTTTTTAAGTTCTTCTTTTTTATAATTGACATGTAGTTAATTTACAATGTTGTGTTAGTTTCAAGTGTGTTGTATAGTGACTCAGTTAAGTCCTGAGCCGTGATTAATAGAGATGGGAATGTCGTCCGTGGGGAAGTGGACTTCAGCCAGGCTGAAGGTATTTGAGGAGCAAGGAAGAGAGGGGTTTGAACAGAATACAGAATGTTGCCTTCTGAGTATTTAACTAAAAGGAAATCTACCTGAAGTGAGGATGTCTCTACTCTTTGAAACAGCAAGGTTATCTCTGAAAATAACTAAAGGAGTAAGTGATTTATAAAGTGGCATAAGTAATTATGAACAGGTTGGAGAGTATGTAGAGAAAACATGATTAATTAAAGTAATAATTTAGTCCAACAACCGGTCGTCGTGTCTGGTGGGATTTTCTGATATTCAGAAACTCCTCCGTGAGGCCCGGGAATATGGAGTCCAGTTTCCACTAGAAGGACCAGGAGGTCTGGGGTTCCCCTAGCATAGCCTTGGGGAAGCTCACCCTGGTGGGGAGGTGAGCAGTCTGTCCATTGGTTCTGAGAGATGTGACACTCAGGAATGTGCCCAAGTGCTTATGCCAGATTCTTAAGGGACCTTCCATCATTCTATTCCTTTCTGTATGACTTATGTTTTTATTTTTTGTCTACGCTTGCCCCAAACTGAAATAGATCCCTTGGCCTGAGTCTTATGGATTAAATGTTGTACTGTAGCTAAGAGCAGCCTTTGATTTATTGACCTAATGCTTTTAGTTGTTTTATCTTTGTTATGTTGATGGTACAAATATTAATTAAGAAAATGTATGATTACCATTTATATATGGGTATATGTAATTTATATACAAAAATTTATATATAATTTATATTTAGGTAAGTATTGGATACTCAGTCGTGTTCAGCTCTTTGTTACTCCATAGAGTGTAGCCCACCAGGCTCCTCTGCCCTTGGGATTCTCCAGGCAAGAATACTAGAGTGGGTTGCCATTCCCTTCTCCAGGGGACCTTCCTGACCCAGGGATGTAACCAGGTCTCCTGCATTGCAGGCAGATTCTTTACCATCTAAGCCACTAGGGAAGCCCATAATTTATATTCACTGTACATTAATTAAAATTATAAAACAGTAATTTATATTAATTAAATTATTAAACAGTAACATTATGCTTATAATTAATATGCTATATCTATATATAATCAAGTCACCACCCAAACCAAATTACATAGGGTTTGTTTTTGGTGGTGATTTGATTCTAGGGCATAAGCATCCATATGTATCTTTCTTTACCTTACCTTAGGAAGGAACCTCTACACAAAAGTCATTGATATAATCAATCATTTTGGCAAAAATAAATAAAATAAGAATTTTGGGAAGGTGTATAAATCTCTGAAAGCTCAGTTGGTAAAGAATCCACCTGCAGTGCAGGAGACCCTGGTTTGATTCCTGGATCGGGAAGATCCACTGGAGAAGGGATATGCTACCCATTCCAGTATTCTTGGGCTTCCCTGGTGGCTTAGCTGGTAAAGAATCCGCCTGCAATGTGGGAGACCTGGGTTCGATCCCTGGGTTGGGAAGATCCCCTGGAGAAGGGAAAGGCTATCTATTCCAGTATTCTTGCCTGGAGAATTCCATGGACTGTATAGTCCATGGGCCTCTCAAAAAGTTGGACACGACTGAGTGACTTTCAGTGACTTTTATAAATCGATAAAGATTTATATCGAATGAATTGGGTTTAAACAAAAGAGGATTTGAATCTAGATGTTGGGTTTAGGATGGGCATGTACCTTTTCAGCGTTTGGAATCCTCAGAATCTAGTCCTCCTGCTGATAAACAAGTTACATGAAAATGACAAGGGGGCTCATATCCTAGAAAACATTCTTAATGACTATTTCCGTTGTGAGGCAATATTCCATTCAGAGGACTTAAAATTAAGATATTGGATATTTTTATATCAAAGAAGATACTAATGTAAACTTTCAGTTTTAAGAAAGGACCATATTGTGCCTCTTTATCATCTGTGCAAATGAGTGCATTTTTTTTTACCCAAATAACATCTTATGAATCTATTCATGTGAAGAGCTTGGCACCATGTCTTGTGCAGGGTAAGGAATCAATAAATGAGTATTGATTGATTTATGTTATTGATCATTCTGAAGTTTCTCCCAGAGTTCTTACAATGTGGTCCACGCTCTGCTGTAAGTTGTCTACAAAAGAGACTGGTGGTCCAGTGGGTAAGACTCCATGCTTCCAATGCAGCAGGTGCAGGTTTGATCCCTGGTCAGGGAACTAAGATCCCACATGCCCTCAGTCAAAAAAAAAAAAGGCATCGTGCATTCTGGGAGTAAATTCCTTGACTGAAGAGAGAAAAATTCTGACTGAAGAGAGAAAATTGTAATTGTTTCTGGGGAAGGAGTGCTAAGATTTCAAGATGGCCACATTCACAAAGAAATGACATTGGTAGAATACAGTCCTTACTTGTGAACCACGTGTGGAGAAAAGGGCACCTGGGTTTTCTCTTAGGTGCGGCTGCACTTTGATTTTACTTAAAGAGTTGGTTGTGAATAGAGAACAGTTATTTTACTGCTTTACTCTTTCATGTGCCAGGAGAAATATCCACCAGCTTTTCTAGTTTTTTCCCTGCTCTTCCTTTTCCAATAACCTCCATGCGGACTTTTCGGCTTCCCGTGTTATTTCTAAAGCTACGTTTGTTCAGCGTGACTCATGTTCCCATTTTCATAACTGTAAATAGTGCCTTTTAGTGTGGGTATACTTGGTATTTGAGTTTCATAGTAAATTGTGTTCTTTTCCTTCTTTCTATCATCTTGTTCTTTGTAACCAATCTCTATTTATTTTTTGGCTTTAAAGCTTAGCAGAGAATTAAAAGTATTTTGAAGACCTCAAATAAAAGCTATGATGATAGTATCTTTATTCCTATTCAGTTGACTATATCATGATTTAAACATTGATGAGATTAAATTTTCAGAATTTAAATGATTGCTCTGTTGATCCTATTAAATGAAGAAGTGTGATTTTATGATTTTTCTTGTTTAAATACTTAGCAAAGTTATTGGTATTGTATGGTATAGTTGGAGAATGGGTTTTTACAAAACAGTCTAACGGTAATCCTTTTCTTCTCATGACTAGATTAGGAAGAAACAGCAAGAAGTTGTGGGCTTTTTGGAAGCTAATAAAATCGATTTTAAGGAGTTCGATATTGCTGGAGATGAAGACAACAGGAAGTGGATGAGAGAAAATGTTCCCGGAGAGAAGAAACCTCAGAATGGGATTCCACTGCCTCCTCAGATCTTTAATGAGGAGCAGTATTGTGGGGTGAGATTTAGTTTCTCTGAAAATTCTTCTGCATGTGTGTTTATCAGAAATTGTTTACAGCGGATAAGCTTCGAGGTAGCATTTACATTTGTTGACATTTTTCATCTTGTGATCTATTTCTACCATTTGATACCTGGATGGTTAGATCCATGGTGGAGAATAAATAGTTAAGATTTTAAAAATGATAGAAACAATAAAATGATGATTCAGAAGTTCTTGGGATTCCTTTAGGTTTTTTATTTTATTTTGAAGAGAGGAGGCCACTTGTTCAGGCAAAACAAGCGTTTAGTTGAAAAGACATTCTGTTCAACCTGGTAGGGTACACATACGTGCATCCACTGCGTACACTTTCACCTTTGTAAAGAATGATTTGCAGAAGTAAAGTTTTGTGTGAAAGTGAAAACGTTAGTCCCTCAGTCATGTTCAACTGTTTGTGATCCTATGGCCTGTAGCCCGACAGGCTCCTTTGTCCATGGACTTCTCCAGGCAAGAATACTGGAGTGGGTTTCCATTTCCTTCTCCAGGGTGTCTTCCCAACCTAAGATCGAACCCGGGTCTCCTGCATTGCAGGCAGAAAGTTTTGTGTAAATGCATCTAAATGGCTAAAAAACTGTTCTGGACACCCTTCCTCCTTGTGAGGACACAACAAGAAGATGACCGTTTATGAACCAGAGAGGGGGTACTCAACAGACACTGAATCTGCTGACACCTTCATCTTGGACTTCTGGCCTCCAGATCTGTGAGAAATAAATGTCTGTTGTTTGTAAACCACCAAAAACAAAACAAAACCAACAAAAACTCTTCTGGGCATTTAATTATAATAGCAATTTTATTTTATACATTTAGTCATTCATTTTACCACAAAATCATTTTTTCCTCAGGGCTTACAGATTCTACTTGGTAAATCAAATTGTTGAAAAGAAACGTTTAAAAGCTCAAAGGAGTTTGGAGCATGAGAACTGGAGTTAGCTTTGGGGGGTCATCTAAGTCTTCCAGGTCATTTTTCAGACTTGGCCATCATGCTTCTGGAAGGCAGAGGGAACTAATTACCCAGAGCTGTGCTGGTTCTGGAGGTTGGAGCCTGGCATAGGATTTTTTCACTCACTTCTTCGCTTTTATAAAAAATTAATTATTTATTAAAAAATTGTAGGCAATTTTTATTTTGTTTTGCTTCACCACATGGCATGTGGGATCGTAATTCCTCGACCAGGAATCAAACCTTTGCCCTTTGCCCTGGAAGCATGGAGTCTTAACCACTAGACTGCCAGGGAAGTCACCACCTTTCTCCTTGCTATACAAAATTGCTGGTCCTTTAGCTCAGCTTTTCTTTGTTATTATATTTCTCACCTAAAGCAAGTGTCATCAAACTACAGCCCGAGTGCCAAGGCCTGCAGCTATCTGTTTTGGTGAAATTTTATTGGACACGCCTGCACTAATTTACCACCTAGTGCCTATGGCTAATTTTGCATGATGGCAGAACTGAGCAGTTGCAACAGAGACCATCTGACCCACAAAGCCAAAAACATTGAGATTTACTGTCTTTTCTGGTGGTTCAGATAGTAAACAATCTGCCTGCAAAGTAGGAGATCCAGGTTTGATCCCTGAGTCAGGAAGGTCCCCTGAGAAGGAACTGGCAACCCACTGCAGTATTCTTGCCTGGAGAATCCCATCGACAGAGGAGCCTGGTGTGTTGCAGTCCATGTGGTCTTAGAGTCAGACATGACTGAGTGACTAGATGACATGACATTTACAGAAAAGCTTTTAGACCTCTCATTTGAAGCATGAATTGTTCTGCTGTTGGGGGTTCATATTACTTTCTTAGGGCTGATATAACAAAATACCACAAACCTGGTGATTCTTATGGACTGTATGTTTGTGTCCCCCTAAATTTGTACATTGAAGTTCCAAGGCCCAAGGTGATGGTATTTGAAGAAGGGATCTTTGGGAGGTGATTAGGATCAGATGAAGTCCTGTGGGTGGGGCCTTCATGGTGTGATTAGTTCCCTTATGGGAGGAAGAAGAAAAAGAGACCCCTTTCTCTTCACCCTGTGGTCACACAGCCAGAGGCAACTGTCTATGAGCCAGGAAGAGAGCAGCACTCAATGATGCTGTACCCAGAACACATTTCTGTTAGTCAGCCACCCAGAGTATGGTATTTTGTTATGGCATCCCCAGCTGATGGTTACAGTGCTTTAAAACAACAGAAATTTATTCTTTTACAGTTCTGGAGGCCAGAAGTTTTAAATCAAGGCATCAGTAGGGTTGGTTTGTGCTGCAGGCTCTAAGCAAAAATCTGTTTGATGAGTCTCTCCTGGCTTCTCGTGGCCGCCAGCCATCTCTGACATTCCTCCACTTGTTGACACATCAGGTCCATCTCTGCCTCCATCTTTACATGGCCTCCTTCTTGGGGTCTCTCTGTGTCTTCACATGGCTTTCGTATAAGGACAGAAGTCATTGGAATAGGGTCCACCCTAGTCCAGCATGGCCTCATCATAAGTAACTACATCTGTGAAAGTAAAAAGAGAAAGTGTTAGTTGCTCAGTCATGTCTGACTCTTTTTGACCCCAGGGATTATAGCCCACCAGGCTCCTATGTCCATGGGATTTTCCAGGCAAGAATACGGAGTGGGTAGTCATTCCTTTCTCCATAGGATCTTCCTGACTCAGGGATTGAACCCAGGTCTCCTGCATTGCAGGTGGGTTCTTTACCATCTGAGCCACCAGGGAAGCCAATATCTCAATTTCCAAATAAGGTCATTTTCTGAGATTCTGGGTGGACATGGCTTTTGAGGGGGAAGTACAGGCTGTGTGAATTTACATGGCTGTGTTAGGCTTCTTCAGAGGCTTAACTTAAAGTCCTGTGGATATGTGGGTGTTTTCAAACAGGTTTAAGGTGTTGAGCAATTATTTAGTGGAACTTATGGCCAGTCCCTTGGACTGCAAGGAGATCAAACCAGTCAATCCTAAAGGAAATTAACCCTAAATATTCATTGGAAAGACTGATGCTGAAGCTGAAGCTCCAATACTTTGGCCACCTGATGCAAAGAGCTGACTCATTGGAAAAGACCCTGATGCTGGGAGAGACTGAAGGCAATAAGAGTAGGGGGTGGCAGAGGATGAGAGTTTAGATAGCATCACTGACTCTGTGAGCATGAATTTGAGCAAACTCCAGGAGATAGTAGAAGACAGAGGAGCCTGGTGTGCTGCAGTTCATGTGGTCACAAGGAGCTGGACACAATTTGGTGACTAAACAAGGAACAATGGTCCAGTTCAACTCTCTTGTGATTGAAGCTGGGGCCTCCCAGAGTGAGGAAAGTATTTCCTTGGTAAGGGAGGGTCCCTCCCCTGTACACCACACTCCTCTCCCCACACCCTCCAGACTGCTTGGCTTCCGGACATCTCTCCAACCTGACCTGAATTTCTAAGAATTGTGGCTCTTATTAGATAAGGAAAGGGAGAAAAAGGCTTCTTGGGGTGGGGGCCAATGGTGATGGTCAATTTTTATTTTTTAGAAATTAAAAATTTATTTATTTATTTGTCTGCACTCAGTCTTAGTTGCCTCATGGGGGATCTTTGTTGAGTCATGAGGGATCTTTTGTTGTGGTGCACGGGCTCTCTAATTGTGGTGTGAGGGCTCAGTTGTTGAAGTGTGTGGGCTCAGTTGCCTCGTGGCATGTGGGATCTTAATTCCCCAACCAGGGGTCCAACCCACAGTTCCTGCATTGCAAGGTGGATTCTTAACTACTGGGCCACCAGAAAATTCCATATAAATTTTTTTTTTTAATAATTGAAAAATGAGTCTGTGTACACACAGAAAAATTAAAATGGTTCCAGAGTTGTCCACAGTGGAGATGATTCTTCCTCCCATTTTAGACCCCTCTAGTTCCTTTTTCTGTGGAGAAGGCAATGGCACCCCACTCCAGTCCTCTTGCCTGGAAAATCCCATGGATGGAGGGGCCTGGTGGGCTGTAGTCCATGGGGTCGCTAAGAGTCAGACACGGCTGAGTGATTTCACTTTCACTTTTCACTTTCATGCATTGGAGAAGAAAATGGCACCCCACTCCAGTGTTCTTGCCTGAAGAATCCTGGGGACAGGGGAGCCTGGTGGGCTGCCGTCTATGGGGTCGCACAGAGTCGGACACGACTGAAGTGACTTAGCAGCAGTAGCAGTAGCAGTTCCTTTTTCTGAGGTGGGCCAGATTTATGAGCCCACCACCTGGGAAGTTACACCTGGCTCCACTCAAGAGAGCACTCTGCTTATTTTAACACTCTATTGTTGCTGTCTTGAAATTCATAATGATTTTTGAAAAAGGGTTGCCTTGTTTTTATCACTTTATTTGCACTGGGCCCTGCAAATTATGTAGACGTCCTGCTTTGACCCACCAATGTTGGCAATTTCTTGTTTGGCCTTCCATGAATTTTGTATGTGTATTAACCATTGTTAATCACTTTAAAAAATGGGAATAAACTCTATACACTTGTTCTTTTCACTTAATAACTGTATCTCAGAGGTTATTGCAGAGCTGCACATATTCTTTTTGAAAAGCTTTTTAAAATTTTATATTGGCGTATGTAGTGTGTTAGTTGCTCAGTTCTGCCTGACTCTTTGCGACCTCATGGCCTGTAGCCAGCCAGGCTTCTCTGTCCATGGGATTCTCCAGGCAAGAATACTGGAGCGGGTTGCCATTTCCTTCTCCAGGGCATCTGCCTGACCCAGGAATCGAACCCATGTCTTCCGCTTTGCAGGCAGATATTTTTTTTTAAACCACTGAGCCACCATGGAAGCTCAGGAGTGGGATTGGTGGGTCACATATTCTTTATTTCAATGGTTGCAAAACATTCCGTTGGATATGACATAATTAATTGCCACAATTCTCTAACGGGAAACATTCAGGTTGTTTTCAGTTTCCCTCTGGCTCAGCCTGCAATGCCGGAGACCTGCATTCAACCCCTGGGTTGGGAAGATCCCCTGGAGAAGGAAATGGTAACCTACTCCACTATTCTTGCCTGGAAAATCCTATGGACAGAGGAACCTGGCAGGCTACAGTTTGTGGGGTTGCAAAGAGTCACACATGACTGAGCGACTTCACGTCTTTTCTCAGCTACAGACGATGCTGCAGAAGTCTCTTTACACATACAGAACTTTGTGTTGAGTCTGGGTGTATATATAGGATAAATTCCTAGAAGATGTGCTGAGTTACAGCATATATGCATCTCATATTTCAATAGATATTAAATCTGGACTGTAGTTGCACCAGTTTATATTTGGGTGTGGCTGGTTTCCTGTGACTTTGACAATACTCTATATACAAACTTAATCAATTTGTTAGATGAAAAATGTGTTCTCACTGCTTTGACTTGGATTTCTGTCTTTATTGCAGAGGCTGAACATCTTTTCCTCTGTTTATAAGCTTTCTGTGTTTTTTTTTTCTATGACTTTCTACTTTTTCTGTTTGGTTCCAGGTAATGTTTATTGGCTTGTGAGAATCTTTACGTATGATGGAAAGTAGCCCTTTCACTACCATAGATGTTGCAAATATTTCCCTATGTTTCTTATTTGTCTTTTGACTTTTCGAAGTTTTTTTTTTTTTTTTTTTTTTTTGGAATGCAGGGCTTAACATTTATTTTCTGTAGACAGTTTATTAATATATTTTATAGTCCCTGCACTCTATGTCTTGTTTAGAAAATCATTCAGCACTCTAATATCATTAAAGGAATCATCTTGTTTTCTTCTAGTACTTTTCTAGTGAAAGTAGAATTTTAAATCTCTTACTTTTTCTTATTTTCCTGTCCTTTTCAATTAAGACTAGTTACAGTGGGGATGATACTGAAGTCTTTTCTTTCAACCTATGTTTATCCCAGAATAAAAATTCTGTAGTTATTTTCTGCTACAGAAATAGAACTTCAAAGGCATTTCTTATTTCATTTTACTGTCATCTAGCAATGCTTTCTGTATTAACTGTGGAAGAAGAAAAGATTTCCCAACTAAGAAAAAAGACTTCTATTTTTAAGATGTGTTTTCCTGTTATAAATACGGCTCTAATGAGATAAGCATACAAATGATTTTATGTTTAGCTGTTTTGAATTCTTTCTGCATTCAGAGAGGTATTAGTAGTTTTTCTTACTAGCAGCTTTGCTAAACTTGCTTTTCTGCAATCTGGGGATATTCCCAACAAAAGGGCATTAATGAGGCAGAGGACTTTGTTTTCAGAAAGTAGGTAAAATGACTATTTGTATTGTAGATTCCAATTTTAAAAAGAGATTCAAAGTTCTGAAGGACGTGTCAGGTTTGAAATGGCATAGTTGTTCAGTTGCTAAGTTGTCTCCGATTCTTTGCATACAACCCCATGGACTGCAGCACGCCAAGCTTCCCTGTCCTTCACTATCTCCTGGAATTTGCTCAAACTCATGTCCATTGTGTCAAGGATGCCAGCATAAATCTACTCAATATTCTGTAATAGTCTATATGAGAAAAGAATCTGAAAAAGAATGGATATATGTCTATGTATAACTGAATCCCTTTGCTATGCACCTAAATCTAACACAGCATTGTGAACCAACTATCCTCCAATATAAAATGAAAATTAAAAAAATTAAGTAATAAACCTGCTTTAAAGAAATAAAATGGCATAAATCTGAATGGTTAGCATATCTTTCCACATGATAGAAATGTTGAGCATCAGAATAAGGCTATCACTTAAGTTGACTCAATGGCCTCTGTGAATTCTCAAATGATGCTGGCAGCAGCTGGAGGGGACCTCAAGGGCAAGCAGTGGCTTTCTCTGCACCAGGTCAGTGCAAGGGCTGGTGTCATGGGTGGTTCTGTGTACCATCGTGTCCCTGCCAGCCTGAATTCCTGCTGCTCTGGGCAGAACAGATGAAGATGTTATCTCGAGGGCATGGCAGACAACCTCTAGCTACAGAAAGGGGACACCGCCAGGAATCCAGGCCCAGTGGAGGCCAGGTCACCTGTCTGGCAGAAAAATACTAACAGGAAGTGGCAGACTTGTCTGCTGATGCCAAGTTGGAGTCTGTGCATTTTCACCAATGTGAGGGTTGGAGTGCCTGCCTGGTCCTGAGCGCAGCTAAAAGGGTCTTCAACCATGCAGCAGAGAGGCAAATATGTCTGGGGACCCAGAGCTGCAAGAGGGGACAGGATGCCAGCCTGATTAGGGCAGGGGGAGGGTGTTTTCAACACACTGATGTTACTGAACATGCTGTTTTATTTTTTAATGTTTTTGTATGATGGCAATTTTATTATATCTTACATATAACTTTGATGTGTACATATCAACATGTTAATAAAAATTACGTTTTGTTTTGCCATTATGGTCAAGTTTTCTTTGCCTTTTAAATTAATTAATTTGTCTGTTTTTGGCCAAGCTCAGTCTTCATTGCTGCGCACGGGCTTTCTCTAGTTGCGGCAAGCAGGGGCTACCGTCTAGTGGTTCACAGGCTTCTCACTGAGGTAGCTTCTCTCGTTTCCGAGCACAGACTCTAGGCATGTGGGCTTCAGTAGTTGGTGGCACATGGGCTTAGTGGCTCTGCGGCGTGTGGGATCTTCCCAACTAGGAACAGGGATCCAACTGGTGTTCCCTGATTGGCAGGCAGGTTTTCAAATACTGGACAACCAGGGAAGTCCTTCTTTTTTTTTTTTTAATTTTATTGAAGTGTAGTTGAGTTACAATGTTATGTTAGTGTCTGATATATAACAAAGTGATTCAGTTATACATATATTTGTTTTCATATTCCTTTCCATTATGGTTTATCACAGGATATTGAATGTAGTTCCCTGTGCTATAACTATTACTTGACTACTTGTTAGTAATTCAGTTCAGTTCAGTTGCTCAGTTGTGTCCGACTCTTTGCAACCCCGTGAATCGCAGCACGCCAGGCCTCCCCGTCCATCACCAACTCCCAGAGTTCACTCAGACTCACGTCCATCGAGTCAGTGATGCCATCGAGCCATCTCATCCACTGTCATCCCCTTCTCCTCCTGCCCCCAATCCCTCCCAGCATCAGAGTCTTTTCCAGTGAGTCAACTCTTCGCATGAGGTGGCCAAAGTACTGGACTTTCAGCTTTAGCATCATTCCTTCCAAAGAAATCCCAGGGCTGATCTCCTTCAGAATGGACTGGTTAGTTACTCAGTCATCTCCAATTCTTTGCGACCCTATGGACTGTAGCCCACCAGGCTCCTCTGTGCATGAGATTCTCCAGGCAAGAATACTTGAGTGGGTTGCTATTCCCTTCTCCAGGGGATCATCCCGACTGAGGGATCGAACCCAGGTCACCTGTACTGCAGGGGAATTCTTAACCACTGTGTCACCAGGGAAGCCTGAGAGAAGATGGCATCATGGATATTTGAAGCACTGGGTGACATCACCCCCATATCTCTGGTCCCTCTAAGAAGGTTTTAATATTTGTTTTTATCTGACCTCCCTCAAGGGCCTGGGAGTCAGGGCTGGAGTCAAGTGAAGTGGAACCTTTGTGAATTATAAATTCTTATCACTTTTATATTGGTAAAATGTATTTTTCAATTTTACAAAAAAGAAAAAAATGATGACCACAGCAGACAATTAAAATTTTTTTCCTACTTAACAAAATAAACCACCAACTCTATTTCAACCCCTCTTGTATTTAAAAATTGTTCTAAACCATCCACCCTGACTCCCTGTGGCAGTTCCATGGAGGCACACAGAAGGCATCCTTTGACTGTGGCCATTAGTAAAGAGATTGTGTAGCTCTTTATGTTTGTATGTCTTCTTCTGTATATCTTTAGAATATTCTTCTATTGAGTTTTTGCCTTTTCCTTATGATGGAAGAGGGAAAAGCATAATATATTATATATACTAGTATTATACACAGTTCAGTTCAGTTGCTCAGTTGTGTCCGACTCTTTGTGACCCCATGAATCGCAGCACGCCAGGCCGCCCTGTCCATCACCAACTCCCAGAGTTCACTCAGACTCACGTCCATCGAGTCAGTGATGCCATCCAGCCATCTCATCCTCTGTCATCCCCTTCTCCTCCTGCCCCCAATTTCTCCCAGCATCAGAGTCTTTTCCAGTGAGTCAACTCTTTGCATGAGGTGGCCAAAGTACTGGAGTTTCAGACTTAGCATCATTCCTTCCAAAGAAATCTCAGTGCTGATCTCCTTCAGAATGGACTGGTTGGATCTCCTTGCAGTCCAAGGGACTCTCAAGAGTCTTCTCCAACACCACAGTTCAAAAGCATCAATTCTTCGGCACTCAGCCTTCTTCACAGTCCAACTCTCACATCCATACATGACCACTGGAAAAACCATAGCCTTGACTAGACGGACCTTTGTTGGCAAAGTAATGTCTCTGCTTTTGAATATGCTATCTAGGTTGGTCAGAACTTTCCTTCCAAGGAGTAAGCGTCTTTTAATTTCATGGCTGTAGTCGCCATCTGCAGTGATTTTGGAGCCCCAAAAAATAAAGTCTGACACTGTTTCCACTGTTTCCCCATCTATTTCCCATGAAGTGATGGGACCAGATGCCATGATCTTTGTTTTCTGAATGTTGAGCTTTAAGCCAACTTTTTCACTCTCCACTTTCACTTTCATCAAGAGGCTTTTGAGTTCATCTTCACTTTCTGCCATAAGGGTGGTGTCATCTGCATATCTGAGGTTAGTGATATTTCTCCTGGCAATCTTGATTCCAGCTTGTGTTTCTTCCAGTCCAGCATTTCTCATGATGTACTCTGCATATAAGTTAAATAAGCAGGGTGACAATATACAGCCTTGATGTACTCCTTTTCCTATTTGGAACCAGTCTGTTGTTCCATGTCCAGCTCTAACTGTTGCTTCCTGACTTGCATACAGATTTCTCAAGAGGCAGGTCAAATGGTCTGGTATTCCCATCTCTTGATGAATTTTCCACATGATCAACACCGAAATCAGATTGATTATATTCTTTGCAGCCAAAGATGGAGAAGCTCTATACAGTCAACAAAAACAAGACCAGGAGCTGACTGTGGCTCAGATCATGAACTCCTTATTACCAAATTCAGACTTAAATTGAAGAAAGTAGGGAAAACCACTAGACCATTCAGGTTTGACCTCAATCAAATCCCTTATGATTATACACTGTAAGTGAGAAATAGATTTAAGGGCCTAGATCTGATAGAGTGCCTGATGAACTATGGAATGAGGTTCGTGATATTGTACAGGAGACAGGGATCAAGACCATCCCCATGGAAAAGAAATGCAAAAAAGCAAAATGGCTGTCTGGGGAGGCCTTACAAATAGCTGTGAAAAGAAGAGAAGCAAAAAGCAAAGGAGAAAAGGAAAGATATAAACATCTGAATGCAGAGTTCCAAAGAATAGCAAGAAGAGATAAGAAAGCCTTCCTCAGTGATCAATGCAAGGAAATAGAGGAAAACAACAGAATGGGAAAGACTAGAGATCTCTTCAAGAAAATTAAAGATACCAAGGGAACATTTCATGCAAAGATGGGCTCGATAAAGTATTATACATTAGTTTAATATATATAAATATATATTAGTTATATATATACATGTTATATATATATACATATATACAGGCATATATATATATATATATATATATATATGTATAAGCACACACACACACACACACACACACATATATATGTTGTTAAGAGCAAAACATTGTGAAATCATCCAAAATTTAGCAAGAGATGTCTGGGAAAATTTGCATGTTAGTGAGAGACTTTATTTTCTTGGGTTCCAAAATCACTGTGGATGGTGACTGCAGCCATGAAATTAAAAGACTCTTGCTCCTTGGAAGAAAAGGCATGACAGACCTAGACAGCATATTAAAAGCAGAGACATTACTTTGCAACAAAGGTCCATCTAGTCAAAGCTATGGTTTTTCCAGTAGTCATGTACAGGTGTGAGAGCTGGACCATAAAGAAAGCTGAGTGCTGAAGAATTCATGTTTTTGAACTGTGGTGTTGGAGAAGACTTTGGCAAGTCCCTTGGACTGCAAGGAGATCAAACCAGTCCATCCTAAAGGAAATCAGTCCTGGGTATTCATTGGTAGGACCAATGCTGAAGCTGAAGCTCCAATACTTCGGCCTCCTGATGTGAAGAGCTGACTCATTGGAAAAGACCCTGATGCTGGGAAAGATTGAAGGCAAAAGGAGAAGGGGGTTGGCAGAGGATGAGATGGTTGAATAGCATCACTGACTCAATGGACATGAATTTGAGCAAATTCCAGGAAATAGTGTAGGACAGAGGAGCCTGCATGCTTCAGTCCATGGGGTCACAAACAGGCAGACATGACTTAGCGACTGAACAACAACAACTTACTAGTACTACTACTACTAATGCATCCTATCATGTAATCTTTAGCAACAACTAGTAAGCGTGTGTTCTGGGAATCAGTGAGTATTTCTAATACCAAAGACTCACTCACAGTATGTGATATTTCCCTTAAGATATGAGGCAGCTTACAAAAATACATTCAGTACCAAAGAAGAAAATAATCACAGAGAATCAGGGTGACAGGTAGGAAAAAAGCAAAGCTTTGGGTAAGATGAACACACAGGAATTACATAAGATCTTCTTAACATAGGTGGACTGTCTTTGGTTTTAAGCTCTTAACACATGTCAGAGGAGGGTAGGCAGTAGCAAGACCACATGTTTGCGAGGCCAGACTAACCCTGTACAGGTTGAGCCTATGGCAACACTGTTGAAACTGCATTATAGCCCCAGCGATAAAGACTGGCAACAGGAAAGTGGACTGGAGGAGGATCTTTTATGTTTTAATGATAAAAAGTGAAACTCTTCTGAGCTATTGACTAACACACTGCTGGAGAGTTGGCTTAGGGCAGGATCCACCTGGTGAAGGACTGACGAGTGTGGCCTGGCCCCGGTGGGAGTCGGGGGAAGGGCGGATCTTTACTGAGCTTCTGAATTCCATCTGCTTCCAGGTTTCTAATGATTCTACAGTTTTTCCCCTTCGGGCAAAATGAACATGTTTCTAAACCCTCTATAATCTTGCAGCTCCTGGTATTGGAAGAGCCTGAGACAAGTCTAGTCCCTTGGTGGTGATTTAGTCACTAAGTTGTATCTGACTCTTTGCAACTCTATGTACTGTAGCCCACCAGGCTCCTCTGTTGTTGGGATTTCCCAGGCAGGGATACTGGAGTGGGTCACCATTTCCTCCTCCAAGGGATCTTCCTGACCCAGGGATAGAACCTGGATCTCCTATATTGCAGGTGGCTGCTTTACTGACTAGAAGCTACTATAATCACAGCACAGAAATCTTGTTTTAGTCCTGTGCAGTTTGGACCCTAATCAGGGTCTGAACCCATAGGACCAAATTATAAGGAAACCAGCTAAAGACGTGAAACTTTTAGATAAGACTTTCCCGATGTATGTTTGAGTCTTGTCAGTAATTCCTGAGCCGGAATACTCCGTGTGTGTGTGTTCTCACTATACTATAACAGGCACAATGAAGGCGTGTAAAAACAAATGTAAACTTCATGGTTCAATTTCCCAAATTTGGGGTTTATCATCTTTGGCAAAGCGAATAAACTTTTGTGTTAGCTCCTCACTTTATGACTAATAAATAAGAAAGATTAACTTAGGTCAATGTACTGGCTCACAAGTGTGCATTGGGTTTAATCATTCTTTTTCTTTGCTTCAAGGATTTTGACTCTTTCTTTTCTGCAAAAGAAGAGAATATTATTTATTCCTTCCTTGGCTTGGCTCCCCCTCCAGGCTCAAAGGTAAGCTTGAGCACCCCCATGGGGTTCGATATAGGTCATAAGTGAGGATAAGATCAGCATCCGAGACTGTTAAATAAATAATGATCTTTAAATTAACATGATTGCAATATACTGTTTTTTCTTATGCAGAGATATGCATGGGTTCTACTAAAACATATTTCAGAACTATACTTTTATTATTTTTGAGGTTTATACCCGGTTATAATAAGTTTTACAATACATCAGTTAAGAAATATTGCATTCAATAATTTTAAGGGTGTTAATTGAATATGTAAAAATATAAATTCTCAGGTTATATCTATGAAATTATTTTGTTATGAATTTTTCACAACAGCTTATGTTAGTTAATTTTATAGTGATATATACTCTTCTATTATTTCTGTTTAAAATAAATTGAATTTTGCCTTTTTGTATCTGGTAAGGAGGGAAAAAGTATGATCTAGACTTGAAAATAAATTTCATAAGGTACCCCCCCCAGGTGTTGTTTCATATTTAATTATGTATTAATATCATTGAAATAAAGAATTATGCTAATAAAACAAGTATCATGAATTTGAATGTTTGATGGAGATCATCTGGCTTTATTCTTTACTTTCATTGAAACCCTTACCTCTACCAAGCATCTCATACATGACATAGATACAAGACAAGCACACATTTATCTAATTCATTTATTTCTTAGTTAATTTGTTTGTGCCCTGCTTCATTTCAAAAGAGATTTTTGTGAAAGTTAATTCTTGCACAATTAAATTCTGAGCTCCCCCCAAAGGCTTACCTTACAGAGATGGGTGTGTCTCAGAGGCATGTGGGTGTGCTGTCTTCCATGTGTCTGCATTCTTCAGGTAATAATGCCTGAGGTCTCTTTTATGAAGTTTAACAGATTCTGTCTCCAAATGGTAATGTAGATTTCCCAGGTGGCTAATGGTTCTATAGGAGGATAAAGCCTCCTGTTAAGATAATGAAACACCTTTCTGGCTTTGGTCAATTATTAACAGCTTAAAAAAAAGTGCTAAAAGCTATTATACACAATTCAATCTTTTTTATTTGATGAAAGAGTTTGTTAACGGAGTCACATTAGTTTAGCTAGTATGTTTAAGAGATGGTGCCTTAGTGTTAGGATATATTTCTTGGTGGGGACACTCAGGTCCCTGGGATCTTGAAAAGGAAAGGAAGGGTGGAGGGAAGAGTGTTTCAGGGAAAGGTAAGAGCAAGTGCAAAGGCCCTGAGGCAGCATAGAGCTTGGAGAAGACCTGCTTGATGGCCATGAGGCCTGAGTCCCTGGAGTGAGGGGAACAGATACATGGGATGCAGGGGTGGCAAGTGAGCAGCCTGTGGCTTACTGGGGTGCTCTGGAGTCTATCTTAGGTGTGTGAAGACATAAGGGTTTTTAAGCAGAGGAATAAAGTGATCTTATTTCCTTCTTAGAACTCTTTTGACTGCAACAGGATGAATGGATTGAAGTGGGATGAATGACTATAGATGTCATGGTGGCTTGGATTAGGGTGGTGGGGATAGAATGGTACAGAAGTGGATGACTTTAGTGCCTGTTCTGAAGGAAGAATGCTGGTAAGAACTGCTGATGGACTGAATCAGCGATGAGCATGTTGGACAGCAAAGAGATGTATTGCAGGTGGATTCTTTACCGTCTGAGCCACCACAAAAGGACCCCACTATTTGCAATGCAGTCTGGGCTAGAACCTTCGTTGCTGTCACTATTGCGCAGTGTTTATGTGTGTGCACTCTGGCAAAGTCCTTCAAGTCTCCTTTGGGAAGACAGACACTTGATGATTTATGGAAACGATATTATTTGTCACAGTATCATTTTGTAGTAAACAACATCGTGGAGAAGTGTCAGCAAAGAAATCAATCTTGCTCAAGCTAAAAATAGACATTCTTGACTATTGTGGAGAAAATGTATACTTATAAAATGATATTCAGCATTATAAGCAGCATTTTTGCTTGCAGAACCAGTTTTTTGTCTTAGGCAGGCTGTTCCAGGCCAAGTACTGGGCTGGTTTTCCTAAGAGAACTTTGTGAGTAAGCGTTGTCTCTGTAAAGTCAACCTTAGTTCTTCACAGGCATCTGGTCATATCTGATTCAATGAGCATCATTCTTCTATTTTATTTTTAACTGAAGTATAGTCAATTTACAATGTTGTGCCAATCTCTGCTGCAAAATGACCTAGGTATATACATATCTACATTCTTTTAAAATGTTCCTTTCCATTATGGTTTATCCCCAGAGCTGGATATAGTTCCCTGTGTTATACAGTAGGACCTTATTGTTTCTCCATTCTAAATGTAATAGTTTGCATCAACCAGCCCCAAACTCCCAGTCCATCCCTTTCCCCCCTCTCTCTCTGCCTTGGCAACCACAACCCTGATCTCTAGGTCTGTGAGTCTATTTCTGTTTTGTAGGTAGATTCATTCTTTTTTATGGCCGAATAGTAGTCCACTGTATATATGCACCACATCATTATCCGTTCATCTATCAATGGACATTTAGATTGTTTCCATGTCTTGACTATTGTGAATATTGCTGTTGTAAACATAGGGGTGCACGTATCTTTTTGAATTATAGTTTTGTCTGGGTATATGCCCAGAAGTGGGATCATATGATAATTCTATTTTTAGTTTTCTGAGGACCCTCCATACTGTTTTCTGTAGTGGCCACATTAACTTGCATTCCCACCAACAGTGTAGGAGAGTTCCATTTTCTCCAGACCATCTCCAGCATTTGTAATTTGTAGACTTTTTAGTGGTGGCCATTTTGACCCCTGTGAGGTGGTACTTTGCAGTTTTGATTTGCATCTCTCTGATAATTAGTAATGTTGAGCATCTTTTCACGTGCCTACTGGTCATCTGTACATCTTCTTTTGAGAGTGTCTATTAAGGTCTTCTACCCATTTTTCAATTAAGTTGTTTGTATATTTTGGAGATTAAGCCCTTGTCAACTGTATCATTTGCAAATATTTTCTCCCATTTTGTAGGCTGTCCTTTTTTTTTTTTTTTAATTTCCTTTCCTGAGAAAAAGCTTGTAAGTTTGATTAGGTTCCATTTGTTTATTTTTGTTTTTATTTCTATTGCCTTGGGAGACCAACCTAAGACATTTATATGATTTATGTCAGAGAATGTTTTGCCTATGCTCAGTGAGCCTCATTCTTAATAACACAGAAGCAAGGCTTTGGGTGCATAACCAGTTTCCAATTATGCCTGGGTAACAAGGAATATACATTCTTACTGAACCTAGGCAAATAACTATACTGTCATAAAAAGTAAAAAGATTCAATTAGAATTTTTGAATTCTGGAGGAATCAGATAGAATGTTATTTACAAAAGTTTGATTTCAATGTACAAAAGTAGCATCTACTACAATGTCAAAATTTATAAAATACTTAAGAGAAAAAACAGGGCTTCCTTACATATCCAGAAAATAAAACATTAAAAAAAATCAACAATATTCCAAACAAAAACTACAGTCATACCTCATTGATTCATTCTGTTCTATGTAATTAGCTCTTAATTCCACTGGATCTGAGTTTAGAAGTCTCAGGAATCCATCTACATCTCAACTAGAATTTTGGAAATTCTGACTGAGTCCAGTCATATGGTCTCTAACTGATGCTATCAGAAGCCTATACTCCACAGCACTCGACGTATAATCCTTTTCTGTGGCACTCTGAGCAGTCATTCTACATAGTAGATTAAGCACGATGGCTTGTAGCTGATTACAAAGGCTTTCAGGGAAGCTAAGAAAAATATCTGTGTGTGACAAAAGACTTAAAATGACTGTGGTTAATTTATTACTGTTAATTTTCAAATTTGAAAGACTTGATGAGAATTATGATAAGAATAGTGCACCTGGCAGGAAATTTTGTTATACATGCTAACAAAGAGCTAGCAGAAAAAGAAAATAAGAAAACAATTCCATTGCAATTGCAGCAAAAAGTAAAATACCTAAGAATACATTTGACCAAAGGGGTGAAATACCTATGCACTGAGAACAGTAAGACATTGTTGGAAGAAACTGAATAAGATACAAATAAATGGAAAGATATTCTGTGTTCATGGATTGGAAGAATTAATGTGGAATCTATAAATTTTTTGACCAAATTTAGGAAGTTTTTAGCCATTATCAGTTCAGTTCAGTTTAGTTGCTCAGTCGTGTCCAACTCTTTGCGACCCCATGAATTGCAGCACTCCAGGCCTCCCTGTCCATCACCAACTCCTGGAGTTCACTCAAACTCACATGCATCGAGTCGGTGATGCCATCCAGCCATCTCATCCTCTGTTGTCCCCTTCTCCTCCTGCCCCGAATCCCTCCCAGCATCAGGGTCTTTTCCAATGAGTAAACTCTTCGCATGAGGTGGCCAAAGTACTGGAGTTTCAGCTTAGCATCATTCCTTCCAAAGAACACCCAGGATTGATCTCCTTTAGAATGGACTAGTTGGATCTCCTTGCAGTCCAAGGGACTCTCAAGAGTCTTCTCCAACACCACAGTTCAAAAGCATCAATTCTTCGGTGCTCAGCCTTCTTCACAGTCTAATTCTCACATCCATAGTTTCAAATATTATTTCTGCCCCATTTTTTCTTATCTCCCCTTCTGACAGTCTAACTCCATATATGTTAAGTCTTTTGTCATTATCCTATACTTCCCTGAAGCTTTTTTTTAAACCTGTTTCTCTCTAGTCTTCAAGGTGTATAATTTCTTTTTGTCTATCTTTAAGTTTACTTACTTTTTCCTATGTCATCTTTATTTTGCATTCAGTCTAGTGGCACTTAAATTTCAGATATTGTACTTTTTTTTACATTCTAGAATGTCCCATTTGTTTGCTGTTTACAGTTTTTATTTCTCTGCTGATATTTCCAATTGTTTCATCATTGTAGGAATATTTTCCTTTACATCTTTGAGTATAGTCTTAATAGTTGCTTTTAAAATTCCTTGTCTGCTAATTCTGACATCTGGCTTCTTTCTGGATTCAGTCTCTGTTCTTTTTTCTTTTTGGGGATGGGTCACATTTTCCTTGTTCTTTATACTTCAAGGGTTTTGGATACTTCGACATAGTGAATATTGTGTTGTGCATACTGTATTTTGTTACATTCCTCTGAAAAATGTTGATTGTTTTTGGCTTTAATAGGGCATTTGCTTTGTTGTACTCAGACTGCAAACACTAAGTTTCTAGTAGCAGCTTAAATTTGAATTATTTTTTCTTTAGTTGAAACCAATCATATGCACACATTGTTCTGGGCTCAGTTGAAGATATTGGCAGAGTTTATAAACAGAATTTGGGGCTCTCTCCATTTGCCTCTCTCCTGTCCAAGATTATGTCTTGATTTTCCAGGGGCTGTGGTTGCCCCAAATTCAGG
Source organism: Bubalus bubalis (assembly GCF_019923935.1). Lineage (NCBI taxonomy): Eukaryota > Metazoa > Chordata > Mammalia > Artiodactyla > Bovidae > Bubalus > Bubalus bubalis. Next base: position 184,496,800 of record NC_059157.1, read on the forward strand.
TTTTTTGATTTTTCAGACAAGAAAAAAAAAAAAAAAAAAACCTGTGAATTTGCTGTTGTGGTTTTATGTTTCTCACAAGATTTGCTTACTTTCAGGTTCAAGCCCGGAGAATGGCAACTTACTCGGTGCTATTCCTACTTTCTTAAAAAAATATTTTTTAAAAAATTACTGCTCAGTAGTGTTAACTATATGTACATTGCAGTGCAAAAGATCTCCAGGACTTTTCATTTTGTAAGACTGAAAGCCTTATATTCATAATACTCCCCATTTCTCCTTATTCTCAGTCCCTAGTAACCACCATTTTTCTTTTTGTTTCTATGAATTTTTCCATTTTAGACTCCTCATATGAGTGAAATCAAATGGTAGTTGTCTTTTTGTGACAGGTTTGTGTCAGGATTTCCTTCTTTTTTTTTTTAAGGCTGAATAACATTCCATTATATATTCCATTCACCCACTGATGGTATTTGGATTGTCTCCAGTTCTTAGCTTTTGTTAATAATGTGGCTGTGAGCATGAGGGTACAAATCATTCTCATCTTTCAAGTGTCAACTTCCTCTTGAATCATCTAGCTTTTTATTTTTCCTTTAACTTATGTCTTATAGAAAATTTATTTTTTAAATTTCACCTAGAGTTTATAATCATTGTCTGTTTGAGTGTCTGTAGAAGATTACTTTCCTATAACAGAATTAGAGTTGTCAGTGAAATTAGATTTTAGTGAAGATTGAGATATGTTATTTATAACAATAGAACAATAATTCAAAGAAAACTTGAAATGAAGGGCATAAACAAAAAGAAAGCTGGAATATTGGCTGTCAGAGGAATTAAAGACCAAAAGTGATAATGAAGTAAAAGAGGTATTATATAAAGAAAAATGGTAAAAATATATGAAGAAAATATAGTAGTCATGGATCTTTGTGGATCATAGTACATGGCAGTCAAATACATAAACCAGAAACCCCTAGAGAAAACTTGTTAAAAACATACTTTTCAATACATACATTGCATTTCTTACATATTGGGTACTCTTTTAAGCATACAAACAAATGTAATTAGCAAAATTAATTTTTAAAAATCTTAAAATTAAAAAAAATTTCTTCCAGTTTTATTGGGATATAATTGACATACAGCGCTATAATTTAATGCATACAGCATAATCATTTACATGCATCATGAAATGAACCACAGTAAGTTTAGTGAGCGACTGATCTGATCTGATTATTTTGTATAGATACCAAATTGAAGAACTAGAAAAGAAATTGTTTTCCTTGTGTGAGAATTCTTAGGATTTACTCTTTTAACATTTTTCATATATAACATACAGCTATGTTAATTATATTATCATGTTGTATAGTACATCTATAGTTCTTATTTATTTTGTCATTGGAAATTTGTACGTTTTGTCCATCATCATCCGGTTCACTTCTCCCCACCCCCTGCCTCTGGTAAATACATTTTTTCCCCTATGAGTTTGTTTATTTGTTTTTGAAATATAATTAACCAACAACACTACATTAGTTCCCATTGTACAAAATAGTGATTCATTATTTCAGGACGTTTCAAAATGATCACCATAATAAATCAAGTTACCATACAAAGATATTACATAATTGTTGACTGTATTCCCTATATTGTATGTTTCATAACAGTGATTCATTAATTTTGTAACTTAAAGTTTGTATGTCTTAATCTCCCTCAGTTATTTATTTCCTCCCTCCATCCTTCTCCACTCTGGCAACCACTATGTATTTATGACTCTGCTTCTGTTTGGTTATGTTTGTTCATTTGTTTTGCTTTTTAGATTCCATATATGAATGGTATCATACAGTACTTGTCTTTTTCTGTCTGACTTATTTCAGTTAGCATAATACCCTCTAGGTCCATCCATGCACTTGCAAATTCCATTCTTTTATATGTGTGTGTTGTGTGTTAGTTGCTCAGTCATGTCCAACTCTTTGCGACCCCATGGACTATAGCCCACTGGGCTTCTGTGTTCATGGGATTCTCCAGGCAAGTATACATAGGAGTGGATCACCATTCCCTTCTCCAGAGGATCTTCCCGACCCAGGGATCAAACCTGGTCTCCTGCATAGAAGACAAATTCTTTACCATTTGGGCTACAGGGAAGTCCTAATTATTATTATTATTTTTTAATTTTATTTTATTTTGTCCTAATTATTTTTATATAATGGTGCAGTATTCACATATATATGGAATATATATATATATATATAATATCTTCTTTATTTACTCACCTATTTAAGAACACTTAGGTTGCTTTGATATTTTGGCTATTGTAAATAATGCTGCAATGAACATTGAAGTGCATATATTTTTTTCAGATTAGTGTTTTCATGTTCTTCAGATAAATACTCAGGAGTACCACTGATGGATAGTATGGCAGTTCTATCTTTAATTTTTTGAGGACTGTCCATACTTTCTTCCCTAGTAGCTGTAACAATTTGCATTTTTATCAATGGTGCATTAGGGTTCTCTTTTCTCCATATTCTCACCAATACTTGTTATATGTTGTCTTTTTTTTTTTTAACTTTAGAATATTGTGGTGTTTTTTTGCCATACATTCACATGAATCAGCCATGGGTGTACATGTGTTCCCAATCCTGAACCTCCCTCCCAACTCCCTCCCCATCCCATTCCTCAGGGTTGTCCCAGTGCATCAGCCCTGAGCACTCTGTTTCATGCATCAAACCTGGACTGGCACCTATTGCACGTATGATAATATATATGTTTCAATATTATTCTCTCAAATCATCCCACCCTCACCTTCTCCCACAGAGTCCAAAAGTGTTCTTTATATGTGTCTCTTTTGCTGTCTCACATATATGGTCATTGTTGCCATCTTTCTAAATTCCATCTATATGTGTTAATATACTGTATTGGTGTTTTTCTTTCTGACTTACTTCACTCTGTATAATAGGCTCCAGTTTCATCCACCTCATTAGAACTGATTCAAATGCATTCTTTTTAATAGCTGAGTAATATTCCGTTGTGTATATGTATATACACAATGTATATGTATATGTATATGTATAAGCTTTCTTATCCATTTGTCTGCTGATGGACATCTAGGTTGCTTCCATGTCCTAGCTATTGTAAACAGTGCTGCGATGAACATTGGGGTACACATGTCTGTTTCAATTCTGGTTTCCTCAGTGTGTATGCCCAGCAGTGGGATTGCTGGGTCGTATGGTAGTTCTATTTCCAGTTTTTGAAGGAATTTTCACACTGTTCTCCATAATGGCTGTACTAATTTGCATTCCCACCAACAGTGTTAGAGGGTTCCTTTTTCTCTGCACCCTCTCCAGCATTTATTTTTGTAGACTTTTTGATAGCAGCCATTCTGACCAGTGTGAGATGGTACCTCATTGTGGTTTTGATTAGCATTTCTCTGATAATGAGTGATGTTGAGCATCTTTTCATGTGTTTGTTAGCCATCTGTATGTCTTCTTTGGAGAAATGTCTGTTTAGTTCTTTGGCCCAGTTTTTGATTGGGTCGTTTATTTTTCTGGAATTGAGCTGCAGGAACTGCTTGTATGTTTTTGAGATTAATTCTTTGTCAGTTGCTTCATTTGCTATTATTTTCTCCCATTCTGAAGGTTGTCTTCTCACCTTGCTTATAGTTTCCTTCGTTGTGCAAAAACTTTTAAGCTTAATTAGGTCTTATTTGCTTATTTTTGCTTTTACTTCCAATATTCTGGGAGGTAGGTCATAGAGGATCCTGCTATGATTTATGTCAGAGTGTTTTACCTATGTTTTCCTCTAAGAGTTTTATAGTTTCTGGTCTTACATTTAGATCTTTAATCCATTTTGAGTTTATTTTGTGTATGGTGTTATAAAGTGTTCTAGTTTCATTCTTTTACAAGTGGTTGACCAGTTTTCCTAGCAGCACTTGTTAAAGAGATTGTCTTTTCTCCATTGTATATTCTTGCCTCCTTTGTCAAAGATAAGGTGTCCATAGGTGCATGGATTTATCTCTGGGCTTTCTATTTTGTTCCATTGATCTATATTTCTGTCTTTGTGCCAGTACCATACTGTCCTGATGACTGTAGATTTGTAATATTGTCTGAAGTCAGGCAGGTTGATTCCTCCAGTTTCATTCTTCTTTCTCAAGATTGTTTTGGTTATTCGAGGTTTTTTTGTATTTCCATAGAAATTGTGAAATTATTTGTTCTAGTTCTGTGAAAAATACCACTGGTAGCTTGATAAGGATTGCATTGAATCTGTAGATTGCTTTGGGTAGTATACTCATTTTCACTATATTGATTCTTCCAATCCATGAACATGGTGTATTTCTCCATCTATTTGTGTCCTCTTTGATTTCTTTCATCAGTTTTTATATTTTTCTATATATAGGTCTTTTATTTCTTTAGGTAGATTTATTCCTAAGTATTTTATTCTTTTCATTGCAACGGTGAATGGAATTGTTTCCTTAATTTCTCTTTCTGTTTATTCATTGTTAATGTATAAGAATGCAAGGGATTTCTGTGTGTTAATTTTATATCCTGCAACTTTACTATATTCATTGATTAGCTCTAGTAATTTTCTGGTGGAGTCTTTAGGGTTTTCTATGTAGAGGATCATGTCATCTGCAAACAGTGAGAGTTTTACTTCTTTTCCAATCTGGATTCCTTTTATTCTTTTTCTTCTCTGATTGCTGTGGTTAAAACTTCCAAAACTATGTTGAATAGTAGTGGTGAGAGTGGGCACCCTTGTCTTGTTCCTGATTTAGGGGAAATGCTTTCAATTTTTCACCATTTTTTTCACCACTGAGGATAATGTTTGCTATGGGTTTATCATAAATGACTTTTATTATGTTGAGGTATGTTCCTTCTATGTCTGCTTTCTGGAGGGTTTTTTAAAATCATAATTGGATGTGAATTTTGTCAAAGGCTTTCTCTGCATCTATTGAGATAATCATATGTTTTTTATTTTTCAATTTGTTACTGTGGTGTATCACATTGATTGATTTGCAAATATTGAAGAATCCATACATCCCTGGAATAAAGCCCACCTGGTCATGATGTATGATTTTTTTAAATATGTTGTTGGATTCTGTTTGCTAGAATTTTGTTAAGGATTTTTGCATCTATGTTCATCAGTGATAATAGCCTGTACTTTTCTTTTTTTGTGTGTGGCATCTTTGTCTGGTTTTGGTGTTAGGGTGGTGGTGGCCTCATAGAATGAATTTGGAAGTTTACCTTCCTCTGCAGTTTTCTGGAAGAGTTTGAGTAGGATAGGTGTTAGCTCTTCTCTAAATTTTTGGTAGAATTCAGCTGTGGAGCCATCTGGTCCTGGGTTTTTGTTTGTTGGAAGATTTCTGATTACAGTTTCAATTTCTGTGCTTGTGATGCGTCTGTTAAAATTTTCTACTTTTTCCTGGTTCAGTTTTGGAAAGTTATACTTTTCTAAGAATTTTTCCATTTCTTCCAAGTTGTCCATTTTATTGGCATATAGCTGCTGATAGTAGTTTCTTATGATCCTTTGTATTTCTGTGTTGTCTGTTGTGATTTCTACACTTTCACTTCTAATTTTGTTGATTTGATTTTTCTCCCTTTTTTTCTTGATGAGTCTAGCTAATGGTTTTTCTATTTATCTTCTCAAAGAACTAGCTTTTAGCTTTGTTTATTTTTGCTATGGTCTCCTTTGTTTCTTTTTCATTTATTTCTACCCCAATTTTTATGATTTCTTTCCTTCTACTAACCTTGGGGTTCTTCATTTCTTCTTTTTCTAGTTGCTTTAGGTGTAGAGTTAGGTTATTTATTTGATTTTTCTCCTGTTTCTTGAGGTAAGCTTGTATTGCTATGAACCTTCTCCTTAGCACTGCTTTTACTGAATCCCATAGGTTTTGGATTGTTGTGTTTTTGTTTTCATTCATTTCTACGCATATTTTGATTTCTTCTGTGATTTGTTGGTTATTCAGAAACGTGTTTTTTAGACTCCATATGTTTGTATTCGGAGAAGGCAATGGCACCCCACTCCAGTACTCTTGCCTGGAAAATCCCATGGATGGAGGAGCCTGGTGGGCTGCAGTCCATGGGGTTGCTAAGAGTCGGACACGACTGAGCGACTTCACTTTCACTTTTCACTTTCCTGCATTGGAGAAGGAAATGGCAACCCACTCCAGTGTTCTTGCCTGGAGAATCCCAGGGACAGGGGAGCCTGGTGGGCTGCTGTCTATGGGGTCACACAGAGTCGGACACGACTGAAGTGACTTAGCAGCAGTAGCAGCATGTTTGAATTTGTAATAGTTTTTTTTTTTTTTTTCTTCTGGTAGTTGACATTTAATCTTACCGCATTGTGATCAGAAAAGATTCTTGAGATGATTTCAATTTTTAAAAATTTACCAAGGCTAGATTTATGGCCCAGGATATGATCTATCCTGGAGAAGGTTCTGTGTGCATTTGAGAAAAAGGTGAAATTCATTGTTTTGGGGTGAAATATCCTAGAGATATCAATTAGATTTAACTGGTCCATTGTATCATTTAAAGTTTGTGTTTCATTGCTAGTTTTCTGTTTAGTTGATCTATCCATGGGTGTGAGGGCGGGTATTAAAGTCTCCCACTATTATTGTGTTACTGTTAATTTCCCCTTTCATACTTGTTAGCATTTGCCTTACATATTGCATATGTTGGGTGCATATATATTTATAATTGTTGTATCTTCTTCTTGGATTGACCCTTTGATCATTATGTAGTGTCCTTCTTTGTCTCTTTTCATGGCCTTTATTTCAAAGTCTATTTTTATCTGAAATGAGTATTGCCACTCCTGCTTTCTTTTGGTCTCCATTTGCGTGAAATAGCGTTTTCCAGCCCTTCATTTTCAGTCTGTATATGTCCCTTGTTTTGAGATGGGTCTCTTGTAGACAGCATGTATAGTGGTCTTGTTTTTGTATCCATTCAGCCAGTCTTTGTCTTTTGGTTGGGGCATTCAACCTATTTACATTTAAGGTAATTATTGATAAGTATGATCCCATTGCCACTTACTTTGTTGTTTTGGGTTTGAGTTTATAAACCTTTTCTGCGTTTCCTGTCTAGAGAAGATTCTTTAGCATTTGTTGAAGAGCTGATTTGGTGGTGCGGAATTCTCTCAGCTTTTGCTTGTCTGTAAAGCTTTTGATTTCTCCTTCATATTTGAATGAGATCCTTGCTGGGTACAGTAATCTGGGTTGTAGGTTTTTCTCTTTCATCACTTTAAGTATGTCCTGCCATTGCCTTCTGACCTGAAGAGTTTCTATTGAAAGATCAGCTGTTATCCTTATGGGAATCCCCTTGTATGTTATTTGTTGTTTTTCCCTTGCTGCTTTCAATATTTGTTCTTTGTGTTTGGTCTTCATTAATTTGATTACTATGTGTCTTGGGGTGTTTTGCCTTGGGTTTATCCTGTTTGAATGCTTCCCTGGTGGCTCAGAGGGCAAAGTGTCTGCCTGCAATGCAGGAGACACAGGTTCAATCCCTGGGTTGGGAAGATCCCCTGGTGAAGGAAATGGCAACCTACTCTGGTACTCTTGCCTGGAAAATCTCATGGATGGAGAAGCCTGGTAGGCTACAGTCCAGGGAGTCGCAAAGAGTCAGACATGACTGATCAACTTCACTTTCACTTTATCCTGTTTGGGACTCTCTGGGTTTCTTGGACTTGGGTGGCTATCTCCTTCCCCATTTTAGGGAAGTTTTCAACTGTTATCTCCTCAAGTACTTTCTCATGGCCTTTCTTTTTGTCTTCTTCTGGGACTCCTATGATTTGAATGTTGGGGCATTCAACATTGTCCCAGAGATTGTCTGAGGACATTGTTAACATTCTCTGAGGTTGTCCTCATTTCTTTTAATTCTTTTTTTCCCCTCTCTGCCTTATTTATTTCCACCATTCTATCTTCCACCTCACTTATCCTATCTTCTGCCTCAGTTATTCTACTGTTGGTTCCCTCCAGAGTGCTTTTGATCTCATTTATTGCTTTATTCATTATTGATTAACTCTTTTTTATTTCTTATAGGTCCTTATTAAACTTTTATTGCATCTTCTCAATCCTTGTCTCCAGATTATTTATCTGTAACTCCAGGTTGTTTTCAAGATTTTGGATCATTTTTACTATCATTATTATGAATTCTTTTTCAGGTAGACTCCCTATCTATTCCTCTTTTGTTTGGTTTGGTGGGCATTTATCATGTTCCTTTACCTGCTGAATATTTCTCTGCCTTTTCATCTTGCTTAGATTGCTGTGTTTGGGGTGGACTTTCTGTATGCTGGAAGTTTGTGGTTCCTCTTTATTGCAGAGGTTCCTCACTGTGGGTGGGGTTGGATGAGTGGCTTGTCAAGGTTTCCTGGTTAGGGAAGCTTGTGTCAGTGTTCTGGTAGGTGCAGCTAGATCTCTTCTCTCTGGAGTACAGTGAAGTGTCCAGTAGAGTTTTGAGGTGTCTATGAGTTTGGTGTGACTTTTGGCTTCCTGTATTTTAATGCTCAGGGTGTGTTCCTGCATTGTTGGAGAATTAGCTTGGTATATCTTGCTCTGAAACTTGTTGGCTCTTGTGTGGAGCTTGGTTTAAGTGTAGGTATGGAGGCTTTTGGATGAGCTGCTGTCGATTAAGTTCCCTGGAGTCAGAAGTTTTCTGGTGTTCTCAAGTTTTGGGTTTAAACCTTCTGCCTCTGGCTTTCAATCTTATTCTTACAGTAGCTTCAAGACTTCTCCATCCATACGGCACTGATGATAAAACATCTAGGTTAATGGTGAAAAGATTCTACACAGTGAGGGACACCCAGAGAGGTTCACAGGGTTACATGGAGAAGAGAAAAGTGTGGGGGAGATAGAGGTGACCAGGAGGAGAGGAGGGGCAGTCAAAAGGAGAGAGACTAGTCTAGCCAGTAATCAGTTCCCTAAGTGTTCTCCACAGCCCAGAATCCCCAAAGAGATTCACAGAGTTAAGTAGAGAAGAGAAAGGGGAGAGAGGAGATACAGGTGACCTGGGGGAGAAAAAGGAGAGTCAAAAGGGGAGAGAGAAATCAAGCCAGTAATCACACTCCTAAGTAAGAATGGGTACTGAATATTGGATTCTTAAAGGTACAAAATTGATAACAAATACCAAAAAGCACAGGTTAAAAATCTAGAGTAGAGGTTACACTCTCAAAAATACAATATTAAAAAAAAACAAAATCATAAAAATTATAAAAAATATAGATATGAAATTTGCTTTAAAAACAGGGTATTTTCTTTGCAAGGTAATAGTAGGTTTTTAAAATGAAAATTAAAGGAGTAATAAAGAACTTAAAAATAAAAAATGTTAAAAATATTAAAAAATGATAATAGTAAAATATATCTAGGAATTTCTCTGGAGCTGTTGAGGGCAGTGTGGGGTCAGTCCAGTTTCAGATAGTTCCTTGTTCCAGCTTATACTTCTTCTCAAGGTCTATAGGCCCCTTCCAATGTAGCCAATGCTAACGACAGGGTTTTAATCTATTGTACCTGTCACTTCCAAAGCAGTTCCCTCTTCTTTGTTTATTTTGACTTCCTTTGTTTGCAAGTCTCTTCAGTGTCTAATTTCCACTCTGACACAAGGGGGCGAAGGTGGTTATTTATTTAGGCTCACTTGTTCAGTTGTGCTGTGAGGAGGGAGGAACACTGCAAACAAATATCACTGGTATATGTGGGGAGTGCTCGCAGTGTCTGGGCCACATTGGGTTTGCCCCCGTTCACTGCGTGTGTGCTTTCTCAGTCCATACTGCTCAGGCTCCAGGTTGCTCTGCAGGGGAACTGTCTAAAGCCAGCCCTGGGTTGTGTGCACTTCCCAGGTCTAAGCTGCTCAGGTTCAGGTTCTCGGGTACTTCACAAAGGCACAGACTCAGCTGGGCCTGTGTTTTGTGCCCTTCCCAGGTCCGAGCAGCTCAGGTGACCAGGTGCTTGGCAAGCACACTCTCCACAGGTGGGTGGTGCATCATATCACCTCCTCAGTCCCAGCCGCTCAGTTTTCTGGGTGCACCACAAGAGCGCCATCTCAGGTGTGCTGTGTGTCTCTTCTGGGGAGCTGATCTCTTACCATGACCCTCCTGGTGGATGTCAACCATCCAGGATCCCAGGAAGTCTTGGTTAGCAACTGGGAGCCTGCTCACAGTTTGGTGGAGGATGCCATCTCTGGGGCCGAGATTGCCTCTGGCCTTCTGGCTCTGGCTGTCGCCCGCCTGCCTCTCTGCCTCCAGTGGGTGGAGGGGCCGGTCCACAGCCAGCTAGCTCTCCTCTGGTATTTGCTCAATCCTTTGTTCTGTGAGTGGGCCAGGTTGTGCCTTAGAGCTTTTTGAGGGGAAGTTCTCTGTCTCTCTCTCTTTTCTCTCTCTCTGACTATCCCACAGTTTGGGTTGCTATCTTACGTTAGCTCCCTCAGATTGTCCTCAGGGCATTCAGGCCCAGTCCTTGCCCTAAACATGTAGCCCGGGCCTCCCTGTTCAGCCCCCATTCGCTGCTGGCAGACGGGAGCATCTGGGCTGCTACTCCGCTGGGAGTTGTGGTTAGGTGCATAATCTGTTTTTTTTTTTTCCCCTCCGAGTTATGTTGCCCTGTGAGATTCCAAAACTCTCCACAGACCCGCTAGTGAGAGGGTTTCCTGGTGTTTGAAAACTTCTCCTCTCTCAGGGCTCCCTCCTGGATGGGTCTCTGTCCCTAACTCTTTGGTCTCTTTTTACCTTTTATGTTTTGTTCTATCTCCTTTTGAAGAGAATGGGCTGTCTTTCTGGGTGCCTGGTGTCCTCTGCCAGCGTTCAGAAGTTGTTTTGTGGAATTTGTTCAGCATTCAAATGATCTTTTGATGAATTTGTGGGAGAGAAAGTGGTCTCCCCGTCCTATTCTTCACCATTTTGGACCGCCCTCTATGCTGTCTTTTTGATAATGGCCATTCTGACAGGTATGAGATGATATCTCATTGTGTTTTGATTTTCATTTCCCTGATGATTAGTGATGTTGAGCATCTTTCATGTGCCTGTTAGCCGTCTGTATATCTTCTTTGGCAAAGTGTCTATTTAGGTCTTCTGACCATTAAAATTTTTGTGTGTGTTGAGTTATATGAGTTCTTTGTATATTTTGGATATTAATCCCTCCTGAAGTGTATTGTATACAAATATCTTCTTCCATTCAGTAGGCAGTCTTTTTGTTTTTGATATTTTCGTTCACTGTGCAAAAGCCTTTTAGTTCGATGTAGTTCAGTTTATTTATTTTTGCTTTTGTTTCTCTTCTCTGTGGAGACATCCAAAAATACATTGCTAAGACTGATGTTAAAGAGTGTACTGCTTATGGCTTTCTTCTAGAAGTTTTATGGTTTCAGGTCTTACGTTTAAATGTTTAATCTATTTTGAGTTCATTTTTGTATGTGGTATGAGAAAGTAGTCCACTTTGATTCTTTAGCATGTAGCTGTCCAGTTTCCCCAACTCCATTTATTGAAGACATTGTCTTCTCCTTATTGTATATTCTTGCCTACTTTGTCATAAATTAAATGACCATAAATGTGTGGGTTTATTTCCAGGCTCCCTATTCTGTTCCATCAATCCGTATGTCTGTTTTTGTGCCAATACCATACTGTTTTCATTTTGTAGCTTTGTAGCATAATTTGAAATCAGGGAACATAATACCTCCAGTTTTATCTTTCTTAAGATTATTTTGGTACCTTGGGGTCTTCTGTGACAGCAAACAATTTAATAGAAATGTGTAGACATATGTGTGCAAATACAAGAATAAGAATATATTGGATAGAAATAGAATGTATTTTTCTTGTATACTTATTACACAATTTCTAAATCTATTATAGTCTTGGTCACAAAGGAAACCTTCAAAAACTTCAAAAGGGGATGATTTTATAGGATGCATTTTTATTCCAAGTGTAGAATTACCATATGAAAGGGGAATAACATAAAAATTAAGAAATAAATATATTTCAAATAACTCCATATCCAAAGGAAAACAAAACTGATATTACAAATCATAAAATAATAAGCAAAAGATATTATTGCATATACAAATCACAACATATGGCCAAATTTCTATACAGAGGAAAATTGTAGCTTTAAATATTTTGGGGCTTCCCTCATGGCTCAGTGGTAGGGAATCCACGTGCCAATGCAGGAGATGTGGGTTTGATCCCTGGTCCAGGAAGATCCCCTGGAAAAGGAAATGACAGCCTACTCCAGCATCTTTCCATGGAAATCTCATGGACAGAAGAGCTTTGTGGGCTATGAGTCCAGAGGTTGCAAAGAGCCAGACACAACTTAGTGACTAAACAACAAAAAATAACAGAAAAATAAAAACCTAGTAAAATGAATACTCAACTTTTAAAATTAGGAAAATGGAAAAACAGAATAATTCATATGCAGTGAATGAATAAAAGGGAAAACCAAGATTAATATAAAATAGAAAGTATCTATCTACACAAACATGTGTACGTTTATGTGTGTGTATGTATGTATATATATATATATATATGTACAATTTATATGTCATTTGAATACAAATTGATGGGGAAACAATGGAAACAGTGAGAGACTTTATTTTCTTGGGCTCCCAAATCACTGCAGGTGGTGACTGAAGCCATGAAATTAAAAGACGCTTGCTCCTTCAGAGAAAAGCTATGACCAACCTAGACAGCATATTAAAAAGCAAAGATATTACTTTGCCGACAAAGATCTGTCAAGTCAAAGCTATGGTTTTTCCCGTAGTCATGTATGGATGTGAGAGCTGGACCATAAAGAAAGTTGAGCATCAACGAATTGATGCTTTTGAACTGTGGTGTTGGAGAAGACTCTTGAGAGCCCCTTGGACTGCAAGGAAATCAAACCAGACAATCCTAATGGAAATTAGTCCTGAATATTCATTGGAAGGACTGATGCTGAAGCTGAAGCTCCAATCCTTTGGCTACCTCATGTGAAGAACTGAGAATCTGGAAAAGACCCTGATGCTGGGAAAAATTGAAGGCAGGAGGAGAAAGGGAGGACAGAGGATGCAATGGTTGGATGTTATCACCAACTCCATGGACATGAGTTTGAGCAAGCTCTGGGAGTTGGTGATGGATAGGGAAGCCTGGCATGCTGCAGTCCATGGTGTCGCAAAGAGTTGGACACAACTGAGTGACTGAACTTGAATACATTTATATGAATTAAAAATATTTATTGTTTTATTATTATTTACTTGGCTGCTTGGAGTCTTAGTTTCATCATACAGGATCTTTTGTTGTGGTGCGTGGACTCTCTAGTTGTGGAGCATGGGCTCTGTGGTACATGGGCTCAGTAGTTGCAGTGCACCCAGGCTTAGTTGCTCCACAGCATATGGGATCTTAGTTCCTCGACCAGGGATCAAACTTGCATTCCCAGCATTGCAAGGCAGATTCTTAACCATTGGACCACCAGGGAGGTCTCCTGTTTATATGTAATTTGGCTGTATATAATTTGAACAGACAAATAAAATAGATAAAATCCCTGATCAGTTGAGGCATTACTTAGAAAACTTTCAGTTATACCTAAATCAATTTCTGTTATGAATTTGGATGGGAAAAGTCTAAATAATGTATTAGCAAACTGTATCTAGCAGTGGGTTACAGGTAACTAATTAAAGCAGAATTTTTTCTATTGACATAGTTCATTACATGAACTTATTAATGGAGAAAAACTGTAAGATTCTGTCTGTAAGTACCAAGAAGATATTTGATATAATTAATCAGATATTCCTGGTTAAAAATAAACATGGATTAAAATATAAGCAGAAGGAAACTGATTAAATGTGATAAAAACCAGTTGTCAAGAGGAAACTATCATAATGAACCTGAAATACTGAAGCATTTCTATTAAAATCAAGAGACAATAGGCATGCCCATCATCACCATATTATTAAACGTTTTAGAAACTGTGGCTATTGGGCTTCCCTGGTAGCTCAGATGGTAAAGAATCTTCTTGCAATGCAGGGGACCCTGGTTTTAATTCCTGGGTTGGTAAGATCCCCTGGAGAAAGGATAGGCTACTCACTCCAGTATTCTTGGGTTTCACTGGTGGCTCAGATGCTAAAGATTCCGCCTGCACTGTGGGATACCTGGGTTTGATCCCTTGATTGGGAAGATCCCCTGGAGAAGGGAACAAATACCCACTCTAATATTCTTGCCTGGAAAATCCCATGGACAGAGGCACCATGGACGTAATATTAAACATTGTTTTAGAAGCTGTAGTTATTACAATAAAGTAAGAAAATGAAATATCTCATATATATGTAATGTATGATATATAAAAAATATCTTCACTTGTGTATGATGTAAATGTATACTTAGAAATTTCAAGAGACTCCAGTAAAATTCATTAGAATTAATAACATAGAGTTTCTGGGTTAAAGAATGGAAAAATTAGTAGCTTTTACTTGTATCAACTATAATGGATGAGAAGTTAAAATGTAAAAAACAAATCCTGTTCACAATGGTGATAAAAATCTTTAAAATTTTTAGGAGTAAATTTATCTGAAGGACACCAAGTACTAAAGTTATGGGGAGATTATGATGCCCTAGGTGAGATGACTTAACAATAAGAAGTGAAAATTTCTAAACTAATAAATACATTTAGTGGTATTTCAAAGAAAAGCCTATTTAAAAATTGTTGATACTGGGAAAAATGCTCTTAAAATGTACTGGAATAATACAGGTCTGAAAAGAGCCAAAAAACTTTGAAAAAGGAGACTTTGTAGCAGCTTGCCTTTCTGAATATTAAAATTCAGGTTAAAACTACAGTGATAAAAGCTATATATTGGCTTGGGAACATATAAATACATCCAAGGGAAAAAATAAATACATCCATGGATATGTTTATATATTTATACATAGACTAGTGTGTTAACAGATCCAAATGTATATATACATAAATGACAAAAATAACATCTTAATTGACAGGACAATGGTGGTATATAAATGTGACAGGCATACTTTGTCATTTATCTGGAAGAAAACAGAGCCCTACTTTATATTATACACAAAACTAGATTTCACACTGATTAAATCACTAGATGTTAATAATTAATATAAAATAACTACATGTCAGAAAATAAAAGTTAGATGTGTGCATGTTAAGTTGCTTCAGTCGTGTCTGACTCTTTGCAACCCCATGGTCTATAGCTTGCCAGGCTCCTCTGTCCATGGGATTCTCCAGGCAAGAATACTGGAGTTAGTTGCCATGCCCTCCTCCAGGGGATCTTCCTGACCCAGGGATCAAATCCCGTGTCTTAGGTGTCCTGTATTTGCAGGCAGGTTCTTTACCACTCTCCTGGAGAAGGAAATGGCAACCCACTCCCGTACTCTTGCTTGGAAAATTCCATGGATGGAGGAGCCTAGTAGGCTACAGTCTATGGGGTTGCAAAGAGTTGGACATGACTGAGTGACTTCACTTTCTCTCTCTCTTTACCACTAGTGCCACCTAGGAAGCCCCAAAAGTTAGAAAAATTTGTGTATATAAAAGGCTACAAAACAAAAAATTTCTTTTTTTAAAAAGTGATTTATCATGCATTTATTCAGTTTAGTATAGTGTTGTTTGTAGACACACGAACATGTGAACTTTCTGAATAGCCATCAGTTGGGAAATATATGAATAAGTTATTATATTTTTAACATTAAGCAAATGTTAATAGGAATGAGTTACAACCATATGAATTAATCTGGACAAATGCCCATGATATACTAAGCAAATGAATCAAGTTGTGTGTAGTATGTACCTATTTATTGTTTTGAAAAAACACAAAAATGAAACAAAAATAGCCTATGTATATGTTAACATAGAGTTGAATACATACAAAGATTTTAATATTGAGTATTGTAGGAGCGTGGGATTGGAGGGTGTGTTTATGGCCCAATTTGTTCCCATGAACTTGAAGTGCCTTTGGAATAAAAATCACCAAATCTTTATGCATTATTATATATTTGTTTCTCTCTTTCTGACTTATGTTACTCTGTATGTCAGTCTCTAGGTCCATCCACAACTTGCATGTGGATGTGGAATCTAGGAAAATGGTATAGATAAACCTATTTGCAAAGCAGAACTAGAGACAGATGTAGAGAACAAACACATGGACACCAAAGGAGGAAGGGGAGTGGAATGAATTGGGAGATTGGAATTGACACATATACATGCAGGCTATGTGTAAAACAGACAGCTAATGAGAACCTGGGCTTCCCTGGGGGCTCAGAGGGTAAAGAATCTGCCTGCAAAGCAGGAGACCTGGGTTCAGTCTATAGGTTGGGAAGATCCCCTGGAGAAGGGAATGGCTACCCACTCCAGTATTCTCGCCTGGAGAATTCCATGGACAGAGAATCCTGGCAGCAGGCTACAATGGGAGCATAAAGAGTTGGACATGACTGAGTGACTAACACACACTCACAGATGTGCACAATGAGAACCTACTGTATAGCACAGGGAACTCTGCTCAATGTTATGTGGCAGCCTGGATGGGAGGGGAGTTTGGGAGAGAATGGATACATGTATATGCGTAGCTGAGTCACTCTGCTGTGCACTGGAAACTATCACAACATTGTTAATTGGCTATACTTCAATATAAAATAAAAAGTTAAAAAAATCACCAAATTCTACCCTCACCCCACTTTACTAAGATATAATTGAAATATAACATTGTATGAATTTAAGGAGTGCAACACAATGATTTGATATATGTAGATATGTGAAATAATCACCACAGTAAGTTTATTTAACATCTGTTACCTCACATAGTTACAATTTACTTCTGATGAGGAAAATAAACTAGTACTATAAAAGGCTGGAAACCGCTGGATAGGTCAGGAAATCATAAAGTAGAAGGTATATCCTAGCCCTGCCCCTAACTTGCAGTGTGACAATTTTTGCCTTATTTTCTTGTTTCTTAGGTGTGAGTGGTGGTGACTATCTACTGACTTATGTTGTTTCTTGTTTCTTAGGTGTGAGTGGTGGTGACTATCGACTGACTTAGGTTACAACATCATAGTGAAGATAAAATGAGGGGTGAAGACAAACATAGTATGGAGACTTAAAAGGTGTTGAAATGCAAGCCATTATCCTCAAGAAAACTCTCAAACATTCTTAATTTCTGTGATGCAGGTGACAAAGTCGCCTGAGGAAGCATCTTCCCTTCCTGATGGTGAAGTGGCAGGAGAGGCTCAGAGCACCACAGAGGTAAGAGTTGGGGTCTTGAACTATCTTCCGGGAAACCTGTTTTACGTAGAATGTCTACTGGGTTCTAGTTTTTCCATATCTGTTTGTCTGTCTACCTCTTCCATCCATCCATCCATCCATCTATCCATCCATCCATCCACCCATCTATCCATCCATCCATCCATCCATCTATCACATCTATCTATTTATCCATCCATCCATCACACCTATTTAGCTACCCATCCAACTATCTATCCATCTATCCATCACATCTATCATTTCTCTATGTATCTATCAATCATCCATCATTTATCTCTATCATCTATCTTTTTTAATCTCTAAAATTATAATGCCTCTCTCCACATAAGCAATAGAAAACAAATACTCCCTAAATAGGGAATCCTTTGAAGTTCTCTTCACAAGCCTTAAGTGGATGAATTAACTCCTATTAGAGTCTTAATGGGGCTTCCCTTGTGGCTCAGAGGGTAAAGCGTCTGTCTGCAATGCAGGAGACCTGGGTTCGATCCCTGGGTTGGGAAGATCCCCTGGAGAAGGAAATGGCAGCCCACTCCAGTATTCTTGCCTGGAAAATCCCACGGACAGCAGAGCCTGGTAGGCTACTGTCCATGGGGTCACAAAGAGTTGGACGTGACTGAGTGACTTCACTTCACTTCACTTCAGGGTCTTTATGACTCTACCATGCATGTGAGTTGGGTCTGTTCACTGACACTGATAGATCCAATTAGCAATGTTGAGGGTTGGTGATCCTATACTCTAGGAGTTGAGTGACTAGTAAATAGAGGTCTACCTTTGCTTCAGGTATATACTGTATCTAAATAAGGAAACTGTAGCAGTTATGGCCTGGGGTTGTCTTGGAAGCTTATCCAAGGTTGGTGATACCATGGGTTTCCTTTGTGACCAGGGAACAGAGAAGGCTGAAGAAAGTGGAGAACAGGAGGCACAGAAAGAGGGTGATGAAGATGCAGGCGACCTCGCTGGATCCCAAGAGAAGGATGTGAGTGTTTGCTTTTCTCACTGTAGTTTCACTGGTTTCAGTTCTATTCAATAACCATTTATTGAGCTCTGACCAGATGCTAGGAATCTTTCTAGGCACACAATAGTGAGCTCAAAAGTGAGGAACTGAGGGATTAGCCAGGAGGCAGCAGGTAATTTTCACTTAACATGTTAACTGCTGTGTGTGAGGTAGGTGAGGGCTGAAAGGAAGCCAGAGGAAGGGCCTGAACTCAGGCCTGGAGTGGCAGGCTACACAAGGCTTGTTGTTGTGTTGTTAGGATTAGGTTGGGTTCATGTTCTTTCAGAAACAAGGGACCTTATGCCTTGTTCACAAGTATTGGTGAATTCCTATCATACTTGTTGAAAAAAAAAAAAAGAGGCAGGTCAGGTGGTCTGGTATTTCCATCTCTTCCAGAATTTTCCACAGTTTATTGTGGTCCACACAGTCAAAGGCTTTGGCATAGTTAATAAAGCAGAAATAGATGTTTTTCTGGAACTCTCTTGCTTTTTTGATGATCCAGCAGATTTTGGCAATTTGATCTCTGGTTCCTCTGCCTTTTCTAAAACCAGCTTGAATATCTGGAAGTTCACAGTTCATGTATTGCTAAAGCCTGGCTTGGAGAATTTTGAGCATTACTTTACTAGAATGGGAGATGGGTGCAATTGTGTGATAGTTTGTGCATTCTTCGGCATTGTCTTTCTTTGCAATTGGAATGAAAACCGACCTTTTCCAGTCCTGTGGCCACTGCTGAGATTTCCAAATTTGCTGGCATATTGAGTGCAGAACTTTCACAGCATCATCTTTTAGGATTTGAAATAGCTCAACTGGAAATCCATCACCTCCACTAGCTTTGTTTGTAGTGATGTTTCCTAAGGCCACAAGTTTATCAACCTCAATTTATCTGCTGCTGCTGCTGCTAAGTCGCTTCAGTCGTGTCCGATGCTGTGTGACCCCAGAGACGGCGGCCCACCAGGCTCCCCCGTCCCTGGGATTCTCCAGGCAAGAACACTGGAGTGGGTTGCCATTTCCTTCTCCCATTTATCTAAATGCTACTAATCTTTTAATAACACATTGTTACTCTAACAAGCAAGTGTGCAATGTTTTATAATTTTAACTAAGGAATGTATCATTAAATATAAAATGAATAAAATATATGGACAAAAAAATGCACATTGTGAGAGTTTTGAATTAAGCTTTATTTGGGCAAAATGAGGACTATAGCTTGGGAGACATCATTTCAGTTAGCTCTGAGAAACCACTTCAAAGAGGTAAGGGGAAGGTCAGTATATATGGTCTTTGTGAAGGAGGGGTAAATGCAATCACGCTTATATATTCTGCAGAAGGTTTCTGGTAGTCTTGAGAAGCAGTCATCACCATGAAGGATTTTGGTGCTTTTCTAGATATGAGGAGGTGCAAGAATTGGGCTCATAAAATCTAGGCCTGAAAATATCTATCCGAGGACTTGTTCTGCCACTTCCTCCCAGGGCACAGAGGGCTTTGTTCCTGATCTCCACCCTGAACTCCTTTCTGGGAGTGCTGAAGGTCAGCAGCTGCAGTGGCTCACGGTTAATCCTTGTAGAGGTAGATGACATATGATTTGTAGTTGACATACTCCAGCAAGAGGATTTGTGGGAAGCCAACAGGAGCTGAGGATAGAGGGGCTGGGGGGAGGGATTTGAGGCTTCCAATTTGAGGCCAATCAGAGGAACTGCAGAACCCAGCTGATGCAAGGCTACCTCTAAAAGGTTCCAATGCAGGGGCTGCAGAGTAAAGGGCCAAGTGGAGATTGTGGTTCTGGAAGCGCCAAGCTAAGATAATGAGGGGTCAGATGGGCTACTTATTCAAGAAATTCTGAAAATGTGGCTGGGAAGCCAGGCAAAGGAGAGACCCTGGTGCCAAGGGAGCCTGAATGGGCAGGGTAGAAATCAGGAGGATTTCAGTGGGTTTCTGCTTTGGGCCAATTGTAGAAAAGATTATTTACCAAAGCCCAGTGGTTTGCTTTTGTCCCTATTTATTGATTCCAGGAGAGGTGTGAACAGCTCTTGATCGTTGGACCCTTGTTCCCAGCAGAGAGACTGTGACTGGGAAAGGGGCCAAGACTGATGCCTTGCTATGGAAAATGTGAGATGGCATCAGTTTATCTTTATCTCAAGGAATTTAAATTTGGGAGGAACCAGGGCAGTAAATTCCCTTATGTTTCAACACTGCTATTTCAGTGTTGATAATTTAAGACCCTTTGACATTTCTGTTTTGAAGAAAGACCAAATCTTCTTCAGTCTTTGCTTAGAAGTTAGGTGGGGTATCATGGCTGCCTGTATAATTCAGAAATAATCAATTTAACATGAAATGGAGTGACCATTTAATTATCTTGGAGATTATAAAAATCTTTAAAAGCATTTTATAATCTGACTTTGCATGGATTGCCTAAAACTGGTACAGAATTATTGATTTATACATTGAAATTCAGTTTTCTCTTTTTAAGGCAGAGAAACAAAGAAAAGAAACATTACACCCCACACCCTTTCTCTCATGAGACCTAAGAGGAAGACAGCATCTTGAGGCCAGAGCCTGCTGGCTTCAACTTCCCAGCTTCTCAGTTGCTGGGCCGGTTAGTTCAGTGAAGTGATAAGCCATTCAGCCTGGGGATTTTCTTGTTAATATTTTCTAAAATTGTGAGCACTTTGTGAAATAAATTGCAATCTTGTGGATCCCCATAGGAAATAAAAACATTGTTTTGGTATTTTTGCGTGGGCTGTGGTGAAGGAATGACTAAATTTAGAAGACATTTTTATTTTAGATGAATTAATGTTAATAATTAATTAACATCAATGTTAACTATCAATTCTTTAATAATATTTATTCTAGTCCAGTGGTTTAGATTGGAGAAGGCAATGGCACCCCACTCCAGTACTCTTGCCTGGAAAATCCCATGGATGGAGGAGCCTGGTGGGCTGCAGTCCATGGGGTCGGAAAGAGTTGGACAAGATTGAGTGACTAAAAATTTTTCATTCTACATAAAGAAAGATTTTGACTTTTTCTCATTTAACAAGCGATGCATGCCCTATGACTTACTGTAATTCAGTTAAATAAGGGAGAAAACCATAATCTGTCAGAGAACATTAAAAATGACATAATAACATCATTAGCTTTGGGATTGAATGCATAGAAAACTTGATTAAAATTTTAAACAGAGACAAAAGCGATCTGATATTTAGAATGATTGCATTTTGTGCTTCAAGAGCTTTCTGTCTGCTTTTCTGGTTGGGGTTGTTTTTCAAGGTTGAGATGGCTGTCTCAGCTCTTTGTCATCATGTCTTTCCCAGCTGTGCACCCAGGCTTACACAGGCTTATCTGTGATGAGCAGAAAGGCCAATTAGATCACTGTGTTCTACCTTTGTAACATGGATTTTTAAAGTACCAGTCACATGTAGTAGGTTCTTCTAGATATCACAATTCAGATAAATCCAAGGCTTTTAGGTGCAAACCCTGGCTCTGTTGAAACCATCTTAGGGAGATCTCATGGATTCTTAGCTTTCGCTAAGTCTGTTGTAACTAAACAGCGGCTCCCTGCACTTCCTTTTCTAACCAACACTCCGTGAGGGATTTAAATAACATTGGATTTGTGGGCTGCTGCTGCTGCTGCTAAATCTAGGTTTAGTTTTTTAAAACTTGTGGTCGTGGACCGTCATTGATTTCTCTAGACATAATATTATCTGCTTCATGCCTCCACTTCTGGAAGGCAGGAAATTCAATCTAGGTGAAGCATTTCAGAGACCCACTCCTCTCCAGGGACTTAAGAGTCATCCTGGGGTCTTCAGGGGTGACTGGAGGCAAGAGGGCCCTGGTTCTTTATGGTGGTCCTGCTGTGATGTGGGTTTCCTGAAGCCCATTGGAAACTGTTAATGCTGGTCCCTCAGCATGGGTTAGGCCCTCTGCCCTGGCTGGACATGGCCATGCCTCTCACAGTGACCAGCCCTCTGACCACAGTTGATGCTTCCCCGAGCATCATGTCCAGGTGCTGTCCCGATGCCCCAAGGGTCCCTGACTCAGCTTTTGCATCAGGTAAGTCCTGGCACCACCTGGAACATCCACCTCCTTCTCTCTTGAATCTGGCTGCTTCCATCTTCTCAGCTCCAAGTCCTAAACTCCAAGGACTTTTTTCACAGGGATCATCTAGCCTCCTCACCTCTCTCAGCCCAGGGTTTTGAAAAGCACAGTTGGTAACTTCTTCCCAGCAGGTGGGGAACAAGAACAAGTATGTGGCTGTCTCCTTTTTTGTGTGGGGAAGACAGTAACTCTTATTTTGGGTAGCAGGGAGAACAAAATGAGAATTTGTATCCTGGTATAAACCATTGCTTCCCAGGTAGCGCAGTGGTGAAGAATCCACCTGTAATTCAGGAGATGAGGATTTGAGCCTGGGGTGGGGAAGATCCCTGGAGAAGGAAATGGCAACCCACTCCAGTATTCTTGCATGCAAAACTCCACGGACAGAGCAGCCTCGCAGGCTACAGTCCATGGTGTTAGAAAGAGCTGGACACGACTGAGTGACTGAGCACATGTATACAGCCACACTGTTCATGACAAGGAATACAAACATATTTTAACCTTTTATTCTGAAAGAATTACAGATTCACAAGGATCTAGTACTGAGTCCTGTGTGCTCTTCTCCTGGCTTCCTCTAGTGGTGACATCTCAGCTGGCTACAGTAGGAGGTAGAAACCAAGAGTATGACCTTGGTGCATCTCTGATAAGTAGACTTATAGACCATATTTAGGGTTGACCATTTCCCCCAAACCTTTCATTTGTGTGTTAAACACCATTCCTGTGTGTCCAGTAGTCATGTATGAATGTGAGAGTTGGACTATAAAGAAAGTTGAGTGCAGAAGAATTGATGCTTTTGAACTGTGGTGTTGGAGAAGACTCTTGAGAGTCCCTTGGACTGCAAGGATATCCAACCAGTCCATTCAGGACTAAATGAAATCAGTCCTGAATATTCATTGAAACGGCTGATGTTGAAGCTGAAACTCCAATACTTTGGCCACCTGATTTGAAGAACTGACTCATTGGAAAAAACCCTGATGCTGGGAAAGATTGAAGGCAGGAGGAGAAGGGGACAACAGGGGATGAGACGGTTGGATGGTATCACTGACTCAATGGACATGAGTTTGAACAAACTCTGGGAGATGGTGAAGGACAGGGAGGCCTGGTGTGCTGCAGTCCATGGGGTCACAAAGAGTCAGACATGACTGAGCAACTGAACTGAACTGTGTGTTCAGAACCATTTTCAAGTGGGCAGTGGTAATAGCTCCCTCCAGTGGCTGGGAGCATTAAAACCAGTGATAGACCAGCTGAGTGTCTAAGCTCACCTGATTTCAACTATTGCACGTGTTTATTCAGTACACACTTCTAAGTGCTCAGATGATGCTAGTTTCATGGGGAAGATATTTATCAAAGAATATCACATTGATTTAAAAACGATAAAACACTGGTGAAAGAAATCAAAGAGGACACTAATAGATGGAGAAATATACCATGTTCATGGATCGGAAGAATCAATATAGTGAAAATGAATATACTACCCAAAACAATCTATAGATTCAATGCAATCCCTATCAAGCTACCAACGGTATTTTTCACAGAGCTAGAACAAATAATTTCATAATTTGTATGGAAATACAAAAAACCTCAAATAGCCAAAGCAATCTTGAGAAAGAAGAATGGAACTGGAGGAATCAACCTGCCTGGCTTAAGGCTCTACTACAATGCCAAAGTCATCAAGACAGTATGGTACTGGCACAAAGACAGAAATATAGATCAATGGAACAAAATACAAAGCCCAGAGATAAATCCACGCACCTATGGATACCTTATCTTTGACAAAGGAGGCAAGCATATACAATGGAGAAAAGACAATCTCTTTAACAAGTGGTGCTGGGAAAACTGGTCAATCACTTGTAAAAAAAAAAAAAAAAAGAATGAAACTAGAACACTTTCTAACACCATACACCAAAATAAACTCAAAATGGATTAAAGATCTAAATGTAAGACCAGAAACTATAAAACTGCTAGAGGAGAACATAGGCAAAACACTCTCCGACATACATCACAGCAGGATCCTCTATGACCCACCTCCCAGAATATTGGAAGTAAAAGCAAAGATAAACAAATGGGACCTAATTAAAATTAAAAGCTTCTGTGCAACAAAGGAAACTATAAGCAAGGTGAAAAGACAACCTTCAGAAGGGGAGAAAATAATAGCAAATGAAGCAACTGACAAACAACTAATCTCAAAAATATATAAGCAACTCCTGCAGCTCAATTCCAGAAAAATAAACAACCCAATCAAAAAATGGGCCGAAGAACTAAATAGACATTTCTCCAAAGAAGACATCCAGATGGCTAACAAACACATGAGAAGATGCTCAACATCACTCATTATCAGAGAAATGCAAATAAAAACCACTATGAGGTACCATTTCACACCAGTCAGAATGGCTGTGATCCAAAAGTCTACAAGCAATAAATGCTGGAGAGGGTGTGGAAAAAAGGGAACCCTCTTACACTGTTGGTGGGAATGCAAACTAGTACAGCTACTATGGAGAACAGTGTGGAGATTCCTTACAAAACTGGAAATAGACATGCCTTATGACCCAGCAATCCCACTGCTGGGCATACACACTGAGAAAACCAGAATTGAAAGAGACACGTGTACCCCAATGTTCATCGCAACACTGTTTATAATAGCCAGGACATGGAAGCAACCTAGATGTCCATCAGCAGATGAATGGATAAGAAAGCTGTGGTACATATACACAATGGAGTATTACTCAGCCCTTAAAAAGAATACGTTTGAATCAGTTCTAATGAGGTGGATGAAACTGGAGCCTATTATACAGAGTGAAGTAAGCCAGAAAGAAAAACACCAATACAGTATACTAACGCATATATATGGAATTTAGAAAGATGGTAATGATAACCCTGTATGTGAGACAGCAAAAGAGACACAGATGTATAGAACAGTCTTTTGGACTCTGCGGTGGGCGGGGGGAGTGTGGGGGGGTGGGGGATGATTTGGGAGAATGGCATTGAAACATGTATAATATCATATAAGAAATGAATCGCCAGTCCAGGTTCGATGCAGGATACAGGATGCTTGGAGCTGGTGCACTGGGATGGCCCAGAGGGATGATACGGGGAGGGAGGTGGGAGGGGGGTTCAGGATGGGGAACACGTGTACACCCGTGGCGGATTCATGCTGATGTATGGCAAAACCAATACAATATTGTAAAGTAATTAGCCTCCAATCAAAATAAATAAATTTAAATTTAAAAAATCATAATTATTTCCTTTAATGATGTGGACTTTTCCTGACCACCAACCCAAACCTCGGGGGTTCTTACACATAAGATGCCGAAGTGTATGTTACCTACTTGCTGACAGGTCGGGGCAGTGTTTGGGAGGCAAAATGGTGCACCATGAAAAGGGCTTTCATTCCTGTCTAAGATGTAATCACCTGTAGCTTCAGATCTACAGAGAGGGGACTTCATGGTTCCCTTCCCTGATGACCAGGGAGGGATGAGGGGCTAAGGAGGAGAGGGGAGGTTTGTGAATACTACCAGAGGAGGAAAGAAGGCAAGCAGGTCACCTCAGCTTCTGGGAACTCTGAGAAGGGGACTGCAGACTGGGGGTGTCATGAGAACTTTATGAAACCCTGGAAATAAAAGATGCAATTTGTTCATCTTTGTGTTTGGTTTTCATTGAGGCCAAAATATTTTACATTGTGTTCTTTGCCAATTCAGTGATCCTCTCCAAAACCTTCTGACACCTTGGCTTGACTGACTACATGATTATGGTCTATACATATTCCCCACTCTGATTCCTCCAAAATCAATCTTGAGGGTAGTTTCTACATCAAGGGGCAGGTGTTGGTTTATGTCCACCATGAACTTGTGAGTCTAAGGCTGAGCTCCCATACTGTCTGATGATGGAGAGAACCTGCCGGAGTCCAACTCCAGCAACCAGGGATTCAACCTGAAGAGATGGACGGGGTCGGCCAATGAGACAGCCTCTCAGTTTTCTATGGACTGCCTGTTTATTCCAAGTTTAAGATTCTCTTTTATACTTTTACAAAAACATTAGGCCAGAGGTTTGACATTTTCAGTTCCCCCTCTTCCAGATTTATTATCTCCATAAATCACTGTTGCTCTTCAAACAGAGTTCTTGTTTCAGTGATTCTCTTGGAATCAGCCTTATCATCTATTATCTACCTCCTCTAATGTCCTATAGTTAACTTGTGATTATATTGTAGCTCATGCTACATTCCTCAGTTTACTACTTATCTTCCTAAATCCTGTTTGCCCCTAACATCCTGAGCTCACTATCTCTTAAAAAAGGTTTCTAGCTATCAGATCAGATCAGTCGCTCAGTTGTGTCCGACTCTTTGCGACCCCATGAATCTCAGCATGCCAGGTCTTCATGTCCATCACAAACTCCCAGAGTTCATTCAGACTCAAGTCCATAGAGTCAGTGATGCCATCCAGCCATCTCATCCTCTGTCGTCCCCTTCTCCTCCTGCCCCCAATCCCTCCCAGCATCAGAGTCTTTTCCAATGAGTCAACTCTTCGCATGAGGTGGCCAAAGTACTGGAGTTTCAGCTTTAGCATCATTCCTTCCAAAGAAATCCCAGGGCTGATCTCCTTCAGAATGGACTGGTTGGATCTCCTTGCAGTCCAAGGGACTCTCAAGAGTCTTCTCCAACACCACAGTTCAAAAGCATTAATTCTTCGGTGCTCAGCCTTCTTCACAGTCCAACTCTCACATCCATACATGACCACAGGAAAAACCATAGCCTTGACTAGACGGACCTTTGTTGGCAAAGTAATGTCTCTGCTTTTCAATATGCTATCTAGGTTGGTCATAATTTTCCTTCCAAGGAGTAAGCGTCTTTTAATTTCATGGCTGCAGTCACCATCTGAAGTGATTTTGGAGCCCAGAAAAATAAAGTCTGACACTGTTTTCACTGTTTCCCCATCTATTTCCCAAGAAGTGGTGGGACCGGATGCGATGATCTTTGTTTTCTGAATGTTGAGCTTTAAGCCAACTTTTTCACTCTCCACTTTCACTTTCATCAAGAGGCTTTTGAGTTCCTCTTCACTTTCTGCCATAAGGGTGGTGTCATCTGCATATCTGAGGTTATTGATATTTCTCCCGGCAATCTTGATTGCAGCTTGTGTTTCTTCCAGTCCAGCGTTTCTCATGATGTACTCTGCATAGAAGTTAAATAAGCAGGGTGACAATATACAGCCTTGACGTACTCCTTTTCCTATTTGGAACCAGTCTGTTGTTCCATGTCCAGTTCTAACTGTTGCTTCCTGACCTGCATACAAATTTCTCAAGAGGCAGATCAGGTGGTCTGGTATTCCCATCTCTTTCAGAATTTTCCACAGTTTATTGTGATCCACACAGTCAAAGGCTTTGGCATAGTCAATAAAGCAGAAATAGATGTTTTTTCTGGAACTCTCTTTGCTTTTTCAGTGATCCAGCGGATGTTGGCAATTTTATTTCTGGTTCCTCTGCCTTTTCTAAAACCAGCTTGAACATCTGGAAGTTCACGATTCACGTATTGCTGAAGCCTGGCTTGGAGAATTTTGAGCATTACTTTACTAGCATGTGAGATGAGTGCAATTGTGCAGTAGTTTGAGCATTCTTTGGCATTGCCTTTCTTTGAGATTGGAATGAAAACTGACCTTTTCCAGTCCTGTGGCCACTGCTGAGTTTTCCAAATTTGCTGGCATATTGAGGGCAGCACTTTCACAGCATCATCTTTCAGGATTTGAAAGAGCTCAACTGGAATTCCATCACCTCCACTAGCCTTTGTTCGTAGTGATGCTTTCTAAGGCCCACTTGACTTCACATTCCAGGATGTCTGGCTCTAGGTCAGTGATCACACCATCGTGATTATCTTGGTCATGAAGATCTTTTTTGTACAGTTCTTCTATGTATTCTTGCCATCTCTTCGTAATATCTTCTGTTTCTGTTAGGTCCATACCATTTCTGTCCTTTATCGAGCCCATCTTTCCATGAAATGTTCCTTTGGTATCTCTGATTTTCTTGAAGAGATCTATAGTCTTTCCCATTCTGTTGTTTTCCTCTTTTTCTTTGCACTGATTGCTGAAGAAGGCTTTTTTTTTTTTATCTCTTCTTGCTATTCTTTGGAACTCTGCATTCAGATGTTTATATCTTTCCTTTTCTCCTTTGCTTTTCGCTTCTCTTCTTTTTACAGCTATTTGTAAGGCCTCCCCAGACAGCCATTTTGCTTTTTTGCATTTCTTTTCCATGGGGATGGTCTTAATCCCTGTCTCCTGTACAGTGTCACGAACTTCATTCCATAGTTCATCAGGCATTCTATCTATCAGATCTAGGCCCTTAAATCTATTTCTCACTTCCACTGTATAATCATAAGGGATTTGATTTAGGTCATACCTGAATGGTCTAGTGGTTTTCCCTACTTTCTTCAATTTAAGTCTGAATTTGACAATAAGGAGTTCATGGTCTGCGCCGCAGTCAGCTCCTGGTCTTGTTTTTGCTGACTGTATAGAGCTTCTCCATCTTTGGCTGCAAAGAATATAATCGATCTGATTTCGGTATTGACCATCTGGTGATGTCCATGTATAGAGTCTTCTCTTGTGTTGTTGGAGGAGGGTGTTTGTTATGACCAGTGCATTTTCTTGGCAAAACTCTATTAGCCTTTGCCCTGCTTCATTCCATTTCTAGCTATAGTGTCTAAAAATTCCTAACTTCTATAAGTTATAGTAAAATATGCTAACTTTACCACATTCCTTAAATCTTTAACTTCTAACTATTTTAATTATTTCTAAGCCCTAAATTCAGTAAACTCCTTTGCCATAAACATTCTCCTCACAAATAGGCTTCAGATATCAATCCCTCCCATGGCCTCAAGCTACGGCCTATGTGCTCATCGTGGAACATTCTTTTGTAAAAGTCCTTAAACCAATGTCAATGATTAACTTTATGAATTATTTTCTGAGCACAACTGAAGAAGGCTTTGTGCCTTTTCATGCTCCTCTCAAGAACAATAAGCACCTTAATATTCCTTTTCAGTCAACTCAGCCGAGGAGAGGAAAAGACAAGTCAGAATTACAAGGCCTAACTCCTTCATCCCAGGATCCTTGCCTGCGGAATGAGGAGAGGGGGCTGGGGACCGTGCCTCCATTTTGTCAGTAATGCCTAATGCGGCTCCCGACAAGAACCCTGCTCTTATTCCTGACCTCCAGCCTGGTCACCCTCTTCAGATCCCTCTGGGCTGGTCCCTGCCTTCCTTCCACGCTGGCCACTTGTCTTAACCAGCCACTGCCTGACACTCACCACGGCTGACACCTGTCCTTAGTCCTGGTCACATGCCATGTCAGCAGCCTGCCTCCCTGGCCAACTTCCCAAGAGAAACAGCTGCTATGAAATTTTAAGACTTCTCACTTTGGAGGCTTCCTTTGACTAGATTTCTTTAAAAAAAAAAGTTTATTTATTTATTTTTAATTGAAGGATAATTGCAATACAATATTTTGTTGGTTTCTGCTAAACATCAACATGAATCAGCCATATGTTTGCCCATGTCTCCTCCCTCTTGAACCTCCCTCCTATCTCCCTCCCCATCCCACCCCTCTAGGTTGTTACAGAGCCCTGGTTTGAGTGCCCTGAGTCACACAGTAAATTCCTACTGGCTATCTATTTTACATATGGTAGTGTATGTTTCTATACTACCTTCTTCATGCATTCCACCCTCTCCTTCTTTTCCACCCATCTTTTCTTAAGTGTGTTCTCTATGTCTGTGTCTCCACTGATGGACTAGCTTTCTTAGAAGAACAACAAGGTAAAATAATTTTAAGTTGTAGCTTTGTCCAGTCAGTCATGTCTGACTCTTTGTGACACCATGGACTGTAGCCCACCAGGCTCTTCTATCCATGGGATTTCCCAGGCAAGAATACTGGAGTGGTAGCCATTTCCTCCTCCTCCTGCGGATGTTCCCGACTCAGGGATCGAACCCATGTTTCCTGCATTGCAGGTAGATTCTTTACCATCTGAGCCTCCAGAGGACATTTAAGGATCTGTGTAATTCTGATGTTTTAAAATTTCGTGAGCTAAGTGACCATTATATCTAATACTGTGGGCAAGAATCCCTTAGAAGAAATGGAGTAGCCCTCATAGTCAACAAAAGAGTCCAAAATGCAATATCTGGATGCAATCTCAAAAATCACAGAATGACTTATGTATAGAACAGTCTTATGGACTCTGTGAGAGAGGGAGAGGGTGGGAAGATTTGGGAGAATGGCATTGAAACATGTAAAATATCATGCATGAAACGAGTTGCCAGTCCAGGTTCGATGCACGATACTGGATGCTTGGGGCTGGTGCACTGGGACGACCCAGAGGGATGGAATGGGGAGGGAGGAGGGAGGAGGGTTCAGGATGGGGAACACATGTATACCTGTGGTGGATTCATTTTGATATTTGGCAAAACTAATACAATTATGTAAAGTTTAAAAATAAAATAAAATTTAAAAAAATGATTTGCAAAAAAAAAAAAAAAAAAATCACAGAATGATCTCTGTTCGTTTCCAAGGCAAAACACTCAATATTACAATAATCCAAGTCTATGCCCCGACCAGTAATGCTGAAGAAGCTGAAGTTGAATAGTTCTGTGAAGACCTACAAGGCTTTTTAGAACTAAGACCCCCAAAAGATTTCCTTTTCATTATAGGGGACTACAATGCAAAAGTAGGAAATCAAGAGATACCTGGAGTAACAGGCAAGTTTGGCCTTGGAGTACAAAATGAAGCAGGGCAAAGGCTAACAGAGTTTTTCCAAGAGAACACACTGGTCATAGCAAACACCCTCTTCCAACAACACAAGAGAAAACTCTACAGGTGGACATCACCAGATGGTCAATACCGAAATCAGTTTGATTATATTCTTCACAGTCGAAAATGGAGAAGCTCTATACAGTCAGCAAAAACAAGACCAGGCGCTGACTGTGGCTCAGATAATGAACTCCTTATTACAAAATTCAGACTTAAATTGAAGAAAGTAGGGAAAACCACTAAACCATTCAGGTATGACCTAAATCAAATCCCTTACGATTATACAGTAGAAGTGACAAATAGACTAAAGGGATTAGATCTAATAGACAGAGTGCCTGAAGAACTATGGACGGAGGTTCATGACATTGTGTAGGAGGCAGTGATCAAGACCATCCCCAAGAAAAAGAAATGCACAAAGGTAAGATGGTTGTCTGAGGAGGCTTTACAAATAGCTGAGAAAAGAAGAGAAGTGAAAGGCAAAGGAGAAAAGGAAAGATATACTCATCTGAATGCAGAGTTCCAAAGAATAGCAAGGTGAGATTAGAAAGCCTTTCTCAGTGATTGATGCAAAGAAATAGAGGAAAACAATGGAATGGGAAAGACTAGAGATCTCTTCAAGAAAATTAGAGATACCAAGGGAACATTTCATGCAAAGATGGGCACAATAAAGGATAGAAATGGTATGGACTTAGCAGAATCAGAAGATATTCAGAAGAGGTGGCGAGAATACACAGAAGAACTATACAAAAAAGATCTTCATGACCCAGATAACCACAATGGTGTGATTACTGATCTAGAGCCAGACATCCTGGAATGAGAGGTCAAGTGGGCCTTAGGAAGCATCACTATGAACAAAGCTAGTGGAGGTAACGGAATTCAGCTGAGCTATTTCAAGTCCTAAAAGATGGTGCTGTGAAAGTGCTGCACTCAATATGCCAGCAAGTTTGGAAAACTCAGCAGTGGCCACAGGACTGGAAAAGGTCAGTTTTCATTCCAATCCTAAAGAAGGACAATGCCAAAGAATGTTCAAACTACTGTACAATTGCACTAATCTCACATGCTAACAAAGTAATGCTCAAAATTCTCCAAGTGTTTTTAATCCATTGTATATTCTTGCCTCCCTTGTCAAAGATAAGGTGTCCATATGTGCGTGGATTTATCTCTGGGCTTTCTATTTTGTTCCATTGATCTATATTCTGTCTTTGTGCCAGTACCATACTGTCTTGATAACTGTGGCTTTGTAGTAGAGCCTGAAGTCAGGTAGCTTGATTCCTCCAGTTCCATTCTTCTTTCTCAAGATCGCTTTGGCTATTCGAGGTTTTTTGTATTTCCATACAAATTGTGAAATTATTTGTTCTAGCTCTGTGAAGAATACTATTGGTCTCTTTAACAAGTGGTGCTGGGAAATCTGGTCAACCACTTGTAAAAGAATGAAACTAGAACACTTTCTAACACCATACACAAAAATAAACTCAAAATGGATTAAAGATCTAAATGTAAGACCAGAAACTATAAAACTCTTAGAGGAGAACATAGGCAAAACACTTTCTGACGTACATCACAGCAGGATCCTCTATGACCCACCTCCCAGAATATTGGAAATAAAAGC
Organism: Bubalus bubalis; assembly: GCF_019923935.1. Classification (NCBI taxonomy): domain Eukaryota; kingdom Metazoa; phylum Chordata; class Mammalia; order Artiodactyla; family Bovidae; genus Bubalus; species Bubalus bubalis. The sequence goes on from NC_059157.1 coordinate 184,529,445, forward strand.
AAAAATAAACAAATGGGACCTAATTAACCTTAAAAGCTTCTGCACATCAAAGGAAACTATTAGCAAGGTGAAAAGACAGCTTTCAGAATGGGAGAAAATAATAGCAAATGAAGCAACTGACAAACAACTAATCTCAAAAAAATATAGAAGCAACTCCTATAGCTCAACTCCAGAAAAATAAATGACCCAATCAAAAAATGGGCCAAAGAACTAAATAGACATTTCTCCAAAGAAGACATTACAGATGGCTAACAAACACATGAAAAGATGCTCAACATCACTCATTATCAGAGAAATGCAAATCAAAACCACAATGAGGTACCATTTCACACCAGTCAGAATGGCTGCGATCCAAAAGTCTACAAGTAATAAAAGCTGGAGAGGGTGTGGAGAAAAGGGAACCCTCTTACACTGTTGGTGGGAATGCAAACTAGTACAGCCACTATGGAGAACAGTGTGGAGATTCCTTAAAAAACTGGAAATAGAACTGCCTTATGACCCAGCAATCCCACTGCTGGGCATACACACTGAGAAAACCAGAATTGAAAGAGACACGTGTACCCCAATGTTCATCGCAGCACTGTTTATAATAGCCAGGACATGGAAGCAACCTAGATGTCCATCAGCAGATGAATGGATAAGAAAGCTGTGGTACATATACACAATGGAGTATTACTCAGCCATTAAAAAGAATACATTTGAATCAGTTCTAATGAGATGGATGAAACTGGAGCCTATTATACAGAGTGAAGTAAGCCAGAAAGAAAAACACCAATACAGTATACTAACGCATATATATGGAATTTAGAAAGATGGTAACAATAACCCTGTGTACGAGACAGCAAAAGAGACACTGATGTATAGAACAGTCTTATGGACTCTGTGGGAGAGGGAGAGGGTGGGAAGATTTGGGAGAATGGCATTGAAACATGTAAAATATCATGTATGAAACGAGTTGCCAGTCCAGGTTCGATGCAGGATACAGGATGCTTGGGGCTAGTGCACTGGGACGACCCAGAGGGATGGTATGGGGAGGGAGGAGGGAGGAGGGTTTAGGATGGGGAACACATGTATACCTGTGGCGGATTCATTTTGATATTTGGCAAAACTAATACAATTATGTAAAGTTTAAAAATAAAATAAAATTAAAAAAATAAAAAATAATAAAAAAAGGCAAAAAAAAAAAATTCTCCAAGTGAAGCTTCAAAAGTATATGAAGCAAGAATTTCCAGATGTTCAAGCTGGATTTAGAAAAGGCAGAGGAACCACAGATCAAATGGCCAACATCTAGAAAAAGCAAGAGAGTTCCACAAAAACATCGGCTTCTGCTTTATTGACTACACCAAAGCCTTCAACTGTGTGGATCACAATAAACTGTGGAAAATTCTTAAAGAGATGAGAATAACAGAACACCTGACCTGCCTCCTGAGAAATCTGTATGCAGGTCAGGAAGCAACAGTTAGAATTGGACATGGAACAACAGCCTGGTTCCAAATAGAAAAAGGAGTATGTCAAGGCTATATACTGTCACCCTGCTTATTTAACTTAAATACAGAGTACATCATGTGAAATGCCAGGCTGGATGAAACACAAGCTGGAATCAAGATGGCTGGGAGAAATATCAATATCATCTCAGATATGCAGATTACACCATCCTTATGGCAGAAAGTGAAGAGGAACTGAAGAGCCTCTTGATGAAAGAGAAAGAGAAGAGTGAAAAAGTTGGCTTAAAGCTTAACATTCAGAAAAACCAATATCATGACATCCGGTCCCATCACTTCAAGGCAAATAGATGGGGAAACAGTGGAAACAGTGACAGACTTTATTTTTGGGGGCTCCAGAATCACTGCAGATGGTGGCTGCAGCCATGAAATGAAAAGACGCTTGCTCCTTGGAAGAAAAGCTATGACCAACCTAGACAGCATATTAAAAAACAGAGACATTACTCTTCCAGCAAAGGTCCATCTAATCAAAGCTATGGTTTTTCCAGTAGTCATATATGGATGTGAGAGTTGGATCATAAAGAAAACTGAGTGTCGAAGAATTGATGCTTTTGAACTGTGGTGTTGGAGAAGACTCCTGAGAGTTCCTTGGACTGCAAGGAGATCAACCCAGTCAAACCTAAAGGAAATCAGTCCTGAATACTCAATGAAAGGACTAATGCTGAAGCTGAAACTCCAATCCTTTGGCCACCTGATGCAAAGAACTGACTTATTGGAAAAGACCCTGATGCTGGAAAAGATTGAAGGCGAGAGGAGAAGGGGATGACAGAGGATGAAATGGTTGGATGGCATCACTGACATGATGGACATGAATTTGAGCAAGCTCTGGGAGTTGGTGATGGACAGGGAAGCCTGGCATGCTGTTGTCCTTGGGGTTGCAAAGAGTCGGACATGAATGAGCAACTGAACTGTAGGATGGGCATTGAAGTTTTTATTTAATTAATATCCCATCTCCTCCTAAGAAAGATTTGAGGCAGGAATGGCATACATAAATACCTTAATTCAACATTTTATTGACAGATTGAATGCTGCCTCATGCCAGGCAGTGCAGGGATCAGGGATGGAGCTGTGAAAATGAGCTTCTGTTCTGGTAGAGCTGATGATGGTCTTAGCCAAGTTTCTTCAAAGCTTACATGACCTTTAAAACTTTTTTTTAATTTGAGTATAGTTACTTTACAATATGTGTTAGTTTCTACATTACAGCAAAGTAAATCAGCTATATGTATACATATATCCCCTCCCTTCTGGACTTCCTTCCCATTCAGGTCACCACAGAGCACTGAGTAGAGTTCCCTGTACTATACAATAGGTTTTTATTAGTTACCTATTTTATACACAGAGTGTATATACGTCAATTCCTGTCTCCCAATTCATCCCACCCCTCCTTCCTCTCTTGGTGTCCATACATTTGTTCTCTATGTCAATGTCTCTACTTCTGATTTGCAAATAGATTCACCTGTACCATTTGTCTACATCCCACTCCTGCTGCTGCTAAGTCACTTCAGTCGTGTCTGACTCTGTGCGACCCCATAGACGGCAGCCCACCAGGCTCCCCTGTCCCTGGGATTCTCCAGGCAAGAACACTGGAGTGTGTTGCCATTTCCTTCTCCAATGCATGAAAGTGAAAAGTGAAAGGGAAGTCACTCAGTTGTGTCCGACTCTTCATGACCCCATGGACTGCAGCCTGCCAGGCTCCTCTGTCCATGGGATTTTCCAGGCAAGAGTACTGGAGTGGGGTGCCATCGCCTTCTCCCTACATCCCACATATATGTGTTAATATACAATATTTGTTTTTCTTTACTTGACCTTTTGAGGCTAAGTATCTCTAGAAATTCTCTGAGCAATTACTTTTTATATTTAATGCCTCTTTCAAGAAATCAAGGTCAATTCATGTATTGATAAAAGCCCTAGGTTCCATGGTAATTGCTGCTAGCTAACCTCTAGAAGTTGAGATGACCACTTATTCCTATAAGAACTCTTAGTGGCCTCCAGCCTAGCTCTAAGGATAACCCCATTTTTAATAGTGTGGTTTTGTTAACTCAGTTGTTTCAACTGTACACAATTAATAAAAATAATTGGATTTAGAAAGTGTAAAACTCTACATAGCTGATAGTTCTGTATTATGTAGTGTGAATTCTAATTTGATTGTATGTGGATAAGAAGAAAATGAATGTTCTTTGAGATCTAAAGAGTTAATAGATCTAAAAGAGTTACAGGTTCATTAATTTAGTCACTTAATACATTTATTGTATTTATTCCAGACAGTAGCTGGGTCCTGAAAACCCAAAAATGAACAAGGACACATGTGCCCCCAAGAGCACACAGTCAGGGAGGCCGATAAATGATGATTGTGGGAGCAAATAAGGGGATTCTTTAACTCATCCCTTGTTGTTGTTGTTGGTTAGTCGCTAAGTTGGGTTTGACTCTGCTGCCCCATGAACTGTAACCTGCCAGGCTCCTCTGTCCTTGGGATTTCCCAGGCAAGAAAACTGGAATGAGCTGCCATTTCCTTCTCCAGGGGATCTTCCCCACCTAGGGATCAAACTTGATTCTGCCGCATTGGCAGGCAAATTCTTCACTACTGAGCCACCAGGGAAGCCCCTAGGGGTCAGGAAAGTCTTCCTTGAAAATATCATTGTATGCAGTGTCCTGGAAGGTGTGGCTGATGTGAGAAAGTTACATGTGATCATTAGCTGAAGTAAAACATGATGTGACTAGAAAGGTGAGCAAGAGCCAAATCATGACAGCCTCTCAACCATCCTAAAGATTATGGATTTATCATGAAAAGATGGAAGGTTTTAGACATGAGGTGGATTGTCTTTTTTAAGTTAACTAAATTTTTTGACTGCACTAGATCTTCTTGCTGTGTGTGGGCTCTCTAGTTTTAGTTAGCAGGGGCTACTGTCTAATTGCGGTGCACGGGGTTCTCATTGTAGTGACTTCTCTTGTTGCTCAGCACAGGCTCTAGAGCTCAGGCTCAGTAGTTGTGGTGCACAGGTTTAGTTGCCCTGAAGCATGTGGGAGATTCCTGAACCAGGGATGGAACCTGTGTCCCCTGCTTTAGCAGGCAGATTCCCAACCATTGGACCACCAGGGAAGTCCCTGGGATGTCTTTTAGAATGATATCTCTGGCTATAGTGTGGAGAATTACTTGGAGATAAGGAAGCCTAGAAGTGATGTAATTTTGGTGAGAGAAGATGGCAGTCATGGTGAAGGAAAGACAAGGCATTGGCAGAGGTAGACAATATCAAAGACATTTAATATTCAACACATTGCTGAAAAACCAACACTCGGATTCTGCAACAAGTGCAGGACTATCTTTTCCTGAACTTTATAAGACTTGCTGTGTTGCCAGCTTCAGTTTAGAGATTCCCCGTACTGGGACACCTCTTGGGTTGACTCAGGTTAAGCCGGCTGGATCGGGCTTTCTGTATTTTCTTTGCCAGCATCAGAAATCTGAGAGTATTGTTCTGGAGCTGGTCAAGAACTTGAGCCAGAGAAGGTGGCCATATGGCAGGCCCTCCATGACTTGTCTTCTGTGATAATCTTGAGAGGTTGTGTGGTGGAGTAGGAAGAACACTAAGTTAGGAAACAGGAGAAGGGGGCAACAAAGGATGAGGTGGTTGGAAGGCACCACTGACTGCATAGACATGAGTTTGAGCAAACTCTGGGAGATAGTGAAGGACAGGGAAGCCTGGCATGCTGCAGTCCATGGGCCACAAAGAGTTGGACACACTTAGTGACTAAACAGCAACAACAACAGAGAGTCTCAGAGTAAGTCCTGATTGTGTTACTTGGCTTCTGATTTTTGTCTAATTACTTAACCCTGTGGTCTTTGTGTCCTCATTTGTCCAAAGAAAAGACTGAGTAAGAGGATATAGGTAATTATGAGGTTGCTTTCAACTCCTCTGGTCCAGAATTCCATGAACTTACTGCCTGCTTTGAAAGGCATTAGGAATGTTTAGGGACTACTTTTTAGAACCAGATCTTCCTGCCCAATTAAAGCCGTTGTAATACTCTGGCCCCAGAAAGGCTCATGAGAGGGCCATTCTGGGAAAGGATGTGAAGGTTCTTATTTCTTTGCAATTTTAGGAGGTATTGCCTGGTTTTCCTACTTTGATCCCAGGGAAATAGAAACTTCTGTGCATTGGCAGAGTGGAGACCTGTTTGAGCCTGGAAATGGTTTTATCATTTCTTAACTTTAAGTTTCTTTCTTTAACCAGGACTCAGTGTTTAAATGGTTTAGATATGTTATTTGTTCTGATGGAGGAAAAGTTTTTAATCTACTTTTATTAATTGGTTCAGAACTGAAGTAAGGCATACTTATAAGGTCATAAAAGCAGAAAAGACATAATTTTGTTCAAATTTTCTAGTTGCTTACATATATAGTCTGAATTTTCCTTGATAGCTCTATAGGTCTGCAATATGCTTTGGATATAGAACAGTATTAAACATATAATTAAGCAGTATTACTAATTAGTTGTATTTTCTTAGGAGTAAGAGTGATGAAAATATGTCTTTGATTTTATAATATTCCAAGGACTTGAAATAAAATGCATGAAATAAGTAAGCATTGCTCAGTTATCATATCTTTGCTATTGATGTTTTCTCAATAAATTGATATTCTTAGTTTTGGTAAATATGCATTTATTATAGCTTGCTTAATTTCTATTTATTTTTTTAACTAAAATTTTTTATAGTTTAAAATTTTTATGCCATTTTAAAAGTTGCTTTCCATTTACAGTTATTACCTAGTATTGGCTTATAGTTTGCTTAATTTTTAGATTCAACTTAAAACTTATGTTTTTATTTAATTTCTGTTTATGGATTTAAGGAAGAAGAGGGAGAGACAGCAGCAGAAGAGGTACAGTAGCATATTTCACAGTTGTGTTGTGCTTAACAAAAGCATCTTTTAGGTGAGAGAATTGCAGCTTTTCCAACATTTCTCCATGTTCATGATACAGAGAAGCTGACTCGACCCACATTCCCAGCAAGTCCTCCTTTAGCCTGCCAAGAAGAGAAATAAAATAAGTTGGAGATACATTTGGAGGTGAATGGAGAAATAGGGGCTCTGAAGTCTTCACCTTTTGTGGTGAAGGTGTCATCAATAAGTCAGGCCAAGCTGGACCAAGTCCTTCAGTGGCGATGCCGTCTCCCTTCTTCCTTCCCATCCCATTGAATAGTGCACCATTTATACTGCTTGTGTGGTTCTCACTGGTGTTACTTGATGGCCTCCTGTTTACCTTGTTGGTGAGTGAGGAATTCCCTCCCTCTGGCTATGGGAATGGCAGACACACAACTGGACACACTCACTGGACAAGTGAGATGGACAGGGCTTATTTTATTTTCTTAATTAACTAATTAATTTTAACTGGAGGACAATGACTTTACAATATTGTGGTGGTGTTTGCCATACATTGACATGAATCAGCCACAGGTTTGGACAGGGTTTATTATTCACATGTTCTCCAAGCCCAGGGGATGAGGTCATCCACACAGTGCAGGGCCACACGGGGTAGGGTCTCTTGGGAACAGTGTGAACAACTAGGGCTGTGGGAGGCAGGTTGTGTAGAATCAAGAGGGTGGGGTGTCCCCGAGTCCACACGGGGGACATGGTTGGCCTGATTGAGTAATTCTGGGGTGAAAGCAGGCACTGCATCTGGTCCCTTGATACCGAGGGCTGCTTGGGTGAGAGACCTAATTTGTGGGATCAGACGGGGAGGGGAGCCAGTGGTCAGGCCATTGTAAGTCTTCCCAATTTTACCAATGTTAAGGCAGCGGATAATACTGAGTCTTAGTTGTAGTCTTGTACCATGGTGTGTACCTTAGACACCAGGAGGTTTAAACATGCAGCTCATCATTTAGTGTCTGGAAGACATGTGACATAGGTAAGTAACCACATGGTTCCAGGATTTCTAGTGTGGATCTACCCAGGGGGAGCATTACTATTTGTGTGTGTGTGGGTGTTCTTTTTTTTTTTTTGAACATAGTTGATTTACAGTGTTATGTTAGTTTCAGATGTGTAACAAAGTGATTCATGTGTGATTCTTTTCCCTTACATGTTATTATAAAATATTGAGTAGAATTCCCTGTGCTATGCAATAATTACTGAGCCAGTGCACCACAACTAAGACCCAGAGCAGGCAAATAAAATAATAATAATAATAAAAAAAGAGTTGCACAAAGTAAGAAGTATTAAATAAGTGAGTACTGAGAATACAAGTACATTTAAAACAATGAAAGAGAAGTTATAAAACAATATTAGTGATATTAAGGATAAAATTTAAAGGAATGAAATATATCCTCTGTAACATATAATTTAAACTATTATTGGGCTGGCCAACATGTTTGTTTACAGGATCTATGCTCAAATAATAACCAACATTCCTAGGGAGACCTCATGTCTCATATTTGGAGCTGGGAGTTATTTGAACAAATGAAGAATTTAATTAAAATGTTAAATCACAGAAATGTAGAGACCTTAAACATTTATTTTAACTTGAAATATACAGATGTGTATTTACTGCCAAGTTTTTGGATGCAGGACAAAAATCGCTTCTTTAAAAAATAGTCCAATGGCTAGAACTACCTGCTGTCTTCCTAACATAATCAGTAGTCTGTCTAGAAATTCCAGTTTTGGTTTCTTTCCTTTTGGGTTTCAGGAGTCCTCCTTAGCACCCAAGCTTTTTGACACTTCATTTGATGACAGACATATGTTGGTCTTTTCAAAGCATTCCATTAACTTTACATGGGAAAAAAGTTCTTTTCATGTTCATATATCATTGGATTCCATGGTGCTTATTTTTTTAAAAAATTTTTTGATGTGTACCATTTTTAAAGTCTTTATTGAATTTGTTACAATATTGCTTTTGTCTTATGTTTCGGTTTTTTGGCCTCAAGGCACGTGTGATCTTAGCTTTTTGACTAGGAATTGAACCTGTACCCCCAGAATTGGAAGGCAAAGTCTTAACCACTGCACCAGGGAAGTCCCTGTGATATTTATTTAAGTTGTGTAATTACAATAAGACTGACTTGGATATACCAGCATGGGAACAAACATAACCCACCCTGGTAAATGAAGACTTTGGCGGGTGGTGATACCAAACCTACTACTTGTAAGCACTCAACCATGCCGTCATCAACCAGTGTGATTTAAGAGAGAGAACACAGGCTCCTGCATTGCAGGCAGACTCTTTACCGTCTGAGCCACCAGGGAAGTCCAGGCTTCAGTGGAGGTTCTCAAAGTGGGTTTCCAGAGAAGAAGCAGCTGCCTCACCTGGGAACCTCTACAAATACGTGTTTTCAGGCCTGGCCCCAGATCTATAAGGTCAGAAGCCCTGAGTTGGAGCCAAGAAGATTGTTTTGAGAAGCTCTTCAGGTGATTCTGATGCTCTATCAATGCTGAGAACACAGGTTCTAAGTGACCCAAGGGTTGCCAAGTAGAGGTCAAGGGCAAGAACGCCTACTGTTTTGATGCTGGTAATTGCTGTTGTTCAGTCGCTTAGTTGTGTCCAGCTGTTTTCGACCCCAGGGACTGTAGCAAGCCATGCTTTCCTGTCCTTCATTATCTCCCCGAGTTTGCTCAGACTCATGTCCATTGCGTCGATGATGCATCTTCATTGTGGGGATTCAGGATTGAAAGGAATGAGGGATCACTCAGAGGTAAAAACAGCTGATCAGAGCCTCCAACTGTTTGGGGCAGAGCCTTTCTCTCTGCCGTCCTTCCTGTACCCATAAAGGAAAACACCAACCATGGGAAAGGAAAAGAAATAGCAGCTATATTCCAATAAAAATTAATTAAAAAGTACAAATGCTAATCAGAGAGCTAAATTAAAATTGAAAACTCAAGGATAGAATATTTACCAAAAGTCACATGTATTGTCTAGGTATTTCAGTGGAAGGTCATTCACATTAAAGGAGGTCCCAAGTGTCATAAGAAACTCCCCCCCAAAACTTATGCTGATTTTTAAAATTGCAAATAATTCATGGCATTTATAGAAAGTATATTGTTTATAATGCTTTTCAGTTCAGTTAAGTTCAGTCACTAAGTGGCGTCTGACTCTCTTCGACCCCATGGACTGCAGCACACCAGGCCTGCCTGTCCATCACCAACTTCTGGAGCTTACTCAAACTCATGTCCATCGAGTTGGTGATGCCATCCAACCATCTCACCCTCTGTCGTCCCCTTCTCCTCCTGCCTTCAATCTTCCCCAGCATCAGGGTCTTTCCTGATGCTCTTTGCATCAGGTTGCCAAAGTACTGGAGCTTCAGCTTCAGCAACAGTCCTTCTAATGAATATTCAGGATTTATTTCCTTTAGGGTTGATTGGTTTCATCTCCTTGTAGTCCAAGGGACTTTCAAGAGTTTCCTCCAGCAACATGATTTTAAAACATCACTTTTTCAGTGCTCAGCCTTCTTTAGCTCAGCTTGTAATAAAAGGTCCATTTAATTTCAAACACAATATTTATTTTACATGAGGAACTTGTGTTTGATGGAAAAAAAAAAACTTTTACTTTTCTTTGGTGACTGAAATGAGTAATGGAAATGAGTAAAGAGAAAGAGAAGGTATCTAAGACTGAGGAAGGTCTTTAACTCAATCTAAATTTTCACAGATAATCCTCTCCTTTCCTGTTCTTTCCCTGCTTGTTGAAACATTTGGATCCTATCAGACTTGCTCCTTCACAGGCACTGGGGGGAGGACTCCATAATAAGGAGCTTTATGATAATTTTCATTGGTTGAGCTTGGCAAGGTCAGCATGCTGTTTTTGTATTGCTGACAATGGGGAAGAGGTATTACATGTAAAAGCAAAGTGGAACTGAGATTCTTACTGAACTACTTGCCTGTTGAACCTGCACTTTATTAGCTGGGTGTTGGGGAGTTTTAACTTTAACTCCTAATGGGGATGGAATCTTGTCAACAGGTGGATGAGTCTGTTCTGAGAATGTTAGTGGATTCTGAGGATAGGTCCAAAGGGACATTCTTGGATTCTCCCTACTTCTATTCATCCTCTCAGGTTAGCTAGACCTGCACTATAATCAAGACTTTTAAGACTATTGTTTGTGAACATTTTTGGGCTCATCATTTAAAACTGATAGTCATCAAACTGAATCAGTTATACATATATCCCCACTTTCTTGAATTTCCTTCCCATTTAGGTCACCACAGAGCATTGATTTGAGTTCCCTGTGCTATACTGCAGGTTCTCATTAGCTATCTATTTTATATATAGTATCAATAGTGTGTATATGTCAAAGCAACTGTTGTCGTTCAGTTGCTAAGTCGTGTCTGACTGTTTGTGATCTCATGGACTGCAGCACACCAGCTTCCCTGTCTGTCATTTTCTCCTGGAGTTAGTTCAAATTCATGTCCATTGACTGGGTGATGCTATCTAACCATCTCATCCCCTGGCACCCTCTTCTCCTTTTTCCTTCAGTCTTTCCCAGCATCAGGGTGTTTTCCAATGAGTCAGCTCTTCACATCAGGTGACCAAAGTATTGGTAGAAGATTGGTTCTTAACCACTGGTGTGCATCAGAATCACCCATGGTGTTTTGGAACCTTCAGAAGCCTGCTTTTCTCAGTCGGTGAATAAGACGCTCCAGGGCAGCAGTTCTCAACCTATATGGCACCAGGGACGGGTTTCGTGGAAGACGATATGTCCATGGACCAGGGTTGGGGGGTGGTTCTGGTTGTAATGTGAGTGATGGAGGGGATGGAGAATGGCAGATGAAGCTTTTGCTTGCCCACCACCCTGTTCGTGGCCCCGGAGTTGGGGATCCTTGCTCCAGGGCTTAGTGTGCAGTCAGTTTGTTTGTAAAAGCTGAGGTGGAGCATCTTCATTGTAGGGATTCAGGATTGAAAGGAATGAGGGACCATCAGAAGTAAAAACAGCTGATCAGAGCCTCCAACTGTTTGGGCAGAGCCTTCCTCTCCGCCGTCCTTCCTGTACCCATAAAGGAAAACACCAACCACGGGAAAGGAAAAGAAATAGCAGCTATATTCCAATAAAAATTAATTAAAAAGTACAAATGCTAATCAGAGAGCTAAATTAAAATTGAAAACTCAAGGAAAGATAGAATATTTACCAAAAGTCACAGGTATTGTCTAGGTATTTCAGTGGAAGGTCATTCACATTAAAGAAGGTCCCAACTGTCATAAGAAACTCCCCCCCAAAATTTTTGCTGATTTTTAAAATTGTAAATAATTCATGACATTTATAGAAAGTTTAGATAATACAGAGAAAAACAGAAACTAAAAATAGTTTATAACCCCATTACCCAGAGAGACCCACTAGTTACACACTCATACACATACACACACATATTTATCAAACCTTCATGGATACTCTTCTGTAATCTACTTTTATTCATGTAATTAAGCCATATATTTTACAGGGATGGTAAATATAGGTCTGTTTCATTATTTTAATATTATTTTATCAAACTCATCCCTATTATTAGACCTAAAAGTTATTTTTAGCCTATTCTATACAGTGAATTTTCATTACCTGTATGTTATATCTTTCCAATAATAAATTTTCATTCCTCTCTTGCTAGGCAAGCTTCCATTTAAAAAAAATCCCATTTTTATGTATAAAAATAAGACAAACAGGTTATTAATTTGCAAGTAGTTTCAGATTATATACGTAGGTTGCTGATAACTTTGGATTCAAGAAATTACTTTGTATAACAAAATATAGCCAGCTTCCATGTTTAAAAGCCTCATCAAAGTTCTGACAAAATTCTTTTTGCTGAGATTCTTTTTGTGTTTTATTCTTCCAAGTGCTTTCTGAATTTTTAAAGGTAATTGTATTAGAACAATCTGTTAATACAAGTAAAGACTATATGCTTGAGAGGAATCATGAAACTCATTAGAATTAACATATTGCCAGCAGAACCATCCCAGGGTGAAGCGTCTCTGTTTAGGAAGATGATGTCTGTGTGTGTGTATATGTGGTGAGTGTATGTGTGTGGGTTGTGTGTGTGTGTGTTGGGCATGGATGTGTGTGTGTGGTGGATGTATGTGTGGGGTGTGTTGGGAGGGTATGTGTGTGTTGTGTGTTGAGTGTGTGGTGGTTTTTGTATGTTGGGTGTGTATGTGGTAGGTGTATGTATGTGGTGAGTGTGTGTGTGAGGTGTGTATGTGTGGGGTATGTGTATTCTGTGTGTGTGTTTGGTGTGTATGTGTGTGTGGTAGGTGTATATGCAGGGAGTGTGTGGGGGAGTATGTGTGTGGTGTGTGTGGGGTATGTATGTGATGTGTTTGTGGGGTATGTGTGTGGTGTGTGTATGTGTTGGGCTTGTATGTGTGTGTGGTGGGTATATATGTGGGGTGTGTATGTGTGGCGGGTGTGTGTGTTGTGTGTGTGTGGTATGGGTATGTTGTGTGTGTGTGTTAGATGGGGTGTGGGAGGCCCTGACCTCTAGTCTGATATTTTACACTCTTCCTCACCATATCTGTTGACCCTTACACGTCTCCATAACGGTGTAATTTTTGTTAAAGACAAAAGAAGTAACTGCAGAGGGAGCAGAAGGGGAAGCAGAGGGAGAAGAAGCTGAAGAAGGAGAAGAGGAACCAGGAGAAGAAGAAGGAGAAGGAGACGAGGAAGAAGAGTCTTAGGCCTTTTCATGCTCTACTTTTCCACTTGTCCAGGTAGCCACATCGTTCTGGGGTTGAAGGCTTGCTTATTACTGTCCGCCGTCTAGACCACATTTCACTTAGTGACGGAGGTGGATTCCAATTCGACCTGTTTGTCTTCCCGAGGCCCTGGGCTGCCCCTTCTTGGAGCTGCTGGGCTGGTGAACTCTCCTGGACCCATTTCTTGGGCACCAGGGCAAGGAAGGCTGTGGTTGATACAATTTCTAGTAAAAAGTGTGACTTTCAGGTGAGGAAGTTTGTGTTGCACCTGCTGCTGCTTCTTCCTCTTTATTTAAGTGAAAGCACAGGAAGTATTCTGTTCTCAGCATCTATCACATGAACTCCTTTACGTATCTGTGGGGGAATTTACAATAGATGTTCATAACAATGGCGATAAATTATCAATACAACCTAAAAAAAAAAACCACAAAGCTGGCTGCCCATGAAAAAAAATATTGCCAGATTCAATGATAAGTACTTGATATTACTATTCATTGATTTATATAAAAACATTCCATTTATTCAATATTAGCCAGAGCACTCATGTAGAAACAGTTTGCAATATGGTGAAGTCACTTTAGGTATCTTTGACAAGTATGCTTACTACCTTGTAATTTTAAACTTCTATTGACAATGAAAAAGAATTATGTGGTTCTTAACAGTTCGGTGAGTTAACCCTTTTGTTTTTCAGTAGCTCAGTCGTGTCCGACTGTTTGTGACCCCATGGACTGCAGCATGCCAGGCCTCCCTGTCCATCACCAACTCCCAGAGCTTACTCAAACTCATCTCCATCAAATCAGTGATGCCAACAGTTTCATCCTCTGTCGTCCCCTTCTCCTCCTGCCCTCAATCTTTCCCAGCATCAGGGTCTTTTCCAATGAGTTGGCTCTTGGCATCATGTGGTCAAAGTATTGGAGCTTTGGCTTCAGCAGATAACCCTAAATGTATTATATTAGTAAGATGCTGAAAGTGGATATTGAGGACACAGAGAAAATACTCAAATGTTGTGGCCTATACAGAAAAGATGATAAGGTCATTAAGAGCTATAAAAGTATCTGGTATAACAGACTTTTAGCAAATACCCATGTGAACATTATGTTTCCATTGACATGATTTGACCTTGCCAACAGATTTGAGGGCAAGTATTTATTCTCTAGGGCAGTGAGGCTCACAATTTGCTCTGGTACCCTAAGGGTTCTTGTTCATTAAAAAAAAAAAAATTTTTTTTTTAGTCTCCTTTCTGTCTGTACCATGCCTCCACTGAAGCAGGTAAGACCGATTTGGCGGCTGTTGATACCAGGGGAGCAGAAAGAAACAGAGGATGAGAGAATGAGCGCTGGACACACAACAAGTCTTCAGTTAAGGTCTGCAGTCACACTTGGAGCCTGTCTAGTGGAGGGCAGACAAAAGGGTCCCACTGTAGACAGGAAAAGAAACTCCAGTGCTTATAAATATCAGCTAACATAAGGCTCCACACTGTGCACCAAAGACCAATTTGAATAGTATATATCTCTCCTTTTAATATACTTACACTTATACATAAAATACTGATACTAAAAAAAAAAAGATGTATTTTTAGGAAATCTTGGAGCTGGTGGGAGCAGCCATCACACTGTATTATTGCGACTATGGAAGTTTCATCACTGCTTTATTCAAATTACAAAGCAAATCTGAAAGTGAAAGTGTTAGTCACTCAGTTCAGTTCAGTTCAGTCACTCAGTTGTGTCCAAATCTTTGCGACCCCATGAACCGCAGCACGCCAGGCCTCCCTGTCCATCACCAACTTCCGGAGTCCACCCAAACTCATGTCCATTGAGTTAATGATGCCATCCAACCATCTCATCCTGTCGTCCCCTTCTCCTCCTGCTCTCAATTTTTCCCAGCATCAGGGTCTTTTCCAATGAGTCAGGTCTTTGCATTAGGTGGCCAAAGTATTGTCCAACTCTTTGAAACCCCATAGACTGTAGCCATCCAGGCTCCTCTGTCCATGGGATTATCCAGGCAAGAATACTGGAGTGGGTTGCCATTCCCTTCTCCAAGGGATCTTCCTGACCCAGGGATCGAATCCAGGTTTCCTGCATTGCAGACAGATTCTTTACTGTCTGAGCCCCAGGGAAGCAAATCTAGCCCATCATTTGATGCTTTCCCAGGTGCTTTCTTTCATTTTGTGACCACACAGACCTCCACTTCAGGTCCAGATGATGATCAATTTGGAAGCGATCTCATTTCTTTATTTTTAATTTTCTTCTAAGTAGAAGAAAAAAGTTACAATTGAGAATTCAGTCTGATTAGTGTCCCTAATCCCATTTCTTAGGAATGGATTAGGACTCAATTTTGAAAAAAATGAAGACTGGCAAGTTAACTTTTAGAATTCTATCTGAAGAATGATAGAAAAGGAAAATATGCTGATATTTATAGCAACCTTCCCCTCAACAGTAAAAGACTCATAAATACAGTTAAATGCATTTCTATTCACTCCGCTTGTAAAGTCTTTTAAAATTATGCAATTTAATGTGATACTTATAAAAAATATTGAATATGAAATGACACAGTTGAGAGAGAATCCTTCAGTAGCCAGATGGCTCTATAGACTGATTAAAAAAAAAAAAACCTATGGCAAGGCCATTTTACCTGTTTCTCTGATGATGAGATGGTTGGATGGCATCACTGACTCAATGGACATGAGTTTGAGCAAGCTTTGGGAGTTGGTGAAGGACAGGGAAGCCTGGCGTGCTGCAGTCCATGGAGTTGCAAACAGCTGGACATGACTTAGTGACTGAACAACAACAACCTATGCCTTCTAGTTTGGAATTTAGTTCGTAGAAGTTTGTCGTGAGGTCAAAATGCCTGGTAGGGAAGGCAAGAATCACTTTCCTAAATCGCATCCCTGACCCCCAGAGAGATCCTATGTCCTTGAAAATGCAACTTGAAATGCATGGCATGGCGCATTTCACTGGGCAAACCATTCTGTGTCTAAAAGCAAACCATCTCATAACTCATGCATATGCCAGGCATTTTGCTTGAAGAAATGGTCCTAGGGAGAATATGGCCGTGAATGGAACTATGAAAGATTTCTCATTTCTTATATTTGAAATTGATGCTAAGTTGATGCCCCAGGAGAAACAGTCTATAGTCTGAGACTGAGTTCTGTCTCCTAACGGGATGCTGCTTTATGCTGTCTCTAGTCTAGCTGTGGATCATTTCAACTACCCCTGCTTGCTCCTGCCTTGCTTCCCCCCCACCCCCAGGACTAAGCTGTAAATTCAGTCTCTCCATTTTTCATGAAAATGCAATGGGGAAACTGTAATGGAAGATGCCAGCTTCCCTCTGATGTTTGATAGGTTAGTACGGAGAAAGGATATAAACCTCGGCTAGTTTTCCACAAGAAAAATTTAATTTCCTGTCTTTGCCCTTGATGAGTAGTAGTTTCTAGAATAAAAGGCAGTTTGACTCTTGATTGGAGAAGGAAATGGCAACTCATTGCAGTATTCTGGCCTGGAGAATTCCATGGACAGAGAGGAGCCTGGCAGGCTGCAGTCCATGGGGTTGCTAAGAGTCGGACATGACTGAGTGACTTCCCTTTCACTTTTCACTTTCATGCACTGGAGAAGGAAATGGCAACCCACTCCAGTGTTCTTGCCTGGAGAATCCCAGGGACGGAGGAGCCTGGTGGGCTGCCGTCTATGGGGTCACATAGTTGGACACAACTGAAGTGACTTAGCAGCAGCAGCAGCAGCAGAGCGACTTTCACTTCACTTCTCTTGATAAATAATTAAGTTTGTGGTAAACATTCTCTGTCTCTCTTTAATTTTCATCTCCCTAATATTTTCCCTTTCTTTTAGGAAACCCAAACCATGAAGCACCATTTCATCTGTCTCCCCACAAACTGAATTCAACAAAACGCTTTGGCCTGAAGCTAGCACACCTCTGTCAGGATGTCCAGGGTTCACCGGGGAATTGTATGATATGATGCGATTAGATCTCCACACATGTATTTACTTAATCATATCGACATGAAATCAAATGTGAAGACAGCCCACACATACTTTCACGGGCCTGACATTTGTGGCCTTTGCTTAAATTTTTTTTGCTTTGCATGAATAGTCCTTCTCACTAATACCCTGAAAAAAAAATTACAAAATATAGAACTTCTCTTTGTGATAAGACAAAAGTACTTCTTTGTATGTGCCTTATGCTACTTTTCTCAGAATTAGCTTTGAAGACGAAGAACTTTCCAGAGAACAACCATACAAATAAAGTTGAATAACAAATATCTTGTCCCAAGGAGTGGATTTCTTCATTTCTAGCCTCTCCATGTACAGGCTGGCTCAGTCTGTCTGTAGTGGGGGGCAGGGGGTGGTCCTGGATCCTCGGCAGAACTTTTCTGTGCCCGCTGGGATGGATGCTTTTTGTTGCATCAATGTCATTGGTCCATGTTTTCCAATGACACTGATTGTCTCATTATGTCCTATTTTGTATTATTTGCACCACTGTGTACCTTGTCTCCCAAGCCTTGTTTAAATGTCGCAGCTGTCCATGTGTGTAGGGATCTTGAGGCAGACAAAGAAATTCGCCACCCTAGTGCCCTGTGCACGTTGCCACGCTGGAGGGAGTGGCTGCTTCTGCTTCTCCTGTACTGATTGATTCGCAGCCATGACTGCTACGTGCAAAGCCTGTGACTGTAATCTTGCCTCCTGATGCTGAGTGTCTGTTCTCCAAGAGCTGGTCCAGCCCCTTGACTTGTTCACCAGGTAGGTTTGAAGCGTTTCTCTGCTCACCTGCCCCATCTTAGTGTCTGATAGCAATTTTTTCCCTTCCTCGTAAGGTTTTGCTGACATCTCGCCCCTCTCTGCGTGTGTGGTGCTCTGTGTGCTTTCCTTGCAGCCAGGATTGCTTCTGTGCCACCAGAAGGGCCCTTCTCTGTGCTGTTTTCTTAATTGAGGACAAAGCTGGCTGTCGACTTGGAGTAGCCCTTAACTTTTCCTCCTCCTAAGTCTGCCTATTGATTTTGTGGCTAAGCCTGTTGGTGTCACTGGAGAATGTAGTCTCTGGTGGCAGAAGTCGTGTGGCTCACGGGAACTCTGGCAGACAGCTCTTTTCTGGTTACCCTGGTAACAAAAAGAGGCATTTTGAAGAGAATTAACATTATTTTGTTCCAAAATGTTGAAGTAGACTCCTCTGAGGAAATTTCTCTCCTTGTTAAAAATAAGGTGAGAGACTGCAGTGGGATGGAAATCCGTATGCTTAAAATTTAGTTTCTACCTTGTACTCTCTTTCATTAGATTATGTCCTATGTAAAAAGCATCACAATTTTATAGCTGCTCCACACCCAAATAGGCCTTAAGCATTTACTGTTTCTGGGGCTGATTTATAGCTCTTGTGGTAGAGCAGGCTGGAGACAGATTTATTCATCTAGATGCAAGTTTTCCTATTTTTTTTTTTGTATTTTTGAATGAGAATAAATATTTGTGCTAATAATAAGCAGAGTAAATCACTTATTTAAATTAATTAATAAATCACTTAATTGAATTATTTTTATTATGTTGTCTTTTGTAGTCAAGAAATTAATATTCTAGTATATATTATTTATTCACTCACATTTCACTCTTTACAAGGTATTATTAAAACGCAAAAATCATTTTGATCAATAATACCATGTAACTAGTATAAGTTCTCATCCAGATTTGGCTTCACCCATCAGTCTAGCCTCCAATGGCTAGTGGGTCCAGAGGCACAATGACAAATGTAGACTATGAGATATCAAAATATAGTTTAAAAATCCACATGCTTTGTCCATATATAAAGTTTCTAGAAAACAAACAGCATTACAAATATGTAAAAGAAAAAGCTCAAAAGAAACATCCAGGTTAATAAACAAAATCCTTCTTCAAAAAAAAAAAAGAAAGAAAGAAAGAGAGAGAGAGAAAAGACCAAAGAAATGGAACAATTCTATGATGATCTCAACTAACAGAGGTTCAAAGAGTTGGTTTTGATTAGTTTATACAGAGCCTGAACATTCAGAGTAACTGTTCCTTTTTAATTTTTTTTTTAATTGAGTTTTAGGCTACACTGGGTCTTTGTTGTTGCAGTCTTCTTCTGAATTGCAGGGAGTCAGGGCTACTCTCTGGTGGTGGTGGGCAGGCTTCTCACTGCAGTGGGTTCTCTTGTGGAGCACAGGCCCTAGAGCACAGGCTCAGTAGTTGTGGTGCATGGGCTTAGTTACCCTGCAGCATGCGGAATCTTCCTGGACCAGGGATCGAACCTGTGTCCCCTGCAGGTTGGCAGGCAGATTCTTAACCACTGGACTGCCAGGGAAGTCCTCCTTTTTTATTTTTTAACTTGAAAAGCAGGTACACAAATATTCAAGCGCATTTTTCTAACCACAGAACAGTAAGTGCTTCCTCTTCCACTTTTTACTTTTGGGTTTTTTTTTTTTTTTTTTTTGCATTTCTTTGGTTTGAAATGTTCCTCTGGTGCAAGGATCCAAGATAAGAGATAAAGAGGGTTTATTTTTGTCATCAATTTTTCTAGATTAAATGTGAGAGGTATAGAAAGGGAATGGAGTGTATTACCTACAAAGTTCCTTGAGGGATTTTAGAAATGCTTCTTTAAAAAACAGTGTCAAACCTGTGCATAGGTAGTGAGTGTAGGGTGACTGTTTTGCTGTTGTGTCCGACTCTTTTGAGACCCCATGGATTGGGATTCTCCAGGCAAGAATACTGGAGCGGGTTGCCATTTCCTTCTCCGGGGGATCTTCCCTACCCAAGGATGGAACCAACATCTCCTACATTGCAGGTTGGATTCGTGGGCCATTGAGAGCCGGTGAGGTGTGGTAATAGAGAAGAGCCACTAGATGGCGATAAAACACAAGCTTCTTGATAAACAGCATCGCTGTCCCCGGAGACCCCTGGCTATGTGTGCGGGTACTGTGGAGATCAGAAGGTGAGCATAAAGCATTTATCCACCAAACAGAGGAAAAGCAAACAAACCCTCTTCCACATCCACTGGTCAGTTAATTAGTATATTGTTTATAATGCTTTTCAGTTCAGTTAAGTTCAGTCGCTAAGTGGTGTCTGACTCTCTGCGACTCCATGGACTGCAGCACGCCAGCCTCCCTGTCCATCACCAACTGCCCGAGCTTACTCAAACTCATGTCCATTGAGTTGGTGATGCCATCCAACCATCTCACCTTCTGTCGTCCCCTTCTCCTCCCGCCTTCAATCTTTCCCAGCATCAGGGTCTCTTCCAATGAGGCAGTTCGTCTCATCAGGTGGCCAAAGGATTGGAGTTTCAGCTTCAGCATCAGTCCTTCCAAAGAATATTCAGACTGATTTCCTTTAGGATTGACTGGTTTGATCTCCTTGCAGTCCAACGGGCTCTCAAGATTCTTCTCCAACACTACACTTCAAAAGCATCAAATCTTTGGTGCTCAGCTTTCTTTATAGTCCAACTCTCACATTCGTACATGACTTTGGGAAAAACCAAAGCTTTGACAGATGGACCTTTGCTGGCAAAGTAATGTCTCTGCTTTTTAATATGCTGTCTAGGTTGGTCATTGCTTTTCTCCAAAGGAGGAAACGTCTTTTAATTTCATGGCTGCAGTCACCATCTGCAGTGATTTTAGAGCCCTCCAAATAAAGTGTTTCACTGTTTCCATTGTTTCTCCATCTATTTGCCATGAAGTGATGGGACCGGATGCCATGATCTTAGTTTTTTGAATGTGAAGTTTAAAGCCAACTTTTTCACTGTTCTCTTTCACTTTCATCAAGACACTCATTAGTTCTTCTTTGCTTTCTGCCATAAGGGTGTCATCTGCATATCTGAGATGACACTGATATTTCTTCCGGCAATCTTGATTCCAGCTTGTGCTTCATCCAGCCCAGCATTTCGCATGAGGTACTCTGCATATAAGTTAAATAAGCAGGGTGACAAATACACAGGCTTGGCACACTCCTTTTCCAATTTGGAACCAGTCTGTTGTTCCATGTTCAGTTCTAACTGTTGCTTCTTGACCTGCATACAGATTTCTCAGGAGGCAGGTCAGGTGGTCTGGTATTCCCATCTCTTTAAGAATTTTCCAGTTTGCTGTGATCCACACAGTCAAAGGCTTTGGTGTAGTCAGTAAAGCAGAAGTAGATGTTTTTGTAGAACTCTTTTGCTTTTTCTATGATCCAACGCTGGCAATTTAATCTCTGGTTCTTCTGACTTTTCTAAATCCAGCTTGAATTATCTGGAAGTTCATTGTTCACGTATTGCTGAAGTCTGGCTTGGAGAATTTTGAGCATTACTTCGCTAGTGTATGAGATGAGTGCAATTGTATAGTTTGAACATTCTTTGGCATTGCCTTTCTTCAGGATTGGAATGAAGACTGACCTTTTCCAGTCCTGTGGCCACTGCTGAGTTTTCTAAAGTTGCTGGCATATTGAGTACAGCACTTTCACAGCATCATCTTTTAGGATTTGAAATAGCTCAGCTGGAATTCCATCACCTCCACTAGCTTTGTTCATAGTGATGCTTCCTAAGGCCTACTTGACTTTGCATTCCAGGATGTCTGGCTCTAGGTGAGTGATCACACCATCATGGTTATCTGGGTCATTAAGATCTTTTTTGTATAGTTTTTCTGTGTATTCTTGCCACCTGTTCTTGATATCTTCTGCTTCTGTTAGGTTCATACCATTACTGGCCTTTATTATGTCTATCTTTGCATGAAATGTTCCCTTGGTATCTCTAATTTTCTTGAAGAGATCTCTAGTCTTTCCCATTCCATTGTTTTCCTCTATTTCTTTGCATTGATCACTGAGGAAGGCTTCCTTATCTCACCTTGCTATTCTTTGGAACTCTGCATTCAAATAAGTATAGCTTTCCTTTTCTCCTTTGCCTTTAGCTTCTCTTTTCTCAGCTATTTGTGAGGCCTCCTTAGACAACTATTTTGTCTTTTTGCATTTCTTTTTCTTTGGGATGGTATTGATCACTGCTTCCTGTACAATGTCATAATCTCTGTCCATACTTCTTCAGGCACTCTGTCTATCAGATCTAATCCCTTGAATCTATTTGTCACTTCCACTGTATAATCCTAAGGGATTTGATTTAGGGTATGCCTGAATGGTCTAGTGGTTTTCCCCACTTTCTTCAATTTAAGTCTGAATTTGGCAGTAAGGAGTTCATGATCTGTGCCGCAGTCATCTCCCAGTCTTAGTTTTGCTGTCTGTATAGAGCTTTTCCATCTTTGGCTGCAAAGAATGTAATCAATCTGCTTTTGATATTGACCATCTGGTGATGTCCATGCGTAGAGTCTTCTCTTGTGTTGTTGGAAGAGGGTGTTTGCTATGAGCAGTGTGTTCTCTTGGCAAAACTGTTAGCTTTTGACCTGCTTCATTTTGTACTCCAAGGCCAAATTTGCCTGTTACTTAAAGTATCTCTTGACTTTCCACTTTTGCATTCTAGTCCCCTATATGAAAAGGAAATCTTTATTAGGTCTTAGTTCTAGAAGGTTTTGTAGGTCTTCATGAACCATTCAACTTCAGTTTCTTCAGCATTACTGATCCAGGAGACTTGCAATACTGTGATAATGAATAGTTCCCCTTGGAAATGAACAGAGATAATTCTGTCATTTTTGAGATTGCATCCAGATACTGCATTTCAGAATCTTTTGTTGACTATGAGGGCTACTCCATTTCTTCTAAGGGATTCTTGCCCACAGTAGTGGATATAATGGTCATCTGAGTTAAAACCACCCATTCCAGTCCATTTTAGTTCACTGATTCCTAAAATGTCAATGTTCATTCTTGCCATCTCTGGTTTGACCACTTCCAATTTGCCTTGATTCATGGACCTAACATTCCAGGTTCCTATGCAGTATTGCTCTTTACAGCATCAGACTTTACTTCTATCACCAGTGACATCCACAACTGGGTGTTCTTTTTTCTCTGGCTCTGTCTCTTCATTCTTTCTGGAGCTATTTCTTTACTCTTCTCCAGTAGCTTACTGGGCACCTACCGACCTGGGGAGTTCATCTTTCAGTGTCATATCTTTTTCCCCTTTCATACTGTTCATGGGGTTCTCAAGGGAAGAATACTGAAGTGGTTTGCCATTCCCTTCTCCAGGGGACCACATTTTGTCAGAACTCTCCACCATGACCTGTGTATCTTGGGTGGCCCTGCATGTCATGGCTCATAGTTTCATTGAGTTAGACAAAGCTGTGGTCAGTGTGATTAGTGTGGTTAGTTTTCTGCAATTGTGGTTTTTCAGTCTGTCTGCCCTCTGATGGATAAGGGTAAGAGGCTTATGGAAGCTTCCTGATGGAGAGACTGACTGAGGGGAAAACCTGGGTCTTGTTTTGATGGGTGGGGCAATGCTCAGTAAATCTTTAATCCAATTTTCTATTGATGGGCTGGGCTGTGTTCCCTCCCTGTTGTTTGACCTGAGTCCAAACTATGGTGGAGGTAAGGAAGATAGTCGCCGCCTCTTCAAAAGGTGTGGTGCGCTGCTGCACTCAGTGCCTGCGACGCTGCAGCAGGCCACTGCCAGCCCACGCCTCTGCTGGAGACTCCTGGACACTCACGGGGAAGTCGGTCAGTCTCTTGTGGGGTCACTGCCCCTTTCTCCTGGGTCCTGGTGTGCACAAGGCTTTATTTGTGCCCTCCAAGAGTCTGTTTCCCCAGTCCTGTGTAAGTTCTTGGAGAAGGCAATGGCACCCCACTCCAGTATCTTGCCTGAAAATCCCATGGATGGAGGAGCCTGGAAGGCTGCAGTCCATGGGGTCGCTGAGGGTCAGACACGACTGAGCGACTTCACTTTCACTTTTCACTTTCACGCATTGGAGAAGGAAATGGCAACCCACTCCATCCAGTGTTCTTGCCTGGAGAATCCCAGGGATGGGGAAGCCTGGTGGGCTGCAGTCTATGGGGTCGCACAGAGTCAGACATGACTGAAGTGACTTAGCAGCAGCAGCAACAGTGGTGTAAGTTCTGGTAACTCTATGGTGGGGTTAATGGTGACCTCCTTCAAGAGGGCTTATGCCATACCCAGGTCTGCTGCACCCAGAACCCCTGACTCTGTGGCAGGCCACTGCTAACCTGTACCTCCACAAGAAACACTGAAACACAGTTCTGGCTCAGTCTCTGTGGGGGTCTCTGGGTCCTGGTGTGCACAACGTTTGTTTGAGCTCTCTGAGTATCTCTGACAGGTAGGGTGTTTGATTCTAAATGTGATTTTGCCCCTCCTACCATCTTGCTGGGGTTTCTCCTTTGCCCTTGGATGTGGGGTATTTTATTTTGGTGGGATCCAACATTCTCCTGTTGATGGTTGCTCAGCAGAAATGTGTAATTTTGGAGTAGAAGATAAGTGCACATCCTTCTACTCCACCATCTTGGATTTCTGTAATTTTGTAACAATGCTTTTATCCAGGACAATTAATTTTCGGCAAAATGTGGTACATTCTTAAAAGACATGAAAACCAGTGGTTGACTGAATTTCAAATGCTGGGTTACATAGGGGGGTTTCCCTGGTAGCTCAGCTGGTAAAGAATTCACGTGCAATGCAAGAGACCCTGGTTTGATTCCTTTCAGGAAGATCTGCTGGAGAAGGGATAAGCTACCCACTCCAATATTCTTGGGCTTCTGTGGTGGCTCAGCTGGTACAGAATCCGCCTGCAATACGGGTTCAATCCCTGGGCTGGGAAGATCCCCTGAAGAAGGGAAAGGCTACCAACTCCAGTATTCTGGCCTGGAGAATTCCATGGGCTGTATAGTCTATGCGGTTGATAGGAGTCTAAAGTTGTCAACAACTGATAGCCTACTACAATTTTGATCAAGATACAGAATCTTCTTTTACCCTGTAAATAGCTCCTCGTGGAAGTATAAACAGAACCCCCATGGGCCAAGTGGCTGACTGCCCTTGTTTCAAGCCTTTTTAGCCTAGTATGACGTGTTTCCAAATGTTTGGAAATAGACTCATTATCCTCGCAGAAGCCTTCTTTTCACAGGTGCCTGAGCTGCTCGGCGTTTTGGCCATTTGTTTTGGAAAGACTTCAGGTAAGTAGGAAAAAAAATTAGTTGTGAAACCTCTAAAACACACTGGTAGAATGACTTTAACGAGGTAAACTATGCCTTAGTCCCAGGACAAGAATTTTAATTTGCTTGTTTTGTACCAGGTCACTTTTCTCTGTGGTTTGTTGCATAAAATGTTTGTTTGTTTTGTCCATCCCTTGAAAGAAACAGAAGTTATCTAGGCATGCAAATAAAGCTCCCACAAGAAAACATTGCACTCATAGAATAATTTCTCCTCAGGGTCTCCAAAAAAAAGCAGAGAAATGCAGCCTGGCTTTGTTTTTGTCTAGAGACCACTCTCTAGATATAAACAGATTTCTCTATAAATAACTTTGGACTTCCCTGGTGGCTCAGACAGTAAAGAACCTGCTTGCCATTCCAGGAGACATGAGATGCAGGTTTGATCCCTGGGTCGGGAAGATTCCCCTAGAAAAGGGAATGGCTATGCACTCCAGTATTTTTGCCTGGAGAATTCCATGGACAGAGGAGCCTGGCGGGCTACAGTCCATGAGGTTGCAAAGAGCTGGACACCACTCAGCAACTGAACAACAACAATAATAAATCACTTTCTCCAGCCTTTGACCAGGTTCATAGATTTTAAACAGAAATGTTGGTAGATCAAATTCACTTAAAAATGTGCACCTTGATGGTGTTTCAGAGTGGCTACAGGGGATTTGCTTGATATGTCGGGATTGCAAAATATCTAGGTAGAGAATGGGAGTTTTGCATGGTTCCTGAATACACCTGTTGATGGTTCTCCTCCTGGCTTGAATTTCTGGAATAGTTTTAGACCAGTGATGTCACCTTTGACTCACTATGAAATTCTTTATGGGGTTCATGAGCCAAAGTATTTTTAGAAGCTCCTCAGATAATTGAGCTGTGAAACTAGGTTTAAGAAATACTACGTGACACAGGAAGCTCAATCCAGTGCTCTGTGACCATTCACAGGGGTGGGATGGGGTGGGAGGGAGGTTCAGGAGAGAGGAGACATATATACATGTGGCTGATTCATGTTGTTGTATGGCAGAAATCAACACAATATTGTAAAGCAATTATCCTTCAATTAAAAAAAAATTGCTGGCCAGGAGGAATTTAGACCCTGGAAAACATCCAATTTGTTCTCCCTCAAGGGGAGCTTCCCAGGTGGCACTAGTGGTAAAGAACCTACCTGCCAATGCAGGAGATGTAAGAGATGCATATTCAATCCCTGGGTCAGGAAGATCCCCTAGAGGAGAGAATGGCAACCCGCTCTAGTATTCTTGCCTGGATAATCCCATGGACAGAGGAGCCTGGTGGGTTATAGTCCGTAGGGTCACAAAGAATCGGGCATGACTGAATCTACTTATCACACATGTACACACCTGTATGGGACAATAAAGTTGATCATTACTGATGGAATTTTACAAAGGATCCAGTTGTTTTCAAATATATGTATGTATATATATATATATATATATATATATATATATATATAACTCTTTGTTTAAATGGATCTCCATATAAAAATCAGATGGATGAAGAGCTGCTCTGAGTATAGCTATAGGGACTTTGACCCCCATGGGGACTCAATTCAGAGTGCAGTTTGAAGACTCTTTGTTTGTTGTAGATTTTAAAAGTTAACCTCATTGAGGTTAGGTTGTTTTTCAGTGCAGAATTGTTCTGCAGTGATTTTGGAGCCCAAGAAAATAAAGTCTGTCACTATTTCCATTGTTTCCCCATAAACATCTACTTCTGCTTCATTGACTATGATAAGGCCTTTGGCTGTGTGGATCACAACAAACTGGAAAATTCTTCAAGAGATTGGAATACCAGACCACCTTAACTTGCTTCCTGAGAAATCTGTATACAGGTCAAGAAGCAACAGTTAGAACTGGACATGGAACAACAGACTGGTTCCAAATTGGGAAAGGAGTATGTCAAGGCTGTGTATTGTCACCCTGCTTATTTAACTTATATGCAGAATACATCATGCGAAATGCTGGGCTGATGAAGCACAAGCTGGAATCAAGATTGCCAGGAGAAACATCAATAACCTCACATATGCAGATAACACCATCCTTATGGCAGAAAGCAAAGAGGAACTAAAGAATCTCCTGATGAAAGTGAAAGATAAGAGTGAGAAAGCTGCCTTAAAATTCAACATTCAAAAAAACAAGCTTGGGGAACCTAATTTTTCTTTTAATTTTTTAGGTTTCTTTTAATGTACCAGGTTTGATGTCTTCAGCTGTCTGCTCAGTGTTCTTATCAACAAGGCCTCCTGCAGCCACTCCATTTAAAATGAAACTCTCTCCCCCTAAATTAAACATAGAGTTACCATTGTTGTTGTTCAGTCACTCAGTTGTGTCTGACTCTTTTCAACCCCATGGACTGCAGCACACCAGGATTCCCTGTCCTTCACCATCTCCTGGAACTTGCTCAAACTCATGTCCACTGAATTGGTGATGCCATCCAACCATCTCATCTTCTGTCATCTCCTTCTCCTCCTGCGTTCAGTCTTTCCCAGCATCAGGGTCTTTTCTAATGAGTCAGCTCTTCGCATCAGGTAGCCAAAGTATTGGAACTTCAGCTTCAGCATCAGTTCCTTCCAATGAATATTCAGGATTGATTTCCTTTAGAATTGACTGGTTTGATCTCCTTGCTGTCAAAGGGACTCTCAAGAATCTTCTTCACCACAATTCAAAGTATGACCCAGCAATTCCACTCATAGGTCTATACCCAAGAGACAGGAAAACATATGTCCACTCAAGAACATGTACATGAATGTTCATAGCAACATTATCCACAATAACCGCAAAGTGGAAACAGCCCAAATGTTCAACCAACTGGTGAATAAATAAGCAGATGGTGGTCTCTCCATACAGTGGAATGTTACTCATCCACAACAAGGAATGGAATGTTGACACAGACAGCAACATGGATGAATCTTAAAGACATTATGTGATTGAAAGAAGTCAGACACAGAAGGCCACATATTGTAGGACTCCATTTATATGAATTGTACAGAACAGGCAAGTCTGTACACAGGAAGGAGATCTGTGATCACCATGGGTTGAGGAGAGGAAGCAATGGGGAGTGGCTGCTACTGGGTATTTTTTTTTGGCAGGGGATCAGTGCTGGGTGATGAAAATGTCCTGAAAGTAGGTAGTGGATTTGGTTGCATAACTCTGTGAATACACTAGAAATCATAGAACTGGGCAGCTTTAAAGGGTGACCTATATCCCAATAACCAAGGGAATATTTCATGCAAAGATGGGCACAATAAAGGACAGTAACAGTATGGACTTAACAGAAGCAGAAGATATTAAGAAGAGGCGGCAAGAATACACAGAAGAACTATACAAAAAATATCTTAATGACCCAGATAACCATGATGGTGTGATTGCCACCTAGCTCCAGACATCCTGGAGTGCTGTGGGCCTGAAGTCAAGTGGGCCTTGGGAAGCATCACTAGGGACAAAGCTAGTGGAGGTGATGGAATTCCAGTGAGCTATTTCAAATCCTAAGAGATGATGCTGTGCTGCACTCAATATGCCAGCAAATTTGCAAAACTCAGCAGTGGCCACAGGACTAGAAAATGTCAGTCTTCATTCCAATCCCGAAGAAAGGCAATGCCAAAGAATGTTCAAACTATACAATTGCACTCATCTCACACGCTAGCAAAGTAATGCTCAAAATTCTACAAGCTAGGCTTCAACAGTACATGAAATGAGAACTTCCAGATGTTCAAGCTGGATTTAGGAAAGGCAGAGGAACCAGAGATCAAATTTCTATATTGGATCATAGAAAAAGCAAGAGAATTCCAGAAAAACATTGACTTCTGTTTCATTGACTATGCTAACCCCTTTGACTGTGTGGATCACAACAAACTGTAGAAAATTCTTCAAGAGATGAAAATACCAGACCTCCTAACTTGCCTCCTGAGAACTCTGTATGCAGGTCAAAAAGCAACAGTTAGAACCAGACATAGAACAACGGACTGGTTCCAAATTGGGAAAGGAGTACATCAAGGCTATATATTGTCACCCTGCTTATTTAACTTATATGCAGAGTACATCATGTGAAATGCCAGGCTGGATGAAACACAAGCTGGAATCAAGGTTGCTGGGAGAAATATCAATAACCTCAGATATGCAGATGACAGCACCCTTACAGCAGAAAGTGAAGAGGAACTAGAGAGCCTCTTGATGAAGACAGACAGTTTGGAGAGAATGGGAAACTATTAGATGTCATAACCAGGTGAGGGGTGTGTGGAACAGGGAGCTGTGTGTGTGTGTGTGTGCCTGAGTAAGGAGTGGGAGACAGAGGGCTTCTGGGTAAATCTTGCCTTACTCCAGTAGGATTGAGAGCTGTGGTCAGGCAAGTGAAATACCATATTAGTTGGGCAGTCCACCCTGGCAGGGTTTCTGCCTCAAGTGCAGACATCTGCTGCCTCCCATCTGGTTGGCTAGGTTTTCCCGGCTGGCCGCACCGGGGTCTGTGTGCTCTCTCACTTCCACTGCGTGCTGGTGTTACGACCAACACAGGTCCACATTCATCTTCACACCTATGCCTCCTGGAAAGTGAAGAAGAACAAAAGAGCCTCTTGCTGAAAGTGAAAGAGGAGAGTGAAAAGTTGGCTTAAAACTTAATGTTCAAAAAACTAAGATCATGGCATCCGGTCCCATCCATTCATGACAAATAGAATAGGAAACAATGGAAACCGTGAGAGATTTTATTTTTAGGGGCTCCAAAATCACTGCACATGGTGACTGTGACCTTGAAATTAAACGACACTTGCTCCTTTGGAGAAAAGTTATGACCAACCTAGACAGCATATTAAAAAGCAGAGGCATTACTCTGACAACAAAGGTCCGTCTAGTCAAAGCTATGGTTTTTCTGGTAGTCATGTATGGATGTGAGAGTTGGACTATAAAGAAAGCTGAGCGCCAAAGAATTGATGCTTTTGAACTGTGGTGTTGGAGAAAACTCTTGAGAGTCCCTTGGACTGCAAGGAGATCAAACCAGTCACTCCTAGCAGAAATCAGTCCTGAATATGCTTTGGAAGGAATGATGCTGAAGCTGAAACTCCAATCGTTTGGTCAACCTGATGAGATGAACTGACTCATTGGAAAAGACCCTGATGCTGGGAAAGATTGAGGGCAGGAGTAGAAAGGGACAATAGGGGATGAGATAGTTGGATGGCATCACTGACTCAATGGACATGAGTTTGAGCAAGCTCTGGGATTTGTTGATGGACAGGGAAACCTGATATGCTGCTGTCCATGAGGTTGCAAAGAGTCAGACATGACTGAGAGACTGAACTGAACTGAACTGATATCCCAATAAAACTGTTATAAAATAATGTGAACTCCCTGTCTGCCTAGTACTCATTATCTTCCTTTCCTGCTTTATTTTCCTGCTGATTCCAACCTGCGTGCGGGCATGCTCAGTCGCTTCAGTTGTGTCTGACTCTTTGCGAGCCCATGGACTGCTGGGGTCCAGCCCCAGTGGATCCAGGGAATTCGAGGCGGGGACGGCGTCGGCGAGGATCAGGAAACAACTGCTTAATAAAACGTTAATTAAGGATATAAAGAGTGGTAAAATAAGGATAGCTCAGTAGGAAAATTCAGTGAAGAAAAGAGGCTGAATAATTCAGCCAGAAGGTAAGAGAAAGAACGACATGGGGAGACCAAGTTTCGGTGAACAAGGCCCACACTTTATTTTCCAAAGTAGTTTTTATACCTTAAGTTATGCATAGAGGATAATGGGGGAAGGGGTAGAGTCATGCAGTAAGCCAGGCTTTCTTCCTGCAAACTTATCATATGCAAAAGTTTAGGTGATTTGCATCATCTTCTGGCCCAGAGGCCTGTTAACATTTTAAGACCCTTTCTTCAGAAAACTTATTTTTCTCTAAAGGTGATCAGTCAAGCGCCACCCTCCAAAAGCATTAGATAAAGTTGCATTCCTACAGAGCAAAGGTGTGGTGGGCTATAACAAGAAAAAGAATTAACTCAAGGGTCCCAGGTTACAAACATTAAAGCTACTATTTACACCAATTATATCAATCAATACACTGCCAGGGACACAGCAGGTAAGGGATATGGAGACTTAGCAGCAAGCATTGGCCCAACAAGTGAAAAACCCTTCACCAATACAATTTCTAATCAATCTTTTAACTGCTCAAAGGAATCTGTATTTAGACAGTTTAGAACATCTCATGCCTCTCACAGATGGGAGGCTCTGAGCAATCACATGTGGCCGGAAAAACCTACTCAGGCAGGCTAGAGGATTTCCAAAGGAGTTTGTAGGTTGAAACACTGTCACACCCAGGAATTATTAACTGGAGCTGTAAGCTCTTTTTTCAGAGAGAGGTAGTGGGGGACAGCCCCCCTGTAAAGTCAGAGGTGTAGGTGAAAGCACAAAGCAGAAAGTAGGCAGACTCTGCTTTTGGGGGTAGATGCTCGAGAATTTCCAGGGAGACTCCTGAGGCTTGATCCCGCCTTTGCGTATGCCAAGCCTCCTTCCTCATGACCTTTGCCACGGGCAGAGCTCACTCCCCGCAATGGACTGTAGCTCACCAGGCTCCTCTTGTCCATGGGATTCTCCAGGCAAGAATACTGAAGTGGGTTGCACTATGCCCTCCTCCAGGGGATCTTCCCAACCCATGAATGAAACCCATGTCTCCTGCATTGCAGACAGAGTCTTTACCCACTGAGGCACCTGGGAAGCCCTAGTCCCATCCTACTATATGCCATTTATTCTGTGTACAGTCTGTCTTACTTCACTAGGTTATAAGCTCCATGTAATTTTTGCTGTATTGTTCACAATTATGTCCTTGAGCCCAAATAGTGCATACTACATGCCCAGTAAATCTGTGTTGTCTAATTGACTGAATAAATGTGGAGGTTGGGATGATGACCTTCATGCAGTTGAGAATCTGACTGTAACTTATAGCTGTCCTCTACACCTGGGGTTCCGTATCTGCAGATTCACTGCCCCAGGTCGAGTAGTACTATAGTATTTACTGTTGAAAAAAATCCACGTGGGACTTCTCTGGTGGTCCAGCAGTTAGGACTCTGTGCTTCCACTGCAGAGGGCATGGGGGGTTTGAACCCTGGTTGGGGAACTAAGATCCCACAAATCATGTGGTGCAACCAAAAAAAAAAGAAACCCATGTATAAGTGGACTCAGCAATTTCAACCTGTGTTATTTGAGGGTCAACTGTCTATACACTGAAGCTGGCACAAGGATATCCTCTCAAAAAAAAAAAAAAAAAGATGATAAAAAAAGATAGTTGCTTAGAAAAGGAAAAGAGAATGAATATGCAGACACTTTTGTGTTAGGTTACTAGGTTTGGGTTGAAAATGTCAGTACAGACTTATGACTTTGTAAGATGTAAGACTCTCTTCTCTCAGGTGGCACTAGTAGTAAAGAATCTGCTTGCGATGCAAGAGACGTGGGCTCCATCCCTAGACTGGGACAATCCCCTGGAGGAGGGCATGGCAACCCACTCTGGTATTCTTGCCTAGAGAATCCCATGGACAGACGAGCCTGCCGGGCTACAGTCCATAGTGTGGCAAAGAGTCGGACACAACTGAAGCAACTTAGCACATATGCTGGAATGGGCATGGAGGCCATATATGAAGGCCTTTTGAGGAGCTGGATCTGAAAACCGGTAGTAACAACTAGAAGAAATAAGCCAAGCCTGGAAGAACCTTATGTCTATGAAGCTGCTGAACTGATACTGAAAGGTGCCAGGGGCCTGTGTCCTACTTTGGTTGTAATGTTCACTGGTGCTTACATGTTATCTGTTCCAGGCACACTGTGAAATAATTGAATTTCACTCAAATTTTGGCCAACATCCAGACATTATTACTCCTTATACCTTTAAACTTGATCAAGTCATTAGGCTGGAGGTTAAGAATGTATACTGTTCTTTATTGTTCTGGCCAGCCATGTATCTTTATCAAGTAGTGTTTGATGTGTGTGAAAAGTGAAAGTTGATTTTTAAGAATTTCTAATTGCTAACTGTATTTCAAATGCTTAGGTTTTATATACACACTGCACTCACCTTTGCATGCATGCACACACGGACAATTGTATCCGTTACTCCAAATTCCTAAAATGGCTCAGCTACCCTGCTCTTGGAATATTAGGGGGAAGAGATATATTAGGAGATATATTATATATATATATATATATTATATATAATTATATATTATATTATATATGTATTCTCCTAATATAATATATTAGGAGAATATTAGGGGGAAATATGCAGGGGGAATTTCACAGGAAAAGATGAAAATCAGGTCAGCATTTTTCCCCTAAGCCTTGTTTCTTCGGAGAAGGCAATGGGACCCCACTCCAGTACTCTTGCCTGGAAAATCCCATGGATGGAGGAGACTGGTGGGCTGTAGTCCATGGGGTCGCTAAGAGTCAGACACGACTGAGCGACTTCACTTTCACTTTTCATTTTCATGCATTGGAGAAGGAAATGGCAACCCACTCCAGTGTTCTTGCCTGGAGAATCCCAGGGACAGGGGAGCCTGGTGGGCTGCCGTCTATGGGGTCGCACAGAGTCGGACACGACTGAAGTGACTTAGCAGCAGCAGCTTGTTTCTTTGGTAATCTTTACTCCTTCCCTCCCAGGCCCAGTTCTGAAGCCAATAATTCTGACATGTCAGAGTTAAAATTTGAGCCCAGGTCTCTCTGTATGTCAAGGCCATGCCTTACCATTTCCATCCCAGTTTATACATGCATGTGTGGGTGCTAAGTTGCTTCCGTCGTGTCCGACTCTTTGGGACCCTATGAACTGTAGCCCGCCAGGCTCCTCTGTCCGTGGGATTCTCCAGGCAAGAATATTGGAGTGGGTTGACATTATACATGACATCTTGTAAACATTGTAAATACTCCTTTTCTGAATCTTCTTCCTCTTTCTCTCTTCTTCCTGCTCAGGGCTCCTCCTGCCACTGTCCCCTCCCCCTCCCTTTCCACATCTCCTCTTTCTTCTCATGATTATTATTATTATAGCCATCACTTCTCAAATATTGACTATGCTGTGTCTTGAGTGTTGTGTCAAGCATTGTGCATGCATTCTAAGTCACTTCAGTCAAGTTGGATTCTTTGTGGCCCCATGAACTGTAGCTTGCCAGGCTCTTCTGTCCATGGGATTTTCCAGGCAAGTATATTGGAGTGGGTTGCCATACCCACCTCTAGGGGATCTTCCTGACCCACATCTCCTGTGGCTCCTGCATTACAGGCAGATTCTTTACCGTCTGAGCCACAGGGAAAAACCTCCAGTATTTCATTGTTATTTTGTACAACTGGTGTCGTCATTCTCATTCTGCCATGAGGAAATGGACACCCAGAAACATTGCATGGTTCACCTAAGTTCTCAGGGCTAGCAAGGGGTTGGGCTTTGACCTCAGACTGACCTGATTTCAAAGCTGGTTCTCTGAACCAGAGATACAAAGAGAACAAAGATAGTTCTCTGAACTATCATGGAGCATGGAGCCTTGATATCCACTTATCTGTAAACCTTAATTGTGCAAAATGCCTCTCGCAAAAACCACATAGCTTTCTCTCTTGGCATGGGTTCAACAGTGCTCAGGCCTTCCTGTAGGTTTTGTAAAATTCCTTGGTCAGTAGTGACACCCCTGGTGTTGTTTTATACTTGTATAGTTCGCATTGACAACTTCATAATGACAGTGGGGGTTGGGTACCCACATAGGTGTGTGCTACCCTCACCTTGGTTGATGTGGGGGGCTGCCTTCTGGCAGGTTCTCTGAGAGACCTCTCCTGAAGCTGGGGCTGTTGAAGTGATGCTGACAACCCCCCTGAGATCTTTGATTTCCTCTAGGGCCCTGATGACCGATCTGTGCTTCACCTTGAGTAATTCTGATCGCTGGGAAAGAATTTCTCACTGGCAAGACATCAGCTGTGGTTTTTAGTTGGTCACTGCAATTTTTACTTTATTATATCAGTAACATATATTTCAAGAGGAGTGTTTTCTCTTTTACTTTTGCTTATGGAGAGGGCAATGGCACACCACTCTGGTACTCTTGCCTGGGGAATCCCATGGATGGAGGAGCCTGGTGGGCTGCAGTCCATGAGGTCGCTAAGAGTTGGACACAACTGAGCGACTTCACTTTCACTTTCCACTTTCATGCATTGGAGAAGGAAATGGCAACCCACTCCAGTGTTCTTGCCTGGGGAATCCCAGGGACGGGGGAGCCTGGTGAGCTGCCGTCTATGGGGTCGCACAGAGTCAGACACGACTGAAGTGGCTTAGCAGCAGCAGCAGCATTGAAGCCATTCATCATAGGATTCCCTGACAGGAAGTCCCACCCAGACCTGAAATTAGACATAATATAAAGACATTAATGTAAAGGTATAAAATCCATTTGTCAAGCCAAGTGGTGTGCAATATGGTTGAAAAGACCATGCCATGCTCACAGGGCTCTTGAATACCAGAACTGAGAAGTATTCTTTAGTATCAGAGGCTCATGTTGATTTTTAATTCAAGAATAAAACAGTGGAAACAATGTGAATGGAAGCCAAGGAGCTGGTTTGTTTTCAAACAATATCTGTAATCTGGAAGGCACCCTAGTAGGGCCTGGTAACTATGGCAACAGCTGGCACTCAGAGCTCATGGTCCTCAGGCTGCTAGGCTAATTCCTACAACAAAGTCTTTTCTGTGTTCAAGTGGAACCAGGGAAGCTGTGGGCTGGAACAGTGGCCACAAACCCAAGGACCCCTGAAGTGAAATATCTGAGTCTTAATTGTTCACTGTTAACTATTTTATGAAAAGATGAATGAAAATGCCAGCAAACCTGATGAAGGTCCTCATATGATTTGGGCTCCTCTCCTAAAAAGTGTCTTTGCTTCATTCAAAATGTTATCACATGAGTGCATTGGATAGTCCACAGAGTCTGGACATGGTCTTTAAGGATTTCTCATTTTATGTCCAAATTTCACAGTAGCCAAAGCCATCTCAAATGTCTAGAAGGGATTGGAAAAGCCACCTTCTCTACAGAGTTTGTTTTAGAAGAACCCCCACTATTAGAATATTATGCTTCCATTAGATGCTGCTTCAGTGGTGTTGCCACCAGTTCCCCAGTCAAAAATGTAATGGAACAAAAAGTATCGCCTTTTTCATGAAGTGTGATTTCCAGAATTTTCTATTTCAGCCCCATTGTTTAGGGAGTTTATTGTCAACTTACAGATAATCAATCAAATTCAAGAGAAAGTAGACCCCAAGTTAATAAAATGATTGGGATGGGAAGTATTAAACCTGAAAAGAGGTTTAATTTTGGATTTTAAAGAAAGAGGTTGTCTTCTGTGGGGTCACTTCTCCTTTCCCTTGGGTCTTGGTGTGCACAAGATTTTGTGCATGCCCTTCAAGAGTGGAGTCTCTGTTTCCCCTGGTCCTGTGGAAGTCCTTAACCAAATCCTGCTGGCCTTCAAAGTAAAGTTCCCTGGGGATTCCCAGTCCCATTGCTGGAGCCCCAGGCTGGGAGCCTAACATGGGGCTCAGAACCTTCACAACAGTGGGGAGAACTTCTTTGGCATTATTGTTCTCCAGTTTGTGGGTTGCCCACCAGCAGGTATGGGATTTGATTTTATTGTGATTGTGCCCCTCCTACCATCTTGTTTCTGCTTTTCTTTTGTCTTTGGATGTGGGGTATCTTTTTTTAGTGGATTCCTGTGTCCTCTGGTTGTTCAACAGATAGTTGTGATTTTGGTGCTCTCACAAGAGTAGGGGAGTGCATGGCCTTCTCTAAACAGGTTTCATTAGCGACTCGTTTTTTTTTTTTTTTTTTAAGATGGTACTTATGAGTAAAATTATATGGTATCTGTCTTTCTCTAGCTCACATATTTCACTTAATGTAATACCCTCAAGGTCTATCTATGTTGTGACAGATGGCAAGATTTAATTCCTTTTTATGGCTGTATATATAATTTTTCACTATACATACCACATCTTCTTTACCCATTCATCCATCAGTCAACCCTTAGATTGTTTCCAGATCTTGGTTACCATAAATAATGCTGCAATGAACATTGGGGTGCATATGTTTTTTCAAATTACTGTTTTTGTTTTCTTTGAGTATACTGCCAGAAGAGGAACAGACAGTTAAATCCCTAATTTTTTGAGTAATCTCCCTAATGGCTTCCATAGTGGCTGCACCAATTTACATTCCAAGCAACAGTGCAGGGTTCCCTTTTATCCACATCTTCAACCAACGCTTGTTATTTGTTGTCTTTTTGATGATTATTACTGTGACTGATGTGAGGTGACACTACATTTTGATTTTGATACGCATTTGTCTAATCATCAGTGGTGTTGAATACCTTTTCATGTGCCTATTGACCATTTGTATGTCTTCTTTGGAAAAATGACTATTCAGATCCTTTGGCCATTTCTAAATTGTGTTGTTTGGTTTTATGGTTTTTGAATTGTATGAGTTCTTTATATACCTTAGATTCTTGAGTTCTAAAATGGGGATAAAAACAATGGGGGATGCCACTCTTCAGCATATTGTGAGCATTAAATGAGATCAAATTTAAATTACATTAAATAGTCTATGTGATGTGTTTAGCTCTGTGACAGTAAGGGTTCAGTACTGCTTTATAAAATTGGTACATGCTTAATGGATCAGTTGTGGCTACATTCACCAGATCATATGTACATTTCTTTGAAACTATTCGGAGAAGGTAATGGCACCCCACTCCAGTACTCTTGCCTGGAAAATCCCATGAACGGAGGAGCCTGGTGGGCTGCAGTCCATGGGGTCACTAGGAGTCGGACACGACTGAGCGACTTCACTTTCACTTTTCACTTGCATGCATTGGAGTAGGAAATGGCAACCCACTCCAGTGTTCTTGCCTGGAGAGTCCCAGGGACGGGGGAGCCTGGTGGGCTGCCATCTCTGGGGTCGCACAGAGTTGGACACGACTGAAGCGACTCAGCAGCAGTAGCAGTTGAAACTATTATGCAGTAGAAAATGTGGTGGTGGAAGTGTAGAGTAAAAGTTAGCTTATCTCTTGGCTTGTGTTCCCAGGTGGTGCAGTGGTAAAGAATCTGCCTGCCAATGCAAAAGAAGCTGGAGATGCAGGCTCAATCCCTGGGTTGGGAAGATCCCCTGGAGAAAGGAAATGGCAACCCACTCCAGCATTCTTGCCTGGAAAATTCTATGGACAGAGAATTGGGGCTGGATACAGTCCATGGGGTCACATGCAAAGAGTCAGACATGACTGAGTGACTGAGCATGCACACATGGTGGTTTGGGTCAGAAGTTATTCAAGATGTTAGCTTCAACTTCTGGACTTGACAGCTTACCACTGGATTCACTATGGAATTGGAAAATCATTCTGTTCCTTACAGAGCATCCTGCCCTGGCAATGGGAAGGAAGCTCTTTTTCCAACAGAGGAGAATCAGCAACACATGGTGCTCCTTGGGCAACTGCCTACCTGGAGTCTAGAGCAAGGAAAAGGGGACACAAATGTTACTGAGTCTAAGCTTGGTCTGCTTGCCAAATAACAGGCCAATTAACTGAGAGATGAAATGTTGAGGCAAGGAATATGACTTTATTTGGAAAGCCAGCTGACTGAGAAGATGGCAGACTAATGTCTCAAAATAACCATCTTGGCAGGGTCTGGATGCCAGTTTCTTTTATAGGACAGAGATGGGGCAGTAAAGATCATTACCTTACAAATATCTCCTGGCATGGCCAACCTAAGGGAGGGATTGTGTTAATCTCTTCAGGTAGAGAGGCAGGGTCAAGAAGCAACAGTTAGAACCTTACATGGAAAAACTGACTGGTTCAAAATTGGGAAAGGAGTATAACAAGGCTGTATATTTTCACTCTGCTTATTTAACTTATATGAAAAGTACATCATGTGAAATGCCTGGCTTGATGACTCACAAGGTGGAATCAAGATTGCCAGGAGAAATATCAACAATCTCAGATATGCAGATGATACCTCTTTAATGGCAGAAAGTGAAGAGGAACTAAAGAACCTCTTGATGAAGGTGAAAGAGGAAAGTGAAAAAGCTGACTTGAAACTCAACATTCAAAAAACTAAGATCATGGCATCCAATCCCATCACTTTATGGCAAATAAAAGGGGGAAAAATGGAAACAGTAACAAACTTTATTTTCTTGGGTTCCAGAATCACTGCAGTCATGGGACTGCAGCCATGAAATAAAAAGATGCTTGCTCCTTGGAAGAAAAGCTGTGACAAACCTAGACAGCATATTAAAAAGCAGAGACATCATTTTGCTGACAAAGGTCCATATAGTCAAAGCTATGGTTTTTCCAGTAGTCATGTATTGATATGAGAGTTGGACCATAAAGAAGACTGAATGCTGAAGAATCGATGCTTTTGAATTGTAGTCCTGGAGGACTCTTGCGAGTCCCTTGGACAGCAAGGAGATCAAACTAGTCAATCCTTAAGGAAATAAACCCTGAATATTCATTGGAAGGACTGATGCTGAAGTTAAAAGTTCCAATATTTTGGCCACTTGATGCATAGTGTCAACTCATTGGAAAAGACCCTGATGGTGG
The DNA here is from genome assembly GCF_019923935.1 of Bubalus bubalis. Taxonomy (NCBI): domain Eukaryota; kingdom Metazoa; phylum Chordata; class Mammalia; order Artiodactyla; family Bovidae; genus Bubalus; species Bubalus bubalis. The sequence goes on from NC_059157.1 coordinate 184,569,183, forward strand.
GAAAAGGAGAAGAAGGTGACAGAGGATGAGATGGTTGGATAGCACCAGAGACTCAAAGGACATGAATTTAAGCAAAATTTGGGGGATATTGCAGGACATGTGAGCCTGGTGCGCTACAGTCCATGGCATCACAAAGAGTGGGACATAACTTAGTGACTAAACAACAACTGAGGGCCAGGGTTCCCTTAGGCAGGTCATGATTTATGATTATAATAACAAAAGCAATGAAAAACAAAGGTTAAAGTCAAAGAAACAGCTCCATCATGGAGTCAGAATTGGCTCTTACCTGCAACACGAAGAAGAATTCCAAAGACAGGGGATCACAGACCAGGGTCCAGGCCCATCTGCACCTCTGGAGTCTTGAGTTGCAAGTACAAATCCCTGACAGCAGAGTGTCCTGTGGCTTTTAAATTCAAGCATGAAAACAGAAGTCTGACTGTCTTCCAGTAGATGGCTTGAGTTTCGGTTCCTCAAGTCATAAGGTCATAAGGATCTGCGAGGGGCCCCTGTGTGAGGTCATGACTCTGGCTCTGGGGTAGAAAGGGGAGGCCTCCTGGCTCTTCTGCTTTGTGGTTGTGTGGCTCCTCTGTTGTCCTCCACTATCTCCTGGAATTTGCTCAGATTCATGTCCATGGAATTGGTGATGCCTTCCAACCATCTCATCCTCTGCTGTTCCCTTCTTCTTTGGCCTTCAATCTTTCCCAGCATCAGGGTCTTTTCCACTGAGTCAGCTCTTTTCATCAGGTGACCTAAGTATTGGAGCTTCAGCATCAGTCCTTCCAATGAATATTCAGGGTTGATTTCCTTTAGGACTGACTGGTTTGATCTTCTTGCTGTCCAGGGGACTCTCAGGAGTCTTTTCCAGCTCATAGTTTGAAGTCATTAATTCTTCAGTGCTCAGCCTTTTTTATAGTCCAATTTTCACATCTGTACATGACTACTGGAACAACCACAGTTTTGACTATATAGACCTTTGTTGGTAAAGTGATGTTTCTGCTTTTGAATATGCTGTCTAGGTTTGTCATAGCTTTCCTTCCAAGGAGCAAGTGTCTTTTAATTTCATAGGGCAGTCACTGCCCACAGTGATTTTGGAGCCAAAGAAAATAAAATGTGTCACTGATTCCACTTTTCCCCATCTATTTGTCATGAAGAGATGGGACCAGATGGCATGATCTTAGTATTTTGAATGTTGCATTTTAAGGCAGCTTTTTCACTCTCTTACACCGTCATCAAGCAGCTCTTTAGTTCCTCTTCAGTGTCTACCATTAGAGTGGTATCATCTGCATATCTGAGGTTTTGATCTTGATTCCAGCTTGTGATTCCTTCAGCCCAGCATTTTTCATGATGTACTCTGCACATAAGTTAAATAAACAGGGTGACAATATACAGCCTTGTCATACTCCTTTCCCAATTTTGAACCAGTCATTGTTCCATGTTCAGTTCTAACTGTTGCTTCTTGACCTGCACATAGGTTTCTTAGCAGATAGGTAAGGTTCTCTGGTACTTCCATCTCACTAAGAATTTTCCAGTTTGTTGTGTTTCACACAGTCAAAGGCTTTAGCATAGTCGAAGAAACAGCAGTAAATGTTTTTCTGGAATTCCTTTGCTTTCTCCATGATCAATGAATGTTGCTGCTGCGTCACTTCAGTCATGCCCGACTCTGTGTGACCCCATAGACGGCAGCCCAACAGGCTCCCCCATTCCTGGGATTCTCCAGGCAAGAACACTGGAGTAGGTTGCCATTTCCTTCTCCAAAGCATGAAAGCGAAAAGTGAAACAGAAGTTGCTGAGTCATGTCCGACTCTTCGCGACCCCATGGACTGCAGCCTACCAGGCTCCTCCCTTCATGGGATTTGCCAGGCAAGAGTACTGGAGTGGGGTGCCATTGCCTTCTCCCAACGAATGTTACCTGGGAATAAAGAGATGCCTTTAGTTGTCTCTGTCTCCATCTGTTTCTGCCTGTCTTAGTAATGCAGCAATAGAAGCCAGGGGGCAGGGGCAAATTGTACCACCCTGCAGAAGACCCAATTAAGTGTGCACATGCATAATATCAATCCATGGAAAGTCAAGAACTTTCTTGAAGGGTTAAAGTCCCCGTAAAGAGTGGGTGTAAATTATGTTGGAATATCAATAAACAAGGACTCATATGAACAAAGCCTGTAAGTCTGCACCAAGTGCCCTTAAGCTATTACATGTGCTCTCCACCACTGGGGTCCCTTCAACATTAGAGTCACTCTAAAGAAATGATCAATATAATACATGTTCATGGTAAAACAAAAGATTCAAACGGATGAGTCAAAATTCACTTTCTCTTGCCAATTCTTTCCCCCGTCTTTAGAAGTAACCATTTAATAATGGCTAATATTAGTGATTTATTCATAATTAATAAAAAACTATTAAAATAGTTTTTGTATATTCTTCTGGAATTCATATATATATATAGTATATAAATTAAAAATCAAATTGTAAAATGTTTAAGAAGACTATGTATAGTGCAGTAAATATAGTATAGTGTGGACTTTATTTTCTACTCTTCTTTTCTTTCTACTTAAAATATCCAGGCAATCTTTCCATATCAGCACATATAAATCTTTTGGATTTTTTGGGAAAAAAACAGCATAGTATCATTACTATGTTGACTTAACCAGGTTTATACTGTAGACCTTGGGGGCAGTTTCTACTTATTTGCTATAGCAAATAGTGCTACTATAAACATTTTTGAGCAGTCATTTTTTTAATTAAAAAATTTTGATTAACGTATAGTTGATTTACAATGTTCTGCTAGTTTCTAGTGAACAGCACCATGATTCAGTTATATATATATATACACATATTCTTTTCTATTATGGTTTATTATGGGATATTGAATATAGTTCCCTGTGCTATACAGAAGGACCTTATTGTTTATGTATTTTATATTATATTGTTTTAATTTTGATTGGAATATATTTGGTTTACAATGTTGCATTAGTTTCAGGTGTACAGCAAAGTGAATCAGTTATATATATATATACATTGTTGTTGTTTAGACACTAAGTCATGTCCCACTCTTTTGGGACATCATGGATTGTAGCCCACCAGGCTCCTCTGTCCATAGGATTTCCCAAGCAAGAATACTGGAGTGGGTTATCATTTCCTTCTCTAAAGGATCTTCCAGATCTAGAGATCAAACCTGTGTCTCCTACATTGTCAGGCAGATTCTTTACCACTGAGCCACCAGGGAAGTCCATATGTATTCATATATCCACTCTTTTTTGTTTAAATATTATTTTTCCATATAGATCATTGGAGAATATTGAGTAGAGTTCCCTACTATACAGTAGGTGTTTATTAGTTGTCTATTTTATATATAGTATTGTGTATATGTCAATCCCCATTTCCCAATTTATCCCTCCTTTCCTTCTCTTTCCCCCTGGTAATCATACACTTGTTTTCTACATCTGTGACTTTATTTCTGTTTTGTAAGTAAGTTCATTTATACTGTTTTTTTTTTTTTGTTGTTGTTGTTGTTTTAGATTCCACATGTAAGTGATATGATACTTATCTTTCTCTGTCTGACTTACTTCACTTGTAATGGTCTCTAGGTCCATCCATGGTTGCTGCAAATGGCATTATTTTATTCTTTTATGGTTGAATAATATTCTGTTGTATGTATGTACCACATATACTTTATCCATTTATCTGTCAATGGACATTTAGATTGCTTCCATGTCCTGGCTATTGTAAATAGTGCTGAAATGAACATCAGAGTTCATGTAGCATGTTTTTCTCCATATATATGCCCAGGAGTGGGGCTTCTGGATCACATGATAACTTTACTTTTAACTTTTTTTTTTTTTTAATTTTTGGCTGCACTGCCTGGGGTGTGAGATCTTAGTTTCCCAACTAGGGATCAAACCAGCGCTCTCTGAATTGGAAGCAAGGAGTCTTAATCACTGGACTGCCAGGAAATCCTCTATTTTTAGCCTTTTAAGGAACCTCCATACTGCTTTTCACAGTGACTGTACCTGCTTACATTCCCACCAACAGTGTAGGAGGGTTCCCTTTTCTCCACACCCTCTCCAGCAATATATTTGTAGACTTTTTGGTGGTGGCCATTCTGACTGGTGTGAGACGGTACCTCATTGCAGTTTTGATTTGCATTTCCCTGATGATTAGTAATGTTGAGCATCTTTTTATGTGCCCATTGGCCATCTGTATGTCTTCTTTGCATAGAATAAATTCTTAAGGAATATTTTAAGAATTTAAACTGTGCTAGTTTGTACATTTTAAATATATGTTGCCAAATTTCCCCACAGATATTGTACTTACACTGCAGCCCACGCTGTATGAGAATGCTTGTTTCTCATACCTAAACTTTAAATTTTTGCCAACATTGAAAAGAAAGCATTTTAATTATTTTTATCTTAGTTTCTGTAATTATGAGCCAGCTTGAGACTATTTTCCTATGCTTTCATGTCAACTACCTATTTAAATCCTGTTTTTTTCCCCCAACTATTGGGTGGCTCCTTACTGATTTTTAAAAGCTCTTTTCATAGTGAAGAATAAGCTCTTGTGTACATTGTTGTTCAGTTGCCAAGTCATGTCTGACTTTGCGACCCCATGAACTGTAGCATGCCAGGCTTCCCTGTCCTTCACCATATCCCAGAGTTTGCTCAAACTCATGTCCATTGAGTTGGTGATGCCATCCAACCATCTCATCCTCTGCTGCCCCTTTCTCCTGTGGCCTTCAATCTTTCTCAGCATCAGGGTCTTTTCCAATGAGTTGGCTCTTTCCATCAGGTGGCCAAAGTATTGGAGCTTCATCATCAGCATCCGTCCTTCCAGTGAATATTCAGGGTACATTTTCTTTAGGATTGAATAGTTTGATCTTTCTGTCCAAGAAACTCTCAAGAGTCTTCTCCAGCACCACAATTGGAAACCATCAGTTCTTCGGTGCTCAGCCTTCTTTATGGTCTCACATCCATACATGACTACTGGAAAAACCATAGCTTTGACATCAGCAAAGTGATATCTTTGCTTTTTAATATCGTGTCTAGGTGTGCCATAGCTTTTCTTCCAAGGAGCAAGTGTCTTTCAATTTCATGGCTGCAGTCACCATCCGCAGTGATTTTGGAGCCCAGGAAAACAAAATCTGCCACTGTTTTTACTTTATCCCCATCTATTTGCCATGAAGTGATGGGACTGGATGCCATGATCTTAGTTGTTTGAATGTTGAGTTTTAAGCCAGCCTTTTCACTGTCCTCTTTCACCCTCATCAAGAGGCTCTTCAGTTCCTCTTCATTTCCTGCCATTAGAATGGTACATACAGCATGCATATGGAGAATAACTTAATCATTTGCCATTTATCATCTGACTTTAGTTAGGATTTTTTTTTTTTCCTCACACATAAGTTGGAAAGGGTCACAGAGTTAAATTATCAGCATGTTTTATGGCTGCTGGGCTCAGTCAGGGAGGACCTTTTCTTGAGGTTGAACTTGTGCTTTGGTGGTGGGTGTACAAAGTCTTGTGGTTGGAAAAGCAGCTGAGTTATTATAGAAGAATGACTTCTTCCCTTACCTTATCACTCTGGGGAAATTTTAGGAAGTCTAACCAAAATATCTCCACCATTTTTTTCCCCCAGAAATGCTTCTGGGTCTGTGGTTATCAGCTGACTGCAGGAGCACACCCATGTAGGTATCTCTTTTGGGAATGACATCTTGCTCTGCCTGACTTACTGAATGTCATGGGATGTGGGCTTTTGGTCCCAGTTAATAGGGCAAGCTCTGCTTGACCCAGCTTCTGAGTTTTCTGCTGAGATAGCTGCTTGGGTGGAAATCGCAAAGAATACGTGCAGAGGGTGTGGCACTGAAAACGTCTTCCTTTTCCTCTGTAAGCTCTGGGGACAACCCAAAGGATGCCAGTGGAGACAAATCCAGAAACATTGTTCCAATTAGTGACTCAGACTCTCTCTTTGCCAGATATGAAATGATGGGCTAACAAACCATAATCTCCAAAGCTTTCCAATCTTGTATTATTTTGTATGATTCATTCAGATTGTTTGCTTATGAAGTATTTCTGTTGTTGTTCAGTTGCTCAGTTGGATCCTACTCTTTGTGACCCCACGGACTGTAGCACTCCAGGTTTTTCTGTCCTTCACCATCTCCTGGAGTTTGCTCAAACTCATGTTCATTGAGTTGGTGATGCCATCCAACCATTTCATCCTGTTGCCTTCTTCTCCCTCTACCTTCAATATTTCCCAGCATCAAGGTCTTTCCCAGTGAGTCAGCTCTTTACATCAGGTGGCCAAAGTATTGGAGCTCCTCCTCCTGGGTCATCCAGAAAGATACGACTCTGGGTTTACTGCCATGTGAATAATCACAATTGTCTGTTGCTGGGGATGTGACCTCATGAATTAGTTCCTGGCTCCTTGAGAAGTATCCGTTTCACTGGGTGGTAACTGGGCAGTACTGATTCATCTCAGCTTCCTGCATTCCAGCCCCTGCCCAGCCCCTATTAACCTGGCTTCCCTGGTGGCTCAGATGGTAAAGCATCTGTCTGCAATGCAGGAGACCCGGGTTCGATCCCTGGGTTGAGAAGATCCCCTGGAGAAGGAAATGGCAGCCCACTCCAATATTCTTGCCTGGAAAATCCCATGGACGGTGGAGCTTGGTAGGCTACTGTCCATGGGGTCGCAAAGAGTCAGACATGACTGAGTGAAGGGAAGATCAAAGAGATGGATTGATCTGGGCTTGGATTGAATACAACTTGATTCTTTTCTGTGTAAGTTTAGTGCCAATATTCCCACCCATTTCTTTATTCAAGTGTTTCAGAAGGTGTGGTGGCTCAGCAGGAACTCTCTGCAAAGCAGGGTAGCTGGTGGCTGGTGAGTGATTCAAGTTCAACATCTTGAGTTGTGAAGTTTGGGGTGTCACCATTGAGCACTCCTCAACCCCTAGAAGTGATCCAGGCCACTTCTAGTTTCAGTGTGAGCTCTTCCTTGATCCATCCTCTTTTTAAAAATATTTTTATTGGAGTACAGATGATTTACAATGTTGTGTTAGCTTCTGCTGCACAGAAAAGTGAATCAGTTAAACATATAGATATATCCACCCCTTTCTAGGGCTTCCTGGGTGACTCAGATGCTAAAGAATCTTCCTGCAGTACAGGAGACCCATGTTCAATCCCCAGGTCAGGAAGATCCCCTGGAGAAGGGAATGGCAACCCACTCCAATATTCTTGCCTGAGAATCCCATGGACAGAGGAGCCTGGTGGGCTACAGTCCACGGGTAGCAAAGAGTTAGGCATGACTGAGCGACTAAAACACACACACACACTCCTTTCTAGATTCTTTTCCCAGTGCTTTCTTTTTTTAGGGGTGGGGGATTGGACCATGGGACACACCAAATCTTGGTTCCCTGACCAGGGATTGAACCCATGCCCCCTGAAGTGGAAGTGTGGAGTCTCAACCACTGGACCACCAGGGCAGTTCCGGGTCCGTCCTTTTGAAGGTAGACTGCACCTCCAGTGTGTCCACCTTAGACCCTAGGGGGCTGGAAGGCTGCTGGTGTTACAGCAGGCAGGTAGCTAGGTCTGAGCCAGAGAAAAGGGGACGGGGCCAGGCAGCAGGAAATCACACAATTTGTAAACAGTGAGGGTCCATGGGCAGAGAGAGGAAAGCAGGAACCTTCAGACTGACTGGAAGCTGCATATTTTGGGTGATAAGGGTCCAAGTAGCAAAAGCAGTGGAAGGGCAGGAATCTTCTGTGTCTAAATGTAATCTTTTGCTCACTGTGATCTCATTATAGTAAGACTTGCATGCTCAGTCTCTAAGTCATGTCTGATTCTTTGCAGCACCATGGACTATAGCCCGCCAGGCTTCTCTGTCCATGGAATTCTCCAGGCAAGAATACTGGAGTGGATTGCCATTCTCTTCTCCAGGGGACCTTCCTAACCCAGGGATCGAACCCATGTCTCCTGAGTCTCCTGCATTGGCAGGTGGGTTCTTTACCACTGAGCCACTTAAAGAAGCCCTGAGAGTGTATCTTTGCTCAAATAAGCTTTCACTTTACTTTCTCAACCTCTTTGCTTCATCTCTGAATTCTTTCTCAATGAAGAAGAACCTCAAATTCACCTGCAATACTAGAACCTGGGGGCTGAAAACGTGTGGAGCTACAAGGAGAAGGGAAGGGGTGCAGGTTGTGAGCCTGGTGTTCACCTGCTCCCTTGATCTGGTCCACAGTGTTAGGGGCCATCTACCTTGATGACATCTTGCTCCTTCCATCCCTGTCTGCATACTTCTACCAACCCTGCACTGTATTGTTCTAAAACCTTACTGACCTGGCTTCAGAGATCAAGTTCAAGCTCTCAATCTAGTCCCAACCTGTGCCCCTGATTTATCTCCCACTCTGGACTAACACAGACCTTCTCCTTGAGCCTGGATATTCAAGTGACAACCCCCATCACAAGCATACCTGCTCAGGTGCACACATCCATACCCACTTGTTCACCATCATCTGTCTCCAGAACTTCCCCAGGTGAAACGCTGTCCCCATTAAATACTAACTCTCCATTTCCCCTACCCAGCCCCTGGCAACCGCCCTTCTACTTCCTGTCTAGATGAATCTGACTGCTCTAGGTACCATATCGGAGAAGGCAATGGCACCCCACTCCAGTACTCTTTCCTGGAAAACCCCATGGTTGGAGGAGCCTGGTGGGCTACAGTCCATGGGGTTGCACAGAGTCAGACACAACTGAAGTGACTTAGCAGCAGCAGTAGCAGGTACCATATAGAAGTGGGATCAAGCAGTATTTATCCTTTTGTGAGCTGCTTATTGCAGTAAACATTTTAAAACACCTCTCCACCATGGACTGGGTAAGAATTCCCACACCTGGGGTCAGAATCGCTGGGTCATTGGGGTGATTTGAGAATTCACCTGCAATGCATAAGACACAGGAGACTTGGGTTCGATCCCTGGGTCAGGAAGCTGCTTTGGAGGAGGAAATGGCAACCTACTCCAATATTCTTGCCTGGAGAATCCCACAGACAGAGGAGCCTGGCGGACTAGTCCGTGGGGTGGCAAAGAGTCCGACACAATTTAGGAGCTAAACAACAACAATGGAGTGATTTGGCTTAATATGCCTAAACCAGGAACAGCCTGTGCCTCAGAAAGTGCCCCTGCCATTACTCCCACCAGCAGAGCCAGTACAAGGTCCAGGGAGCCCCACACCCTTGCCAGTTCTTGGTATCAGTCAGCTTTTGAATTAATTCCAGGTTGAGAGGTGTAAAGTGATTTTCAGTGGTATTAATTTGCATTTCTCTGCCTACTAAGGATTTTGAGCACCCCTTCAAGTGCAGGGGACTTCCACAGCTTCCTGCCTGTAAGTTGTTTTTAACCCCTTTTCTATCAGGGTTGTTAAGATTTTTCTTTTGCTTGCAGACATTTCTTGTTCCACATTTTTAATACCTTGTTGATTTATTTCTTTCAAAATCTTCTCTCACTTTGTTACCTATTATCTTAGTCTATGATGATCTTTCTTGACCAAAAGTCCTTCATTTTCTTTCTTTGTTTTTGGCCGTGATATTTGGCTTATGGGATCTTAACTCCCTGACCAGGGATCAAATTCATGCCCCCTGCAGTGGAAATGCAAAGTCCTAACCACTGGACCAACAGGGAAGTCCCCATAGTCCTTCATTTTCATGTCATCAAACTTACCAGCTTTTCTGTGCACCTGAAGTTCTGCTTAAGAAGTCCTACCTTACGGGTCAATCATTAAGGTACTCTCTTATCTTTCTCTACTAACTTCATAGTTTTACCTTTCTCATGTCAGTGTTGAATCAATCTAGAGCTCACATTATTTGTATATTAGATAGAAATTTGATTTTATTTTGCTTGATACCCTTACAATTTCCACAGTACTATCAACTAAACAATCTGCTCTTTCCTTTTTTTTTTTAAATTTTATTTTATTTTTAAACTTTACATAATTGTATTAGTTTTGCCAAATATCAAAATGAATCCGCCACAGGTATACATGTGTAATCTGCTCTTTCCTAATTGGTTTTCTCTAACAATGGGACTGAGCACACACAGAGAAAGAAAGAAAGAAAAAAAAAAAGAATTCCCATATAGACCCAGGTTTTACTCAGGGCTGTCTATTCTGTCCCTTTTGATTCATTTTCTATTTTTGTGCTTCAGTTCAGTTCAGTTCAGTCACTCAGTTGTGTCCGACTCTTTGCAGCCCCATGGACTGTAGCAGGCTTGCCTGTCCATCACCAACTCCTGGAGCTTGTTTTAAACTCATGTCCATCAAGTTGGTGATGCCATCCAACCATCCCATCCTCTGCTGTTCCCTTCTCCTCCTGCCCTCAGTCTTTCCTAGAAAAGAATGTCAGCTCTTCACATCAGGTGGCCAAAGTATTGGAGCTTCAGCTTCAGCATCAGTTCTTCCAACGAATATTCAGGACTAATTTCCTTTAGGATTGACTGATTTGATCTCCTTGCAATCCAACGGACTCTCAAGAGTCTTCTCCAGCACCATAGTTCAAAAGCATAAGTTCTTTGGCACTCAACTTTTTTTAGGGTCCAACACTCACATCCATACATGACTACTGGAAAAACATTACTTTTGACATCAGCAAAGTGATATCTTTGCTTTTTGGTCATAGCTTTTCTAAAGAGACAAGTATCCTTTAACTTCATGGCTGCAGTCACCATCTACAGTGATTTTGGAGACCAGGAAAATAAAGTCTGTCACTGTTTCCATTGTTTCCCCATTTATTTGCCATGAAGTGATGGGACCAGATGCCATTATCTCAGTTTTTTGAATGTTGAGTTTTAAGCCAACTTTTCCACTCTCCTTTTTCACTTTGAGAGGCTCTGTAGTTCCTCTTCACTTTCTGACATAAGGATGGTGTCATCTGCATATCTGAGGTTATTGATATTTTTCCCGGCAATCTTGATTCCAGCTTGTGCTTCATCCAGCCCAGCATTTCTCACGATGTACTCTGCATATGAGTTAAATAAGCAGGGTGACAATATGTAGCTTTGACATACTCCCTTCTCAATTTGGAACCAGTCTGTTGTTCCATGTCCAGTTCTAACTGTTGCTTCTTGACCTGCATACAGATTTCTCAGGAGGCAGGTCAGGTGTTTGGTATTCCCATCTCTTGAAGAATTTTCCACAGTTTGTTGTGATCCAAACAGCTTTGGCATGGTCAATAAAGCAGAAGTTGATGTTTTTCTGCAACTCTCTTGCTTTTTCTATGATCCAGCAGATGTTGGCTATTTGATCTCTGGTTCCTCTGCCTTTCCAGCTTGAACATCTGGAAGTTCTTGGTTCAGGTACTGTTGAAGCCTTACTTGAAGAATTTTGAGCATTAGTTTGCTAGTGTGTGAGATGAGTGCAATTTGTAGTAGTCTGAACATTCTTTGGCATTGTCTTTCTTTGGGATTGGAATGAAAACTGACTTTTTCCAGTCCTGTGGCCACTACTGAGTTTTCCAAATTTGCTGGCATATTGGGTGCAGCACTTTCAAAGCATCATCTTTTAAGATTTAAAAGATCTCAACTGGAATTCCATCACCTCCATTAGCTTTGTTCTTAGTCATGCTTTCTAAGACCCACTTGACTTCCCATTCTAGGATGTCTGGCTCTAGGTGAGTGATCACACCATTGTGATTATCTGGGTCATTAAGATCTTTTTTGTATAGTTCTTCTGTGTATTCTTGTCACCTCTTCTTAATATCTTCTGCTTCTGTTAGGTCCATACTGTTTCTGTCCGTTATTGTGCCCATCTTTGCATGAAATCTCTCCTTGCTATTCTTTGGCACTCTGCATTCAGATGGGTATATCTTTCCTTTTCTCTTTTGCCTTTCACTTCTCTTCTTTTCTCAGCTATTTGTAAGGCCTCCTCTGACAACCATTTTGCCTTTTTGCATTTCTTTTTCTTGGGGATCACTGCCTCCTGCACCTCAATGTGATGAACCTTGGGCCATAGTTCTTCAGGCACTCTATCAGATCTAATCCTTTGAATCTATTTGTCACTTCCTCTTTATGATGTAAGGGATTTGATTTAGGTCATACCTGAATGGTATAGTGGTTTTCCCTAATTTCTTCAATTTAAGTCTGAATTTGGCAATAAGGAGTTCATTATCTGAGCCACAGTCAGCTTCTGGATTTGTTTTTGCTGACTGTATGGATCTTCTCCATCTTTGGCTGCAAAGAATGTAATCAATCTGCTTTTGGTATTGCCCATCTGGTGACATCCATGCATAGAGTTGTCTCTTGTGTTGTTGGAAGAGGGTGTTTGCTATGACCAGTGTGTTCTCTTGGTAAAACTATTTTGTACTCCGAGACCAAACCTACCTGTTACTCCAGGTATTTCTTGACTTCCTGCTTTTGCATTCTGGTCCCCTATGATGGTGTTAGTTCTAGAAGGTCTTGTAGGTCATCATAGAACCATTCAACTTCAGCTTCTTTGGCATTTGTGGTTGGGGCATACACTTGGATTACTGTGATATTGAATGGCTTGCCTTGGAAACGAACAGAGATCATTCTGTCATTTTTGAGACTGCACCCAAGTACTGAATTTCAGACTCTTTCATTGACTATGATGGCTACTCCATTTCTTCTAAAGGATTCTTGCCCACAGTAGTGGATATAATGGTCATCTGAGTTAAATCCACCCATTTCATTCCATTTTAGTTCACTGATTCCTAGAATGTGTATTTCACTCTTGCCGTCTCCTGTTTGACCATTTCCAATTTACCTTGATTCATGGAGCTAACGTTCCAGGTTCCTATGCAATATTGTTCTTTACAGCATTGGACTTTACTTCTACCACCAGTCATATCCACAACTGGGTGTTGTTTTTGCTTTGGCTCCACCTCTTCATTCTTTCTGGAGTTATTTCTCCACTGATCTCCAGTAGCTTATTGGGCACCTACTGACCAGAGGAGTTTATCTTTCAGTGTCCTATCTTTTTGTGTTTTCATAATGTTCATGGGGTTCTCAAGGCAAGAATACTGAAGTGGTTTGCCATTCCCTTCTCCAGTGGGCCGACCACATTTTGTCAGATCTCTCCACCATGACCTGTCCATCTTGGGTGCCTATGGCACACTTTTTTATTGCTCTAACTTTGAGGTATGTCTTTGTATTTACTTGGCCAAGCCCACTATTTTACTGATTTTTCAAAGTTGACTTAGCATTTACAAACCTTTATTCCTCCATATAATCTTCAAATGGTTGTTGAGATTCCACCTGGCTGGAGTTTTCATTCACTTTGCATGCATTTACAGGTTAAGGCAAGGAGAAAGACACTTTCCCCCCCCCCTAGTGTTTTCCTATCTGAGTTATCTTTCATGGCTTCTTGACCCCTTCACACCCAGTGATAAAGTAGAGAGTGAAGCCTGAGGGCATTCCTGCCCCAGAAGGGAGCATGGCTCTCTTGGTCTGAATAATCCATCAGAATGGGTTTCCAGAGGCCCCAAAGGGAAATTTGGATGCTGTTTTCTCCCAGGATCCCTGTCTCCATCTGAGGGAGGTGGGGGTTGGAGGTATGTTACAGAAAGCTCGGCTTCTCTGTACATCAGTGTTGAATCAAATTCTTGGAGACAGACTTTTGGGTGTAGTAGAAAAGGAGAATCTAGACAGCATATTAAAAAACAGAGACATTACTGTGCCGACCAAGGTCTGTCTAGTGATCGATGCAAAGAAATAGAGGAAAACAATGGAATGGGAAAGACTAGAGATCTCTTCAAGAAAATTAGAGATACCAAGGGAACATTTCATGCAAAGATGGGCTTGATAAAAGACAGAAATGGTATGGACCCAACAGAAGCAGAAGATATTAAGAAGAGGTGGCAAGAATACACAGAAGCACTGTACAAAAAAGATCTTCACGACCCAGATAATCACGATGGTGTGATCATTGACCTAGAGCCAGACATCCTGGAATGTGAAGTCAAGTGGGCCTTAGAAAGCATCACTACGAACAAAGCTAGTGGAGGTGATGGAATTCCAGTTGAGCTATTTCAAATCCTGAAAGATGATGTTGTGAAAGTGCTGCACTCAATATGCCAGCAAATTTGGAAAACTCAGCAGTGGCCACAGGACTGGCAAAGGTCAGTTTTCATTCCAACCCCAAAGAAAGTGAATGCCAAAGAATGCTCATACTACCACACAATTGCACTCATCTCACACGCTAGTAAAGTAATGCTCAAAATTCTCCAAGCCAGGCTTCAGCAATACGTGAACCGTGAACTTCCTGATGTTCAAGCGGGTTTTAGAAAAGGCAGAGGAACCAGAGATCAAATTGCCAACATCTGCTGGATCATTGAAAAAGCAAGAGAGTTCCAGAAAAACATCTATTTCTGCTTTATTGACTATGCCAAAGCCTTTGACTGTGTGGATCACAATAAACTGTGGAAAATTCTGAAAGAGATGGGAATACCAGACCACCTGACCTGCCTCTTGAGAAATTTGTATGCAGGTCAGGAAGCAACAGTTAGAACTGGACATGGAACAACAGACTGATTCCAAATAGGAAAAGGAGTACGTCAAGACTGTATATTGTCACCCTGCTTATTTAACTTATACGCAGAGTACATCATGAGAAATGCTGGGCTGGAAGAAGCACAAGCTGCAATCAAGATTGCTGGGAGAAATATCAGTCACCTCAGATATGCAGATGACACCACCCTTATGGCAGAAAGTGAAGAGGAACTAAAAAGCCTCTTGATGGAGGTGAAAGAGGAGAGTGAAAAAGTTGGCTTAAAGCTCCACATTCAGAAAACGAAGATCATGGCATCTGGTCCTATCACTGCATGGGAAATAGATGTGGAAACAGTGCCAGACTTTATTTTTTGGGGGCTGCAAAATACTGCAGATGGTGATTGCAGCCATGAAATTAAAAGACACTTACTCCTTGGAAGAAAAATTATGATCAACCTAGATAGCATATTGAAAAGCAGAGACATTACTTTGCCATCACAGGTCCATCTAGTCAAGGCTATGATTTTTCCAGTATGTATGGCTGTGAGAGTTGGACTGTGAAGGAAGCTGAGAGCCGAAGAATTGATGCTTTTGAACTGTGGTGTTGGGGAAGACTCTTGAGAGTCCCTTGGACTGCAAGGAGATCCAACCAGTCCATTCTGAAGGAGATCAGCCCTAGGATTTCTTTGGAGGGAATGATGCTGAAGCTGAAACTCCAGTACTTTGGCCACCTCATGCGAAGAGTTGACTCATTGGAAAAGACTCTGATGCTGGGAGGGATTGGGGGGCAGAAGGAGAAGGGGATGACAGAGGATGAGATGGCTGGATGGCATCACTGACTCGATGGACGTGAGTCTGAGTGAATTCCGGGAGTTGGTGATGGACAGGGAGGCCTGGCGTGCTGCGATTCATGGGGTCGCAGAAAGTTGGACACGACTGAGCGACTGAACTGAACTGAACTGAGTCAAAGCTATCATTTTTCCAGTGGTCGTGTGTAGATGTGAAAGCTGAATCATAAAGAAAACTGAGTGCCAATGAATTAATGCTTTTGAACTGTGGCATTGGAGAAGACTCTTGAGAGTGCCTTGCACTCAATCAATCCTAAAGGAGATCAGTCCTGAATATTCATTGGAAGGACTGATGCTGAAACTGAAGCTCCAATACTTTGGCCATCTGATATGAAAAGATGACTCATTAGAAAAGACCCTAATGCTTGGACATGACTGAGCAACTGAACTGAACTGAACTGATTACTTTGGCAGAGCAAGAGGGAAACAGTGGGCTTCTGCCTCAAAAAACTGTGTCCCAACCTGGGAGTATCTGATGAAGGGTTTTATAATGAAGATTCAAATGTGGGGTCACTAAGATTTGAACAGGGTCTCAGGCGGTTGGTCTCCTAATTTTGATGAGTTCTATGGTTCCTTTAATCTCATCTCAGATGGTTTCTTGGCTGCTCCTCCCTTGATTGTTGTTGCTGTTCAGTCACTATGTCATGTCCGACTCTGAAACTCCATGGACTGCGGCAAGCCATGCTCCCCTGTCCTTCACTACCTCCTGGAGTTTGCACACATTTATGTCCAATGAGTCAGTGACGCTATCCAACCATCTCATCTTCTGTTGCCCTCTTTTCCTCCTGCCCTTAATCTTTCCCAGCCTCAGGATGTTTTCCAGTGAGTCAGCTCTTCACATCAGGTAGCCAAAGTATTGGAGCCTCAACTGTTTAAATCTGCCCTTTGGAATTCAGGGAAGGTCATGGAGGCTGGAGTCTTGCCAAATGAAATGGGGAACAAAAAAGAGACCTACGTGCCTGGGAGCCCCACAGGACCCTGCTCGGTTTCAAGTGGAGGGGACTTGGATCCTGTTCCTCTTTCACCTCCAACATCCTCAGCCTCATAACGGCTTGTGTTCTCCGTGTGTCTCTCAGCTCATTGATGTCAGTCACCGCCAGGTGCCTTGGAACCCCAAGTCATTCCTGTCTCCCTCATTCTGAGCACCCTACAGAAGACAAGTAAAACTTTGGACCCAAAACACACAAACAACACAGAAGAATGAGGAAAAGCAGGTGATTCAGTGATGACCCTTGAAAAATGAGAATAGCCTGGAAAGAGTTAACTGTTTTCATGGCCTTGAGCCTGGCAGCATGCCAAGACCCATGGAAAAGACAAAACTCCTGTAAAAATCTTGATTCTTTCTTTCCTGAATAGTCAGAGAACAGAGGCAGGTGAAATCACAGGCACTGGTGAGTGATGGGTGATCTTGGGAAGGAAGGGACCAGAGGGAGGGTGTCCCCAGTTCTCAGCAGAAGCTTCACCATCCTGCCTGATCCCTGAACCGACCAGAGAGGGATAGAGCCCAGCTAAGGGAAAGGACATCAGCTGAGGAAATCAGCACCTGCTGGAGACAGAGTGCAGTCTGAGTCCAAAGCCATGAATTACCTCTCCTCAGACAGCCATCCACATCCATCAGAGGACTCAGTCTCCAAAACACAAGGCTAACAATGTCCAGGATATCATACACAGCCCTTTGTTTGTTTTGAATGTTTATTTATTTGGCTGCATCAGATCTTAGCTGTGGCAAGCAGGGTCCTCCTTGCGTCATGCAGGATCTTTCACTGCAGCTCATAGACTCTCTTGTTGAAGTGCTTGGGCTCAATAGTTGTGGTGCATGGGCTTAGATGCACTCTGGCAAGTGAGATCTTAGTTCTCTAACTGAGGATTGAACCCATGTCTGTCCACTGTATTGTAAGGTACACTCTCAACCACTGGACCACTAGGGAAGTCCTGACACGCAATCTTTTGGAGTTTATTTCCTTGGCTCTATTTTCACACACTCCTCCCCATAACACCTAAGTTTTTATGAGATTATTTAAAATTTCTGGATGTCACTATTTTGCCAAGATTTTCCTTTATATAAGTGATTCTCAGTGTCAGGACCACATTTCTGTCCCCTGGGACGCCTCCCCCCCCCCCCCCCCCCAAGAGATTCCCAGTCAGTCCTTCTTGACAGCAGCCCCAGCATCTCCTGGTACTAACACCTCCCGTGGTGCTTCTGCTGTGCATCTCGGGCCAGAGTATCCCCTCTTCCCAGTTCCTGGGGTCCTGCCCCACCTAGCTCAACCACTGCTCCCAGAGAAGGCCCCTGTTCTGGTCCCTGACCACTGCTGAGACCAAAAAATTCTCTTTAGATTCAGGGCACTTGTCAAGATTTCTGACTAAAAATGAATGTACAATACTAAATGTGTCCACCAGACATGCTAGTGTATAGGGAAAAAGCAAAGTGATGTTCCTTTTCCAGTAAAGAAAGTAGTGCAGTCACCTGAGTCACTTTGCTGGCCTCTCCCAGCCCTTGCTGAAGTTCTTCTGCTCAGCCTCTCCCAACACCAAAAGGGAAAGGTGATCAGGAGAGATGACAGGTGACTGTCAGGCTACCAATGAGAGCCTCTCTTGAGACTGAAGAAAAAGAACGTACTTGGTCAGACAGAGGTGAGGCCATATCTGTAAGGTCGAGTAGCCCCGGGGCTGGTAACTGTTGGGAGCTCAGTGTGTGGTGGTAAACCAACACTGAGGCTGGGGAGCAAAGTGAGGAAAGGAGCATAGGCCAAAATCCCTGGGGCCGCAGAAAGGGAGTGGCTCCTGACAACTCCTCAGCTCCTGGGACGGCCAGTCACATTCCTAATCCATTTTTTCACTGGATCTGATGTTCCTTCCAACCAAACCGGTCCTGCCCAATACAAGTAAAAAAAAAAAAACTCTGAAAACAGTAAATGCTGTTTACAATGCTTAGAATCATATAATGAATGTAAATGTTCTATTCCTTTTAAAAGCTGATTTTTATGGTAAGTATTTTTTTTTAAATTTTATTTTATTTTTAAACTTTACATAATTGTGTTAGTTTTGCCAAATATCAAAATGAATCCGCCACAGGTATACATGTGTTGCCCATCCTGAACCCTCCTCCCTCCTCCCTCCCCATACCCTCCCTCTGGGTCGTCCCAGTGCACTAGCCCCAAGCATCCAGTATCGTGCATCGAACCTGGACTGGCAACTCGTTTCACACATGATATCATACATGTTTCAATGCCATTCTCCCAAATCTTCCCACCCTCTCCCTCTCCCACAGAGTCCATAAGACTGTTCTATACATCAGTGTCTCTTTTGCTGTCTCGTACACAGGGCTATTGTTACCATCTTTCTAAATTCCATATATATGCGTTATTATACTCTATTGGTGTTTCTATTTCTGGCTTACTTCACTCTGTATAATAGGCTCCAGTTTCATCCACCTCATTAGAACTGGTGCAAATGTATTCTTTTTAATGGCTGAGTAATACTCCATTGTGTATATGTACCATAGCTTTCTTATCCATTCATCTGCTGACGGACATCCAGGTTGCTTCCATGTCCTGGCTATTATAAACAGTGCTGCGATGAACATTGGGGTACACGTGTCTCTTTCCCTTCTGGTTTTCTCAGTGTGTATGCCCAGCAGTGGGATTGCTGGGTCATAAGGCAGTTCTATTTCCAGTTTTTTAAGGAATCTCCACACTGTTCTCCATAGTGGTTGTACTAGTTTGCATTCCCACCAACAGTGTAAGAGGGTTCCCTTTTCTCCACACCCTCTCCAGCACTTATTACTTGTAGACTTTTGGATCGCAGCCATTCTGACTGGTGGTAAGTATTTTTAAACATACATTCCTGCTGATTTAAAAAGATGTATCACTTTTGAGTTTTTTCTTTGGTTGAGTTAGGGATCATAATATGACTTAATTTGTCATAAGCCACTTCAAACTAATATTAACTTAATTCTAGTAAAATGTAGAAATTTGTCCCCTTCTCCTTAAAAAAATTTTTTTTTTTGGTCTGCACTGGGCCTTAGTTGTAGCAAGTGGGACTTTGATCTTTGTAGAGGCTTCCTAGGTGGCTCAGTGGTAAAGAATCTGCCTGCCAATGCAGGAGCTACAGGAGATGTGGGCTTAATTCCTTGGTTGGGAAGATACCCTGAAGAAGAAAATGGCAACCCACTCCAGTATTCTTGCCTGGGAAATCCCATGCACAGAGGAGCCTGGAGGGCTATGGTCCATGGGGTTGCAAAGAGTTGGACATGACTGATCATGTACACACACACACAGACACACACATACACACACACACACACAGGAATCTTTAGGTCCTTCATGCAGGATCTAGTTTCCTGACCAGAGATTGAACCCAGGCACCATGTGTGTCCCTGCCTTCTTTTTTTTAATCCCTCTTCTAATTGTCTCAGATGCTAAAGCGTCTGCCTGCAATTCAGGAGACCTGGGTTTGATCCCTGGGTTGGGAAGATTCCCTGGAGAAGGAAATGGCAACCCACTTCAGTATTTCTGCCTGGGAATTTCCATGAACAGAGGAACCTGGTGGGCTACAGTCCATGGGGTCACAAAGAGTCGGACACAACTGAGTGACTTTACTTTCACTTCCAATTGTACTGTTGTTGTCTTATACATTAAATTTATAGAAGTTAGAAATCCAACAATACAATGTTAGAGTGATGGTTTTGTAGAGTCTGTGTCTATTGAAGAAGTTAAGAGGCTAAATAAGAAAAAATATGTTTATAGACTTTAAGCTCCATATTTACCATTTTGTGAGCTATTAATTTCTTTCCCTGGATTGTTTACCAGCTGGTGCCATTTTCTTTCAGCCTGAGGAACTTCCTTTAGTATTTCCTGTAATGTAGTCTGCTAGCAATGGATTCTTTGTTCATCTGGAAATATCTTTATTTTACTTTCATTTTCGAAGAAGACATTTGTTGGATATAGAATTCTCTGCCCCCCACCAGTTTTACTGAGATACAGTTTACATCTAACAGTTGTATTAGTTTTAGTTGTGCATGCTGATTTGATGTGTGTATATATTGCAAAATGGTTACTGCAATAGTTAGAATTCTTGATTGATAGGTTTTTTTTTTTTTTTTTTGTTTTAAGTACATTGAATATGTCATTCTCCAGCTTTCTGGCTTTCTCTTGTTAGATGAAGATGCCCATCAATCATGTTGATGCTCTTCTGTTCATGAATTATTTTTCTCTTTTTTAAATTATTTTCTTTTTTAAAAAAATTTATTCTTGCACTGGGTCTTCCTTGCTGTGCTGGGGCTTTCTCTAGTCGCAGCATGTGGGAGTTACTCTTCGTTGTGGTGCATGGGCTTCTCTTGTTACTGAGCACAGTTTCTAGGTGCTCTGGCTTCAGAAATTGCAGCCTAGGGACTCAGTAGTTTTGCTGTGTGGCTCTAGGGTGCATGGGCTTCAGTAGTTGTGGCATACAGGCTCAGTGGTTGTGGCACACGGACTTAATTGCTCCGTGGCATGTAGATTCTTCCCAGACCTGGGATCGAATCCGTGTCCCCTGCATTGGCAGGTGGATTTCTATCCACTGCACTACCATAGATGTCCTCTCTTGATACTTTCAAGATTTTCTCTTTGCCTTTCTACAATTCAACTATGCAGTATTTGAATTTATCCTACTTAGTATTCATCAGACTTCTTGCATATGTAGATGTTGTTGATTGAATATTTGTTGAATATTCACTGAATTCATATATTGAAATCTAATTTCCTATGTGATGGTATTTGGAGGTGGGGCTTTTGGGAGGTAATTAGGTGACTGATGCCTTCATCAGAAGAGGCCAGAGCACTAGCTTTCCCTTTTTCTGCCACCTGAGGATACAACAGGAAGTTTTATCTCATCAGAACCCAGTGGTGCTGGAGCCCTGATTTGGATGCCATGTTCCAGAATTGTGAAAAATAAATGCATGATAATAAGTTGCCCAGTTCATAGTAATTGATTCAGCACACTGAATTAAGATGGTAAATTAATGCTTTTCTCATAAATTCTGGAAAATTTTGATTGTTGTTCCTTCAATTTTTTTCTACTTCTCCTTCCTGTTTTTTTTTTTTTTTTTTTTTTTAACCCTTTCTGTGATTCTCACTGAGTGTAGATGTTATGCTTGATGGTTACTCACAGGTCTCTGAGGCTCTGTTAATTTTTACTTAATATTTTTTCTCTCTATTCTTCGTATTGGAAATTTCTATTCCTCTATCTTCAAGTCCACAGAAACTTTTTCTTCCATCTCAAATCTGTTATTGAGTCCTCTTGGTGAAAGTTTCATTTCGGTTATTGGATTTTTCACCTCCAGAACTTCTTTGTTGTTTTTTATTTATAATTTCTACTTCTTATTGAAAATATCCATTTGTTGATTCATTGTCATAATTTCCTTTAAATTTTTACACCTGGTTTTCTTTAGTTCCTTGATTTATTTATAATAGCTACTTTTGAGTCTTTGTCAGCTAAACACAGCCACCACCACCACTAATGAGTAGCTATAAAAAACAAAAAAAGACAACGGATCAAGTCCCTTGGGATCAAAAAACAAAAAAGTAATAGAACATTTAATTCTTTGGGCATCCCTGGTGGCTCAGATGGTAAAGAATCTGACTGCAATGCAGATTCCTGTGGAGACCTGGGTTTGATCCCTGGGTCAGGAAGATCCCCTGGAGAAGGGAATGGCTACCCACTCCAGTATTCTTGCCTGGAGAATTCCAAGGAAAGAGGAGCCTGATGGGCTAGAGTCCATTGGGTCGCAAAGAGCTGGATACTACTGAGTGACTAGCACCATCCCCAGTGACAGCTTTTATTAAATATTTTTCTTCTGGAGTATGGGTCACTGTTTTATTTACTTTTTGTAATTTTGTGTTGAAAACTTGACTTCTGAGATTGCATATTGTATCAACTCTGAATTCTGATTTTCTCCCTAAACGTTTTTATTGGTCTTTTTTCCTTGTTTCTTTGTTTATGACGTATTTGGGCTAACTCTGCGAATCAACTCCTGGTCCCCCTGCCTTGTGGCATCCAGCTGTTATTGAATATACCTTCCTTAAAAAAATTTATTTTTTGGTTTTGTTTTAAAGCCCAGCTTCCTAGGGCTCACCTCTCCGTCTATACAACTTAGTAGTCAGCCAATGAAGTTGCACAAATACTGAACTATATTCATGGTAGAGTGGGTCTTGTCTGAACACAGGGATTCTGTCTCTAAAACTGTGTGTGTGTGTGTGTGTGTCCAACTCTGTGCCACCCTATGGACTGCAGCCCACAAATCTCCTCTGTCCATGGGATTCTCTAGGCAAGAATACTGTGCTGTGCTGTAGTTCAAATGTGAGGGAAAAAAGTGGTAGTGAGGGCCAAAGTAGGAAATGGACCAACAAGGCACACATTTAAAAAACTTATTGACATATATAGGTCGGTTTTCATTCCAACCCCAAAGAAAGGCAATGCCAAAGAATGCTCAAACTACTGCATAATTTCACTCATCTCACACGCTAGCAAAGTAATGCTCAAAATTCTACAAGCCAGGCTTCAGCAGTACATGAAGCAAGAACTTTCAGATGTTCAAGCTGGATTTAGAAAAGGCAGAGGAGCCAGAGATCAAACTGCCAACATCTGTTGGATCATGGAAAAAGCAAGAGAGTTCCAAAAAAGCATTGATTTCTGCTTTATTGACTATGCCAAAGCCTTTGACTGTGTGGATCACAACAAACTGGAAAATTCTTCAAGAGATGGGAATCTCAAACCACTTTATCTCCCTCCTGAGAAATCTGTATGCAGGTCAAGAAGCAACAGTTAGAACTGGACATGGAACAACAGATTGGTTCCAAATAGGAAAAGGAGTACATCAAGGCTGTATATTACCACCCTGCTTATTTAACTTTTATGCAGAGTACATCATGAGAAATGCTGGGCTGGATGAAGCACAAGCTGGAATAAAGATTGCTGGGAGAAATATCAATAAACTCAGACACCACCCTTATGGCAGAAAGTGAAGAGGAACTAAAGAGCCTCTCGATGAAAGTGAAAGAGGAGAGTGGAAAAGTTGGCTTAAAACTCAATATTCCAAAAACTGAGATCATGGCATCAGGTCCCATCACTTCATGGGAAATAGAAGGGGAACAATGGAAACAGTGAGAGACTTTATTTTTTGGGGCTCCCAAATCACTGCAGTTGGTGACTACAGCCATGAAATTAAAAGATGCTTGCTTCTTGGAAGAAAAGCTACGGCCAACCTAGACAGCATATTAAAAAACAGAGACATTACTTTGCCAACAAAGGTCTATCTAGTCAAAGCTTTGGTTTTTCCAGTGGTCATGTACAGATGTGAGAGTTGGACTATAAAGAAAGCTGAACACCAAAGAATTGATGCTTTTGAATTGTGGTGTTGGAGAAGAATCTTGAGAGTCCCTTGGATTACAAGGAAATCCAACCAGTCCATCCTAAAGGAAACCAGTCCTGAATATTCATTGGAAGGACTGATGCTGAAGCTGAAACTCCAGTACTCTGGCCACCTGATGCAAAAAGCTGACTCATTTGAAAAGACCCTGATGCTGGGAAAGATTGAAGGTGGGAGTAGAAGGTGACGATAGAGGATGAGATGGTTGGATGGCATCACCAACTCAGTGGACATGAGTTTGAGTAAACTCGGAAGTTGGTGATGGACAGGGAGGCCTGGCATGCTGCAGTGCATGGGGTTACAAAGATTTGGACATGACTGAGTGACTGAACTGAACTGAACGTACTTCAGAAAAGAGACTTTTCTGTGTTCCCAGCTCAACAAATTTTCATAGAGCACACCTATGTATGAGAACTCAGATTAAGATTCAGAACATAACCAGAACCCCAGGTATTCCCCTAAGACCCCTTCCATTCACTCCCATGCCACCAGAATGACCACTCTCCTGACCTCTAACACTGGAGATTAATATTGCCTGCTTTTTA
This sequence comes from Bubalus bubalis, assembly GCF_019923935.1. Taxonomy (NCBI): domain Eukaryota; kingdom Metazoa; phylum Chordata; class Mammalia; order Artiodactyla; family Bovidae; genus Bubalus; species Bubalus bubalis. The sequence goes on from NC_059157.1 coordinate 184,593,457, forward strand.
ATTTTGTGTCATTAGAACTTACTGTAGGTCATCTTTGCTGTCTGGCTTTTCTCAACATTATGTTTGTGAGGTTTCATCTACATTTCTGCATGTTGTTGTAGATAGTTCATTCCTCTTGCTGTATGGACCTTCATTGCTTAAATCTGTTTCAGTTTCCTAAGTACTCAATTTCCTAAGCACTTCCAAGTTTTACAACAGCAGTATATACGATTTTGCTCCTTGGAACTAAATAATTTGCAGATTTTGATAACAGGTACATCAAAATATGCTCCATGTCACTAATTATCAGGGAAATGCAAATCAAGACCAGAATGGCCATTATCAAGAAGACAAATCAATAACAATGTTATCAATAACAATTGTTAGCAAGGATGCGTAGAAAAGGGATTGGTTAGGACTTCCCTTGTGGTCCAGTGGTTAGGACTTTGCCTTCCAATGCAGGGATTGTGGGTTCAACCCCCGGTCAGGGAACTAAGATCCCACATGCCTCAGGGCTGAGAAACCAAAACATAAAGCAGAAGTGCTATTGTAACACATTTAAGAAAGACTTTAAAAATGGTCCACATCAAAAAATCTTAAAAAAAAAAAGGAAAGAAAAGGGAATCCTTGTGCACTTTGATGGTAATGTAAATTGGTGAAGCCACTATGGAAAACAGTACGTCAATTCTTCAAAAAATTAAAAATAAAACTCTCATATGATCCAGCAATTCCACTCTTGGGTATTTATCAAAAAAAAAAAATGAAAACACTCATTCCAAAAGATATATGCACCACTATGTTCATTGCAATATTATTTACACTGGCAAGATATGGAAGCAAACTAAATGCCCATCAGTGAATGGATAAAGATGAGATATGTGATATATGATATATGATATATATATATATGCCATAAAATGAACTCTTGACATTTTCAACAACATGGATGTATTTAGAGTGTATTATGCTAAGTGAGATAAGTCAGAGATGGACAAATACTGTGTGATTTCACTTGTGTTGGGAATCTAGAAACAAAAGAACAAACATAACACATGAACATAACATAACAAGCAAAACAAGTGAACAAATGTAACAAAACAGAGTTATAGATACAGGGAACAAACAGGTGCTTGCCAGAGCTAGGGGTGAGGTGAGAAGAGAAATAGGTGCTGGAGATTAAGAGGTACAAAATAAATAAACGAGTCACAACCATGAAATGTACAGTGTGGAGAATGCAGTCAATCATTGTGTAATATCTTTGTATGGTGATACATCATAACTAGACTTATTATGGTAATCATTTTTAAATGTGTATGTGTGCAAGTGTATAAAGTCACATCAGTTGTGTTTGATTTTTTGTGACCCTATGGGCCATAGCTCACCATCCTCCTCTGTCCATGGAATTCTCCAGGAAAGAAAACTGGAGTGGGTTGCCATTTCCTTCTCCAGGTGATCTTCCTGACCCAGGGATCAAACCTGCATCTCTTAAGTCTTGTGCATTGACGGGTGGGTTCTTTACCACCTGGGAAGCCCCAAATGTGCATAGAAATATCAAATCACTGTGTTGCATAACAGGAACTAAAATAGTGTTGTAGTTTAATTATACTTTAAAAACAAACAAATGCATAGAAAAAGAGATCAGATTGTAGCAATTAGAGGCAGGGATGAGTTGGAGTGGGGAGAATTGGTTGAAGGTGCTCAAAAGGTACAAACCTAGAGTTGTAAGTAAGTACTAGGGGTGTAATGTCCAACATGACAAATATGACCAACACTGCTGCACGTACAAACAAGAGTGGTTTAGAGAGTAAATCCCAAGAGTTCTCACACAAGAAAAAAAATTCTGTTTCTTTAATTTTGCACCCATATGAGAGGATAAATCTTCACTAAACTTACTGTGATCATCATTTCATGATATACGCAAGTCAAATCATTATGTTATACATCTTAAATTTATACAGTTCTGTATGTAAGTTATCTCCATAAGGCTGGAAGAGAAAAAAAATGCTAAGGAAGACATAGAAAAAATAAATGCATTCTCCTTACAGAGAACATCTCACAGCTCTAATTAGGGATTCAGAGAAAAAGAGTGCACTCGGAATTTGACAAAAGATGAAGATAAGTGGGGAAAATGCTCTTTGAGTGCATTGCTCCAATTTCCTTTCAAGCAATTTCATTCTTTCAGAGTCCCTCCAAAGCTGGGTACCATAGGTGCACACTCTGTAGGGAGAGGAGCTAAAGCAGATAACTTACCTCTCCTCCCAGCACCACTTCTTTGCTCTCTATTTCTATCCTGGAAATGCTGCAGGCCAGGTGGAGACAATGGAGAGGTGCGGGGTGGAGTGAGAAGCAGATGGGGAGAAGAAACCTAAATATTGTGAAAAATAAAGGAATGGTGACTTTGGCTAAATTTACAATTGTTTGAAGTATGACTTATATTTATTGTTTCTAGATATACCCTAAAAATATGTACAGGCTTAAAAAACAATTTATTCATATAGTTATGAGTGAGTGAGTGAAAGTGAGTGAAAGTTGCATCCGGCTCTTTGCGACCCCATGGACTATACAGTCCTTGGAATTCTCCAGGCCAGAATACTGTCCTTTCCCTTCAGAATACTAGCCTTTCCCTTCTCCAGGGGATCTTTCCAACCCAGGGATCAAACTCAGGTCTCCCACATTGCAGGCGGATTCTTTACCAGCTGAGCCACAAGGGAAGCCTAAGAATACTGGAGTGGGTAGCCTATCCCTTTTCCAGAGGATCTTCCTGACTCAGGAATCAAACAGGGGTCTCCTTCACTGCAGGCGCATTCTTTACCAACTGAGCTATCAGGGAAGCCCTGTATATAGTTATAAATATAAAAAAGGAAAAGACTGTGATGCTGGGAAAGATGGAGGGCAAGAGGAGAAAGGGGTGGCAAAGGATAAGATGGTTGGATGGCATCACTGACTCAATGGACATGAGTTTGAGCAAATTCCTGGAGATAGTGAAGGACAGGAAAGTCTGGTGTGCAGCAGTCCATGGAGTTGCAAAGGGTCAGACATGACTTGGCAACTGAACAACAATGACACATATTTATTTATTTTTGACTCTGCTGGATCTTTTTAACTGTGAGTGGGCTTTCCCTAGCTGCAACGAGCAGTGGGGTTACTCTCTATTTGTGGTGTGGGGTTCTCATGTTGTGGAGCATGGGCTCTAGGGCATCTGGGCTTCAGTAGTTATGGTATATGGACTTAGTTACCCCACAGCATGTGGAATCTTCTGGACTAGAGGTTGAACCAATGTCCCCTGCATTGACAGGCGGATTCTTAAACCACTGGACCACCAGGGAAGTCCTCCTACACAGGTTTTAAAACCAATTGATGGCCATGTTTACTTTAATTTCTGGGTGGAAGGTCAGAAGAACTCTCCAGGGTTCTTAGCTGAAGCACATAGAAATAGTCCTTGGGCGAGAGGCTGGCCCATCTGCACAGAGCATCAGTCCACTAACAAAGAAAGCCCTGACTTGAAACTACAGGAAATTGAATTATGAACAGTTCTGGAACCCAGTAAATGAATTATAAAATGACTGTTTTGTGCCCTGAGCCAAACTTCTCTATATTTGGGCAGCTCCCTGGCTCTTGTTGGCATGAGGGTGGGTGGGTTTCCCTCACACTCAGACAGGTTTCTACATTTGCATGGTAACATATGCATTTTGTACATTGATTTAATTCACTTGGCAAGTTTATACAAATCATAACAGAAGCTTTTATATGCTGGCAGAATAAAGAGAACCATAAACTACTGTTTGAGAAATTATACTTTGTGAAATAGCCTTTTTCTTGGAGAAAAAGGCAAAATTAAACAATTAGTAACTTATTGGAATAATGCACAGAAGACAATAGGGTGTTTTTAATTCTGAAATACCCTTGCAGGTTGCAAGCTCAGAGTTGATCATGACTATTTAAGTGGGATGGAAATGGATTTTTAAAATGTGATGAGGCAAACTCTAAAACATTATTGTGAATATTAATACCAAACAGCATTTAATATGCTTTCTTTTATAATTTAGCGGTTTCTTTCTAAGGAGATATGGTTATATACTTTCGAATGGCGTCACTGAAAAACTCTCCCAGTGGCCTGACTCAGCATGGAGATGCTTCTTTTGTTAATGGCTACCTCAGTAACTTAGGAATGATGTGATTCAATAATTCACGTGTTGTTAAATCAAAACATGTGCAGTTATTTACAAGTCTCAGAGCTCTGTTCTCAGAAACAAAATACTTTGGGGATAGATAGAAAAGAAAAACTAGTTCAGAAAATACTGCAAAATAAATCACTGACCCAAGTGTGGGAGCATTTGCGATTTTAGAAGATCCTAAGGGAAGAGTGATATGCAGATGACACCACCCTTATGGCAGAAAGTAAGGAGGAACTAAAAAGCCTCTTGATGATAGTGAAAGAAGCAAGTGAAAAATTTGGCTTAAAGCTCAACATTCAGAAAACGAAGATCATGGCATCTGGTCCCATCACTTCATGGGAAATAGACGGGGAAACAGTGGAAACAGTGTCAGACTTTACTTTTTTGGGCTCCATAATCACTGCAGATGGTGACTGCAGCCATGAAATTAAAAGACACTTACTCCTTGGAAGGAAAGTTATGACTAACCTAGATAGCATATTCAAAAGCAGAGACATTACTTTGCCAACAAAGGTTCGTCTAGTCAAGGCTATGGTTTTTCCTGTGGTCATGTATGGATATCAGAGTTGGACTGTGAAGAAAGCTGAGCACGGAAGAATTGATGCTTTTGAACTGTGGTGTTGGAAAAGACTCTTGAGAGTCCCTTGGACTGCAAGGAGATCCAACCAGTCCATTCTAAAGGAGATCAGTCCAAGGTGTTCATTGGAAGCACTGATGCTGAAGCTGAAACTCCAGTACTTTGGCCACCTCATGCGAAGATTTGACTCATTGGAAAAGACCCTGATGCTGGGAGGGATTGGGGGCAGGAGGAGAAGGGGACGACAGAGGATGAGATGGCTGGATGGCATCACCGACTGGATGGACATGAGTTTGGGTAAACTCTAGGAGTTGGTGATAGACAGGGAGGCCTGGTGTGCTGCGATTCATGGGGTCACAAAGAGTCGGACACGGCTGAGCAGCTGAAATGAACTGAACTGAAGGGAAGAGCAGGGCTGATCTGCTGACCTTCTAAAGCTGCCACTGGATGAAGCTACAAGGTCCACACAGGAACCAGAAAAAACTTATACCTGAGCCCAAAGTCAGAAAGTTTTAATCAAAACATTCCATTTGCCTTTGCCTTACAACCAAGGGAGACTCTGGGGAGGGACTGGGTCCCCCATATCCTCCTACAAAGTTCCTTGGTTCCCTCCAAGCCTCTTTCCCAGTCCCCAAGCACCATCTCCTGTTTCCCCCTTTAACTCCAATGCTACTTCCCACTCACCCCTATAAGCTTATGAAAATGGATGCCTGAGTAGAATGGAAGGAACCACAGTCCTACACCCCATATGCACTCAGTCTCCACTCAGACTTTCAGCTACATTGAAGTACAATATTTAGCACAGTGCCCTGCCCAGAGTAGGAGCTCAATAAATATATAGTGGCACACAGTGGGCAAACCTTGGGTTCCATGTAGCCTCATTCCTATATCCTGGGACACCCTCATCCACACCTACAGTATAGAAGGGATTCTCAGTGACAGTGAATGACCTACACAACCATCTAGTAGGTAAGTTACATCGGTGACCTTGCAGGTGTGAAACGTGGAACCTAAACATCCTGGGTGCCTGGACAAATCTGGCCGGCCCACGTGCAGACTTCCTCTTGTCTGCTGTTAGGGCCCTGGGCTTCCAAACATGGGCATGACAGACTTTGTTTTCCAGAGTGGAACTGTGTAGATGGGCTAAACAAACAGACACTCAACAGCTTCCTCTGCAACCTTCACCTGGCTTAGGGGACTTTGCTGTGCTTTTCCTTTCTTTTTATTTTTTCCTTCTTATAACTCCTGTGTTTGTTTGTTTCTTTTTAAATATTTATTTATTTGGCTGCATTGAATCTTAGTTGTGGTATATGGGGGAATTCTCCTTGCATCATGTGGGATCTTTCATTGTGGTGCAGGGACTCTCTAGTTGTGGTACATGGGGCTCAGTAGTTGTGGATTGTGGGATCTTAGTTCCCAGACCAGGGATTGTCCCCTGCATTGCAAGGCAGATTCTTAAATACTGGACCACCAGGGAAGTCCCTTCCTGTGTTTCTTACTCTCCTGGGAAAGGCTGTTTTTCCATAGATACTCAACCAGCTGGAACACAGATTTCTACAAGAACTGTACACAGACTTTGGAGCCTTGGTTCTTCTCAGCTGATTTTGTTGTTTGATGCTAAAGAGTTGCTTCTTTCAGAATAAAGTGACTTATGGGGCAGAGGCTGGAGGTGGGGGTGCATTATGGGGTGAATTATGTAACCCCCCAAGTCATATGGTGATATCCTGATCCCTAATCCCTCAGAGAGGCTGTTTTTGGAGATGAGTTTTTACCAAGTTAAAATGAGGTTATTATGGTGGCCCCTAAAATCACTGCAGATGGTGATTGCATCCATGAAATTAAAAGATGCTTACTCCTTGGAAGGAAAGTTATGACCAACCTAGATAGCATATTCAAAAGCAGAGACATTACTTTGCCAACAAAGGTCCATCTAGTCAAAGCTATGGTTTTTCCAGTGGTCATGTATGGCTGTGAGAGTTAGACTGTGAAGAAAGCTGAGCGCTGAAGAATTGATGGTTTTGAACTGTGGTGTTGGAGAAGACTCTTGAGAGTCCCATGGACTGCAAGGAGATCTAACCAGTCTATTCTAAAGGAGATCAGTCCTGGGTGTTCTTTGGAAGGACTGATGCTAAAGCTGAAACTCCAATACTTTGGCCACCTGATGCAAAGAGTTGACTCATTGGAAAAGACTCCGATGCTGGGAGAGATTGGGGGCAGGAGGAGAAGGGGACAATAGAGGATGAGATAATTGGATGGCATCACTGACTCGATGGACATGAGTTTGAGTGAACTCCAGAAGTTGGTGATGGACAGGGAGGCCTGACGTGCTGCAATTCATGGGGTTGCAAAGAGTAGGACACGACTGAGCAACTGAACTGAACTGAAATCCAATATGACTGGAGTCCTTATAAACGGGGGAAATTTGGAGACAGACTTGCAGATGGGGATAGGACAATGAAAGCATGAACAGTTCTGTGGACAAGCCAAGGAGAGGCCCTGGAACAGATCTTTTCCTCACAGCCCTCAGAGGGAAACAGCCTTGCCAGCAAACACATCTCCAGGAATGTGGCAACACATTTCTGTTGGATAAGCCACCCAGTCTGGGATACCTTGTTACAGCAGCCCAAGAACATTGAAACAGGGGGACTGACAGATTCAGGACTAGTGAGGAAACCTCGTGGTCAAAACAAGTATGATGGCAAGGAATAGGGATGTGTATGTATGTATCTTGGCTCAGATATAAACAATTCACTTGAAATGCAGGAAGCCCGAGTTTGATCCCTGCATCAGGAAGATCTGTGGGAGAAAGGGATGGCAACCCACTGCAGTATTCTTGCCTGACTAACACTTTCATACTTTCATTTATGTATGTATATGTGCTCCTCTGTTCAATGGATTCTTCATGCAAGAATACTGGAGTGGGTTGTCATGCCCTCCTCCAGGGGATCTTCCCAACCTGGGGACTGAACCCGTATCTCCTGTGGCTCCTGCAGTAGCAGGCAGGTTCTTTACCACTAGAGCCACCTGGGAAGCCCATTTATATGTATAAAATATGTATATGTATACATACATATCTATAATATATACAAGTATATAGACTTGGGACTTTCCAGGTGGCACACTCGTAAAGAATCTGCCTGACAATGCAGGAGACAGGAGCTCAATCCCTGGTTTGGGAAGATCCCCTGGAGAAAGAAATGAAAGCCCACTCCAGTATTCTTGCCTGGGAAATTCCATGGACAAAGGAGCCTGGCGGGCAGAGTCTAATAGATGGGGAAAGAGTGGAAACAGTGTCAGACTTTATTTTGGGGGGCTCCAAAATCACTGCAGATGGTGATTGCATCCATGAGATTAAAAGATGCTTACTCCTTGGAAGGAAAGTTATGACCAACCTAGATAGCATATTCAAAAGCAGAAACATTACTTTGCCAACAAAGGTCCATCTAGTCAAGGCTATGGTTTTTCCAGTAGTCATGTATGGATGTGAGAGTTGGATGGTGAAGAAAGCTGAGTGCCGAAAAATTGATGCTTTTGAACCGTGGTGTTGGAGAAGACTCTTGAGAGTCCCATGGACTGCAAGGAGATCCAACCAGTCCATTCTAAAGGAGATCAGTCCTGGGTGTTCTTTGGAAGGACTGATGCTAAAGCTGAAACGCCAATACTTTGGCCACCTGATGCGAAGAGTTGACTCATTGGAAAAGACTCTGATGCTGGGAGGGATTGGGGCCAGGAGGAAAAGGGGACGACAGAGGATGAGATGGCTGAATCACATCACTGACTCAATGGACTTGAGTTTGAGTGAACTCTGGGAGTTGGTGATGGACAGGGAGGCCTGGCGTGCTGCAATTCATGGGGTTGCAAAGAGTCGGACAGGACTGAGTGACTGAACTGAACTGAACTGAAAGGGACTAAACAACAACAGCAATAGATATGCAGACATATACATGTAAACATTTATATAGTCTCATTTTACTTATGTATGAGGAATGGAGCATCCTTTTAAATGGTAAAATATGCAAGTCTCTCAGTAGGTGTATTTGGCTGGGGTCTCAGCTCCAGCCTCTGTCCTCCAGGGAGGGGGAGTTCAAAGGCAATGTTAGGAGCGGCTGCTTTAGAAGTTCACCTTGGGTGCATGCCCTGAAGGCTGAATGACTTACTTAGAAAGGATTCTTTCAAGTTTGGTTTAGAACATCCTGTTTGCCAAGCATGACCAAGTCTGATGCTTCTGATCTCTGTGCCATGAAACTCCATTTGAATCTTCAGATTCAATAAAGCCTGTCTCAAAGAAATCCTCACACCTTAGGAAGAGACATACAGCATTGTCCACTGTGGTTTGTCTCTGGGCAGTGCTCATGGCCTTCGGCGAACTTGGGGAAGCTCTGGAATGTTTGGATTCTTCCACGGCAAGTGTGTGTACTCTTGACGTTTGTAGAGTAAGTATGGGTAAAATCATGTGCTTCTTCGCTTCCACTCCCAAGTATCCCCTTTATGTTTCTATAATGGAGGTGCCTTTCTATTTTGACATCTATTTCTATTTTTGACATTCCTGTATTAGAAATTTTGAAAGTAATCTCTTTTCATTGGCTACAAACTTCTCTAATTATTTTCTTGGCATCTTTTGTACTTAATCTCTTGCTTCTACACAACTTCCCCTACTTCCTGAATTTTTCTATTCTTTTTATTTTAAAAAGATGTTAAAGTTTAGCAGTCTGATGTTGTTGTTCAGTGGCTAAGTCGTGTTCAACTTTTTGCAACCCCATGGACTGCAGCATGCCAGGCTTCCCTGTCCTTCACTATCTCCTCAGGTTTGCTCAAACTCTTGTTCATTGAGTCAGTGATATTAGCTATCTAACCATCTCATTCTCTGCCACTCTCTTCTCCTTTTGCCTTCAATCTTTCCCAGCATCAGGGTCTTTTTAGATGAGTCGATTTTATGTATCAGGTGGCCAAAGTATTGGAGCTTCAACTTCAACATCAGTCCTTCCAATGAATATTCAACCCCTAAAGGGTTGATTTCCTTTAGGATTGACAGGTTTGATCTCCATGCTGTCCAAGGGACTCTCTGAGTCTTCTCTAGCACCACAATTGAAAAGCACCAATTCTTCAGTGCTCAGCCTTCTGTATGATCCAACTTTCACATCCGTACATGACTACTGGAAAAGCCATAGTTTTGACTATTTAGATCTTTGTTGGCAAAATGATGTCTTTGATTTTTAATATGCTGTCTAGATTTGTCACAGCTTTCCTTCCAAGGAGCAAGTGTCTTTTAATCCCATAGTTGTGCTCACTGCCTACAGTGATTTTGGAGCCCAAGAAAATAAAAATCTGTCGCTGCTTCCATGTTTCTCCATCTATTTGTCATGAAGTGATGGGACTGGATGCTGTGATCTTTGTATCAATGATCTGATACAGAATCTTAAAAGGGATATTTACCCATGAGAATAGAAGATTTGAAAAAATAAGATGACTTAGAATTCACAAATAATACTAAAGGAAAAGGCATCTAGAGAAGATGGAAAGCTGTATAAAAAGGTCTTTGAGCTCAGCTTTATGAAATAATGTAAAAAGACAGAGAGGGAGGGGCTCTATATAAATAGAATAAAATTCTTTGGTAGTGACCTGTAAGAAGAGGATCAGGTGACTGAGAAATGTAAGTACCTTTCCCTGAGGAAGATGCTTTTGTGCATGAGATAGAAGGAAGCCAACAGACTCATTATGGTCCTCCAAAGAGGGTCTTCTGGTTTGAAAAATTAAAATAATATAAAAAGAGAGGTAGACTGAGGGCCTGATGTAAAGAGCCAACTCATTGGAAAAGACCCTGATGCTGGGAAAGATTGGAGGCAGGAGAAGGGGACAACAAAGGATGAGAAGGTTAGATGGCATTATTGTAGCCACGCGTTCCGGGAAACAAACTCACTAGAAGGACAATGCAGATAGTGGAGTGCAGTTTATTACACCGGCAGGCCCAAGGCAGAGTCTCCTCTTAGCCAAGGACCCTGACCAGTTTTTGTGAAAACTTTATATACCCTAAGTGTACGTGCTCAAACCCACCTCCCCAAATTCTATGAAACTAGTCTGAACAAAGGAAAAGAAAGATACAATCAAAGTTAACCCGTGATCGTATGCCTTAAGCCTAGGTAGTTAACAGTGGACAACTATTAATAGGCCTGTGGCCATACCCCAATAAGCATAGTAGAATTTATGATTCTATTCAGTTTCACAGATAATTAGGGTATTCTTTTAGGCAATGGAGTATCTAGGTACAAGCCCTGGGGCTCTTCCTTCCAGGGACCTGGTTTCCCAGTTGGTATGTTGTTTACACAGATACCAGGCATATAACTCAAAGTCCACAGTCTGGCCCAAGATGGAGTCCTGCTTTCAAGATGGAGCCTGTTCTGTTTCCTCCTTCAACTTCACCTGCTCAATGGACATGAATTTGAGCAAACTCCAGGAGATAGCAGAGGACAGAGGAGCATGGTATGCTGCAGTCCAGGGGGTCACAAAGAGTCAGATACAACTTAGTGATTGAACAACAACAACGAAGACTCAGGAGAGGTGAAAGGAGAGTCAGAAAACTGGTCAAGCATTTGGCAAGTGGACCCTTCAGCTCCAGACCAGCACATTCCAGAGTATTTCTCAGAGCTCCTGCCAGGCACCTTTGAAGAGTCCTGGGGAGGCACAATAGACACTGGACTTGTGTGAGTTCCTTTCAGAAAAGGGGGAAAAATGAAGACTCAGGACTGATGAACTTCAAGTCAGTTCCTGGTAGCCTCGGGAATGCCACATGAAACAGATGGTGTGGGAACATTTACAAGAGGAGATAATGAACACTGGGTGCCAGCTGACGTTCCTGATGAACAAATCCATCACTAATCAGCTTCATTTCTTCTTGTTTTTAATTAGTGGACTTAGGAATACTGCCTGAACATTTTCATCTCATTAAAAATACTTCATGAAGTTTCGCATAGAAATGTTCTTGGATATGGCAAAGAAACGAGGAAATGTGGGTTGAGGTTCCAGGAGGTGGATTCTGCCCTGAAGGACTGTCTTCAAATAGTGTTGTCTGAGGACATGGTCTAGAGGTCTCTGCCCTGGGGTGGCCTTTGTTGTCAGTTACACAAATGAAAACTTAGCAGATGTGCCTGTGAGAGTGCAGGGTCCCTGCAAACAGTTGTTGTGTTTGAAGAACACAGAAAAGAAAAAGGGATATTTGATTTTGAGGGTGAATTTAGGCAAAAAGGAAAAAAAAAAAAAAGCTGGCAAGTATATAAAATGCTATCAAGTATTCTGAAAAAAATATAAATAACTTAGTGTTGAGAAGGAAATGGCAACCCACTCCAGTAATTTTGCCTGGGAAATTCCATAGACAGAGGAGCCTGCCTGGTAGGCTACAGTCCATGGAGTCCCAAAGAGTCAGACTTGACCTAGCAACTAAATGACAACAGCAAATTCAGTGTTAATACATTAAAGGAATGAAATCATGATGCTTATTTAGCCCACAGACAAGAGAATAATGATGGGCAGTTTGGTGATTTTAAAAAAGAAACACATGGTGTAACTTCTTGCACTTTTTGGCCATGGTAAGAGGTTTCTGCAGGCAGGCAAATTTTGGGAGGAAGGATGTTGACTTAATAAGGTTTTAGAGCATCCTTTGAGTGTCAGTCAGGAAATTTAAGTTCAATCATTCACCTGCTTTCATTGCTCAACTTAACATTGTTATAAGAATAATGTCATTGTATGCAGCATATACAAATTTTGTGATTTAAATAAGTAATTTGGGGCTCTAAAGAGTTCTTTGGTATTACATTTGAATTTAATGCTAAGTTCAGAGAACTTTAAAAATGCAAAGATTAGGACTTTTATTTCTGTCAATGGGGAGGTCCACATTCACTACTATTAAATAAAACTCTAGGAATACTGGATGACATAAAAAATGATCCTTCCAAGTGCAAGACTGAGCTTGAAAGAGATAGAGGCAACATTCAAAGAAATAATGGCTGAGAATTTTCCAATATCAAGGAATAAAAAGAGTTCTTATATTCAGGAAGCTCGGTGAGGCCTAAATAAATAAACAACAGCTAGCTACATGGGAACAAAATTGCAAAACACCTAAAACAAAGATCCTGTATGGAAACAGGGAGCAAAGTCCAGGTTGCCTAAAAACAACAAAAATGAGACATCATCATCTTCTCAACAGCAGCAGTAAAGTGGTAAAGAACCCAAATACAGGAGATGTAAGAGATGTAGGTTCAATCCGTGGGTCAGGAAGATCCCCTGGAGGAGGGCATGGCAACTCACTCTAGTATTCTTGCCTGGAGAATCCCATGGACCGAGGAGCCTGACTACAGTCCACGAGGTTGCAGAGTCGGACATGACTGAAGTGACTTAGGATGCACACACATAGCCATGCACCCAAAGAACAGAAAGGGAAAGCATAACTTCCAAGTGTATACACAAAACATTAAATTTATCAAATAACTACTTTGATACAAAATATTCAAAAGAAGATCCTCTTCTCTTGGGGTTTTATTATTGGATGTGAGTTTAAAGGTGACTCTCCTGTTGAGAGAAAGGACATAGACCATTGTTGAGTGCCTGCTGTATGCCAGCTGTTTGCATTATGTTTTTTGAGTTCATTATAAAAGGACACCTACAAGGGGATGAGTATTATCCCCCACTTCCATGTACTCATAGAGTTTCTGTAGCATGCTCATGATCACACAGCTTTTTAAGGCAGGATATAATTTTAAAGGGGGCTTCCCAGGTGGCTCAGTGGTAAAGAATCCACCTGACAATGCAGGTGATTCAGGTTTGATCCCTGGATTGGAAAGATTCCCTTGAAGAATTAAATGGCAACCCACTCTAGTATTCCAGAAATCCCATGGACAGAGGAGCCTAATGGGCCACAGCCTATGGCGTTGCAAAGAATCAGATACAACTGAGCTACTAAACAACAGCAATATAACTTTAAACACATCACTGCGATGCAGAGGCCAGGATATTTTACCCTCATTAGGGTTTCCAAACTCCTGAGGAGCAGAGAGCTTTGTAAAGCGGCATTCAGCCTATGTGTGTACCCTTAGCATCATGCATGGCTGGTATAAAGAGTTTTGCTCCTGAGTGTTCTTAGTTGTTCAAATATGTGTAGAGGCGCTTGTGAAACAGAAGGAAGAAAGTCATTGAAAATTTATGGGGCTTTTTCAACAGTGTTTACCTTCTGCAACAGAAGTCAGGGTGGAACACAGGATATCATTTTTTTTATATCAAGAAGGAAAAGAAAAGAGAAGGAAAAAAAGAGAAGCATGCAGTTCTCTTACTAAATATGTGAGACTCTCTGAACTCAGCTTTCTATGCAAGTTGTACCAAGACCTCAGCACACTGCACCATAATGGGAGCATTCCACATCCATGTTGATTTTGCTCTCAGGGATGTGGAGACTTCACTGCTTTCCTGCCAGAAAAACATGTCCTCCCTCTGGTTTAACTCTGCAGGCTATTTTGGTTCGTTTTCTGTGATTGTAGTTGTACCATAAAGAAGACTGAGTACTAAAGAATTAATGCTTTTAAACTGTGGGGCTGGAGAATACTCTTGAGAGTCCCTTGGACTGCAAGGAGATCAAACCAGTCAATCTGTTGCAGGAAGGTGGACCCCTTCCAGGGCCTGAAACTGGGCTCCTGTCTAACCCTCGGAAATGAATTGTCCGAGGAGACACATGTGCTGACAAAGCAAGAGATTTTATTGGGAAAGGGCACCCAGGTGGAGAGCAGTAGGGTAAGGGAACCCAAGAGAACTGCTATGCCACATGGCTTGCAGTCTTGGGTTTTATAGTGATGGGATTAGTTTCCGGGTGGTCTTTGGCCAATCATTCTAATTCAGAGTCTTTCCTGGTGGCGCACGCATCGCTCAGCCAAGATGGATGCTAGCGAGAGGGATTCTGGGAAGTGGACGGACACGCGGTGTCTCCTTTCGACCTTTCCTGAACTCTTCCGGTTGGTGGTGGCTTATAAGTTCCACATCACTTATCAGGATCTCCTGTCATAAAACAACTCATGCAATGGTTACTATGGTGCCTGGCCAGGGTGGGCGGTTTCAATCAGTGTGCTTCCCCTAACAACTCCCCCCTGAGAGACTTCATACTCAAGATACTTCTTGGGAATTGGGGCAGAGGTCTCTTTCTTCTGTAACTTCTTCCTGCTGTGCACGGGTGTAGGCCTGCCTAGTAGAGCAGAAGTCTCTCTCTACCAGATCTAAGTCAAGGTATTTTTTGCCTGAAACCAGCATTCACCCTTATAATAACAGCAATTTAGTTTGAAACTGTTGGCACCTCTCAGAGATGAAATAGACAGGGGCCAAACAGGAGACCTAACAGGATGGTTATCTCTGGTCCCTGGAAACAGAAGGCAACATTTGGGGTGAGGGTTGCAGGGTTTGTGACCCTTTGTGATTGGTTGGTGGTGAGGCAACAGAGCTGTGCTCCAGGAATCTTGTGTTCAGTCTGAAGTTACCATCCTCCACCTGGGTGGGGGCTCAAAGACATTGTTATGTATATTTCTTTGAGTAGGAACCAGGACTCTGTTTGGAGGCTGTACCAACCTTTGATTGTTTCTCCTGTTTCTGTATCCCCTCCCTTCCCTGATTAGCAATTGTTTGAATCCACACTTTGGAACTCAGGGAAGGTCAAGGAGGCTGAATGAATTGTATATCCTACAGACAAGAAATGGAGAACACAGAACAGATCTCTACTCCAGAGCCCCACAGAGTTCTACTCAGTTTTAATTTAGGGAACTAGGCAACTATGACTGTGGTAACTTCCTGTCAAAATGGAGCATAGGACTGCCTCAGCTTGGAGTATAGACACTGAATTGAAAGTATTTCTGAGTTCCAAGTTCTAGATCTGAGTCTTTTATGAGTAAAATCTCAATCCCTTGGTCTGCCATTTTGGTGTAACAGACCCAATTAGGAATGATAACTGGAATTTAGTAGACAAAATAAATTTCATTTCTTTTTAGAAGAATAGGCCTGAAACCCAGTCTGGACCTGGCACTTCAGGGAGATTTGTAGCCAGGTAGCCAGTTGCCTAGTTTTATAAATAGTAAGGTTGCAGTTACTAGCTTTCAGCAGACATTGTTTTGAGAATGGTGGCATCCAAGGCTGACACGACTCAGAAAACTCAAGTGTTTAGCAATATAAGGTCTAATCTGAAAGTACACCCATAGATCACCTAGTTATTTCCCAGGATATCGGAACCATAGCTACTCTATTTTGACTTTTAATTGTAAACTTTTCCTTAATAGCCAAAGCAGATTTCACCGTTAATGATGTCAGTGTTTCTCTAGGTATGACAAGATGCAAGAATTGGGACTCATAAAATCTTCTCCTGAAAAGATCTAACTATCTGAAGGCCTGTTCTGCCAGTTTTTCCCAGAGCACAGAGTGCCTCATTCCTGATTTTCACCCTGAACTCCTTTCAGGGGCGTTGAAAGTCAGCAGTTGCAGCAGCCATGACTTAATCTTTGTAGATGTAGATGGCAAGTGTTAGTCTTCAGTTGGCAGAGCCCCTTTTGCTCATAAACTTGACCATGATTTTGAGGGGGGGAATTTCATGATCATTTTACCCCATGGTGATGAGAATGTCCATTCTCAGGTTTGGCAAAGATTTTGTTGACAGGCCACTCAATGTGCTGTTACTGGACTAGGCCATAAAACAGTATCCAAAATTCTCTGGACCACCTGTTTTACTAGCCTCTTGGTCCAGGAAAATATTCCCTCTTGTTACTTCTTCCTATATCTAGAGTTACACTGTTACCATCATCAATCTCATATGGGACTGTATATTATTCTATTAGAGGCCTCAGACACACATTCGACAGTGTAAGAAATAGCAATTTTGTAAAATAGGTGAAATACAAATAACATAGCCAGCAGTATTAGTAAAGTCACAAGTAAGACTTAAGTTAAGAGCTTCCATTAGATGTAGCCCAGTATATCTCAGGTCATCTGACTTAGTCTGCTCTGTAGAATCTTTATCTTCCAGGGAAATTATATATTGGCACCGTCTATAAGGCACATAGCCCAGTTTTCTAGTGTTACTAGATTGATTGTCCTTCGTATGATTTAATTGTTTCCGACACAGAGGCGACTTTAAGCCTAAATTACCATAGCCTGGTGTTAGCTATATAAATCCATCCCATAATTGTGGGAGATTTTTTCCTCCTTTGCTGAAACTTTTCTTGTTGCTCTGATTGAGCTTGAGTAATAGAAAAAAAGCTCAAATTTATGGCCAGAGTCAGAGCAGGCATTATTAATTGGCCCAGTGTGGGGATCCCATCTAGTAATATCTCAGTGATCTGAATATGACTATAATTTTTATTTTTAAGTAAATTTTCCCAGGACCAACCAGTTAGAGTCTTGTAGTGGAGAAATTTTCCAAAGTAACCCAGAACTAGACACAGGTAATTGGCCACAAACCCAACAATTGGATTGATTTCGAAAACTAGCATAGAATCAGGCCTATGATAGAAAAGCATTTGACTTATATGCAAAGGTCTAAGAAGTCAAGAAAACATAAATGATCGTATGAATCAGGTCCAGCATCTTGGGCAAGCTGTCTACCTCTGATGTTGTCATCTTCTCATCCTGGTGTAGTGTAGTTTCTCCTGCTTGAGCATCATTTTAAGGTGAGATCAGGTCAGCTGTCTTCTCTATAGACCAATCCATTGTAGGGGCCTTTGGAAGTGGGAATTAATCTAAGAGTTAATTTCCCTTCAGTTTCATTGTGTATGAGCTAGTTAAGAGTACCTGATAAAAAAGTCCTTCCATCCAGGTTGGAGAAAGTCCCTTAAATTATGTCTTTTTCCAGTCCTGGTTGAAGGTCATGAGACATCTGATCTTCATCCAAAGATAGATTACTGAGATAAGATTCAGAAACAAACTTAGGGTGTTCTTTAGGAATTCAATTAAATTTTACATTAATATCACGTAACAGCAAAGAACTATCTAAGAGATGAGTCTTACTAGATGCAGACCCCCATTAACAAACTGGGATTTAACATTTTTTTGAAATATCTTTTTCTCCCTAAAGTTACCCTCATTTTTATCAAATATAACCAAATTAAGGCTAGTTTGTTTGCAAAATAGGTCTGTTCTCACTAATTTTGGTCTGATGATTTATATAACCATAATTGATTACAGACTTTTCATTTTGCTGAAACATTTATAGAGTCTCAGACTGAACTTTTAAAATAAAACAGGGTTGGGAAACTCACACCAAAGGCTTACCACAGATTTTGCCTAACAAATCTAGGTGAATTCTTCCCTTTTTAAGGTCTCAAAAATTTCTTGAGATTTTTGTACCTGTGAGATAATCTTCCTACCTCATTTGATAAACTTACTGGAAACCTAAGAATTTCCAATTTTTGGAGGAGTCAGATAGAAAATATAATTGTTTTGTTTATAACATTTAATTTTCCCAAAGTATTGTCATAATTAGTTTGACAGGAAGATTTTCCCTACTCCCTGAAAACCTAAGGTTCAAACTTTTAATTTTTCAGATAGAAACCATAAAAGTTATAAGCATATTCGTTGGTTCATTCAGTCCTTTTGTTAACTTTGTGAAGTCATCAGGTTTTCCATTAGAATACCAGGACATATCATAATGTTAAGAACTCCATATAATTTCTAGGATATCTGTATTAGTAATTTTACCATACATTATAACATGAGTAGATTTATTACTCATTTGATAATCTTTTTCATATATTTTAACCAACCAAATAAACACAGTTTAATATCTCTCTTTGGGATGTTTTAGGGGCCCTCTGAAGCACCCCAAAGTTAGCTAGAGGTCAAAAGAACTTCAAAAGAATTCTATTTAGGAAGTTTTATCGAAAAGATCAATTAAAAGGGTTTAGAACATTTGGTCAGATTTAGTCAATGTTGATGGGTGTATCATTTAGCTTGTTGATATGTCACAAGGCCTAAATACCCAGGCTGAAGGTCTAGTGAAAGTCATCTCCATCATCTTAGACCTAGTTGACTCTAACCAGTTTTCTTATGGCTGTGTCATTTCTAAGAAAATCCATTTATCTAATTAATTGCAATCCAATTTTAGAAAATCCTGATCATGCATAACTCTTTTTAGTATTTTTTTATACCTTTTTCTTTTTCTTTTCTTTCTTTCTTTTTTTTTTTTTTTTACTGAAAACACACTTCCTGCTTTCCTTAGCAACCAAGAACTAACTTTTATATTAGCATTTTATAGATTGGTGAGCATAAATACCAGTGATAATTTCTAAAACACTTGCTTTCTTAGAACATTTTAGGATGGCATCAAACATTCATTTATATTCCCAAATCTCTTTAGTTTCTCTGTAAAAGGAAATTAGTGTTTAGTAGTAAATGTTTCAAAATCTAATTTTATTTGGAGATGACCTAACTATTTAATAGACTTCCAACACTTAGCACACTTGGCACAACCCTTAGAAATTTAAGTTACACCAATCTGGAGAGACTATTTTAGACAGATATTTCTAAAGAATAATTATTCTTAATAGAGTTTATATAAAAGCTCATATCTCATTTACATTTTTTAAGAAGTTTCTTCACTCGAGGTAATTTCCTTGTTGATAAACTTGTAACAGATATAATATTTAACTTATATTAAACCTAGGTACAATAAAAATATTCTACTTAATGTTAATTACTCTAAGACATGTCTATATTAGATAGGTCAGCAAACAAACATTAGTATCAGGTATTTAATACTGAATATTTCCCAGTTCACATGAACCTGGAATTTATTGTTTAATTTAGAATTATTTGATTTGTAAATGCTTACCTTTTTTTAAGCCAAATAAATAGAGCTCATTTACAAATTAACCTCAAAAATATTATCCAGAGACAAAGACATACCATACCCGGACATATTTAGACAGACACAGTGTAAGATCTAGCTTCGTTTTCTAAGTTTAGTCATGAATTAGATATTACAATATAAAATTTACTAGTTTATAAAAAAACAGTTGAAATAAATAAAATTTTTAAAGTCTTTTTCCCCTTTTCCCTCAGTCTCAGGAGTTAGAGATGGTCTAGATAAGTTTCCTGAGAGCCCTGGTCTCAAGGCACAGGGAAAGAAAATCAAGTTCTAATAAAATGGTGGCAGGTCTAAACCAAATGGCCAGACAAAACAAAATGGCCATCGAAAACCACAACACAGAACACAGAGTTAAAACACACACATATAAACCTGGCAGTCCTCATCAGACACTCCCTTAAATACAAGAATACAGTCTCTCAGAAAACCTATTATAGAGACACAGAACTTCAGATCCAAGTACTAACAGCTTCAAAGATTTCAAAGGGAGGAAAGGAAGCCAGGTTGAAAGAAGAATGGGGAGGAGGCAGGAAAGGGGGGCAAAAGGGGTGGCCTGACAGACGACTTCTGCCACCTGCAGATACCCAGGCGTTATGGGACTTTATCCTGGGCCTCCAGAGAAGGGAAGACTGGAACTTGATCCTACCAGAAATCAGACCAAACCAGAACCAGAATTCGAGTTCTCTGCCAAGAGGAGGTGATCAGTCTCCAATCCTCAGCTCAGGCTGAGGCCCTTCGACCAGATTCCTGCGTTCAGGACTGGGGGACTAGAAAAACGGGGAAGGATAGGAAGGGTTAAGGAGAGGAAAGAGAGAGGGAAGGGGAGAGAGGTCAATAAAGTCTCTCGTTCCTTACCCGGTCAGGGCACTCTGGCCAGTTGTCCACATCAGGAGGAGACCAGGGACAAAAGGGTCCCAGTTGCAGCCACTGGGTCTGGTCCTTTGGCAGGCAAGCTGGCCCCTGAGTACCCCAAGTGGTAAGGATGTCAGTCTCAGCGAAGAAGAGTCCCTGCCAGAGTCGCCATTTGTTGCAGGAAGGCGGACCCCTTCCAGGGCCTGAAACTGGGCTCTTGTCTAACACTCGGAAATCAACCCTGATTATTCATTGGAAGGACTGATGCTAAAGCTGAAGCTCCCCTACTTTGGCCACCTGATGCAAAGAACTGATTCATTGGAAAAGACCCTGATGCTGGGAAAGATTGAGGGCAGGAGGATAAGGGGGTGACAGAGGTTGAGATGGTTGGATAGCATCAACGACTCAATGGACATAAGTTTGAGCAAACTCCAGGAGACAGTGAAGGACAAGGAAGCCTGGTATGCTGCAGTCCATGGGATCGCAAAGAGTCAGACATGACTGAGTTACTAAACAATGACAACTACAGACCATGGCCAATCTTCACATGATTTTTGTTAGCAATAAAAGATTTAAACAAAATTTTGTGTTTAGTTATTCAACTGTGTCCGACTCTTTTGTGACCTCATAGATGTTAGCCTGCCAGGCTCCTCTGCCCATGGGATTTCCCAGTCAAGAATACTGGAGTGGGTTGCCATTTCCTTCTCCAGGGGATCTTCCTGACCCAGAGATCAAACCTGCATCTCCTGCATTGGCAGGTGGATTTTTTTTTTTTTTTTTTACCACTAAACCACATGGGAAGCAATTAAATAAAAGTTTACCTAGTTTAAAAAACCCTTTTTGCACTGAATCTCAGTCCATCTTACACTCAATCATTCATTCACTTACTCACTTATTCATCCATCACTTGCTGGGGGTCACTGGGTTCTGGGCCTCCTTCTTTCTGAATCTGAACAGCCCTGAGGTCTGACAATGTGTACGTGACTCACCCAAAGTTATGAGCTTGTATAGGGAAGGATCTTGCCTTTATCTTCATTATATAGGGCTGTCTCACTTTATTTGTACATATTTCTACTTAATCTCCTTTCTCTACAAATCTTTATCTAAACTGCTGCTTGCCCAGTATTTCCTGTACTTTATCAGAGGAGTGGCATTATTTGCTTTTCTGTAACTTTTTTTCCGCCCAGAGGCAATGTGATCCACTCTGTTTATGGCTGAGCATTAAGTCAGTCAGGGCTGGGGGCAGGTGGGATGCCCAGACCCCCACCAATGTTGGGGGATGGAGAGCTCAGGCTGGCTTCTAGCCCTGGTAGGACATAGCTATAAGGAAGTCCTTGAGGACAGAGGGTCATGCCAGGTCTGGAAAGATAACTAGGCTCAGCCACTGGACAGTCTGAAGGCTGTGTCTGAGAGAAGCAGCTGAATGGAACCTGAATCAGAATAGAAGTTTTAGCTTCAGACCTGATGGCCATCCACTTGGTGACAAGACCTGGAAGTGGGGCCCAAATGTCCTAGTTTTACTAGTTCAGCTATGATTTATGCCTGTTGTCTCAATGTCCTGTCTAATGGAGCATTTGCATGCTCTATAATACAGTAGAATCTGAAAGATGACCAGCAATAAACTCTGTCCATGGGATTTCCTAGGCAAAAATACTGGAGTGGGTTGCCATTTCTTTCTCCAACGGATCTTCCCCACCCAGTGATTGAACCCCTGTCTCCAATATTGCAGGCAGTCTCCTGCATTACAGGCAGATTCTTTACTGACTGAGCCACCAGGGATGAAATTCCATGGACAGAGGAGCCTGGTGGGCTACAGTCCATGGGGTCACAAGAGTTGGACATGACTTAGTGACTAAACCACCACCGGCAATAAGCTCTGCCTTTCGTTCTGACCTTTCTTTTTAATGACAGCCTAAAAGCAAATAGGCAGGTGGGCCTAGGGATTAGGACCCACCTCTTGGAAGGTGCTGGCAGAGATGTTTGATGCTGCTGCCCCTGCTGGTCTCTTAGTATATTAGCCAGTTGACCAAGGTCCCTACCAAGACCTGTTAATGGATGAATGGGGCACTCATGCGCAAGCTGGAGGGCTCCCTGGAACAATGTCATGAGTTAGATCTGCATGAGGGTACTGTTTTCTCTAGTCCACAGTTTTTATGTGAGCTAAATGGGAAACATACATATCAGAGAGTGAAGAAGTGAAGTGTTAGTCACTCAGTCATGTCTGACTCTTTGCAACCCCCTGGACTGTGGCCCATCAGGCTCCTCTGTCCATGGGATTTTCCAGGCCAGAATACTGGAGTGGGTTGCCATGCCCTTCTCCAAGGGATCTTCCTGACCCATAATAAATAAATAAATAAACCACCAAAGTAAAATGTTACAAAACAGAGTCTACTCTTTGCAGTGAGAAAGTGAGGAATTTTCAACTGCTAAAAAGGAGTTCAGTTCATAGTTAAGTATGAAAGTTGCCCTCTAGATAGGATGAGATAAGCCCATAAGTGTGTACCCAGTGGGTCAGAAGAAGGTTAGGAAACAAGAGCTGATTTTGACAATTCCTAGACAAGAGTCTACAAATGGGATGGATCCTTTATAATCCCTTCTTCTGGTCATCTTACTTTCTGAGATGATAGGAAGACCACATAAGGCAAGGCAAATTGCCACACTTTGGCAACTACACTATCATCTTGATTTCGGTTTGTCATAGATAGAGGGGGAGTGGTCAGAAAAGTTAGAAAGAAAAACCTCATAACTAGGTGAACAAATTAAATGTAAGTCATGTCTATTTATAATTATTAAAGAAATGCAAAAAAGCAAAATGGCTGTCTGGGGAGGCCTTACAAATAGCTGTGAAAAGAAGAGAAGCAAAAAGTAAAGGAGAAAAGGAAAGATATAAACATCTGAATGCAGAGTTCCAAAGAATAGCAAGAAGAGATAAGAAAGCCTTCTTCAGCGATCAATGCAAAGAAATAGAGGAAAACAACAGAATGGGAAAGACTAGGGATCTCTTCAAGCAAATCAGAGATACGCAGATCTCTTTAAGAAAATCAGAGATACCCAAGGAACATTTCATGCAAAGATGGGCTCGATAAAGGACAGAAATGGTATGGACCTAACAGAAGCAGAAGATATTAAGAAGAGATGGCAAGAATACACAGAAGAACTGTACAAAAAAGATCTTCATGACCCAGATAATCACGATGGTGTGATCATTGACCTAGAGCCAGACATCCTGGAATGTGAAGTCAAGTGGGCCTTAGAAAGCATCACTACGAACAAAGCTAGTGGAGGTGATGGAATTCCAGTTGAACTATTCCAAATCCTGAAAGATGATGCTGTGAAAGTGCTGCACTCAATATGCCAGCAAATTTGGAAAACTCAGCAGTGGCCACAGGACTGGAAAAGGTCAGTTTTCATTCCAATCCCAAAGAAAGGCAATGCCAAAGAATGTTCAAACTACCACGCAATTGCACTCATCTCACACGCTAGTAAAGTAATGCTCAAAATTCTCCAAGCCAGGCTTCAGCAATATGTGAACCGTGAACTTCCTGATGTTCAAGCTGGTTTTAGAAAAGGTAGAGGAACCAGAGATCAAATTGCCAACATCTGCTGGATCATGGAAAAAGCAAGAGAGTTCCAGAAAAACATCTATTTCTGCTTTATTGACTATGCCAAAGCCTTTGACTGTGTGGATCACAATAAACTGTGGAAAATTCTGAAAGAGATGGGACTACCAGACCACCTGATCTGCCTCTTGAGAAATCTATATGCAGGTCAGGAAGCAACAGTTAGAACTGGACATGGAACAACAGACTGGTTCCAAATAGGAAAAGGAGTTCGTCAGGGCTGTATATTGTCACCCTGTTTATTTAACTTCTATGCAGAGTACATCATGAGAAACGCTGGACTGGAAGAAACACAAACTGGAGTCAAGATTGCCGGGAGAAATATCAATCACCTCAGATATGCAGATGACACCACCCTTATGGCAGAAAGTGAAGAGGAACTAGAAAGCCTCTTGATGAAAGTGAAAGAGGAGAGTGAAAAAGTTGGCTTAAAGCTCAACATTCAGAAAACGAAGATCATGGCATCCGGTCCCATCAGTTCATGGGAAATAGATGGGGAAACAGTGGAAACAGTGTCAGACTTTATTTTTGGGGGCTCCAAAATCACTGCAGATGGTGACCGCAGCCATGAAATTAAAAGACGCTTACTCCTTGGAAGGAAAGTTATGACCAACCTAGATAGCATATTCAAAAGCAGAGACATTACTTTGCCAACAAAGGTTCGTCTAGTCAAGGCTATGGTTTTTCCAGTGGTCATGTATGGATGTGAGAGTTGGACTGTGAAGAAGGCTGAGTGCCGAAGAATTGATGCTTTTGAACTGTGGTGTTGGAGAAGACTCTTGAGAGTCCCTTGGACTGCAAGGAGATCCAACCAGTCCATTCTGAAGGAGATCAGCCCTGGGATTGCTTTGGAAGGAATGATGCTAAAGCTGAAACTGCAGTACTTTGGCCACCTCATGCGAAGAGTTGACTCATTGAAAAAGACTCTGATGCTGGGAGGGATTGGGCGCAGGAAGAGAAGGGGATTACAGAGGATGAGATGGCTGGATGGCATCGCTGACTCGATGGACGTGAGTCTCAGTGAACTCCAGGAGTTGGTGATGCACAGGGAGGCCTGACGTGCTGCGATTCATGGGGTCGCAAAGAATCGGACACGACTGAGTGACTGATCTGATCTGGATAATATCAGAGCAAAAGAAGATACTATTCTTTAAGGCATAATATGTATGTATATAAATTTATAAGGGTATTCTCAATAATTACTTTAGGGTAAGAACGTATTATAGATAGTGAGGGTATTGACAGATTTCCAGCACTTTATTCTAAAACAGAAAATGTATTACGATTATCTGCAACTGAAAAGGTTATTAAAATGTAGGTAGAAACAAAATATTTTTTAAATAAATCAACTGGTAGACAGTTATGTCAGTTTTTGAACACAAACATGAATATCCTACTTTTCAACCTGAAAAGTATGTAATCACTAACACATGGCTCACATTAACAACAAATTACTTCTATAAAAACAAGCTTTTGCTGTTGTTGTTCACTTGCTCAGTCATGTCTGACTCTTTGTGACCCCATGGACTACACCATGCCAGGCCTCTTTGTCCTTCACTGTCTCCTGGAACTTGCTCAAACTCATGTCCATTGAATTGGTGATGCCATCCAACCATTTCACCCTCTGTTGCCCCCTTCTCCTTCTGCCTTCAATCTTTCCCAGCATCATGTTCTTTTCCAGTGAGTCAGCTCTTTACATCAGGTGGCCAAAGTACTGAAAATTCAGCTTCAGCATCAGTCCTTCCAATATTTAGGGTTGATTTCCTTATAAATCAATAAATATTAGGGCTGTTTTTCCAGTTGGCAAAAACAAGACTGGGAGCTGACTGAGGCTCAGATCATGAATTCCTTATTGCCAAATTCAGACTTAAATTGAAGAAATTAGGGAAAACCACTGGACTATTTGGGTATGATATAAATCGAATCCCTTATGATTATACAGTGGAAGTGACAAATAGATTCAAGGAATTAGATCTGATGGACAGAGTGCCTGAAGAACTATGGATGGAGGTTTGTGACATTGGTTGAGGAGGCAGTGATCAAGACCATCCCCAAGAAAAAGAAATGCAAAAATGCAAAATGTTTGTCTGAGGAGGCCTTACAAATAGCTGAGAAAAGAAGAGAAGTGAAAGGTAAAGGGGAAAAGGAAAGATATACCCATTTGAATGCAGAGTTACAAAGCATAGCAAGGTGAGATAAGGAAGCCTTCCTCAGTGATCAATGCAAAGAAATAGAGGAAAACAATGGAATGGGAAAGACTAGAGATCTCTTCAAGAAATTAGAGATACCAAGGGAATTTTCATGTAAAGATGGGCACAATAAAGGACAGAAATGGTATGGACCTAACAGAAGCAGAAGATATTAAGAAGAGGTGGCAAGAATACACAGAAGAACTGTACAAAAAAGATCTTCACGACTCAGATAACCATGATGTTGTGATCACTCACCTAGAGCCAGACATTCTGGAATGGGAAGTCAAGTGGGCCTTAGAAAGCATCACTACAAACAAAGCTAGTGGAGGTGATAGAATTCCAGTTGAGCTATTTCAAATCCTGAAAGATGATGCTGTGAAAGTGCTGTACTCAATATGCCAGTAAATTTGGCCACAGGACTGGAAAAGGTCAGTTTCATTCCAATCCCAAAGAAAGGCAATGCCAAAAAATGTTCAAACTACTGCCCATTGCACTCATTTACACGCTAGCAAAGTAATGCTCAAAATTCTCCAAGTGAAGCCTCTACAGTATGTGAACCGTGAACTTCCAGATGTTCAAGCTGGATTTAGAAAATTCAGAAGAACCAGAGATTAAATTGCCAATATCTGTTGGATTGTCAAAAAAGCAAAAGAGTTCCAAAAAAAAATCTACTTCTGCTTTATTGACTATGCCAAAGCCTTTGACTGTATGGATCACAATAAACTGGAAAATTCTTAAAGAGATGGAAATACCAGACCACATGACCTGCCTCCTGAGAAATCTGTATGCAGGTCAAGAAGCAACAGTTAGAACTGGACATGGAACAACAGACTGGTTCCAAATTGGGATAGGAGTACGTCAAGGCTGTATATTGTCACCCTGCTTATTTAACTTATATACAGAGTACATCATGTTAAATGCCAGGCTGGATGAATACAAAGTGGAATCAAGATTGCAGGGAGAAATATCAATAACCTCAGATATGCAAATGACACCACCCTTATGAGAGAAAGTGAAGAGGAACTAATGAGCCTCTTGTTGAAAGTGAAAGAGGAGAGTGAAAAAGCTGGCTTAAAACATAGCATTCAAAAACACAAGCTTGGGAAGCCAAATATTTTTTTAATTTTGTAGGTTTTTCTTATGTACCAGGTTTAATAAACAGTTCTCATGAAAGTTTTGAATGAATTAAAATCTGGAGGACACCAAACAAACTCAGTTATTTTTGTTATTTCTTGTTTTACAGGGTGAAAGGGTCAACATTCATGTTTACTTAGTGGCTGTCCAGGAAACTCAAAAGATATTTTATGGGTCAAGGATGTCTTAATAGCTTCATATTTCTAAATTTGGGGCCTGAATTTGGGGAAACAATATTAAAATGAGATGTCAGAAGAGACTGGTCACAGAACAGGAAATAGTTTTTCTCATGACATCCTTATGAGAAAAAGTGAAAATATGGCGTTTAAAATGAACACCACAGCTGCTGCTGCTGAGTTGCTTCAGTCGTGTCCAACTCTGTGCGACCCCATAGACGGCGTCCCACCAGGCTCCCCTGTCCCTGGGATTCTCCAGGCAAGAACACTGGAGTGGGTTGCCATTTCCTTCTCCAATGTGTGAAAGTGAAAAGTGAAAGTGAAGTCGCTCAGTCATGTCCGACCCTCAGCGACCCCATGGATTGCAGCCTTCCAGGCTCCTCCATCCATGGGATTTTCCAGGCAAGAGTACTGGAGTGGGGTGCCATTGCCTTCTCCGAACACCACAGAAGCTAACATAAAAATTATCAAGAATCTTAATTCTTACTAAGGAAGGATTTGTACTGCTTTATCTAAAATGGCCTAAGGAACTTCCCTGGTGGTCCAGTGGCTAAGACTCTACACTCCCAATGCAGGTGGCCTGGGTTTGATCCTTGGTCAGGGAACTAGATCCTGCGTGAGGCAACTAAAGATCTTGCGTGCTACAGCTAAGATCCAGTCCAGCCAAAAAAACAAATAAATATCTAAAAAACAACAGAAATCTATTTTTTGAATAGTAATACATTTTAAAAGTTTTACATTTTTTTTTTCCCACCAGATTTATACCAGAACTCTGTTTATAAATAAAATAAAATGGCCTTAGATATCTGCTTTGGAGCTGGAACATGGAATAAGATTTTCTGTACCACAGATCAAAGCAAAAATCTCTAGACAAAACACAGATGGCAATGACCTAATGACTTTCAAAAGTA
Organism: Bubalus bubalis; assembly: GCF_019923935.1. Classification (NCBI taxonomy): domain Eukaryota; kingdom Metazoa; phylum Chordata; class Mammalia; order Artiodactyla; family Bovidae; genus Bubalus; species Bubalus bubalis. Next base: position 184,621,945 of record NC_059157.1, read on the forward strand.
AAGCTAGCAGGCAGATTCAGAGAGGGGTCAGAGCTTGAGGAAGTGACTCATGTAAGGTGAGTTTTCCTTATTATTATTATTTTATCTTTTCATCATTCCACTCTGACCTGTGGGTTGTCCTGGTTGTGCACGGCGTGTGAATAGCAAAAGACTGAAGATAACCCCTTCCCCGCTTTTTTTTTTTTCCTGGCCGGAGTGCCCAGAAAAGAGCTTCCTTCAAAGCTGAGTGTGGTTTGCAGAGGCCTCCCTATATGCCTCCCCTGCTTGCCCATTTCCCAGGTAACGGCCCTAGCACAGAACTGTCTGAGGATCACATGGGCAGCTTAAGCTGAGAGAGAAACCCCATCTTTCTGGCAGGCAGGAGTAATTGGAGAAAGAAGCTCTTATGTTCCAAAGAGTTACTTTTTCCTCTCTCCGTTTTCTCACTGCTTTGTCCTGAGTAGGACTCCCACTCTATAGAGCAGCAACGCCAGCAACTAAAACTCTTTCAGAAATTAATTTTTTCTAAACAAAAAAATAGGAAAAGAGTCACCAGAAGCTGGAGAAAGTAGAAATGATTCTGACTTTGAAAGCCATCTCCAGATTTTAACATAACCTAGAGTCTCAAAAGAGAATATTCAAACCGTCCAGGATGTATTGCATATTTACTCAACATAGCAAGAACCAGGAAAATGTGAACAATTCTCAAGGGAAAACACTATCAACAGAGGCCAAGTCCAAGATTATCCAAATGTTGGAATTATCAGACAAAGCCAGATAAACAATCTTTGAATGAATGGAAAGTTAGAAATTCTCAGTAGAGAAATAGAAAGTACAAAAAGTAATATGAAAACTTTAGAACTGGAAAGATTTGTTATCTGAAATAAAAAACATTCAGAATATATATTAGAATATATATGTAATATATATATTTCATATTATAATCCTTGGAGCAACCAAAAAATATTATATATATATAAAATATAGCCAAAAAGCCTATAGATAAAGTGAAATGGAAACTAAAAATGGTTGAAATAATCCAGAAAAAGACAAGAAGGGGAAAAACTGGAGTAATGAACAAAGGGATTAAAAAATACTTAATAAAATGACATCTAAACATATTAATAATTATATGAAATGTAAATGATCTAAAAATACCAGTTAAAAGTTAGAGATGTCTGATTGGCTAATAAAACCTAACTCTATGTTAGCCACAAAAAGCCAATTAAAAAAAAATTGAACTATTGTTGATTTATAAAGTTGTGTTAATTTCTGCTGTACAGCAAAAATTCAGTTATATACATATACATAATTCTTTTTCATATTCTTTTCCATTATGATTTATCATGGGATATTGAATATATTTCCCTGTGCTATACAGAAGGACTTTGTTGTTTATCCATTTTATATAGAATAGCTTGCACCTGCTAATCCCAACCTCTCAGTCCATCCTGTCCCCACCCCCACATCCCCTTGGCAACTACCAGTCTGTTCTCTATGTCTGTAAGTCTGCTTCTATTTAGTAGATAAGTTCGTTTGCACCATATTTTAGATTCTACATGTAAGTGATATCATATGATATCTGTCTTAGAAAACCAATTTTTAAATATAATGACATAGGTTAAAAAGATGAAAAAGATATATCATAAGAATTCTAAGCAATAGAAATCTGGAATGGATGTACTAATATCACACAAAGTAGACTTTAGAGCAAAGAAGCTTACCAGGGATAAAGAGGGGCATTATACATTGATAATGGAGAAGGAAATGGCAACCCACTTCAGTATTCTTGCCAGGAGAACTCCATGGACAGAGGAGCCTGGTGTGCTATAGTCCTTGGGGTTGCAAAGGGTCAGACTGACTCAATGAGAGAACACACACACATGCACACTGATAAATGGTCAATCACCAAGAATAATAACAACCACCCTTATGGCAGAAAGTGAAGAGGAACTAGAAAGCCTCTTGATGAAAGTGAAAGTGGAGAGTGAAAAAGTTGGCTTAAAGCTCAACATTCAGAAAACGAAGATCATGGCATCTGGTCCCATCACTTCATGGGAAATAGATGGGGAAACAGTGGAAACAGTGTCAGACTTTATTTTTGGGGGCTCCAAAATCACTGCAGATGGTGACTGCAGCCATGAAATTAAAAGCCGCTTACTCCTTGGAAGGAAAGTTATGACCAACCTAGATAGCATATTCAAAAGCAGAGACATTACTTTGCCAACAAAGGTTCGTCTAGTCAAGGCTATGGTTTTTCCTGTGGTCATGTATGGCTGTGAGAGTTGGACTGTGAAGAAAGCTGAGTGCCGAAGAATTGATGCTTTTGAACTGTGGTGTTGGAGAAGACTCTTGAAAGTCCCTTGGACTGCAACGAGATCCAACTAGTCTATTCTAAAGGAGATCAGTCCTGGGTGTTCTTTGCAAGGACTGATGCTAAAGCTAAAACTCCAATACTTTGGCCACCTGATGTGAAGAGTTGACTCATTGGAAAAGACTCTGATGCTGGGAGGGATTGGGGGGCAGGAGGAGAAGGGGACGACAGAGGATGAGATGGCTGGATGGCATCACTGACTTGATGGACGTGAGTTTGAGTGAACTCCAGGAGTTGGTAATGGACAGAGAGGCCTGGCGTGCTGCAATTCATGGGGTCGCAAAGAGTCGGACATGACTGAGTGACTGAACTGAACTGAACTGAATGCGTATTTGGCCACCTGCTACAAAGAGCCAACTTGTTGTAATAGACCCTGGTGCTGGGAAAGATTTAAGGCAGGAGGAGAAGAGGACAACAGAGGATGAGCTGGTTGGATGCTGCAGTCCACGGGGTTGCAGAGTCAGACACTACTACTGTGTAGTAAGTACTGTGTAGTACTCAGGTCAGACATGAGCTACTGAACAGCAAGAACAAATGTGTATACATCTAAACCTGAAATACATGAAGCAAAATTGAAAAGAATTAAAAGTATAAGTAGATAAATCCATAGTTGTACTTGGACACTTCAACATTCCTTTCTCAGTAATTGATAGGACAAATGAATCAGCAAGGATATAGAGGACCTGCATAACACTGTGAACCAATTTGGCATAATTTATAGAACATTCCACCAAAATACACACTGTTTTCAAATGCACACAGAACACTGACCAAGATACACCACATTCTAAGGGACAGAACAAACCTTAATACATTTAAAAGAATTGAAATAATTAAAAGTATGTCCTCTCTTCATAATAGAAATAGACTACAAATCAATAATAAAAAGATATCTGGAAAACTCCCAAATACTTGGAAATTATAAGTAATCTATAGGATTTACTGAAGTGACAAGGGAAATTAGAGCATATTTAGAGCTGAGAGAAAAGGAAAATATGATCTATCAAAACTGGTGAAATCCAGCTAACACAGCATAGAGGAACTTCTCTGGAATTACATAGTACAAAATTTAATGCTTTTAATAGGAATAAAGAGTTCTCAGTTCAATAATTTAAGCTTCCACCATAAGAAACTAAACAAAGCTAAAAGTGTATGTAAAAAATAATTTAGATTATTCTAAAATTTATATGAAAAGGCAAAAGACCCAGAATATCTAAGACAATTTTGGGAAAAAAAAAAAAGTGGAAAGAGACAGTCTACCCCATTTCAAGATTTATTATATAGCTACTACATGGTACTGGCAGAGGTGGGGACCCACAGATAAATTGTACAGAACAGAACCTGGAAATAGACTCACACAAGTTAAGCCTGACTGCTCTGCCCAAAGGCAAAGCAATTCAATGGAAGAAAGGTAGCCTTTTTCAGGAAATGGTTCAGGGACAATTGTACATTCATAGGCAGAAAAGTAATTCTTCAAACGTTTCCCACATTATAAAAAAATGAACTCAAAAGGGATCCTGTACTTACATGTAAAAGTATACAACTTTTAGAAAGAAATATAGGAGACAGCCTTTGGGATCTGGGCCAAGGCAAAGAGTTCTTAGACTGCATCAAAAGCAGAATCCCTAAGAGGAAGAATTGATAGACTGGACTTCATTGAAATGGAAAACTTCAGCTCCATTACAGACCCTGTTAAGAGGATGAAAAGACAAACTACAGACAGGGAGAGAATATTTTCAAACCAGACATCTGACAAAGGACTAGTGTATGTAAAACAAAAATGCTAGTAAATTAGTTGGCACGATGATAAAGAATACGCCTGCCAATTCAACTGACACAGGAGATGCCAGTTCAATCCCTGGGTTGGGAAGATCCCCTGGAAAAGGAAATAGAAACCCACTCCAGTATTCTTGCCTGGAAAATTCTGTGGACAGAAGAGCCTGGCAGGCTACAGTCCAGGGGATGGCAAAGAGTCAGACATGACTGAGCACTGAGCACACTAGTAAGTTATACACATATACATACACATGTATAAAGAATTCTCAAAACTCAACTGTAACTGTGAAGGTATTTTTATATGGGATTAACTTTTAAATCAGTAGACTCTGAGTGAGGCTGATTTCCCTTCCTAATGTGGGTGGGCCTCATTTAATCAGTTAACGAACTGCCAGCCCATCTTCCAGATTTTGGACTTCCAGCTTTCACAACTGTGGGAAACAATTCCTTGAAAATTTATTTCTTTCTGTTTCTCTCTGTCCACTTCCTACTGATTCTGTTCCTTTAGAGAACCCTAGCCAATACATCTGGAAAATCCCATGGATGGAGGAGCCTGGCAGGCTGCAGTCCATGGGGTCGCTAAGAGTCAGACATGACTGAGTGACTTCACTTTCTCTTTTCACCTTCATGCACTGGAGAAGGAAATGGCAACCCACTCCAGTGTTCTTGCCTGGAGAATCCTAGGGACGGGGGAGCCTGGTGGGCTGCCGTCTATGGGGTCGCACAGAGTCGGACACGACTGAACGACTTAGCAGCAGCAGCAGCCAATACAAATAGTTGCTTGAAGGGAAAATTCCAAGGTTTTTTAATGCCAGGAAGGGGAAGATCATGGTGATTATGCTAATGAATCTTGTCTTCTGGAAAGGCTGAAAAGACACCATAGCTCTGTATGTGCGTTTGTGCTAAGTCACTTCAGTCATGTCCAACTCTTTGCAGCGCCATGAACTATAGCCCGCTGGACTCTGTGTCCATGGGATTCTCCAGGCAAGAATATTAGAGTGGGTTGCCATACCCTCCTCCAGGGGATCTTTCCAACTTAGGGTCGAAGCCGAGTCTCTTATGCCTCCTGCATTGGCAGGCAGTTTCTTTTACTAGTGCCACCTGGGAAGCCCCATAGCTCTGTACACAGGTGGTCAAAAGAAGTCCCACTGTTCATTTTCAATTAAGCCCATTGGGTTCTGATATCTCAGATCCCTTCAGCTCATTGGAACCAGTTGAGATGAAACAATATCTACTTTATAAGTGTTTACTTACCAACTATTGCTGTAAAGTGGGAAGATCTTCTTTACATATGTTTGAAACCCAGTGCCTAGTATACATTAATTCTCAATAAAAGTTACTTCCAAGTTTTCCTTTAAGATTCAAGCCATAAAATTGCCACACCAGGAAAAGAAGACTAGGTCAAAAGGAAGGCAAGAAGTAAATATCAAAGAAATTGAAGACTTTCTACTCTCTCTGCTTAGTATGCTGATGTTAACTTTGGTCAGAAACAAGGACTTCACACCTCTAACTGATTCTGCCAACAGCCTGAGCAAGCCTGAACGTGGATTCACCCCCATGAGCCAGGGCTCAGTTCTGGCTCCACTTAGATTCTGGCCTCGAGAGACTCAAAGCAAAGAAACTGGATGAACCCACTGGACTTCTGATCTGCAGGATAATAAATGCATGTAATAGGAAGACCCTGAGATTGTAGCGATTTGTTTTAGCCTCAAAAGAAAACCATATACTATCCATTTCCGCATGTGTGGGCCTTTGCTGGTGCTTCCACTGCTGCCAGGAACACATTTCCCCTATTTCTCCACTTTGTATGAAGTGTATATCCTGAGGTGGGGGGTGGGAAAGGGTGGGGAAAGTCCAGTTTTCCTGGCCGTTCCTCTCAGCGGCACTTCCCGCATCCCACTGGCGGAGCAGAGTCATTCACATCGTCATCTTTGTGCCACAGAACTCGGCTCCTGGCTTGGTCCAGTACACATGGTCACATGCTTGTTTAATGGCCACTCCTTGCCCCCTCTGACTTTTAATGACTGGTGCCCCTGTCCCTGAGCTTCTCTGGTGGCTCAGATGGTAAAGAGTCTGCCTGCAATGCAGGAGACCTGGGTTTGATCCCTGGGTCGGGAAGAACCCATGGAGAAGGAAATGGCAACCCACTCCGGTATTCTTGCTGGGAGAATCCCATGGACAGAGGAGCCTGGCAGGCTACAGTCCATGGGGTCATATAGTGTCCTTAGCCTAGTGGCTGACAGTCTGTCAATCAGATATTATTGAGGGACTATGTTGTGTTGGGCAGATGCGTCTCAGGTGGGCAGATACAGTGATGTGTATATCAAGCCTGAGCCCTGTCCTCATGGAGCTTGCAGGCTACACGCAGTCAGGACCCAGCAACATTTGCCAAGCGGACTAAATCAATGCATATTGGAAACAGGAAGCCACAGTCCCCAGGAAGCAGGCTTGGCTGGGTCTCTCTGTCACGGCAGCCACATACACGCACCAGTGAGCCTTTCTCCTGCTCTGTGCACTGACTGTGTGGCTGGTGTGGGACCGGATGCTCACTCTGGGGCTTTGCAGAGGTTGGTCCAACCCAGACATAGTAATCAGAGCAATGCTTTTCTTTCTTCTTTTAAATTTCCTTTTTCATAAGGGGACTGAAATGAGAATTTTATGCATATATGTTTTCGTTTCCTAAAAACTTTTTCACCTTTACCTTGACATTGAATCCTCATGAAAACTTATGGTTATATGAATCCCATTATTACAGGTAAGAATTCTGATTCTTCAAGAGAACTTCTTGATGGACCTGGAGGGTATTACATTTAGTGAAATAACTCAGGCAAAGACAAACACTGCATGTTATCACTTATAAGTGGAATCTAAAAAATACAACAAACTAGTGAACAAAACAAAACAGACTCAGGAATATAGAGAAGAAACTAATGGTTACCAGTGGGGAGAGGGAAGTGGGGAGGAGCAAGATAGGGGTATGGGATTTAAAGGTACATATCACTGTGTAGAAAACAGATAAGCTACAGGGACATTTCATGCAGCACAGGGAATATTGCCAGTATTTTATAATAACTTTAAATGGTGTATAACCTATAAAAATTTTAATAACTATATTGTACACCTGAATCTAGTTTTCAAAATTTTTATAGGTTATACACCTTTTAAAATTATTATAAAACATTGACTATAGGTCTTGTTCTGTATGATATGTCAATATGCAGGTTCCATCTCTGTGTTGAGAAGATCCCCTGGAGGAGGATATGGCAACCCACTCCAGCATTCTTGCCTGGAGAATGCCATGAACAGAGGAGCCTAGTAGGGTACAGTCCATGGAGTTGCAAAAGAGTTGGACATGACTGAACATGCATGCATGCACATCTCAGTCTAATATATATTGTAAATCAAGTAGATTTCAATAAAAAAATTAAAAATGAAATTAAAAAAAAGATTTCTGATGTTTAGCCTTCCACATAGCATTTTAAGACTTCCCTCACTAAAGCAAAGCAAAGCAAAATAAACAAACCTAGGTCCCTTGATGGAGACTGCTGGGGGACTGGCCCAAGCCAAAGGAACAGAGGACCAGAAAGGGTTCTACTGGTGACCAAGGGAAAGGTGAGCTTTGGGACAATCAAGGGAAGAGAGAGGAAGGAGGAGTTCACACTGTGGACTGAGCCCATGATTAATATCATAACTGATTGTAAGGGTAAGGATGGATAACCTCCAGAGTCAGAGTTAAGCGGTGATTAAACCGATGGCAAGATTTTGGGATATAAGAAGGAGGAGGTACTCTGCTTGACGTCTCTTGTTGTGGAGCATGAGCTCTTGAGTGCAGGCTCATTAGTTGTTGCACACGGGCTTAGTTGCCCAAGACATGTGGAATCTACAGGCTTTGTAGGTGGCTCAGTGGTAAAGCAGAGAAGGCAATGGCACCCTACTCCAGTACTTTTGCCTAGAAAATCCCATGGACGGAGGAGCCTGGTAGGCTGCAGTCCATGGGGTCGCTAGAGTTGGACACGACTGAGCTACTTCACTTTCACTTTTCACTTTCATGCATTGGAGAAGGAAATGGCAACCCACTCCAGTGTTCTTGCCTGGAGAATCCCAGGGACAGGAAGCCTGGTGGGCTGCCGTCTATGGGGTCGCACAGAGTCGGACACGACTAAAGCAACGCAGCAGCAGCAGCAGCAGCAGCAGCAGCAGTGGTAAAGAGTCCACCTGCCAACGCAAGAGATGTGTGTTCGATTCCTGAGCCAGGAAGATCCCCTGGAGAAAGGAATGACAATCCACTTCAGCATTCTTGCCTGGAAAATCCATGGACGGAGGAGCCTGGAGGGCTACAGTCTGTGAGGTCGCAAAAGAGTCGAACATGACTTACCGACTAAACAACAACAGCAAACATATGGAATCTTACCGGACCAGGGATCAAACTCATGTCCCCTGAATTGGCGGGGGAATTCTTAACCACTAGACCACCATGGAAGTCCTGTTGTCTTTACTTTTTAATGTACATTTCTTTTGGTTCATGTTTTTCACCCTTTGCTTCATTATTGTACCGGGCAACAGGAAGCTTTGATGTGAGTCTTAAGCAGAAGTGCTATCTCAGACATAGAGTCCTTCGGCCTTACTGTGTCCAGGATCTCTCTATCCTGGATGCTCAGCTTCTTTCTGGCTACAGGAAAGCCCTGAGAAGGGTGAACGCTCCCGACCTAAGACCTTGGCTTCTGACAACCTGGTAGAGCATCTGGGAAAGTTCTTCCCTTTAGAGAGCATCAAGCCAGCCCCAAAGAGAGCTCAGGAGGGTGTCAGGCCCCCTGGCTCCTGTATGAAGACACATTTAGCTCCTAGAGCGACCCCATCTCTCCTCCATTATTATTACACTCCCAGGAGGAAAGAGGTGGTGGTTTACACCTGATGGAGGGTCTTCTGAGGTTCTATAACATGGCCTTGTTGTTTGTGGGAGTTGAAGGTGATGGCTGAGGATGTCTGACAAAGATGTTCTTGCTTCCAATGTTTTCAGGAGCTCCTGAGGAAGGTCAAGTGCAAAGACTGTGAGAAGGATGGTTCTGTCCTTGTTCGTCCTGTGGAACTCTACCAGGAGGAACTGGCTCTGTAAATTATCAAATAGCAACTTCTTTCACCAATGGGGGACTTTTACCAATTTCAGAACAGCTATTATTATCTCTAAAAATATAGATGTCATGAAATTTATAGTGTTCCCTTTTGAGGCTGGAAAATCTAGGTATCAAACACTTAAATCATTTTCTTACACTATAAAAGAAGATTAATGATGTGCCTTTTTAATGATTTTTTTCTAAGATTAAAACCTTATATGTGGAAAAATACTGGTTACCGTTCCTATTTTGAGCCCCAGCTGAATTACTTTAATGTCTCTGTCCATGACAGATGGTCCCTGTCCACTGCAAATTCTACTCTCTCTTTGTTTAAATAAATAAAATTGATTATACAGTTTTCTAAGTTGTCTAAATTTGTTAATTTAATTCCAGTGGTTCAATTCATTCCAGAATTTTATTCACTAATGGCATGGCACTGCACTTTCTTGCATAAAGAGGTTCTTTTATGGTTGGCAGTAATTCTATTGATAGGAACACAAGAAAATGCCCTATTTATAGTTCTGTAGGTGGAACTTGGCTGACATAAGGTGTTCTGATTAGTTTGTATGCAGCTTCCAATAGGATGCAAAGTTGAAATATTAATTGTACAATTTTATTGCTTTTGAGCAGATGAGCAGATGAGCAGAAAGAAATAGTTCATAGGATCAAATAATTTCCAGAAGTCTTTTTGGTGTGACCAGGGCTTAAAGTATGTGTCAAGATGAACAAAGACATCATTCCATAAATATGGACCATGACCAGAGTCAAAACGATGAAGCAAGATGTCCCTGCTGGGCTCCCATCACTCCCTTCCCTCTCCTGTCCCAGCCCAGTGGCTCCAGGCACTCCAGGGACTTCACCATGGCCAAGGCTGTCGTCACCCATAGTGCCAGGCATGGCTTGAGCACCAGTCTCCTATTGAAGTATACCTGCCTGGAGTCCTACTACACGTCCTAATGTGCTGCCCCTTCTACCAACAACACTTTTTACTTTTCAGCATGGATCTTCCATATTTTAGCCCGAATAACTGATAACTGGCTGTATCCAGTGATGAGGGATGAGAAACCAAGAACAAAGAGATGCTACCTCTTCCTCCTCTTTGGTCTGCATGATGCTCTCGGCGTGCTTCGAGTAGGTCACAGCAAGGCACACAGGGGTATCCTTAGGGTCTACAGGTGCATGATTTAATACTTACCTGGCAACACCATGTGAGCTTTGGAGGCTTTAAAGGAAATGATATGAGGTCTCTGTTCCCAAGTGATGAGGTGAAAAACCTGTGAGCCAAGAGCCAGCAGCCTCAGCAGAGCAGTGTGGCAAGTGGTGCTGCAGAGGCAGGGACAAATGTGGCAGGACGCTTAAATCACTAACTCTGAGTCAAGTAGAGCAGGGGGCATTTGATGTGGGTTTTGATGGCTAAATAGGAGTTTTCTAGGGATCCAGGGAAGGGAAGAGTGGGCAGGAAAGTAATAAGGAATGCCAGAATATTATGTCACAGTGGCAGGTGGTCAGCATGGTTGGTAAGAGGGGCTGGGCAGTGCCTGGCTTGTATTGAGACTGGCTGGGCAGTTCAGTCGCTCAGTCATGTCCGACTCTTTGTGACCCCATGAATCACAGCATGCCAGGCCTCCCTGTCCATCACTAGCTCCCAGAGTTCACTCAAACTCATGTCCATCAAGTCGGTGATGCCATCCAGCCATCTCATCCTCTGTTGTCCCCTTCTCCTCCTGCCCCCAATCCCTCCCAGAATCAGGGTCTTTTCCAATGGCTGGGCAGTTGGGGTCAAATTAAGAATGGTCTTTTTTTTTAAACCAATGGTCTTTCAATGTGGGCATGCACCTGGCTGGAAGCAAGCACTGTTTTCAATCAAAGGCCTGATTAATTAGGTAAGATTCTTCCAACAGTGGAGCTCAAGGGGAGGCCAAGCATTGAGTGGTTGTAAACACCAGCTAGAGATGTGCAGGCCTAGACTGGGGTGGAATCAAGAGACGAGCGTAAGCAAGATGGATGGACCTGGAGGTTATCATAGTATGTGGACTAAGTCAGACAAAAACAAATATCATATAATATCACTTATATATTGAATCAAAAATATGACAAAGGAATTTATTTACAAAACAGAAACAGACTCACAAGACTTAGAAAACAAACATAATTAACCAAGGGTAAAGGAGGGTGAGGGATAAATTAGGAGTTTGATATTAACATACGATGGTGGTGGTTTAGTGAATTAAATTATATCCAACTCTTTGTGACCCCTGAACTGTAGCCTAGCAGGCCCCTCTGTCCATGGGGTTTTTCAGGCAAGAATACTGGAGTAGATTGCTATTTCCTTCTTCAAGGGATTTTCCCAATCCAGGGATCAAAACTGGGTCTCCTGCATTGCAGGTGGATTCTTTATCAACTGAGCCATCAGGGAAGCCCATTAACATATACATACTACTATAAAATAGATAACTAATAAGGACTTACTGTACAGAACAGGGAACTTTACTCTGTAATAACCTACATGGTAAAAGAATCTGAAAAAGAATGGATATATGTATAACTTATTCACTTTGCTGTACATCTGAAACTAACACAAGAGCGCAAATCAACTATATTCTAGTATGAATTAAAATTAAATTAAAAAAAATTAAAAAGGGGGAAAATGACCAGCTTAAGGAAAATGGATTGGCTTTTGTGAGGGGTGAGAGGAGGGGCCTCAGGCATCCCACTGGGGTGCTGGGCTGGATGATGACGCTGTACATCCAGGAAGGAGGTCGCAGGTGCTGCTGGCTGGTGGGGAAGCTTGTGAGCTCTGTAATGACGTCTGCTCTGATGGGTCCTTCCCTCTCAGATGGAGAGGCTCTCAAAGGTATTGGTCTGCCTTCTGCCTCTCACCCCTGCTGTGCCTACTTCACAGTTCTGAGAGCCTGGGCAATTGTCACAGAACAGAGAGATGGTAGAACCTTATGGAGAGATGGAGCCAGGGTCCCAGCCCTTCCCAGCATGCCAGATCTCTAAAGAGACATGGCAGAGGGAGGTACACTATGGCTTGGAGGAGCCTGCCCACAGATGTCTGTTGGTGGCATGATTTTGGCTTGAGTTGGTGTTTTCATGCCTGGGCATTCTATAAAGGGAGCCAGTCCATTGAGTCTCATCCAAATGGGTGGGTCTGGAGCTTCCTACTTTATCACTTACTTTTTTTCTAGGACAAAACATACAGGAGCTCCATGTGTCCTTGGCTGCCCTGGAGGTGTGGGGAGGCAAGGCAGAAAGTGCTGAGAAAAGCATGTTCTCCTGGTTCCACAGAGAGAAAGGTCCAGTACTTGGGAAAAACTTACACACCCACTTGGCTTACATAATACTCAACAACCCTGTTTCCAAGAGTAACCACTGTTTTCTGCCCCGTGGACTTTGGGGACAGTGCCATCCACGCATGAGTGTCAAAAACCAAGTTCATGTCTCAAGTGCCTCAACAAGCTTCCTTTCATCTGTGTTCATGAACTTAGATGTCATGTTACCAAATGGATATCATGTAATAGCAGAAATAACAGACATATCACACCATTATTCATTTCCTTTGATTTATTCTGCTTTAGAATATCATTCTCCAAAGTGAGGACCTTGAAACAACAGTCCTACAGTATGTTCTTTGAGAAGTGGGCTGTGTGTGTGTGTTAGTTGCTCAGTCATGTCTGACTCTTTGTGATCCTACAGACTGTAGCTCAACAGGCTGCTCTATCCATGAAATTCTCCAGGCAAGAATACTTGAGTGGGTTGCTTTTCCCTTCTCCAGGGCATCTTCTCGACCCAGGGATTGAACCTGGGTCTTCTGCATTGCAGACAGATTCTTTACCATTAAAGTCACTAGGTTACATTATTGGACATGTTTGGAAAAGACTGTCATCCTCACGCCCCTCCTGATCATTCATAATACAGGCTCTGAGAAGGCCTACACTAAAGAACCATATGGACTAGATCTCCCAAAGTTGTTAGTACCTGAGACTCCAGACACTGTTTTAAATATGTTTAAATACATTTTTAATGCCCAGGGGACAGACTTGGGCAAATGCTGCCCTAGCGTACACAAACCACAAAGACATCAAACGCATGTTCTTAAGTTAAAAAAAAAAAAAAATGAAGAAGAGTTGAAAAACCATGGGTAATGGACGGCAGGGCTGGTCCTGGACCTCTAAAGATGATCTTACTTTTTTCTACTCCGTGGAAGGGAGCTGGCACACCACTGATTGACACTGGTTTTCCTTGACCCACCCCTGCACACCCACCAGGGGCTAAAGGGAAGAAGTGTTTGAAAGGTAGGAGCTGGAGGGGAAGCAGCTTACAGCTTACAGCTTTGGAAGCAAGCGGTGCCCTCAATTCCTTAACCCCCTCCCTGTTCTGTACGTCACTTCCCTAACCAACATGATGGTTAGAATTGGAAGGAAACGTCCCTATGTTCAGGTCTAGAGAACCTGAGCACTTGGGCAAAATCCTAGGGGTGTAAGATGGGATCTCTGGGACAATGGAAGGAAGGAAGTGGGTGTTGAGTGGGCTGGAGGCCCTGTAACCTCTTACAGAACAACTTCTGATCCTGCTTGTTTTGGGGTATTGGAGGTTCACACATACTCCATTTGAAAAGGGAGTGTCTAATGTTAAAGTGTTAGTCCCTCATTCATGTTCAACTATTTTTGATACCATAGTCTGTAGCCCACAAGCCTCCTCTGTCCATGGGATTCTCCAGGTAAGAATACTGGAGTGGGGTGCCATGGTCTCCTCTAGGGGATCTTCTTGATCAAGAGATTGAATGTGGGTCTCCTGCATTGCAGGCAGATTCTTTATCATCTGGGCCACCAGGGAAGCCCCTTCTAATGTTAAAAAAAAGATGGAAAACAATGATGAAGTCTAAACAATGGAGTCTTGGCTCTCAATGGTGAATGATATTGGGAGACTGTTATGAGTTTACTAGCTGTCCATATACCTTCTTCAGGAAGTGACTGTTTAAGTCTTTTGTACATATTTATGTTCAGTTGTTTGTTTTCTTACTGTTGAGTTTTGAAAGTTCTTTGTTTTTTTAAACTTCACCTTTTACTGTATGCAATTCAGAAGTTTCCAGTATATCATGGAATTCTGCATCCATTACCACTAACTGTATAATATTTTCATCATTTGCAAAGAAATCACACATGCAGTAACTGACAGTTTTCCCTGGTGGCTCAGCTGGTAAAGAATCTACCTGCAAGGCAGGAGACTCTGGTTTGATTCCTGGGTTGGGAAGATCCCCTGGAGAAGGAATAGGCTAGCCACTCCAGTATTCTTGCCTGGAGAATCCCCATGGACAGAGCCTGGTGGACTACAGTCCATGGTGTTGCAAAGAGTCGGATGTGACTTAGTGACTTAGCACAGCATAGCACATGTAGTAACAGACACTCTCTATTAAGTTTTTTAAAAAATATTTATTTATTTTTGGCTGTGCTGGGTCTTCATTGCTGCATGGGCTTTTCTCTAATTGCAGAGAGTAGGGGCTACTCTTCTAGTTGTGGTGCATGGGTTTCTCACTGTGCTGGCTTTTCTTATTGCAGAGCATGGACTCTAGGCATGCAGGCTTCAGTAGTTGCAGTGAGTGGGATCAGTAGTTGGGGCTCCCAGGCTCCAAAGTGTGGGCTCAGTAGTTGTGGTGCACTGGCTTATTTGCTCTGCAGCATATAGAATCTTCCCAAACTAGGGATAGAACCTGTGTCCCCTGCATTAGCAGGTGGATTCTTTACCACTGAGCCACCAGGGAAGCCCTCTACTGAGTTCTGAAAGTTCTTCACATATACTGGATACAAGTTCTTCCTCATCCCCCCACTTAGAATGAAGTGATTCTTCCTCATCCTCCCATCACAGTCTGTTAAACTTCATTCACATCCAGATTCAACTCTTGCAATGAACAGTTACTGATGAGTTGGTCTCTCTTCTGCCACTGGGGCTCCTGAAGGAGAAAGAGAATGACTTTTATCTTCTTCTGTGCCCTCCTCAAAGGATGAGCAATGTGTGAAGACAACGCTCCAGAGTTTATACTTTTGAAATGAAAGTCTGCTCTTGCAAGTGGCCCTCGGGAGTAGATTCTCTACAATGACTCTCTAGGAGCAAACCTCAGGACATGTATAAGTCTCAATTGTAAAAGAATATTTGAGTGTGAAGTTGATTTCAACACCCCCCAAAATAGTTTCAAGGTAGGTAGACAGCGTCTCTGACAATGATGTGCATACCTCCAAAGAATGGCTTTCTTGAGAGGAAGGCAAATTCTTCTGAAGGCAATGCTGACATAAGTGTTGGGGACTCTGATATAACCCTCCATCCTGTTGCCCACTGTTCAGATGAGGATACTGGAGGAGCCAACTTCCAAAGCCAGCATCTTGCAGAATCAGAATGATCAGACTCTCAGTGACCCCACCTTTCTGTCACCTCCCTGACTTGGAAGATGCAAGGTGCAAGGTCCTTAAGATGCAAAGCAAACATCTGTTTGTAGACTTCAGAATCTGCTTAGGTTTATTTATTAATTTTTTTCACTTTATTTATTTATTTTTTTGGAGGCTAATTACTATACAATATTGTATTGGTTTTGTCATAAATTGACATGAATCTGCCACGGGTATACACGTGCTCCCCATCCTGAACCCCCCTCCCACAACCCTCCCCATCCCATCCCTCTGGGTCATCCCAGTGCACCAGCACCAAGCACCCTGTATCATGCATTGAACTTGGACTGGCGATCTGTTTCACATATGATAATATACACGTTTCAATGCCATTCTCCCAAACCATCCCACCCTCGCCCTCTCCCACAGAGTCCAAAAGACTGTTCTATACATCTCTGTCTCTTTTGCAGTCTTGCATACAGGGTTATCATTACCATCTTTCTAAATTCCCTATACATGCATTAGTATACTGTATTGCTGTTTTTCTTTCTGGCTCACTTCACTCTGTATAATAGGCTCCAGTTTCATCCACCTCATTAGAACTGGTTCAAATGCATTCTTTTTAATGGCTGAGTAATACTCCATTGTGTACATGTACCACTGCTTTCTTATCCGTTCGTCTGCTGATGGACAACTAGGTTGCTTCCATGTCCTGGCTATTATAAACAGTGCTGCAATGAACATTGGGGTATACGTGTCTCTTTCAATTCTGGTTTCCTCTGTGTGTATGCCCAGCAGTGGAATTGTTGGGTCATAAGGCAGTTCTATTTCCAGTTTTGTAAGGAATCTCCACACTGTTCTCCATAGTGGCTGTACTAGTTTGCATTCCCACCAACAGTGTAAGAGGGTTCCCTTTTCTCCACACCCTCTCCAGCATCTATTGCTTGTAAACTTTTGGATAGCAGCCATTCTGACTGGCGTGAAATGGTACCTCATTGTGGTTTTGATTTGCATTTCTCTGATAATGAGTGATGTTGAGCATCTTTTCATGTGTTTGTTAGCCATCTGTATGTCTTCTTTGGAGAAATGTCTATTTAGTTCTTTGGCCCATTTTTTGATTGGGTCATTTATTTTTCTGGAATTGAGCTGTAGGGGTTGCTTGTATATTTTTTAGATTAATTCTTTGTTAATTGCTTCATTTGTTATTATTTTCTCCCATTCTGAAGATTGACTTTTCACCTTCCTTATCGTTTCTTTTGTTGTGCAAAAGTTTTTAATTTTAATTAGGTCCCATTTGTTTATTTTTGCTTTTATTTTCAATATTTTGGAAGGTGGGTCATAGAGGATCCTGCTATGGTTTATGTCAGAGAATGTTTTGCCTATGTTTTCCTCAAGGAGTTTTATAGTTTCTGGCCTTACGTTTAGATCTTTAATCCATTTTGAGTTTATTTTTGTGTATGGTGTTAGAAAGTGTTCTAGTTTCATTTTTTTAAAAGTTGTTGATCAGTTTTCCCAGCACGGCTTGTTAAAAAGATTGTCTTTTCTCCATTGTATATTCTTGCCTCCTTTGTCAAAGATAAGGTGTCCATATGTGTAGGGATTTATCTCTGGGCTTTCTATTTTGTTTCATTGATCTATATTTCTGTCTTTGTGCCAGTACCATAGTGTCTTGATGACTGTGACTTTGTAGTAGAGCCTGAGGTCAGGCAAGTTGATTCCTCCAGTTCCATTCTTCTTTCTTGATTGCTTTGGCTATTCGAGGTTTTTTGTATTTCCATACAGATTGTGAAATTATTGGTTCTAGTTCTGTGAAAAATGCTGTTGATAGCTTGTAGATACTGCATTTAATCTAAAGATTGCTTTGGGTAGTATATTCATTTTCACTATATTCAGTCTTCTGATCCATGAACATGGTATATTTCTCCATCTATTTGTGTCCTCTTTGATTTCTTCACCAGTGTTTTATAGTTTTCTGTATATAGATGTTTTGTTTCTTTAGGCAGATATATTCAAAGTATTTTATTTTTTTCATTGCAATGGTGAATATAATTGTTTCCTTAATTTCTCTTTCTGTTTTCTCATTGTTAGTGTATAGGAATGCAAGGGATTTCTGTGTGTTGATTTTATATCCTGCAACTTTACTATATACATTAATTAGCTCTTGTAATTTTCTGGTGGAGTCTTTAGGGTTTTCTACGTAGAGGATCATGTCATCTGCAAACAGTGAGAGTTTTACTTCTTTTCCAATCTGGATTTCTTTTATTTCTTTTTCTGCTCTGATTGCTGTGGCCAAAACTTCCAGAATTATGTTGAATAGTAGTGGTGAGAGTGGGCACCCTTGTCTTGTTCCTGACTTTAGGGGAAATGCTTTCAATTTTTCACCATTGAGGATAATGTTTGCTGTGGGTTTGTCATATATAGCTTTTATTATGTTGAGGTATGTTCCTTCTATTCCTGCTTTCTGGAGGGGTTTTTATCATAAATGGGTGTTGAATTTTGTCAAAGGCTTTCTCTGTATCTATTGAGATAATCATATGGTTTTTATCTTTCAATTTGTTAATATGGTGTATTACATTGATTGATCTGTGGATACTGAAGAATCCTTGCATCCCTGGGATAAAGCCCATTTGGTCATGATGTATGATTTTTTAAATATGTTGTTGGAATCTGTTTGCTAGAATTTTGTTAAGGATTTTTGCATCTATGTTCATCAGTGATATTGGCCTGTAGTTTTCTCTTTTTGTGGCATCTTTGTCAGGTTATGGTATTAGGGTGATGGTGGCCTCATAGAATGAGTTTGGAAGTTTAACTTCCTCTGCAATTTTCTGGAAGAGTTTGAGTAGAAAGGGTGTTAGCTCTTCTCTAAATTTTTGGTAGAATTCAGCTGTGAAGCCATCTGGTCCTGGGCTTTTGTTTGCTGGAAGATTTCTGATTACAGTTCCAATTTCCGTGCTTGTGATGGGTCTGTTAAGATTTTCCATTTCTTCCTGGTTCAGTTTTGGAAAGTTTTACTTTTCTAAGAATTTGTCCATTTCTTCCAAGTTGTCCATTTTATTGGCAAATAGTTGCTGATAGTAGTCTCTTATGATCCTTTGTATTTCTGTGTTGTCTGTTGTGATTTCTCCATTTTCATTTCCAATTTTGTTGATTTGATTTTTCTCCCTTTGTTTCTTGATGAGTCTGGCTAATGGTTTGTCAATTTTATTTATCTTCTCAAGGTTTTAGCTTTGTTGATTTTTGCTATGGTCTCTTTTGTTCCTTTTGCATTTATTTCTGCCCTAATTTTTAAGATTTCTTTCCTTCTACTAACCCTGGGGTTCTTCACTTCTTCCTTTTTCTAGTTGCTTTAGGTGTAGAGTTAGCTTATTTATTAGACTTTTTTATCTTGTTTCTTGAGGTAAGCCTGTATTGCAATGAATCTTCCCCTTAGCACTGCTTTTACAGTGTCCCATAGGTTTTGGGTTGTTGTGTTCTCATTTTCATTCGTTTCTATGCATATTTTGATTTCTTTTTGATTTCTTCTGTGATTTGTTGGTTATTCAGCAGCGTGTTATTCAGCCTCCATATGTTAGAATTTTTAGTAGTTTTTCTTCTGTTCAGTTCAGTCATTCAGTCGTGTCCGACTCTTTGCGACCCCATGAATCACAGCACACCAGGCCTCCCTGTCCATCACCAACTCCTGGAGTTCACTCAGACTCACGTCCATCGAGTCAGTGATGCCATCCAGCCATCTCATCCTCTGTCATCCCCTTCTCCTCCTGCCCCCAATCCCTCCCAGCATCAGGGTCTTTTCCAATGCGTCAACTCTTCGCATGAGGTGGCCAAAGTACTGGAGTTTCAGCTTTAGCATCATTCCTTCCAAAGCAATCCCAGGGCTGATCTCCTTCAGAATGGACTGGTTGGATCTCCTTGCAGTCCAAGGGACTCTCAAGAGTCTTCTCCAACACCACAGTTCAAAAGCATCAATTCTTCGGCACTCAGCCTTCTTCACAGTCCAACTCTCACATCCATACATGACCACTGGAAAAACCATAGCCTTGACTAGACGAACTTTTGTTGGCAAAGTAGTGTCTCTGCTTTTGAATATGCTATCTAGGTTGGTCATAACTTTCCTTCCAAGGAGTAAGCGGCTTTTAATTTCATGGCTGCAGTCACCATCTGCAGTGATTTTGAAGCCCCCCAAAATAAAGTCTGACACTGTTTCCCCTGTTTCCCCAACTATTTCCCATGAAGTGATGGGACCAGATGCCATGATCTTCATTTTCTGAATGTTGAGCTTTAATCCAACTTTTTCACTCTCCAGTTTCACTTTCATCAAGATGCTTTTGAGTTCCTCTTCACTTTCTGCCATAAGGGTGGTGTCATCTGCATATCTGAGGTGATTGATATTTCTCCCAGCAATCTTGATTCCAGCTTGTGTTTCTTCCCGCCCAGCGTTTCTCATGATGTACTCTGCATATAAGTTAAATAAGCAGGGTGACAATATACAGCCTTGACGTACTCCTTTTCCTATTTGGAACCAGTCTGTTGTTCCAAGTCCAGTTCTAACTGTTGCTTTCTGACCTGCATATAGATTTCTCAAGAGGCAGATCAGGTGGTCTGGTATTCTCATCTCTTTCAGAATTTTCCACAGTTTATTGTGATCCACACAGTCAAAGGCTTTGGCATAGTCAATAAAGCAGAAATAGATGTTTTTCTGGAACTCTCTTACTTTTTCAATGATCCAGCAGATGCTGGCAATTTGATCTCTGGTTCCTTTGCCTTTTCTAAAACCAGCTTGAACATCAGGAAGTTCATGGTTCACATATTGCTGAAGCCTGGCTTGGAGAATTTGGAGCATTACTTTACTAGCATGTGAGATGAGTGCAATTGTGTGGTAGTTTGAGCATTCTTTGGCATTGCCTTTCTTTGGGATTGGAATGAAAACTGACCTCTTCCAAATCTGTGGCCACTGCTGAGTTTTCCAAATTTGCTGGCATATTGAGGGCAGCACTTTTACAGCATCATCTTTCAGGATTTGAAAGAGCTCAACTGGAATTCCATCACCTCCACTAGCTTTGTTCGTAGTGATGCTTTCTAAGTCCCACTTGACTTCACATTCCAGGATGTCTGGCTCTAGGTCAATGATTACACCATCGTGATTATATGGGTCATGAAGATCTTTTTTGTACAGTTCTTCTGTGTATTCTTGCCACCTCTTCTTAATATCTTCTGCTTCTGTTAGGTCCATATCATTTCTGTTCTTTATCAAGCCCATCTTTGCATGAAATGTTCCCTTGGTATCTCTAATTTTCTTGAAGAGATCCCTAGTCTTTCCCATTCTGTTGTTTTCCTCTATTTCTTTGCATTGATCACTGAGGAAGGCTTTCTTATCTCTTCTTGCTGTTCTTTGGAACTCTGCATTCAGATGCTTATATCTTTCCTTTGCTCCTTTGCTTTTCACTTCTCTTCTTTTCACAGCTATTTGTAAGGCCTCCCCAGACAGCCATTTTGCTTTTTTGCATTTCTTTTCCACGGGGGTGGTCTTGATCCCTGTCTTCTGTACAATGTCACGAACCTCATTCCATAGTTCATCAGCACTCTATCTATCAGATCTAGGCCCTTAAATCTATTTCTCACTTCCACTGTATAATCATAAGGGATTTGATTTAGGTCATACCTGAATGGTCTAGTGGTTTTCCTTACTTTCTTCAATTTAAGTCTGAATTTGGCAAGAAGGAGTTCATGATCTGAGCCACAGTCAGCTCCTGGTCTTGTTTTTGCTGCCTGTATAGGGCTTCTCCATCTTTGGCTGCAAAGAATATAATCAATCTGATTTCGGTGTTGACCATCTGGTGATGTCCATGTATAGAGTCTTCTCTTGTGTTGTTGGAAGGTGTTTGTTATGACCAGTGCATTTTCTTGGCAAAACTCTATTAGTCTTTGCCCTGCTTCATTCCGTATTCCAAGGCCAAATTTGCCTGTCACTCCAGGTGTTTCTTGACTTCCTACTTTTGCATTCCAGTCCCCTATAATGAAAAGGACATCTTTTTCTGGGTGTTAGTTCTAAAAGGTCTTGTAGGTCTTCATAGAACCGTTCAACTTCAGCTTCTTCAGCATTACTGGTTGGGGCATAGACTTGGATTACTGTGATATTGAATGGTTTGCCTTGGAAACGAACAGAGATCATTCTGTCGTTTTTGAGATTGCATCCAAGTACTGCATTTCGGACTCTTTTGTTGACCGTGATGGCTACTCCATTTCTTCTGAGGGATTCCTGCCCGCAGTAGTAGATATAATGGTCATCTGAGTTAAATTCACCCATTCCAGTGCATTTCAGTTCACTGATTCCTAGAATGTCGACATTCACTCTTGCCATCTCTTGTTTGACCACTTCCAATTTACCTTGATTCATGGACCTGACATTCCAGGTTCCTATGCAATATTGCTCTTTACAGCATCGGACCTTGCTTCTATCACCAGTCACATCCACAACTGGGTATTGTTTTTGCTTTGGCTCCATCCCTTCATTCTTTCTTGAGTTATTTCTCCACTGATCTCCAGTAGCATATTGGGCACCTACTGACCTGGGGAGTTCCTCCTTCAGTATCCTATTATTTTGCGTTTTTGTACTGTTCATGGGGTTCTCAAGGCAAGAATACTGAAGTTGTTTGCCATTCCCTTCTCCAGTGGACCACATTCTGTCAGATCTCCACCATGACCCGCCCATCTTGGGTTGCCCGGCAGGCATGGCTTAGTTTCATTGAGTTAGACAAGGCTGTGGTCCTAGTGTGATTAGATTGACTAGTTTTCTGTGAGTATGGTTTCAGTGTGTCTGCCCTCTGATGCCCTCTTGCAACACCCACCATCTTACTTGGGTTTCTCTTACCTTGGGCGTGGGGTATCTCGTCATGGCTACTCCAGCAAAGCGCAGCCCCTGCTCCTTACCTTGGATGAGGGGTATCTCCTCACTGCCTCCCTTTCTGACCTTCAACGTGGGATAGCTCCTCTAGGTCCTCCTGCGCCCACACAGCCACAGCTCCTTGGATGTGGGGTTGCTCCTCCCGGCCGCCGCCCCTGACCTCGGACATGGGGTAACTCCTCTTGGCCACCGCCCTTCGGGCATGGGGTCCTCCCAGCTTCTGCCCCTGACCTCAGACATGGGATAGCTCCTCTCGGCCGCACTTAGTGCGCTGGTCGTCACAGCCACCTGGATTGAGATCTAATCTTACTGCATTGTGGTCAGAAGAGATGCTTGGAATGGGTTCAACTTTTGGGTTCAATTTTTTTGAATTTACAAGGCTAGATATATGGCCCAGGATCTGATCTATCCTGGAGAAGGTTCCATGTGCACTTGAGAAAAAGGTGAAATTCATTGTTTTGGTGTGAAATGTCCTATAGATATCAGTTAGGTCTAACTGGTCTATTGTATCATTTAAAGTTTGTGTTTCCTTGTTAATTTTCTGTTTAGTTGATCTATCCAGAGGTGTGAGTGGGGTATTAAAGTCTCCCACTATTATTGTGTTATTGTTAATTTCCCCTTTCATACTTGTTAGCATTTGTCTTACATGTTGCGGTGCTCCTGTGTTGGGTGCATATATATTTATAATTGTTATATCTTCTTGGATTGATCCTTTGATCATTATGTAATGTCCTTCTTTGACTCTTTTCATGGCCTTTGTTTTAAAGTCTATTTTATCTGATATGAGTATTGCTACTCCTGCTTTCTTTTGGTTTCTATTTGCATGGAATATCTTTTTCCAGCCCTTCACTTTCAGTCTGTATGTGTCCCTTGTTTCAAAGTGGGTCTCTTGTAGACAACATATATAGGGGTCTTGTTTTTGTATCCATTCAGCAAGTCTTTGTCTTTTGGTTGAGGCATTCAATCCATTTACATTTAAGGTAATTATTGATAAGTATGATCCTGTTGCCATTTATTTTATTGTTTTGGGTTCAAGTTTATACACCCTTTCTGTGTTTCCTGTCTAAAGAAGATCCTTTAGCATTTGTTGGAGAGCTGGTTTGGTGGTGCTGAATTCTCTCAGCTTTTGCTTGTCTGTAAAGCTTTTGATTTTTCTTTCATATTTGAATGAGATCCTTACTGGGTACAGTAATCTGGGCTTAGGTTATTTTCTTTCATGACTTTAAGTATGTCTTACCATTCCCTTCTGGCCTGAAGAGTTTCTATTGAAAGATCAGCTGTTATCCTTATGGGAATCCCCTTGTGTGTTATTTGTTGTATTTCCCTTGCTGCTTTTAATATTTGTTCCTTGTGTTTGACCTTTGTTAATTTGATTAATATGTGTCTTGGGGTGTTTTGCCTTGGGTTTATCCTGTTTGGGACACTCTAGGTTTTTTGGACTTGGGTGACTGTTTCCTTCCACATTTTAGGGAAGTTTTCAACTATTATCTCAAGTATTTTCTCATGGCCTTTCTTTTTGTCTTCTTCTTCTGGGACTCCTATGATTCGAATGTTGGGGAATTTAACATTGTCCCAGAGGTCTCTGAGGTTGTCCTCATTTCTTTTAATTCTTTTTTCTTTTTTCCTCTCTGTTTCATTTATTTCCACCATTCTATCTTCTACCTCACTAATCCTATCTTCTGCCTCCGTTATTCTACTGTTGGTTCCCTCCAGAGTGTTTTTGATCTCATTTATTGCATTATTCATTATATATTGACCCTTTTTAATTTTTCTAGGTCCTAGTTAAACCTTTCTTGCATCTTCCCAATCTTGTTTCCAGGCTATTTATCCGTAACTCCATTTTGTTTTCAAGATTTTGGATCATTTTCACTATCATTATTTGGAATTCTTTATCAGGTAGATTCCCTATCTCTTCCTCTTTTGTTTGGTTTGGTGGTCATTTATCCTATTCTTTTACCGGCTGGGTATTTCTCTGCCTTTTCATCTTGCTTATATTCCTGTGTTTGGGGTGGCCTTTCCGTATTCTGGCAGTTTGCAGTTCCTTTTTATTGTGGAGGTTCCTTGCTGTGGGTGGGGTTGGACGTGTGGCTTGTCGAGGTTTCCTGGTCAGGGAAGCTTGTGTCAGTGTTCTGGTGGGGGAGCTGGATTTCTTCTGTCTGGAGTGCAATGAAGTGTCCAGTAATGAGTTTTGAAATGTCAGTGGGTTTGGTGTGACTTTGGGCAGCCTGTATATTGAAGCTCAGGGCTATGTTCCTGTGTTATTGAAGAATTTGCATGGTATGTCTTGCTCTGGAACTTTTTGGCCTTTGGGTTGTGCTTGGTTTCAGTGTAGGTATGGAGGCATTTGATGAGCTCCTATCGATTAATGTTCCCTGGAGTCAGGAATTCTCTGGTGTTGTCAGGATTTGGACTTAAGCCTCCTGCTTCTGGTTTTCAGTCTTATTCTTACAGTAGCCTCAAGACTTCTCCATCTATACAGCACCAATGATAAAACATCTAGGTTAATGATGAAAAGTTTCTCCACGGTGAGGGACACCCAGAGAGATACACAGAGTTACATGGAGAAGAGAAGAGGGAGGAGGGAGATAGAGGTGACCAGGAGGAGAAGAGGGTGAATCAAAGGGGAGAGAGCAATCTAGCCAGTAATCACTTCCCTGTGTGCTCTCCACCATCTGGATCCCTTAGAGATGTTCACGGAGTTACACAGAGAGGAAAAGAGGGAGGAAGGAACCAGAGGTGGCCAGGAGGATAAAAGGGGGACTCAAAAGGAGAGAGAGAGATCCAGCCAGTAATCAGCTCCCTAGGTGTTCTCCACAACCTGGAACACACAAAGAGATTCACAGAGTTGGGTAGAGAAGAGAAGGGGGAGGGAGGAGATAGAGGTGACCTGGTGGAGGAAAAGGAGACTCCAAAGGGGGAGAGAGAAATCCAGCCAGTAATCTCGTTCCCAAGTAAAAATGGGTACTGAAGACTGGGTTCTTAAAAGTACAAAATTGATAAAAAATACCAAAAAGCAAAGATTAAAAATCTAGCATAGAGGTTAGATTCTCAAAAATACAATATTAAAGGAAAAAACAGAGTCACAAAAATCATAATATATATATATATAATATATATATATATGAAGTTTGCTTTAAAAATTGGGTCTTTTTTTTTTGCAAAGTAATAGTAGGTTATAAGAATAAAAATTAAAGGAGTAATAGAGGACTTAAAAAATTTTTTTAATTAAAAAAATGATAATAGAAAAAATATATCTAGGACTTTCTCTGGAGTTTTTGTGGATAGTGTGGGATCAGTTCATTTTCAGATAGTTCCTTGATTTCTCTTACACTTCTCAAGATCTATAGGCTCCTTCCTATGTAGTCAGTGCTAACTGCAGGGTTTTAATCCTTTGCACCTGTCACTTCCAAAGCGGTTCCCTCTGTTTATTTTAGCTTCTTCTGTTTGCTGGCCTCTCCCGTGTCTAATTTCCATCCTGGCACAAGGGGGTGGTGGTGGTCACTTTTTTAGGCTCACTTGTTCAGTTGTGCTGTGGGGAGGGAGGAACACTGCAAACAACTATCACTGGCATGTGTGGGGAGTGCTCCCAGTGTCTCGGCCACACTGGGTTTGCCCCTGCTCATGGCGTGTGTGCTTTCCCAGTCAGCACTGCTCAGGCTCTAGGTTGCTCTGGCGGGAACTATCTGAGGCTGGCCCTGGGTTGTATGCACTTCCCAGGTCTAAGCCACTCAGGTTCAGGTACTAGGGTACTCCACAAAGGCACAGACTCAGTTGGCCCTGAGTTTTGTGCCCTTCCCAGGTCCGAGCAGCTCAGGTGACCAGGTGCTTGGCGAGCGTGGTCACTGCGACTTATTGCCTCCCCTGTCTCTGCTGCCCAGTTTTCTGGGTGTATAACCAGCTCGCCTTCTCAGGTGTGCTATTTGTCTCTCCTGGGGAGCTGATCTCTGGCTGCAACCCTCCTGGCAGATGTCGACTATCCAGAATCCCAAGGAGTCTTGGTTAGCAATGAAGCCTGCTTGCAGTTTGGTAGATAATGCCTCTCTGGGGCTGCGATTGCCCCTTTCAGCTCTGGCTGCCCTCGCCTGCCTGTCTCTGGCAGGGGATGGGCCAGTCTGTAGCTGGCTAGCTCTGCTCAGTCCTTTGTTCTGTGAGCGGGCCTGGAGGTGTCTTCAGTTCAGTTCAGTTCAGTCACTCAGTCGTGTCTGACGTTTTGTGACCCCATGAATCGCAGCACGCCAGGCCTCCCTGTCCATCACAAACTCCTGGAGTTCACTCAGACTCACATCCATCGAGTCAGTGATGCCATCCAGCCATCTCATTCTCTGTCATCCCCTTCTCCTCCTGCCTCCAATCCCTCCCAGCATCAGAATCTTTTCCAATGAGTCAACTCTTCGCATGAGGTGGCCAAAGTACTGCAGTTTCAGCTTTAGCATCATTCCTTCCAAAGCAATCCCAGGGCTGATCTCCTTCAGAATGGACTGGTTGGCTCTCCTTGCAGTCCAAGGGACTCTCAAGAGTCTTCTCCAAAACCCCAGTTCAAAAGTATCAATTCTTCAGCACTCAGCTTTCTTCACAGTCCAACTCTCACATCCATACATGACTACTGGAGAAACCATAGCCTTGACTAAACGGACCTTTGTTGGCAAAGTAATGTTTCTGCTTTTGAATAGGCTATCTAGGTTGGTCATAACTCTTCTTCCAAGGAGTAAGCGTCTTTTAATTTCATGGCTGCAGTCACCATCTGCAGTGATTTTGGAGCCCCCAAAAATAAAGTCTGACACTGTTTCCACTGTTTCCCCATCTATTTCCCATGAAGTGATGGGACGAGATGCCATGGGTTAGGGCTTTTGGCGGGATAGCTATCCCACAGTCTGAGTTGCTATCTCAAGCTAGTTCACTCAGATTGCCCTTGGGGCATTCAGACCTTTACCCTAAGCAATGCAGCCCAGGCCTCCCTGTCCAACCCCTGCTTGTTAGTGGCGGATGCAAGCGTCTCCACTGCTTCTCTGCTGGGAGTTGCCTTTAGGCACGTAATCTGTGGGTTTTAATTATTTATTTATTTTTCCTCCCGGTTACTTTGCCCTCTGAGGTTCCAAGGCTCGCCACAGACTCGCAGGTGAGAGTGTTTCCTGGTGTTTGGACACTTCTCTCTTTTTTAAGACACCCTTCCCAGGATGGATCTCTGTCCCTACCTCTTTTCCTCTCTTTTTATCTTTTATATTTTGTCCTACCTCCTTTTGAAGACAATGGGCTGCCTTTCTGGGTGCCTGATATCCTCTGCCAGCATTCAGAAGTTGTTTTGTGGAATTTGTTCAGCGTTCAAAAGTTCTTTCAATGAATTTGTGGGGGAGAAAGTGGTCTCACCATCCTATTCCTCCGCCATCTTAGGACCGCTTCCCTCCTGGTTAGGTTTAGATGTTCCAGCATTCACTGGAGATGTCCAGGGGAGCATGTCCCTGTGTGAATGATGTGCACTATGTTGAGAAGTTAAAAGTCAGTATGGTCAGAAGTTAGCATACAGCATGAAAGTAAGTGTTAATTGTTCTGTCCTGCCTGACTCTTTGCAACCCTATGGACTATCACCCACCAGGTTCCTCTGTCCATGGGGATTCTCCAGGTAAGAATACTGGGGTGGGTAGCCATTCCCTTCTCCAGGGGATCTTCCTGACCCAGGGATTGAACCCCAGTCTCTTGCATTGCAGGCAGATTCTTCAGCGTCTAAGCCACCATGGTAGCCCAGTATACAGCATAATAATGTGTACTATGCAGAGAAGTTAGAGCTGACTCTCAACAGCTGAAGGTCCGAGGGGTCATTTTTTTTAAGAGTCCTTGGGTTTCTTATGTGTCATAAAACTGCATTATTCTGGAATAATCGCCTCAATAAAATACTTACATGAAAGTACAAAGTACAGAATATACTGATGCAGGTTTATATACACTCTGGCCATGCCCTGAGGGCTGAAGCACTCTATTTTTTCTGAGGTGGCTGGGGTCATCCAAACTCAGCCCTCCTCCCTAACCTGGCCTAGCTAACTCTAACCCTCTCTAGCTGAAAGATTGTCTCTGTGGTGCCCCTCAGAGTGTGAAGCTATTTATTATTTGGGAAGGTGTGGTCCTATCTATTTATAGGAATGAGCAGCCACACTTATTCCAATCTGTAGGGCCATAGCTTTGTCTTTTTAGGACCACATGGGCCAACCTGGCTCTAGCCAGAATCTCCTCACTATCTCTTGTATTGGCAGGTGGGTTCTTTACCACTAGTTTCACCTGGGGAGCCCACATACACCAAATTCTGAGCGAATTTCAGCCACTTTCTCTGAGCTCAGAATATCAGTCCCCAAACCCTTCACCTTGGTCCATGAGAACTTTATTTAAGCCTTCAGGAAACTGCTGATGGCCTGAAAAACCTCACTGGCTCAGTCATTCTAATTGGTAGTGAATTCCCTGGGAGCACCATTTTTCAAGCTTCAAAGAACCTCTGATCAGCTCTCTAATTTGCATGAGGGCCCGGGGACCATCCCATGGATGCTGGTTCCACCAGCTTCTTGAACTAGATGTGCAGGACTCCTTGCTGGCAGCTGTTCTCTCCTCTCTAACACAAATGAGAAGTAGGCAATACGCCCACCTCCTGTGATCACCAATGAAGGGAAGGATCTTTCCCTGCCTCCCACAACACCTGAGACCCAACCTAACGGCATAAGGGGAGTTTTCTCCATCACTCCAGCCCCTCTGCACTCTCTGCCCTTGGTCCCTCCTCCCACCTGTCTATCCAGCAAGTATGGTTCAAGCATCCACTCTGTGCCAGGGTGAACTTGTGCTGGGGATGTGCTGGCCTGCCCTGAAGTCCCTGAGGTTCTGGAAGGGGAGACAAGGACACACAAGGGAGCAGATGGTCTTGGCAGTGCCAAGGGGCAGAAGGGTAGAGTCATGTGATAGGGAGTGATGAGGGTGGAGCATGTGGGCACTAGTGGTGTTCAGGGGAGGCCTGTCTGGTAAGTGGTACCCAAGTAGGATCTGAGTAAAGCCCGGGAGAGTCCCAGGGATATCTGGAGGAGGAACATTCCAGACAGAGGGAAGAGGAGGGGCCCAGACCCTGCCGTGGGAATGAACTTGACCTGATCAAGAGACACAGAAAGTCGGCTGTGACTGCAGGAAGGGGACTTTGGCCAGAGTCCTCACTCTACATGTAGTGAAGCCTTCCAGTCTAAGAAACGGCCCTTTTCCTTGGGGCCATCACTGATAGACGTCTTCTGTAGGATCTTTGGGGTGCTGGGTCCTCTACCTTCCTATTAGAGCAGTGCTTTTCAATTAGGGGCAACTTTGCTTCCTTTGGGACACGAACCAGTGTCTGGAGACAGGTGTGTGTGTGTGTGTGTGTGTGTTCGCACACACACCAGCATGCCTGGCATCTAGTTGGGAGAGGCCAGGTTTCCTGCTAAATACCCCACAACACACAGGATGGTCCCCACAGCAGAGTTCTCTGAGCCAAAGTGTCCACTGTGCCGGGGTTGGGCACTCTGGTTTGGGTCTGGGTGGCATGGGACTGGCAGTCACGTCCCTGGTGCAGAGAGGAGTGGAGGCGGGGGTGGGGGGGTGGGGTGGACACAGTGCCAGAGATGCCTCTGCTTCAGCAAAACCCTTTCTTCAAATGGAGCGTAGTGCACTGCACTTACGGCGGGGTGGGGGAGGGGGCGGAGGCGGAATCCACCCCACGGTGACAGGCACAGCAGCCAGAATCCCCCGCCTTCCCCCCATCCCCCTCGCCCCTCCTGGAGCTCAGCAAACACCAGCTAGCGTCAGGGCCTCAGCCAGGGGGAACTGGGATCCATCCAGAAGGTGGTGCTTCCCCTTTCCGGACAGGTGTGTCCAATGCTACGCGATTTGTGTACACCGACCACAGTCACCACGTGGTAGTGCTGAGCCACCGAGAGGCAAATTCCAGTCTCAGCCTTCCCTCTGCCTTTCCAGCATTCTCATCTCAGGGGAACACTGGCCTCCACCCCGGGTCCCATGTCCCCAGGCCCTTTTCTCTAGGTCCTGGACTTTCCTTGCTCTGCCGCACACTCCCTCCCCACGCCCTCAAGATTAAAATACATCTGCTCCATGTCACGGTCCCTCGGGATACGAGAAGCGAAGCCCTGAGCCCACGGAGCTGAGGTGGCTGTGACTTGGTACCCACGTTCAGAAAAAGGAGCGCGAGATTGGGAGGGACTTGGCTGAGGGAGCGAGAAAGAGAGAGAGAAGGAGGAGAGGGGTCCCTGGGGAGACCAGGCTTCACCTCGTTCACCCGTTGCGCTCTGCCCGCCCCACCTAACCGCTGTGGAGCCTGCGTCCGCCTGGTGTTGCTGGATGATAAGCGCTCATCTTTTGAGGCCGTTTGGTTACCCCAGGGAACATGCGGTATCCACCGAGGGCTGTGCTCCAGGAGCGCGGGGGAGGCAGGTAATCGCATCCCCCTGACACTAGAGCTGACTCTCATCTGATCAGCCTCTTCCCCGGGGGTCCGCCCGCCACCCACAGCTCCGCCCACTGGATCCCGGGAGCCACTTCCTTTCTCTGCAAGCCCGCAACAGCGGTTCTGCGCATCTTAGGCTTTGGCGCTGCAGCTCACTAAGTATTCGGGGGTCTTCTTCCTCCCTTCCCCCCACGAGAGCTCACTTCATCTTTGCGCCAGAACGATCACGATAACCGTGGCGAAATAAGGCCTGCCAGTCTTCCGAGGTTATGGCAGATACGAGCTTAAGGAAGAGCAGTCAATTCATTTGGCCTGCGGTAGGGCCTGAGCATTGGGAATTAGAAAACTTTCCCACGCAATTTTACTGTGCGGCCAGGGTTGACAACCCCTGAATTAGATGATCATGGACAAGTCCCCCGTTCTTAAAAAAAAAAAGCGAAAGCGAAGCGAAAGTAGCTCAGTCGTGTCCGACTCTTTGCGACCCCATGGACTATACAGTCCATGGAATTCTCCAGGCCAGAATACTGGAGTGGGTAGCCCTTTCCCTTCTTCAGAGAATCTTCCCAACCCAGGGATCGAACCCATGTCTCCTGCATTGTAGGTGGATTCTTTACCAGCTGAGCCCCAAGGGAACACACATGTATATCTTTGTACATGAATATCTGTCTGTCTATATTTTCTCTGCCAGAGACAGCTGGGGTCCCCTAGGCACCTTCTCATTCATCTGATCCCCTTCGCGCTCCCCATAGACTGTAGCCTGCCAGACTCCTCTCTCCATGGGATTCTCCAGGCAATGATATTGGAGTGGGCTGCCATGCCCTCCTCCAGCGGATTTTCCTGACCCAGGGATTGAACCTGCAGCTCCTGCATTGGCAGGTGGACTCTTTACCACTGAGCCACCTGGGAAGTCCACATGAGTATCTATCTGTCTATATTTTCCCTGCCAGAGAGAGCTGGGGTCTCCCAGGCACCTTCTCATCCATCTCACCCCCTTCACGCTCCCTAACTTCCCCGTGCCTCAGTTTCCTCATCTGTTAAGTGGGAACAGTGCCTACTTCACTCGGCGGTCCTAAGGATTAAACAGCCCCCGTAACTTGCCCTTCTGTTATCTGACCTCGAATCTGCCCATCACCAAAGGGCTCTGAAAATGACATCTCTTTTCTGAAAGAGCGGAGACCCTCCTTCTTGAGGCATCTGGGGTTTGGGGAAGCGCGGGACCGCGGGGCCTTCCCGCACAGAGGGCGTCTTGGTTTTTTCGAAGTTAACTTCGGGACCGTTTCCATGGTGGGCAGGGAGAGAAACTCAAAGCTCCCCTCTCCCCTCAAGGTGTGTGTGTGTGTGTGTGTGTGTGGGAGGAGGGGGGTGGTCTGCTGGAGAAGGAAATGGCAACCCGCTTCAGTATTCTTGCCTGGGAAATCCCATGGAGAGAGGAGCCTGGCGGGCTACAGTCCCTGGGCTCCCAAAGAGTTGGACACGACTGAGCGACTAAACAATAACAACAACAACAGCAACGGGAATTTGAGCAAACTCCACCGCCCTGAATGTCCGGTGCTGCGCGAAAGATGCTCTTCCGCTGGGGGGCCACCAAAGCGGAACAGCGCTGACAGTGCCTGTCGCCTCCCCTGGCGCTGGGCGTCGGGGTCAAGTCACCTCCCGGAGCCCCGCGCGGGGCACTGGTGGGGACTCGGGGGGCCCAGCCATCCCCAGCAGCAGCGCCCCGAGTCCCCGCCCGCCTGCCGGCTCCTCACCTATCAGATTTCCTGTGCGCACCGCGCGCCGCTCCTCCCACCTCCTAAAGGCCAGCGCAGGGGACCGCCGCGCTCCGTCAGGACCCAGCTACTCAAGGGACGGCGCAATGCGGCTCTGAGCTCGGGCATCGGTACGGCCCCGCGCAGGGAGTGCGGGGCGCATGGTGAGGCTCGGCGGGGCGGCGTGTGGCGCGGGCGGTGCGCGGGCGCGAGAGATGCAGCCCCTGGGGACCTGGAGGCGGGGGCGCGGGCCCCGTGCACTTCTGAGGCTCGCCTAGCCTACTGGGGGCTTGACTTCTCTCTTTCTGCTTTGTAAATTAAGGAAATGGTTACAAGACCAGATTTGACCAAACTTGGTCTGTAACAGTGTACTCATTTAAAAAAAAAATCTACCCTTTTTTTTTTTTTTTGGTGGTTGTTGTTTTGTTGTTGAGAAGTTCTAACCTTTTAGCAGATTTCTTTTATACAACATAGTGTTATCAACTGTCTTCATTCCCGGTGGTTCAGACGGTAATCTGCCTGCAATGTAGGAGACCCAGGTTTAATCCCTGGGTCCCGAAGATCCCCTGGAGAAGAAAATGGCAACCCACTCCAGTATTCTTGCCTGGAGAATTCCACGACAGAGGAACCTGTTGGGCTACAATCCATGGGGTTGCTATTGCCGCCTTGCTATAAACATTAGGTTGTCAGAAACACTAGTTCTTTCACCGCTCTAGCTCCTGGCAACCATTCTTCTACTGTTTCTATGATTTCCACTTTGTTTTTTAAAAATTAAGATTCCACATATAAGTGATACCAGGTAATAATTGGCAGCGCTTGTCTTTCTGTGGCTAACTTCACTTAGCATAATGCCCTCTTGGGTCATCCATGGTGTTACAGAGCGCAGGATTTTTTTCCCCCTTTTTTAAGGCTGACAGCATGGTATGTCTGTATATCTTTATCTATATCCATATATACACATACATATAGCATTTCCTTTATCTGTTTGCTTGTCCACAAAAGATTGTGTCTGTACCTTGGCTCTTGTGAATAATGCTGCAGTGAGCATTGGAGTACAGTTAGCTCTTTGAGATGATGTTTTCGTTTCCTTTAGGTTTTATACTCAGAGATGGAATTGCTGGATCCTATGGTAGTTCTGATTTCTTAAGGAACCTCCACACTGTTTTCCACAGTGGCTGCACCAGTTTGCATATCCATGAACAGTATACGTGTTCTGTTACTTTTTTCTCCACATGCTCAGGGACATTGTTATCTCTTGTTCTTTTGATAATAAGCATCCTAACAGGTGTGAGGTGATGGCTCCATTGTGGTTCTGATTTGCATTGCCCTGATGATTACAGTTTTTGAGCACATTTTCACATACCTGTTGGCCATAAGTATGTCCTCTTGGGAAGAAAGATTCCTTGCCTTTTGCCCATGTTTAAATAGGATGCTTTGTTTATTTCTTGTTATTGATAACTAGAGGAGGAAATGGCAACCCACTCCAGTATTCTTGCCTGCAGAGTCCCATGGACAGAGGAGCCTGGTGGGCTACAGTGCATGGGATCGCAAAGAGTCGGATAGGACTGAGAGACTGAGCATGCATGCATGCTATTGATAACAATGTATTGATTTCTGAAGAGTTATCCCTACTTTCATTACATGCCCAGGAAGTTGGGTTACTGACTGGACATAGTGCAAGCAGAAGACTAGGGAATTAACACTGAATAGAAAGTCTCACAGTTAAAATGAATAAGCCAATCTAAGAAAAAAAAAAAATCAATTCCTTAGCACTGGGCCCAGACAGCTCCTGCAGAGCGTGGGCGTTGTGGGGGTGCTGACAGGCAGGCGATGTGGTGAAAAGACATCTTTTCACTGAGTGCCAGTAGGGTTTTGATTTTGAGTCTCTTTAGCTCATTCCTAAATACCTTACAATTTTATAATCAACATTTTAGTAATATCTCTGCCAGTCATGTGTGTGTGTGTGTGTGTGTGCACGCGTTATGCATGGTAAATAGTGCGCCTAACTTTTTAAAGAATCCTGTTTCTGTTTCAGTTTCTTTGTTTATTTGTTTTGGTATCTGACCTGTTGGGGATAAATACAGCTTCCAAAACCCTTTCCAAATCACCAGTAATCAGATATTGTGAAGTTATTTTTTGCTTTCTCTTTATATTAGCATGACCAATTAAAAAAAAAATCTTTGTTATGTATTTGCCTTTTGTAAATAATTAGTAGTACCTCCCATCCCCTTGTCTCCCTCATTTACTGTTTCTGCCCCTGCACTTTGACTTGGAGGAGTAGAATTTAATGAAGATAGAGATCTGAGGAAAGTGTCATATTCTAGTGAGCTCTAGTGGTGGGGCACGGCTACTGTGTAGAGTATCTTATATACAGGAATTTCCCAGAGTCACATTTGTGGTTAAATGCATGCTGGTTCTGACCATCCTTACATGTAACAGAATATTTCAGTTAAGTTACATAGTGTGGTAGATGGCCATCTTTTATGGTGTTATCTCCTCTTTTTTTGTAAACTGATGGGTTTTTATTTTTGCTTTTTAGTTAATTCTCTATTTATTTTTGGCTCTGCTGGGTCTTTGTTTCCGCGGGTTTCTGTTTTGCTTTCTCTAGTTAATGGCAGGGACTACTCTTCTCTGTGGTGTGCAGGCTTCTCATTGCTGTGGCTTCTCTTGTTTCGGAGCATGGACTCTAGGCACACAGTAGTTGTAGGCTCTAGAGCACAAGCTGAGTTATTAGTGTACTGCTGTACAGGCTTAGTTGGGGCGTGTGGGATCTTCCCTGACCAGGGATTAAACCTGTGTCTCCTGTATTGACAGGTGACCACCCAGCCACCAGGGAAGCCCTGGTATTTCTTCTTAAACAGCTACATGTTAGAGGCAAATTGTTTCCAAGAGAAAGCATTTCGTATTTTCCTTTAAGTGAAATAAGTCAGACAAGGCAAATACTGTATGATCTTATGTGTGGAATCTAAAACAAACAAGTGAAAACCTCTCCAAAACTGAACCCAGAGATATAGAGAACAGATGGCAGTTATCAGAGGCTGTGAGAGTAGGGGGTGGAGGTGGGTTGGGGGGCGTTGCCCTAATGGTGCGGGAGCGAGTGATGAGAATGAAGACAGAACATGAAAGCTAGTGCCATGGGTCAGGGACCTGCAACCTCTATTGGACTGAGGTTCAGAGTCCACTTGGAGTCCAGCTTTATTCCTAACTGCAGACTATAAGACTTTCTTTGATCTTATCTTTCTCCAAACACTACACTGACGAGGTCCAGATCTCCTTGTTTTCACCTGAGGCCATTCCCTCCTGGGCTAGTCTTGAGAACAGTCAGCAAGTGCGTAGGCAGTGTTCATGCCTAGTGTTGAACCGGTGTTCCGAGGTCCATTCATGATCTCAATCATAATCGTTTCTGGGTCTGCCCTTGGGGTTTGTAACAAGGCAGTTATTCTAAGAAAAGCATAAAAGATAATCATTAACACAGTTGATTAATATACACTGTTTTTGCAGGTGCTATTTCTATGGAATTTCTCAAGGTTGTGAAAGTACATTATTAGGAATTCCCACTACCAGGGTAGGGGGGTGTTAGGCAGAATGAGTGAAGACACTCAAAAGTTACAAACTTATAAGAGAAATATTTCCTGAGAATGTTATCAATACATGGGGAAAAATAAATCTCTCTCTCAAATCTTCCTTTTAAGGAATGGCTGCATAATCTATTAAGATCTCTTTTCTATGTCTTTTCATTTTTTCTTTCTCTTCTCAAGTCAGTTCATCTTAAATAGCTCCTTTGTTAGGTAAAATTAAGCTCTGATATGTGCAAAGAGGATTTCAATATGAGGTCCATTGACATATAACTCCTACAAATGCAACTCGAGTATAAAGATATTTCACTAAATCCTTACCTTAAAAAATTGACAAGGACAATGCTGTCTTTGGAAAGAGTCTTCCACACACGGGCACCCTTTCTTCTGTAGGATTCCTCAGTTGGTGTTTTGAATAAACAAGGATCACAATTAATGTCTGATTTTCTGAGAGGCTGCATGCCTGTCCCAGGCTTCCTTGCGGGGGTGACAGACTCATCCTTTCATGAACGGACCAGTGTGCAGCCCTCCTTCCTCAGTCCTGCTTGCTCATCTGCAGGCAGTGGACAAGTGCAGACTTAGGTCAGTTCAGTTCAGTTCAGTTGCTAAGTCATGTCCGACTCTGCGACCCCATGAGTTGCAGCATGCCAGGCCTCCCTGTCCATCACCAACTCCTGGAGTTCACACAAGCTCTTGTCCCATTGAGTCGGTGATGCCATCCAGACATCTCATCCTCTGTCATCCCCTTCTCCTCCCGCCCTCAATCCCTCCCAGCATCAGTCTTTTCCAGTGAGTTAACTCTTTGCATGAGGTGGCCAAAGTATTGGAGTTTCAGCTATAGCATCAGTCCTGAAAGTGAAAGAGGAGAGTGAAAAAGTTGGCTTAAAGCTCAACATTCAGAAAACTAAGATCATGGCATCTGGTCCCATCACTTCATGGGAAATAAATGAGACTTAGGTCAGTTCGGACCAATTCTGGAAGGGAGTCGGGGGCTCCACTGCCGCCTACCTGGGCATGGACTTGGACTTGGACTTCAAGCCAGGTGCTGGTGTCCCAGGAGAGTCCTTTGTTTCTCAGGATGCTTGTCTATTTTGACCCAGCTTCCAATCAAATTTTCACTTGGTTCTCTGCCAGAAGGTAGATCCTTGTCACGGATCCAGATTCCAATGGTCTTGAAACTCGGCTTGACCCTGGTCAGCCTCTCTCCCCAGATGCCTGGGAGGCTGCCTAAGATGAACCCGGAGACTTTGAACTACCTCATTCCTTCCTCTCTGAATATAACTGTCAACTCCAGTCAGCCACTCACTGACTTTGTTGGGTAGAGGCCTTGTTTGGTCTACTGCCACCCCGCCCCCAACTGATGCTCTTGGGTGATCCCAGCTTTGTAACCTCCTGTGGTGTTCTGTTGACCTCCTCTGCTGCTGCTCCCCACCTCCAGGAAAACCCTCTGAATGGGTAGGGGCTTCTTCCAGCCCTCCTAATTCCAGATTCTTCTCCTTTGCCCTTGGCCTGAGCTTGCTTCTATGACTGGCCTCTTGTGGGTTTTGACAAGACCTCACTTATTAAGGGACTGAACCTGTGTCTGAAGAGGCAAGGGATGGGTAAGGTGGCTTCTAGACATTTTGACAACAAGTGTGACCTTCCTTGAAAACTGGATTAGGAGGTATGGGTATTGTGGAATGAGATGCACTTGGAAGAAGATATCAACCAGAATTTTTATATCTAATTTTGAGTGGTTTCCCATAGTCCCAATAGAAGAAACAGAGTGAGAAGTGGAGTGGGACCAAGCTGGGTAAAGGAAGCAGCTGGCCATTTATTCACACATTCATGGAGGGATAAAGATGCTGGACCCAGATGCCCGAGTTCACATCCCAGCTGTGTCAGGTACTTGTTTGGTGATCTTGGGCAAGTTACTTCATTTCTTCCTGCCTCACTTTCCTCAGTAAAGAATCTGCCTGCAATGCAGGAGACCTAGGTTCCATCCCTGGGTTGGGAAGATCCCCTGGAGAAGGGAGTGGCTACCCACTCCAGTATTCTTGCCTGGAGAATATCTTGGACAGAGTAGTCTGGCAGGCTATAATCCATGGGGTTACAAAGAATTGGACACGCCTGAGCAATTAACACTTTCACTTTACTCTAATGAGATGGGAGACAATAATGGTATTTATTTCCTTGGGGGATAGTTATGAGATTAATGGTTTCATAGGTGTAAAGTTGTACAATAGTGCCATTATGTAATACATGTTACAGAAGTTACAGCTATTTATGTTATTTGCCTTTTATGTGCCAATCCTTTAGCCATGTTGTATACAGTTGTTGCAGGTCAAGGATGAGAAATGAAAATAAAGTAACAAAGCTAGTTTTCTTTTAGTAAATTAAAAAAAAAAGCAATTGTCTCCCAAATGTGCCCAAACTATTTTGAGCAGTAGTAGAATTGCTGGACACTCCAGTACTCTTGCCTGGAAAATCCCATGGACTGAGGAGCCTGGTAGGCTGCAGTCCATGAGGTCGCTAAGAGTCGGACAAGACTCAGTGACTTCACTTTCACTTTTCACTTTCATGCATTGGAGAAGGAAATGGCAACCCACTCCAGTGTTCTTGGCTGGAGAATCCCAGGGACGGGGGAGCCTGGTGGGCTGCCGTCTATGGGGTCACACAGAGTTGGACATGACTGAAGTGACTTAGCAGCAGAATTGCTGGAATAAAATAACTAATGTCAGGGCTGTAGTATTTAATTTGATGTCTCAGTTTTGGTCTCTAAACCCTTTCATTTAACTTCTGACTCTCTGTAATTATTTCAAGCCATTCCTGGGCATTACTATTTAAGTTTTCAACTCTGTCAATGCTATTTCTCACCATTTCTAATTTATTTATTAGTTTTGTAGAGGTGTTTTGCTCTCAGGATGTTTCCTGAATTCTGTAGTTTCCCTTTGTAATCTCCTTTCTTTGCCTTGTCCTCTCATGTTTTCTTTCTTGTTTTGCTGATTTTATGTTCTTAATTTTTCATAGTGGATCATTTATTGGAAGAACTTTTTTTTCTTTTTGTAACTTAGAGTGTGGTCAACACTTTTAAAGCCTGAAGTGAGTGGTAGGACACAGATAGCTTAATTTTAAAAAATGTTTTGGCCACACCTTGAGTCATACAGGGTCTTAGTTCTTTGACCAGGGATTGAACCCATGCCCTCTGCATTGAGAGTGCAGAGTCTTAACCACTGGACCAGGGATGTTCCACAGACAGCTTTAAAAGAGTTGAGAAGTACTAATCACTCCAGTTTCTAATGAAATATTACAAATTAGGCTCAAGGCAAAAAATGCTTGATCTAGAGATGGAATCAAGGGTGGAGAATTAGTCACCCAGAGGTACTTCTCTTGTGTTGGCTATCACCAGCACCTGTATGAGAACTTCTCACCCATTTCTGGGAGGATATTTCCTTCCAGGCTGGCTTCTGCACTTGGTTTTCCTTCTTTACTTTTGTCATAGTTGTGTGTATTTGCTCTGCCATTTCTTTTTATGTCAAGTATATTTAAGAAAGGCAGCTTCAGCTGTACCTTCCAACTTAATTTGAGTGACTTGTCCTTGATGGCTTCTGTCCTTGTGTGAGAAGTGTTTCTTTCTGAGCTTCAGTTTGCATCCTGGACATCATGCTTTATCCGCTTTTCTGTTGCCTGAGGAGATCAAGGAGGAGAAAGTATAGCTGGTTGTTGTTGAGGCACTAAGTCATGTCCGACTCTTTGTGACCCCATGGACTGAAGCATGCCAGGCTTCCCTGTCCTTCACTACCTCCCAGAGTTTGCTCAAGTTCATGTCCATTGTGTTGGTGATGTTACTAACCATCTCATCCTCTGCCACTCCCTTCTCCTTTGGCCTTCAACCTTTCCCAGCTTAGGGGTTTTTTCCAATGAGTTGGCTCTTCACATCAGGTGACCAAAGTGTTGGAGCTTTAGCTTCCGCATCAGCCCCTCCAATGAATATTCAGTGTTGATTTTCTTTAGGATTGACTGGT
Source organism: Bubalus bubalis (assembly GCF_019923935.1). Classification (NCBI taxonomy): domain Eukaryota; kingdom Metazoa; phylum Chordata; class Mammalia; order Artiodactyla; family Bovidae; genus Bubalus; species Bubalus bubalis. The sequence goes on from NC_059157.1 coordinate 184,662,251, forward strand.
TTGATCTTGCAGTCAAGGGACTCTCAAGAGTCTTCTCCAGTACCATCATTCAAAAGCATCAATTCCTTGGCACTCAGCCTTCTTTATGGTCCAACTCTCAATTCCATACATGACTACTGGAAAAGCCATAGCTTTGACTATACGGACCTTTGTCAGCAAGTGATGTCTTTGCTTTTTAATATGCTGTCTAGGTTTGTCATGGCTTTCTTTCCAAAAGGCAAGCATCGTCTAATTTCATGTTTACAGTCACCATCTGCAGTAATTTTGGAGCCCAAGAAAAGAAAATCTGTCACTGCTTTTACTTTTTCCCCTTACATTTGCCATGAAGTGATGGGACCGGATTCTATGAGCTTAGTTATTTTTTAATGGTGTAGCTGGAATTGTGACTAATCATGATGTTACGATTGGTGGATTTAATATGTTTTTCCTGTCATTTTATTCAAAGTTGCTGGAAAGTTCTTATAAATTCACAATATGACAACAGCATTCTTGTATGTTTGTGTCTCCTTTTGCACACAGGTGTGTTCCCTTTAGAGTACATTTCTAGAAGAGAGTAAATGGATAAAAAGGCATGTTAACTCCATCTTTCTAAGGTGGTTGTACTAATTTATGCCCCCACCTACTCAGTGTACAGTTTCTGTTTCTCTGTAGCCTCCTCATTGCTTAGAATTATTGGACTTTTATGAACATATGGGATGCATGTATCTTTTTGAATTATAATTTAGTCTAGATATATGCCCAGGAGTGGAATTGCTGAATCATGGACTTTAAAATTTTTGTTAATTTAATGGGTGTTAAATTTTATAGTTTTTTTATGCTGATTTAAAAAAATTATTTATTTTTAATTGAAGGATAATTGCTTTGCAATATTGTGTTGGTTTCTGCCATGTCAACTTGAATCAACCATAGGTATATATACGTCCCCTCCTTCTTGAACTTCCCTCCCACCTCCTACCCCTGTAGGTTGTGACAGAGCCTGAGTTTGAGTTCCCTGAGTCATGCAGCAAATTCCCACTGGCTATCTAAATAGTAGCTCTGTTTTAATGTGCATTTGCCTTATTCTAGTAGAGCATCTTTTCATCTATATATACATAATAATAAAAATGTATATGTATACATATATATGTAATGACTCATCTATGAATGGTCTGTTTATGTCTTTTGCTCATTTTTCATGTGGGGGTATCTTTTTGATCTAGAGAAGTCTTTTTTACACATTCTAGATCCTTCATGTCAGTAATATACATTGTAAATATCTACTACTAGCCTATGGCTTATATTTTTTCATTTTTAATTTGCTAATTTTCATTTATGGCTTGTGCTTTTTTTTCTGCTCTAAGAATTTCCCCACTTTTTACCAATAACCTTGTATATTTTCTTCTAATCATCTTTACTTCTTGTTTTTCATGTTCAGATTTTTAATTCTCTTTGAATTTACTTTTGCTGTTGTTGACTTAAAAAAGACACACTGTGTAAGAGTTGGTAGTTAAGTTTTATTTGGGGCAGAAATGAGGACTGCAGCCCGGGAGACAGCACCTCAGAGAGCTGAGAGACTGCTCCAAAAAGGTAGTGGTGGAGGGTCAGTATACGTGATTTTGGTGAAGGGGAAATTCGATGCATTAAAGCACTTATCTTACAAAAGGTTTTCTGTTAGTCTTGAGTAGCTGATGTCACCATGAAGGGATTTAGTGCTTTTCTAAATATGAGGAGATGCAGGGATTGGGGCCACAAAACCAGGTCCTGAAAATATCTATCTAAAAGCCTGTTCCACCAGTTTTCATGGAGCACAAAGTACCTCATTCTCCACCCTGAACTCCCTTCAGGGCCTATTGAAGGCCAACAGCTGCAGCAGTGTAGGATTCAGTCTCTGCAGAGGCAGATGGCAAATGCCCTTGGCGAGTGGCAATTTGTAGTTGATAGTATGTTGTGAGCTAGGATTTCAAATTTAATTTTCCCATTGAATCATCACTAGCCCCAGATCATTCGTTCAGTAGTCAAGTCCTTTCCTTGGTGATTTGTGATACCATTTCTCTGTGTATATATGTAGATTTCCAGGCTGTCTCTTCTCTTTTATTGGTTATTTTGATCTGCTCAGGCTGCCATAGCAAAAATGCCATAGACTGGGTGCCTTAAACAACAGAAATGTATTTTCTCACAGTTCTGGAGGCTGGAAGTGGGATATCATGGTGTCAGCAGAGTTGGGTTCTCATGAGAACCCTCTTCCTAGCTTTCAGATGGCAGACTTGTGGCTGTGTCCTCACAAGAGAATGAAATCTTGCCCTTAGTCTTCTCAAAAGATCATCCTGTTGAATTAGAATCCCACCCTATGACCTCATTTATTCTTAATGACCTTCTAGAAGCCCCTGTCAAATTGGGTTTAGAGCTTTTTGTGGGAGGAAACAGTTGGGTCCATTTTTGTTGTTTAATTGCTCAGTCGTGTCTGACTCTTTGCAACTGCATGGACTGTAGCACCCCAGGTTTTCCTGTCCTTCATAACTCCTGGAATTTTCTCACACTCACATCCATTGAGTAGGTGATGCCATCCAACTATCTCATTTTTTGTCACCCCCTTCTCCTCCTGCCCTCAATGTTTCTCAGCATCAGGGTCTTTTCAGTGAAGCATTTTAACTATATATAATTTAAAGTTTTTCAGCATTTTTTATCAATTTCTCTATCATGATGAGGACCTTAGCACACTTTAATTATCAAACAACTGCTCTCCTTTATTTTTCAACTGTTTCTGGAGTTTGGCTATAATTTTTCAGACATGAAAAATTCATTCTTTACATGGATATAAATTAATTAAATTTAATCACATATTTGGTCTACTTCTGTGCCATTTTTGTGTCCCTTATTGATAAAGGTGAAAGAGGAGAGTGAAAAAGCTGGCTTAAAAGTCAACATTCAAAAAACTAAGATCATGACATCTGGTCCTATCACTTCATGGCAAGTAGATGGGGAAAAATGGAAATAGTGGCAGATTTTCTTTTCCTGGGCTCCAAAATCATTGTGGACAGTGACTTCATCCATGAAGTTAAAAGACAGTTGCTCGTTGGAAGAAAAGCTATGACAAAGCTAGACAGCGTATTTAAAAGCAGAGATGTCACTTTGCCGACCAAGGTCTGACTAGTCAAAGCTATGGTTTTTCCAGTTGTTACGTGTGGATGTGAGAGTTGGACCATAAAGAAGGCTGAGTACCAAAGGATTAATGCTTTTGAATTGTGGTGCTGGAGAAGACTCTTGAGAGTCCCTTGAACTGCAAGGAGATCAAACCAGTCAATCCCAAAGGAAATCAGCCCTGAATATTCATTGAAAGGACTGTACTGGAACTGAAACTCCAATACTTTGGCTATCTGATGTGAAAAGCCAACTCACTGGAAAAGACCCTGATGCTGGGAAAGATTGAGAGCAGGAGAAGGGAGCAACAGAGGATGAGATGGTTGGATGGCATCACTGACTCAGTGGACATGAGCTTGAGCAAACTCCTGGAGACAGGGAAGGACAGGGAAGCCTGGTGTGCTGCAGTCCATGGGGTCGCAAAAAGTCTTAGCAACTACTTGATGTCATGTGGTGTACAGTGTGGGCAAGCCTGCCCCACTCTGATGGAAAGGATTCCATGTTCCCACTCACCCTGACCTTGGCTTCTCTTCAACCCATGATTCTTTTTTTTTTTTTTATTAACAATTTTATTGGAATATAATATCCACAGCATATATTTTTTGCATAGAGTTTACAATTCAGTGAATCTGAAATTCTTTTTTATTAACTTGTGTAAATTATATTTAAATTAAGTTGACTACCTTAGCCACAATTCCAGGACATTTAGTGCATCCTCCATGGTTTGCATCCATTTTTCCTGTCTAGTTGCTGAACGTTTCATCATTTCAAAGAGAAACCCTATACCCATTATCATTCACTTCTCCCCAGAGCCCCTGGCCCTTGGGAGCCCCCATCCTGCCTTTTCTCTCTGAGTCTGACCATTCTAGGAACCTCATGTAAGTATTTTTTCTTATGTGACTGGCTTATTTCACTTAGCATCATGTATTCAACATTCATTCATGTTGTAAAGTGTATCAGAATTTCTTTCTTTTTCAAGGCTGAATATTATTCCATTGTATGAATATGCCACATTTTGTTTATCCATTAATTTGTCAGTGGGCACTTAGGCTGCTTCTACCCTTTTGGCTCTTGTGAATAATGCTGCTATAAATATGGGTGTACAAATATTTTTTCAAATCCCTGGTTTCATTTCTTTTGAGTTTATACTCAGAAGGAGAATTACTGGATCATATGGTATGCCTATGTCTTCTTATTTTAAGAATTGCCATACTGTTTTTCACAGTGCCTCCCTCATCATTTTATATTTCCACTAGCAGAGCACAGGGTAGCTTCTAATTTCTTCACATACTTGACAGCACTTTTTAATTTTTAAAAATCTGTGTTTTTGTAATAGCCATTCTAGTGTGTGTGAAGTAGTAGCTTGCTGTGGATTTGATTTGCATTTCTCTAATGATTAGTGGGGAAAACCACTAGACCATTCAGGTATGACCTAAATCAAATCCCTTATGATTATACAGTGGAAGTGAGAAATAGATTTAAGGGACTAGATCTGATAGACAGAGTGCCTGATGAACTATGGACAGATGTTCATGATAATGTACAGGAGACAGGGATCAAGACCATCCCCGTGGAAAAGAAATGCAAAAAAGCAAAATGGCTGTCTGAGGAGGCCTTAAAAATAGCTGTGAAAAGGAGAGAAGCGAAAAACAAAGGAGAAGAGGAAAGATATAAGCATCTGAATGCAGAGTTCCAAAGAATAGCAAGGAGAGATAAGAAAGCCTTCCTCCGTGATCAATGCAAAGAAAAAGAGGAAAACAACAGAATGGGAAAGACTATAGATCTATTCAAGAAAATTAGAGATACCAAGGGAACATTTCATGCAAAGATGAGCTCAATAAAGGACAGAAATGGTATGGACCTAACAGAAACAGAACATATTAAGAAGAGGTGGCAAAAATACACAGAAGAACTGTACAAAACAGAGCTTCACAACCAAGATAATCACGATGGTGTGATCACTCACTTAGAGCCAGACATCCTGGAATGTGAAGTCAGGTGGGCCTTAGACAGAATCACTACAAACAAAGCTAGTGGAGATGATGGAATTCCAGTTGAGCTATTTCAAATCCTGAAAGATGATACTGTGAAAGTGCTGCCCACAATATGCCAGCAAATTTGGAAAACTCAGCAGTGGCCACAGGACTGGAAAAGGTCAGTTTTCATTCCAATCCCAAAGAAAGGCAATGCCAAAGAATGCTCAAACTACCACACAATTGCACTCATCTCACATGCTAGTAAAGTAATGCTCAAAATTCTCCAAACCAGGCTTCAGCAATATGTGAACCATGAACTTCCAGATGTTCAAGCTGGTTTTAGAAAAGGCAGAGGAACCAGAAATCAAATTGCCAACATCTGCTGGATGATGGAAAAAGCAAGAGAGTTCCAGAAAAACATCTATTTCTGCTTTATTGACTATGCCAAAGCCTTTGACTGTGTGGATCACAATCAACTGTGGAAAATTCTTAAAGAGATGGGAATACCAGACCACCTGACCTGCCTCCTGAGAAACCTATATGCAGGTCAGGAAGCAACAGTTAGAACTGGACATGGAACAACAGACTGGTTCCAAATAGGAAAAGGAGTATGTCAAGGCTGTATATTGTCACCCTGCTTATTTAACTTCTATGCAGAGTACATCATGAGAAACACTGGGCTAGAAGAAGCACAAGCTGGAATCAAGATTGCCGGGAGAAATATCAATAACCTCAGATATGCAGATGACACCACCCTTATGGCAGAAAGTGAAGAGGAACTAAAGAGCCTCTTGATGAAAGAGGAGAGTGAAAAAGTTGGCTTAAAGCTCAACATTCAGAAAACTAAGATCATGGCATTCAGAAAACTAAGATCATGGTCTTATCACTTCGTGGGAAATAAATGGGGAAATAGCGGAAACAGTGTCAGACTTTATTTTTCTGGGCTCCAAAATCACTGCAGATGGTGACTGCAGCCATGAAATTAAAAGACACTTACTCCTGGGAAGGAAAGTTATGACCAACCTAGATAGCATATTCAAAAGCAGAGACATTACTTTGCCAACAAAGGTCCGTCTAGTCAAGGCTATGGTTTTTCTAGTGGTCATGTATGGATGTGAGAGCTGGACTGCCAAGAAAGTTGAGCGCTGAAGAATTGATGGTTTTGAACTGTGGTGTTGGAGAAGACTCTTGAGAGTCCCTTAGGCTGCAAGGAGATCCAACCAGTCCACCCTAAAGGAGATCAGTCCTGGGTGTTCATTGGAAGGACTGATGCTGAGGCTGAAACTCCAATACTTTGGCCACCTCATGCGAAGAGTTGATTCATTGGAAAAGACTCTGATGCTGGGAGGGATTGGGGGCAGGCGGAGAAGGGGACGACAGAGGATGAGATGGCTGGATGGCATCACCGACTTGATGGACATGAGTTTGAGTGAACTCTGGGAGTTGGTGATGGACAGGGAGGCCTGGTGTGCTGTGATTCATGGGGTTGCAAAGAGTTAGACATGACTTAGCAACTGAACTGAACTGAATGGTTAGTGATGTTGAGGATCTTTTCATGCATTTATTTGCTGTCTGAATATTTTCTGTGGAGAAATGTGTATTGAAGTCTTTTGCCCATTTTTAAATCAGGGTGTTTGTTTTTTTGTTGTTGATGAGCCCCTATTTGTTAACAGGTAAGATATTTTTACTGTCATGAACTTTATTACTTTGAGGAAAGATACTGACTGGCACTTTATTTTCTGCTTTTATCTCTCCATCATAGTTCTCCATCAGTTATTATTTATTGCTGTCCTAGTTCGTTCTGTTCTCAGAGTTGACCCAGCAGATCCATTCCTTCTCTTCCCTTCCCACATCTCTTGTTTTGGACTCTTGTCTTTTTAACTGTTGATTCCTTGGATGGAGAGTTTTACTTAAGCCAGCTGTCCCATGTTGCTTTCTTTTTCTTCCTAAGGATTGTCATCTGCTTTCTGATTTTAGCCACAATTCCTCCACTGAAGCTGCATATCGGAAGTCCAAGAGCTTCTGACTCCACATTTTTTTTTTTTTTTTTGGTATGATTGGCACTAATGATGATTTCTTCCTTCTTGAGGCTCCTTTGGTCCCTGAGACACTTCTCTGTGAAGGGAGTGAGCAGTGGGGTTTAGAACTATGGGCCTTTGCCTGGCTGTAGATGCCAGCTTTGAGCATGAACTCGCTCTAGGACCCAGGCTAGTGACTTCATTCTGTGGGATTCCCCTCAGTGAAGGAGAATGTTAACACCCACCTCAGAGATGTGTGATGAACATGGAATGAGTTATCACATGAAACCTGCTTAGACACAGTAGTTCACACACAGGAAGTGTTAATTTTTAGCCACTACTGGGACACTACAGTTGGTCCTCTATATCAGTGGGCTCTGTATCGTTGAATATTAACCAACTATGGATAGGAAATATTCAGGAAGAGAAATTATGAAAAGTATCTAAAAGCAAACCTTGAAGTTGCCTTGTACCTGCCAGTGTTGATGTAGCACTTGGATTGTATTAGAGATGTATCATCTCTAGTAATCTAGGGATGATTTAAAGTGTACAGGAGGATGTGCATAGATTATATGCAAGTACTTTGCCATTTTATAAGATAACTGAGCTTCCTTGAATTTTGGTGTCCGCAGGGGTGCTAGACCCAGCCTCCCGTAGACACCGAGGGGTGAATATAATTGGTTTTCCTCTTTTGTGTCCAGTTGATCCCTTTTCACCTCCATTTGTTCCCCTCCTGACTCTTGTTTACTAAATAATTCTGTTCTTTGTTCCTCATTGTTCTTTTCCTAGACATTGTGTTGCTCTTGTCATTTCAATGTACACCTTTATGCAGGCAGATTCTCACCAGGTCACCTCTCTACCTTTTAAAAGGAGACTTCTTGTAGCATGAAACTGCTAAATAGACATATTTTGGGGAGGACATTTTGACCCTTGTCAAAGCACTCCATGTCAGCTGCCCCCTCACTGTCTCATACACAGCCATGTCAGTTCCACGTAAAGCCTGGACAAATTTGATCTTTCACTTATTTCCATAAATTGCATTTAAAAAAAATTTTTTTTTATGTAGACCTTTCTTTATAAAGCTTTTGTTGAATTTGTTACAATATTGCTTTTGTATTATTTTTTTATTTTTGTGGCCGAGACATGTGGAATCTTAGCTCCCTGACCAGGCATCAAACCTGCACCCTCTGCATTGGAAGATAAAGTCTCAACTACTGGACTGCCAGGGCAGTCCCTGAATTGCATTATTTTGAAGATGAAATCAAAGTGTCACCCTGCACCGTGCACCTTACAGGACCATGTTAAGTGATTATATTCTGAGCGAATGTAAGAAGGGATGGTGGGGCTTTACAAATCAAGCAAACTAATGTCATGGAAGTCTTAGGAATGATCTAGAATAGAGCCTGGAGCTTACTAGTTCCTATTCTGTGAGGTACTTTATTGACTTTTGCAAAAACTTTAGGAGGGAGGTAGTATTATCTTCTCTTTTAAGAAAATTTCCATTTCTCATTTTCAGAGAAAATAGGCTTAAGAAGGTAGATATGCCTGGAGTCTCATAACTATCAAGTGACTGACTTAAGATTTGACCCAGTTCCTTGGGTTCCAAACACAGAACTCTTAACATCTTGATTGTCTTTTATATGTATCATTTCCCGTTTTCCGTTTCTCATTTTATTCTTTCCTATCCCCCTTCCTATATTTCTTAGATACTCTAGAGCTTAGTTCCTTTCAAAGAGATGATGTGTGTGATTTCTCAATAATATCTCATTTTAATGTTTGAGTGAATTCAATCCTGCTTTTAGCTTTATTCTCTCTCTTTTCTGTGATTTTCATTTGTTGTCTAAATTCCTTTATGAGCTGAGTCCTTTTCTTTCCTTCTTTTCTTTAATAACGGAAATACTTAAGGCTATACATTTGCCTCTGAAAGCAACTTACAGCACATTCTAAAGGATCTTATTTAGTGTTCTTTTTTGTTTTATAAGTAATCTGTTATTACATCTTTAATATCTCCTTTTCTCCTCATAGTTAATTTTTGTTTATTTCTAAGGGACTGGGATTTGATGATCTTTTTAAAAAGTGTTAGTTGCTCAGTCATGTCCAACTCTTTGTGACCCCACGGACTGTAGTCTGCCAGGCTCCTGTCCATGGAATTTTCCAGGCAAGAATACTGAAGTGGGTAGTATTCCCTTCTTGTTAAACTTAATGTTACTTTTTGGTTTTAGTTTATTGCTGTGATGATGGTCCATTGTTTTCCTCTTAAGTCTGTATACAGTTATATTGCTATTTAGAAATATGCATAGTTATAATTATGGAAATGCTGGTTTGAAATGAAAATGAGCAGGATTTGAAAACAGTGCTTATAATTCACTTACTTGAGTCTAAATTTTGAGTTCTTGTTTCTTCAACTGATGTGCTTTGTTTCTTTTATTATTAAAATAAAATACATATTCTCAATAAAATTCTTAGGGCACATTTCTAGCTTTGGTTTTTATAGGAAAATGGTTCCAGCCTGCTCTGTAACAACCAGCACGCAGTGAAAAAATGAAGAGCTGTTGTTAAGTTGAACAGTAGGACTAGCTAACAAACCCATCAACATTTAACAATTTTAATGAGCTTTTCCAAAGTGTCATATTTTCACTTTGAATCTTTTCACATTAAAATCTATGGTCTTCCTGCCAATGTTATATTTAATGAAGCTGTGTGCTTTCAGGCAGATTTGGATCAAAGCGAATGTGAGTGAGCTGGAAGCAGAATCCATTACAAACCCAAGTGTCTGAGGGGAAATTTCCTGAGCATGTGGGACTCGGTTCTATTCATTCCTTCAGGGCAATCTTAGCCACGGTCCACGATGTCCCAAGGCAGTGAGTCATTCAGGACTACTTGGGAATTGGTAAGTTAGGTCAGTGAAATGTCTCTCTCACATATTTCTCCTTCTTCCACTGATTCATGGTGTCTGCGCTGGGTTTCCAAGGGAGAAACCGTGAAGGCACGAGGAAGTGACTGGCATTTGATCCAGGAGATGATGTTTGCATGTTAGTATTTTCTTTTTCTTTTCAGGAAAGGTGGATTATGTAGATTTACTGACAAACTATGATGACCTAGAGGTGGCAGAGGAGTGTTGACTTAAAAAAAAAGAAGTTTTGCAGCAAAGGGCAGGTAGTCTGAACATTAAAAAATTATGGTTAGTTAAGGAAAAGCAGATATCTCAAGGAATTTAGCACTTTTCTCTGTATGGGAAGATGCAAGAGTCTGGGCTCACTGAAATAATTTCCTTTCATATGCATCTTAGCTGTCTGGGGCCAGTTGTTGTTCAGTCACTCAGTCGGGTCCGACTGCAACCCCATGGATTGCAGCATGCCAGGCTTCCTTTACTATCTCCTGGAGTGTGCTCAAACACATGTCCATTGAGTTAGTGATGCCATCCAACCATCACCCCCTTCTCCTCCTGCCCTCAACCTTTCCCAGTGTCAGTCTCTTTTCCAATGAGTCAGCTCTTCATATCAGGTGGCCAAAGTATTGGAATTTCAGCTTCAGCATCAGTCCTTCCAATGAATATTCAGGGGTGATTTCCTTTAGGATTGACTGGCTTAATCTCCTTGCTGTTTAAGGAACTGTATCCTGGTGTGTGTGTGTGTGTGTGTGTGTGTGTGTGTGTGTGTGTGTGTCCCTCCCCCCATAGCCTTAGGGAGTGGGTGGGCTGCCAGATCTCAGGTTTGGCTCTTCCTGGGTAACCTCGGGGCTTAGAAATTCACATTTGGAGGGCCGGGAGTTGCTGAGGCTGTGACAATCTTGTTTATTGATACGGCAGGAAATACTCCATTTCTTAGGGGGGGGGGCAGTTCTGGAGAGGTAAGATGTGGCAGGAAAAACTAAGAAAGGAGGGGACACAGCTGAATGGAAGTACTCCCATCTGTTTTCGACTCTTGAATGTTGTAACCATCTGTCTGCTCTTCAATTACAGTTCCTGCCTTTCGAGCTTTCTTTAAACAGAAATAAAAACCTAGTGGGTAAAAATTATGGAGAAAACCGTTTACTTTTCAAAATATTCATAGAGAGAGGAGGAAGTCTGTCCTGACAGATCTAAATGCAGTATGGCTTGTGGGCGGAATTCTGCCCAATACCCCGCTATTGTGTTTGCAGCTTAGCAAAGCTTGCACAGGTGCATTGCTGATATTCAGGCAATTACTGCTTTGAGTAATTTTATTCATTTATTCACTTAGTAAATGCTGAAGTGCTCTAGGGCTGACATATCAAGGGGCCAGAAGTGAGGGTCTTAAAGAATAGAAATTGCTTGTCTCACAGCTTTGGAGGCTGGAAGTCTGAGGTCAAGGTGTCTGCAGGACTGGTTTTGAGATCTGTGAGGGGGGAATCTATTCCAGGCCTCTCCTTTCATTTATCCTTTAAAATTTTTTTTGATTGGAGGATAATTGATTTACAATGTTGTGTTGGTTTCTGCTGTACAACAAAGTAAATCAGCTATAAGTGTACATATGTCCTCTCCCTCTTGAGCTTCCCTCCCACCATTCCCCATCACCACCCTCCTAGGTCATCACAGAGCACAGAGCTGAGCTCCCTGTCTTATACAGCAGCCTCCCACTAGCTGTCTGTTTTACATACCATTCAGTTGCTAAGTGGTAGTGACTCTTTGCAACCCCATGAACTGCAGCATGCCAGGCTTCCCTGTCTTTCATTATTTCCCAGAGTTTGCTCAAACTCATGTCCATTGAGTCAGTGATGCCATCCAACCATCTCATCCTCTGTTACCTCCTTCTCCACCTGTCCTCAGTCTTTCCCAGCATCAGGATCTTTTCCAATGAGTTGGCTCTTTGCATCAGGTGGCCAGAGTATTGGAGCTTCAGCTTCAGCATCAGTCCTTCCAATGAATATTCAGGGTTGATTTCCTTTAGGATATACTGGCTTGATCTCCTTGCCGGCCAAGGTACTCTCAAGAGTCTTCTCCAGCACCACAATTTGAAAGCATCAATTCTTTGGTGCTCAGTCTTCTTTATATAAGGTCTAACTCTCATATCCATATGTGACTACTGGAAAAACTATAGCTTTGACTTATATGGACCTTTTATGGCAAAGTGATGTCTCTGCTTTTTAATATGCTGTCTAGATTTGTCATAGCTTTTCTTCCAAGAAGTAAGTGTCTTTTAATTTTGTGTCTGCAGTCGCTATCTGCAGTGATTTTGGAGCCCAAGAAAATAAAATCTGTCTCTGTTTCTGCTTTTTCTCCATCTGTTTGCCATGAAGTGATGGGACCGGACGCCATGATCTTTGTTTTTTGAACGTTGAGTTTTAAGCCAGGTTTTTCACTCCTCTTTCACCCTCATCAAGAAAGAGGCTCTCTATTTCTTCAGTTTCTGCCAACAGAATGGTATCATCTGCATATCTGAGGTTGTTGATATTTCTCTCAGCATATCTGAGGTTGTTGATATTTCTCTCAGAACTCTTGATTTCAGCTTATGATTCATCCAGCCCAGCATTTCGTATGAGGCTCAGATGGTAAAGAATCCACCTACAATGCAGGTAATCCGAGTTTAATTCTTGGGTTGGGAAGATCCCCTGGAGAAGGGAATGGCAATCCTCTGTGGTATAGTATACTTGCTTGGAGAATCCCATGGACAGAGGAGCCTGGCAGGCTACAGTTCATGGGTTGCAAAGAGTCAGACATGACTGTGTGACTAACACTTTCATTTTCACTCTGCATAGAAGTTAAATAAGCAAGGTGACAATATACATCCTTGATGCTCTCCTTTCCCAATTTTGAACTAGTCCATTGTTCCATGTCCGGTTCTAACTGTTGCTTCTTGGCCTGCATACAAGTTTTTCTGGAGGCAGGTAAGGTGGTCTGGTACTCCCATCACTTGAAGAATTTTCCACAGTTGGTTGTGATCCACATAATCAAAGGCTTTAGCTTAGTCAATGAAGCAGAAGTAGATGTTGTTTTGGAATTCCCTTGCTTTTTCTATGATACAACGGATGCTGGCAATTTGATCTCTGGTTCTTTTAGAAAAGGCAGAGGAACCAGGTATCAAATTTTACACATGGTAGTGTAAGTATGTCAATGTTAGTGTGTGTCTGTCTGTGGTAGTGTATGTCTGTCTGTGGTAGTGTATATGTGTCTGGGGTGGTTACGTGTGTGAGTGGTAGTGTCTATGTCAATATTACTGTCTCAGTTCATCTCACTTTCCCTTTTCTCCAACTGTGAACAAGTCCTTTCGCTATGTCTGTGTCTCTATTCCTGCCCTGCAAATATCATCAGTACCATTTTTCTAGATTTCATATATATGTGCTAATATGCAGTACTTGTTTCTTGTTTTCTGACTTGCTTCACTTTGTATAACAGGCTCTAGGTGCTTTGATGACAATTTTTGACATTCTTTGGCTTATGGAAACATCACCCTGATCTCTGTCTTCATCGTCACTCGATGTTCTGTGTGTGTGTGTGTGTGTATGTGTGTTCATCTTTGTCCAATTCTGTTCACTAAGGACTCCAGTCATATTGGATCAGGGACCACTCTGCTCCAGTATGAGCTCATCTTAAGTAGGTACATCTGCAGGGACCCTGTTTCCACATCAGGCCACTTTCTGGGGTCCTGAGGGTTAGGACTTCATATGGATTAGGGGGAAGACAATTCAAAACTTTAACAGTAATATTCATTTACACATGCAGTGAATGTTTAGTTTGATAGCCATAAGTATGTTTTCTAAGTCTGTGAGTCTGTTTCTGTTTTGTAAATAAGTTTATGTGTATTATTATTATTTTTAGATTCTGCATGTAAGTGATATCATATGACATTTGTTCTTCTCTGTCTGACTTAATTCACTCATTATGACAGTCTCTAGATCCATCCGTGTTGCTGAAAATGACAATATTTCATTCTTTTTAAAAGGCTGACTAATATTCCATTGCCACTGGAAAGTTTTAAGTGCTTGAATGACACTGTTGGACTTGTGGTTTTGAAAAGTTCAGAGTCATGCAGCATAGAGGCTGGAGTGGAGGCGATTAAGTCTAGTGTTCATGAGATAAAGTACTGAAAATGGGTTTGAGTTTGCTTCTTGTGGGCAGATTCAAAGACCCTTCAGCCTGAAAAAAGGAGTGGGATTTGAGATGTCTATGGATGTTCATAGGCTTTTGGATTTGGAGTATGGAACAGGCTTCCCAAGTGGCACAGTGGTAAAGAATCTGCCTGCCAATGTGGGAAATGCAAGGGACTCGGGTTTGATCCCTGAGTTGGGAAGGTCCCCTGGAGAAGGAAGTGGCAACCCACTCCAATATTCTTGCCTGGGACATCCCATGGACAGAGGAGCCTGGTGGGCTATAGTCCATGGGGTGGCAAAAGAGTCCAACACAGCTTAGTGACTGAGTGAGCATGTATCAAAAAGTGTGGAAAGACAATATGGATTGAGGGATGATTTTGAGTATAACCAGTGGAGTGGATAAGTGAGACTGTGTTAAGTAAGAAGAGAGGGTCAAGAGCACACCTCAATTTTACAGGCAAGATGAAGACAAGAGCTAACAAAGGAGAGTCAGAATGAAAAATCAGAGTGCTTAGAGAAGAAGCAGATGAGCAACTCTCAGTTGCAGTATGTGGGATCTAATTCCCTGACCAGGGATTGAAGCCAGGCCCCTTGCATTGGGAACAGAGACTTAGCCACTTGACCACCAGGGAAATTCCGGTGGCTTAGCCTTGACACTATATCTTTTATAGTCTCATCTGATATATATGAAAATATCAGCAGTTTGATAGCCAAAAGGCATTTAGAATCTTTACTGAAATCTTTTATTTATTTATTTTTGTCTGTGTTGGGTCTTTGTTGCTGAATGCAGGCTTTCTTTAGTTGCATGGTTTCTTTTGTTGCAAAGCTCAGGCTTTAGGTGTGCGAACTTCAGTAACTGTAGCATGTGGGCTCAGTAGCTGTGGTTCTGGGTCTCTAAAGCACAGGCTCAATAGTTGTGGCTTGTGGGCTTAGTTGCTCTGTGGCACGTGGAATCTTCCCAGACCAGGGATCAAGCTTGTGTCCCCAGCATTGGCAGGCAGATTCTTAACCTCTGGTTAAGAGGAAGTTCCCTGAAATCTTTCAAAGAGCACCAAAGGCGATTCCATTCATAATGCAAAACAAAAGTTTAAATTCTCCCTCCTCTTCTGCCTTCTGAGTTACCCTGTCCCCTTGCTCTAAATCCTCCACTGTGTCTCCAACCCTCCCTATCCCTTTCATTGATCCTGGCACCTCTTATCTTCCATGTTGGTTTTCTTCTGTTCTACTGGAAGCGCTCTACCTTTTTCGGTATTTCTCAATTCTTCCCTCATCTGTGGCCCATAAAGGACAGAAATGGTATGGACATGGTAGAAGCAGAAGATATTAAGAAGAGATGGCAAGAATACACAGAAGAACTGTACAAAAAAGATCTTCATGACCAAGATAATCACGATGGTGTGATCACTCACCTAGAGCCAGACATCCTGGAATGTAAAGTCAAGTGGGCCTTAGGAAGCATCACTACAAACAAAGCTAGTGGAGGTGATAGAATTCCAGTGGAGCTATTTCAAATCCTAAAACATGATGCTGTGAAAGTGTGACACTCAATATGTCAGCAAATGTGGAAAACTCAGCAGTGGCCACAGGACTGGAAAAGGTCAGTTTTCATTCCAATCCCAAAGAAAGGCAATGCCAAAGAATGCTCAAACTACCACACAATTGCACTCATCTCACACGCTAGTAAAGTAATGCTCAAAATTCTCCAAGCCAGGCTTCAGCAGTATGTGAACCATGAACTTCCAGATGTTCAAGCTGGTTTTAGAAAAGGCAGAGGAACCAGAAATCAAATTGCCAACATCTGCTGGATCATGGAAAAAGCAAGAGAGTTCCAGAAAAACATCTATTTCTGCTTTATTGACTATGCCAAAGCCTCTGTATGGATCACCACAAACTGTGGAAAATTCTTAAGGAGATGGGAATACCAGATCACCTGACCTGCCTCTTGAGAAACCTGTATGCAGGTCAGGAAGCAACAGTTAGAACTGGACATGGAACAACAGACTGGTTCAAAATCGGGAAAGGAGTACATCAAGGCTGTATATTGTCACTGTGTTTATTTAACACATACAGAGTACATCATGAGAAATGCTGGGCTGGAAGAAGCACAAGCTGGAATCAAGATTTCCGGGAGAAATATCAATAACCACAGATATGCGGATGACACCACCCTTATGGCAGAAAGTGAAGAACTAAAGAGCCTCTTGATGAAAGTGAAAGTGGAGAGTGAAAAAGTTGGCTTAAAGCTCAACATTCAGAAAACGAAGATCATGGCATCTGGTCCTGTCACTTCATGGCAAATAGATGGGGAAACAATGGAAACAGTGTCAGACTTTATTATTTTGGGCTCCAAAATCACTGCAGATGGTGATTGCAGCCATCAAATTAAAAGACACTTACTCTTTGAAGGGAAGTTATGACCAACCTAGATAGCATATTAAAAAACAGAGACATTACTTTGCCAACAAAGGTCTGTCTAGTCAAGGCTATGGTTTTTCCAGTGGTCATGTATGGATGTGAGAGCTGGACTATAAAGAAAGCTGAATGCCAAAGAATTGATGCTTTTGAACTGTGGTGTTGGAGAAGACTCTTGAGAGTCCCCTGAACTGCAAGGAGATCCAACCAGTCCATCCTAAAGGAGATCAGTCCTGGGTATTCATTGGAAGGACTAATGTTGAAGCTGAAACTCCAATACTTTGGCCACCTGATGCGAAGAGCTGAGTCATTTGAAAAGACCCTGTTGCTGAGAAAGATTGAGGGCAGGAGAAGGGGTCAACAGAGGATGAGGTGGTTGGATGGCATCACCGACTTAATGGACATGAGTTTGGGTAAACTCTGGGAGTTGATGATGGACAGGTGTGCTGCGGTTCATGGGGTTGCAAAGAGTCAAATATGACTGAGCGACTGAACTGAACTGTGACCTTAATTCCATGCAAGGAACATGTTGGTAATGGCAGCATTCTTGGCAGAGTGGGTCAGAGGAATAGCCTGTCAGTATTCCTCTGTTAGCTGTTTGCTGACTTGAAGCAGGTTAATGGTGACTTTTGCTAGAATGCTTTTAGATAAGCAACAGGAGCAGAAGCAGATTGCAGTGTGTTGAAGATTAATTCATTGGTGGATAAGACCATCCAAAGTGGTGAGTGGAGACTATTTTTTTCCAGAAGCTTGATTTGGAAACAAGAAAATAAGAGGCTTACTAAAAGATGCCAGGTTACTTAGATAAGGTCCCTTAATCGTTTTTTGGGGGAGGAATGAAGTTTTGTTTTGCAACCATACTTAAAGCAGAAATTCATGTAGGTAGTGTCTGTTATCTTAAGAGAAAAAAACAATACCATTTGCGTTCCTTGTTATCAATATGTATTGTCATTGGAATTGATGAGGAAGAAATTCACAGTATCCTTCCTCCTCCCCAGCCAGAAACCTGGATCCCAGAACAGGAACATTTTCTACTGTGTGTGTGTGCTCACTTGTGTTTGACTCTTTGCAACCCCATGGACTGTAGTCCTCCAGGCTCCTCTGTCCGTGGGTTTCTCCATGCAGGAATAGTGAAGTGGGTAGCTGTTCCCTTCTCCAGGGGATCTTCCTGACCCGGGGACTGAACCCACGTCTCTTGTGTCTCCTGCATTGGCAGGTGGGTTCTTTTCTACTCAAACCACCTGGGAAGCCCCACTTTCTACTTAGAGATGTTTAAACATTATGAGAACAGGGTGAGCTGTGAGGGGGAGTCCACCTTGAGGGGAAGGAATGAGGAGAGTGATAGGGAATGATGCAGGGAAAAAGTGTCCTTTGTTTTATGATCATAGACTTCCCCCAGATGATTTATTCAGCAAATATTTGTGCATCTCCCACCATTTCCTTCCAATTGTGCTGTTCCTTGGGGTTCCTGGGAATGTAGCAGGTGGACAGAATATCCCATCATTCCCTTGCTAATTTTTTTTCCTAACCCAAAAATTCCCAATGGGAACTGGCTATTGAATTCTTCTATTAAAAGACAGTCCTTTAGGTCTGTAAACAGGGGAATGGTTGCATGATTGCTCTAGTTGGGGAGGCAGATGTAGACAGGTGGCTCCTTCCATCACAGGAGACTAGCTGTGTTTATACCTGGGCCCCTTGGTAATAATTAGTGAAGTTGCTCAGTCGTGTCTGACTCTTTGCGACCCCATGGACTGTAGCTTAACAGGCTTCTCTGTCCATGGGATTTTCCAGGCAGGAGTACTGGAGTGGGTTGCCATTTCCTCCTCCAGAGGATCTTCCCAACCCAGGGATCAAACCCAGGTATCCCACATTGTAGGCACACACTTTACCGTCTGAGCCAACAGGGAAGTCCTTTGGTAATAATGGACTCCCAAAAAGTATGTGTGATACCCGTCAGCATACCTGTCACCCCTATGGTAGGTAATCCCAAGTTTAAAAATGTAAGGAAAGGTCAAGTTTAAATTAGTGAATGTTGTGCAGTGGCATTCATTTTCTTTGCTTCTGCACTCTATATGGCCTGGAAATACAGGATGGTTAACAGATATTGCTATGGAAGGGTCTTGACAAGGTCTGAACTAGGATGCGAGTAGGAATGTTTGTAACCAGCACAATATTTATATACATGTCGCAGTTGGGAAGCTTGTATCTAGCATGTCATGTGGAAATTTGCTTTCTTGAGAAGACTGCAGAGATGTTTGGTCAATCTTTCCTCCTAGTTGCTAATTCTCCACAAATGTTTACTGTTTACTCTTCAAGGTAATTTTTATAAATGAAAATCTGGGTTGAACAGTCTTGGGAGTTTGAGTGAAGTCTCTTGGCAACTGTGTAGGTCAGTGTTTGAATAAAACAGAAAGGGTTCTTAACTCTCCCCCATCAGTGAATTTCTTGGCTGAGTGTCATGGCTTCAACATTTTGTCTAGACCCTGGCGACAGGGTCTGCTTCAGGCCAGGCCAAATGATCTTGAACTCAATGGGCAGAAGTCATGCTATTGCTGCTGCCATTTAGTTACTAAAGAAAAGAAGAAAGAAAGTGCAAGTTGCTCAGTCCTGTCTGACTCTTTGCAACCCCATGGACTATAAAGTCCACGGAATTCTCCAGGTCAGAATACTGAAGTGGGTGGCCTTTCCCTTCTCCAGGGGATCTTCCCAACCCAGGGGTAGAACCCAGGTCTCCCACATTGCAGGCAGATTCATTACCAGCTGAGCCACAAAGGAAACCCAAGAATACTGGAGTGGGTAGCCTATTCCTTCTTCAGGGGATCTTCCTGATCCAGGAATTGAACTGCGGTCTCCCGCATTGCAGGCAGATTTTTTTACCAGTGAGCTATCAGGGAAGCCCATTTAGTTACTAAGTCATGTCCAACTCTTTGCGACCCCATGGACTGAAGTAGCCAGCCAGGTTTTCTGTCCATGGGATTTCCCAGGCAAGAATACTGGAGTGGATTGCCATTCTCTTCTCCAGGAGATCTTCCTGACCCAGGGATAGAACCCAGGTCTCCTACATTGACTGACAGGTTCTTTACCACTGAGCCACCAAGGAAGCCTTGCAGAGGTCACGAGGTTTTCTGTATGTTTGCTAGAAAAACAAAGTTCCTTTCCTAGCCACAGGTCATCAGTAGAATCTGCCCACTTTCTTAAAGACAAGCAGTGAGTAACAACAGGCTGGAGGAAGCTATGTGATTACTATACAGGAAAAGATGACAGACATAAAGAAGTATTGTCATCTTGGGTAGACATCATGCCCTTGTTATAAGAGCATCCACTGTGAAATCAGATTGTCCTACCACACTTCCTGCAGTGACATCTAGGACCTGAAATAGCTCACAGTTCAAAGGACATTTCAGCGCAAGATAGATGGTGATAATCATAATTACCAGGGGCTGCTCAAGAGTGGGCCTGACTGTATGGACGAGATTGCCTGTGTTTGGATTCAGTTTTTCCCTGTCTGCTTGTAGATTTCTTTGGCTGTTGGCTGTTATGCTTGAGAGTGAGCTGCTGAGTGATGAAATCCGTGGGGAGAAAGTCATCCCACACTAAAAGGGAGTTTCTGATTGAGGGTTATCTGCTTGTGCTGTGGAGGGGCGGGTCTGTAAGTCAAGAGGCTGTTCTGCCAGAGATTTATCTGCTTCTGAAAAAAATCATTTGGCTATATTGACAAGTGACATAAGCTTTTGAATTTTGTCTCTGGACAGCAATGGTTTATTATGTGTCTGCAGCCATGAAGTTAAAAGACACTTGCTCCTTGGAAGAAAAGCTATGACAAACCTAGACAGTGTATTAAAAAGACGTCACTTTGCCAACAGAGGTCTGTATAGTCAAAGCTAAGGTTTTTCCAGTAGTCATGTATGAATGTGAGAGTTGGGCCATAAAGAAGGCTGAGGGCCAAAGAATTGATGCTTTCGAACTGTGGTGCTGGAGAAGACTCTTGAGCATCCCTTGTGTAGCAAGGAGATCAAACCAGTCAATCTTAAAGAAAATCAGCCCAGAATATTCACTGAAAGGACTGAAGCTGAAGCTACCATACTTTGGCCACCTGATGCCATTGGAGGAGGAGCCGACTCATTGGAAAAGACCCTGATGCTGGGAAAGATTGAGGGTAGGAGGAGAAGAGGGCAACAGAGTATGAGATGGTTGGTTGGATGGCATCACCAACTCAATGGACATGAGTTTGAGCAAACTCTGGGAGATAGTGAAGAACAGGGAAGTCTGGTGTCTATGGGGTTGCAAAGACACAACTGAGCGACTGAACAACAACAAAAATTACTGTGTGTGCTCTATTCTCTAAATGAAGACAATCTTTCTTCTGTCTCTCTTTTATTGAAATGTGGCTGATTTACAATGTTGTGTTAATTATTGCTGTACAGCAAAGTGACTCAGTTATACACACAGATATATTCTTTTTCATAGTCTTTTCCATTATGATTTATCACAGGATATTGGATATAGTTCCCTGTGCTCTACGGTAGGACCTTGTTGTTTATTCATCCTATACATATATATATAAGCTGGCATCTGCTAATCCCTACCTCCCACTCCACCCCTCTCCCACCCACCTCCCACTTGGCAGCCACCAGTCTGATCTTTATGTCTCTGATTCTGTTTCATAGACAGGTTTGTTTGTGTCATATTTGAGGTTCCACGTATAAGTGGTATCATAGGGTGTTTGTCTTTCTCTTTCTGACTTACTTCACTTACTGTGATGATATGGTAATATTTGGAGTTGGGGCTTTTGGGAGGTGACTAGGTTTAGACTTAGTGCATTCTCTCCGCCTCTCTCTCTCCCTCTTCTCTCACCTCTGCCACGTGAGGACAGAAGGAGAAACCGGCCATCACAAGCCAGGAAGAGGGTTTTTGCTGCAACCCAGCCCTACAGCCAGCCTGATCTCAGACTTCAGCCACGGGATCTGTGAGAAAATAAGTGTCCATGGTTTAAGCCTCCATGTCCACGGTGTTCTGTTAAGGCAGCTTGACTGCCCTAAAATGCCTTAAAAAAAAAAAAATTCAGAGTTAACTTTTTCTTAAAGAACAATATGTGTACAGAAAAAAACATACCATAACTACAAGTTTCATTGAATTTTTACGCACTGAATGAATTCGTAAAATATCATTTCCCCTTTGTTTTTAAACTAGCTGCATTGCCTATACTTATTTGTTCACTTTTACCTAAATGAAATAACATATTCAACTCTTCATTAGGATTTCATCCGTGTCCTAATAATATCTTTAGAACATCATAATTGTTAGTGCATTTAATGTTTAAAGTCTACATGTGAAATAACTAAGCTTGTTTTTTCCTTCTGTCTCAATATGGGTTGGGAGAGGGTGGAATTACCATTAGAGCATTATTTCTGGAGTACCATATAGAATGCTATTTATTTTGAACAACTTAAATTCCAACAGCAACAGGCTTCATTACCTTTATTTTTTCTCCTTTTGTTCCATTAGAAGTTCAAATAGATACAACATATGCATTATTATAGTTGCTGTTCAGTTCGCTTGGTCGTGTCCGACTCATTGCGACCCTGTGAACTGCAGCACTCCAGGCGTCTCTGTCCTTCACCATCTCCTGGAGTTTGCTCAGATTCATGTCCATTGAATCAGTGATGCCATCCAACCGTCTCATATTCTGTCACCCCCTTCTCTTCCTGCCCTCAATCTTTCCCAGCATTAGGGTCTTTTCCAGTGAGTCAGTTCTTCACATCAGGTGGCCAAAGTATGGGAACTTCAGCGTCAGTCCTTCCAATGAATATTCAGAGTTGATTTCCTTTAAGACTGACTGGTTTGACCTCCTTGCAGTCCAGGGGACTCTCAAGAGTCTTCTTCAGCACCATAGTTAGAAAGCATTAATTCTTCAGCGCTCAGCCTTCTTTATGGTCCAACTCTCACATCTGTACATGACCAGTGGAAAAAAACATAGCTTGGACTATACAGACCTTGCTGTCTAGGTTTGTCATAGCTTTTCTTTCAAGGAGCAAGTGTCTTTTAATTTCATGGCTGCGGTCACCATCTACAGTAATTTTTGGAGCCCCAAATCATAAAATCTGTCACTGTTTCCACTTTTTGCCCATCTATTTGCCATGAAGTGATGGGACCAGATGCCATGATCTTCACTTTTTGGATGTTGGGTTTTAAGCCAGCTTTTTCACTCTCCTCTTTCACCTTCATCAAGAAGCTCTTTAGTTCCTCTTCACTTTCTGCCATTAAAGTGATATTATCTGCATATCGTATGTAGCTGATATTTCTCCTGGCAATCTTGATTCCAGTCTTGATTCCAATCTTGCCTGTGAGTCTTCTAGCCAGGCAATTCATATAATGCGTTATTATTAACCAATGAAATTATTCTACTTTGGTGTATTTTAAGTTGCTAAGTGCTAACTTACTAACAATCATGGCTTTCTTCTGGCCATTTCTTTTCTGTGATAAGAGTTAAATACTGTAAAACAGAACTGGAGACTAAATGTGTTCTCAAAGCTCAGCATCCGCTGGTTCTGAGACCAGAGATCATTGGTGTGAATCTCAGGGCTCTATTTTCTCAGCCACTTGGGGTGGTTGGAGCTGCCATGTTCAAAGTAAGCAGGAGGCTTCTGTGTTGTATTATGGATGGGGAGAGAGGTCCCCCCCACCCCAGGACCCCAGACACAGCAGTTCATAAAGCCTAGAGATGCTCTGGACCAATTCCCTGATGTCCTCAGAAAAATCAGACTCCTCAAGGCTGTGCTGGTCTCCAGCCTCACTTCCAAGCTTCCCCTTTGTCCCTCCTAGATTCCTGCTTTTGCCTGTGGGCCTCCCTGGAGCAGCAGTCCTGAGCATCCTCAAGTAGGAGTTCTCTCCTCTGTGCTGTGAAAGCAAAGCCAGAGTGGGATGCAGATAAAACAGCAAGAACAGCTTTTATTCCAGAAGTACTGTCATAGGGGAAACTTGACCTAGGCACAGAGCTGGGCTCAACTCTGAGTACTGAGGATTTACAGCCAAGGAAGAGGTTGGGGGGGTGGAGTGGGTTCATGGTTGGGGAATTACTGTGGGGAAACACTAGGGGTCAGGGAATTCTGGCCAAACTGAATTTGACAGGATGATTGCTGAAGGTGGGCCTCAAGTTTGGGGGAAGGAAATTTGACCAGATAATAATAAAAAACTTATTTATTTGTTTGTGTTGGGTCTCAGTTGCAGCATGGGGAGTCTTCATTAGGTTATGTGGGGTCTTTCATGGCGGTGCATGGTCTCAAGCAACCAGGCTTAGTTGTCCCGAGGCATGTGGGTTCTTAGTTCCCCGACTGGAGATTGAACCTGTGTCCCCTGCATTGCAAGGTGGATTCTTAACCACTGGACCACAAGCGAAGTCCCTTGACCAGATATTGAGGGTGAGGGATTCTGGGTAAACCCACTTAGCAGGATGCTTGGTGAAACAGGGTGACACAAAGATGGCATGGGAGTCCAAGGCTGAGGTCTTGCTGAGAAGGGGGTCAGAGAAGGCTGATTGAAGTTCTGTCAAGGACGGCCTTTCAGGTTCACAGGCAGGTTCTCCTTGCTGTGTCACGTCCACAGTTACAGCTATGCTCATCCTTGGGGGCTGTGAGCACCTCAAAAGTTTACTTTCTTTATCCTTGAGCCCCAGCCCCCTGGACCCTGCCCCTCCTCCGCAGAGGAGACACTCAGAAGAGGTTTTCTGAGGCACCAAAAGCATCCAGGGTGTGAGGGCCCAGGGCTAGCTTCCTCTCGAAAGCCAGAGGCCACATGAAAGCTCTTCCAGTGGGAAGTGTTCCGGTCCTAGCTGGTCAGCCATAAAGGACAAGCGTAGGATGCCCCTGAGGCCGTGTCAGTGGGGACACTTCACCAATATAATTTCCTGCAGTCCCAGCAGCAGGAGCAGTGAATGGTGAATGGGATTTTTGTTCACGGTCCTTGGCTGAGGTTGTGAGGTGATGGGAAAGGCAGAGGAAGAAACCATTTGTTGTGGGTCTGGATGTTCAAATTCCCGTCTCCC
Organism: Bubalus bubalis; assembly: GCF_019923935.1. Taxonomy (NCBI): domain Eukaryota; kingdom Metazoa; phylum Chordata; class Mammalia; order Artiodactyla; family Bovidae; genus Bubalus; species Bubalus bubalis. The sequence goes on from NC_059157.1 coordinate 184,686,862, forward strand.
AAAGAGGAGGCCCCAGATGCCCTCTGAACACCTCTGGGCCCAGAATCTGGCCAGTGGCCCGGCGATGACCCACAGTGTCGCAGGCAGCTGGCGTGCGTGGCCACAGCCCAAGGACACCTCCCAGGGGAAGGGAGGGGGACCTCCACGGAGCTGGCACAGGGAGACAGAGCAGATGGTTTTGAACATTTTTGAAATGGGAGAGGGGTTGAAATAGAGTTGATGGCTTATTTTGTTAAGTAGAAAAAATTTTTTAAATGGTCAGCCACCATCACCCTTCCCCCGCCCCCATAAAATTGAAAAATATATTTTACCCCCCAAAAGTGGTAAAAATGTGCAAAGCTTCCACTCCACACAACCTCAGCCCTGGTGTCCAGGCCCTTGAGGGAGGTCAGATAAAAACAAGTATCAAAACCTTCTTAGAGGGACTGGAAATGTGGGGGTGATGTCACCCAGTGCTTCAGATAGCCACGACTGCTATCTCTCCTCCTGTTTCCCTGGTGCCTCAGTGGTAAAGAATCTGCCTGCAATGCAGAAAACTCGGATTCGATCCCTGGGTCGGGAAGATCCCCTGGAGAAGGAAGTCACAACCCACTCTGGTATTCTTGGCTGTGGAATCCCATGGACAGAGGAGGCTGGCAGACTTCAGTCTGTGAGGTGGCAAAAGTTGGACATGACTGAGCATGCATGCATCTTCCCTCTCTTGGGATCATGGCCATCACGGTTTTGAAGCATGACCATCCCTCAGTTTGGGTGTGACAACCTGTCTACCAGTGGTGACAGAAGACCCTGAGCACCAGAGCTGGTCCAGCACCTTGAAAGGGAAAAAAAATTACATTTTTTTTGTCATGAACCTTTCATTGAAACAGCACTTCCTTCCATCATGAATATGGCGCTGTGTTAGGTTCCTAGGGCTGCGGTAACAAAGTGCCACACACCGAGGGCTCAGGACCCGAGGAGATAGGATGGTGTGGCTGTTGACAGATGCTTATCTTCTCATGGGGCTGGCGGCTGGGAATTTGCAGTCAGGTGTGGGCAGGGTTGGTTCCTTCTGAGGCTGTGGGGAGAGTCTTTCCCAGTCTGGTTGCTGGTAATCCTTGATGATCCCTGTCTGTAGACGTATCACCACCATGTCTGCCTTCATCTTCACTTGGTGTTCTTCCAGTATGCCTATCTGTGTCCAAATTTCTTTTAAAGTTTTATTTATTTATTTTATTTTTGGCTGTGCTGGGTCTTCCTGATCTAGGGGTTGAACCCACGTCTTCTGTGTCTCCTGCCATGCAGGCATATTCTTTATCACTGAGCCCTCAGTGAAGCCTGAGTATTATTTTGGTACACTTTAAAAAGTATTTTGATGCATTTATTTCAAAATAATTGATTTCCTTGGTTATCTTGTATCTTTTGTTTTATGAACTGTGTTGAAAGTTTCCATAATATAAAAATGTTTGAGAAGGGTTTGTGGCTCCCGCTGGCTTCAGGAAGAACTCACTTCCACAGAGAACTGTTAGGAGGCCCAGTTCTCTTCCTCTCACTGGCCCTCCAAGAGGTGGCCACTGTCCTCTGAACCCACCAGGCTGTGTTTTCTCTCTGGTGCTCCCAGACCCTCCAGGGCTGTGGCCTGTGATGCGAGCATCCAGCCAGGGGTGGAGCTCTAGGGCATCCCTGGACCACTCTTCCCACGCTCCTCCGGGCTGGGGTCATCCCTGGGAAGGGCACCCTCTGCTTGTTGTGACAGAATCCCCTTGCAAGGTGGACTTGAAAGGGAGGACTGAGGTGACAGTGTGGAGTGTCTCCATCCTGCTTCAATTAGAAGTCAGGAGGGTGACATTTCCCTCTGCACTCATCTGGAGCTCTTGTGGTTGTACGCTTAGCAAAACTGGACATGGGCAGATGAACAGGAGAAAAAGAAACAATTTTACTTCCTATATACCGAAATCTCATAGAATTGGGACTTGAGAAGAGGTCAAAGCAGGCAGCCTTTAAACTTTTGAGACAAAGAAACAATAGACTTGTGGGACATTGACAAGATAAAGAATCTTAGGTTTTGGGTGCTACTTCGTGAAGAATCTAGACAGCTTCTGGGCTGGAGTAGTAAATTAAAGAAGTAACAAGGTTTGTTTCGGAGAAGGCAATGGCACCCCACTCCAGTACTCTTACCTGGAAAATCCCATGGACAGAGGAGCCTGGTAGGCTGCAGTCCATGGGGTCGCTAGGAGTTGGACACGACTGAGCGACTTCACTTTCACTTTTCACTTTTATGCATTGGAGAAGGAAATGGCAACCCACTCCAGTGTTCTTGGCTGGAGAATCCCAGGGACGGGGGAGCCTGGTGGGCTTCCATCTATGGGGTCGCACAGAGTCGGACACGACTGAAGCGACTTAGCAGCAGCAGTAGCAGTGTCTTGATTGGACCATTTTACAGATGAGAAAAGTGAGGCTGGGGAATAATGTCCTACCGATGAGTAGTGCATCGGCACTACGGCAAATGCCTCAGCACAGAAAATAGTAAAGAGCTGCTGCTGAGGCATGAGCAATTTGAATGACACTGTTCTTGGTTTTTCCTCATAGGGCTTCCCAAGGCAGAGAATCGTCATTTTCTGGCAAACAAACCAAGCCCAAGACCTAATTGTGCTGAATGTCATATGCTGACAGCTCTTGGAATCCACCCTTTGGCTTAGCTTTCAAACAAGAGGTTCATCTTACCCAGGAAAAGGGTGAGTTATTTGCTTTCTTAATGTTATAATGCTGACATGGATGATCCTGGGTTTGTGGAGAATAAAAGAGATAGGTGAGCAAAAGAACATGTGTGCATGTACAGTCGCTTTAGTTGTGTCTGACTCTGTGTGACCATATGGATTTTAGCCTGCCAGACTTCTCTGTCCATTGGATTCTCCAGGCAAGAATACTGGAATGGGTTGCCATGCCCTCTTCCAGGGGATCTTCCCCACCCAGGGACTGAACCTATGCCTCTTACATCTCCTGCATTGGCAGGTGAGTTCTTTATCACTAGTGCCACCTGAGAAGTCCAGTGAAAGAATAGGAGATTTAAAAAGTAACCTAAAAAAAAAAATGAAAAAAAAAAAAAAAAAGCCACTGCTTTGCATGGATGGAATTCCAAGGTAGTTGTACACATTGAAGACTGGTCTTGCTTCTTTCTGGGAGTGATGAAATCGTGCTTAAATCAGTCAAAGAAGAGTGCCAGGGGTCTGTACATTTGGGTCTAGGACATGTGCTTTCTGGCCTTGCAGATTCTCTAGCTAGATGCCATTATGGAGTCAGAGAAGGGCAGAACTGGAAGGACAGACCTAGTGAGCTGTGTGATTCAATGTCCTTCTAGATCAGGGATCCAAGACTCCCACTATGAAGGAGCCAGGACCACTGCCTGGTTCCTGTGGTCCCAATCTTCCACCAGGGAGTGAGAGACGGTGGCACTCATCTCTGCCTCCCTGTGGAATCTCATCACTCCACTTGTGTCTGCAACAAGACTCCAGAGTTTCTAAAACTTGAGCCATGAAGCATGGGTCTCATCTCATCCCCCATCTCAGCCACCCAGGGCAAAGCTATACTCCTGCTTTTTGAGGTCTAACCATTTGATTGTTTTCCTTTCAGATGGCTTACATGAAGATGAGATGGGTATATATTTCCCTGATGGTCCTGGGAGTCTTTTGTCTGTATTATAACCTGGAGGATCTGAATCCTTTTAAAGGAGAACCAGTGATTTTCAAGAATGAACTTGGGGACTTCCTTCAGCTCCCAGATATAGATTGCGAGCAGGATCCCCCCTTTCTGATACTGCTGGTAGCTTCATCTCACGAGCAGTGGTTTGTCCGCTTGGTCATCCGGAGCACGTGGGGAAGAGAAAAGATCATAAAGGGAAAGCGGATAAAAACATTATTTCTCCTGGGAACCTCTCCCAGTAAACACATCTCAAGAGAAGTGGCCAAGGAGAGCCAGAAGTTTCGTGATATTATCCAGAAGAACTTCACAGATGATTATTTCAATCTGACCCTGAAGACCATGATGGGGATGCAGTGGATCTACAGCTTTTGTCCACAGACAACTTTCGTGATGAAAACAGACTCTGACATGTTCGTCAATATCTACTATCTGACGGAACTGCTCCTAAAGAAAAACAGGACAACTCGGTTTTTCACCGGCTTCCTAAAACTGAACGAGTATCCCATCAGGAAACGGTTCAATAAGTGGTTTGTCAGTAAGTACGAATATCCGTGGGACAAGTACCCGCCCTTCTGCTCCGGCACTGGCTACGTTTTCTCTAGCGATGTGGCGGGCGAGGTGTACCATGTTGCCAATAGCGTGCCCTTCATTAAACTGGAAGATGTCTTTGTGGGGCTCTGCCTGAAAAGACTGAAGATCAGGCTGGAGGAACTTCACTCTGAGCAGACTTTCTTCCCTGATGGGTTACCGTTCACCACGTGCCGTTATAAGAAGATTGTGGCCTCCCATCATATCAAGCCGCGAGACATCCTGAAGTACTGGCAGGCTCTGGAAGGTTCCCTGCCAGAAGAGTGTCCAGATAACTGAGGGGAGCCTAAAAGTGCCCATGGACCACCGCGGTGATGGCTTTTGAAAGTTCTTTGATGGTGTGGCTGAGACTCCCCAGGTCAGGGAGGGAGTGGGGAAGGAAGAGGCAGAACACAAGGTCCTGCAGCCTTCCCTGTCTAAATGTAAATGCCACCACAGATGAAGCCCCATTTGGTACCCAAGCCATAACAGACACCATCTCTTGAGCACCTACCCTGAGGCACTAACTCACGCGCAGCTGCATCTTCTCACGTCAGGGGCAGCATCCACATGGAGTGGTGGGTGTCACCACTGCCACTTCACACACAAGGAGAGGGCAGCTTAGAGAGGGATGGGGACCTGTCTCAAGGATGACAGCCAGCAGACACCAGAGCGAGGGGGAGAGCCCAGTGTCGTCAGATCCCAGGCGGCAGCCTCCGTCTCAGTCCACCCTCGTGAGCTGCCTCCTGGGAGAGGATGGTGGCGATGGGGGTTTCAAGGGGGGCCTTGCTGCTGGCATCCGTTGGTCCCTTGTAAGAGTCCCCTCCTCCTCCTCAAGTCCCATTCTTGTGCTTTTTAGTGCAGAGACTGGGGTGAACCAATGCCCCCCATCCCTCCGGTACCGAGTTCCCTGTGTTCACGATGAGTCTGGCTGCCCTGAGACCCTGTTAGCAGCTTGGCACTCAATTCACTACACAGACATTGCTGCAGTGGCCGCAGCTCTACCCCCGGGAAACACCCAGTTCTGGATAGAAACCAGTCTTTAGAAACCAGACTCAGCTCAGAACTCACTGTGAAGCTTGGCCTGCTGTACATACCTGTTGGCCCTTCTGCTGAGTGGGGGATCCCTGAGAGCACAGCATTTCTTCCCCAGTGTCCATGGTGACCCCGTCTGTTGGCTCCGTCTGTCCTTGGTCTGCACTTCAGGTCTCCAAGTGCACACTGGAGGGTGGCTGGAAGCATCATCCATGAAGGATGCTGGGAGCTTTTCTGGGAACTGGGAATGATTTAAGTCAAGACCCTCTCAAGCAGCCCCTGGGATGTTAAACGCTGAACTGAGTCCTGGTCCAAGGTGCGTCTCCCTGAGTGTGTGTCCTAAGCCCAATCCCAGCTCAGCGTCACTGCATTCCTCAGATGGCCAAGGAACAGCTTCATTTTGTGATATGGACTTTAGTATGCATCTCCTGGGGGTTTGGAAGAGCCTGTTCTGCAGGGTTGTGTGGAAACAAAACACTTTTTTTTTTTTTTGGCAGAATCTGCCCATTCAGCCACTGTCACAAGACATACAAAGCCATCTTGCTCCCAATCTCCAGGAGGATCAGTTCTTACTTTCTACTTTATTGCACCGAACTTTAGCACCACTCAGAGCCGAGGCCTCACATGGCTGTGAAACTTACAAATGTTGAACAAAGCTCTGACCTGAACACGGGAAGAGGTGTCTGCTGCAGAATGGTCACAGCTGGGTTGATCTGCAAAGTGGCATCTTATTTTGCACACTGTTTTTCGTTTCTGGACGGAGCTGCTTCTTGGTGGATGTGTTTTCTTATCCCAGCTTCTCTGAATGTGCTGGGTCATGTTCAGAAAAGCTACCTTCTCAGGTGGGAAAATTAGGGACTGAGCTTGTTTTCTGAAGCCTGGATTTAGCAGGGCCAGTCAGTCCCGTGGGACAGACTCCCTCTGATTTGGGGGATAATGGTGGGTTTTGGGCTTTGAGGGTGAAGGAGTCTTTGGCAATAGGGCTGCGTTTGTGCTTAGATGTCCACCTTGTCTGGGATGCATGTCCATGTGGCCACTGGGCTGGGAGGGGAGGTTCATCTCACTCAGGATCTGGTCTCAGCACCTGCCCAAAGCCCTCGCCATAGGAGCACAAGCACACACTCAGCTCCACCCTTTGTGTGCTCTGAAACAGTTTTCTGCAAAACACATCCCTTGCCCCCATCCCCAATTCTATTTCTTTATATAATGAAGACCTTTTATACTCTAAGGAAAAACATGTTTTGTGGCTACAGAACTTGAAGGGACCTTTGAGCTTATTTGGTCTGGCATTTACATAGGATGAAAATAAAGCTCAAAGAGACCCAGAGGCTTGCCCAAGACTTCACAGCTTGTTTGTCATGGAGTGCAGGTTTCAGCCAGAGGTGTAGTCCGTGATGCTGTCTTGCTTGTATGTGAGAGTAAGAAACTGTGAAAGTGCAAATTAGTAGGCAAAGTGAGGCCTCTGGGTGCTTCCAATAGCACCCAGAGTAAATTTCAGAATGGGATTGAGAGGAGCCAGGCTGGTGTTTTCACTCACAGGTCCAGGGAGGAACGGTGCTTATGTGTGCTCAGGTGTGTATGCTCAGTTGCTAGGTCATGTCTAACTCTTTGTGATCCCAGTAACTGTAGCCTGCCAGACTCCACTGTCCATGGATTTCTCCAGGCAAGAATACTGGAGTGGATTGCCATGCCTCCTCCAGGGCGTCTTCCCAATCCAGGGATCTAACTCCCATCTCCTACGTCTCCTGCATGGGCAGGTGGGTTCTTTACCACTGAGCCACCGGGGACGTCCATGACACTGATGACCAAGGCTAATTGCCAGGCACTGAGACAAGGGCTTCACAAGTATTACTTCCTTAAATGCTCACAACTACTCCCCAGGAGGTGACTACCCACTTTCCTGCTTTTCAGTTCAGTTCAGTTCACTCACTGTAGTGTCCAACTCTTTGCAACCCCATGGACTGCAGCAGGCCAGGCTTCCCTGTCCATCACCAACTCCTGGAGCTTGCTCAAATTCAGGTCTATCGAGTCAGTGATGCAATCCAACCTTCTTTACAGATGAGTAACCGAGCCATGAAATTAAAAGACACTTACTCTTTGGAAGGAAAGTTATGATCAACCTAGATAGCATATTCAAAAGCAGGGACATTACTTTGCCAACAAAGGTCCGTCTAGTCAAGGCTATGGTTTTTCCAGTGGTCATGTATGGATGTGAGAGTTGAACTGTGAAGAAAGCTGAGTGCCAAAGAATTGATGCTTTTGAACTGTGGTGTTGGAGAAGACTCTTGAGAGTCCCTTGGACTGCAAGGAGATCCAGCCAGTCCATCCTAAAGGAGATCAGTCCTGGGTGTTCTTTGGAAGGAATGATGCTAAAGCTGAACCTGCAGTACTTTGGCCACCTCATGCGAAGAGTTGACTCATTGGAAAAGACTGTGATGCTGGGAGGCATTGGGGGTAGGATGAAAAGGGGACGGCAGAGGATGAGATGGCTGGATGGCATCACCGACTCGATGGATGTGAGTCTGAGTGAACTCCGGGAGTTGGTGATGGACAGGGAGGCCTGGCGTGCTGCAATTCATGGGGTAACAAAGAGTCGGACAGGACTGAGTGACTGAACTGAACTGAACTGAACTGAACCAAGGCAGAGAGAGTGTGAACAGCTAGCTCAAGGTCACATAGCTGAAGTGTTCTTGGAAGCACCACATGTGTTGGTCACAATCAGCACTGCCGCCCCTAGGCAGTCAGTTGGCCTAAGGGATGCAGTCCGTGTTCAGAGGGAGGCAGGTGCCCCCTCCCTTGGGGGCTCAGGCTGCACGTCTGGCCCTTCCACAGACTTCCCACACCACACACCCCCTCCCTTTAGGACATGAACTCCAAGTCCTCCACTGGGCTGGAGACTGTAGAAAGGAACCAGAGGGGCTCCCATTGGGCCGGCCTCTCCACTTGGGGGCTTGATTCCCATCTCTACTAACCTCTGCAGAGCAAGCTCCTTGCTCAGGTTGTACTTTCACCCTTGCTGTGTTTTTCCCTTCTGCCAACTCAGCCCCCACACACCCAGACAGGCTGTTATTTCTGATCTTCCAAACCATCATAAGCCCATTCCCTTCACTGTCCAATGTCTGCTCCTTTGGCTCTTCTGCCCGAGACAGTTTTCCATATTTGTCCTAAATTCGTCTCCTCTTCATCTGAAATCCCCTCTAATCAGACTCTGGTGCCTGGCTCCACGAGATGGTTCTCACTGAAGTCACTGATGACCTGAAATGTGGGTTCCAAGGTCAGGTCTCCATTCTCATTCTGCCGCCTGCACTGCTGGTCTTGCCCGCTTCTGGGGCACTGGACACTCTGGACTCTCCTTCTCGCTGGTCCCTCCTTTGCTTGTTCTATCTCCTCACTCTGCCTTGGCCTCATTTATTTCCCCTTATTGTACTCTGGTGGTCTCATCCAGCCCCATGGTTTAAAATATCCTCTTGTGCCGAGGGTGCCCATTTATCTCCAGCCTTGGGCTCTCTCTTGCTCTTAAGCCTCATAAATTTCATGGCCTACTTGACATCACAAGGTGAGCAAATATACAACTGAATTTGTCCTGAAGTGTCTCCCCCAACTCCTGATCCACACTGCCTGCAGCCTTCATTTCCTCAGGTGATGACCCTTCCATGCTTCAGTCTTTGCTTGCGACCGCTTAGACTGCAGCATTCCAGGCTTCCCTAGCCTTCACTATCTCCTGGAGTTTGCTTAAACTTGTGTCCACTGAGTCAGTGATGCCATCTAACCATCTCATCCCTGCCCTGCTTCTCCTCCTGCCCTCAATTTTTCCCAGCATCAGAGTCTTTTCCAATGAGTTGGCTCTTCCCATCAGGTGGCCAAAGTATTGGAGCTTCAGCTTCAGCATCAGTCCTTCCAATGAATATTCAGGACTGATTTCTTTTAGGATTGACTGGTTTGATCTCCTTGCAGTCCAAGGGACTCTCAAGACTCTTTTCCAGCACCACAATTGGAAAGCATCAATCCTTCAGTGCTCAGCCTTCATTATGGTCCATCTCTCACATCCATACACGACCACTGGAAAAACCATAGCCTTGACTAGATGGACCTTTGTTGGCAAAGTGATGTCTCTGCTTTTTAATATATTGTCTAGGTTTGTCATAGCTTTTCTTCCAAGTAGCAAGTGTATTTTAATTTCATGGCTGCAGCCACCATCTGCAGTGATTCTGGAGCCCAAGAAAATAAAGTCTGTCACTGTTTCCATTGTTTCCCCATCTATTTACCATGAAGGGATGGGACCGGATGCTGTGATCTTCATTTTTTGAATGTTGAGTTTTAAGCCAGCTTTTTCACTCTCCTCTTTCACCTTCATCAAGAGGCTCAAGTCAGACACTTTGAAGGCATCTGTGACTCCTCTCTCTCAACCAATGCATCGGCTCTGCCTTTGTTTTATATCCAGAAGCCAATCGCTGCCCCCACCTGCCCCCACCCCAAGCCCCCATCATCTGGGACTTGTGTCCCTGCAGTAGCTTCTACCTGGGCTTCTGGCCTCCATCGTTGCATCCTCTTCATCTGTTTCCTAAGCAGCATCCAGACTGCTCCTTTGAAAATATGGACCAGAGCATCTGACTTCTCTGCTCCAAACCCATCTCTGAGGAAACCCTCCAATGATGTCCCATCTTTTAAATCATTGTCTGCCTATGTTATCTCCTTACCTCCTCCCTTCCTGCCCTCCCCTCACTTACTCTGGCCTCCCTGAAAGAGAGTACTATTCCAGCCGCACTGGCCTTCTTGCTTTTCCTGGAATGTCCCAGGCACATTCTAATGACCTCAGGGCCTCTGCCAGGGTCACCCTTTCCTTGGACAGTCTCATGGCCCATTTCTTTGCTTCTTTAATGTCTTTGGCCATACATCATCCCTTCTTTAAAAGCCTCATCCTGACCACTTTCTATGGAATTGCAACTCATCCCACCTGGTGCCCCCTTGCCTTGTTATGTTGTTTCATTGCACTGATCAATTTCTAACAGAGTATAGCATAGTTACTTATTCTCATGCATCTATTTTGGTTATTGTTTATAGTTTGCTCCAGTTGAACAAAAGCTTAGTGCAAGAATGGTTCTTTGTTTTCTCCACTGAGGTACCTTACATTCTTAGCATAGTTCCTGGTACAAAGTCTATACTCAATAAATATTTGCTGAATGGACATGTGATGACCTTTGTGGCCATTTTAAGGTGATCTTAAAGGGGAAGCAGGGAGTCTCAACTGAAAGGTGAAGGAGTTCTAAAATGTAGCCAACACTATGGACCCAACATGTAGTTCCAGTATCAGTCAGTAAATGGGATGCTGAAATCCTATTTTTACTGAAAACTAGGACCTGAAAACCTAGAAATGCTATATGAAGTGCTTCGTGACTTCATGACCTCTCCTTTTAAGGAATAGGAAATCTCTCGCATTGAGAAGTAAATAGAATTCTATAATGTACTTTGTGTGCCTGCCCACATCCCCCAACCCCATCTTATCTCATCTACAACCTCCTTTTGTTGCTGGTGGTGGTTTAGTTGCTAAGTCATATCTGACTCTTGTGACCCCATGGACTGTAGCCCACTAGGCTCCTCTGTCTGTGGGATTTTCCAGGCAAGAATACTGGAGTGGGTAACCATTCCTTTCTCCAGGGGATCTTCCTGATCTAGGAATTGAAACTGGGTTTCCTGTATTGTAGGCAGATTCTTTACCTACTGAGCCACCAGGGAGGTCCTCTTGTTTTCATGATTATAGAAATTTACTTCTTTTTCTCAACTGCATCTGACTTTTACTCCTAGGAGAATGACAACAATAAACCAAGTTGTCAGGAAATAGACGTCGTTTCTAAAAATGGTGACAGCTGGAACAGAAGGTACAAAGGCAGTTTCAGATGAAGGTAGATTCCAAACTTCAAGAGGTTTTAGAGCTCATTCCTTTAGTTTATGTGTGAAAATCAAGACTTGTAGAATTAGAGCTTCAAGGCTGCACTCAGAGGGGTGCTGACCCTCAGTCTGATGCTACACCCACAATTGTGTACTGACTTTTTCCTCCTTATGTACTTAATTCCTGTTGTCTTAAAGCACACCATTGTAGCAGCAGAGCACTCTATAAAAAAGGGAGGAAGAAAAACTCCAAACCAACAAAACTCACCAGACCTCCTCTCCTGGAGTTCCCCAGTAGCACCTGCTCCCAGACATTCCCCAGGTGCATCCAAAAGGCACATCAAAAACACATTCCTTAGTCTCCTGCCCCTGAGCGCTGTCTTCCCCCAGAGTTTCCAGTTGTAGGGAATGTTGTCACCGACCATCTGCTCTTTCAGTTCTGTGACTTCCCTCTGCTCTCTGCTGCCCTGCTGTGCCTGTTGGTCACCGATCCCTGTGGTTTTGACACCATCTCTCCACGTCCATTGTTGCAGCCTCAGTGCAGGCCACCATCTTGGGTCAGCTGGCGTTGCGCAGCATGTTTCTAACTGATCTCACAGATCTAATCACGGTGCTTTCCAACCTCTCTTCCACTTTACATCCAGAGTAATTTAAAAAAACTTTATTGGAGTATGATTGATTTACTATGTGTGTGTTAGTTTCAGGTGTACAGCAAAGTGATATATATATGTGTGTGTGTGTGTGTGTGTGTATTTTGTTTTTCCGATTCTTTTCCATCATAGTTTAATATGAAATGTTGACTGTAGTTCCCTGTACTATACAGTATGTCCTTGCTGTTTATTTTATTTGTGGTGGTGTGTGTCTGCTAATCCCAAACTCCTAATTTACCTGCCCCCCCCCACCCCCCACCTTCCCCTTTGGTAACCATGAATTTGTTCTCTAAGTCTGTGAGTTTATTTGTTTCATAAATAAGTTCATTGGTATCATTTTTTTTTAGATTCGACATATAAGTGATATCATACGATATTTTCTTTCTCTGACTTACTTCACTTAGTGTAATATGCTCTAGATCTATCCATTTTGCTGTGACTAGAGTAAATTTTTTTTTTTTTTGAAAAGATGATCTGATTAGGAAACTCAAAGACTCAGGGAAGCTGAACAATTTCCCCCAGGGAATTCTGTCCTCCTGTCCATGAGCTGCCGGCTATTTCAGAGATCAGCCTGGTGACCCCAGCTCCTGCTGGGCCCCATAGCAATGTTCCACTGATCCCTGAAGGCTGGCATAAAGTGCTAACATGCACTTTTAAAACAAAACAAATTAATTTTCATGGGAGTTCTTGGATCCTCTTGAATGTGGCTACTCTGGGGGTGGGGCTGCCTGGGTTTGAATTTTACCTCCCTCTCTCACTCAACAAGCAAGTCACTTATCTTGACTTCTTTTTTTTTTTTTTTCCATCTGAAAAATGGGACAATAGTTGTTCTCACCTCACAGGGTTATTGTGTTAGTCAAGATGATGTGTGTGTGAATTGATCGGTAACTTGAGTGGTTCTGCTGAAGGTTAGTGTCTGGACTTGGATTTTGGTGCATTTTATAGTGATCTGTGGGCCAATCAAGAGATCTTTGGGGTGAGTCTTTAAGACTTTGTTCAGCTTTGGCTCCTTTCTGTCTTTCTGATGTTCCCTGGCACTCCTGAAGAAGTTCTTCTATCCGTTGTGTTCTTCAGCATTGCAGAGTACAGTGTTTCTGACTCAGTTCATTCAAAAGGTATGACAGCCTGAACAGGTGATAAACAAATGGAGTGGAGTTGCCTTTGAGGTTATCTGCAGTCTAAAAATGGAGAAGGCAATGGCACCTCACTCCAGTACTCTTGCCTGGAAAATCCCATGGATGGAGGAGCCTGGTAGGCTGCAGTCCATGGGGTCGTGAAGAGTCGGACATGACTGAGCAACTTCCCTTTCACTTTTCACTTTCATGCATTGGAGAAGGAAATGGCAACCCACTCCAGTGTTCTTGCCTGGAGAATCCCAGGAATGGGGCAGCCTGGTGGGCTGCCGTCTATGGGGTCACACAGAGTCAGACACAACCCAAATGACCTAGCAGCAGCAGCAGTCTAAAAAATAGCCTCCTTTTTCCAGATAAGAAAACCAAGACTCAGGAAAGTGGAGTGACTTTGCCAAGTCCTTCAATTAGCAGCATCTCCAGGAGCAGAAACCAGCATCAGAAAGCTCATGTCAGCCGTTCATTGATCTGTTTATTCACTCTTTGGGCACATACGGTCAGTGTTTTTTACAAGACACCAGGAATGAGGGTCAAGCTGAGGTTCACGGCCATGGGTTCTACAAACAGAGTGGTAGCTGGGCAAACACACGATGTCAAGAGGATAGAGGGGGTGTCTGTTCCCTTGGCAACTGAAAGAAGCAGTGTTTGTTCAGTGCCTTCTCGGTCGATAGATGCCATAAACCTTTTCCACACCTGCTGTCTCGATTCCTCACAGCAGCCATTCTTATTATAAACAACCCCCTGGTTTTGAGTTGAGATTCAGAGTGACTCATTGACTTGACAGGGAGGCTCAGATGTGAAGAGACCACCCCTTCCCCACCTCTTGGCCTTCAGTGCCTCGCCTTTCACCAGCGCATAGTAGGTGAGCCCTCCCATGGTGCTTAGGGACTGGCAAACCTTCTGAGTCTCTCAGGAAGCTCAGCTCTGCCCCCGGCCCAGCTGTCCAAGGGGTCTGCCATCTTGTCTTGTTCCACTTGCTACCATTTCTTTCCCAAGTGTCGACAACATCTCTGCTCCTTCCCTGTCCTGTGTGACCTGGGATTCAGCCCTTTGTCATCAGTGGTGTCCCAGGAACCTCCTCTTTAGCTGGGTCCTCTGACCTGTCCTGTCCTGGCCAGCCCGGTCCTGAGCTCACTCAGCTCTCCATCTGATGGTTTGAACAAATGTCTAACTTCAGAACATGAACCCCTCCAGGCCAGCCCAGCTCACTTTCCACCTCTGTTTACCCAAAGACCTTGTCAAAGAAGCTATCCCTCAAAATAGTGTGGATTCAACACTACAGGTATTGGCTTCTATCAGCGTGTGTGCATGTGTGTGTGTGTGCCTGTGTGGGTGATCTGAGGCTGTAAGCAGAGGTGCTTAGTTGTGGCCATTTTCTGTGTGTTACTTGACCTCCCCAAGTCTGTGAAGGGCATTAAGAGGAGAGGTGAAGTTTGCTCATGTGGGAGGTAAAGAGCAGGAGCCCCCATTGTTCTCTGTTCCCGGGGCATCAGTGAGAGTCTGAGAGGTCCCTTTGCCCTCTGTGACAGAGCAGGTACATGCTACACTGGGTGTGGTGGGAATCAAGGCTGTAGGAATGGTCTAGAGTCGCCTTGTTCAGAGATTTTCCGGACTCCACTTTTCAAGTAGGATATTTAGAAAAAGTGAGAGAAAGTGAGAGAGATCAAACAGCATCTTGAATTTGGATGTATTTCTCAGAAGTAGTGTGCACACACTGCTACTTAGAGTGGTCTGTGGCTCTGAGCCCTGATACACGGGCTAAAGGGAAGAGACCAGGTTGGGGCGGTTCTCATGGGCTCTCCAGGCAGAAGTCTATGGCTTTACCAGAGATTAACTAATTAACAAGCCCACTTTAATACAACAGCTGCTGTTCCTCCTGATTTTAAAAATAGATGAGATGCTTACCTTTCCTTTACATCTCCCACTGGGAAGTATTTGTCTTCTCTCTCTCTCTTTTTTTTTTAAGAATTTATTTCAGTATTTGTCATATCAAGATGGACATTTTAGCAATTTCCCAGGTGTGGTCAACTTTTTGCAGGCGTCCCTTCTCTCTGTTCGGCCCCCTGCCTGGTAGGGAGGAGATACTTCGTCAGTTAGTTTTGGGGTTAAATATTTGGGCACAATGGTGGACTGGAGAAAAAGATGAAGTGAACTTCAGGTCCTTTCAAACACTATTCTTGAAGCCTCTTTTCTAGATTGTTGTTGACACATATTTTTATTTGTTTGGTTCCATATGATCTGGAAGTCTGTATGTGAGCTTGAGCTGAGGTGTGTTAGAAATAAACTCCCAACGATGTGTCTGGGAGATGAATTGTACTGACATCCTCTGTTTTGAATTTGATGGGAGGATTTGTAGCTTGTGGGAAGTTAGAAACCTGAGTTCCTTTATTTTGCTGCTTTTTAAGTATGACTATGAGGGAAGAACTCTTTGCTCTCAGATCAGAAACTGGGCAGTGAAGCCACCTTCTCCCCATATGGGTTAAAGAACTGTGAAGGCTGGATGAGCTGAGGGGACACAGAAGCAGGGTATGTCCCAGTGCCTGCCGTTTGGAATAGAGACAGACAAAAAAATGAGGTTTTAATTAATTTTAAAACTGAATTCTTCTCTTATCAGACACAGTCAGCCTTAAGCATAAGTAGAAAAATGAATTCCATAGAGAAATATAGTTTTTGGAGGCATGTGGTTTTGCCTTATCTGTTTGTCCCATTGCTTGTTTACTCTGGCTGAGTACACAGAGTTTGGGTGGCTGGGGTGGCCTTTACCCAGCCTGGCCCAGAGTTCCTGCCACACATGGCTATGGGGGAGGCCATGCAAGGTCTTGAGTCCCCAAACAAAGAAGCAAACCAGGAATTCCCTTGTAGTTCAGTGGCTAAGACTCTGTGCTCCCAATGCAGGGGGCTGGGGTCTGATCCCCATCAGGTAATTAGATCTGTCTTACTGCAACTAAGACCCAGTACAGCCAAATAGATAAATATTAAAAAGAAAGAGAGAGAAACCAAAGAAGTAGTGATACCCTTAGTTAAATTATGCTCTGGAAAATGTCAGATAGCAGGGGTGGGGGATGGGGATTGATCTGTTTTCCATCTGGTCAAATAAGACATCAAGAAAAATCCAGCATGCCTGGAAATTATTTAATGCCAATTGAGAACACTTTATGGACAAAATTTGCTTGTTTCAGAGGTCCCCAACTTCTTTGGTACCAAGGGCTGGTTTCCTGGAAGACAATTTTTCCATAGAGCTGTGGAGGGCGGGGAGGGATGGTTTGGGGATGATTCAAGCACATTACACTTATCACGCACTTTATTGCTATTACTACTACATCAGCTCCACCTCAGATCAGGCATTAGATCTTGGAGGCTGGGGACCTAAAAGACAAGAAGTAAAAATAAAACTCTATACTACTGACTGATAACCTGAAACTGTTGTCTCCTTGTATTTTAGGGGAATTTACTAGACTCTTATGTCATCATGTTTTGGAAGTAGGCATATGTATTTATTTAAGATATATTAATGATATTTATCTTTAATAAAATTAAGCTATTATGATAGCAGAGGTCACCTAACTTGGTTTGTTCTCAGTTGTCGATGATGTGATAAACTTGTGTTCTGGAAAGTCAGCAATGTAAGATTTAAACTGAACAATCTCCTCCCCCACCACGTTGATGTTTTCTATATTTTTTTTTGTTTGGGGAAAATACTTAAAAAATTCAACTTTGATTTTATATGTTTAGAAAAATAAGCTGAACAACCTTGACATGCTTATCATTGAAAGAGATGGGAATTCCTTGTTTCCCTTGAGGTTTGGAAGCAAAGACATGGGGCTTAACTCTTGTGGGGTCCTGAGGGTACAGTGTTTGGCGAGAGGCAAGAGATGAGGTCTCCTGTCGGGACTCATAAGCCCGGGGCTTTAGGGGCAGGCACCCTTTGCGATTTTCTTTCTCTCAGGTATATTTCTATTTTTTAAAACTACCATTTAAGTTTAAGAACTCAAGCCTTGCGAACTGATACAACTGTACCTTTAGAATTTTCCTGGTGACTCATCTCTGAGCTAGAGCTTGAATCCTTGACCTTTCAAAGTGTCATTTATATGGAAATAAAATGATCAAAATAGATATATTTTTCTTTGACTTGAGTGTGTATTTGCCGCAATTCCTGTGGGACTGCAGACCTGCAGGTCACCATCCACCCATGCTTCCTGTAGACACCAACCTCCGCCCACCTCAGACTCGAGATAGAAGTTGGAGGGAGTTTTTCTGGTAAGCAACCTGTGACTTCTAAACATGATTTCTAAAGATGGTGTGCTTGACCCAGGAAACCCCACAAAGTCATGCAACTCAAAAGGTTCAGATCTTTGTGTTTACTTTGAGAACATTTGTGAAACTGCCCAGGCCATTAAGGGCATGCATATCCAAAAAGCCACCATGTATCTGAAGAATGTGACCTTTAAGAAGCAACATGTGCCATTCCGTCATTAGAATGGCGGAGTTGGTAGGTGGGCACAGGCCAAGTAGTGGGGCTGGATGCAGGGTTGGTGGCCCAAAAAGAGTGCTGAATTTTTACTGCACATGCTCAGAAATGCAGAGAGTAGTGCTGAACTTAAGGGCTTAGATGTAGATTCTCTAGTCATTGAGCATATCCGGTGAACAAAGCTCCCAAGATGCGGTGCAGGACATACAGAGCTCATGGTTGGATCAACCCATACATGGGCTCTCCCTGCCACAGTGAGATGATCCTTACTGAAAAAGAAGAGATTGTTCCTAAATCAGAAGAGGAGGTGGCACAGAAGAAAAAGATAGCCCAGAAGACACTGAAGGAACAAAAACTTATGGCCTGGGAATAAATACTGCAAAAATAAATCAAATAAGGGCAAAAAAGAAGTTGGAGGAATCAGGCAGGGGGTGCAGGCTGTGTGTCAGGGGGTGTGGAAGCCTAGAGACAGGCAGAGAATGGGATGGCTTCAAAATCATGCCTCTGTGCTGTTCTTAGTCTCTCAGTCATGTTCAACTCTGCAACCCCATGGACTGTATGTAACCAGCCAGGCTCCTCTGTCTGTGGTGATTCTCCAGGCAGGAATACTGGAGTGGGTTGCCATTCCCCCCTTCAGGGGGATCTTCCCAACCCAGGGATTGAACCCAGGTTTCCTGTATTGCAGGTGGATTCTTTACCATCTGAGGCATCAGGTAAGTCAAGAATACTGGAGTGGGTAGCTCGTCCCTTCTCCAGGGGATCTTCCTGACCCAGGAATTGAACCAGGGTCTCCTGCATTGCAAGTGGATTCTTAACCAACTGAGCTACCAGGGAAGCCCACCCCTGAATCAAGTCATAGAGACAAGAATTTTGGGTGAAGTTGAAAAGAAGAGCTTTATTGCTTTACCAGGAAAAGGGGTAACACAGAGCGCTTGTGTTCTCAAAACTGTGTATCTCACCTGGGAAGATTTGGTGAGGAGTTTATTGCAATGTTTCAAGGATGGGGTTGATAGATTCAGGGTGTGTGCAGGTTAAACCTGGCCCCAAGTGGTTGCCTCCATTTGGTAAGGGTTTCTCAAATGGTAAAGAACCTGCCTGGAATGCGGAAGACCTGAGTTTGATCCCTAGTGTGGGAAGATCCACTGGAGAAGGGCATGGCAACCCACTCCAGTATTCCTGCCTGGAGAATTCCATGGACAGAGGAGCCTGGTGGCTACAGTTCATGGGGTCCCAAAGAGTTGGACATGACTAAGTGACCAACTTTAACTTTCAGTTTTGGGACACAAGGAAGGTCATAGAGGCTAGGGTCTGTTCTGCAAATAAGGAATGGGTGACACAGGAAGGCTTCCATGCCCAGGAGCCCCACAGGGTCCTGCTTGGTTTCAGAAGGATGGGTGACCACACAGCCAAGAATTTCCCTCCCTCCAGTGATGAGATGGGACTGTCCTTGATCCCCTGAAAGGCCTGACCTGCCCCTCCTGATGCTCCCTTCACAGACTCCACTCCCACTACTGTCACTTCCCCCATCTGCAGTGCCAGTCATGCCACCCTTCTAGAACATTCCCATGACACACAAAAGTGCTCTCACTCTCCACTCAAAGACAGCTCACTGGACTTCCCTCCTTTCTCAGTACAGTCCCTTCCTCTATTTTTTCCTTAATATTATCACCTCTCCAAAAAGCAGCCTTCCAGCACCCTTCCTCAGCTCCTGTTCTCCCTCACCTGGCCACTGTTCTGATCATCCTGGTGGAGGCACCCATGATCCACCTGCCCAGCACCTGCATCTTGCTGGAACCCTCAGCGCCCTCTAACCCTGCTGAGCCCAGCCTGCTCCCTCAGGCTCCCTTCCTCCGAGTCCAAGATCACGTGCTCTGCTGGATTTCCTCCCACGTTGGCCTCTCCTCCCTGGTCTCCTCTGCTGGTTCCACGAATGTTTCCCAGGCTGGCCAGCCAGCGTTGGAGAACTCCAGGATGAGGTTGCAGACCTCTTCTCTTCCCTGTCATTGACACTCCCTCTGAGTCAAATCGAGGCAAGAGGCAGATGCCACCCCCCAACCCCCTTCCCCAGGGTACAGCAATTGGAGACTCATTCTCTATTGACCGAAACTCCCAGAGAAGCATAGCAGGGCAATTAAGGGAGGAGGCTGGACCCTGCACAGACCACATACTTCTCATTCCCTAAGTCAGGAGCCCTCTCTGACCTCACATATGCAGAAAAGGCCCCCCGGACGCCAAAGGAGATTCATGTCAAGGATGTTCTACCCGCAGGCCTTTTCAGTAGGATTCATCTTGGCTAAGAGATGCGTGCACACACATGGGAGGTTCCTGAGATATACCAAATATGGCCTGTGAACCAGAACAAATCAGAATGACTGGCCAAATGGAACCCAGAAGAAATAGCCCATAAGAGTAATTTAAATGCCACGAGGGTGAGACTCAGGGACTTTCCCTCCGAGTCCACATGTGTATCTATTCACATGTACTGCACTTTTCTCCTCTTAACAAATACTTTACTTGCTTCACCACTTTCCATCTTTGTATAAATTATTCTCTGTAAAGGTGAAGGCTAGGGCCCCTGCCACTGGCCACTGGTCTTGTGGCTAGGATCCAATGCAACCCAGCCTCAGTCTTGGGCTGGTAACCCAGGCCCTACTCCAGGTTGTTGCAGGCTGAGGCCACCCAAGATCAAAATACCTCTTTTCACATGTACTAGTCTGCTCCTGCTGCTGTAACAAAATACCATAGAGCAGGAGATTTAAACTACAGACATTTATTTGCTGTCAGCCCTGGAGGTGGAAAGTCCTAGATCAAGGTATTGTTGGCAGTACTGGTTCCCTCTGAGGCCTCTTAGCTTCCTGCAGTCCCTGACCATTTTGGCACCATGGACTGGTTTCATGGAAGATGATTTTTCCATGGACTTGGTGCTGGGGTTGAATGGGGACAGATGGGTGGGCAGAAGCAGGAGGGAGCAGGGGAGGAAGATGGTTTTGGGATGATTCAAGCACATTGTCGTGCACTTTATTCCTATTGTTATTATATCAGCTTCACGTCAGATCATTAGACATCAGATTTTGGAGGTTGGGAACCTCTGTGTAGACCACTACCTTCTCCCTGTGTCCTCAGGTGGTCCCCAATCTATCCTGATGTCTTATAAAGACAACCAGTTATAATAGGCCAGGGCCCACCCTAATGACTTCATTTTATCTTAAAGACCTTACCAGCAAAGACTAGATAACCTTATTTTCTTCTATTGAATCAAGTTCTCTGCCAGTAGACAGAGGCCATGGACCCTGGGAGTTGCACCTGCAGAAGAAGGAAGCATCTTTTGAGCTTTTGTTCCTTCATTCAGAGTCCTCTGACTGGTCTGCTTGTGACACAGGCCCATGCCTTGGGTAAATCCATGTTGCAGAGGGTAGGGGTGGTGGAGGGAGAGGGAGTTCTGATGGGCCACATCTGAATTGTGGTTCATTCTTATGGCCCTGCAACCTTGAGGGTCATAGATGGTGACTGATACAGTCTCAGTGGAATCACATGAATTAAGACAGAAGCTTTATCCAAAGGAAAGAATGCTACCCATGATACCAAAAGCTCAGCTTCTTTGAACACCATTGTTGAACCAAATCTCAGAGACAGAGTTTTGGCTGAAGTAGAAAAAGAGAGCTTTATTGCTTTGCCAGGCAAAGGGGACTATAGAGGGCTAATGCCTTCAAAACCAACTGTCCCAACTTGGGGAAGACAATGACAAGTTTTATAGTAAAAGAGGGCATGATGAGCTCATAGACATTCTTCTGATGGGCTGGTGGTGAGGTAAATAGGAGTCATCAACATTTAGGTCTAACTGGTCTAAAGAATCTGCCTGGAATGCTGGAGACCTGGGTTTGATCCCTGGTTGGGAAAATCTCCTGGAGAAGGGAATGGCTACCCACTGTAGTATTCTTGCCTGGAGAATTCCATGGAGCCTGGTGAGCTATAGTCCAAGGGGTCACAAAACGTTGGACACGACTGAATGACTAACTAAACATTCACGACTGAATGTCTTACACGTGATGGTGTATATATGTCAGTGCTACTTTCACAATTCTTCCTACCCTCTCCTTCCCCTGCTGTGTCTACAAGTTTGTTCTCTACATCTGCATCTCCATTTCTTCCCTATAATAGGGTCATCAGTACTATTTTTCTAGATTCAATACGTATATGCATTAGTATATAATATTTGTTTTTCTCTTTCTGACTTACTTCACTCCAGAGGCATATATATAAAGCATTTAGATGCTTAGATTTCCAAGTGTACAGACTGCCAACTGCTACGCGTTCATTCATCAAATTTTTGTTGAACATTTATTGTTGTGGGCCAGGGTTCTTGCCCTCTATAGAAAGGAAATGATTTGTAGACAGGTGTTCACAGTGCAGTGTGATAAGGGCTTTGGTAAGTTACATGCAAGGTGCAGTGTGTGCCCATAGAGAGGTACTGATGTATTCTTGAGGGACCAGGAGAGCTCTCCAGAAAAAGTGAACTCTAACCTGAGACCTGTGTGAGACTCAGCCTCCTGGGAGGAGCTGGAAGGCTTCAGGAACAAAAAGCTGTGTGCGTGAAAGGGCTGGGTGTCAGTAGGAGCATGGTGAGTTAGTGGGGGGAATATTGTCACAGTCCAAGGAGAAGGACTAAGTAATGACTTGCTCTGGACTCAATGTCTGTCCCCTTCAAATTCATGTATTGCAGCCCTTACCCCCAATGCGATGGTATTTGGAGGAGGGACCTTGTGGAGGTGGTTAGATTGGGAGGATGAAGTCCTCGTGATGGGGTCAATGCCCATATAAGCAGCGATGTGAGAGAGAGAATGTCTCTCGCATAGGAACTGAACCTGCTGGGGCCTTGATCTTAGACTCTAAGCCTGCAGAATGGTAAGAAATAAACATCTGTCCTTTAAACTACTCAGTCTATTGTATTTGTTATGGCAGCCTGAGCTGAAAAGGACAAGACTAGATAATTTGGAGCCAGATAATGGACAACTTCATAAGATATGGTTGGACCGAATTCTAAAATGGTCCTCCAAGATCTCCCACCCTAACTTCCAGAACTGCAAATATGATGAAACACCACAGCCATGATTATGTTGTATTACATGGATAAAGGGATTTTGCAGATGTAATTAAGGTTACTAATCAGTTGACTCTGAGTTAATGAAAAGAGCTATTATCTGGGTGGTGGGTGTTTGGTGTGCATGTTCAGTTGTGTCCGACTCTTTGCAACCCCCTGGACTGTAGCCCGCCAGGCTCCTCTGTCTATGGAATTCTCCAGGATACTGGCAGTCCAGTGGTTAGGACTCCAAGCTTCCAATGCAGGGGATGTGAGTTTGATCCCTGGTCAGGGAATTAATATCCCACAAGTCTTGTAGTACAGCCAAAAATAAAATTAAGAAAAAAAAAAAACAAAACACAGAGTGTTTTTCCTGGCTGGTGGCAAAAGTCACCAGCCAAAAGCCATAGTGATGCCAAAGATTGAGGAAACAGCATACTATTGCTGGGTTACGGGTGGGGCAGCCATTGTCAGGGAATGGGGGCATCTTCAGCTGACAGCCAACACAGAAGTTGGACTTCAGTCTTATAGCTTCGAGGAAATGAATGTGCCAAAAGACTGGATGAGCCTGGAAGTGAATTCTTCCCCCAAGCTTCCAGATGAAGATCTAACTTGAGTGACACTTTGCAACAGTGAGAGGTCTTTAGCAGAACCCTCTCCAGCACACCCAGACTTGTCACCTGCAGAGCTGTGAAAGAATAAATGGTATGAGGTGATCTGCTACACAGCAACAGAAAACTCACATTCAAGTCAAGTTAAAAAGAAAATAGATTTAAAAATCATAAATTAGCCCTCATGCCAAAAAAAAAAAAATTGGCTTTGAAAGTACTTCCTTAACATGATAAATGTATACTGATTATTTTTTACATCTCAATGTTCATGCAAAAGGAGAAGGGGATGGCAGAGGATAAGATGTTTAGATAGCATCACTGATTCAGTGGATATGAATTTGAGCAAACTCTGGGAGATGGTGAAGGACTGGGAAGCCTGGCATGCTGGAGTCCATGGGGTCGCAAAGAGCTGGACAGTTTAGTGACTGAACAACAACATTTGCACATATTTTTAGGCTGCCCAGCATCTGAATCTCCTTCCTGCATCTGGAAAATCCACTTAACTGTGAGTGTCAGTGAGACCCTGGTCCCATTTACCACTCTAGAAAGTCCCAAAATCCAGATCCCACCCCCTGCCCACCCCAGCTGCTTTGTGACTTGAGCCTCATGGATACGATGCTCTACCAGTGACCTTGATCAGGAACAGTTTTCACAAAGAAGTGGGACCGGTGTGGGGCTGTCTCTGGTGGGCAAGGGAAGAAGCTCCTAGCCAGTACCCTCACCAAGTTGTTCTTGAAAACTTTCCTGGGCCCTGGCTTCCCATATCACTCCTTGGTTCATGCCTATTCTCTAAGCTTGCTTTTCTCAGCCTTCTCATTGATTCTGTAAGAAGCTGGATATCTCTCTTTTGTTGTGACTTTTGTGATACGTTTAGCCTGAAACAGTTTCTGTGGTTTGTAACCCTAAACCAGCCAGTCCATTCTAAAGGAGATCGGTCCTGGGTGTTCTTTGGAAGGAATGATGCTAAAGCTGAAACTCCAGTACTTTGGCCACCTCATGTGAAGAGTTGACTCATTGGAAAAGACTGATGCTGGGAGGGATTGGGGGCAGGAGGAGAAGAGGACAACAGAGGACGAGATGGCTGGATGGCATCACTGCCTCGATGGATGGGAGTTTGAGTGAACTCTGGGAGTTGGTGATGGACAGGGAGGCCTGGCGTGCTGCAGTTCTTAGGGTTGCAAAGAGTCAGACACGACTGAGCAACTGAACTGAACTGAACTGAACCCTTAACCCTAAACCCTAATTGGTGTATACAGAAAGCTTAGAGCAAAATTCAAACCTAATGGTGAAATGTGAAAACACCTTTGAAAGTGGTGTTTCTGAACTGGGACAGAGTCAATATTGCCCCTCAGGGGACATCTGGTAATGTCTGGAGATGTTTTTGGTTGTCACGACCTGCAGAGGCAGAGGGTGTGGTTGGGGTGCGGGCCCTGTGCTATAGCGTCCAGTGGGTGGAGGCCAGGAATGCTGATATACCTCATATAGAGCCAGTAGTGCTGAGACTGAGAAACCCTGCCTGCTTTCTCTTTCTTTTTGCACTCATGTATGAAATATAGGGCTTCCCAGGTTGTGCTAATGGTAAAAAACCTGCCTGCCAAAGCAGGAGTCATAAGAGATGTGGGTTTGATGCTTGAGTCAGGGAGACAGCCTGGAGGAGGTCATGGCAATCCATTCCAGTATTCTTGCCTGGAGAATCCCATGGATAGAGGAGCCTGGTGGGCTATAGTTCATAGAGCTGCAAACAGTCAGACACAACTCAAGCAACTTGGCATGTACACATATGAGATATAATAAAAATAATAAATCAAATAAGTGAGCAAACCAAACCAAACCAAAACAAAAAAGATACAAAGAACAGAGTAGTCATAACCAGAGAGGAAGTGAGGTGGAGGAAGGGCAAAATGGGTAAAGGAGTTCAACTATAGGGTGACTGGTAAAACTAAACATTTGGCAGCAAACATGCTATATAGCTTGCACTGAAGTCAAAAAATAATGTTGTATTCATGAAACATATAATGTTATAAACCAGTGCCTCAATAAAAACTACTTTTAAAAAAGGATCCTCTATGTTTAGCAAAGTGGAATAAATGAGTATTAAATTGATTACTCAATTAACTGACAAATTAATGCATGAGGAAAATAAGACCCACACATGTTAATCTACCCAGATCATGCAATTCCTTTGTATTGAATTACATTGCTTTAAAGGCTATAAAATTTATTTGGATACATAGTTCAGCAAAGGGAAGAAACCCTGCTTTAAAGGAAGAAACAAGACAGGAAGCTTAATTTACTGTTTCTATAACATTCTATTCAATGTTATAGTAAAGAATTTAGAAAACAAAGCAAATGAAAAACAGATATAAGGACTGTAATGGAAAAAGTGAGATGAAGAAGCGTACATCAAAATGACATACTGATATTTTATATAAAATTCATTAAGGATGCATGACCCAGATAAGTACAGACAGAGGGAGCAGCAAGTCACCTTGACTTCTTGCAGAGCTGGAAAAGAACGCTA
The DNA here is from genome assembly GCF_019923935.1 of Bubalus bubalis. Taxonomy (NCBI): domain Eukaryota; kingdom Metazoa; phylum Chordata; class Mammalia; order Artiodactyla; family Bovidae; genus Bubalus; species Bubalus bubalis. Next base: position 184,712,482 of record NC_059157.1, read on the forward strand.
TTGTTTAAGAAGTTATACTGTTAGAGTCAGAAGAAAGAAAGAAATTGATCTTTACAGTCAAGCAGGCACACTGGTCTTTGGGCAGCTCTGGTTAATGTGAAATGCCAACATCCAGTATTCAAGGGGGGAGGCCCAAACAGACACAGAGACAGAATTCTATGTTATTTTTTTCTTGTTTTGCCCTAGCATATGTATTTTATTTTATCAGCTTGCACAGAGAGAGTTTGCAATGGATGGAGCCATTTGTGTGGAGCTGTCTGGGAGGTAGTAGATTGTACAGGTCTGAGAGCCCAGGAGAAACATCTGAGCTGGAGACCTATATCTAGGAATTGAGAGCATATTAGAAGCAATAGAATAAATGAAAAAGCAGCTTAAAAGTCAGCACTGAAAAAACAAAGATCATGGCATTCAGTCCCATTACTTCATGGCAAATAGATGGGGAAATAATGGAAACAGTGACAGACTTTATTTTCCTGGGCTCCAAAAACACTTGCTCCTTGGAAGAAAAGCTATGACAAACCTAGACAGCATATTAACAAGCAGAGACATTACTTTGCTGACAAAGGTCTGTACAGTCAAAGCTGTGGTTTTTCCAGTAGTCGTGTATGGATATGAGAGGTGGGCCATAAAGGAGGCTGTGCACCAAAGAACGGATGCTTTTGAACTGTCGTGTTGGAGAAGACTCTTGAGAGTCTCTTGGACTGCAAGGGGATCAAATCAGTCAGTCCTAAAGGAAATCAGTCCTGAATATTCATTGGAAGGACTGAAGCTGAAACTCCAATACTTTGGCCACCTGACGGGAAGAACAAATTCATTGGAAAAGACTGATGTTGGGGAAGATTGAGGGTAGGAGAAGGGGGCCACAGAGGATGAGATGGTTGGATGGCATCACTGACTCAATGGACATGGGCTTGAGCAAACTTCTGGAGATAGGGAAGGACAGGGAATCCTGGCATGATGCAGTCCATGGGGTAACAAAGAGTCAGACATGACTTAGTGACTGAACAACATATCCTGTGATGTAGATATGGGTTTGTACATCTTCCTGATTGTTTCAGTGATGCTACACAGGTGGTAGCAGGTGCTACAGGTGGTAAACTTTACTACTATTTGTGTGTTTGAAAATGTCTTAATTATGGCTTTACATTTGCATGTTAGTTCAACTGGATATAAAATTCTAGATCAGCAATTACTTTCTTCCAACATTTTGAAGATAACACTCCATTATATTCATGTGAAATTTCTGTCAGTCTAGTTGTGTGGCCTCACTAAGGTGTGGGTGTAGATGGAAGAATGGTGGTCAACATTCCATAGATATAACCTGTCAAAAATGCCCTTGCTCCATAGTAAACTCTCAAAGTTTTCTGGAGAACCCAAAAATAACTGAAATTGGATTTTTTGGATAGACTTATTTGAATTCCTCAAGGATGAAACACCCAAATTCCCACCTTACTAGTTATTAACTAGTCAATTTACCCCCACCCCCAAAAAGCATAAGATTTATTACCCCGAGACTGAAGTTTTTCTCCCTAACCTCATTCTCTTTTTTTTTTTAGACTTTCTTTTTGATTTATTATGTAATGACAGACTGATGTGATTGAAATGAAATAAATATTAGACATACTTAACATTTTATATGCTATATGTCATCATAATGGCATAGTACATAGATCACATTATTATTATTATTATTTATAGATTAATGGATTGTAAGTGTGTGAGTTTATTTCTGGGCTTTTTTTTTTTTACTTTACAATATTGCATTGGTTTTGCCATACATTGACATGAATCTGCCACGGGTGTACATGTGTTCCCCATCCTGAACCCTCCCACCTCCCTCCCCATCCCATCCCTCTGGGTCATCCCAGTGCACCAGCCCTGAATATCTTGTGTCATGCATCAAACCTGGACTGGCGATTCATTTCACGTATGATAATTTACATGTTTCAATGCCATTCTCCCAAATCATCCCGCCCTCAACCTCTCCCACAGAGTCCAAAAGACTGTTCTATACATCTGTGTCTCTCTTGCTGTCTTGCATACAGGGTTATCATTATCATCTTTCTAAATTCCATATATATGCGTTAGTATACTGTATTGGTGTTTTTCTTTCTGGCTTACTTCACTCTGTATAATAGGCTCCAGTTTCATCCACCTCATTAGAACTTATTCAAATGTATTCTTTTTAACAGCTGAGTAATACTCCATTGTGTATATGTACCACAGCTTTCTTATCCATTCATCTGCTGCTGTACATCTAGGTTGCTTCCATGTCCTGGCTATTGTAAACAGTGCTGCAATGAACATTGGGATACACATATCTCTTTCAATTCTGGTTTCCTCAGTGTGTATGCCCAGCAGTGGGATTGCTGGGTCATAAGGCAGTTCTATTTCCAGTTTTTTAAGGAATCTCCACACTGTTCTCCATAGTGGCTGTACTAGTTTGAATCCCCACCAACAGTGTAAGGGGGTTCCCTTTTCTCCACACCCTCTCCAGCATTTATTGCTTGTAAACTTTTGGATAGCAGCCATTCTGACTGGCATGAAATGGTATCTCATTGTGGCTTTGATTTGCATTTCTGAAGAATTGATGCTTTTGAACTGTGGTGTTGGAGAAGACTCTTGAGAGTCCCTTGGACTGCAAGGAGATCCAACCAGTCCATTCTGAAGGAGATCAGCCCTGAGATTTCTTTGGAAGGAATGATGCTAAAGCTGAAACTGCAGTACTTTGGCCACCTCATGCAAAGAGTTGACTCATTGGAAAAGACTCTGATGCTGGGAGGGATTGGGGGCAGGAGGAGAAGGGGACGACAGAGGATGAGATGGCTGCATGGCATCACTGACTCGATGGATGTGAGTTTGAGTGAATTCTGGGAGTTGGTAATGGACAGGGAGGCCTGGCGTGCTGCGATTCATGGGGTTGCAAAGAGTTGGACATGACTGAGCGACTGAAATGAACTGAACTGAGCTGAACATGAGTGATGTTGAGCATCTTTTCATGTGTTTGTTAGCCATCTGTATGTCTTCTTTGGCGAAATGTCTGTTTAGTTCTTTGACCCACTTTTTGATTGGGTGGTTTATTTTTCTGGAATTGAGCTGCAGGAGTTGCTTGTATATTTTTGAGATTAATTCTTTGTCCATTGCTTTGTTTGCTGTTATATTCTCCCATTCTGAAGGCTGTCTTCTCACCTTGCTTATAGTTTCCTTTGCTGTGCAGAAGCTTTTAATTTTAATTAGGTCCCATTTGTTTATTTTTGCTTTTATTTCCAATATTCTGGGAGATGGGTTATAGAGGATCCTGCTGGAGTTTATGTCAGAGAGTGTTTTGCCTATGTTTTCCTCTAGGAGTTTTATAGTTTCTGGCCTTACATTTAGATCTTTAATCCATTTTGAGTTTATTTTTGTGTATGGTGTTAGAAAGTGTTCTAGTTTCATTCTTTTACAAGTGGTTGACCAGTTTTCCCAGCACCACTTGTTAAAAAGATTGTCTTTTCTCCATTGTATATTCTTGCCTCCTTTGTCAAAGATAAGGTGTCCATAGGTGCATGGATTTATCTCTGGGCTTTCTATTTTGTTCCATTGATCTATATTTCTGTCTTTGTGCCAGTACCATACTGTATTGATGACTGTGACTTTGTAGTAGAGCCTGAAGTCAGGTAGGGTTGATTCCTCAAGTTCCAGTCTTCTTTCTCAAGATTGCTATGGCTATTCAAGGTTGTTTGTATTCTTACAAATTGTGAAATTATTTGTTCTAGTTCTCTGAAAAACACCATGGGTAGCTCGATAGGGACTGCATTGAATCTATAGATTGCTTTGGGTAGTATATTCATTTTCACTATATTCATTCTTCCGATCCATGAACACAGTATATTTCTCCATCTATTTGTGTCCTCTTTCATTTCTTTCACCAGTATTTTATAGTTTTCTATATATAGGTCTTTTGTTTCTTTAGGTAGATATATTCCTAAGTATTTTGTTCTTTTCGTTGTAATGGTGAATGGAATTGTTTCCTTAATTTCTCTTTCTGTTTTCTCATTGTTAGTGTATAGGAATGCAAGGGATTTATGTGTGATGATTTTGTATCCTGAAACTTTATTATATTCATTGATTAGCTCTAGTAATTTTCTGGTGGAGTCTTTAGGGTTTTTTTATGTAGAGGATCATGTCATTTGCAAACAGTGAGAGTTTACTTCTTCTTTTCCAATCTGGATTCCTTTTATTTCTTTTTCTGCTCTGATTACTGTGGCCAAAACTTCCAAAAATATGTTGAATAGTAGTGGTGAGAGTGGGCACCCTTGTCTCATTCCTGACTTTAGGGGAAATGCTTTCAATTTTTCACCATTGAGGATAATGTTTGCTGTGGGTTTGTTATAGATAGCTTTTATTATGTTGAGGTATGTTCCTTCTATTCCTGCTTTCTGGAGGATTTTTATCATAAATGGATGCTGAATTTTGTCAAAGGCTTTCTCTGTATCTATTGAGATAATCATATGGTTTTTATTTTTAAATTTGTTAGTGTGGTGTATTACATTGATTGATTTGCAGATGTTAAAGAATCCTTGCATCCCTGGGATAAAGCCCATTTGGTCATGATGTATGATCTTTTAAATATGTTGTTGGATTCTGTTTGCTAGAATTTTGTTAAGGATTTTTGCATCTATGTTCATCAGTGTTATTGGTCTGTAGTTTTCTCTTTTTGTGGCATCTTTGTCAGGTTTTGGTATTAGGGTGATGGTGGCCTCATAGAATGAGTTTGGAAGTTTACCTTCCTCTGCAATTTTCTGGAAGAGTTTGAGTAGGATAGGTGCTAGCTCTTCTCTAAATTTTTGGTAGAATTCAGCTGTGAAGCTGTCTGGTCCTGGGCTTTTGTTTCCTGGAAGATTTCTGATTACAGTTTCAATTTCCGTGCTTGTGATGGGTCTGTTAAGATTTTCCATTTCTTCCTGGTTCAGTTTTGGAAGTTGTACTTTTCTAAAGATTTGTCCATTTCTTCCAAGTTGTCCATTTTATTGGCAGATAGCTGCTGATAATAGTCTCTTATGATCCTTTGTATTTCTGTGTTGTCTGTTGTGATTTCTCCATTTTCATTTCCAATTTTGTTGATTTGATTTTTCTCCCTTTGTTTCTTGATGAGTCTGGCTAATGGTTTGTCAATTTTATTTATCTTCTCAGAGAACCAGATTTTAGCTTTGTTGATTTTTGCTCTGGTCTCTTTTGTTTCTTTTGCATTTATTTCTGCCCTAATTTTTAAGATTTCTTTCCTTCTACTAACACTGGGGTTCTTTATTTCTTCCTTTTCTAGTTGCTTTAGGTGTAGAGTTAGCTTGTTTATTTGATTTTTTTCTTGTTTCTTGAGGTAAGCCTGTATTGCTATGAACCTTCCCCTTAGCACTGCTTTTACAGTGTGCCATAGGTTTTGGGTTGTTGTGTTCTCATTTTCACTCATTTCTATGCATATTTTGATTTCTTTTTTGATTTCTTCTGTGATTTGTTGGTTATTCAGCAACGTGTTGTTCAGCCTCCATATATTGGAATTTTTAACAGTTTTTCTCCTGTAATTGAGATCTAATCTTACTGCATTGTGGTCAGAAAAGATGCTTGGAATAATTTCAATGTTTTTGAATTTACCAAGGCTAGATTTATGGCCCAGGATGTGATCTATCCTGGAGAAGGTTCCGTGTGCGCTTGAGAAAAAGGTGAAATTCATTGTTTTGGGGTGAAATGTCCTATAGATATCAGTTAGGTCTAACTTGTCTATTGTATCATTTAAAGTTTGTGTTTCCTTGTTAATTTTCTGTTTATTTGATCTATCCATAGGTGTGAGTGGGGTATTAAAGTCTCCCACTATTATTGTGTTATTGTTAATTTCCCCTTTCATACTTGTTAGCATTTGTCTTACTTATTGCCGTGCTCCAATGTTGGGTGCATATATATTTATAATTGTTATATCTTCTTCTTGGATTGATCCTTTGATCATTATGTAGTATCCATCTTTGTCTCTTTTCACAGCCTTTGTTTTAAAGTCTATTTTATCTGATATGAGTATTGCTACTCCTGCTTTCTTTTGGTCTCTATTTGCATGGAATATCTTTTTCCAGCCCTTCACTTTCAGTCTGTATGTGTCCCTTGTTTCAAAGTGGGTCTCTTGTAGACAACATATATAGGGGTCTTGTTTTTGTATCCATTCAGTCAGTCTTTGTCTTTTGGTTGAGGCATTCAACCCATTTACATTTAAGGTAATTATTGATAAGTATGATCCTGTTGCCATTTACTTTATTGTTTTGGGTTCAATATATACATCCTTTCTGTGTTTCCTGTCTAGTGACGATCCTTTAGCATTTGTTGGAGAGCTGGTTTGGTGGTGCTGAATTCTCTCAGCTTTTGCTTGTCTGTAAAGCTTTTGATTTTTCTTTCATATTTGAATGAGATCCTTACTGGGTACAGTAATCGGCTTAGGTTATTTTCTTTCATCACTTTAAGTATGTCTTACCATTCCCTTCTGGGGTGAATAGTTTCTATTGAAATATCAGCTATTATCCTATGGGAATCCACTTATGTGTTATTTGTTGTATTTCCCTTGCTGCTTTTAATATTTGTTCTCTGTGTTTGATCTTTGTTAATTTGATTAATATGTGTCTTGGGGTATTTTGCCTTGGGTTTATCCTGTTTGGGACTCTCTAGGTTTCTTGGACTTGGGTGACTATTTCCTTCCCCATTTTAGGGAAGTTTTCAACTATTATCTCCTCAAGTATTTTCTCATGGCCTTTCTTTTTGTCTTCTTCTTCTGGGATGCCTATGATTCAAGTGTTGGGGTGTTTAACATTGTCCCAGAGGTCTCTGAGGTTGTCCTCATTTCTTTTTTAAATTCTTTTTTCCTCTCTGTTTCATTTATTTCTACCATTCTATCTTCTATCTCACTTATTCTATCTTCTGCCTTCGTTATTCTACTGTTGGTTCCCTCCAGAGTGTTTTTGACCTCATTTATTGCAGTATTCATTATATATTGACTCTTTTTTAAATTTCTTCTAGGTCCTTGTTAAACCTTTCTTGCATCTTCTTGATCCTTGTCTCCAGGCTCTTTATCTGTAACTCCATATTGTTTTCAAGATTTTGGATCGTTTTCACTATCATTATTCAGAAATCTTTATCGGGTAGATTCCCTATCTCTTCCTTTTTGGTTTGGTTTGGTTTGGTGGGCATTTATCCTGTTCCTTTACCTACTGGGTGTTTCTCTGCCTTTTTATCTTGTTTATATTGCTGTGTTTGGGGTGGCCTTTCCGTATTCTGGCAGTTTGTGGTTCCTCTTTATTGTGGAGGTTTCTCACTGTGGGTGGGGTTGGATGGGTGGCTTGTCAAGATTTCCTGGTTAGGGAAGCTTTTGTCAGTGTTCTGGTGGGTGGAGCTGGGTTTCTTCTCTCTGTAGTGCAATGAAGTGTCCATTAATGAGTTTTGAGATGTTAGTGGGTTTGATGTGACTTTGGGCAGCCTGTATATTGAAGCTCAGGGCTATGTTCCTGTGTTGCTGAGAATTTTCATGGTATGTCTTGCTCTGGAACTTGTTGGCCCTTGGGTGGTGCTTGGTTTCAGTTTAGGTATGGAGGCGTTTAATCAGCTCCTATAAATTAATGTTCCCTGGATTCAGGAGTTCTCTGGTGTTCTCAGGATTTGGACTTAAGCCTCCTGCCTCTGGTTTTCAGTCTTTTTCTTACAGCAGCCTCAAGACTTCTCCATCTATACAGCACCAATGATCAAACATCTAGGTTAATGATGAAAAGTTTCTCTACAGTGAGGGACACCCGGAAAGGTACACAGAGTTACATGGAGAAGCAAAGAGGGAGGAGGGAGATAGAGATCACCAGGAGAAGAGGGGAAATCAAAAGCGGAAAGAGCAAGCTAGCCAGTAATCACTTCCCTATGTGCTGTCCACCATCTGGATCCCTCAGAGATGTTCATGGAGTTACACAGAGAAGAAAAGAGGGAGGAAGGAGACAGAGGTGGCCAGGAGAATAAAAGGGAGAATCAAAAGGAGAGAAAGACACACAGCCAGTAATCAGTTCCCTAAGTGTTCTCCACAGCCCAGAACACGCAAAGAGATTCACAGAGTTGGGTAGAGAAGAAAAGGTGGCGTGGGGGGTGGGGGCAGATAGAGGCGACCTGGTGGAGAAAAAGGAGAGTCAAAAGGGAGAGAGAGCAATCAGGCCAGTGATCTCTTTCCCAAGTAAAAATGAGTACTGAAGATTGGGTTCTTAAAGGTACAAAGTTGATAACAAATACCATAAAGCAAAGATTAAAAATCTTGAGTAGATGTTAGATTCTCCAAAATACAATATTAAAAAAAAAAAGAAAAAAAGTCACAAAAATTATAAAATATATATATATATATATATATGAATTTTGCTTTAAAAATAGCATCTTTCTTTTTTTGCAAGGTAATAGTAGGTTATAAAAATAAAAATTAAAGGAATAATAGAGGACTTAAAATAAAAAAATTAAAAAAAAGATAATAGTAAAAATATAGCTAGGACTTTCTCTGGAGCTGTTGTGGATAGTGTGGGGTCAGTTCATTTTCAGATAGTTCCTTGATCCGTTTAATACTTCTCAAGGTCTATAGGCCCCTTCCTATGTGTAGATGGTGCTAACTACAGGGTTTTAATCTATTGCACCTGTCACTTCCAAAGCTGTTCCCTCTACTTTAGCTTCTTCTGTTCGCTGGTCTCTTCAGTGTTTAATTTGCGCCCTGACACAAGGGGGCGGTGGTAGTCACCTTTGTTAGGCTCACTTGTTCAGTTGTGCTGTGGGGAGGGAGGAACACTGCAAACAAATATCACTGGTGTGTGTGGGGAGTGCTCACAGTGTTTCAGCCACACTGGGTTTGCCCCCACTCGCGATGTGTGTGCTTTCCCAGTCTACACTGCTCAGGCTCTAGGTTGCTCTGCTAGGAACTGTCTGATGAGTGCTCTGGGTTGCACACATTCCCCAGGTCTAAGCCGCTTAGGTTCAGGTTCTCGGGTACTCCACAAAGGCGCAGACTTGGTTGGGCCCGTGTTTTGTGCCCATCCCAGGTCTGAGCAGCTCAGGTGACCAGGTGCTTGGCGAGCACAGTTGCCCCCAGTTGAAGGCTGTGTCTTATCACCTCCCCTGTCCCAGCTGCTCGGTTTTCTGGGTGTACAACAGGTGCGCCTTCTCAGGTGTGTTGTTTGTTTCTTCTGGGGAGCTGATCTCTGGTTGCGACCCTCTCAGCAGATGTCAACCATCCAGAATCCCAAGAAGTCTTGGTTAGCAACGAAGTCTGCTTGCACTTTGGTATAGGATGACTCTCTGGGGCCAGATTGCCCTCTTTTGGCTCTGGCTGCTCTCACCTTCCTGTCTCCGGCGGGGAATGGGCCAGTCCGCAGCTAGCTAGCTCTGCTCAGTCCTTTGTTCCGTGAGCGGGCCTGGCAGTGTCTTCAGATCAGATCAGATCAGTCGCTCAGTTGTGTCCGAATCTTTGTGACCCCATGAATCACAGCATGCCAGGCCTCCCTGTCCATCACCAACTCCCGGAGTTCACTCAGACTCATGTCCATCGAGTCAGTGATGCCATCCAGCCATCTCATCCTCTGTCATCCCCTTCTCCTCCTGCCCCCAATCCCTCCCAGCATCAGAGTCTTTTCCAATGAGTCAACTCTTCGCATGAGGTGGCCAAAGTACTGCAGGTTCAGCTTTAGCATCATTCCTTCCAAAGAAATCCCAGGGCTGATCTCCTTCAGAATGGACTGGTTGGATCTCCTTGCAGTCCAAGGGACTCTCAAGAGTCTTCTCCAACACCACAGTTCAAAAGCATCAGTTCTTCGGCGCTCAGCCTTCTTCACAGTCCAACTCTCACATCCATACATGACCACAGGAAAAACCATAGCCTTGACTAGACGAACCTTTGTTGGCAAAGTAATGTCTCTGCTTTTGAATATGCTATCTAGGTTGGTCATAACTTTCCTTCCAAGGAGTAAGCGTCTTTTAATTTCATGGCTGCAGTCACCATCTGTAGTGATTTTGGAGCCCAGAAAAATAAAGTCTGACACTGTTTCCACTGTTTTCCCATCTATTTCCCATGAAGTGGTGGGATCGGATGCCATGATCTTCGTTTTCTGAATGTTGAGCTTTAAGCCAACTTTTTCACTCTCCACTTTCACTTTCATCAAGAGGCTTTTGAGTTCCCCTTCACTTTCTGCCATAAGGGTGGTGTCATCTGCATATCTGAGGTGATTGATATTTCTCCCGGCAATCTTGATTCCAGCTTGTGTTTCTTCCAGTCCAGCGTTTCTCATGATGTACTCTGCATAGAAGTTAAATAAGCAGGGTGACAATATACAGCCTTGATGTACTCCTTTTTCTATTTGGAACCAGTCTGTTGTTCCATGTCCAGTTCTAACTGTTGCTTCCTGACCTGCATACAGATTTCTCAAGAGGCAGGTCAGGTGGTCTGGTAGTCCCATCTCTTTCAGAATTTTCCACAGTTGATTGTGATCCACACAGTCAAAGGCTTTGGTATAGTCAATAAAGCAGAAATAGATGTTTTTCTGGAACTCTCTTGCTTTTTCCATGATCCAGCGGATGTTGGCAATTTGATCTCTGGTTCCTCTGCCTTTTCTAAAACCAGCTTGAACATCAGGAAGTTCACGGTTCACATATTGCTGAAGCCTGGCTTGGAGAATTTTGAGCATTACTTTACTAGCATGTGAGATGAGTGCAATTGTGCGGTAGTTTGAGCATTCTTTGGCATTGCCTTTCTTTGGGATTGGAATGAAAACTGACCTTTTCCAGTCCTGTGGCCACTGCTGAGTTTTCCAAATTTGCTGGCATATTGAGTGAAGCACTTTCACAGCATCATCTTTCAGGATTTGGACTAGCTCAACTGGAATTCCATCACCTCCACTAGCTTTGTTCGTAGTGATGCTTTCTAAGGCCCACTTGACTTTACATTCCAGGATGTCTGGCTCTAGGTCAGTGATCACACCATCTTGATTATCTGGGTCGTAAAGATCTTTTTTATACAGTTCTTCTGTGTATTCTTGCCATCTCTTCTTAATATCTTCTGCCTCTGTTGGGTCCATACCATTTCTGTCCTTTATCGAGCCCATCTTTGCATGAAATGTTCCTTTGGTATCTCTGATTTTCTTGAAGAGATCCCTAGTCTTTCCCATTCTGCTGTTTTCCTCTATTTCTTTGCATTGATCGCTGAAGAAGGCTTTCTTATCTCTTCTTGCTATTCTTTGGAACTCTGCATTCAGATGTTTATATCTTTTCTTTTCTCCTTTGCTTTTTGCTTCTCTTCTTTTCACAGCTATTTGTAAGTCCTCCCCAGACAACCATTTTGCTTTTTTGCATTTCTTTTCTATGGGAATGGTCTTGATCCCTGTCTCCTGTACAATGTCACGAACCTCATTCTGTAGTTCATCAGGCACTCTATCTATCAGATCTAGGACCTTAAATCTATTTCTCACTTCCACTGTATAATCATAAGGGATTTGATTTAGGTCATACCTGAATGGTCTAGTGGTTTTCCCTACTTTCTTCAATTTAAGTCTGAATTTGGCAATAAGGAGTTCATGGTCTGAGCCACAGTCAGCTCTTGGTCTTGTTTTTGCTGACTGTATAGAGCTTCTTCATCTTTGGCTGCAAAGAATATAATCGATCTGATTTTGGTGTTGACCATCTGGTGATGTCCATGTGTAGAGTCTTCTCTTGTGTTGTTGGAAGAGGGTGTTTGTTATGGCCAGTGTATTTTCTTGGCAAAACTCTATTAGTCTTTGCCCTGCTTCATTCCGTTTTCTAAGGCCAAATTTGCCTGTTACTCCAGGTGTTTCTGACTTCCTACTTTTGCATTCCAGTCCCCTATAATGAAAAGGACATCTTTTTTGGGTGTTGGTTCTAAAAGGTCTTGTAGGTCTTCATAGAACTGTTCAACTTCAGCTTCTTTAGCATTACTGGTTGGGGCATAGACTTGGATTACTGTGATATTGAATGGTTTGCCTTGGAAACGAACAGAGATCATTCTGTCGTTTTTGAGATTGCATCCAAGTACTGCATTTCGGACTCTTTTGTTGACCATGATGGCCACTCCATTTCTTCTGAGGGATTCCTGCCCGCAGTAATAGATAAAATGGTCATCTGGGTTAAATTCACCCATTCCAGTGCATTTCAGTTCGCTGATTCCTAGAATGTCGACATTCACTCTTGCCATCTCCTGTTTGACCACTTCCAATTTGCCTTGATTCCTGGACCTGACATTCCAGGTTCCTATGCAATATTGCTCTTTACAGCATTGGACCTTGCTTCTATCACCAGTCACATCCACAGCTGGGTATTCTTTTTGCTTTGGCTCCATCCCTTCATTCTTTCTGGAGTTATTTCTCCACTGATCTCCAGTAGCATATTGGGCACCTACTGACCTGGGGAGTTCCTCTTTCAGTATCCTATCATTTTGCCTTTTCATACTGTCCATGGGGTTCTCAAGGCAAGAATACTGAAGTGGTTTGCCATTCCCTTCTCCAGTGGACCACATTCTGTCAGATCTCTCCACCATGACCCTCCCGTCTTGGGATGCCCCGCGGGCATGGCTTAGTTTCATTGAATTAGACAAGGTGTGGTCCTATTGTGATTAGATTGACTAGTTTTCTGTGAGTATGGTTTCAGTGTGTTTGCAGTGTCTTAGATTAGGGCTTTTGGTAGGATAACTATCCCACAGTCTGGGTTGCTATCTCAAGCTAGTTCCCTCAGATTGCCCTCAGGGCATTCAGGCCCCATCCTTACCCTAAACAATGCAACCCACGCCTCCCTGTCCAGCCCCAGCTTGCTAGTGGGGGGTGTGAGCGTCTGGGCTGCTGCTCCTCTGGGAGTTGCCTTTAGGCACGTAATCTGTGGGTTTTAATTGTTTATTTATTTTTCCTCCCGGTTGTTTTGCCCTCTGAGATTCGCCACAGACCCTCCGGAGAGAGTGTTTCCTGGTGTTTGGAAACTTCTCTCTTTTTAAAGACTCCCTTCCCAGGATGAATCTCTGTCCCTATCTCTTTTGCCTCTCTTTTTATCTTTTATCTTTTGTCCTACCTCCTTTCGAAGACAGTGGGCTGCCTTTCTGGGTGCCTGATGTCCTCTGCCAGCATTCAGAAGTTGTTTTGTGGAATTTGCTTGGCGTTCAAATGTTCTTTCGATGAATTTTTGGGGGAGAAAGTGGTCTCCCCATCCTATTCCTCCACTATCTTAGGATCGCCTCCCCTCTCATTCTCTTGTAAATCTTGCTTTTGCTTCTACTCTGACAGTCAGTTTACCAACTGATTCTCATGGGGGAACATCATTTATACATATATAAAAAAATTAACTAAGCTGCATGCAAAATGTGAAATTTTCCCTGAGTCACTCATTTACATGTCCCATTTTAGACTTAGGCTGTGGCACTTACATCCAATATCTTACACTCACTTTTCCAGGTTCTTATTTTGCTGACATCTGACATGTTCTTCATGCTGGTCTAATTGAAGCTCCTTCTTGGATCATCTGTAGTCTCTACTTGTTTTTCCATCAAGTAAAACAGAGGAATTTTTTCAGGTTAATGAAAACCTGATCTTCCACCCATCATGTAGGAAACTTGAATTGGTTAGAAAAGCATTCTGAGGTCAGAAAAGCATGTTGCATGTGGTTGGTTACTCAGAAGGAACTGATGGCCTTTGATGTCCTACTGACCCATGCCATCCAGGCTGTAATACCACTTAGTCAGTCTGTTCTTTATCTGTTCAATTTTTTTCATTAGTCTGTGGCAGTGTGTTCAAAGATCAGAGAAATTTGGGTAACCATGCCTGTGACTCTTCTCTTGAGGTTCACTCTGTTCATGGACTTTGTAGTTTCCCAAAAGTCCTGCAGTAAAGAAGCCTGTTTAATTTGCTTAATCCGGTGGTTCTTCAACATACAGTTCCACTTCTCTTCCAGCTCCACCCCACTGCCCCCAATATGCACACAGTCCACTTGACATCATGTGGTACAGTGTGGGCAAGCTTGTCCCATTCTGACAGAAAGAATTCCATGTTCCCACTCACTCTGACCTTGGCTTCCCTTCAATCCATGATTATTTATTTTTCTTTTTTATTAACATTTTTTTTTTTTGGAATATAATATCCACAGCATTTATTTTATGCGTTGTTGTTGTTCAGCCACTCAGTTGTGTCCAACTCTTTGTGACCTCATGGACTGCAGCAGGCCAGGTCTCTCTGTCCTTCAGCAGCACCCAGAGCTTGCTCAAACTCATATCCATTGAGATGGTGATGCCATCAAACCATCTCATCCTCTGTGGTCCCCTTCTCCTCCTGTCTTTGATCTTTCCCAGAATCAGGGTGTTTTCCAATAAGTCAGTTCTTCACATCAGGTGACCAAGGTATTGGAGTTTCAACTTCAGCATCAGTCCTTCCAATGAATATTCTGGGCTGATTTCCTTTAAGACTTACTGGTTTGATATCTTTCCAGTCCAGGGGACTCTCAAGAGTCTTTTCCAGAACCACAGTTGGAAAGCATCAATTCTTCAGTGCTCAGCCTTCTTTATGGTCCAACTCTCACATCTGTACATGACTACTGGAAAAACCACAGCTTTTATTATATGGATCTTTGTCAGCAAAGTAATGTCTCTGCTTCTTAATACCCTGTCTAGGTTTGTCATAGTTTTTCCTCCAAGGAGCAAGCATCTTTTAATTTCATGGCTGCAGTCACCATCTACAGTGATTTTGGAGCCCAAGAAAATAAATTATGTCACTGTTTCCTCGTCTATTTGCCATGAAGTGATTGGACAGGATGCTGTGATCTTTGCTTTTTGAATGTTGAGTTTTAAACCAGTCTTTCACTCTCCTCTTTCACCTTCATCAAGATGTTCTTTAGTTCCTCTTTGCTTTTTACCATAAGGATGGTGTCATCTACATATTTATTGATATTTCTCCCAGCAACCTTGATTCCAGCTTGTGCTTCATCCAGCCTGGAATTTCTCATGATGTTCTCCGCATATAAGTTAAATAATCAGGGTGACAATACACAGTCTTGATGTACTCCTTGCCCAATTTGGAACCAGTCCATTGTCATGTCCAATTCCAACTGTTGCTTCTTGACATGTATATAGATAAGGTGGTCTGTTATTCCCATCTCTTTCAGAATTTTCCAGTTTGTGATGATCCACACAGTTGAATGCTTTAGTGTAGTCAATGAAGTAGAAGTAGATGTTTTTATGGAATTCTCTTGCTTTTTTGATGATCCAATGGATGTTGGAAATTTGATCTATGGTTTCTCTGCTTTTTCTAAATCCAGCTTTAATATCTTGAGGTTCTCAGTTTAGCTACTATTGAAGCCTAGCTTGGAGACTTTTTTAGCATTACTTTGCTTTCATGTGAAATGAGTGCAATTGTGCAGTATTTTGAACATTCTTTGGCATAAACCTTCTTTGGAATTGGAATGAAAACTGACCTTTTCCAGTCCTGTAGCCACTGCTGAGTTTTCAAATTTGCTGGCATAATGAATGCATCACTTTCACAGCTCCATCTTTTAGGATTTGAAATAACTCAGCTGTAATTCCATCACCTCCACTAGCTTTGTTCATAGTGATGCTTCCTAAGGCCCACTTGACTTCACAAACCTAGGTGTCTGGCTCTATCTATCTACCTACCATTTATCTAGATCTATGTGTGCATGTTAAGTTGCTTCAGTTGTGTCTTACTCTTTGTGATGTTATGGATGTACCTTACCAGGCTCCTCAGTCCATGGGTTTCTCCAGGCAAGAATACTGGAGTGGGTTGCCATGCCCTACTTTAGGGGATCTTCCTGACCCAGGGATTGAACCTGAGTCTCTAATGTTTCCTGCATTGGCAGGAGGGTTCTTTACCACTAATGCCACCTGGGAAGCCCCATTTATATCTATATCTTTCTATTATTTATATCTATCTATATCTCTATTATTTCTATCTTTCTACTTATCTATCTCTTTTATTTCTATTTATCTATATCTCTATTATTTCTATCCATCTATCATGTCTGTCTATCTATCATTTATATCGCTCTGTCCCTTGTTTATATAGCTATCATTTATATCTAAATCTATCTATCGATTCCTATATCTTTGTCTATTGATTGATATATTTTCCTATCTATTGTATATTTATTATATATTTTGAGTGGTAACCTGCTGGGAATTATTTGGACATATTTAAAATGCAGCTCAATGCCAGTGCTTTGCAAAAATCTTGTCTGCACCTGGAGAAATGACTTTGTTGTGCACTGAAGGCATAACCACAGTACTACCCACCAAGGCCTCTGTGTACTGTGGGAAGAGTTGACTAAAGTACTTCCTGGTGCTTGCCATTACTTCTTCTGAAAACAGATTCAGGGCTGACCAGGGTAAGTGTGACCAGAACCACATCCCTCATCTGTTACCATATGCCCTGGTAACTTGCCACTAGGCTCTAAATAGTGTCACTTCATGTTGCAGATGAGAATGGAGGAATTTACCATTATCAGAGGGCACCCAGGTGGTGGGTGGCTCAGGTATGGTCTGAATATAGGCCGTTTCAACTGTTAACCTCGAAAAACCACAAAGACCATTTGTAGCCAATTTTTTTCTCTGAGGGGGGCCGGTTGGGAAGATGGATGATTGACCGTGTGCCTTGGAGAGAATGGTCAGCAGGGAGGAACTGGACAAGAGGCTCAGGAGGGGTGGGACAAGCTGGAATACACCAGGATATCTCTGTCTGTCTGTCTGTCTGTCACTGCTTCTGACCCTGAGGGCCTGCAAAGTGTAATAGTGCTGCTCCATTGTATCCTTCCAAACTTTGTCAAATTCCAATTTCACCACCTCTACCCAGAGCCTGGGGCTTCCCTGCTGGCTCAGTGGTAAAGAATTTGCCTGCCAATGCAGGAGACTCAGGTTTGATCCCTGGGTTGGGAAGATCCCTTGGGGAAGGAAATGGCAACCCACTCCAGTATTCTTTCCTGGGAAATTCCATGGACAGAGGAGCCTGGCAGGCTACAGCCCATGGGGTCGCAAAGAGTAGGACATGACAGAGACTAAACAACAACCTGGAGCCCTAGTATGAAAGGGCATGTTGGGAAACAAGATTGTAGCTTCATTAAGTTGTTACATGGAAGCTTGCCCAGATTTTCTTTATGGAAGACCTCCACTTTAGAGGAGGCCTGTGCAGAGCAACTTGGCAAGATCTACCAAAATCACAAATCTACCCAAAGTGCAAAATCATCAGAAATCCTAGTTCTGGGGATCTATCCCAAAGCTACCTGGGCCAACACCCCAAATGACTAATTACTGGAGTGTTGTGTACTGTTTGGGGAAGAAAGTTTTGTCAGAACACAGCCAGTTCCATCTGTGGGTTGTCTGGGGCAGCTTTTCTGTGGCAATGGTGGAGCTGAGTAGCTCAACAGAAACGGTGTGAACCCCAGAGTTCAAAGTGCTTACCATCTGGCCCCAGTTCAGGTTGACTGCTTGTGATAGGGGGAAGTTTCTTTTTATAGCTGTACTCAAGATCAGAGGGACTTGACTGGCAGCCCAGATGGTACAGAATCTGTTAGGTAGTTAGAATAGGAAACAGGAGTCCAAAATGGCGGTGGCTAAAAGACAAGGTAAGGAAAAGTTCACGAAAATAGAATAAAGGAAGGTCAAAGGAAGGTCTGAGGATCTGAGTGAGGACCTCAGGTAGAACAAACAATACTCCTGGCTAGCCCAATTTACATACATAGGGCAGGCCCAGGGGGAGGAAAAAACATATAAAAAGAGGAGTCAAAGGGCTCTCTCTCTCGCCCCGCGCTTTGGGGCCCTCTTCTCTTCACGTCTTTGGGTCGACATGCCCTTAGGCCTCGAGGATGGATTTTCCTGCTATTTTCTAAATAAAATGGAGCTGTAACACTGATTTGTCTAAGAGCTATAACACGGTCTGTCCAAGACCCGAGAGCTGTGACGCGCTGAGGGCTGTAATGTCCGTCGCTCCAAATCTTTGTTGTGATGAGACAGGACCGAAGAGAATACACTTGCCTGACAAATCTGTCTGCAATGTGGGAGATCCAGGTTCAATCCCTGGGTCGGGAAAATGCCCTGGAGAAGGGCATGGCTATCCATTCCAGTATTCTTTCCTGAAGAATTCCATGGATAGAGGAGCATGGTGGGGTGGTTCATGGGTTCACAAAGAATTGGGCACGACTGAGTAACTAAAACTGAAGATGGGAAGTAAAAGAGCCCTAAACTGAGAGTGCTGCCATTAGCAACTCTTGGTTTACAAAGGATGGAAGAAAGCAATAATTATAAATGACTACCTATTTCAGAGAAGAAAATGGCAATCTGTTCCAGTATTCTTGCCTGGGAAATCCCATGGACAGAGGAGCCTGGCAAGCTACAGACCATGGAATTGCAAAAGAGTCGGACATGACTTAGTGACTACATGTACATGCATGTACACACATTTATTTCAGAGAAAAGAGAGACCACTAGGTGTTATGGCTTTCTGATGAAATGGAACAAAACCAGCCATGATGTATTCTTGCAAAACAATAACAACAACAACAACAACAACTCTAATGGGATTAAACCTTTTTAATCTAACTACCAGTGGGCAGGAAACACAGGGGACAGAAGAACCTGCCTGATGACACAGCACACAGTAAAGTCCCATATGGTGGGAAACTAACTCTTTGGGACACACAATCCACTCTCTAACATAAGTACATTGTTAGAAATAAAGATGGTGGCAAGGGCAGGATGTAATGGAGTGAAAGAGAATAAAGGAGCATTTTGACCAATTGTAATTTATGGCTGTTTTCACCTTCTGATTCAAACACAGTTCAGTTCAGTTCAGTTCAGTCACTCAGTCGTGTCTGACTCTTTGCGACCCCATGAATAGCAGCACGCCAGGCCTCCTTGTCCATCACCAACTCCCGGAGTTCACTCAGACTCATGTCCCTTGAGTCAGTGATGCCATCCAGCCATCTCATCCTCTGTCATCCCCTTCTCCTTCTGCCCCCAATCCCTCCCAGCATCAGAGTCTTTTCCACTGAGTCAACTCTTCGCATGAGGTGGCCAAAGTACTGCAGGTTCAGCTTTAGCATCATTCCTTCCAAAGAAATCCCAGGGCTGATCTCCTTCAGAATGGACTGGTTGGATCTCCTTGCAGTCCATGGGACTCTCAAGAGTCTTCTCCAACACCACAGTTCAAAAGCATCAATTCTTCGGCACTCAGCCTTCTTCACAGTCCAACTTTCACATCCATACGTGACCACAGGAAAAACCATAGACTTGACTAGACGGACCTTTGTTGGCAAAGTAATGTCTCTGCTTTTGAATATGCTATTTAGGTTGGTCATAACTTTCCTTCCAAGGAGTAAACGTCTTTTAATTTCATGGCTGTAGTCACCATCTGCAGTGATTTTGGAGCCCAGAAAAATAAAGTCTGACAGTTTCCACTGTTTCCCCATCTATTTCCCATGAAGTGATGGGACCAGATGCCATGATCTTCGTTTTCTGAATGTTGAGCTTTAAGCCAACTTTTTCACTCTCCACTTTCATCAAGAGGCTTTTGAGTTCCTCTTCACTTTCTGCCCTAAGGGTGGTGTCATCTGTATATCTGAGGTTATTGATATTTCTCCCTGCAATCTTGATTCCAGCTTGTGCTTCATTCAGCCCAGTATTTCTCATGATGTACTCTGCATATAAGTTAAATAAGCAGGGTGACAATATACAGCCTTGATGTACTCCTTTTCCTATTTGGAACCAGTCATACAGAGACTCTAGTAAAACATGGCCGAGATAACGAAGAAGTAGGAGCTCATGCTGAATATTTCACAATATTATGGGATTATCATTAATTTTGAGTTGTGATGGTTGTATCATGGTTATGTTTAAAAGAAGAGCTCTACCAACAAGGTCCTACTGTACAGTGCAGGGAATTCTGCTCAAAGTTATGTGGCAGCCTTGATGGGAGGGGAGTTTTGGGGAAAATGGATACATGTATATGCATGGCTGAATCCCTTCACTGTTCACCTGAAACTATCACAACATTGTTAACTGGCTATACCCTAATACAAAATAAAAAGTTTAAAGTTAAAACAAACAAATAAAAAATGAACTTATTTACAAAACAGAAACAAACTCAGAGAAAACAAAATTATGGTTATCGGGGGGAAAACATGGGGGAAGGGATAGTTAAGGAGTTTGGATGGACATGTACACAGTGCTATATTTAAAATGGATGACAATCAAGGTCCTACTGTATAGCACAGGGAACTCTGCTCATGTTACGTGGCAGCCTGGATGGAAGAGGAGTTTGGGGGAGAATGGGTACATGTATATGTATGGCTGAGTCCCTTTGCTGTCCACCTGAAACTATTACAACATTGTTAATAAACTATAATCCA
Source organism: Bubalus bubalis (assembly GCF_019923935.1). Lineage (NCBI taxonomy): Eukaryota > Metazoa > Chordata > Mammalia > Artiodactyla > Bovidae > Bubalus > Bubalus bubalis. Next base: position 184,732,894 of record NC_059157.1, read on the forward strand.
ATATAAAATAAAGTTAAAAAAAGTTTTTCCATTTTACAGACATGTGCTGAAATTTTTAAGTGTCGAGAGACAAAATATCTGGGATTTTCTTCAAAATTATTTCATGTGATTGAGAGGAAGTGGGTGAGTGTGTCAGTGAAGCAAGATGAGTGGATGATTATTGAAGTCTGGCTAATAGGTGCATGGTTTTTTTTTGTTTGTTTGTTACTATTCTCTCTACTTTCATATATGTATTAGTTTTCTATGAATGTTGTAAGAAGTAATCACAAGTGCAGCGAGTTAAAACAACTTAAATTTATTCTCTTACAATCCAGTAGACTCAGAAGTTTAACAGGGGCCTCCCTGGGCTAAGACCCTGGTGCCTGAGGGGCAGACCTGCATGCTTCCTTGGACACTGCAGGAGAGGGTCTCTTTTCTTGCCTTTCTATCTTCTAGAAACTGCTCATCTTCCCAGGCTCAGGCCTCACTTCCTTCATCTTCAAATCTTCAAAGGTAGGTTGAGGCCTTCTCACGCTGTTGTCACTCTGGTTCTCACAAGCCAGGGAATCTTTCCTGCTTTGAAGGATCCTGGTGATTACTTAGGGCTTTCTGAGTGGCTCAGATGGTAAAGAATTTGCCTGCAATGCAGGAGACTGGGGTTCGATCCCTGGGTTGGGAAAATCCCCTGGTGAAGGGAGTGGCTACCCACTCCAGTATCCTTGCCTAGAGAATTCCATGGACAGAGGAGCCTGGTGGGCTACAATCCATGGGGTCGCAAAGAGTCAAACATGACTGAAAGACTAGCACCTTGGGCCCACCAGGTTTATCCAAGATGATTTCCCATCTCAAAGTCAGCTGATTAGCAACCTTAATTCCATCTGCAACCTTAATTTCCCATTTTCGTGTAACCTAATGTATTCACAAATTCCAGGAGTTAAGGAGTAGACATCTTGGGGGAGGCATATACTACTACAGTATATGTTAGACATTTTCCAAAATAAACACACATACACACACAACGGAGAAAAATTACCCTCAATGTATTCCTTAGACTGTGTTTACAAGTCAACAGCCCTACCAGGTAGGTCTGGAACAAAAACAAAACTTAGTTGAGCATGGTCCATGTTTGTGAGGACTCTATTTTTGCCCAATATATTAGACCAAAGAGGAAAAATGTGGGTATTGCAATCTCATCACTATGTTTATTGCATCTAAAGCATTAAACAGAAAGACAAACTATTACAAGGTGATACCACAGGTAAAACTTGTTTGTCCTAATTAATTTTTTAATTTTCAAAGCCAAACTGTAACATGGTGAGTTATATAGAAAGAAACCAATTAGTAAAACAAAACCCTCCATCAATTAAAGATAGCACTTTATCATCACAGAACACTTTCATGCATAGTCTCACTTGACTTCACAACAGCCTTTGAGTTGGACAGAACAATAGTTTTTTTTTTTTTCTTCCCTTTTTAGCTGAAGAACTTAATTGAGACGCAGCAGACCCTGATTTGCTTTAATGTTTTCTAGTTGATTGGCAAGATGGAGAATGAAATTTAACTTTAAAAAAAAAAAATCCCGCTGCACTAAACTGCTTTTGCAGCCACCAGAGAAAAGCTAAGGTGTGCCCAGAATATAGACATACCTGGTGTTACTGTGCTTCATTTGATATTGCTTTGTGGACATCTGTATATTTTTAATTGAAGATTTATGGCAACCCTGTGTTGTTTGCTGGTGTGTAGCATTTTTTTTTTAGCAATAAAATATTTTAAAATTATGTATGTACTTTTAAAGACATTGCTATTTCACACTTAACAGACTACAGTATAGGGTAAATACAACTTTTATATGTGCTGGGAAACCAAAAATTTGTGTGACTCATTTTATTATGTTTGCTCTTTTGCAGTGGTCTGGAAGCAAACTGCCTCATATCTCTGAGGTTTTCCTGTACTCTATTTAATTAAGACAAAGACAAGTATAAATCCACTTTGTTTCCAGAAATACTTAATTCTTGCGTTATAAATGTAAAGGTATCTTGTTATGGGCACTTGCTTTGAGATTTCTTTCCTGAAGCCCTTCTTGCTGAGTTCCTACATCAACCTATGGACTCTGGTTGTGAATTCTCAGGGAACCTTTGCATTTCCCTATTAAGATAGACACAATGTCACCAAATCTTATTTAAGTTTCCTCTTCCTGGTACAACAGAAGATAGTGGCTCCTCTGCAACTAGGCTGAGGTCATGTGACCAGTTCCAGCCAATAGGCTGTAAGCAGAAATGTCAGGCGTGGCTTCCGGGTTGAAGCGTTAAAGAACAGGTGTGGGTTCTTCAGGCCTTTTCTCCTCTGTTGATGGTGAGTTTCGAGGCAACTTGTGTAATGGTATTGCTCCTGTTTGGAGATGGTTTATGTCTCAGGGAACCACAGAAGTCCCATTGGATAGTAGTAACAGCAGACACCGATTTAAGGAAACTGTGAAATTGTGTGTTTCTTCCATAAAATCTTAGAGTATCATGGTGAGCAAGGGTGTATATTCAGATGAATATATATTTTTTCTCTGTAGTCTGACACTAATATATCTTACATTCTTATCAGAGATTCTTACTGCCATTAAAGGAAAAAAAAATGGCTTAACAAAAGGTAAAAGGTGTAGAGACTAAGCAATATATGTACCTTTGGAGAATTATAAAGATGGGACAAAAATAATATAACTGGATTAGGAAGATAAGATGTAGGTTAGAGATTGATGTTAGCAGTGTACTTGACACTTATACATAGAGGAAGCCTTGGTTTCAGTTAGAATGGTGGTGTGCAGGCTCATTTTACAGAGGATGGCACAGTAAGCCTTCTGTGCCCAACAGGGGCAGAGAGCACGAGAACAAGCAGGTGACCCATAACCCTTTGTGTTCTCAAAGTTTTTTTAGCTATAATATACAATCCTTAGTTAAGACCTTTAAAAACAAAGTAAGTGATAAGGGAATTTTTCTCCCAGTAATTATGCAATTTACAAATGATAAATGTGTTATAGAACCTATGTTTGGCAAAGAGTACTCATATCTACCTGTGGATATGACCCAATTTAACACCCTGTGTTTGTGGACTGTCAATCATTTACAGAGCCTGTTCTCCTAGGGCACGTCTCAGGATGGCTCTGGGAGGTGGGCAGAGGGATTCGATCCCCATTTCCTGGGAAGACAGATGAGATTCTTGCACCTATCTCCTCTCACATGGTGCTCCACTTTCCTCTCCTCTTTGTCCATTTACAGATAATCCTTTTCTGGATTGTTATACTGGTCAAGCTTGAGAACGTTCACCTAATAATCTTGGAAGTCTTGTCAGTTTCCTTGTGATTCATTTGAGGCCAACTCCTTTGACCAACAATCCAAGACAGAAGGTGACTAAGAGACAGTGTCCACACTTGTCCGCAGAAGTGACTTTGGAGGTCATGACCTCGATCCCACATTCCACCAGTGAGAAGTAAGCCTTTATTGTGTTCAGTGCTCGACATTTCAGGGTTTATTTAGCTGTTTCATCAAACATCTTATCTTGATTAATAAAGTTACTTTTCATCCCTTCTAAGTATATGATTAAGAGCTGTGTGCTGAAGAATCCATAGAAATTAATAGCTCTGAAGTTGGGATGCTGAACCACATAGAAGATGAGCACTGTCATTCCTATGTTTAAATTTATATGAATTTTCCTATAGACACATTTGAAAAATTAATTATTTTTAAACAAAATGATATGTGTACATGCTGTAAAAAGTCACTGGTGCTATAGGGCTTTAAGTAATGAAAAAAACAGTCCTTTACCCCACCTCCCCTGCCAAACTGATCCCCTTTGCTGTCTCTTCTGGTATTTGTGTCTCTATTTCTAAATAATACACTTAAACTGCTATGTTTATAATAATAATAATTCTATGCTTATTATAATATGCTTACATTGCTTCAGGCATTTTATGTTGACTTCCTGCAGAAAATGATTCAGCCACTTCACCCATCCTACCACCATCTAACCACCCTCATCTTATCGTTATATCACAATTTGGGGTTGAAACTTTATTTGCTATTTATTATTAATGGCCATTGGGAAAGACCCTGATGTAGGAAAAGATTGAAGGTGAAGGAAAGTTACACGGCTCAAAATAGCCTGCAGTTAAAACTTCCCTCTGGGTCCTCCCCACCATTCTATGCAAAACAAAGAACTCTCTCACCTGAAGTAAAAAATGGACTTTAAGGTTAATTAAGCCCAGTTTCCAGCTGTCCCAGCCTCTGGTGGATCTCCAGAATTCCTTGTCCCAGCTGTTTAAGAGATAACTAACCCGAATGACCTTGGAGAAGAACAGTCCTCCTTAAGACAGTAGATTTCCACTTATATACCTATATATACTTACTCTTTTCTTGGGTTAGTGCAGCAGCTCACTAATCTGACTGCTGCCCCTTCTTGCCTCATTAAAGGTGATCTGTTCCTGTAAAGTGCCGGTCTCTTTCTTTTTCCGAACCTCACCTCTCCCTTACCCTACAGAAGGCAAAAGAAGAGGGCCGCAGAGAGTGAGATGGTTAGATAGCAAAACCAATTCAGTAGACATGAGTTTTAGCAAATTCTAGGAGATAGTGAAGGACAGGGAAGCCTGGCATGCTGCAGTCCAAGGGGTCACAGAGAGTTGGACACAACTGAGCACCTGAACAATAACAAATTTATGACCATGTAAATATCATTAACTGCTAGGAAAAGTATTGTGTAGTGCTTACATTTTTGTTCATGAAAGTTCCTTCTACCCTTCTGGAATTTATCTATTTTTCATTTGCATAGTTTACATGTTTGTTGTTGTTATTCAGTTGCTTAGTCAAGTCCGACTCTTTGCGACCCCATGGACTGTAGCACGCCAGGCTTCCCTATCCTTCACCATCTCCCAGAGTTTGCTCAGATTCATGTCCATTGGGTCGTTGATGCTATCCAACCATCTCAACCTCTGTCACTCCTGTCTCCTCCTGCCCTCAATCTCTCCCAGCATGAGGGTCTTTTCCAATGAGTCAGCTCTCTGCACCAAGTGGTAACTTCCTGATGTAATTCTTCCCAGAGCCCCCCTCGGAGTTCTTGCCCCTGTTGGACCTGGCAGGGAGGCTGCATAGCTGACAGGCTGGATCTCGTTTCCTGGAACCAAAGCCTCTTTTCTCCCTGTTTGCCCTCTTTTATGGGTGGAGCACATCCTTCTGTTGCTTCTGGAGAAAATGTGCATGAAAGATGAAATTTTTAGTGTCCTGCTTACGTGATGTTGTTGCATTGATATCTTGCCCAGTTTGCCCACATTGCTGTTGCTAGTTTGGTTGGATTTTGAAATGGAATTGAAAATACATAATTTCCTGCCCAACTCACCTCTGGAAGTATACCCTGAAAATGCTGATAGTGCTTACCTCGCAGAAGAACACTGGGGTTAGGGATCGAGGGAGTCTTCCTTTTTAATGATGTACCCTTTCATACTATTTGATTTTTAAAAACCATTTGTAGTCTACAAACAATAAATGCTGGAGAGGATGTGGAGAAAAGGGAACCCTCTTACACTGTTGGTGGGAATGCAAACTAGTACAAGCACTGTGGAGAATAGTGTGGACATTACTTAAAAAACTGAAATAGAACTGCCATATCATCCAGCAATCCCAGTCCTTGGCATACACACCAAGGAAACCAGAATTGAAAGAGACACATGTACCCCAATGTTCATTGTGGCACTGTTTACAATAGCTAGGACATGAAAGCAATCTAGATGTCCATTGGCAGATGAATGGATAAAGAAATTGTGGTACATATACACAATGGAATATTACTCAGCTATAAAAAATAACACATTTGAGTCAGTTCTAATGAGGTTGAGGAAACTGTGGCCTATTATTCAGAGTGAAGTAAGTCAGAAACAGAAACACCAAAACAGTATAATAACACATATATATGGAATTTAGAAAGATGGTAACAATGACCCTATATGCAAGACAGCAAAAGAGACACAGATATAAAGAACAGACTTTTGAATTATGTGGGAGAAGGCAAGAGTGGGATGATTTGAGAGAACAACATTGAAACATGTACATTACTGTAGGTAAAACAGATGACCGGTGCAAGTTCGATGCATGAAGCAGGGCACTCAAAGCCAGTGCTCTGGGACAACCCAGAGGGATACAGTGGGGAGGGAGGTGGGAGGGGGGTTCAAGATGGGAGGATACATGTGCCCCCGTGACTGATTCACGTCGATGTATGGCAAAAGCCACCACAATATTGTAATTACCCTTCAATTAAAATAAATAAATGGATTTAAAAAACCATTTGTAGACACTGTTATATGAAACAAAAAATCATTAGAAAACAGAAAATTCAGTAAACATGGAGAATTTATGCCCCAATTTGCCATGTATTACATCATATTTAATATGATCTTTGCCCAGTGAAACATACATTCAGTAAAATACAATAATTTTAAGATTACGGGGGTTTTCTATAGCTGATGTTATTGGGGAAGCCCAGATAAAAGAACCATAATTGCAATATGTAGTGGAATCTCATAATCTTGTAATCTGAGAGCTTTAAAAAAGTTAGTGAAGTTCTGGAAATTTTAGGGACTGAGTGTACGTTGAAACCAAAATTTGGCTGCCAAAAGTCAGAAGGAATTGTTTTATGTCTTTCTGGGTATTGAAATTCTTGTTGCTACTGCTGCTGCTGCTGCTAAGTCGCTTCAGTCATGTCCGACTCTGTGCGACCCCATAGACGGCAGCCCACCAGGCTTCCCTGTCCCTGGGATTCTTATTTCTCATCATTTCCATTCTCAACACCTCCACCCCAAACTATTTCCACATTAAGCACTTCACTTGTAAACTTATTTTGCTTGGGTTTTCACAGTTCAACTAAATAGCAACTATGCAGAAAGACCTTTCAGTGAACGATGCAAAGCAAGAAAGATAACATCGGCTGAAGCTTCACTGCAGCAATTAGATTATATGAGACAAACCTCACAGTTAAAAGAACATGAGGTTGGAAATGGTTAAATCCTGTTATTTTTTTTGATAGGTTTTTTTTGTTTATAAAAAGCTATCAACCTTGTTCTTAGGCATGAGGGCACTTTTAAATACACAGATATTCTTTATTAATTCTTCCTGTTTTTCCTAATCATCATGGGAAAAATGGCCAATAAGGAGTCTCTCATTACATACACACACACAAAATAACGTAAAGGATGCTGAGAAAAGATAAATCTCATGAAAACCTTTTAATCTCGAGAGTAGCTCTCAGCCCAGGCTGAACACTGTAATCACACGGGAACCTTAAAAAATACTGACGCTTGGATCTCTCTGGAGGGACTCTGAGTTAATTGCTTTGCTTATCCTGGGCCTGGGGAGTTTTAAAAGCTCTCCTGGTGATGCTAATATGTTGCCAGACCTGCCAGCAGAGCCAGCGGGGTGATGTCGCCCTCTAGAGGCAGAAAGTGAAAGCAGTCCTTGTTCCTTTCTGATGGATAATTGATTTAGCTTTTCAGATATCTTATTATTTATTCACTACCAACTTTTTCAGGCTTCTCAGGTGGCGCTAAGTAGTAAAGAACTTCTTTGCCTCTCTGCCAATGCAGGAAACATTAGAAATGTGGGTTTGATCCCTGGGTTGGGACAATCCCCTGGAGGAGGACAAAGCAAGGAAATCCCATGGACAGAGAAGCCTAGTTGGCTACAGTCTATAGGATCGGGAAGAGTAGGACAACAACTGAAGCAACTTAGCTTGCACATATGCACAGCTTTTTCTCTAACTTTGAAAATTAAATAGTGTTTTGGTGTTTTATTTCTACTTCAGAAGTAATACATGCTATATGCTTTCCAGACTTCAAGATTGTTGAGTCTGGGCATGAGTTTTGTTTATCTACTTTCTCACATTAAAAAAGTCACATCTGACTTTTTGCGGCCCAATGTACTGCAGCCCACAAGGCTCCTCTGTCCATGGGATTTTCCAGGCAAGAATACTAGAGTGGGTTGTCATTTCCTCTTCCAGGGGATCGTCCTGACTCAGGGATCACACCTCCATCTCCTGTGTCTCCTGCATTGAAGCCAGAATCTTTACCCACTGGACCATTGGGTAACAAGAAACAAGAAAAAAAAAAAGTAACAATTAAAAAGCTTAATTACATACATATATACAAGAGTCTGATAAAAATATGAGACTCAAAAAAGTGATAAAAGCAGGAAGTTCTCACATCTTTTAGACAAAGAAAATACATTTGTGAAGAATTGATAAGACAAAGGGGTTTGGACTTGGGGTAGTAAATTGGTGAAAAAATAAAAAGGTTTGTTTACACAGCCTTATCAGTTCTAAATTTCCAGGCTCTGATGATGAAGATGCCTTCTATCTTCCTGGTACAGGGAGGGCTCCTTTCACCTGGGAGATTTATCTTCTGCTTCCAGGAAGACAGAGTGTTCTTGGAACAGTTGTTTCTCAAATCCCTTTAACTCAAAATAATCAATCATATTTGGGGCTGGCATATTCTTTCTGAGTTTACTAATCTCCAGGCTCTGATGATGAAATTGCCTTCTATCTTCCTGGTACAGGGAGGGCTCCTTTCACCTGGGAGATTTATCTTCTACTTCCAGGAAGACAGAGTGTTCTTGGAACAGTTGTTTCTCAAATCCCTTTAACTCAAAATAATCAATCATATTTGGGGCTGGCATATTCTTTCTGAGTTTACTAATCTCCATAAAATCCTCTCCCATGCTTCCGTTTAATTAAACGAGAGGGTTCTTAAACTCGCTTGTGTTCAGCTAATGCTTTAGGAGCAGGATGTGCACATTCCACAGCAGTAAGGTAATTGACAGGGCTTCCCTGGTGGTTCAGATGATAAAGACTCTGCCTGGAATGTAGGAGATCTAAAACCCTGGGCTAGCAAGATCCCCTGGAAGAGGGTATGGCAACCCACTCCAGTAATCTTGCCTGGAGAATTCCATGGACAGAGGAGCCTGGCAGGCTACAGTCCATAGGGTCACAAAGATTCGGACATGACTGAACAACTTTCACTTTTCACATTCAAGGTAATTGACAAATATTTTATGTTCTGCAGTTCATTTTACTTTAAACTCCTAAATCTCCTACATTTATAAGTGATTTCTGAGAACTTAACTATCAGCTGTGCTCTGGCTCTGGAGCTGTCAGTCAGTCACACAGCTGGCTGTGGTGTGCTGGTCAATGCTTAGGGGTGGGCAGGACCTCACTGGTGTAGATCCCATTTCTGTGGTGTAAATAGTGACATGAAGGTGATTACACACTTCCAATAAAGATGTACACAACGGATGCCTGCGGTCCTGAATGCCATCTGCAGCACACCTCTGGGACTCAGGGCCCCCAAAGATAATATCAGGGCTCTTGCAAAAATCATTTCCTGAAGGGTGAACCTTAAACACACTTCTCTAGATACAAGGCTTTTGATGACTAGCTCCAAGCCCCAGAGCTCTACCATCTTCCCATTTTTGCGTGTGTGTGTGTGTCATGTAGATTATGAAACACATCATCTTTATTGTAATTTATTGTGTGTGTTGTGGATTTAACAGACCTGTTTTTCTTAGGGTTGTGTTTGATCATCCACCCCAGGATGATCTGACATGTTCAAAACTATGATGAGTTACTTCTACCTTTGGCCATTTCACAAGCTATCTACTTATGCTGGAGTTCACCTAAGGAATTCTTCCACTAGGGAGTGTCTGAACTAAAATGGGCTGGGCACGCAGGGTTGACCAAAGCTGTCTGTTAGTGATGCTGGGGAGGGTGCCTCTCTTCCATGAATCCTCACCTTCCTCTTGCTTGAACTGTAGAGACTGGTCCGTCCTGCTGGGCTGAGCCGGTGAGATCCCAGTTATGTCACCTGAAGTTACAGTTTCATCAATTGGGTCTCATTGACCAGAGATTGGCTATACCTCTATGTGTTTAGTTGTTTAGTTTACTCGGAAGGAAGTGTTTGCTAAGCAAATTAACAGTGTAAAAGGAGATCCCAGGGAGAATGTTTAAGTGATTAGTCAAAGGTAAATTACAATAGAGTATAATTACTATTTAAATAAATGCCCCAGGGTCTTTCCCTAGAAACACCTTGGAAGGCAAATAATCTTAGTTGTTTTTAAAGTGAAAGTGAAAATAAAAGTTGCTTAGTCTTGTCTGACTCTTTGCGACCCCATGGAATTCTCTAGTCCATGGAATTCTCCAGGCCAGATTACCGGAGTGGGTAGCCTTTCCCTTCTCCAGGGGATCTTCCCAACCCGGGGATCGAACCCAGGTTTCCTGCATTGCAGGCAGATTCTTAGTTATTTTATACACTGAGAAATCATAAAAGCAAGTTTTTTTATGTTATTCTATAATTGAGAATATTCAGATTGATGTAACTGCACCCAAATTATGCAAATGAGTGTTTTTCAAAGAGTATTTGCAGAAACACTAATTATATCTTGTATGGGTTATATTATTTTTTAGCCTTAAAGAAGATGTACAGTCTTTTCATGTGATTCTAGCTTGAGTGCGGATCGCTTGATTATCAATTCACTTCTGTTGTTCTATTTCCTCAAGTTTAAAAATAGCACTTGTCTGCCCACACAAAGACTGGGACGTGAATATTCACGGCAATTTTTATTTAGAGTAGCCCCAGCTATAACTAACCCAAATATCCACCAACAGAAAAATGGATAAATGTTGATATATTCAAACAATGTAACACTGCTCAACAGTAGGAAAGGAACAAACAACAGATACATGCAATATGGATAAGCCTGAAAAACAGGTTGCAGAGCAAAGGAAAGCTGGACACAAAAGCATGAATAATGTATGATTCCGTTGATACGAATTCTAGAAAAGACTAACCTCAGCTACAATGACCAAGAATAGAATAGTGGTTGTCTTGGAAGGCAGAGGTTGAGAATCTGGATATCTTTCAGGGACTACTCACTAGTGAGTAGTCTACTACAGTCTGCTTCAGGCTCCCAAAGATTCCTGCCCATCTTATGTGCAAAATACAGTCACCCTGTCCCAGAGCCCCACCCCCACCCCTGCCGCAGTCAAATGACTACAGCATCAACTCAAATCCCAAATCTTATGTCTTACCAGATCAAAAGTCTCACATTTCATTATCTAAACTATTGAAATCAAGTATCAGGGAGACTCTGGGTAGGATCCATCCAGGGTCAAAATTTCTCTCCATCTGTGGAAAGCTAAAACTGGAGTCCCGAGTTTCAACAACGGGAAGCGTGAGCCACCAGGTAGGTCCCTGGAAGTGGTGGGAAGTAGGCCAAGGTGACTGGTGAATCATTTCCTCCCAGGATGGCTGGTTGGTCTCTGAATGATGGCACCATATTGAGAATTCAGGGTGGGACTCTAGTGCTTGCGGGTTGGGCATTCAGCATACAGTAGCTAAATCAGCCTTTGTGAGTTGGAACCCCACACTTTGGGGCCCTTGCATAGCTTCCTTCCTGTTACCATGTGACTCTGTTCATGTATCCATTGTGCAAGCAGTGGAGTGACCCATGAATGAAGAAGGTTGACCTCAGTTGGCAAAGTCATTTTATCTACTTGGTTGCAAGGCGAATACTCTCTGGTGGCTGCTGACATAGAACACAAAGATCTTTGCATTTAATGCCCCTTGCTACAGGACCATCCACAGCCCTCTTTGTCCCTAATCTTCAAACTTCCTTCTTCCAGACGACTGAACAGGGAGCTGAGCCATGACCACTGTCCATGAGTCTATATATGTTCTAACCTCAGGCCACTTCTGCTCCAAATGGGTAACAGATGCTTGAAGCTCTTCCCACTGGGAAGCGTTCCATCACCAGGACTGTCAGCCCAGCTTCCACTCCCTGAGCACTCAGCGGCTGCTGTGCGTCCATAGTCCATATTCAGGGGGGCGCTAGGTAGCAAGCTGACTCATCAATGAACCAAAGCTTAGCCTTTAACCTCCCCTTTAGCAGGTGACAAGGCACAGCCCTAATCCTTATGGCCACAGATGTGAACTGCAGGAGAGAGGCAGGTGCAACAGTGGTCAGTGACAGATCTTTGGCCACCTGCAGGTGCAACTTACCTGTGCCTTCTGGCCCACTGGTGCCTCATCTGTAGGCTCCACTTCCATTGTTAAGAATTTCTTGCTGATTGCTTGCCTGGCCTTGTGAGTGTGAGGGTTCTGATGGGCAGTGATGGCCATATGGTCACTTGGTGGTCATGGTCAGGTCATCAGTCTCAATCAGGACCTGGCACAGGACAAATACTTTTCTTTTCAGGAAGTATATATCTCTCTGCTGCAACTGACATGGTCTTGCTCTAGAATCCTAGGGGTTTATGTTGTGGTATGCCTGTTGGGATTTGTCTTAAGCTGTGTATGATGTATTTTCCCACCACAGATATTCAGGGTCTACCAGGGTGCATGGCCAAGCAGCAGGCTCACTTGAACCACAGCCTGGACCAGCTGTGATGCCTTTTCCTTTTTTTCACTGTCATTGAGTGATGGCACCTTCCATGTGTGTGCTCAGTGGAGTGTGACTCTTTGTGACCCCATAGACTGTAGTTCACCAGTCTCCTCTGTCCATGGGGTTTTCTCAGGCAAGAATACTGGAGTGAGTTGCCATTTCCTTCTCCAGGGGACCTTCCTGACCCAGGGATCAAACCTGCATCTCCTGCTTTGGCAGCTGGATTCTTTACCACTAGCACCTCCTGGGAAGCCCTACACATTTCACATCACATGGTAAATGTGTTGAGAAATATTCCTATTTGAAATACTCTATCTCCAGAACCTGAAGCAACAGGTGTGCTTCCTTCTTTGGGGTGGAAGGTTAAAGATGCAATAGTTCATTCTTGACTTACAGGGGCTGTGCAGCAAACCCCAGCCCATTGGACCCTTAAAACTTTCCTGAATACCCTGGGTCCCTGAATCTTTACAGCATTTTCTCCCACCTACTGGAGCACTTCTGTCTTTCAGAAACCTCCAGCACACTTGCCTCTGTATTCATTCGGTCTACTTACTACGGCATCTATAAAGTGGACCAGTGTGATGGTCTGGGAAAAGTCCAGATGGCCCAGGTCTTTTCAGATTAAATTATGACAGAAGGCAGGCACATTAACAGCCTTGGGGCAGAGCTATAAATAAATACTGTTGTCCATCTGTACATGGCTCTAATCCTCCTCCCTGATAAAGATGAAGAGTAATGCAGCCATCAAATCTAGGGCTGAACATCATTCCCACACTAACTGACTCTAGAATAGAGGCCACACCTGCCACAACAGCTGTATTCAGGGCCTCTGTGGGGCTGAGTTTGCAGTTCAGTTCAGTTCATTCATTCAGTCATGTCCGACTCTTTGTGACCCCATGGACTGCAGCACACCAGGATCATATTCATCTTCTAAAATCTCCACGACTTTGAAAAGGCTCAATTAATAAATAAAATGAAGGAGATGACAGAACCCACTGCCCCCTGCCCTCCACGCTGGTCTCTAAAAGTCTTTCATTTCTCTGGGGAATATTGTTTTTGATTTATACTCTTGGTCTGAAGTCTATTGCATGAGTTTCTGCTTTTCCTTCCCATTGTGATCACTCTTACCTCTCAGGCCAAGAAATCCAAACGTGATGGAGCAGAGTCCTAGGGCTACCATAATAAGATACTGGTCAGGTGGTTTAAACAACAAATGTTTATATTCTCACAGCTCTGGAGCCAGAAGTCCATGATTGAGGTGAGGGCAGGGTTGGCTCCATCCGAGGCTGTGAGGGAGACTCTGTCCCCTGCCCACTGTCCGTCCCTTAGCTTCTGGTGGTTTTCTGGAAGTCTTTGGTGATCCTTGGCTTGTAGAAACATCACTCCAATCTCTGCCTCCATCGCCCTGAGACGTTCTCCCCTATATGTCTCTGGGTCTAAATTTATCTTTTTTTTACTAGGACACCAATCATGTTAGATTAGGGCCTGTCCTAATGATCTTAACTGATTACATTTGCAACTGTCATTTCCTACCCAGGGGACATTCTGAGATACCAGGCTTGGGACTTCAACATGGGAGGTTCTGGGGATACTGTTCAAGCCATAGCGTGTGGGTTCTGCCACTTACTAAGTCGCTGCATTCCAGTTATACATGGAGGATGGGGAAATGAGCACTGGGTGAGTCAGTGTACCTGCCCAAATGGACCAAGTCTGTCCAGGTAGTTTTTTTTTTTTTCCTCCAGTAGTTTATATATGTTTAAAATTAATTACTTTGGCTGCGTTGGGTCTTGGTTGCAGCACTGCGTCATGTGGGGTCTTCCCATGCGGTGCACGGACTCTCTACTCGTGGCTCATGGGCTCAGTCGTTGCAGGCATAGTTGCTCTACGACATGTGGTGTTAGGGTCCCCGACTAGGGATTGAACCTGCATCCCCTGCACTGCAAGGTGAATCTTTACCACTGGGCCACCAGGGTAGTCCTCTAAGTCTGTCTTTATTATCAAACCCCAATGTGCCCCCTACTCCAGCAGGGCACCCTGGTGATGCTTAAAATCCCAGAGTATCAACTGCCATGTACAGCAGCCCTCAGGCTGTATGTGTCCCTGTTCTATTAGGGGCTTGGGGTCCCTTTGGGGAACGACTAGGGAATCCTGACCAGGTGCGTTTGCTGAGGTATTGAGGGTCCTTCCTCTTGAGATTCCAGCATCTTCTTTAGTCAATGGGCTTCAGCTCTGAGAATGGGCTTGGGCATAGAGAGTGGGCAGGACTTGTCACTGGTGGTTGTCCTCTGCGTCCCCATCACCTTGATTTTGGTTGGTTGTAGAGGTAGGGCAGTTCCTTACTGTCTGCCCCCCGATCTTCCTCTTCAGAATGCTGTCCTAGTTTGCATGTCGGGGCTCTCTGAGGGGCGGTCTCCTCCGCCTACCCTCCAATGTGCTGTCTGTCACTGTCATGGGCTCCCTGTGGCTGGTGATGAGGAATTGCTGGTCCCAGCCCTCTGTACTTTGTGGATTTCCTCCTCCCACCAGGGAGCCTGGTCCTGCCACAGCATCCTGGTATCAGTCACCCTCTAACTTCCCAACAGTTCTGGTGGCCTCTCACTGGCAGATTCCTTACCACTCTCTTCAGGCGGTACCGAAGAGCCCAGCTGGTGTGCTCACTGCTGTGGACAAGTCCCCCACCCGCTGCCCCAGCTCCTGCTGGTGCCTGTTGGCTGGGTTCTGCAGCCGCAGTGGGCAGAGTCCCTCTGTGCCTTAGCTTATCCTTCCCTGGCTGGGGTACGTGGCTAGTAAACCCAGTTTGGGCTTCCCCGCTGGCTCAGAGGTAAAGAATCCACCTGCCAGTGAAGTAGATGGCAACCCACTCCAGTATTCTTGCCTGAAAGATCCCCATGGCAGAGGAGCCTGGCAGGCTACAGTCCATGAGGTCACAAAGAGTCAGATATCACTTAGCAACTGAACCACAACAACAAACCTAAGTTGCTGGCTGGGTGATGAGTTTGGAGTCGAACCTGGGGAGGGGATGGGGAACACACGTTTGCCTACAAGGCAAGGGCCTCTGCACTGTGTTCAAGCAAGGATGGGGGGGTGATGTGTTAATCAGAGAAGAGCTGACTGCTTGAATCAACCCAGAGGGTTTAGAATTTTCATACTGACTCAGCTGTCCCCATCCTGAGTCTCTAAGTCCCCGTCCTTCTCCACCAGGGCCCTCTCCTCGCCATCCCAGACCTGTGGGGATGGAGAAGTCGGCCTTTCCCACAGGGTTGTTATCCTTACACTTAATTTCTGGGCCTGATCCTCAGCTGGTTCAAACCTCCAGCACAGGAGATGCCAGTCTCTTCTCTCTACACACAGCCAAAGAGGACCTCCAGTTTCCACATTAGTCTTTTTTTCTCTTTTTTAAAAAAGATTATTATAGTTGATTTACAACATTATGTTAGTTTCTGCTGTACAGCAAAGTGACTCAGTTATACACATATATACATTCTTTGTCATACTCCTTTTTATTATGGTGTATCACAAGATGTAGAATATAGTTTGCTGTGCGATACAGCAGGACCCTGTTGTTTATCCATTCTATATGTACCATTCTATATGCTACATTCTATATGTAGCAGTTTCCACCTGCTAATCCCAAACTCCCAACCCACCTTTGTCTTAAGTTGCTGGCTGAGCACTGTCAGGCTTTTGTTGTGTTTCTCCAGGTAGGGAAAGGAGTATGTCAAGGCTGTATATTGTCACCCTGCTTATTTAACTTATATGCAGAGTACATCATGAGAAACGCTGGGCTGGAAGAAGCACAAGATGGAATCAAGATTGCCAGGAGAAATATCAATAACCTCAGATAGGTAGATGACACCACCCTATGGCAGAAAGTGAAGAAGAACTAAAGAGCCTCTTGATGCAAGTGAAAGAGGAGAGTGAAAAAGTTGGCTTAAAGCTCAACATTCAGAAAACGAAGATCATGGCATCCGGTCCCATCACTTCATGGGAAATAGATGGGGAAACAGTGGAAACAGTGTCAGACTTTATTTTTCTGGGCTCCACAATCACTGCAGATGGTGACTGCAGCCATGAAATTAAAAGACGCTTACTCCTTGGAAGGAAAGTTATGGCCAACCTAGATAGCATATTCAAAAGCAGAGACGTTACTTTGCCAACAAAGGTCCGTCTAGTCAAGGCTATAGTTTTTCCAGTGGTCATATATGGATGTGAGAGTTGGACTATAAAGAAAGCTGAGTGCCAAAGAATTGATGCTTTTGAACCATGGTGTTGGAGAAGACTTTTGAGAGTCCCTTGGACTGCAAGGAGATCCAACCAGTCCATCCCTAAAGCAGATCAGTCCTTGGTGTTCATTGGAAGGACTGATGTTGAAGCTGAAACTCCAATACTTTGGCCATCTGATGCAAAGAGCTGACTCATTTGAAAAGACCCTGATGCTGGGAAAGATTGAGGGCAGGAGGAGAAGGGGACGACAGAGGATGAGATGGTTGGATGGCATCACTGACTCAATGGACATGGGTTTGGGTGGACTCTGGGAGTTGGTGATGGACAGGCAGGCCTGGTGTGCTGCAGTTCATGGGGTCGCAAAGAGTCGGACGTGACTGATGACTGAACTGAACTGAACTCCAGTGTATTGACTGACTGCGCCCGGCCACAGCCTCTGTGTCCACCGTCCCTTGGTCCCTTTCGGGGGGCTCTCATCCAGGTCCACTGTCTGTGAGGGGCGTCACTACTGCACTTGGACTGAACCATCCAAGTACATTGAACTCTTCCAGGAATTGTCCATCCCTGCCCATCACCACGGTGCAGTCCACACGGCCAGCCCAACATGCATTTTTGGGGTGTGTGCCTTATTTATTAACAGAGCTGAAAGAGAAATTATTAATGCTTTTCTTGGTGTACTGGCTTGGAAAAATATTTTTGTCATTGACTAGTTCCTTGCTTGGCATTATGCTGGCTCCTAAAAGTGGGCAAATCTCCCTTGATTGTGACTGTCTATCCTTTACAGTAAAGGGAAAAGGAAAGCTTTATTTTCATCTTGAGGGTAGAATAAGTAAAAATAGAGCTGAGGAAAATTGTAGCTTTATATTTTAGTTGACCTTTTTTTTTTTTGAAAAGAGCATTCTCCCTTAAGACATCACGTTGATAATCTCTGGTGCTGTGAGCCTCTTTCTAAATATAAATAAATATGTGCTTTTGTTTTCAACTGGGTCACATAATTCCAGCTTCCAGAAAATTTCAGTTCAAGTTATGGAAGTCCATATATGTATCTTCTCAGTGTCAGCCCTGGCATTCATTCATTCTCCATTGAGCATTTATTTATGTCTGGTACTGTTCTAGAGGCTAACAAGACATTGTAAGCAAATAAGAAAACACATCCTTGTTCTTGTGGAGTACAATGAATGTTCTGCCTAATTTTAGCCTCGATTATGAAAGTAGAAATACAATTTTATTCAATTCAAGAACAAAATATGGCTTGAGGATAAGCATTCATGGGTTTTAGAATTAGTGTTACAATCTTCTCATATTCCAACTTTAGGGTGAGTGTTCATAGAATCACTGAGTCACCCAATCTCAACGAATAAAATGAAGCTTGTGTGTGTGTTTATTGGGGGTGGGAAGAGAACCAATCCAGGTTTATTACTAAGATAATATTTTATATACCAGTCTTTCCATTCAGTTTATCACCCTGCAGTGCCATCTGGTGGTTGAAGTGAAGAAAAACATGCCCGGGTACACTAAAATCCTTGTAGCTCAATTATTTGGCCCTTGTATCTGGAGGCTTAAGAGACCTCGGTACAATCCCTGGGTTGGGAAGATCCTCTGGAGAAGGAAATGACAACCCACTCCAGTATTCTTGTCTGGAGAACCCCATGGACAGAGCAGCCTGGCGGGCTACATTCCATGGAGTCACAAAGAGTCGGACACAACTGAGCGACTAAGCATGCAGCAGGTACCTGAGAAGAGGGCTTAAAGGTTGCACAGCGGTAAAGAATCCGCCTGCCAATGCAGGAGGCCTGGGTTTGATCCTTGGATTGGGACGATCTCCCAGAAAAGGAAACGGCAATCTGCTCCAGTATTCTTGCCTAGAAAATCCCATGGACAGAGGAGCCTGGTGAGCTACAGTCCATGTGGCCGCTACAAGTGGGTCAGGACTGAGTGTGCATGCATGCACGTGTGATGATCATAAAACTTATCATCTATACTGGGATAGTTTTGCATATAAAAGGGAAACTGTAAATAATTTCCCAGGGGCAACAGGCGTACATAAGATTGTCAAAGGCAAACCTTTGTATATTAGATACAAAGGTAATAATTTTAATATATCAGCCATTTATGATATACCAAAGCTTTACATGCATTATTTAATCAAATCCACATAGTAACCTCATGAAGAGTAAATTCAATTACCCTCATTTTGCAGTTGAAGGCATGGAGCTTGCAGATTTTCCAGAGGATATATCAGTTCAATTCAGTTGCTCAGTTGTGTCTGACTCTTTGCGACCCCATGGACTGCACACCAGGCCTCCCTGTCCATCACCAACTCCTGGAATTTACTCAAACTCATGTCCATTGGGTCGGTGATGCCATACAGCCATCTCATCCTCTGTCGGCCCCTTCTCTCACCTTCAATCTTTCCCAGCATCAGGGTCTCTTCAAATGAGTCAGTGTTTTGCATCAGGTGGCCAAAGTATTGGAGTTTCAGCTTCAGCATCAGTCCTTCCAATGAATATTCAGGTCTGATTTCCTTTAGGATGGACTTGTTGGATCTCCTTGCAGTCCAAGGGACTCTCAAGAGTCTTCTCCAATACCACAGCTCAAAGGCATCAATTCTTCGGCGCTCAGTTTTCTTTATAGTCCAACTCTCACATCCATACATGACTACTGGAAAACCATAGCCTTGACTAGAGGGACTTTTGTTGGCAAAGTAACATCTCTGCTTTTTAACATGCTGTCTGCTGCTGCTGCTGCTGCTAAGTCGCTTCAGTCATGTCCGACTCTGTGCAACCCCATAGATAGCAGCCCACCAGGCTCCCCCATCCCTGGGATTCTCCAGGCAAGAACACTGGAGTGGGTTGCCATTTCCTTCTCCAATGCATGAAAGTAAAAAGTGAAAGTGAAGTTGCTAAGTCGTGTCGGACTCCTAGCCACCCCACGGACTGCAGCCCACCAGGCTCCACCGTCCATGGGATTTGCCAGGCAAGAGAACTGGACTGGGTTGCCATTGCCTTCTCTGAATATGCTGTCTAGGTTGGTCATAACTTTCCTTCCAAGGAGTAAGCGTCTTTTAATTTCATGGCTGCAATCACCATCTACAGTGATTTTGGAGCCCCCCAAAATAAAGTCTGTCACTGTTTCCATTGTTTCCCATCTATTTGTCATGAAGTGATGGGACCAGATGCCATGATCTTCGTTTTCTGAATGTTGAGCTTTAAGCCAACTTGTTCACTCTCCTCTTTCACTTTCATCAACAGGCTTTTTAGATCCTCTTTACTTTCTGCCATAAGGGTGGTGTCATCTGCATATATGAGGTTATTGATATTTCTCCCGGCAATCTTGATTCCAGCTTGTGCTTCTTCCAGCCCGGCATTTCTCATGATGTACTCTGCATATAAGTTAAATAAGCAGGGTGACAATATACAGCCTTGACGTACTCCTTTTCCTATTTGGAACCAGTCTGTTGTTCCATGTCTAGTTCTAACTATTGCTTCCTGACCTGCAAACAGGTTTCTCAAGAGTCAGGTCAGGTGGTCTGATATTCCCATCTCTTTCAGAATTTTCTACAGTTTGTGGTGATCCACACAGTCAAAGGCTTTGGCATAGTCAATAAGGCAGAAATAGGTGTTTTTCTGGAACTCTCTTGCTTTTTCAATGATTCAGCAGATGTTGGCAATTTGATCTCTGGTTCCTCCGCCTTTTCTAAAACCAGCTTGAACATCTGGAATTTCACACTTCAGGTACGGTTGAAGCCTGGCTTGGAGAATTTTGAGCATTACTTTACTAGCATGTGAGATGAGTGCAATTGTGTGGTAGTTTGAGCATTCTTTGGCATTGCCTTTCTTTGGAATTGGAATGAAAACTGACCTTTGAGTGGGGAGGCAGAAGTCTGTCGACTAAAAAATATAGTCTCAACTGAAAGCAAATAATCATTTTATTTGTGGGAATGTTTAGGACTCTGAGCCTGGGGGACAGCATCTCTATAGCTCTGAGAAAACTGCTCCAAGAAGGCAGGAGGGGGATATACAAGTTTGCAACAAAGGGAGCAGGCAGTCTGGCCTTCGAAGATCAGGTATCACGTTAAGGAACTTAGCATCCATGTATGGGAAGGTGCAGCCTTTGGCCTCACTGAATTAATTTCCTTTGTATGCACCTTAGCTATCTGGGGGCCAGTCCTGTTTGCTTGTTCACCTTGCTTCTAGCATTTCCCTAGCTCTTCAGCAAGGAGAAATGGACAGCAAAGAGATCAAACCAGTCCATCCTAAAGGAAATCAACCCTGAATATTCATTGGAAGGACTGATACTGAAGCTCCAATACTTTGGCCACCTGATGAGAAGAACTGACTCATTGGAAAAGACCCTGATGCTGGGAAAGATTGAAGTCAGGTAAAGAAGGGGACGACAGAAGATGAGATGGTTGGATGGCATCACCAAATCAATGGACATGAGTTTGAGCAAGCTCCGGGAGATGTTGGGGAAAAGGGAAGCCTGGCGTGCTGCAGTCCATGGGGTCGCAGAGTTGAACACAACTTAGCGATGAAACAACACATCTCGTCAGCAATCACCATGGGGGGCGGGGTGGTAGCATTTGCTGGATCAGATTTGGGAGCCTCATTCATGTCTGGAGGCCAGAAATGGATGATGGCTCTGACATTTCTTGTTTATTAATGTGGCAGGAAATATTTCTCTGTTCATGGGATTCTCCAGGCAAGAATACTGGAGTGGGTTGCCATTTCCTCCTCCAAGGGATCTTCCGGACCCAGAGATCGAACCCACGTCTCTTTTGTCTCCTGCGTTGGGGGGCGGGTTCTTTACCACAGAGCCACCAGGGAAGTCCAGCAGTCACCTTAACAGAGAAGAGTCTTAGTATAAAGTGGCTGATGAACTGAACTGCAGGTGGCAGCAATGCAAGCTGTAGAGACAGACAGCTGAAATGACGTCTTCCATTATTATGGCAGTCGTCCTCGGGAGGGACGGGATTAGTGAAGCACCTTATAAACTTTATCATAAGCATCCTAATAAAAAGACAGCCCAGCAGAGAGGGATGAGAACAGAGAGGCTTTGGTGTCAGAGACAGAGGCAGAACTCCTGGCTTGCCGATGGCATGGCTCTTGTCAATGGAATGAAATGTCTAGAGTCTCAGTTTTAATCTCTAAAATGGGTGTAATGCTCCCTCTAAGGACTGTTGGGCTGGTTAAATAAGACTGTGGAAACTGCCACCGACACAGTGCTGGACCAGGGGAGGCAGTCTCACCAATCTTAAGCCCCATAACAGGCGGAAATCACAGGAAAGTCACACTTGAAAGTGAAATTCTGTTTGTAAAATGTGCTTGATTGAATTAGTTTTCTTTCTAGTATGTATGCTATCTAAAACTGGAACACCAATTCAATATTTTATTGCCTGTTAAAGGTAATTACCTGCCAATAATTTATTAAAGTCCTTTAAAAATTACACCCTCCGCAGTAAATTTCTGCATCTTATTTAACTCTTAACTTGGTTCAAAACAGTTAATTAATTTCAAGTTTGGTATTGAAATTACCAGTATATTACCAATTATAATATATTCCAAATTGAATAAATTTAAATCCACAAGGCTTTAGTTTATAGTTAAAATCAGTTCAGTCGCTCAGTCATGTCCAAATCTTTGCGACCACATGGACTGCATGCAGCATGCCAGGCCTCCCTGTCCATCACCAACTCCCAAGTTTACTCAAACTCATGTCCAGTGAGTTGGTGATGCCATCCAACCATCTCATCCTCTGTCGGCCCCTTCTCCTCCCACCTTCAAACTTTCCCAGCATCAGGGTCTTTTCAAATGAGTCAGTTCTTTGCATCAGGTGGCCAAAGTATTGGAGTTTCAGCTTCAGCATCAGTCCTTCCAATGAATATTCAGGACTGATCTCCTTTAGGATGGACTGGTTGGATCTCCTTGCAGTCCAAGGGACTCTCAAGAGTCTTCTCCAACACCACAGTTCAAAAGCATCAGTTCTTCGGCACTCAGTTTTCTTTATAGTTCAACTCTCACATCCATACATGACCACTGGAAAAACCATACCTTGACTAGAGGGACCTTTGTTGGCAAAGTAATGTCTCTGCTTTTAATATGTTGTCTAGGTTGGTCATAATTTTTCTTCCAAGGAGTAAGAGTCTTTTAATTTCATGGCTGCAATCACCATCTGCAGTGATTTTGGAGCCCAAAAAAAGAAAGTCTGTCACTGCTTCCACTGTTTCCCCATCTATTTCCCATGAAGTGATGAGACCAGAGGCCATGATCTTAGTTTTCTGGATGTTGAGCTTTAAGCCAACTTGTTCACTCTCCTCTTTCACTTTCATCAATAGGCTTTTTAGATCCTCTTTACTTTCTGTCATAAGGGCAGTGTCATCTGCATATCTGAGGTTATTGATATTTCTCCCGGCAATCTTGATTCCAGCTTGTGCTTCATCCAGTCCAGCATTTCTCATGATGCACTCCGTGTATAAGTTAAATAAAATGTGGTTAAAGTAGCCAGGTGCTTAAACAATGGGGTGTCCTTTCCCCTATAGACCACACTCCTCTCCTGACAGCAACAGGTCTGGGTCTTATGAGGCAGCTTAAATACAAAGACTGTGTTTCTCTCCGCCTTGCTAAACCAAGTGACATACTCATCTAGGGGAGCAGGGAAACTCACTTACAGAAAACCCTGGGAAATGTGTTGTTCTAAGCTATTTTGTGGTAAATTTACTACACAGGAAAAGCTAACAAATGCATTTCTTATAAGTAAAATGAGAATAATTCACATATAAGGACAAATAATGGCACCCCACTCCAGTACTCTTGCCTGGAAAATCCCATGGATGGAGGAGCCTGGAAGGCTGCGGTCCATGGGGTCACTGAGTGTCAGACACAACTGAGTGACTTCACTCTCACTTTTCACTTTCACGCATCGGAGAAGGAAATGGCAACCCACTCCAGTGTTCTTGCCTGGAGAATCCCAGCGAAGGGGAAGCCTGGTGGGCTGCCGTCTATGGGGTCGCACAGAGTCGGACACGACTGAAGAGACTTAGCAAGGACAAATAAGGCCAAAAATACCTCCTCCAGTGTATGTTGTGTGCTCAGTCGTGTCCACCTCTTTTGTGACCCCACAGACTCCAGCCCTCCAGGCCTCTCTCTCCATTGAATTCTCCAGTCAAGATTACTGGAGTACGTTGCATTTCCTCCTCCAGGGGATCTTGCTGTCCCAGGGATAGAACCCGCATCTTGCATCGGCAGGCAGATTCTTTACCATAGTGCCACTGTGTACAACAGAGTGAATGCTAGATGAGATACGGCATAATTGCAGATTAGACCAAGACTGAGGTTTCATCTGAAGACTTGCCTGAGGAGGGATCCACTTCCAGGCTCATTTGTGGCCAGCAGGGCTCATTTCCTTGCAGGCTGTTGGTTGGAGTCTACCCTCAGTCTCAGTTCCCTATGATAGATCTCTCCAACCTGGCTGCTAGCTTTATCCAAGTGTGCCAGCTGAGAAGGAGATGGAAAGCATTGGCTAGCAAGGTGGAAGTTACCACCATCTTCAATCACAGAGGTGAAAGGTTGCTTTGCAAGCCATGTGTTGTGCTGAGAATCATGACCTCTGGAGGAGAGGATTTCTCTCTGCGGGTCAGCGACGAGGCTTGACTACTTGGAGCTTTTTGTGTAGCAAAGTTTTATTAAAGTATAAAAGAGATAAGGAAAGCTTCTGACAAAGACATCAGAAGGCGACAGAAAGAGTGCCCCCTTGCCAGTTTTTAGCAAGGTGTTTTATGTCTGTTAGAAAGCTATTAGGAGAAAGCAATGGCACCCCACTCCAGTACTCTTGCCTGGAAAATCCCATGGATGGAGGAGCCTGGTAGGCTGCAGACCTAGGGGTCCTAAGAGTCGGACACGACTGAGCGACTTCACTTTCACTTTTCACTTTCATGCATTGGAGAAGGACATGGCAACCCACTCCAGTGTTCTTCCCTGGAGAATCCCAGGGACTGGGGAGCCTGGTGGGCTGCCGTCTATGGGGTCGCTGAAGTGACTTAGTAGTAGCAGCAGCAGAAAGCTATTAAGCAGGCAAGAGACACCTCAAGGCTGAGGGAGTTTCACCAGGCCCCTCTCCCACAATGTGCATTTTAGAGAGAGGATGGTGTGAGGTGTGTCATCCCCTGGCCATAAAACAATTGACATGAATACTGGTTTGTTGAGGCATTATCAGCCCCAGGTTTGAAAAGAGAAAAAAATTTAGTCTTAGGCGGAACCGGTTTCATCAAGAGAAAAAATGTCTTGCCACTTTTCCTCCTGCTGCTTGGGGACCTTTGGCCTTCCTACCTGTTACCCTCTCAGAGTTGATGCCTTATCACTTTGGCTGTATCTATTGGATAGAAGGGAGGAGACTCAAAGGGAGGAGACTACACAAGGGCACACCAGGAAAGAAACTGAAAGTGAAAGTCGCTCAGTCCTGTCTGACTCTTTGTGATCCCATGGACTATACAATCCATGGAATTCCCCAGGCCAGAATACTGGAGTGGGTAGCCTTTCCCTTCACTCAGGGGATCTTCCCAACCCAGGGATCAAACCCAGGCAGATTCTTTACCAGCTGAGCCACAAGGGAAGCCCAGGACACCTTGAGGCAAGGGTTATTGAGACTATCTGGGAGCTTGCCTGTCACAAGGAGTTGTAAGTTCAGAGAAGGGACATTGCTAATACAGGGTCACATAGGAGGTAAGTGGTAAGGACCATGATCCCCAGAACCTACCTCACCGAGACATTACTCAAGCTGTAGGTGATTACAAATCAAAAAGTAGTTTGCATTCACTAAGCAAGTTGTTTAGTCCCTGAGTCGTGTCTGACTCTTTTGCAACTCCATGGACTGAAGCCCAGTCGTGTGTGACTCTTTGTGATCCCTTGAACTGTAGCCCACTGGGTTCCTCTGTCCGTGGGATTTCCCAAGCAAGAGTACTGGAGTGGGTTGCCATTTCCCTCTTCAGCAGATTTTTCTGACTTAGGCATCAAAGCCACATCTTCTGCATTGGCAGGCAGATTCTTTACCACTGAACCACCAGGGAAGCCCCACTAAGCAAGATGCGAACATTAATTTATTCCCGTTAGGGTCAGAATTATGTCCCTGATTAATATACATCTTTTTTAAAACAAATGAGATCAGAAAGTTTAGATTTATTTTTAGAAAGAAATAAACTTTTGATGGCATGTAATTATGAAACAAATTGCTTGGATCAAAGAATACTTTGCTTCTTCAGATAAGGTGATCATTTTTCTCTCTATGCTGATAACAAAAGCCAGTGAAACTATTTCTATTCACACCTTTGTCCTAAGTCCTTTTACTTGGGCTAAAAATATGCCCAGTTAAAAGAGTACATTTCTCTCCCTTATATGTGGAATCTAAAAGGAAATGATACAAGTGAACTTACAAAACAGAAGCAGACTCACAGACTTAGACTGTGAACTTATGGTTGCCGGGGGAAGGGACAGTCAAGGAGTCTGGGATGGTCATGTACACACTGCTCTGTTTAAAATGGAAAACTAAGAAGGACGTATTATATGGCACAGGGAACTCTGCTCAATGTTATGTGGCAGCCTGGATGGAAGGGGAGTTTAGGGGAGAATGGATGCATGTATATGTATGGCCGAGTCCCTGAGCTGTTCACCTGAAACTATCACAATATTGTTAATCAGCTATTCCCCCACACAAAATAAAAAGTTACAGAAAAGAGTACATTTCTCATCCTTCTTTGTAGGTCCAGCGGACCTTTGACTGAATTCTGGCCACTGTGTTATGGGTGCCTCCTGGGAAGGTGTCGTGCCTAGTTAGCAGGTGTCTCAGTTGAGCCACCTCGCTGGCTGGTGAGTTGTAAGTTCAGCAGCTGTCTGGTGGCTCAACTGCTCAGTGCACCCTTTCTGCTGCTCCAGCCACCAGCTCAGGCTGCAGAGGAGAAAGAAGGAAGGACTCTGTGAACTGGTCCAGAATTTTCGCCTCTGGACTTTTTTCTACAATCGAAAACACCTATGTGCCTGAGACCCTGTTTGCTGGGGTTTCTCTCCTGTATATTTGAAGCATATGTGGCTGCAGCTAATCCTGCCGCAGTAGGGAATATTTACAACCTAGGGATGTGTCATAAAGAACCAATTTGCCATCTCATCGGGTTAGCAATGAGGCAAGGTGTTCAGTAAGCCCCGGTCAGACTGTATTTTCTTTTCTGCCAAATATATCTGGTTTATTGCTCATGTTTTTCTGCTCTTCCAAATAAAAAGATCAGGACTCACTTGCCTGGTGGCTTTATTGCAAAGCCTGCTTTACCTGTCTGAAATGTAAAACTCTGCTTTTGTGTGCGTGCCAAGATGCTTAAACATGTTTTAAATATTACTTTTTGCAGTTATTAAACATGAAAAACGGTGACAGTTCATAAATACTACTTGGTGATAATCACGTCAGATGTCACTAGGTTTACTCAAAAAGGAACCAGAATATTTTTTCTTTTGTTGTGTAAAGTCAGGCCCCTTTGTTCCCCAACATAGAAAGCCCCAAGTGGTTTTCAGCATTTGAAAATGCTATTTCTTTCCTCTCTACTGTGGTTGAAATAAAGCTTCTAACACCCCCGAAATGTGAATCCAAAATGCGAGTTTTAAACCCTTCAGTGGATCCAAAAGAAAACAACTTTCTCCTGCAGAGATAAAACAAGACTAAATATATAAAATCTGACTTTTGACCAGATGACCGTTTTCTTACAAGCAGTCTGTTAGAAGATTCTAGGGAGCACAAGCTCAATTTTAATTTTCGTAATTAGGACTTCAGTGTCAATCAGTAAAAAAACATTATGAGAAAACCATGGTCTTAATTCCACAAATATTACGATTTAGAGTGAGACTAAAGTAGGTAATGGTGTTTTAAGCTGGAAATCAAGTTACAGTAAAATATTAAGTGAATGTTGACTGTGAATGTTGGCTGCTGTTTCAGAACACTGTATTTCACAGAAGGTAAAATTTGAAGAGATGGCAAGAGTCTATGGGTTCAGATGACCTGCGGGATCTCAGATGGAGTGCAGATAAGGAGGGACCCAGGGACTGGTCCATCCTTTAAGTCCCATCAGTATATCTGAATGAAATGAGATTAAAATGTTTAATATGAGACTCACTTCGATAAGAGAATGACATTGGGGGAGGGGGAGTTGTGATTTTCCTCCACTGCATGTTATCTGCTGCCTAACTCCATCTCATTACACGAATTTTTAACCTTATGTGTGTGAGCATGAACATGTGTATGTGTGTGTGTGCAAGTGCTCATGTGTGTGTGCATTTCTCATGTGTGCCTTCAACTCAGAGGGGAGGGTTTGATGCAGAAAGGGAGCTAGAGAAGGGGAGATGAAGAGGAAAGATCTTGACCTACAGGTATAGACTCTGAGAGCTTTCTCTTTCATTTAGTCTGTATATGCGTGCTAGGTCACTTCAGTCATGTCTGACTCTTTGCAACCCTATGGGCTGTAGCCTGCTGTCCATGACATTATTCAGGCAAGAATACTGGAGTAGGTTGTCATGCCCTTCTCCAGGGGATCCTCCAGACCCAGAGACTGAACCCTGGGTCTCCTGCATTGCAGGCAGATTCTTTACCATCTGAGCCACAAGGAAATTAAAAAATCAACCAAAAATTGGATGGAGACCTCTGGTGGAGACCTAGAAGTTGAAGGACTGTCAGACCAGAGACAGGGTGCTATGGACTGATTTGTGTCTCCACCTCTCCCTTCCAAAATTCATATATTGAAGCCCTGACCCCTAAAGTGATGGTCTTAGGAGACAGGATCTTGGGGAGGTAACTGGGATTAGATGAGGTCATGACAGGGGATCCTCATGATGGATTAGCAGCTCATAAGGAGATATCAGGGAGCTCTCTTTCTGTTCTGTGAGGACATAGTAAGAAAGTGACTATGTACAAGCCAGAAAGAGCTCAGGATCCAGCCATGCCTGCACTCTGAACTTCAGCCTTCAGAATGTGGGAAATAAATGCTCCTTGCTCTCAGTCTATGATATTTTCCCCTAATTTTGTTTTAATTGGAGTGTAGTTGCTTTACAATGTTGTGTTAGTTTCTGCTGTGAATTGGCCACATGTGTGCATATATCCCTTCTTTCTTGGATTTCCTTCCCATTTAGGCCACCACAGAGCACTGAGTAGGCTTCAGGTGGTGCCAGTGGTAAAGAATGTGCCTGCCAATGCAGAAGACTCAGATTTGATCCCTGGGTTGTGAAGATCCCCTGGAGAAGGAAATGGAAGCCCACTCCAGTTTTCTTGCCTGGCAAATTCCATGCACAGAGGACCTGGTAGGCTATAGTCCTTGGGGCTGCAAAGAGTTGGATGTGACTGAATGGCTAAGCACTGCACTGAGCATTGAATAGAGTTCCTTGCGCAGTACAGTATGTTCACATCAGTTATATATTTTATTTTTAGTCGTGCGTATGTCAACCCCAGTCTCCTAATCCATCCCACCCCTCCGCCCCACCTCAGTATCCACACCTTGGTTCTCTGTGTTTGTATCTCTATTTGTGCTTTGCAAGTGGTGTAGATGAACTTATGGTATTTTGTCATATCAGCCCCAGCAGCCAAAGACACTGGAGGCCCAAGGAAAAGGAATGTGGGTGGGCTTTGGGGAGTAGACATGCAAATCTTTGTGTCTCATGGTCTGGTCCATCCTCATCACCCAGTTCTGTGCAATGGCCCATGGGTGTAGCCAAGATGGCAGGGATGGGAAAGGTTATGCATGGCCCCCTCGCCAAGGTTGACCTAGTCCCCACCTCTGCTGAATGCTGGCTCCATTTGCCCAGCTACCAGCCTTGGGGGGACCAGCAGTCATTTGGTAGCAAATTGATCACATCAGTCCCTCAATTGCGCTGGGAGGTCAGTTATTCTTACTGGAGTTGACACCTAACATGGGTTTGCCTTTCCTGCTCCCGTGCTGCCAGCACCATCATTGGAGAGCTTCAGGATGAAAGAGTCATCAAATAGGAACCTGCGTGATGTCAGCTCAAACCAAGGACTCATTTTGTGGATACAGAGGTACTTCATGAGTGTATGACTGTGGGATTCATTGTCTCTAGCAAGTTCTGCATCACCCTGGAAACAACCAGCCTAAATTAACAATGAAAAGGCCAAAATGATACAAAATTGTACAGACAACAACATATTCTCTATATAATACATGAAATGTGTATGGTGGTTCAAGTAAAAGATTTCTGACAGTTAAAATATAGATGCACTTAATGTTTTGTTTAAAACTTTTTATTTTGTGTTGGGGTATAGCCTAGTAACAATGTTGTGATAGTTTCAGGAGAACGGTGAAGGGACTCAGCCATACACATATATGTATCCATTCTCCCCCAAACTCTCCTCCCATCCAGGCTGCCACATATCATTGAGCAGAGTTCCCTGTGCTATACAGTGGGTCCTTGTTGGGTATCCATTTTAAATAGAGCAACAACTTAATGTTTAATAATAAATTATTTAAATAACTTATGGTCCACCCATTAAACATAACACTTTTTAACCACTTAAAATTATTTCATAAGAATGCATAAATTTATGGAAAAACATTTAAGTCGTTTGGTTAATTAGGAGTATTAGTCTCCTAGAGCAACTGTTACAAAGTACCACAGGTTAGGTGCCTCGAAACGGCATACCTTCATTGACTTACAATTCTGGAGGCTGGAGGTCTGAAATCAAGGTGGCCTCTTCCATCTCCCAGCGTGTAGTCCTGGGAATTCCTTGGCTTATAGTTGCATCCTTACCCTCTCTGCCTCTGTTATCACATGGCCTTCCCCTGTACATTCCATACATTCTGGCAAATGTATAATGACATGCATTTCCTGAGATAGAACCATGCAGAATATTTTCACTGTCCTAAAAATATTCTTCTCTGCCTTTTTATCCTCCCACCTGTCCCCCTTCCCCGGCCACAGTCGCTGATCTTTTTACTGTCTCCATAGTAGCTGTTGCATTTTTCAGACCCAATCCTAAGGAAATCATTACACATTTATGCTCTGATCCAGCTATGATGACGTTCACCACTGTGTACAATGGTAAAAAGTGCCAGTCATACAACATCCAATAGCGGGAATCTTGTTCAGATAAGTGATGCACCTTCCTTTCATGGAATTATGCTTAGTTATTAAACATATGAGCATTTACCAATGCTCATATGGAGGAAGAGGCTTTTAACATGGTAAGTAAGTAAAACCTGGCTTCTAAACATTAGATAAAATAAGAACATTTTAAAACCTTTCTTCAAGAGATGGGAATACCAGACCACCTGATCTGCCTCTTGAGAAATTTGTATGCAGGTCAGGAAGCAACAGTTAGAACTGGACATGGAACAACAGACTGGTTCCAAATAGGAAAAGGAGTTCATTAAGGCTGTATATTGTCACCCTGTTTATTTAACTTATATGCAGAGTATATCATGAGAAACGCTGGACTGGAAGAAACACAAGCTGGAATCAAGATTGCAGGGAGAAATATCAATAACCTCAGATATGCAGATGACACCACCCTTATGGCAGAAAGTGAAGAGGAACTCAAAAGCCTCTTGATGAAAGTGAAAGTGGAGAGTGAAAAAGTTGGCTTAAAGCTCAACATTCAGAAAACGAAGATCAGGGCATCTGGTCCCATCATTTCATGGGAAATAGATGGGGAAACAGTGGAAACAGTGTCAGACTTTATTTTTCTGGGCTCCAAAATCACTACAGTTGTTGACTGCAGCCATGAAATTAAAAGACGCTTACTCCTTGGAAGGAAAGTTATGACCAACCTAGATAGCATATTCAAAAGCAGAGACACTACTTTGCCAACAAAGGTTCATCTAGTCAAGACTATGGTTTTTCCTGTGGTCATGTATGGATGTGAGATTTGGACTGTGAAGAAGGCTGAGCGCCAAAGAATTGATGCTTTTGAACTGTGGTGTTGGAGAAGACTCTTGAGAGTCCCTTGGACTGCAAGGAGATCCAACCAGTCCATTCTGAAGGAGATCAGCCCTGGGATTTCTTTGGAAGGAATGATGCTAAAGCTGAAACTGCAGTACTTTGGCCACCTCATGCAAAGAGTTGATTCATTGGAAAAGACCCTGATGCTAGGAGGGATTGGGGGGCAGGAGGAGAAGGGGATGACAGAGGATGAGATGGCTGGATGGCATCACTGACTCGATGGACGTGAGTCTGAGTGAACTCCGGGAGTTGGTGATGGACAGGGAGGCCTGGCGTGCTGCAATTCATGGGGTCGCAAAGAGTCGGACATGACTGAGTGACTGATCTGATCTGATGCCATGCTATTGACTACTTGTCTTTGCATGTTGGGCTTAAGAGAAATTTGTTTTAAAAAATTTCCTCCTTTTCTGCTTGGGCTTCCCTGGTGGCTCAGATGATAAATAATCTGCCTGCAATACAGGAGAACTGGATTTGATTCCTGAGTCAGGAAGATCCCCTGGAGTAGGAAATGGCTATCCATTGCAGTATTCTTGCCTGGAGAATTCCATGGGCCGAGGAGCCTGGTGGGCTACAATCCATGGGGCAGCAAAGAATTGGACGTGACTGAGTGACTAACACTTTCACTTTCCTTTTCTGCTAACCTGAATTTTCTATTTTTTCTATGGTTAATTTATATTACCACTTCTAATGAGGAAAACAACAGAAGCTATACAGTAAAAATCATGATGCTTATCTAGGGGTTATATTTTCAGATGGGTTTTGTTTTCTTCTTTATATTAGATTGAGCCTAATAGGAAATTGTTATTTATGTAAGTGAAAAACAGTTAAATGTGGGCACTTTTGTAACAGGGAAGAACAAATCTGATTGCCTTTGGGATCTGTTTCTTTAATCTTTGTGTTATATTGTTTTTGTTACAAATTGATCACTAAAAGAATTTTACCTATAGCCTGAAACATATAGGATAGTCCATTCTCAAGGCTCTGACCTTTAAAGGTATAACATTTTTTGAAAAATTCCTATAGAGATAAAACAATGTGAGAGACCTGGGTTCGATCCCTGGGTTGGGAAGATTCCCTGAAGAAGGAAATGGCAACCCACTCCAGTACTCTTGCCTTGAAAATCTGATGGACGGAGGAGCTTGGTGCAGGCTACTATCAGTGGGGTCTCAAAGAATCCAGCATGACTGAGCGACTTCACTTTCACTTTCACTTTATAGAGATAAAAGTTGCAGAACAGAGAAAAACATTTATCTTGTTACATTGTGACCAGACCTTTGTATACAGGGGCAATAACAAAGGATTCCTGCACCAAGAAGTTTACAACAACCCCATCCCCCCAGCCCTGCCTTTAGTATAAAAGATGCCTGAATTCTCACTTGGGTAAGATGGTTCTTTGGGACACTAGTCCATCACAGTCCCAGTCTGCTGGCTTTCTGAATAAAGTTGCTTGCCGCAACAACTCATCTGATTTTTTGACCTGCTGTATGGTAAGTGGTATGAGTTTAGACTCAGTAAAACTTTAATGATTTGACCTGTTACTTTTAATATTTTAAAAATATTCCACAGAGATCATGCCACCAGTTCACTTAATTTCTCAAAGGGCTGTTAAAAGGTCTAAAATCATAGCTCTCATATAAATAGAAAAGAAACATATGTCCCAGATTTTATTTAACTCATTAGTTAATGAGGGAACCAGTAAGACATTACAACAGATTCAAAGGATGATTCAAGGGACACACATCTATGTGCCATCATGAATGTTAACAAAAAATTTACAAATAGATGCAGAACTGGTCAGTAGCTTCAGGGCAAAAATCAATTGCATCTTTGGTCGAAGTTCATTTGCATTTCTAAATACTAGAATCATTTATATTACTTTCAGTTTCTTACAACTTTGTATTAGTCAGTGCCCTACAGAAACAGCACCAATAAGTTATTTATTCGGTAATCAATTATGAGAAATTGGTCCACATGATTATGGAAGTTGAAGAATCCCTTGACCGTCTGTCTGTAGGATGGAGACCTGGGAGGGCTGGTGGTGTGGTTCAGTCCATATCTGAAACCCTGAGAACTAAAGGACTGATGCTCTAACTTCCAGTTTGAGTCTGAAGGTCTGAGACCAAAGAGGGCCAGTCTCTGAGATCAGAAGAAGACTGATGTCCAAGCTGAATAGTCAGACAGAGAGGAAATTCATCCTTCCTCCACTTTCTGTTCTTTTTAAGCACTCGACCCTGATGCTGGGAAAGATTGAAGGCAGGAGAAGAAGGGAGAGACAGAGGATGAGATGGTTGGATGGCATCACCAACTCAATATACATGAATTTGAGCAAACTGTGGGAGATAGTGAAAGACAGAGGAGCCTCGTGTGCTGCAGTCCATGGGGTCGCAGAGAGTCAGACATGACTTAATGACTAAACAAGAACAGCAACAACAAGGTTAGATGAAGCTCAAATCTGCCTACAATATGGGAGACCCAGGTTCAATTCCTGGGTCAAGAAGATCCTCTGGAGAAGGAACTGGCAACCAACTCCAATATTCTTGCCTGGAGAATCCCATGGACAGAGGAGCCTCATGGACCATGGAGTTGCAAAGAGTCAGACACCACTGAGTGACTAGATGATGTGACCTGATGTGACCCACAGTGGGAAGGAATCTGCTTTCCTCAAGTCTACTGATTCAAATGCCAACATCTTCCGGAGGTGCCTTCCCAGACACACTGAAAAAGATGTCTAACCAACTATCTATGTGCTTCCATCCAGTTGACACATAAAATTAAGAAACTTAAGAGTTTCCAGAAGCTCAGAGACAGCTCAGGTCCTATTAAATCAGATAATCCCATAATCTTTTTTCCCCATTTCAAAGTTTTCACCACTCTTCTTGATGTTTCTTTCTGTATTAGAGTTAAAGACAAACCTCTTGTCTGAATCCTCAGTCTGGACCCTGCCTCTCCTCTGCATCCAAGGTTCCCCCCCACCCTCCCCTCCACCCCCAGCTATTTGCATTCAGGTCCCATGAGGCTCTTCAATGTCTTCAGGGCACCAGGCCTCCTGCCATTCATCCTGCTGCCAGCAACCATGAGTTCATTTCTCTAAGTCTGTGAATCACTTTCTGTTTTGCAAGTAAGTTCATTTGTATCATTTCTTTTTGGATGCCACATATAAAGGATGCCTGGTGACTGATATTCTAAATGTCAGGATGGAATGAAGCCAAGAAAACCAAAAAGCACAATGGGCAAAATGAGCTATGTTGGCCTTTGATTTTTTGGTTCCTGTGGCTCATTGTCTTGGAATCATTTGAGTTTTGAATTATCTCAGTCCTTCGGGGTCACAGCTCCTAAATAAGATGCTTTAATCCTGTGTATATTTGTGAGATATTTGACAAATATATTGACTCTCCAGGTCTACCTGCTTGTTTACCATTTTTATGACCAGCTCCTAGCCCCAGAGCTTGGTTGATAAGGAAAAAAAAAAAAATCTATTCTCTTAGGTTCTGTCCCTGAGGCCTGTGAATTAAACTGGATTAAGAGGAGAAATGTTTATTTTGTATGCATATGGGAGCCAATAAAGGAGGTAACTGTCTCATTGAATGGTTAAAGACTTGCACAGCTAACTTACTAGGAGAAAGGAAGCGGTTGAGAAAAGTTATCTTAGGCAAAGAACAGTTTTTTTAGGATAGATGGGAGTTAAGAAATTTGTGGTGACATTTGTCTACACAGGCATGAGTGGTCTTTCTGTCTTCCTTAGCATCATAAACTCCCCTGGAGACAGGACTTGGAGTAGGTTTCATTTGTGTTTTCTCTTCTGGGAGTAGACCTACCCTGGAGAGAAATTTATGGCAACCTAATTTCCCAGAAGGTGCTGTTTTCAATCAGAAAAGGAAAGCTCTGAGAAGGTTATTTTTCCCTTTTTCTTTTTTTTGCATCTATTGAATCTCAATCTTCAGCTTAAAAATAATCTTTATGCCAAAGTGGCATGTTTTGGGGTGGTGTGTTCCGAATCCCTTCATCTGGAAGGCACAGTGTTTCTCCCATATTCATTGCTTTCCAGGGTCTTACTCTCAGTGTAAGATTCACATCTTTGCCCTGAGTTCCATGACTGGATTAGAATGGAATGGAGACCAGCCAGAAACTCAGAAAGAACCGTAAGAGAGTAGACAATTTGGTATGATGTTGCTTCATGATTTGGGGGGATGACTTTTTTTTAGGAATTATCAATGCTCCGAAAAGCGAAGTTCCTTGATTCGCTTCCAAGGGGCTGGGGTCTGGGACGTCTGTAGAAAATCTCTTAGCAGTTCTCCAGCGAACCCTCCATGGGAAACAGGACTTGACTTTTAAAGCTGGCTCTACTCCAGAGGACTTCACCCTCAGGACTTTGTTTTTTTTCTTTCACAAAAGAACCTGTTCTTGTGGACGTGGAGGAACCTGGCTGGGAGCAGGAACCGGCTTTGCCAGCCCCGGGCCTGTGCCGGAGCCCAGGGAGCAAGGTTGGCTGGCGGCCGGCCGGGTCCGTGTCCATATCTATATCCACAACCATGCGCAGAAAGGGGCTGCTGTCCTCCCACTGGGGCTCTGCTGGATGTGAGAAAGCTCGTGGGCGGGAACCAGGGGTGCAGGCCAGGTGGAAGGGCAGCCGTGGCCCTGAGGTGGGGCGTTGTCCGTCTGACCGGCCCTCGGGCTGGCTGATGATTAACTTAGAGTCTGCTGCTCTGGGCCCGAGGCGGGAGGCCACCTCTGTGCGCTCGGCCTGTGACGTGAGCCACTTCCTGGTAACAGCTGAGCACCGTCCAGATTCTCCAGTGGCCGACAGATTTGTTCCTGCGTTTGTGTGGGGAGAGCTCGGAGGCAGGAAAGAGGGGACCGAGAACCTTCGCTGAAGGCCCGAGGGCCAGATACACCTGCCACAGGTGAGACACCCCGTGGGCCTGGTGTGTGGCCAGTGGACTCCCCGCAGGTACCGGCTTCCTCCGGGGGAGCTGGTGCTTAGCTCCTGGAGGCCCGCTAGCTGGCCTTGGGGGAAAGAGCGATCTGAGGCGTATCTGTTTCCCAAATTCCACAGAGTTAAAATGAAAACACTGGGATGCCCTGTAAGTGTAGGAATTTTAGACTGTTTCTCAATTCTAGCTTCACTGGGAGCTGTTCTTGGGTTGCGGTGAAAGCTGAGACTCCGCTGGAAAATTCCTGGCATGCCTGTTATTCATTGGACAGACTTTAAATGCCGTTTATTCTTCCCCAAGGCTTCCCCAGTGGCTCAGCAGTAAAGAATTCTTCTGCAATGCAGGAGATGCAGGAGACTCAGGTTTGATCCCTTGGTTGGGAAGATCCCCTGGCAGAGGAAATGGCAATCCACCCCATATTCTTGCCTGGAGAATACTACAGACAGAGGAACCTGGCAGGCTACAGTCCATGGGGTTGCAAAGAGTTGGACACGATTGAGCGACTGAGCATACATACATATCTTTCCCCAGTGAGAGGGTTGATGGAAGGGAAATTGCTCTAAATCTCTGGAAGTTCTAAGACTCCCCACATCTGGCTGGCAGAGTCAGCGCCCCTCTGAATATGAGGGCTCCCTGAGCTGAGGTACTGGGTGGAGGAGGCGCCTTGGTGCCTTTGTATGTGCACATAGAGGTTTGCAGAGAGCCCCTTGTGTGCATTTAAATTCTCACTGTCTTCCTTGTTTTGGGGTTTAGAATTTATGTTGATGCCTAAGACAGGATGTCTGCAGCCCCTGAATTTTGTGATATCAGGCTGTTTCCAAGAACCCAGCCATAAGGGTGTGTGTGTGTTATGGGTAAATAAATCAGATGATCAAATTCAACAATTTCCTTCCTGAGATGATGAGCTTGCTGGGTGCAGACGGGTCTGCTCAGTGTTTCTGCCTTGTCTGGGCAGTAAAGAGTGGTTGGTATTTAAATCCTGTCCTGATGCAATTTAATAAGATTTAAGACTTTTAACATTGCAGTTCTTCAACTAAAAGCAGGTAACGCACGTCTTCTGTAATAAAATGAATGAGAAGTGAAATCTCAAACTACTCCACCAAGATATGAACTTGCAAATTACCTGGCAGAGATTTCCTGTAATTAAAGGGACTTGTCTGAGCTCAGTTACAACTTGCAATCAATCTGATCACAGTTCCTCTCTATACACACCCTTTGAATAGGGTCTGCTCACAAATCCACATCCGAGTTCCTATAGCACTTGGGGTGTTCCTATATCCCAGCCCAGGGGCTGCTGCTGAGCTTTTGGGAATGGCCTCGTTCTGTCACACAGAGAATAAGCGAATTGTCATCTGGTCCTAGTTGGCAGCCCAAGTGACCCTGACCATCAGTGACTAGAAATACTTCATGGTGGACCTTAAGCTCTTGCTGCAGTTTCAGTGATGCTGGGTCCACACTTCACATTTATTGCTTTTGGTAAAATGTGTGACTTTTATAACTCGGCAGCTCAATTTCTCCTCCATCCTCTGCTCTGGCCTAGATTCTAGGTGACTTGCCGAGCAACTGACTTGTCCACTTGTGTTCATCGAACCTTGAAAAAATTAGTAAATGATTTATTTGGTGCTTGGTAATTTGGGATCTTGGATCAATCTGGGAAGCCCATGATTTTAGTTTGTGTTCAGCTGCTGGACAGCTTGGTGAAAGTGAAAGTGTTAGTTGTTCAGTCATGTTTGACTCTGGGACCACCAGGGACTGTAGGCCTGCCAGGCTTCTTTGTCCATGGAATTCTCCAGGCAAGACCACTGGAGTGGGTAGCCACGCCCTTCTCCTGGGAAGCTTGGAATCAAAGTATATTTGCAGGGATTTGCTGAGTCTGTTTTCGATGATGGAAGAGGCTGAGGTGGGACACTCCTGCCGCACAGGTACCACGACCCCTTACATGACACAATTGCACACGAGTGGATGTGGTTTCATACACAGGCTGAAGTTTACTTTCCAAAGTCATCAGAAAACAAAGAGGGGGAAATCCCACATTCCTTCTCGTGATCTCGTGAGCAACCAGTGACATGCTACCATGTATAGAGGGGGTCACGGGCCTGGGGGTCCTCAATCTTTCCCACCCCAACTCTGATTCAGCAGCTTGTATGCAGCGCCTTTCGCAGGTGAAGGCGATGCAGTTATTACCTGTGTCTATTTCAGTTCTCGTATTTCTGCTTGTGGGTTGTTGTGGGGCCTGCCTCCTACGTCCTGTAAGAGAAGATAGGACGGAGCCCAGGGTGTGTGGGCCATCTCATCACAGAACCCTGTGCAGGGTCTCTGATGGAACCCGTTGCCCCCCAGTTTGGGGGGATGGGTTGTATCCCCCAAGTGGAGGTTTGAAATTTGTGTGGATGCCAAAGCCAGAGTGAAAACTCCTGGCAGGTCAGGTCACTGTGCTAAGGATGGGTGAAATAAAGAGCCCCTTCCCTGGGGCTGAGGAGCAGGTGTTTCTAGAGACAATTCAGAATACATTCAGTGGACGACTAAAATGCTCCAAGCAGTGCTGATGACAGTCTTGGACAGGCCTGTCCCAGGGAGAAGGAAAGAATAAAACTAAAAATGAGGGGACAGGGAGTGAGCAAGAGGGTTATCACAGAAAAAAGGATGGGCCGAGATATGTGCATGACAAGACGGCCCTGTGCTGCAAGGGGCCAGCAAGGCCTCACCTGGTCTACGCTGACCGCTCCCCTTCCACTCACCTTCACTCTCTGCCCAGGCCCCAGAGTCTCTCTGTAGTTCTGCAAACGAACACAGAGGCACAGTCTCACCCCAGGGCCTTTGCACCTGCTGTTCAGCCTGGGAGGCCCTTCTGCACTTACCCACCTGCCTGTCACCTCACCACCTTCCCTACTCATAGGACACCTTCTTGGGAGCCTTTCTCCTATCTCTCCTTTGAAACATCAGCCAGCACATCCCACACACCCCCTCACACACACTCCTCTCCACTGTTTGTCTTCATACCTCTTACCACCTTCTAATAAGCTTATGATCTAGGTCTTCATTTTGCTGTTTTTCTTCTGATAATGTAAACTTGTGGGTAGGATTGTTTTTTCTCAGTGATTAGAGCATCCATTCCCATCCATATAATGGAAGGGAATAAAAGTAAACCCACACTCAGACCTCTCAGTCAGTGATTCTGTGGTCATTGTAGAGCATAGTAGGTGTTTCTATGATTTATGCATGGGCTTGGGAGCAAGATCACTTAATACAGTGATTCTCAGACATGAGTATGTACCAGAATTGGTCCCATGCTTAACTTTGGGCAGAATTCTTCCTGCTCACCCCCTAGACCTAATCCAGTAGGTCCAGGGTAGGCCTGAGAATCTGCTTTTCTAAGAAGTTCCTTGGTGGCTCAGCAGTAAAGAACCCGCCTGCAATGCAGGAGACTCCCTGCGAGGCAGGAGATGTGGGTTTGATCCCTGGGCCAGGAAGATCCCCTGGAGAAGGAAATGGCAACCCACTCCAGTATTCTTGCCTGGAGAATCCCACGGACAGGGGAGCATGGTGGGTTACAGCCCATGGGGCAAAGTTTCGGACATGACTGAGTAACTAAACCACCACCACCAGGTAATCAAACCACCGACAAGTTCCCAGATGAGGCTGGTGCCACTGCTGATCAGGCTGAGAAGTGCTGATTCATCTCTCCAGGGACACATGCACACTGGGAGGGTCCCCATGGGTCTCTACAAGGGGACCAACTGTGACCTGCCTACTTTGCTTTCCCAGGTGAGCAGGAACATGTGAGATGGAGGGAGCTGCCGAGAGAGGCGTCCTGGCCGTGCTGGTGGTCCTGGCCGTGCTGGCAGGTAGGGACCACGGAGCTTGGTGGGATGTTCTGGGGTATCCTTCTGGAGTGGGCAGAAGGCACCTGGAGTGGGCCACTGGGGAGCGTGGCTGCCCAAAGATTCTTTGTTGAGCTCTTTGCACTGGGTCCCCTTCCTCCCTCCACTTTCTCCTGCCTGTGCCTGCGTGTGCTCAGTTGTGCCCGAGTCTTTGTGACCC
Organism: Bubalus bubalis; assembly: GCF_019923935.1. Classification (NCBI taxonomy): domain Eukaryota; kingdom Metazoa; phylum Chordata; class Mammalia; order Artiodactyla; family Bovidae; genus Bubalus; species Bubalus bubalis. The sequence goes on from NC_059157.1 coordinate 184,773,499, forward strand.
CAGGGACTGTAGCCCGCCAGGCTGCTCTGTCCATGGAAGTCTCCAGGCAAGAATACTGGAGGGGGTTGCCATTCCCTCCTCCAGGGCATCTTCCTGACCCAAGCACTGAACCCGGTCTCCTGCATCGCAGGCAGATTCTTTACCACTCAGTGGGGTCCATTACCTGCCATGCCAGCCCTACTCCAGAAAGGTCCTTCATGTGCCTGTGAGCCCACAAGTCCTCCACTGCGGGGTCCTCGCCTTGGGAGACTTGCTGTGGTCCCTTCCCAAAGTCCATGCTCTTGTTAGAGCATTCCATTCTCCTGCCTGAACTTTCTCCTCTGATTCTACCTGGTCTTCAAGGAAGACCTGACTCAGCCATCACCTCCTCTCTGAAGCCTTCCTGACCTTGCACTTTTCAGGACAATCATCCTAGTTCCCATTAATGACAGAGTAAGGGGCCCATTGCCTGTGAGACCTTCTGGTCCTCCCAACAGCTCCTTCTCAGTCTGGAACTTTCCCAGGGTGTCATTCAGAATGGACTCCAGGTGTCCCAGGCCAGGGTCTCCCAGTCAGATTCTGCATTGCAGTAGATGGAGAGTGCAGACCCTGGGGTGCTTAAAGTAACCAGTTTATACTCCAGCTTTTTTTGACTATGTCTTGTGCTGATTTCATTGCTTCTGGTGTGTTTTTCTTGTTTTCCTAGCTAGTTCTAAACTCCTCAGGGTATTCTTACTGCAGTGATCTTAAGGTGCTGTATTGAAGAATATAGAAAATTGTGCAAGTCGTAAAGGTACAGCTTGATGAAATTTTACAAACTGAGCACTTTTGTGTATCAACAAGGAGCCCAAGAACGTTTCACAAATGTTTCTTTTAGCCTCTCCCCCACCCCTTCCCTAGAGAGACTGTTATTCTGACTTCTAGCTGTGTAGATATTTTGCTTGCTTTGTACCAAACACACCTATGGGTTTCCCTGGTGTCTCAGGCTGTAAAGAATCTGCCTGAAATACGGGAGACCCAGGTTCTATCCCTGGGTTGGGAAGACCCCCCTGGAGGAGGATATGGCTACCCAATCCAGTATTCTTGCCTGGGGAATCCCATGGACAGAGGCACGTGGGGGGCTTCAGTCCATGAGGTTGCAAAGAATCAGACATGACTGGGTGACTAATGCTTTGACTTTGATATACACCTATAAACTCTGTTTCAGAGGGCTAGATAATGTTGTTGTTGTGTTTTAAACTCTGTCCATGACAGCAGTGAAAACATAACTAAAACAGAAATAAAATAGTACAGGGACGATCAGAGTGTGTGAGGTGCAGTCAGGACTATTTCATAAATGTTGGTTTCGGGTGTGTTTACACATTAAGACAAGGGAAGCTGGCTCTGGGGTGTTAACATGTATTTGGGGACAGAGATGTTTGGACGGCCTCTGTCTTGTGTAGGGTATTAGGCATTTTTTAGGTGCTTGATGTGCATTTGCCTGTAGGCTGGAAAGAAGACATTTTCTCTGTTTGTGCAGAACTTAGGGACTCATGGGGTGCAGAGCTTAAGGATTCATGGGATTAGCAAACCAGGCTCCACCATATTTCCGGGATATGGCTCCCACATGACTTTCTCAGTCACAGTGGCAAAAACCTCTTCCAATGGCTTAGTGGGAAATTGTTAAATTCCATATCTACAATTCTTCTGAGCCATTTACCCTGGTGGCTCAGACGGTAAAGCGTCTGTCTACAATGCGGGAGACCTGGGTTCGATCCCTGGGTTGAGGAGATCCCCTGGAGGAGGAAATGGCAATCCACTCCAGTACTATTGCCTGGAAAATCCCATGGACAGAGGAGCCTAGTAGGCTACAGTCCATGGAGTCTCAAAGAGTCGGACACGACTGAGCAACTTCACTCACTCACTCACTGTTTTGAAGGCAGGATTGGATTGGGTTGAAGCTTGGGTGTGGCTATTCCAAGAGGGGAGAAGTTGTTGTTGTTCAGTCGCTAAGTCGTGTCTGTTTGCGATCCCATGAACTACAGATCCCATGAACTACAGCATGCCAAGCTCCTCTGTCCTCCACTGTCTCCCAGAGTTTAATTTATTCATGTCCATTGAGTCAGTGATGCTATCTAACCGTCTCATCCTCTGTAGACCCCTTCTCCTCTTGCCTTCAGTCTTTCCCAGTATCAGGGTCTTTTCCAATGAGTTGGCTCTTCACATCAGGTGGCCAAAATATTGGAGCTTCAGCTTCAGCGTCAACCCTTCCAGTGAGGATTATGGGTAAATTCTAGAGCCCCATGGTGGGTGGGGATCCATTGCAAAATTCTGACCCCCTAGGCGGCTTGAAAAGTTTTGGGTAGAGACTCCTTCTTTTTTAGACTTAGCTTTGAGTAGCTAAGGGCAGCCTCCATGTGTACCCAGAGGGCTCCTGCCAGCCCTCTCCTCTCCACCTTACACCCAGCGTGGCGGATTATACAGAACTTGATCATCCTGTTTCTTCACTTGGTGAATGAATATTCACTTGGGGCTCTTATGTGCCATTTAGTTGCAGGCACAGGGATGTGCAAAATCGGGCAGAGTCCCTGCTAACCAAGAGCTTAGACATCAACTGATAGAAAAATCAATACGAAATCACCACCCTGGCAAGTGCTTCACTGATTCAAAATCCTGTTCTGGATAATTTGACTTGTGTAAAGTGGTCTGGGAAGGCTTCCTGAGGGGGAGACTACTTGGCTGGGAGCAGAGGTGTAAATGAGACTGGCTCTTCAGGCAATCTCTGCCTGTGCAAAGGGAGCCAGAAACAGCTGGTAAGTTTGATAGATGAAAGATGGTCTGGTGGTCAGAGGGTGGAGTTGGGGACAAATGAAATGGATGTGAAACTAAGCAGGGTTTTAAGATATGATAATGTTAAGGATGATCTGGTCTATATTCTAAAGGGTGGAAATATTTTAAACAAAGTCTGGGGTGGGGGTAGGGAAGGGTACCTGATCATATTGGCGTGTTGAGATCTGTCTGGCTGCCACGTGGAGAGCAGTCTCGGGTGACGGTGGCGACAGTGATGCTGGCACCCCCTGCTGTGGGCAGCAGGATGCGGCGGGCAGCAGGATGCGGCGGGCCGCTCAGATCCACCTCCAGACCCTTCCTCACTCCTCAGTCTCCTTCTGATGGCCCAACCCTCCTTATGGTTTGCTTTTTTTTGAAAGTCTTTCTGACGTGGACTGTGTTTAAGGTCTTTATTGAATTTGTTACAGCATTGCCTCTGTTTTGGTTTTTTGGCTGCAAGGGATGTGGGATCCTAGGGGCTTCCCTGCTCAGGTGGTAAAGAATCTACTATAATGCAGGAGACGGGAGTTCGATCCCCATGTGGGGAAGATCCCCTGGAGAAGGGAATGGTAACCCACTCTAGTATTCTTGCCTGGAGAACCCTATGGACAGAGGATCCTGGTGGGCTACAGTCCATGGGGTTGCAAAGGGTCGGACACGACTGAGCGACTAACACTTTCTTTCATGTGGGGTCTTAGCTCTCCAACGAGGGATCAAACCCATACTCCCTGCACCGGAGGGCAAAGTTCAACCACTGGAACAGTAGGCAAGTCCCCCGCCTTGATATGCTTTGACTTCCATTTTCACCTTTGGAGCTGCCTCACCAGGGCCCTTCCCTTCCACCCCCTCCACTTTATTTACCCGGCTCCATTCTGCTTTTTTTCCTCTTTATTTATTTATCATTATTATTATTTTTTATTTGGCTATGTCTTGGTTGTGTCATGTGGGATCAAGTTGACCAGGGATTGAACCTGAGCCCCTTGCATTGGGTGGACTCCTGCACTGGGTGGACCCCTGCACTGGGTGGACTAAGTCTTAACCACTGGACTGCCAGGGAAATCCCTCCCTTCTGCTTTTAATTGCCTGCTTTTCTATTCATTTCCAATGTTAAGTAACAGATGGGAGCAGGTTAGGGGTCTACAGGTACAGGAGGGAAGCTGGAGAAGAGGTGAGTGGAAGACTAGAGGGGTCAGTTTGGGCAGACCCGCTGTCCCCCCATGCATGGGAGACACCAGCTGCTACCCTAAGGGGCTGAGAAGAAATCACTGTAGAATGGTACTCATGTTCAGATCTATCCGTGGAGGACTGGAAGGGGCTGGCAGCTGGCCATGTGTTCCTGTGTGAGTGATTTTAGTTTTGCAGATGTTAGTGTGGTGGCAGTTCAAGCATGGGTTGGAAAAGAGTTTCCAGACACAGGGAATTTCAGAAGGGAGCGAGTTTTAACAACAAAGAGCAGAGATAATGTGGGTACTGCGAGTACAGTGAGGTGACCTCCTGACAGACCAGGGAGAGTCAACAGTTTTGTGGGTTAGCAGCCAATTTTTATAGCCTCAAGACAAAGAAAATTCCTGCTGGAAGGTTGGTGTTAGGTGAGTAGTAGGGTACAATAGGTGAGCACTGGGTGGGTACTTTTGCCTAACGTGGGGTTAGGGAGCTGGTTAGTGATGATCAAGGGGGTTTTGGGCAATGGTTACAAAGGGGTTCAATCAGTTTTGGAGGTGACCTTGGTTCTGGCTCCACTTCTGTGGCCTTGGGGCAGGACTCCACAGTTAGGACACAATGAGTTGGAAGGGGAACTTCTCAATCCTGAGGGGCAGCCAGTCGTTTACATGGAGATGCTTGGTGGAGCGGGATTTGCAAAGCGGGAGGAGAGAAAGGGTCGGGGTGGGGGCAGGGCAGGAGCCCTGGATTTGGAGTTGAAGGCTGTAGATGTGACAAGCCTCAAACAAGTGGGTCAACTCCGGCAGGGGAGGACTCGGTGTTGGGTGACCCCCAGAGGTGGTCACTTCAGCGAGCGAGGTGGGTGGGGACACTGAAGGTTCATTCCCATGGCTCTGCCTGTGGTTTGGTCCTTTGCTGTACAAACCGAAAGAGCAAAGGGGAAGGTGAGGTTTTGCATCGAAATGGGGACTGTTTGATGACAGTTTTCTCATGTTTGTCATGTGTGGGGCAGGTTACACAAACCACAGCTGATAGGATGCAGGTGAGGGAGCAATGAGAATTCAGGGCCTCACGTCACCTAAAATAGAGCTTCTGAGTCACAGGGCAGAGCTGGGGGGAGTCAGTTTGTGGTGGTAGCAAAGATCACTGGCAATGATGTCAGAGGGGTATAGTGATTAGGGTTCGGTGCCACCTGTTTAGCTTAAAGGCCAAGTTCAAATGGGAAGTCTCCGTTTGGCCCAGGTCCCTCCCTTGCTCTTGCTTCCCTACACAGTAAGGTCTGGACCCTCATGCATTCTTATTCCCACCTGCAGTCCACAGGGAATTTAAAGACTGTTTTGGAGTGTGCAGGGTTTTGGAGTGAATAACCTCCCTGGTGCCGGGCAGTGATGGGACCAGGGTTTCAGACACTTTGCTTAATTCTGTTGGAGTGGCCTGGACTGAGATGCTGGCAGGGCAAGCCTGGGTCTCACCCCCTGCCCTCCCACACCCAGCCCCGCAGGCTGTCTTCCAATCTGCTCGCACGGACCCGAGTCTGAATGGGGAAGGATGGTGTTATCGTAGTGTGGAGGATGACTGCGTGTCTAGTCTTTCTTTCCTCGCAGTGTAGATTTGGCCCTTTCTTTTCTTTTGTGCTTCTTCCTAAGATGAGATTCAGGGCTCAGGGAAAGATCCAAGTTGGCACAGCGGCTGTGGCTTCCCTGGGGAATAATCTCTGACTTTTCTTCCTCAGGCTTTCCCCGCCCCTCCCCCCCTTAAAAAAAAAAAAAAATCCCATATCGGAGGGATTCTCGGATCAGAGAAATGTGCCCACAGTTAAGGGAGAAGACCCACTCTGAGTGGTTATTTGGGATCTTACTTTTTCTCTTTTTATCACGCCCAGAGGTAAAACAAAGAATAGTGATCATGTTTATCCCCATCTGGGATTAGTTTAGTTAATTTTGACCTTCTCTTATTTCTGCCTCTTTGAAGCCTGGGGGCCCCCTCCTTGACTCTACCTCGCAGGCATCTGGGTCCCTGTCTCCTATCCTCTCCAATGGACCTGGCCCTGTGGTGGGCACATCCCCTGCAGTGCATTCTGGGTACTTCAGTGAGTGATGGGCAGGGAGGTTCCTCCCCAGAAATCTTTCATACAGTAATTTGATTCCTTTAGAATCTTCCTTACACCTTGACCTTGTAAGATTGGAAGTGGGGGGCACCTACAGTTCCAGAAGGTGATAGGAACACGTAGTCTTTACTGATGGTGGCAGGCGTGGCTGAGAAGAAACCAAGGGTGTGGGCTGCAAGGGCTCTGTTTGCCATAAACTCTGAGATCAGAGAGGAAAGAGTGGGAAGAGGGAAACTTCAGAGTGCGAAGAACTGAGTTTATGTCCCAGCAACATCACTGTGCTCACAAGTCCTGAGATGTTGCTGGTCTTCATTTCTTCACTATTAAAACATAAGAGGGGTGCTTTCTTGGTGGTCCAGTGGTTGAGAGTCTGCCTCCTAATGAGGGGGATATGGGTTCAATCCCTGGTCCAGGAAGATCCCATGTGCCTTGGAGCAACTAAGCCTGAGAGCTGCATCTACTGAGTCCAAATGCTGCAACTACCAAAGCCCACGTGCCTAGAGCCTGTACTCTGCAACAAGAGAAGCCACCGCAACAAGAAGCAAATGCACCGCAGTGAAGAGCAGTCCCTGCTTGCAGCAGTGAAGACCAGTGCATCCAAAAAACAAAGGAAAACAAACAAACACACACTAGAGGCAGAAGATGAGGAATCGAGAAGACTCTTGGTTGCTATGCAAGTTCTACTTTGAATTATTACTACATACATGGGAAGTCTAGGAAAACTCTGGCCACCACTTTGCTTTTTCCTGGTGATAAGAAAATCAACTAAATGACTGAAAGATTCTTGAGTTCTTCAGGAGCAGAACACACTCCGTGTTGAGTGATTCTGCCTGAGTACCTGTGAGCTAGAGTGGTCTTGGTCCCCTCCCTGGGGAAGGCCAGTTAGAAGTTGTCATTTCAGTTAAAACCAGTGTCAATATGCATTTGGTGAGGGAAAAGTACAATGCTGTGAAAAGTGTGAAGGAAATAATTTTACTTTCCTCTATGATTTTCTTGGTTTTCTTGCAAGTCACATAATAGTGACTGCTTCCTGAATGCTTGAGTGTCATCGTAAGGGCTTTGCATGGATTGTCTTATTTGGTTCTTAAAACTAATTGCTGCGGTGCTGTAAATCAATCTTGGGTCTGCTCGCCCAGCACATAGCCAAACCAGACTGCTGACACCAGGTTGTGGTGAAGGAAAATACAGCATTTATCGCAGGTGCTGAACGAGGCAAACAGGCAGCTAATGCTCAAAAGACCCAAACTCCCTGATGGCTAAAAGGCAGTGTGAAGAGCGGAGGTCACAAAGTACATGAGCAGCTCATGGACATTCTTCTGATTGGTAAGAAAACAGGGTGGTATTTCAGAAATCAATTTTATCAGCCTTTTGGTTCCAACTGGTCTGTGGTCTCTGTGCTTGTGGGCAGCAAGCAGCTAACTTCTTTCACCTGGTGGGGGTTTTGGAATCTGCAGAACAACTCAAGAATTTGGCTCAGAACATTATCTAGAAGACTCTTGAGAGTTCCTTGGACTGCGAGGAGATTAAACCAGTCAATCCTAAAGGAAATCAACCCTGAATATTCATTGGAAGGACGGTTGTTGAAGCTGAAGTTACAATGCTCTGGCTACCTGACGTGAAGAGCTGACTCATTGGAAAAGACCCTGATGCTGGGAAAGATTAAGGACAGGAGGAGAAGGGGGCAACAGAGGATGAGATGGTTGGATGGCATCACCCACTCAGTGGACATGAATTTGAGCACACTCTAGAAGATAGTGAAGGACAGGGAAGCCTGGCGTGTTGCAGTCCATGGGGTGGCAAAGAGTCAGACACGACTTGTTGACTGAACAACAACAGATGATCAATAGCCTTGGAGGAGGAGCTAAGGGTCCTTGACTTTGTTTTATGGCTAAACTACTAATATTTTGTCTTGTTTGACTGTTTTCATGTGCGTGTGTTTTCACTTCTCTGATTAAATCTGTTCTTTTGGATTTGGGCAAGGCCTAGGAGGCTAAAGCTTTTCTTCAAACAAGGAGGAGGAGGAGGTGAGGGAGGGGAGGACCCGTACCTGGGGAGACCCTGCAGCACCCTTCTGGGTTTTGGTACCAGTGACCCCCCTGGTTTACAGTGAGAGGAGTGGTCAAGGAGAAGTGTGATAACCTGCCCAGAGGGCCAGGACTCGCTCTGAAGTCCAGTCTTATGCTCTGGAACTACATGCTCACCTGTGGAAGTTTTAAACCTGACACTAGATGCTGTGAGACTCTATGAGGCTGTGAATGCCTCCCTCGAGTGTTCTCACTGAGGGATCCCGCTCTCCACCATCCTTCTATGTATTTTCCCTCTCTGTGTCTTCCCCATGGGTCTCTTCTCATCTTTGGAAAGATGACAGGTCTGTCCTAAGGGTGCTGGGGGAGTGTGGTGGACCATGATCATGGCAAGCTAGGATCTCCACTCTGTGCAAAGAGACACTTCCTTCCACTCCCCACTTTGAGCCTTGAAATCTCCTCAGAGGTGGAAATCATCTGTCTTCCCCATTTCAATGGGAGGAAAATTCCCACTTCATAGTGAGGCTGAAGAACTTAACTGAAGTAACAGAACTGGCCTAGTGGTGGCTCTCTGGACAGGCTGGGGTCAGATACTTGAGGGAACGTTCCCTCTGGAGGAGGGGCATTTCTTCCCCCATGCCCAGTCTTGCTGGGATTTCCATGGACTGTGGAGTTAGGGGCGAGGGGGTGTGGAAAGGAGGGCATGGGCATGGCTTCCTGTCCACTGGCAGCTCCTGGTTTACCGGGAGCCCTGGTGTTGGGACTAGCAGGACATGGAGTCTGAGCCATTGGATGGTCCTGACTGGTACACAGAAGGGCTACAGTGTACAGCTGACCTCTGTAGAGTCATCCCCTCACTGCCTGCAAACCTGGTTGTCTTTCAGCTTGTGGATCCAGCAGTGAAATCATAGAGGGCCCCAAGAATGTCACGGCCCTGAAGGGCTCGGAGGCTCGCTTCAACTGCACCATCTCCCAGGGCTGGAAGCTTGTCATGTGGGCTCTGAGAGGCACAGTGGTGCTGAGCATGACACCTAGTGAGACCATCATCACCAGTGACCGCTTCACCTCGGCGAGCTACCAAGAGGGCGGGAACTTCATCTCTGAGATGATAATTCATGACGTGCAACTCAGCGATGCCGGGCAAGTCAAATGCAGCCTCCAGAACAGCAACCGGGATGGAGCTGCCTTCCTTTCTGTTCAAGGTGTGTATGCAGGCAACTCTGCTGAGGAGTACTTGCAGTCCTCTGGGTAAAACATCAGGTTGCAAAGAAACTTCTGAAGCTCATGTCATGTGGGAACATCTAGGGTCAGCCTTCTGTTGGTACCATGCTTGGAATTATTCTGAACTGATGGATATTTTGCTATTTATTTATCACCTCCCCCTCTCTCCCCCTTCTTCCCTGCCTTCCTTCTTTCCTGTGTGGACTTGCCTTTGGCTGATATTATGCTTCTAATTTCTCTGAACTGACTAGTGTTTGTTGTTTTCTCATGTGTTTATTTCTCTCCTCCCTTCCTCACTGTCTTTCTACTTTATTTCTTCCTGCTTCTCTTCCCCTCCCCTTCCATCTTTCCATTCCTTTATTTTCCATTTTCTCTTATTAAGGCTATGAAAGAGGATTTTTTTTTTTTTTAAATCACTTTCCCATCTGACCAATTTCAGTTCGAACAGCTTTTCTGGAAGTGTATCCTGGAATTCTAAGGCCAGTTGTGGTCGTTTGTCTTTGACTTAGAGAGAGAGTTGACAATCATTGCCCTTTTCCTAGTTTTTCATATCCTGGCTCTGTTTCTTTACCTGACATCATGTATCAACTTTGAATCATGCTTTAACTTTTTCCTCTTTCTGGCTGAATTTTCCTAATCTCTTTCCTGCCCCTAGTGAGTCTTACAATCAAAGGTGCGTATTCACTCAACCCTACTATGTCTCTTAGAGAAAATAAAACAGTAACAAAATTTATAACAATGGACAACTTACTTTTCTTTTTATCGTTCATTTTCATTATAGGGAAGTTGTGGCATCAAAGGTAATTTTGAGGTGCTGAAGATTATGCTACATAGTGAACAAAATAAAAGGATACTTTACAAGGATTCAGAATATCTTTATCAAAGTTTAATCATTTTGCATTCCTTGAAAATGTAACTATGTAATATTTATAGATGTATTGGAGCTTTTAGAGTTCCTGATTTCTATGGCAGCATCTCTTTTAACAGACTACATTGTGGCTTTGAAATTTTTTCTTATGTATATTTATTTGTTAGTTTAGGAGACATTTCCGATGATTTGGTCTATATTTGCACTGCTATCAAATCAAGTTTGATAATGTTTGGTGGAGATACAGGTCTACCTATTTCTACTTGCTTATTTTTAAATTTAGCCAAATTGTTTTATCTTTACTTTTATGTGTCTTTGATTTTGTGTGGTTTAATTAAGGGTACAATGATATTCTCTAAAGAAGTGATCGTGTGAGGCTACCTGGATTATTGGCTTAGTTTGCACAATGAAATTGTTACTCGAATACTTTGTGGTAAAAGGAAAGAGCGCAGGACAAGGAATCAAAGACATGAGTGCTGGTTTCGTTGTCATCCCACCTTGGTGACTCCTGGAATGGCTCAATTTCTTTATCTTTAAAGTGGGGATAAGGCTCCCCGCTCACATCACAGGTTTACTCTGAGGATTAGACGAAAAACTGGCTGAGGGTGGTTTGAAGACCCCCATGCTCTGTCTGTTTCAGTCTCCTGCCTATGAAGCTGGGGGCCAGAGAGGTCTGGGGGTTAACAGCAGAGGCGTGGGAGCCTGGCTGCCAGGTCAAATTCCAGCTTTATCGCTAACGGTGTGACCTTGAACATACTACTTAGTGACCTTGTGCTGTACTTTCCTCATCACAGGGCAGTTGTGAGATCAAAAGAGTAGGTCTATATAAACGCCTTTAGGTCAGCACCTGATTCAGAGCAATCTCCATGTAGTCATTTGCTATTATTTATTGTGTTCCCAATAGGAGCATGCCATTGCATTAGGCATTTAAGGAAGACTCAAAGGTAAGTGCAATAAGACACAATCCTGTCCTCAAGAATTCGAGAAGAGTGGATAGGGACTTCCCTGGTGGTCCAGTGGTGAAAACTCCACCTTGTGAAGGAGAGGACTCGGGTTTGATCCCTGGTCAGGGAACTAAAATCCCACATACCACGGAGCAGCTAAGTCTGCCTGCCACAACTACAGAATCTGTGTGCCACATGAAAGATCCTGCAGGCTGCAACAAAGATCCTGTGTGCAGCAACTAAGACCCAACACAGCCAAATAAATATTAAAAAAAAAAAAGAGTTGATGCTGGAGCTGAAGCCCCAGTACTTTGGCCACCTGACACGAAGAGCCGACTCATTAGAAAAGACACTGATGGTGGGAAAGATTGAAGGCAGGAGGAGAAGGGGGTTGGCAGAGGATGAGACGGTTGGATGGAATCACTGACTCAGTGGACATGAGTTTGAGCAAACCCCAGGAGATGGTGAAGGACAGGGGAGCCTGGTGTGCTGCAGTCCATGGGGTCACAAAGAGTCAGACACGACAGAGTGACTGAACAACAACAACAACAACAACAAAGTGGATAATGCAAGGGCATAAACAACAGCGGTGCAGTGTAGATGCTGGCCAGTGCAATAAGAGGGGGACAAGGTCAGGTTCAAATTGTGAAGGGAGATGAGAGACTCAATGAAGTACTCTAGGTTGGCTCCAGGGAGCAGGTGCCATATGAGAGGTGCTTTGAAGGTCTGTAGAAAACAGGCAAAATGGAGAAATACCTCTGGATCAAGGAAACAAGGTCAAAGACATGACTTGCTGTTGCTATGCTTTTGGCATATCAGATTCTTTTTTTTTTTCAATATCTTTTTATTTTTATTTTATTTTTAAACCTGAAACACTGTATTAGTTTTGCCAAACATCAAAACGAATCCACCACAGGTATACATACACTCCCCATCCTGATCCCCCCTCCCTCCTTCCTCCCCACACCATCCCTCTGGGTCGTCCCAGTGCACCAGCCCCAAGCATCCAGTATCGTGCATCGAACCTGGACTGGCAACTCGTTTCATACATGATATTACACATGTTTCAATGCCATTCTCCCAAATCTTCCCACCCTCTCCCTCTCCCACAGAGTCCATAAGACTGTTCTATACATCAGTGTCTCTTTTGCTGTCTCGTACACAGGGTTATTGTTACCATCTTTCTAAATTCCATATATATGCGTTAGTATACTGTATTGGTGTTTTTCTTTCTGGCTTACTTCACTCTGTATAATAGGCTCCAGTTTCATCCACCTCATTAGAACTGATTCAAACGTGTTCTTTTTAATGGCTGAATAATACTCCATTGTGTATATGTACCATAGCTTTCTTATCCATTCATCTGCTGATGGACATCTAGGTTGCTTCCATGTCCTGGCTATTATAAACAGTGCTTCGATGAACATTGGGGTACACGTGTCTCTTTCCCTTCTGGTTTCCTCAGTGTGTATGGCATATCAGATTCTTAAATCCATGTGGTTTTATAGCATCTTGCCAGAAGCTATGAATCTATAAAGTCGCCTGAACACTGCAAACGTGCATTTTTTAATGTTGATAATTACTGTAGCCTTTGGTTTTTAACACAGATGGAAGAACAAGCATCTAGGGAAGATACAGTCTTCCCCAAGATCACGTGGAAGGAGCCCACAGATTGAGACAGAACTGCATCCATTTAACCTGATTGTAATGATCTGAATGGCACTTCATTCAGTTTACTTCAAAAGACTGTTTTTTTCCCCTTCCCGTGTATCCACAAGAAAAATAAAGAGAGCTTACATAACTGCATGTTGAGTCATCCAAAATCTATGTGGATGTTCTAGCTATCACCTTGTGAAAAGTGTTTCACACCACTGGATGACCTTTGTGAAAGCTCATGAGTGGGAAAAAGTGGATCACCTATACATACTGAAAAAGAAAATGCTTCAGATTGAGTGTTTCTATTTACTGCCCAATCCACCAATTAATCACACACTGAAATCTGGACCTCAGGTGTTTTGAGGGCCACTAAGACTGGCGTACAAAATCACTAAAGCAGCAGTATTCCACCCCAGTTCCTGTCTTCTTAAACATCTCCATCATGAAACAATGAATGAAATGAAAAGAATAAGCACAAACCCCTGCAGCCTGCAGAGGGACAAATCCGTTCCTCTCTCATTATATTTACAGTAATCCATTGAGATAGCTAATGTGCTTCACTTACTCTAAGACACTATCCAAGAAAGAAATAATGGGAAATCTAACATTTCAGAGTAAGAAGGGCTTTCAGAGCTGATTCCGTTCAGTCTAGTCTGGAAACTCCCCAGCGTCTTCCCATGTTCCTTCAGGGTGGTTTATGAGAATACATGTTTCCATAGTCATACTAAGATGTTACTGCCTTTCTCACGTGTTGTCATGAGTGTGCAGGGAGTTTCCCACTGTACACTGGGAAGGTCTGCATAATTTAGTGGACTGGCATTTTCCAAGTGGCTGATGTATGATACAAAATCATGCAAGGATAAAAGATCCATTCAAAGTGCCAGCTAGAGCAATGAATTCTAATGTAACAGAATAAAAGTTTATTTGTGTGGTTTCAGTTTATAGTGTGTGTGAAAGTCGCTCATTTGTGTACGACCTTTTGCAACCCCATGGACTGTAGCCAGCCAAGTTCCTCTGTCCATGGAATTCTCCAGGTCAGAATACTGGAGTGGGTAGCCATTCCCTTCTCCAGGAGGTCTTCCCAACACAGGGATTGAACCCAGGTCTCCCACATTGCAGGCAGATTCTTTACCATCAGAGCCACCAGGGAAGCCCTCCATAGTGTAACTAAACTTTAAGAAAACACTACTTGTCAAGTTTTGGTGTAGTATTAAAGAATAGCCATGATTATCTGAAAAGCCTCCTTACCACTCCAACCATATATCTGTGTGAAGTTAGATTTTCATATTTTCTTTATATAATCCAAAGAAAGCAATATATGCCAACAGATTGAAGGCAGCAACATGATGTTAAAGAGATTTGCATAAATAGAAAACAATGTCATTTTTCTTACTAATTTATTTTGGGTTAAAATATATTTTTCATAAAAATACGTTAATCCATATTAACCAGCAAAAGTGTTAGTTTCTCAGTTGTGTCCGACTATTTGTGACCCCCTGGACTATAGTCCACTACGCTCCTCTGTCCATGGAATTCTCCAGGCAAGAATGCTACAGTGGTTAGTCATTCCCTTCTCTAGGGGATCTTTCTGACCCAGTGATCAAGCCTGGGGCCTTCTGCATTGCAGGCAGATTCTTTATCTTCTGAGCCATCTGGGAAGTAATGGGTTACTGATGTTATTTAAAAATATGTGTTTGAAAATAAGCAAATATTTAATTCTAATTTCAAATATGGGAAATATAGATAGACCCCACCTAAACCAAAGGTCTTTGGCATCCTCAGAGATTTTTAAGAGTATGAAAGGTATTAAAACCAAAATGTTTGGGAACCACTGAGCCTCTTGCTCACCAGGTAGTAAAAGAGAGCCTGAGAATTTCAGTGATCTGCCCAAGGTGATGGCAATTTTGTGGGAAAGTCAGGTTCCAGAACAGATTCTTTGATTCTTAGTCCAGTGTTTTTTCCATTACAAAATGTAAGAGGGAGTTTTAGGAAATTTTAATTTGACTGTTTCAATGTCTATGTAATTCACTAAGGCTGTGTCTTTTCCGGGGCCAATCCTCAGGTTATTTTAGTAATGGTAGCACATACAAGTGCTATTTTCAGATGGGTTATTTGCAGTGTGAGCCCTGGCATATGCAAGGGAGTCTTTACTAAAAACTTAAAAATAATTGATCTAATATATTTTGATACAGGATTTAAGGTAATTATTTCTATGATTAGATTAGATTTGTATCTAATTTGTACCTAGAAAAATATTTTAAGGCAATCTCATAGGAAATTATATTTTAAAATGTGTTGTCCCAAAATAAAGAAAAATGAATCTGATTGATCAAAGAAAGGCCAGGAGAGACTTGCTTCCATCATGAAACTCTGAGATGTGTTCTCTCTACAATGAAAAGAATGTAAAGGTTCTTTCCCTTTTTCGCGTTGATTCTTAGGGCAGCCCAGAACAAGTTTGCCACTCTGCTGCAGTGATCCTGTAGCCCTCTGTGGTGGGCACATTCATCCCATCTTTCCCATGTAATTTATATTTCCCTGGATCCTGATTTTTTTTTTAAGAAAATGCTTATTGTTTATTGCCTGTGAAATTTAACAAGGATATTTTCAAAAGGTAATAACAGTCAATCAGAGAAGATTGCTTTAAGACAATTAAAAAAACCCTTAAGTGAAAAAATGAAAAAACATGGAAAGCTGTGAACTACAGATTTGTTATAATTAACAACAAAATAAATGATCAGTGAAGATGAAAGACAAGTCCCTAAAATTTTCCAAGAATTTGGTGAAAGAATACAATTAAATAGAGATATAAATAGATAACCACCTGAAGAATGAATCCCAGAGTTTCTATATGCATATAATAGGGATTCTAGATAAATGGAATAGAACAGAAAGAGGAAATGCAATCAAAACTAATAGAAAAATATTATGTGTTGAAAGAGAACACGAATGTTTGAATTAAGTATGCTTCCCAAGTCCCTGGATCCTGATTTTTTATTTATTCATTTTCTCTGGAATCTATATTTTCTGGTGAGCCACCTCCCCTTCTTCTATGAACCTTACAGACATAAACTAAATACACAGATCAAACCTGACTTACGGTTTCCGGATACAGACACAGTCAATTTGGGCTGGGGAAGACAGCGCTCATGCAATGTGATCTAAAGGAAAATTTTTGGAAAAATCTGGCCCTGAGAGGCATGATCATTCCCTCGAACATTTTTCTTTTCTCCTTTAGCCATGGGGCAGTTGCTCATTCCTGGAGGCAGCCTTGTAGTCATTGAGGATAAGCCTTGTAATGTGACTTGCCGTGCACTGAACTGGACCCTGCTCCCAGATCTTTCCTGGGAGATAGGGGTTCCCGTGAGCCATTCGAGCTATTATTCCATCCCGGAGCCTGAGGACCTTCAAAGTGCAGTGAGCGTCCTTGCTCTGACACCCCAGGGCAATGGCACTGTGACTTGTGTGGCTGAGATGAAGGGGCTGGACGTCCGTGAGTCTGTAACTGTCAATCTCACTGTGGTTCAGCCTCCCTTGGGTAAGTGAAGACTTTTTGCTTCATATAAAGTGAATTATTATTGCATGCTTTACATTTTATGTACTGTGCTGCTTAATCAACGATGCCCAGGAAAATCGTATGGTGACCTTGATCTCAGGAAGGGATGGTGATGGAGACAAAGGACTTGTGTCAGCTTCTTGACCCTGTAATTTCATGTTTAAATTCCCTCTTCAAGTGTTTCTCTCTTTTCTACTTACATATGGAAATCACTGAGAATCTTGACAGCTACTTATAAAAGAGCATTAAGTTTTCAGATATAAATTCTTGAATTCAGTGTTCTTCTCTAGCTCTCACCTGTTGTTCCTGTCTGATCCCATCCCCTGTGCCGATAGGAAAGGAATTCTTCTAACTTTTGAGGAGGGTGTGCATTTTCTCAGGGATTCCTTCCAACCTTAGTGGAATTAGAAGGGATCATTTTTTTACACAGCAAGTCCACAGTGTATCTGAAAGTACCAGGTCTATGCATTTAAAAAAATGTACAAAATGACATAAGTTTAAAATTTAGATCCAAAGAGAATCTGCTGTAAGGTCCTTGTTGTTCAGTCACTGAGTCATGTCTGACTCTTTGCGACCCCGTGACCCCATGGACTGCCGCACACCAGGCTTCCCTGTCCTCCACTATCTCCCGGAGTTTGCTCAAGTACATGTTCATTGTGTTGATGATGCCATCATCAACAGGGTCCTTGGCAAATGCCAGACTCTGACTACACATCTTCATGGGGCCTCTCTGAGCCTGCTTGGGCTCAGAAAGCACAGGGGTGGGGGCTGGAGGTTTGCTTTCACACCTACATTTTGGAAAAGTGAAAGGAAAGGAGGCCCAGAGAAGGACTACACTCTGTTCCAGGTCGTATGCCGATGGTACAGAGGGATCCCGAAGAGTCCTCCCATGTTCCATAACTCTTCCCACTATGAAAACATCTTCACTTAAGATCTGCCAAAGTTTGGAACAAAGTTACAGCCATAGCAAGATTAATAATAACAAAATAAAAAACAGTATTACATATCACTTATTAAGTAAAGACTATTTTTTTCCAGCTCAGTGTTTCACTTTATTATTTTTTAAAATTTTTATTGGTGTATACTGATTTAAAAAAATGTTGTGTTAGTTTCTGCTGTACAGTTAAGTGAATCAGCTATATGTATACATACCAAACAATGTATCTCCTCTTTAAATACACTAGTTTAAGTGGTTCTCAAATATTAACCAAATTAACCTGCACAGCTTTCTCATGAGTGGATGCTATTATATTCCTGCTGTAAAGATGAGACGACAGGGGAGCATTGTTTGGAACATGTCAATGTTTATAGTAGATGGCAGAGGTGGCCTTGCCAGTGTGTGTCAAATCTGCTTACCTGTCCACTCTGCCCTCCAGTCCACTCTGCCCTCCCCCTGTGAGCAGCCCTGGAAGGTGTGTGAGTGTCCTGGGGCTGTGTAACTTCAGATTGGGCGCTTAAACAACAGGCATGGTTTCTCTCAAAGCTCTGGAGCTCAAGATGTGGACAGGGTTGGCGTCTTCTGAGGACCAGTCTGTTCCAGACCTCTCCCCCAGCTGTTACTGAATCCAAGGTCACTCTGCTCACCGCACAACAGCCGGATAAATCCAAGACATAAGATATTGAGGCAAGGAATACGACTTTATTCAGAAAGTCAGCTGACTGAGAAGGTGGCAGACTAATGCCTCAAAATAACCATCTTATTGGGGTCTGGATGCCAGGTTCTTTTATAGAACAGAGATGGGGGAAGGTGAGGAAACAAAATAAAGAGGCCATTAATCTTGCAAATATCTCCTAGAATGGCAAACCTCAGGCAGGGGATGTGTTTATTTTTTTCATCCTGCCACCCACAGGTGGACAGGGGCCCGAACAAAGGCATTTTGGTTTAACATTCAGGTAGAGGGGCAAGGTTTTCTGAGGCAGGCCACTTTGTATGGGCAGTGTCCTTTCAGTGAACAAAAGCAACAGGAAGCAAAGGTTAAAGAAACAGATCCAAATGAAGCTGTAATTGGTTCTTCCCTGTAACACAGCTTCTGGTGGCTTGCTGGCCATCTGTGGTGTCCCTTGGCTTATGGACACTGCCACTGATCTCTGCCTTTGTCTTCACATGATGTCCTCCCTGTGTGTGTGGCTGTGTCCAAACTCCACCCCCTTCCCTTTTTAAAAAAATAAAGACACCAGTCATATTGGATAAGGGGCCACTCTATCCAGTGATGTTAAGATGACCTCATCTTAACTAAAGTCCATCTTCAACAATACTGTTTCCAAACAAGGTCACATTCTGAGGTTCTAGAATATAGGACTTTAACAAATGAATTTTGAATGTGTGCATGCTAAGTCACTTCAGTCGTTTTCAACTCTTTCTAACCCTTTGAACTGTAGCTCTCTTTTCTGTCCATGGGATTCTCCAGGCGAAAATACTGGAGTGGGTTGCCATGCCCTCCTCCAGGGGATCTTCCTGACCCAGGGACTGAAACCAGGTTTCTTATGTCTCCTGCATTGGCAGGTGGGTTTTTTTTTACCACTAGTGCCACCTGGGAAACTTGGGGAGAGACAATTCACTGCACAACAGATGATGCCTCTGTGAACCTGTAAAAAGCCATTTAGAGCCTAATGTGTTTAGATCCTGTTATACTGAACTTTACACTGCAGGTAATCATCCCCAATGTAGTACCAGCACAAGCCCATGCTCTTGATGTTTGGCCCTTTTCTCCAACTCAGACACCCCCAGAGACCAGGCAGAGTACAAAAATGAAAGCATGGGTGAATACACGTGTCAGGTAGGAGACAGATTGTAGGGGCTTGTTAGGAATCAGACAGCATGCCCTATCCACACAGAGCAGGTGGACCAGCTCCAACTGGTGATTGCCACAGAAATGGGAGCTCAGGACTGCCAGAGCTTTGACCTGTTTCTGTGAATATCTGTCTTTTTGATGGTAAAGATCACAGAGATCTGTGGGTTTTTTTTTTTTTTTTTTAATTTTAAGTCAGGGTTAACTTATTTCAGCTTATGAGACTCCAAAGAATTTAGCTTATTTCCTACTAAGACTATATATATATTTATGAAGAGGAAGCTAGAATTCAAACCTAACTTGCTTTTCTTACTAGTTTGGACAATTAAAAACCTTTAGAAGAGTTGCAAGAATAGTACAAGGAGTACCAATGTATCTTCACTTAGACACAACAGATGTGAACACCTTCTCACATTTGCTTCTCTCTCTCAGCTTTTCTTTCCCTCCCTTCCTCCTTGTCTTCCCCCTCCCTGTCTTCTGTCCATCCTTCCCTCACTATTTTTACAAATTTTTTTCTCTCTCTCTTTCCTTCCTTCCTTCCCTTTTTCCCTTCTTTCCCATTTAAGATTTGCTTGGAGGTTTATGACACTTTACCCCTAATACCCCAGGATATGTATCATAAGAACAAGGCCATTCTAATTAACTCCAATGTTCTTGCAAGTCAGGAACTTTAATATTGATACAATACTATTATACAATATTCAGTTCATATTCAAATTTCTCCCATTGTCCTTTCTAGATGTTTCTCCCCGCAAGCCAGTATCCAGCTAAAGACCATGTGTTACCTTTGGTTGTCATGTCTTCTTCGGTCTCCTTTAATATCCAGTGGTCCTCCCACCTTTTTTGTCTTTTCTGATAAAAACATCTTTGAAGGATCCAGACCTTTATTGCAAGAAGCCTTTCAATATGGATTTGTCTTGAGTTTTCCCAACATACTTGATGAAGGTCAAATATTTTTGCCAAGTTATGAGGAATGTCATGTGGGCACATGATGCCAGTTTTCTTGATTCCTGGTAATAAGTTTGATCATCTGATTAAAGCAATGTCCCCCAGATTTCTCTATTGTAAAGGTACATTTTAGCTTTTATAATTAATATGTAATCTACAAGTACTGTGTGAATATCTGTTTCTTGACAGTCTTTCACCTAATAATATTTGCATTCATGGATAAGTCATTGCCCAAATCACTTATTTCTTTGGTGGTTGTAAAAGAATGATTTTCTGGTTCCACCATTTTTCTATATTTTTTAGTTGTCATTTTTCTGTAATGGGTTTCTTAAGTGACACAAGAGATGTCACCTGCCAGTGCAGGAGACATAAGAGATGTGGGTTCCATCCCTGGGTTGGGAAGATCCCCTGCAGTAGGAAATGGCAACCCACTCCAGTATTCGTGCCTGGATAATCCCGTGGACAGGGAGCATGGCAGGCTACAGTCCAGGGAGTCACAAAGAGTTGGACATGACTGAACAAATGAGCACACACATTCTTCTGCAAAGAAAAGACATCGCTGTCTCTTTCTTCCTTTTCTTCTTCTTCTTTTTTTTTACAGTTTGGTGTGGACTCATTTTTATCCAATACATTGTAATTTACTCCCATCACTATCCGTTTTGATATTCCAATTTTGACCAGGGGGAATCCTTTCCAGCTGGCTCTGGTGTCCTGACGTGTCCCTCTTAGTTTCTGAGCACTTGGCTCATTAAGATGTTCCAAATTTTCTTTGCATTACCCCTGTTCTGGCCTGGTATTGACCACCTCTCCAAGGAGCCAACCCAGCTTGCTTTCAGGCAGTTTAAATGTGACAAAGTATGGTCCAGGGTTTGAAAGGGAAGATTGAAAAAAAAAAGTTCTATTAGCACCAAATGGAACGAAACTGTTCAAACCACACACTTTATTAAGGCAATAATGCAACAAAGAGCTCTGGTCTGACTAATGATGCCTTGGAGAAATGGATCTGGAGATGAGCTTGTCTGCAAAGTTTGTCTTTTGTAGGGAAAGGGCAAGGGGCATTCACTTTCCCTTGATAGGGTTTAATTCGGCTGAATTCTTCTTAGCCCGGCACCAGTGAAGTGAGCAGGCTTAATTACGGCATCTGGAGTTCCAACAGCTTCACAGAGGAGAGCGTGATGTGTATGTTGCAATGAGTCCCATTTTATTGGACTCATCTGGAGATGGGTAATTTGTTTCTAAATTATTCATCAAGATCGAGAGCAGCTGGTGGCTGGTGGTGTGTTGTGTGTTTTATGCAAGTTTTAGTAGCTGAATACCTCGTTACCACCTGGGCTAGGGGAGTTGGCTTCTGGAAGCCAAGCCACGTTTATGAAGAGCCGAGAGTGCATGAGGCTGTGCTTGTTCAGGCTTCCTCAGGAATCAGATAAAAGCATCAGTTCTGCCACCCATTTCCTAAAAGTGCAAGGAGTTTGTGTTCATTTGGGGGTAATCCTTTTGAGCCCTTGAGGAAAGTGACATTGACAGCTTAGGGAGCTTGATGAGTTTAAGCCAAAAGGTTGCATGAAGAGCTTATTGATTCTATAAAGAAAAGCATATTGAAAGGCGCATGCTGGTGTCTTTTAAAACTGATTTTCTTGATTACAGAGGTAATACGGACTTTAAGATCACAGACATACGGACAGCAAGAGGGTGAAAGCCCCCCTCATTCCTGCCTTGGGCCAAGCTCCCTCAACCCTCTGTCTGACTGTCTGGGTCATTTTCTCTGCAAACTTATTAGTGTTCAGGCTGTAGACTGAGCAAGTGTAGCCGTAGTTTTAGGACACATGATTGCCTTGTAGACTGTGGTGATTCCTGGTGAGATCTGAGTTCTGTGGGACGTGGTCCTTTTGAGAGCAGACAAGAGTGGTGGGTGTGACCATCCTTGTTGGAATTTGGGCACTAATTGTGTGACATTGGGCAAGTCCTATGTCTTCGTGGCATAGTTTTCTTGTGGGTAAAATGAGGGGCAGGGAAGAGAATAGGATATGCATTTCCCCTCCTCGGCTGCTTGTTAGGGGAGTTTTAACACTTATGCTGATTCTCAGGCCCCACCCCAGAGTTCTCTCTCAGTCTGTGTAGAGTCTGGAAGCCAGCATTTATTATTATTATTTTTTTAAAAAGCTCCCAAATTACTGAGCAAGCAGGATTAGGAGCTACTGAAATGGAAACTTTCTAAGGCCCTGCCTCCCAGCCCAGCCTCATCAGATGCTACTCTTCACGGCTTGATGCCAGACAGTGTGGACTCAATTCCCAGCTTGCCTTCTTCCTCACAGTGTGACATTAGGCAGGTGACTTAACCTCTCTGAGCCTCAGTTTTCTCATCTGTGAAACAGTTAATAATAATCCCTACCGTCTAGGGTGGTTATTGGTATGAGAAGTAAGTGGGTTAAAACACCCAATGCCTGCACCAGAGCCTACAGGACAGGAGAGTGAGCCACGGTTCTCATTTATTTGTGGATTCAGTGATCTCCCATGTCCTTTCTGGTCCACATAGGAGCATATTTTGCACATTCTGGTGGTGACATTTTGCAGTCATCCTGCTGGTTTTGAGAAAGTCTATGTGCCCTTTTAAAACTCTGAGCACTTCTGTGAGAGCACCTGGGATCTATTTTCCTTTTCTTCACAGATGGGAAAAGGACAATCTTGGAGCTGAGATTAAAGTCACACTGTAAATTCAGTCTTGCAGTCCTTGCGTGCAGGTAGTTATGGGAGGGAATGTAGGGAAGAAGGCAGGTGGTGTTGAACTTGGAGGTAACCTTACTTAGTCACTGTTTGTGGGTAACAGGTAACAGGTATATACCCAGGGATCAAACCTGGGTCTCCTCCATTTCAGGCAGATCCTTTATCACCTGAGCCACCAGAGAAGCCCATAGTATATCCATCCGTACCTGCAAATCTGCTTTCCATCTTGAATCATTGTGCCCACACCCTTTGCTAAGACACAAATCAGGGAGTGGTGTCCACTGAGAGTCCCTGATTCTTGTAGGACCTGGGCTGCAACTTTCCAGGCAGGAATTTTCCAGATTAGAGACCCAACGTGGCAGAGTCAGAGACTCTGGGGCTTCCCTGCTCTGAGCGCCCTTGGCTAACCTTTAATGGAGCTTTATTCTGAGTGTCTTATTTGCATGATGCAGGGGTTGGGTAATGGATGAGATCATTCCAAGATTGTGTTTTCTGTTCACTGTCATGATTTTCATTTTATCAATATAGGACTATTGTTTCTCTTTCTTTCAACCCACTGTAAATGTGCTCATTTAAAAATTGTTGTTGTTTAGTTGCTCAGCAGTGTCTAACTCTTTTGAGACCCCAGTGGACTGTAGCTGGCCAGGCTCCTCTGTCCATCCAATTTTCCAGGCAAGAATACTGTGGTGGGTTGCCATTTCCTTCTCCAGGGGTCTTCCTGACCCATGGATTGAACCATCATCTCTTGCATTGCAGGTGGATTCTTTACCACTGAGTCACCAGGGAAGCCTTGCTCATTTAAAAATTAGCCTCATGCTAAACATAGATACCTGTGATATATATGCATGTGTGTACATATATATACATACTGTGATATCAATTAAAAGTTATTATTAAAGTAAGGAAGGAGAACTGTGATTAACCTAGACAGCATAGTAAAAAGCAGAGATGTTACTTTGCCAACAAACGTCCATCTAGTCAAGGCTATGGTTTTTCCAGTAGTCATGTATGGATGTGAGAGTTGGACTATAAAGAAAGCTGAGCACAGAAGAATTGATGCTTTTAAACTGTGGTGTTGGAGAAGACTCTTGAGAGCCCCTTGAACTGCAAGGAGGTCCAACCAGTCCATCCTAAAGGAAATCAGTCTTGAATATTCACTGGAAGGACTGATGCTGAAGCTGAAACTCCAATCCTTTGGCCACCTGTTGAGAAGAACTGACTCACTAGAAAAGACCCTGATACTGGGAAAGATCGAAGGCGGGAGAAGAAGGGGCTGACAGAGGATGAGATGGTTGGATGGCATCACTGACTCAATAGATATGACTTTGAGGAAGCTCCAGGAGTTGGTGATGGACAGGGAGGCCTGGTATGCTGCAGTCCATTGGGTCGCAAAGAGTTGGACATGACTGAGTGACTGAACTGAACTGAAGAAAGTTTCCTCTCTGTGGCTCCAATCTTAAATTACATCTGTTTACAATGCACACCCCATGCTTTTCTTGGGGTTCCCCTGGAGCAGAGAGAGGGCATAAATCTTTTTTAGGTGGGAAACTCTGTGGGAGATTTGACCCCCAGTGTAGCGAAGTCACAGCCAATAGGAAGCAAAAATCTGAGCTGTGTGGTTCCTGATGTAAGTTGCCATGTTGGTGAGAGCCTGGGGCTTTTGGGTGAATGCAGGCATCCCTCTTTTGAAGTTGGGGATTAAATTAAGGGGCATGAAAGGCAGGCAAGGTGCAATATCACCCTCTCTCTTTCTTGATTCTGTCTCCCATGCCAGCGAGGTGGCCTCCCTTCCTTCAAATAGGCCCTCCCTAGGGTTATCTTGCTGTACAAAATTAGGGGGAAGATTTTCATGCTAAGAAACAGCTGACCCAAGTTGGCATGCTGAGAGTTTTTTCCAGCAGCAAAGGAAACGCCCCTGATAGAGCGTTTGAGTAAGTCAACAGTGTGTTGACTTTTCCAGTAAGGATTTCATGCCTTTCTCTTGAATCTTGAACCAGACCCACCTATGCTGGCTCCCTTATAAAAGCTCTTATTTTTTTCAAACTTCAGTTTGTAAAAAGAGTTCATCAGACCGAATTTAAGATGAGCACTGCAATCTGGAACACATGCGCTGGACCTCACAGTGTTTGGCACTTTGACCCGTGCCTCTTGAGTTTCTGAACAGCCTGGTGGGCTGAGAATTGTTACTAACATGTGAGCCCAAGGCTAAAGGGAGCATAGGCACACAGTGACCATGAAATTTGATTGTTCTATTGACACGGAACCCGAAGCTCTCTAAGTCACAAGGCTTCTGAAGAGTGGACAGAGTGCGAATATCCTAAAGCAGTTCTGGGTTTAATAATTTTGTCATCATATCAGTGGGAGGGAGAATATAGGGGTTCCCTGGAATGTGGCAGTTTGGGCAGTGTTTACATCTTGACTGCACTCAGGGATTCTCAAAGTGTGGATCACCAACCACCTGCCTCAGAATCACCTGGGGTACCCCTGACTTGGCATCGAGGGAGCTGGCTCTGAATCCATGAGCACAGCAAGCATTTCAGGTGATGCTTGGGAGTCTGCCTTCTGTGGAGCAAGGGGACTAGTCATGTTACTCTCTAGATGTGACTGATGTTAAGGGACTGGCTTGTTTTTTGGCCATATACTGTATTTTATCTCATTTTTATTTTCTTAAATTGAAGTGTAGATGATTTACAATGCTGTGTTAGTTTCAAGTGTACAGCACAGTGATCCAGGTATATATTCTTTTACAGATTATCTTCCCTAAATTATTATAAAACATTGAGTATAGTTTCCTGTCCTGTGCTATACTGTAGGTCCTTGTTGTTTATCTATTTCATATATAGATATACCCATTTGACGGAGAAGGCAATGGCACCCCACTCCAGTACTCTTGCCTGGAAAATCCCATGGACAGAGGAGCCTGGTAGGCTGCAGTCCATGGGGTTGCTAGGAGTCAGACATGACTGAGTGACTTCACTTTTCACTTTCATGCATTGGATAAGGAAATGGCAACCCACTCCAGTGTTCATGCCTGGAGAATCCCAGGGACCAGGGAGCCTGGCAGGCTGCTGTCTCTGGGGCCGCACAGAGTCAGACACGACTGAAGCGACTTAGAAGCAGCAGCAGCAGCATACCCATTTGAATGCAGAATAGCAAGGAGAGATAAGAAAATATTTCTCAGTGGCCAGTGCAAAGAAATAGAGGAAAACAATGGAATGGGAAAGACTAGAGATCTCTTCAAGAAAATTAGAGATACCAAGGGAACATTTCATGCAAAGATGGGCTCAATACAGGACAGAAATGGTATGGACCTAACAGAAGCAGAAGATATTAAGAAGAGGTGGAAAGAATACATGGAAGAACTGTACAAAAAATATCTTCACTACCCAAATAATCATGAGGATGTGATCACTCATCAAGAACCAGACATCCTGGAATGTGAAGTGAAGTGGGCCTTAGGAAGCATCACTATGAACAAAGCTAGTGGAGGTGATGGAGTTCCAGTTGAGCTATTTCAAATCCTGAAAGATGATGCTGTGAAAGTGCTGCACACAAAATACCAGCAAATTTGGAAAACTCAGCAGTGACCACAGGACTGGAAAAGGTCAGTTTTTATTCCAATCCCAAAGAAAGGCAATGCCAAAGAATGCTCAAACTACTGCACAACTGCACTCATCTCACATGCTAGTAAAGTAATGCTCAAAATTCTGCAAGCCAGGCTTCAGCAATACGTGAACCATGAACTTCCAGATGTTCAAGCTGGATTTAGAAAAGGCAGAGGAACCAGAGACCAAATTGGTCCAGCATCCACTGGATCATGGAAAAAGCAAGAGAGTTCCAGAAAAACATCTATTTCTGCTTTATTGACTATGCCAAAGCCTTTGACTGTGTGGATCACAACAAATTGGAAAATTTTGAAAGAGGTGGGAATACCAGCCCACCTGACCTGCCTCTTGAGAAATCTGCATACAGGTCAGGAAGCAACAGTTAGAATTGGACATGGAACAACAGACTGGTACCAAATAGGAAAAGGAGTACGTCAAGGCTGTATATTGTCACCCTGTTTATTTAACTTATATGCAGAGTACATCACGAGAAATGCTGGGCTGGAAGAAGCACAGGCTGGAATCAAGACTGACAGGAGAAATATCAGTAACCTCAGATATGCAGATGACACCACCCTTATGGCAGAAAGTGAAGAAGAACTAAAGAGCCTCTTGATGAAAGTGAAAGAGGAGAGTGAAAAGTTGGCTTAAAGCTCAATATTCAGAAAACTAGGATCATGACATCCAGTCCCATCACTTCATGACAAATAGGTGGGGAAACAGTAGAAACAGTTTCAGACTATTTTTTTGGGCTCCAAAATCATTGTAGATGGTGATTACATCCATGAAATTAAAAGACGCTTGCTCTTTGGAAGGAAAGTTATGACCAACCTAGATAGCACATTAAAAAGCAGAGACATTACTTTGCCAACAAAGGTCCGTCTAGTCAAGGCTATGGTTTTTCCAGTGGTCATGTATGGGTGTGAGAGTTGGACTATAAAGAAAGCTGAGCACCGAAGAATTGATGCTTTTGAACTGTGGTGTTGGAGAAGACTCTCGAGAGTCCCTTGGACTACAAGGAGATCCAACCAGTCCATCCTAAAGGAGATCAGTCTTGAATATTCATTGGAAGGACTGATATTGAAACTGAAACTCCAATACTTTGGCCACCTGATCCGAAGGGCTGACTCATTTGAAAAGATGCTCATACTGGGAAAAATTGAAGGCAGGAGGAAAAGGGGATGACAGAGATTGAGATGGCTAGATGGCATTACCAACTCAATGGGCATGAGTTTGAGTAAACTCCACGAGTTGGTGATGGACAGGGAAGTCTGGCGTGCTGCTGTCCACGGGATTGCAAAAAGTCGACATGACTGAGTGACTGAACTGACTGACTGATATGTTAATCTGAAACTCCTAATTTAAGGACTGACTTGTTTTAAAGCTCCATTTATGGGGCTAGGGAGGATGATATGGGGAGTGACAATTCTGTTACATCCCCCTTCATTTTTTGGGGGGGGGGTAAATCTCTTTTTACCTCTATCTGTCCTAGCTTACCTCAGAAGAATGGTGGCTGATGTGGAGATAGATATTAGTTTTGACTTTTCTAAAGTCCTGTAATCCTTGTCCAAGCATCTCAATATGAGGAGAAAGGTGAGTCCCAGTTCTGGCTCAGCTGCAGCTGACAGTGTAGTACACAGATTTCTCTTCTCCATGCAGAGTTAGAAGGAAACAGTCTCTTCATCTATCCATCCATCGATTGATTCATTGGTTCAACATGCTCAATTTTAATATGCCTGTTGCTTGGGGTATAAGCAGAATAAGATGCAGTCTTTGTGGGGACAATCTAGTTTAGATAGGAGCAGAAGTGTAGGAAGAATGGACCTTATAGTGGCCAGTTTCACAGACATTTAAGGTGGCATTGAATATGAGATGTTTAAAAAAGAAAGAAATATAAAAAGGCCATCATGGGTACTGCAGAGAAGCTTTGCATGAAGGACAAAAGGCAAATATCTTTTTATATTATATAGTTCTTCAAAATTCAGAGTTCTCTGGATTTCAGTGCTTGTTTTGAGATAAGTCTGTGGATTATTCTGCAGTGGGATCATTGCTCATCCAGAGGTCAGCACCCAGAGGTCAACACCAAAGCACTGCTGCTGCTGGTGCTAAGTCGCTTCAGTCGTGTCTGACTCTGTGCAACCCTAGAGACGGCAGCCCACCAGGCTCCTCCATCCATGGGATTTTCCAGGCAAGAGTACTGGAGTGGGTTGCCATTGCCTTTTCACCAAAGCATTAGTGATCATTTATAACCACTCATGCAACTTATTCTGAGCCTTTACCTTTTAAACTATGATTTCAAGGAAAACTCTAAAAGAAAATCCAAGAGACATTTTTCAGCTACAGTCTCTGGTTCCAAACTGTGGGAAGACCATTGATTTACAAGCAAATCCTATTTTTCTCCATAGAAAGTTTCTTGTTTTAATATTTTTCTAATGACTGATATCTAATAAAATAGCACACATTTACACTGAGATGCTACCCAAGCACCCAGAGTTGAGTGACAGACTTTCTTGAAAAGCAATTCACATTTAAACAGATCAACTTAAACATGTTGTTATAAAATTGTTTTTTAAATTTATGTTTAATTAGAGGATAATTGCTTTACAATATTGTGTTGGTTTCTGCCATATATCAACATGAATCAGTCATAGGCATACATATGTCCCCTCCCTTTTGAACCTCCTTCCCACTTTCCATCTTGTCCCACCCCTCTAGGTTGTTACAGAGCATGGAGTTTGAGCTCCCTGCGTCATACAGCAAATTCCCACCCACTATCTATTTTACATATGGTAATTTTTTAAAATTTTGTTTCCATGCTACTCTTTCAATTTGTCCCACCCTCTCCTTCCCCCACTATATCCATAAACCTGTTCTCTATGTCTATGTCTCCATTGCTGCCTTGCAAATAGATTGATCAGTACCATCTTTCTAGATTCCATATATATGTACTAGTATATGATATTTGTTTTTCTCTCTCTGACTTACTTCTGTAATAGACTATAGGTTCACCCACCTCATAGAGCTGACTCAGATGGTTTACTTTTTATGGCTGAGTAATATTCCATTGAATGTATGTACCACAGCTGCTTTATCCATTCATCTGTCAATGGACATCTAGGTTGCTTCCATGTTCTAGCTATTGTAAATAGTGCTGCAATGAATATTGGGGTACATGTGTCTTTTTCAATTATGGTTTGCTCAGGGTATATGTCCAGAAGTGGGATTGTTGGGTCATATGGTAGTTTTATTCCTAGTTTTTAAAGGAATCTCCATACTGTTCTCCATAATGGCTGATCAATTTACATTCCCACCAACAGTGCAAGAGGGTTCCCTTTTTTCCACACCCTCTCTTATTGTTTGTAGATTTTTTGATGCTGGCCATTTTGACCAATGTGAGGTGATACCTCATTGTAGTTTTGATTTGCATTTCTGTAATAATGAGCAACGTTGAACATCTTTTCATGCATTTATTAGCCATCAGGGAAAGATTGGGAAGGTGGTGTGATCCCACTGGACTCTCCTTGATGAAGGTGAAGTTCTTTATTTGGGGCAACTGAGCCCTGAAATGTGCTGGTATGACTGGTGCTGAGTAATTGTATATACAATTACATATATATGTAATTGTATATACATATACAATATATATATGTAATTGTATATAATTGTATGTAATTTAAATTAGATTAAATTTCAATTTAGACAACCATATGACATGTATTGGAAAGTTCCCACTAGGGCATGGCCATGAAAAATCAAAATGGCTTTTCTTCTCTCTTTCTTTCTCTCCCCAGCTCTCCTTTTTGTTTTGATTGCACTTTTTAAAATTATCTAGACATTTCTAGAATAATTACAAATTTTCTTACTACTTCTGGTTTGCTTAATTAGTACAATGTATTTTGCATGATCATGATTTCAGAACCCTATTTAAAGCTGCATACATCAAAACTCTTTCTAAGGAACATGTCTTTGCCATGAACAACTTGGAAATCACATCATTGTCAGTACTTTCTGGGGGAAACACCTTTACAATGTTATAGTACTGCTGGATACATTAATGTAAATTAGATAACAGCAACTCCAAAAGTTTACCAGTTGTTTCCATTCCTGAAAATAAATTGGTGATGAGGCATGACTTGAAACACTGAATAGGTCAGTTCAGTTCAGTCGCTCAGTCGTGTCTGACTGTTTGCGACCCCATGGACTGCAGCACGCCAGGCTTCCCTGTCAATCACCAACTCCCAGAGCTTGCTCAAACTCGTGTCCATTGAGTCGGTGATGCCATCCAACCATCTCATCTTCTGTTGTCCCTTTCTCCTCCTGCCTTCAGTCTTTCCCAGCATCAGGGTCTTTTCTAATGAGTCAGTTCTTCACATCAGGTGGTATATGGTTTATCACAGGGCATTTTGAATATATTTCCCTGTACTATATAGTAAACCTTATTGTAAATTCATTCTATATGTAATAGCCTGTATCCACTATTCCCAAACTCCTAATTCATCCCTCCTCCACCCCCTTTCCCCTTTGGTAACTGTAAGTTTGTGTTTGAAGCTGTCAGTCTGTTCCCATTTTGTAAATATGTTCAGTTGTGTTGTAGTTGAGATTTCACATACAAGTGATATCATATGATATTTGTCTTTCTCTTTCTGACTTACTTCACTTCATATGATAATCTCTAAGTCCACCCATGCTGCTGCCAGTGGCATTATTTCATTTTTTTTTTGTGGTTGACTAGTATTCCATTGTGTACCACATCTTCTTTACCCATTCATCTGTTGATAGACATTTAGCTTTCTTCCAGTCTTAGCTATTGTGGATAGTGCTGCTGTGAACAAAGGGGTGCGTGTTTCTTTTCAAATTAGAGTTTTGATCCAGCAATCCTACTCCTGGGCATGTATCTGGTCAATAAGCATTTCTTGAGTAAGTAAATGATATCAGAGCATGGAAACCACTGTTCCAACCTTAGGGAGTGGCACAGCCTAGCTTATCCACCTCTCAGGAATGTTAGAGGCGTTGACCAGAGAATGTTTGGACTGTGTTACTAGGCAGGTATTTATTAGTAGCAGTAAATGGATGAGAAAGTAATGGAAGATACTGTAGAACATTGAATATTTAATCACACCGAAGGGAACTTGGCCTTTGACATCTGGCTGTAGCAGATCCAATAGTTACAATATTGTCGGAAAATGTATTCTAATTTATAGTGTGGCAGATTCAGTGATTACATACCCTTGACAACGGCAAGCATCACTAAAATATATTTTTTTCTCCTTTCTACCTTGTAGACAGTATTGATAAGCCAGGTACACCATTGCCTACCTGGGCCATAGTTCTACTTGCTGTGTCATTGTCGTTGCTTTTGATCCTGATCATTGTTCTGATTATAATATTCTGCTGCTGTGTCTCCAGGACAGAGAAAGAAGGTAATTTACTTTTGTTCACATAGATTTGTATATGTTTTTAAATTTTTGGTACAAGGATTTGTAGTTCATTAGCTCATCTGCTCTTTCAAAAGATGCATTGGCTTTTAGAGTCCTTGAAAGGAAATGCATGAAATTAGTAGAGAAGGAAAGGACTTTCTCATGGAAGGAAGCCTGAGCCAACCCTTCAAGGAAGATAGATCTTCACACCCTGAGAAGGTTAAGAGATGGTTGTGTGTTTATTTGCAAGGCGTGTGTGCTCAGTCATGTCCGACTCTTTGAGACCCCACAAACTGCAGCCTGCCAGGCCCCCGTGTCCATGGAACTTTCCAGGCAAGAAGACTGGAGTGGGTTGCCATTTCCTACTTCATGATTTGCAAGGATATAAGGTTATTTTGATATGTCATTCAGATACTATGCTTTTTTTTTCTTTTTAAAATAATATCCACCTATCTGAGCACATCAAAAGATTATTTTCTATTTTGTAGGATTCCGACTCTCCTTTTCTAGGTGAATATCAATGCAGTGGTAGAAAGAAAAACATGGTCTTTTGTTAACAAAAATAGTACAAATAAAATTAATAAATATAAGTACACATCTTCTAAATGAAGTCTTTTGAGATACTCCAAGATATGTGAAGGCAGTGGCCTTGTCTGGGGGCAGGCTCAACCTCAGGGTGAGTTAATCAATGTTAGGGTGGGAGTAAGTCCATGGTTTTGGAAACCACAGGCACTTTGTTGTATGGACTCAGGACTACCCAAGGGGTACCTCAAGGTACCACTCAGGACTACCCAAGTGTTGAGTGTGTGTCCATCTTTGTCTTTCTTTCTCTCCTAAAACCTCCATCTACTCTTATTTGAATTTTTTTCTTAAAGTCAGAGTTTTGATGTTTGGCTACATGTCAGTTTAATTGTACTTTTAATTTTACTAGCACTATGTGATTTGATGAGCACTTTCTGCATGTCTGCCAGGCACCATGTTATCTACCTCTTTTACTTGGACTAGCTCTCTTAGTGCTATATTTCACGTGACGTGCATTGTCCTGCCTTAACTGGGCTACTTGCCTAGACTTAGCTCCTGTATGGGTTTAGTTTGTCCTTGGAGAATTACCTCTGTGCTATACCTCTATTCAGACTTCTGTGGTGGCTCAGTCACCTGCCAATGCAGGAGACACGGGTTCGATCCCTGGGTTCGGAAGATCCCCTGGAGAAAGAAATGGCAACCCACTCCAGTATTTTTGCCTGGAGAATTCCATGGACAGAGGAGCCTGGCAGGCTACAGTCTATGGGGTTGCAAAAGAGTTGGACTTAGCAACTAAACAACAACGTACTTTTATTCTCTAGGAAACAGAAATGAAAAGTAGTGAACCCCTATTGACCCATATTTGATGGAAATTTATTTTTCCTTGGGAGTTATCCTGTATATCACAGATGCATTACCAACCCCACTGAATTTTAATGAAAACTATGGATAACTTAAATTTTAATTCAAAACAGATGAGGATTGCTTGTTGCCTTCAGATTATTATTTTTGACATTAGCTATTGTGGTATGGTTGAAGAACATTCTGGTTATTTGGACTTCTGAATCTCCTAGGCTTTTGTCTGCTCCACACCAGCCTAATAAGAAGGTCTGGTCCACATGGGTTGTGCACCCAGAGATCCTCTGATTCTTAGTTTCCTCGTTTACAAAATGAGGATAAGTCCTATCCTAGAGATTGGTTGTTGCTGTTGTTGTTGTTGCTAAGTCATGTCTGACTTTTTGTGACCTCATGGACTGTAGCCCACCAGGCTCCTCTGTCCATGGGATTTCCCAGACAAAAATACTGGAGTAAGTTGCCATTTCCTCCTCCAGGGGATTTTCCCGACCCAGGGATCGAACTCACGTCTCTCTCTTTACAGGTGGATTCTTTACCACTGAACCACCATTGAAGCCCAGAGACTGGTTAGGAGAATTAAATAAATTAACATAATAAAAGTTTATGTGATCTGTCCTACAGTTTATCTTTTATTTATCTCTGAAAAGCTGATTCACAATGGACACTACACTTCACCTTGACATAAACGTAGAGGATCCAGCAAAGTCTTGGACTTCCACATGATAATTATTTGCATGCTTAAAACTGTTAAAATTCAAGGATTTTAAAAAGTATTTTCAGGAAACTTCCCTAATGGTCCAGTGGTTAAGACTCCATGCTCCCAGTGCAGGTGGCACAGGTTCAATCCCTGCTTGAGGAACTAAGATCTTGCATGCCATATGGTGTGGCCAAAAAAATAAGTAAATAAAAACAAAAAAATTATTTTCTGGTGCTCCACTTTTTTGGTGCCCGAGGAATTCTCAGTGCTCTTCCTGGTTTCTGGGGACTGACTGAGGATGGCTGGGGACCCCACTCAGCATGGCCTGGAGGCTTTGGGAATCCATGCTTCTAGAGCAGCGGGACCAGGGGTCCCTCTCCTTCAGACTGAACCTGACTGGAACACAACAGCATCCTCTATCACCACGGGGAGACCAATCTCTTCCTTTCAACTCAAATAAGATTGCTTCTGAGGTTCAATTTGAGGTGTCAATCAGTAATGTTGTTAGAACTGAAAATAAGTGAGAACATTATCCAAAAAACAAGGAAAATGAATATTTTTTGGATCTCGATAAAGCAAGATGCATAGGGGCAGTAGACAGGAAGGCGTGCAAAGCACACTGGTTTTAGAGCCAGATGGGCTGGGTCTATCGTGGGGGCTGTGTTGCTCCCCATGTTGAAATGCTAGATTCCTTCCAGCCCAAGAATCCATCGACTAACAACACTAGCATTTTAACAAGAGCTTTTGAGGGGTGGGCAGAACTGTATGAATTGATACTATTGGTACATATCGACTGAAAATGTATTTTAGAATGAAGAACTATAATGCTTAAGCAATATAATTCCTTATCTGTTAAAAACATAGTTACCCTTGTGCAATAGTATCTAGTTTGTTAAAAATATGATAATGCTAACACTTACCTCTTGGATTGTTGTAACGATTGAATGAAATAACACCTTGCCTAGCACTGGCACGATGTCTGGACAGGTAAGCACTGAAGGATCAGCAGCAGAGACTGGGAACAGAGTCCTCATGGTGAACTAATGGAGTCTCTATAACCTCAGGAATCAGATTCAGTACTCACTAAGAACATACTCAGCCCCTACTGTATTTCAGGTACCCAAGTATCATAAATATATCTATTTATGATAGTGAACAGTGAATTCTACTTTCCTTATGTTTTAAGTCATTTGGTAGTTCACTGTTAGGGAACTAAATACCTGTTGGATCACAAACACTCAGTAATGTGCGTGTTTAAAATTAGGGGCCTATAAAAATTGATGTGATTTTATTTTCAGAAGAACTACCCTGATTTTGCTAATGTAATTTTGTTCCTTTTCTTTCTCTTTTGGCAGAATCCAGTTATCAAAGTCAAATAAGGTAAGTCTGAGATCACGTCAATTTTCTGAAAATAAAAACAAATGAAAATCAACCAACACACACAGCTGTGGGATTTTAGGACTATATTACTCAAAATAAGGCACTAAAAGTGGACAACTCTGAAAAACATGTATGCCAATCACCAACTCATAGGGTGATATTAACTGTAGAATAAAATAGGTGGGTTCCTACTGCCTGTGTTTGACTTGCTTACTTAGGAAAGTGGAGTAGATTTTTACTTGGTGTCTGGCATTCGCCACTCTTTCCACAAGAGGACACTCTGTACCATGACTGGTGCCCTCCTGCTTTAAGTCATGGCTAGGGATCTGAGGACCATTTTAAGAATCAGGCAGAGGTCCTACTGGAACTTCCAGGGCAGTGGAGACAGCGAGACCAGCTAGGTTGCTTAAGGCAATGAAGCTGACTAGGCAGACAGGTTAGGAGTGTTCACTGCTTACCCCGCGGGGGGAGGGATGGAAACATTCCTGCCCTTCTCACAGCTGTCCATATATAGCTGCAAGCATTTTTAAGGTAACTACGTCAAGGACTTATAATAACCAGTTAAAATGTCTACAATATTTACATAATTATAAATGCAGTCAAGGGAGGGATTTCTAGACAAGTGGTGGTTTTGTTGAGAGTGTTAAAACCACATCCAGCTTTCAGTATCTTATTAGACAATTTTAATACGTATAATGCTACAATTTAAAATATCTTCTGGCTACATGTGATGAAGGAAGTTGTATGTAATCATCATTAGCTCATGAATGAACATCCTTTTAGGTAAATATTTGCACATACCCTTGCTTATTTCCCTTGCTTGATAATCAATTCTAAGTGGTAAAGCATAAATATTTTAAAATCTTTGGATATCTACTGCCAAACTTCCTTCCCCTGGGAAGCTGTACCAATTTTTGCTTTATTTTAGAGGCAGACTTTTTCTATGAAGGGCCAGATAGTAAATCTCTTTGGTTTTGTGGGCCACATGCTTTCTGTCACAGCTACTCAACTCTGTTGCTCTAACAGGAAAGCAGCCACAGACAGTATGGAAGCAGACGAGTTCCAATAAAATTCTATTTATAGAAACAGATGGGGGCCCAGATTTGGTCTGTGGGTCATAGGTGGCCAACTCTGCTTTATTTAGTCACTGGTTTCTGAGAGTTGAGTATCAACCACGTGGGGATTGGAGTTAATGGACCTGTCATGATAAAGTTCCATTTCTTCCCAGAAGGGGAGTGTGTGAGCATACAGGAGTCTACATAGCCATCCTGGTGGGTATGAAAGTCCATCCTGATGCTGGCCACCCTCTAGGATCCAGGGCCTGAACTTCAGCCTTGTGTTAAGTTCTTTGTGTGTGAATGCACTGGGTGGACAGTGAGACCCGAACATCTCTTGCTGATGAACATTGGCTTTTTCAAATGGTCTAATTCTAGGAAATCTGCAACTGTGAAGACAAGCAAAGACACTGTTGGGACAAAGTTGAAAAGTGCAAACGAAAACTATGGCTACCATTCAGATGAGTCAAGGACCACACGTGAGTGGCTGGGTTTGGACAGGGAGTGTGTCGGAGGAGGAGCTGGCCCACCGAACACCAGTTCTGAAGGCATCTGCTTAGCTGTTGGCGGTCATTATTTGGGGTGTAATTTTTAGAAGAAGTCATTCCAGAACTAGAAATATTCTAGGAGACAATAACAGTAAAAACCCACCTGTTTATCTAAAGTTAAAAGAAATTGAGGTGAAAATTTGTTTTTTAAAATAATTTTTTTCAATGTTTTTTTTTTTTTTAATTATTCTACCTTAAAGTGTGTGAGGAGGCATTTTTATACATTGGAGTTACTTCCCAAAAACTTCAGTTAAATCTGAAATTCAGAAGAAATCTTTCCTTTTCAATTTGATAGTCATAATGGGCTCTTTGAAGCCACTGCCAGTAGTGAAGGACACAGGTAGGATCTGAATCAAGATCCTTTTCAAAGCAGTTGAGAGAGAGACTGTACAAATTACCCCTTAGAAGTTGGGGGCTGGCCCTAACAATTTGCCGGCAAATCCAATTCCACAGGAAGATTTTTGGTTAATCGATTCTTGCAGAGATGCTCAAAACTGTTTTCTCCACTAAGACTGGGACTCTCTTCTCGTTAGCTCTTTTCTTTCCATTCTTTTGTGCCTCCCTCCTATGTACATTCCAAATTGTATGCTTCAGATTCAAAGGAATATCACCAAGCATGGACAATTTCCTCAAATAATCCCATCATAGTCTCTTGCAAAATTTCCTGTGATAGAATATTTATTCATTAGTATTTAGAGCAATGAATCAAGTCCTTTGACCAAAATTGTGGCCCAAACTGAATCTCTCTGGACCCCTTTTCCCACTGTGTCTATTTCCCCCCATCAGACGTTAAAGCTATGGATTCGTCTTGTTTCTGAATGAGACTAACTTCTCAAGAAAGGAATCGATTTTGAGTCCTTTTGCTATATTTTTATTTCATTAGAAAGATAAATCTCTAAAAGTATGTCCCATCAAGTAAACTTTAAAAAAGCCGTTTGTGGTTAGGAATGATTGATGCCAGGGGTACATAAAAGTATTTCTTTATGCGTCAGAGTTGTTAGAATAGGCAGTGGGATTTGGGTCACTTCTGACTCTAAAAACATCTTCTTTCTGTTGCAGAGCCGGCTTCCCTCCATGCCAAGTCCTCTGAAGCTGGTGTTCCAGAGCAACGCAGCAATAGGCAACCTCATCAGGTGATTCAGACCTTCTCCCCCTTTTGGACTTTTTTTTTTGCCATTAAACACCCTTGCCTCATGGCAGGTGATTATGTTATGTTCATGATGGACAAATGTGGCATTTGCCCACCTCTGAGTCAATGGGACAGTGTTGCGGAACCGGACCAGAACACGTAGTATCTCTCCCCATGGAGCAGGCTTTTTGGGAAAAGATCAAAAGTGTAATTATTGACTGGTAATATTGAGGAGTCTGTTAGACGTCCACACAGAGATGTGGGATGTGCAGACGGATGTGTGAGCCTGGGGCACCAGGAAGAGCATGATTTTTAAAAAAATTTTATTTTTTCTCATATGCTTTTTAAAAATATTTATTTTAACTGGAGGGTAATTACTTTACAATATTGTGATGGCTTTGGCATACATCAACTGAATCAGCCATCAGTACACATATGTCCCCCCTATCCTGAACTCCCTCCCACCTCCCTCCCCACCCTATCTCTCTGGGTTGTCCTAGAGCACTGGCTTTGAGTGTGCTGTTTCATGCATTGAACTTGCTCTGGTCATCTATTTTGCATATAGTAATATACATGTTTCAATACTGTTCTCTCAAATCATCCCACCCTCACCTTCCCCCACAGAGTCCAAAAGTCTGTTCTCCTTTGCTACCTTGCATATAGGATCATTGTTTCTATCTTTCCAAACTCCATATGTATGCATTGATATATAGTATTTGTGTTTCTCTTTCTGACTTACTTCATTCTGTATAATATGCTCTAATTTCATCCACCTCATTAGAATTGACTCAAACGTGTTCCTTTTTATAGCTGAGTAATACTCCACTGTGTATATGTACCACAACTTCCTTATCCATTTGTCTGCTAATGGACATCTAGGTTGCTTCCATGTCCTAGCTATTGTAAACAGTGAGGGCAGAGCACAATTGACTGCAGGTATTTCTGGTTGCTAGGCAACTTTTGATGGGCACCGCCCTTCCAAGGGACATTAACATAAGAGAAACCATCCATGAGGAGCCGTGGAGACACAGTTCGTCATTTTCTGACACTGAACCAACATTGCTTATCACTCGAATGAATTAGAGTTCATATGCAGGATATACGGTTCTTTATATCCAAAAATCATATTAAACAAATGTGTATATGTCAATCCCAATCTCCCAATTCATCCCACCCCTTCTTCCCTCCTTGGTGTCCATAGGTTGTTCTCTGAATCTGGATTAATATATATATTCTATTGATACCATGTGTAAAACAGACAACTAATGAGAACCTACTGTACAGCTGAGGGAGCTCTACTTGGTGCTCTGTGGTGACCTAAATGGGAAGGAAATCCAAAAAAGAGGGAATGTATGTATATGTGGGCTTCTCAGGTGGCTCAGTGGTAAAGAATCTGCCTGTCAACGCAGGAGACACAGGATATATGGGTTCGATCCCTGAGTTGAAAAGATCCCCAGGAGAAGAAATGGCTACCCGCTCCAGTATTCTAGCTTGGGAAATTACAGTCCATGGGGCTGCAAAGAGTCAGACATGACTGAGCAACTGAGTACAGACGCGTATGTATATGCATGGCTGCTTCAATTTGCTGTACAACAGCAATTAACACAGCATTGTAAAGCAACTATAGCCTAGTAAAAATTACTTCAAACAACAAACAAAATACAAATGTGTGTCTAACCAGGGCCATTTTCTAACTTGTGCATCTTCAAAGGAGAAGCACTTAGATGCGGTTCTGCCTTAGTATCCCCAATGGGTGTTCTCCTCTGCTAGATTTTGGGGAAGCCAGACTCGCAGCTTGGGGCTCCGACAGCTTGTGGATCACATAGCCGTAGCTCTGTTTGGCCTCGGAGTTGGTACCTGCCTGAGGCGCTACTGCTGAGTGCATGCCTTCGAAGCCCCATCCTTCTCTCCTGGCATTGATGTTCACTTCAGCTTCCAGCTGGCTGCCGGCTGTAATATGCCTCCCTGCAGTTGAGACCCAGCTCCATACGTACATCTTGCCAGAGACATGTGCCTCCCAGGCCTGTGCAGGGAAGGGGACCTTGATGGATGTTTATCCATGTATCCAGAGGAGCTAAATGATGCTGTTAGCAGCAACTAAGGTAGCCAGGCAGGAAGATGTATGAGGGGTTTGAGGCACAGAAGCAGATGGACCTGCGTGACAAATTGTGAGCTCCTGGTAGGAGTTTGAGCTACTGCCTCAGGCTGGGTGGCAGGGAATAGAGAGGTAAAACTCTTCCCATCAAGCTGCTCCTGTGGGCACATGTATCTATTGTCTGTAGCAATGCAACAGTTTCCCCTTTGAAGGGCCAGTGTCTCTTGACTTAAGAGGTGGTGGGTGAAAGGGAGCAATTGCCAAGCTGTGATGGGCGTTTCCTGTCCAGACCCCACGACCGGACCTGAGTGGGCACTGTGTGCTGATGAAGGGGCTCTCCCTCAGTGTCAAGCATGGTCATCCCAAGGACACATTTAAGCCAGTCATTACTTCAGTGGCCTTCCTGTGGTTACATGGCATGTGTCTTTCCACCAGAGAAGTCACAGGGCTCAGGTCTGGGATGGAGGACGGGGCAGTGGGGAGGAGATACAGAAGGGGGTCATGTCCCGTATCCCTGATATAAATGAAGAGAAAGGGGGGACTATGGGTGTGCTTGTATACAGGAGGATGGCGTTCAGAGCTCTGAGGGGACACTCAGTTCAAAGTGTTGTTTTGAAAATATACAGGGAGACATTTCATTTAGTTTGTTTTCCAATTTCTCCATCTCTTCCTTTTTTTTTTTTGATGTTCTTTCTCAAGCACAGTAGAAAAGGTTTTTCGTACATATATAAATAGTATGTATAATATATATCTTAGAAAACTTATGAATTTTTGCCTAACTAAAAAATTTATGACATTTTGACTCCACTTATTTGACTTAGTATGAATGAAATGCTAGATTCCAATAAAAAAAAATAGACGCACAACAAGCAACAAAGATTTACTGTATAGCACAGGGAACCATAGTCAATACCTTATGATAACCTACAATGGAAAATAATCTGAAAAATAATATATGTGTATATGTATAATTGAATCACCTTGCTGTGCACCTGAAACGTAAGTTAGTGGAACTTCGATGAAAAATATATATGATGAAAAAAATATTCAGGGAGAGAAATTTAGGATGTTTCTTCTTCTTTAACGTGTAACAAGTTAGATAATCTATTGGTGGAAAAAGAACAGTGGCCATCGAGGTGCTGGGCCCTGGGGGCTGGTAACACACCCCCATGCTTCTTGAAGTGTTTGTAAGGTTTCTAGGCAAGCAGGGCACCTCAGCCAGAGCACCAGGTTTCTTAAAGATCAGAGAGGATGCAAGGAAGATGAACTATTTTTGCCTAAGCTAGAAACTGACAAAGGTTTTTAAATAGCTGGATTTTTCTAAGCAAGGGAACTTAGGACAAACACATTTCTGAAAAGGTCCATCTTTGATCCTTCAGCAAAAGGTGTCTTGCAGGTGTGGGTCCAGGCACTGTGTCCTCATTGCCCATTTGGGAAACCTGGACTTGAGGTGTACCGTGGATTATGCTTCCTGTGAGGCCCTTAAAGGAGGGAAGAATTGTGTTAGTTGCACAGCCGTGTCAGACTCTTTGCGACCCCATGGACTGTAGCCCATTAGGCTCCTCTGTCCATGGAAGTTTCCAGGCAATAATATTGGAGTGGTAGCTATTCCCTTCCCCAGGAGAACTCCTTGACCCAGGGATCAAACTCTGGTCTCCTGCTTTGCAGGCAATTTTTTACAACTGGGCCACCACAGAAGCCCTAAAGGAGGGAGGGAACAGACAAATATCATATGCTATCACAACTATGTGGAATCTACAAAGTGATACAAATCAACTTATTTACAAAACAGACTTGCAGACATAGACAACAAAATTATGGTTACTAAAGGGGAAAGTGAGAGGAGGGATAAATTAGGAGTTTGGGGTTAACAGATACACATCACTCTATATAGATAACTAACAAGGACCTACTGTAGAACACAGGGAACTATATTCAATATTTTGTAATAACCTATGAGAGTAAAATAATCTATAAAAAGAATCTGAAAAAGTATACGTACAGGTGAATCACTTTGCTGGACACCTGAAACGAGCACGACATTCTTGTACTCCAACTTAATCAAAAAAGGAGGAGGGCGGGAAGAAGATGGTCCATAGAGGAAAGGGCTTGGCCTTCAGTAGTTCCCTCCCATGTCCTAGTTCCAAAGAGGACACAGTCCTGCATGTGGTGATCTGGCCCCTGGAGACCCACCAGGTGGTCAAGCCACAGCTTGTAGGAGCAGGTCCAGGCCACCTTTAGCGAGAGGTTCCTTTAGAACTTGCCACAGCCAGGCCTGCAGCTGGTCTGTGTGGCCACGTTGCCCACTCTGCCGGGGCTGTGGACCCTCCTCAGAACTTCTTAGGCCACAGAGCAAGGACAGTACACTGTGATTTCTTTCCCTGTAACTTTTCTCCCTGTGCAGTGATCCCTGCTCCCTGGAGGGCCCAGGACAGGCAGCTGAGAGTCAGAGCCCCGTCCCTTGTCCTTCTGTTCTGCCCTCCTCTCCCTGGGCCTCCCTGTGAGTCAGTTTGTTCACTCTGCTGTCTATGCGGCTGTGGGGGTGTTGC
Source organism: Bubalus bubalis (assembly GCF_019923935.1). Classification (NCBI taxonomy): domain Eukaryota; kingdom Metazoa; phylum Chordata; class Mammalia; order Artiodactyla; family Bovidae; genus Bubalus; species Bubalus bubalis. The sequence goes on from NC_059157.1 coordinate 184,816,130, forward strand.
CACCCACCTCAGGGGCCCAGAGCAGGTGCCCAGTGAGATTCCTGCCCAAGAGCTGGCTGGTTAGACTTCAGGGTGGTTGACTACGGATGACACAATTTTATAGAAAATCTGAGCTAGGCTCAGTTCCTGAGCAGCCTGTGAGTTAACCGGAGAGATCTTAGGTTGTGAGTCAGCTTGCAGCAAAAGTGTAGCCCGGGCTCCTCACCACAGAGCTGGTTGGGTCAGATGCCCGTCCCGTGGATGAAGACAGGGCGTGTATGTGAGAGCAGCTGAGGCTCCTGCCCCGGGTCAGCGGGTCTCAGAGCAGGGCCGTCTTGCCTTTGACTAGTCCAGCATCTCATGAGTCCACCTGTGTGTGTTCTCCCCACTCCGCCTTCTCATCTCAGCTGATGTCTTACTTACCCTCCACATCTTCAGGAGGTCTTAGGTAGTGGGAGGCCGTGGACTCTGTGCAGTCTGGCACGGCATTCTGGATTGCTCATTAAACACTAATTCCCTCTACTGGAGAATGTCCTCAACACCCAGCATTACGCTGTTACGAGTAAAGTGACACCAGGAGCCTGAGTGCTTATAGACTGCTCACCACAATGCAATCAGGACAAAAATACTATTTGACCAGAGTAGATGAGTATGCAATGTTTTGTTTCGGGTCCTTGAAGACAGGTGCATGATTCCAGGTCAAATGGTCATCTTGCTCCTTTGTAATTTTGGTCCCTCAGGGCTTCTTCAAGACTGTCTTGTTCAAATGATCCAGGGAAGGGGGACCCTGAAGGGCCCCGGGTGCAGTGCATAGGAGAGTCATCGGTGTGGCCTTTGGGGTACCCAGGTTCCTGGTCCCCCCCACCGTGGATCTCCTGGCCCAGTCCAGCTGGTGGTGGGGCAGCCTGGGCATCTCTGCATTTTAGAGCCAGTGGAGGGGTTTCTGACACAAGGCTGGATTGAAGGGTTATTGCCTAAGACAGAAATGACCTTGTAGGTGGGGACAGTGGGATGTTGCCAAAGATCAACTTGGCTACTTTGTCATTTCACCCTGAGCAATACTTATGATTTGCTCAGAGTCCCAAGACATTCATGTTAACTGAACTGGGCTGGGATTTACTGGACCGCTCTCCAGGACCCATGCTGCCTGCACACCATACGATTCCCAGGTGGCTCAGCGGTAAAGAATCTGCCTGCTAGTGTGGGAGATGCAGGTTCCATCCCTGGATCAGGAAGATCCCCTTGAGAAGGAAATGGCAACCCACTCCAGTATTCTTGCCTAGAGAATCTCATGGACAGAGGAGCCTGGCAGGCTACAGTTCATGGGGTTGCAAAAGAGCTGACATGACTGAGCGACTAAAGAGGCAGCAGCACTCTTGCTGGCATCATGTGGACCCTGCTACAAGGAGAGGAGGCCCTGGGGTCTGTGACCACACCTGCTCAGAGTTGAGTACAGGTGCCGAGGAGCAGGCTGTTTGGGGAGTTAGTCTCACCCTCCCTTCAGTCCTACGCAGAGTTCTACCATCTGTATCTCTATCCCCAGGCTGCTGAGAGCATCCACATGCTGTGTCCTCATCATACATCACCAGGTGTGAATTTAATTACAACTAATGCTCAGCAGTTACTGAACAGGAGCCTGGCTCCTTAATACTTTGTGTGTGTGTGTGTTAGTCACTCAGTCATGTCCAAGTCTTTGCGACCCCATGAACTGATCTCAGGCTCCTCTGTCCATGGAATTCTCCAGGCAAGAGTACTGGAGTAGGTCATCATTTCCTTCTCCATGGGGTCTTCCCAAACCAGGGATTGAACCCAGGTCTACCTCATTGCAGGCAGATTCTTTACTGTCTGAGCCACCAGGGAAACCCTCTTCATACTGTGAGTGAGTGAGTGACAGTCGCTCAGTCATGTCCCACTCTTTGCGACCCCATGGACTGTAGCCTGCCAGGCTCCTTTGTCCAGGAAGGGGTAAAACCCTATCTGCCGTGGCATCAGCCCCCGTAACTCTCGCTCCTTCGACACCCTCCCTGTTAAGGTCCAGAACACCGGAGGCCCGCACTGCCATGGGAAGGTCACCATAGTTGCCGTGGGGAAGCTCTTTTTTCAGATCCCCAGGTGTCTCCGGTTCTTTCAGTGCTGAAGGTCCTTGAGGACTTCAGAAGGGGTGAGGGCTCAGCTCTGGGGCAGTGTCACTGGGGACAGGCCATGGGCTGGAGGTTGCCTCCACATAAGGCCAGCCACTGTGGTCTGGAGCTACCAGAGGCCATGGCTGATGTAGGTCAGGTCCACTGGGAGTCGCAGGCATTTAAATCAAGGGAAGCGGCCCCTGGTAGCCTCCTGGAGCACCTCCCATGCTCATCCCCGCCTCTCAGCCCACTGCCCTGCCGGGTCCCCCCGAACTTGGGACTCTTTACCAGGGGCTGAGAGAGAAAGTCCTTATTACTGTTACAGCTGGAAGAAGTGGGGAGTGTTTCTCCCATATTCTGGGTCCCGAGGAATGCTCGCTGAGTGTGGAGATGAAGCCGGCACCTAGAAACACGGTAGTCTGGGTACCAGGGGACCGAGCAGTGGTCCTCAGGACAGAGACGCACTTCAGGGGCTTGTTAAAATTCTCCCTCCTGAGTCTCTTCCAGGCTTTCTGGGCCAGAATCTCTGGGAGATATGGCTGAAGAATGGACATTTTCACTGCGCTCCTGGGCAATCTGCTTTGAGGAAAATTCATTTGTGGCTCAGCGTGAAAACATAACAGACATGTATTGCATCATTCCTAAGGGGACATCATCCCCGAGTTTTGGAGATTCACTTACATCTGTTCATTTGAAATGACCCATGTTCACGACCCCACTGCAGGGAGCTTGCTGCAGAGCACAGAGGATTCAAGATGCTTGTTGGGGGCTGTGAGGGGGGTCACATGGAAGTGGCCTGACATTGACATACTCCATAACCATGAGGCATCGTAGTTGGGGAACACTTTTTATTTATTTATTTTTTATATATTTTTTTTTCTTTTTTTTTTATTTTATTTTATTTTTAAACTTTACATAACTGTATTAGTTTTGCCAAATATCAAAATGAATCCGCCACAGGTATACATGTGTTCCCCATCCTGAACCCTCCTCCCTCCTCCCTCCCCATACCATCCCTCTGGGTCGTCCCAGTGCACCAGCCCCAAGCATCCAGTATCGTGCATCGAACCTGGACTGGCAACTCATTTCATACATGATATTTTACATGTTTCAATGCCATTCTCCCAAATCTTCCCACCCTCTCCCTCTCCCACAGAGCCCATAAGACTGTTCTATACATCAGTGTCTCTTTTGCTGTCTCGTACACAGGGTTATTGTTACCATCTTTCTAAATTCCATATATATGCGTTAGTATACTGTATTGGTGTTTTTTCTTTCTGGCTTACTTCACTCTGGATAATAGGCTCCAGTTTCATCCACCTCATTAGAACTGATTCAAATGTATTCTTTTTAATGGCTGAATAATACTCCATTGTGTATATGTACCACAGCTTTCTTATCCATTCATCTGCTGATGGACATCTAGGTTGCTTCCATGTCCTGGCTATTATAAACAGTGCTGCGATGAACATTGGGGTACACGAGTCTCTTTCCCTTCTGGTTTCCTCAGTGTGTATGCCCAGCAGTGGGATTGCTGGATCATAAGGCAGGTCTATTTCCAGTTTTTTAAGGAATCTCCACACTGTTCTCCATAGTGGCTGTATGGGGAACACTTTTTAAATCTCCCATGTTTTATGTGGATCCGAAGGCACAACGCTTTCAATATGAATGAATAAAAGAGGATTTTAGGCTGTAGAAATCCCAGATCATGCACTGAATTTTAGGAAGACTCAGAAGGTAAAAACGAGACTGATTTTCAAAATTTGCATTAATCAAAACATGACACTTTTCTTTCTGATTATTTTTATTCTGGTTGCATCTCCAGTAAAGACATATAACACTGATGTTCTTTTCCAGACAAGAATTTCTGTGGTGAGGTGCAGTTAATGTAGGTGTCACTGTCCATTAATTCATTAGCACAAAACCGATCAAGTCAGAAATTTCTTCCTGAAAATTGCAGTCAATGAGAAAGGAAAGCTTCTTTTATTTTGATACAAAACCATGGGGTTTACAAATATTTCGCATCATGATGAATATTTAAAACAAACAATCCTCCTTTTCCTCTCCTTGACTCACTGGCAGTCCATTTTTTTCTGGTTATTTCAGGCAATTCTGTGTCTTTCCTTCCAAGTCTGTTAGTTTTGGGGGATGACCTTATGAATAATTCGAAACCTGGGTTATGTCTTCCCTGCTTATCTCTCCTGTGCTGAGACCAACAGAAATAAACTCTTTATAAATTTAGAAAACAACATTGGTTGGTGCAACCAGGTCATGGGGAAAAGGCAAACAACAGCAAAACCCCAGGCATCATCACAACAGAAGCACCATCCTTGTGGCACGATGCAGCCCCGTCAGCCACAAGGTTCTCCTTGTGTGACCGGGAATCAATGAATTAAGACCAGGAGTCAGAGTGGTGCCATCCCCAAGACTCGCTGCAGTTCCATTGTGACCTTAATTATTCATGGTGGCCAGTTACATTATTTAAGATGTTAAATGCAGCTCCAGGGCCCTGCAGTCTCAGCCAGTATCTTCAGGATGGGCAGGAAAATACACTGCATGTAATTTATTTTTTATTTTTTAAAACCTTTTTATTTTGCATTGGTGTATGCATGTGTGCTAAGTCACTTCAGTCGTGTCCGACTCTTTGCAACCCTATGGACTGTAGCCTGCTAGGCTCCTCTGTTCATGGGATTCTCCAGGCAAGAATACTGGAGTGGGTTACCATGCCCTTCCTTCTCCATGGGATCCTCTGGGTCCAGGGATTGAACCTGCATCTCTTACGTCTCCTGCATGGGCAAGTGGGTTCTTTACCACTAGCACCACCTGCGTAGACAATTAACAATGTAGTGATAGTTTCAGGCGAACAGAGAAGGGACCCAGCCATACATATACATGTATCCATTCTCCTGCAACCCATCCTCCCACCCAGGCTGCCACATAACATTGAGCAGAGTTCCTTGTGCTATACAGTAGGTCCTTTTTGGTTATCCATTTTAAATATAGCAATGTGTTACATGCCCATCCCAGACGCCCTAGCTATCCCTTCCCCCTATCTTTTCCTCTGCAACCATAAGTTTGTTCTCTAAGTCTGTGAGTCTGCTTCTGTTTTGTAAGTTCATTTGTATCATTTCTTTTAGATTCCACATATAAGGGATGTCATATGATATTTCTCCTTCTCTGTCTGACTTATTTCACTCAGTATGACAATCTCTAGGTCCATCCATGTTGCTGTAAATGGCATTATTTCATTCTTTTTAATGGCTGAGTAATATTCCATTGTATTATGTACCTTCTTTATCCATTCTTCTGTCGATGGACATTTAGTTTGCTTCCATGTCCTGACTATTGTAAACAGTGCTGCAATAAACACTGGGATGCATGTATCCTTTCAGATCATGTTTTTCTCCAGATATACTGCATGTATTCTAACAGGGAATTACTCTTCCACAGGCATTGGCCCCTTGGAGGAGTGAGTGGTCTGTTTGGGAGTGCATTTCAGAAGGGGAATGTAAGAGCCAGGAAAACTGTCTGAGGAGATAGATGGATGATCTACATGGAGTCAGTTCATCAATTTTGCTCCTTTCCTTTAGGAAGGAGTGTGTTATTTAAATAAGGTTGAAAATATTCTATATTTTCACATAATGGTGAGAATTAGGAGTATTAAAAAACAAAACTGTGAATTTTTGCGGTAATTTGCCTTCATACACATTCTAGATTCTTCGAATTGGATCTCTCTTTAGGCCCTGAATTTGGGAAATGTCTAGAGTGTTGTACTGAAAATCATAAAGGAAGGACACATGCTAACATTTGTATTCCTCTCTGCATCCTCATTTTATCTTTGCTGATGAGTGGGGCTTTCTTCTCAAATGTGCCTTTTAAGATGATCTCAAGCAACTCAATTCATCCTTTTTTTCTTTGTCTTCAGGAGTCTGATCACCGCCAGCTGGGCCCAGCAAATCACCCACAGGTTTCCTTTAATGTGGCCAGTCCTAAGAAGGTCAGGAATGTGACTTTGGTATAGTACAGACATCCCTTTGGCTTCACATGGCTCTTGACTGAGGACCTACATCTCATTGCTCATGACGTCATCATTGCTCACTGTGATGTCATCACTGCTGCCATTCTAACGCTGGGCTCCCACTCTGCAGCATGACCTGGAAGAAGCAATGTTGTCATCATCAGAATGGATATTTTATTTTGAGAGAAGGAATCCATTTTCCCAGCTTCTAAAGTGGAATTTGACTTTTAAAATATTTCAAGATTTCAACGAATTCCATAGTTACTAAGTAAAAGTTGCACATTCATTATGATAATGCCTCTCATCACTCAACACTCCTGCTTGCTAACCCAGCACATGGCAGATATGTCTACATCCCATTGTGATGTTTAAGAGGTCTTTATTATCTACAGTCTCTTGAAGATAATATTTATGTATGTTTACTATGTGGGTATTATTGCATATTATATGTGGAAAAAAAGAGGATTAAACATTAGGATCCATCAGATGACTGAAATTGCCCAGAAAAATCATAAGTTGTAGGTTATAAATAATAGTACATTCTAAAGCAGAAGGGGACCTTGAGAAATATTATTGGATACTGACAAGAAGACATTCATTTTTATCTGCTCCCTTATCAATCTTTTTCTCATGTCCTCAGATGAGTTAGATGTGGATTTTGCTGTTTGGGGGATGTATGTCCAGCCATGAAAAAACTGGATATGGGCAATACGTTCTTTTATAAATAAAAGGGAAGACACCAAAAAACCTTTTATTGTTGTTCTTCACTCTCTACTATTTAAATGGTTTAAATAATCATAGAGTTTAAGAATCAAACATTTTCCAAGAAACAAAACAGGAGACCTCTATTAAAAATTCTTTTTTCATTTTTCATGTAGAGATTCTCAGTGTATTTTGCTGACAACCCCATCTCTTCACAGAGAAGGCAATGGCACCCCACCCCAGTACTCTTGCCTGGAAACTCCCATGGACGGAGGAGCCTGGTAGGCTGCAGTCCATGGGGTCGCAAAGGGTCAGACACGACTGAGTGACTTCACTTTCACTTTTCACTTTCATGCATTGGAGAAGGAAATGGCAACCCACTCCAGCGTTCTTGCCTGGAGAATCCCAAGGACGGAGGAGACTGCCGTCTACGGGGTCACAGAGTCGGACACGACTGAAGCGACTTAGCCATCTCTGCATATTTAACATAGAGGTTGGACTATGATTTGACTGAGCTCTGCACTGCTTGATGCAGATTACTGTGATGGCTGCTGCTGCTGCTACTAAGTTGCTTCAGTCGTGTCTGACTCTGTGCGACCCCGGAGACAGCAGCCCATCAGGCTCCACCATCCCTGGGATTCTCCAGGCAAGAACACTGGAGTGGGTTGCCATTTCCTTCTCCAATGCATGAAAGTGAAGAGTGAAAGTGAAGTCTCTCAGTCGTGTCTGACTCTTAGCGACCCCATGGACTGCAGCCTACCAGGCTCCTCTGTCCATGGGATTTTCCAGGCAAGAGTACTGGAGTGTGATGGCTAGCAATTAGTAACTGCCCTGCGACCCCCAGACCCAACCATGCTATTGTCAGGATAGAATTTGACTTTTCAGAAGTATTAGGATTTTAGTAAATTCCTTAGAGTTACCTGGTAAAAGATATAAATTCATTGTGATGATGATGTTTCTTATCATACACTCCTGTGTGCTAATCATTCACAAATACCTCAGGCAGACCTCAGAAATGTTGTAGGTTTGGTTCCAGACCACAGCAGTAGAGCAAGTCACACAATTTTTTTTTTTTTTTGGATTCCCAGAGCATGTGAAAGTTATATTTACATATACTGAAGTCTATTAAATGTGCCTTTGTGTTATGTCTAAAAGAACAATGCACACATCTTAATTAAAAAAATATTTTCTTGCTAAAAAATGCTCGCCATCAACTGAGTGGTCAGTGAGTTGCAAACTTTCTGCAAGAGTCACATCAGAAATCACTGATCACAGGTTATCGAATGAAAAAAAACTGCCCAACCTAAAAACTGAGAATTTTTTTATTTGGAAAATTTTCTAAAGACATCAAGCCTGGAAGGCAGACTCCTAGTGAGCTCCGAGGGACTACTCCCAAGAAGTAAGGGAGGAGACAGGATATGCAGGAGTTTTTGCAACAATGACCAGATAGTCATCAAAAGATGACTGTTAATTAAAGAAAACCAGACATCTCAAGTTAAGCTATTCAGTGTTTTTCTATAGATGGGGAGATACAAGAGCCTGTGCTTGCTGAAATCATTCCTTTTCTGTGCATCTCAGCTGTCTGGAGCCAGGATCTTGTACTTTCCTATCCTGAGTCCCCTCAGGGCTCACCTTCAGGGCTGACTGCAGTGGCTGATGACTTGATGGCCACAGCATCCTTTGTTTGCTGATACGGCAGGCAACATTTTACATCCACAACCACAGCAAGTATAATAATAATGAAAGTTTGAAATACTGTGAGAATTACCAGACTGTGACACAGAGACAGGAAGTGAGCAAAGGCTGCTGGGAAAATGGCGCTGATAGACTTCTGCTGGGTGTCACAAACCGTCAGTTTGTAAATGAAATATCTATGAAGCACAATAAAGCAAAGCATAATAAAATGATGTGTATCTGTATATTATCATGATATAAAATACTTTTTTTTATCTTAAATTACATTCAGGCCCTACCCTGGACCCTCTTCTATGAATTGATGACTAACTCAAGGGAGATTTGCTGGCACAAATAGGACTGTGTTCTGCTCTGTACCTGTTCTGAATGGCTGGTTCCCATATATTATCCATTCTGATTGGTTGATATACATACAATACCTTTCTGATTGGGTGGGTCCCATGCACTATGCATTCTGATTTGTTGGTGTACCTAGACTAGCCATTCTGATTGGTTGGCTCATCTACCCTGTCTATTCTAATTGGATGGCTTTACTGCTTTCAGTTCAGTTCGGTTCCTCAGTCATGTTGGACTGTTTTCGTCGGCATGGGCTGCAGCTCTGCCGTGTTTCCCTGTCCATCACCAACTCCTGGAACTTGCTCAGACTCATGTCCATTGAGTCGGTGATGCCATCCAACCATCTCATCTTGTCATCCCCTTCTCATCCTGCCTTCAGTCTTTCAGGTTGTCAAATACTTTGAATATCACCACTACTTAGAGGATCCTGAAAAAAATACCTCTTATAAGACTGTGTCCATAATATGAGGGAATTCGTCACCTATGTTCTTGAAGGATGAAACTAAAAGTGCAAAATTTCAGAAAGCCATGAATATTGCTATATCACTTTCCTGAGAGGACTTTTAATGAGAAACATTAAATGTTTTTAATTAGAAACATTAATTGCCAATACAACGGCTTAAAAATGAGACTCTTTGTTTGTTATCAAGACTTCTTTACTTCCTGTAAACATGATTCTGTCTCCCGCCACCATCCCTGAATGAGAAAGAAGAAAGACCAGAGTGTTCATGAGACCCTTTAAGCAGAGGTTGTTTGATGAGTGAATTCTGTATTTTTCACTTCATGGTTTGCTTTCCTTAAATTGCCACAGAATTTGGATCCTGGGACAAGGCAAATATTATGTCCTTTATGCCTTTTGTAACATTTACAGAATCTAGCATTCTGTAGGCATTAAGTAAATACTGACATTAAATAGTTCAATATTGAGAAAGATAGTATATTGAGGTATAATGAATATTTGCCATCTGCCTGCTATAAGAATCATATTCTTGTCGTTATTTTAGGAGTGGGGGGGGGGTGTTGCATGTAGAATACAATTGAACTTTAAGTTTTAAACTCTGGAGAATGATGCCAAATGATCTCCATAGAAATCTCTCCAACTTGCTACATGCTTAGTGAATCAGTCTATAATATTTTTTTATTCATTAGATTCTGGGAAGTTTTCCTATATTATGAGTAAACAGGTTCTAACAGTAGCTTATTCCATGAGTAAGTTTTCTCAAAGGGATCCTTGGCTAGTTTATTTAAACAATTTATTTATTTATTTATTTGGCTGTGTTCAGTCTCAATTGCAGCATGGGGGATCTAGTTCCCTGACTGGGAAGGAAACCCAGGTCCCCCTGCCTTGGGAGTATGGAGTCTCAGCCACTGGACTACCAGGGAAGTCCCCTGGCTAGTTTTTATTTTACAAGAGGTATGAACATTTTATAAACAGAACTATCTAGAGTTGACCTATGCAATACCATAGGCACATGCGGCTATTTGCATTTAAATTATTTGAAATGAAATATGATTGATTTCCTCAATCCCAGTGGCCACATGTCAAGTGCTCAATACCATGTGTGGCTAGTGGCTGCTGTGTCGGACATGTAGATTACAGATTTCATTGCTGCAGAAAACTTTTTGGGTAGTGCTGACCAAGAGCTTTCTACTTGGAAATGACCTTGGTGTGTCAAGGATGAGCTGTTTTACACGAACACGCAATCTGTGTTTGCTCTCAGTGTTATGTCTGTGTACTTGCCAGTTTCTATTTAGGAATCCTGCAAACCCCAGGGCAGCTCTCAACTGATAATGGGATTGTGCTGATGTGATAAATCTCTCTCTCACTCCTGCAATGCACAGACCTGAAGCAGGCTCAGGGGAAGGGGTGAGAGAAGTTAAAGCATTGTGTCCAAGGATGTTTCTCTGAAAGATACATATGCCTCTCTGCCAGTGAAAGACCAGTGAAGCTACAGATGCATTTAAAGAAGTGTCCCTTAGAGCCTTGAGTCATAAAATGATACCCAGGGAGACCACACCTGCCCATCCTTCCAGGGTTCTTTGATGTTGGTTACACTGTCAAATTCCAAGCCTGCCCCAGGGAGTTAAGGATCTTCCTTTGTTTACTTAGGGCTTCCCTGGTGGCTCAGCTGGTAAAGTAGGACTCAACTCATTCAGGAAATCAGCCCTGAATATTCATTGGAAGGACTGTTGCTGAAGTTGAAGCTCCAATATTTTGGTCAGCTGATGCGAAGAGTGGACTTATCAGAAAAGACTCTGATGCTGGGAAAGATTGAGGGCAGGAGGAGAAGGGGATGACAGAGGATGAGCTGGTTGGATGGCATCACTGATTCAATGGACATGAGTTTTGAGCAAACTCAGGAAGAGAGTGAAGGACAGGGAAGCCTGGTGTGCTGCAATCCATTGGGTTGCAAAGAGCCAGACAGGACTTAGTGACTGAACAACAACAACAACGATTCAAGTCATAATGTCAGTACATTGAAGATAATGGAAGAGGTCCAACAGAAGCACTTCCTGTGCTCTTTGTGGCCCTGATCTTGGAACACCATTAGGGATCTTAGAGCTGGGATGCCGGTTTTTGGGTGATGATGACCTGAAGGTGAATGGATGCTGTTGAGGATACAGGAGATGCTGCGTCAGCATCTGAAACTACCATATAAGTGCATATCATGCCCTTGGAGGGGCTTCCTTGGTGGCTTAGTCAGTGAAGAACTCCCCTGCCAATACAGAAGACATGGCTTCAATGGACATGAGTTTGAGCAAATTCAGGGAGACAGTGAAGGACAGGGAAGCCTGGCATGCTGCAGTTCATGGGGTCACAAAGAATCGGATATGACTTAGTGACTAAACAACAGCAACAACAACAACATTCCCTTAGGGAAGAACATGTGTCCTGTGCAAAGAGGTAGGACAGTCCTCTTTGTGGGTGGACTGACCCAGGTGAGACCCAGATGAGAATGTGGGTCTCAGATGGAGAAAGAGATGGGCTATTCCAGGTGAAGGGGTTCAGGCAAGTAGAATAGGATAGATGGTGATCCAGCAGGCCCTTGTAGGACATGTAGGTCAGAGGAGCCATCACCATCCACAGGACTGGCGGGGCACGAGAGGTGGCCAGGCCTGCACAGAGAAGGCCCCTGACAGTTGCTGGGCCACAGGTAGGGGGACACAGCCAAGCTATGGACAGTTGACTGGGAGGGAGTCAGGTAACAAAGACATGGTCTCCTCATTCTGCTGCTCACTAAGCCTGACCAGAGCCAGGACTTCAGGGAGCTTGCTGCTGGCATCCACGCAGAATGGAGAGGGGAGAGTGTGGCTGATGGATGGGAGAAGAAGAGAGAAGACACCTGATGACATTTAGGAAACAGAAATTGAGGCATCGAGAATGTGCTTGTGACGTCACAGGGAAAGATGTTGTGCCTGGCAGGGTTCCACTTCTTCTTCTTGGGGTGAATCCATTTACCCCAAGGGGACACAAGTTGGAGGAAAGGAATTTGGCTGCATTGAACTTTAGTAGGCTTTATCTTTGGTGATGCATCAGTAGAACAAAGGGATTGAATGGTGAACTCCTGAAGTCCCTTCTGGAGATGCTCACCTCCCCACTCCCCTGACCTGTCCTCACCTGACATGGTCCACTTCTTAGGACCGAGGTCACCCTGCTCCAAGTGCGTGGAGACTTTCCTCATCCCTGCAGCATTTGGAAGGAGCCTCGTTCCCCTGCAGTTGGTAAATATTTAATTCTCACCCTGCACAGCCTGTAAATCATGCCACAGGCCGCAGCCTTGGGTGAGGCTCACGCTCTAACATTTATGAAGCAGGTGCCCTGGGTTCTCAACTTGGGAAAGGCAGAATTTGAGGCAGCAGCCTGGGTCCAGAACTGAAACAACCCCACAATCGTCTTCCTTTGTTGAGTGAGACATGTTATTTCTAAGACTATAATGAGATTCTGACCCTGCAGGCTGGTGGGAAGATTTGTGAGAATCATCGCTCACCCTATGGCTTCAGACGGAGAGGTTCATGCCTGGCATCATAATCGTACTGGGTTGACAAAGCAGAAAATTTATAAGATTCTAATAACGTCTATGGGGGAAATGTAGCACAGGCTGTATTGATTATATTTCTCTACAGAAACCTTAAGAATGTAGGATGTTTCGCAGAGTAACTTAATTTAGCAACTCTTGGTAATGCTCCAATTTCATGGCTGATAAAGTCTAAGGTAGTTCAAAGAATAGCACGATTGTCTAAATCAAAAACTAATTTAAAAAATTACAGTTGATCTAGTTGTGTTTGTTTCACTCAGAATGGACAAATTGGACTGAACTAAAAGGCAGTGCAGTCAGCCTGGAGGCTTAGAGCAGCCTCTTCACAGTTGTGCTGTGTGTGTGTGTGTGTTCTGTGTTTGTGCCTGTAACTGTATGACGTGTGTGTGTATGTGCTGTGTTTGTGTATTTCTATGGTGTGTATGTGTGTGTGCTGTTTTTTGTATACGTGAATGTATCTGTTTGTGTTCTGTGTTTATGCATGTGAGTGTATGATGTGTGTGTGCTGTGTTTGTGTGTTTCTATGGTGTGTACGTATGTGTGCTGTTTTTGTTCACGTGCATGCTCTGTGCTTGTGCATGTGAGAGAATGATGTGTGTGTTCTGTGTTTGTGTACCTGAGTGTTTGGTGTGTCTGTGTGTGTGAGTGCTGTTTGTGCTGTTTTGGCAATGTGTGCCTGTGTATACGTTTGTGTCTGTAGGTGTGGGTGTATATGGTGTGTCTGTACACGTCTGTATAAAGAGCAAGGTTAAGGGGAGAGACACTGGTGTCGTGTCCCCCGTGGTGGCTAGTGAACTACAGCTCCTGAGTCAAGTTCAGCTGCTACTTAGTTCTACATGGCCCACGAACTAAGGATGGTTTTTGCATTTTTAAATGGTTGAAAAAAATGGAAAGAAGAATAATGTTTTATGAGGTGAAAATTATGTGAAATTCAAGTGTCAGTGTCCACAAGCGAGGTTTTATCAGAAGCCAGTCAATGTGGATGTGTTTTCTGTGGCTACATTCAGGCCTGATGACAGAGTTGAAAAGAGCTGTGACCGAGCCCATTCTGCCCGCAAAGACAGACACAGTCACCCTGTGGTCCTTTGAATCAGCAGTGTGCTGACCTGCCTCCGCACAAGGACACTTTCCTGGCTTATGTCAGTGAGTCCTCGCTTAGTCCAGTGTGGTCCCGATGAGCCAAGTGAAGTCACAAGATACAGTCCCAGAGAGACCTGTGTGCCTTCTGACCCCAGGCCTTTCAGACTCCAGGGTAGGTTCTCTGCCTGCTGTGTGTGCTGGGCGACTCTCCCCTGCCTCTCCACTGCTCTTAGGATGAAATCTCAAACCCTGCCATGGCCTCCGAGGCCCAGCTGGGTATTCCCCCAACTGTCCCTGGCCAGGCACCACTCTCCACACTCTGGTCACTGCAGTGCAGAAAGTACCACAGGGATCTATGGGTACACCTACCCCAGCGCCTTTGTACCTACTCGGATCATCCACTCCCCCCTTCCTTCACTTTATGCGACTCCAGCTGATCCTTCAGCTTCTCTTTGGTGAAGCCTCTGGAGGCTTCTGCACTGTTAGTTGGCTACTCTGGCTGCTGCGGTTCTGGGTGGGAGCTGGCCGCACAGAAAGATGCCTGAAATTTGGGAGGCGGACATGAAGGCCCAGTGACGATGCACGAGGAAGGGTGGGGTGGGGCTCAGCTGCCCTTGGACTTCACCCCTGCCCAGGCTGGCCTGCTGCCTGACCTGCAGCCCATCTGGCTTGCCCATGACCTTCTTGCCTGCTTATCTGGGTCCTGGCAGGTGTATAAACCTCTGCAGGGAAGGCTGCTGGCTTCTGCAGGGCACCTGTGTTGTTGGGGTGTTTGAGCTGAGAGAAAGGCTGTGTTTCTTCCCAGGTTCTAGTTCATGTGGCTGCTATCTCGTCACATCTCACTTTTCTGCTGTGGTCTGACTACAGGGGCCATGCTCTCCTGGGATTCTCAGCTTCCCCTCACAGGCCCTGCCTAGGGCCTCTTTTCTGACCCTCCAACCCTCCCCTTCTGGGCCTTTCCTTCCTCAGCATATTCTGTGATGTGGGAGGTGGAATTCTGATGATTAATCCCTTATTCTGACTTTTGAGAATCTCTCGGACTGCAAGATCAAACCAGTCCATCCTAAAGGAAATAAACCCTGAATATTCACTGGAAGGAATGATGCTGAAGCTGAAGCTCCAATCCTTTGGCCACCTGATGCGAACAGCTGACTCATTGGAAAAGACCCTGATGCTGGGAAAGATTGAGGGCAGGAGGAGAAGGCGTGAAAGGATGAGATAGCTAGCATCACTGACTAAAGGGACATGAATCTGAGCAAACTCCAAAAGATAGTGAACGACAGGGAAGCCTGGCATGCTGCAGTCCAAGGGGTCGCAGAGTTGGACCCAACTGAGTGACTGAACAACAACATTCTGTATCGGAGCTTCCTGCTTCTTTGATGGAACTCTGACTCCTTCCCTGCTGGGTTAATGCCTGGACACAATTAATATGGCACCTTCGCTGTCTCCTTTATTGCACTAATGATGTAATTGTGTAATTAATTACGGACTGGCTACTTCCCCATTAAATTCCGGGAAGGTGGGCTGGCTCCTTACCCACCAGCTCCCTGTGGCCCTGGCGTCTTTCCTATCAGGGCAGGCGTGTTTCACGTGGTGGATACACCCCTGCAAAATGAATGATTCATTTCAGAAGCAGCCTGGGCACATGGAAATCAGTTTTGCTCTTCTGCTGTGGCTCACCTTGTTTTCAGAACCTCCAGGCCTTCAAGGCCCATTTTGACTAATGCATGTTAGCGGCCACTCTCCCTTCCTTGGCTCACCCGTTCCCACAGTGTCTCCAGTCAAGGGGACACAGGCACCAAACTGTGGCTCAAAGATGCACATTTAAGGTAATTTCTGTGATTTTTTTTTTTATTTTGGGGGAGTCATTACTCAGTTAAATTTTCCTATTTTTGGAGACTCAGTTCAGTTCAGTTCAGTCGCTCAATCGTGTCCGACTCTTTGCGACCCCATGAATCACAGCACTCCAGGCCTCCCTGTCCATCACCAACTCCCGGAGTTCACCCAGACTCACATCCATTGAGTCAGTGATGCCATCCAACCATCTCATCCTCTGTCGTCCCCTTCTCCTCCTGCCCCCAGTCCCTCCCAGCATCAGAGTCTTTTCCAATGAGTCAACTCTTCGCATGAGGTGGCCAAAGTACTGGAGTTTCAGCTTTAGCATCAGTCCTTCCAAAGAAATCCCAGGGCTCATCTCCTTCAGAATGAACTGGTTGGATCTCCTTGCAGTCCAAGGGACTCTCAAGAGTCTTCTCCAACACCACAGTTCAAAAGCATCAGTTCTTCGGCGCTCAGCCTTCTTCACAGTCCAACTCTCACATCCATACATGACCACAGGAAAAACCATAGCCTTGACTAGACAAACCTTTGTTGGCAAAGTAATGTCTCTGCTTTTTAATGTGCTATCTAGGTTGGTCATAACTTTCCTTCCAAGGAGTAAGCGTCTTTTAATTTCATGGCTGCAGTCACCATCTGCAGTGATTTTGGAGCCCAAGAAAATAAAGTCTGACACTGAGACTAGAGGCCTCCAAAAGCCTGGTGCAGGGGAAACAGCCTGCAAAGAAGCGATTAGGTTTGCAGCCAGCTTGCCCTGTGACCCTGGGCACATTGCCTGGCTCCTTTCAGTTTTGTGGCTCCTTCGGTCAAAGGTGTGGCCCTTTTTCTTGTGTAGGTACAATGCTTGAACCTTTCTTAGTGATTGACATTCCTGGAGACTTTCAGTTGAAGGCGGGTTTCTAGATTTCTACAACACTAGGGAAAAGTCTGCAAAATGTTCAAATGTCCCATCAGACATTCTACATAAGTGATAAATCTGTATCATCAAAAATCCACAAACAATAAATACTGCAGAAGGTATGGAGAGAAGAGAACCTTCCTACACTGTTGGTGGGAATGTAAATTGCTGCATCCACTATGGAGAACAGTATGGATGTTCCTTAAAAACTAAAATTAGAGGTTCCTTAAAAAACTAAAAATAAAGTTGCCATATGATACAGCATTCCTGCTCCTGGGCATATATCCAGTGATTAATTTAACCTGAGCCTATTTTTCATTATAAATATCTCACAATAAATACAATCATAAAGTATATTTATCATGCATGTAGGGTACATTGACTTCTCTATAAACACAGTTACCTTGACAATCAACAGAATATTAAAGTTGGTTTAGGAAGGAACTTCCTCAAGACTTGTTCGCCATTTTGGAAAAGTTTATCCCCAATAGCACTGCTATTCTGAGTATTTGAGTTGCTCACACAATGCCCAGGGATCCGTCTGGATTTATAGCTGCTGCATCCCGGTAATTCTCAGCGTGGACTCAGGGACCTGATGACTTCAGATGTCTTCTGGTATAATTCTGTGCTTGTGTGCTCAGTCGTGTCCAGTTTTTTGCGATTCTTTGGACTGTAGTCCACCAGGCTCCTCTGTCCATGGGGATTCTTCAGGCAAGAATCCTGGAGTGGATTGCCATTTCCTCCTCCAAGAGATCTTCCCAACTCAGGGATTGAATCCATGTCTCCTGCACTGCAGGCAGATTCTTTACCTGCTGAGCCATTAGGGGTCCTACCAGGCCTTATTTTTGTAGTCTTATAAATGACTTCCCTTTCATATTACCTTAATTAGTTAAAAATTTATCTGATGAAAGTATAGGTGATTTACAATGTGGTGTTAATCTCTGTGATACAGCAGAGTCATTCAGTTATACACGTACATACGTTCTTTTCCATTATGGTTTATTATTGGATATTGAATATAGTTCCCTGTGCTATATAGTAGGGCCTCATTGTTTATCCATTCTATATATAACAATTTGCATCTGCTAATCCCAAACGCCCAGTCCATCCCTCTCTGCTCCTTAGTAAGCACAAGTCTGTCCTCTACATCTGTGAGTCTGTTTCTATTTCATAGATAAGTTCATTTGTGTCATATTTTAGATTCCACATGTAATATCATTTGATATTTGTCTCTGACTTACTTCACTTAGTATGATAATTTCTAGGTCCATCCATGTGGCTGCAAATGGCATTATTTCATTCTTTTTTATGACTGAGTAGTATTCCATTGTATTTACATACCACACCTTTATCCATTCGTCTGTCAATGGACATTTAGATTGTTATCATGTCTTGGTTATTGTGAATAGTGCTGCTATGAACATAAAAGTGTGTGTATCTTTTTGTTTTTTTTTTTTCCTTTTAAATTTATTTTTAATTGAAGAATAATTGCTTTACAGAATTTTGTTGTTTTCTGTCAAACCTCAATATGAATCAGCCATAGTTATACATATATCCCCTCCCTTTTGAACCCCCCTCCAATCTCCCACCCCTCTAGGTTGATACAGAGCCCCTGTTTGAGTTTGCTGAGCCATACAGCAAATTCCCATTGGCTATCTATTTTACATATGGTAATGTAAGTTTCCATGTTACCCTCTCCATACATCTCACCCTCTCCTTCCCTCTCCCCATGGCCATAAGTCTATTCTCTGTGTTTTTCAATTAATGCCCTGTAAATAAATTCTTCAGTACCGTTCTCTAAATTCTGTATATGTGCATTAGAATATGATATTTATCTTTCTCTTTCTGACTTACTTCACTCTGTATAATAGGTTCTAGGTTCACCCACCTTATCAGAACTGACTCAAAGGTGTTCCTTTTTATGGCTGAGTAATATTCCACTGTGTATATGTACCACAACTGCTTTATACATTCATCTATCTAAGTTATTTCCATATTCTAGCTATTGTAAATAGTGCTGCAATGAACAATGGGATACATGTGTCTTTTTCAATTTTGATTTCCTTTTTCATAATTTTTCAGTTATGCCTAGGAGTGGGATTGCTGGGTCATATGTTGGTTTTATTTGTAGTTTTTTAAGGAATCTCCATACAGTCTTCCATAGTGGCTGTATCTATTTCAGCTCTTCCCATCTGTCGTTTTTCTTAACAGTTTACATTCTCCTTGGAATAATTTTGAGTGTTGGAGAATTATCAGTGATATAAGAGCCTCATGGTGATTATAGTTCTGGGCTTGATGTTGTCTTGTTTGCAAAGCTTATTTCTTCTGGTGCTGAATTCAGTATTTACATGCAGCAAACACATCACTTAAAATTGGATGTGGATCCCCCTTCTGCCTAGGATGGACAAAGTTGGAAAGAACATCACTCAGACTTTCAGGAGAAGAAGCCAGATAAGCCACAAAGTTGTGGCTTACAAAGTTGTAGTTTTTCCTGAACTCATCATAGGGGCAATCGAGTAGCCTGAATTTCAAGGGGCAAAGTTCTTCCCTCTAGTCACAAGTACTGCCTCAGAATAGAGATGAAGTCACTCCTGTCATCAGAGTGTCCCAAAGAAGTCAGCAAAATTTTTAATTAATTGCTACAAACCTAGTGTGGACTAACATGGCAGCAAAGAGACCCCTAGACTTAATGGGACTTGGACCCACCCCCAGACTCTCTCCTATGGAACTCCGTCAGAGACTCTCCAGGCAGACTTGGTGTAGGCTGGAGAGAGCCCAATTGGTGATGCAGGCCTGCAGACTATGTTAGATACCAATGCAGGGGCAGAGTGAGGGGAGGGGAACAGTAAACCCCACCCTAATGCCTGATCCATCACTTGAAGCCTTAAATTGATGTGTTCAGTTGCTCAGTCATGCCCAACTCTTTGTGACCCCATACCATAGCATGCCAGGCTCCTCTGTCCGTAGGATTTTCCAGGCAAGAATGCTGGAGTAGGTTGCCATTCCCTTCTCCAGATAAGAAAGGAGGCAGTGGGGTTTGTAGCCTCCAAGATGCAGGTACACACTGGCTGATGCTGAAGGAAGGAAAGAAGACAGACCCACTACCTGGAGAGACAACTCCTTTACCTGGGGGTTGTTGTTGTTGTTCAGTCACTAAGATGTGTCTGACCCTTTGTGGCTCCATGGACTGCAGCATGCCAGACTTCCCTGTCCTCCACTATCTCCAGGAGTTTGCTCAAGCTCATGTCCATTGAGACAGGTGGAGAGAGCACGGGGCCCAGCATCCTACACTGACACCACTAGCATCTCCTGTCACTGTGGAGGGCAGGAGCGCTCCTGTAGGACTCACTGCAGATGCAGAGCAGCTGGACCTTCATGGGAAGGAGGGAGCACTCCTGTAGGACTCACTGCAGATGCAGAGCAGCTGGACCTTCATGGGAAGGAGGCTCAGGGATACCCACAGAGCTCCACCCTCAAGTTCCAAGCCCAAAGGATGATCTGAGGCTTATGCTGGGCTGGGCGATGGAGATGCTCAATCACCACCTGCCAGCCCAGTAAGGACAGGGAGCAGGAGAGAGAGCAAGAGCTCCCAGAAACTCAGGAAACTCAGAGAGGCAGGTATTCAGGGTTGGGTGAAAATTGAGGACAGGGCCTGAACACAGAGGAAAACCTTGCTGCACTTCAGCTCCTACCTGAGCACAGAGCATCTTAGGGGTTATCAAATCTTTGGTTCCGTGAGCGTAATGGGATCAGTCTGCCATAATCAAGTACCAGTATCAGTTATGGTCTGCCATAACAAAGTACCATCGACTTAGTGGCTTAGAATCACAGAACTTTATTTTCTCACAGTTCTGGAGGCAGTGAGTCCAAGATCCAGCTGTCAGCATGGACAGTTTCTCCTGGGGCCTCGCTCCTTGGCTTGCAGATGGCCTTCTTCTCGTTGTGCCCTCAGATGGTCTTTGTTTTGTGCAGGAGCATTCCTGGCACCTCTTCTTCTTCTTCTAAGGACACCAGTCAGGTTGGATTAGAGTCCACTCTTGTGACTTCATTTAACCTCTATTACCTCTTTCAAATGCTTTCCTGGTGACTCAGATGGTAAAGAATCTGCCTGCAATGCAGGAGACATGAATTTGATCCCTGGGTCTGGAAGTTCCCCTGGAGCAGGAAATGGTAACCCACTCCAGTATTCTTGCCTGGGGAATCCCTTGGACAGGGGAGCCTGGTGGGCTACAGTCTGTGGGATCACAGAGTTGGACATGAATGAGTGACAAGGATGCATACACACACACACACATCTCTTTAAAAGTCTCATCTTCAAATGCAGTCATGTTGTGATTTACTGGGGGTTAGGGCTTCCTCAAATTGGTGTTTTTTTTTTTTTTTAGGGGAGTACAAATCAGTTCATAATGGTAACAATAACTGAGAAAACCCAAAGTGAATTCAATCCCAGAGTTACTTGATCCTTCATCTTTTTTAAAAAAGCACCTACCGTTATAAATATTTTTCCTGTTGCTGTACGATCTTTGAGTTGCCATGTTTAATGGCTACATAACATTTCTTTTTCTGGCTTTGTCATTCTTACGTCCCTTACTGTTGTTGCACATTTTAGGTTAGTTATGTACGTCTTATTGCAAGGAAAATTCTCTATGTACATGTTTTTACATAATTTGGAATCATTCCTTTGGATAGATTCTGTGCTCAGTTGCTTCAGCAATGTCCAACTCTTTGCGACTTATGGGCTGTAGCCCGCCATGCTCCTGTGTCCATAGGATTCTCCAGTCCAGAATACTGGAGTGGGTTGCCAGTGACCTCCTCCAGGGATAGATTCTAAAAAGATACATTATTGTATCAAAGGGCATGGCCCCTCTCATGGGATGAATTGTGTCTACTTCAAAATTCTTATGTTGGAGCCTTGACCCTAACACGATGGTATTTGGAGGTGGGGCCATTGGGAGCTAATTAGGGTTAAAGGAGGTTGTAGGGTGGGACCCTAATCTGATGGATTGCTGTCCCCAGAGGAGGAGGAGACACCAGAGAACTCTCTCACTCTGAGCACACTTAGCAGAGGAAGGGCCACAGGAGCACACAGTGAGAAGGCAGCCGTCTGCAAGCCAGGAGGAAAGGTCCCCAGGAATCACATTTCCTGGCACTTTGATCTTGGACTTCTGTTACCATCCAGGGTTCTTCACCTTTCCCAATTGGTATAAATTGACTAGAGGCCACACAAGAAATTCAGGCAGGGCTTTGCTGGGGTCTCTGGTGATGGCACCCCACTCCAGTATTCTTGCCTGGAAAATCCCATGGATGGAGGAGCCTGGTAGGCTGCAGTCCATGGGGTCGCTAAGAGTCAGACACGAGTGAGCGACTTCACTTTCACTTTCCACTTTCATGCATTGGAGAAGGAAATGGCAACCCACTCCAGTGTTCTTGCCTGGAGAATCCCAGGGATGGGAGAGCCTAGTGGGCTGCCGTCTATGGGGTCACACAGAGTCGGACACGACTGAAGTGACTTAGCAGCAGCAGCAGCTGCTGCAGCAGGGTGGAACGAGAACAAACCACAGTTTCCCTTGCTTGCTCTCTCCCTGACAGGGGGGTGGCAAGCTTGTTGCTTATATCCGGTGAGGGTAGAGGTTTGTTCAGGGATCAGGCTGCAGGGGTGGCTTGGGGTCTGCCCACTCCTTAGGTGGTGTCCAGAGCAAGAGGCACACACAGTACTCTGCTTTTGCTCTGGGCTCTTTAAAAGTAGCAGTGTGGTTTTTTGGTCTCTTTGTATCTTTAGGGTCCAGAATTCCAACTGTGAGTACACATGGATATTTTTAATCCCATACAGTTTTTTTTTTTTAATTTTGTTCTCAAGGAGAGGTATGTCCAGGTGCAAACACTTCAGCACTACCGTGAAGGGTCCCAGGTCCCAGCCTGTCTTACTTCCAGCCTCTAGAACTGGGAGAAAATAAATTTCTGTGGTAAGGGCCACCCCTTCTGTGGTCTAGTGTATGCAGACTGAGCAGACTATTACAGCCCCTTTAGACACTCTTACCTGCACTACTTACCTGTAAGGGTCCCAGCTCACATGAAAAGTCATCTGCTTTTCTTATGACTATTTACAGAAACTTTTCTTCTGAATGGACTTTTCTCTTATCTGTAAACCTAAGATATTCAAATAAACTTTCCTCCTTTAAATGATTTTTGGAAATCTATGTCAGATCCTGACACTGGTATTCCATAATTCACAATTATGTATTTTGTATCTTTAAGCTTACCAATAACAAAGTCGTACCCTAATTCTGATATTTATTTCTCCTTTTGTTTTAGATTAACCCTTTCACACATCAGGAAGCAAACACATGACCAAATGAACAAATAACAAAAACAAAAACCCCCAAACACCCCCAACCAAACACTCTAGAGTTACAGGAATTCATCCTTAAACTCTATAAATATCTTTTAAAATAGACATTTTCCAAAGTATATTTTTATATCTTAATAAGAAAGGACTATTATTTAAATACTTGCTGTTGTGACATGATTTGTGTTCATTTAAAAAATAGGGGGAAACTTTGGTAAAACATTTTTCTGCCATGTGAATTAGCAAACATGGTAAGCAAGAGATAGATAAAATTTATAAATGAATAGCTGAGGGGGGATTTACTTACCATCACTGGATGATCTGACTTTTGAGATAAACCCTTGGCTTGCTCTTAGACTTCTCCAGGACTACAGAATTATCCCGCTAATGGAGAACCAAATTTGCTTCAGAACCTTTAATTTGCTATCTTCAATTGAAGCTGAAGAGTCAGTCAATAAGCATTCATTGATTTTTCCAAGGCTCTTTAGGACACAAAGAATGAGATACTGTCCACATCGAATTTTCAACTCACTGGCTTGTCAAAGTCTTGTTTTAAGATTGGCTGCTGCTTAAGATGGTCTCCTTGTGGACCTGCATTTTGTCTCTCATAAGAGCTAATATTATCTAAGAGACAGAAACATCTTTGCCTTTTGGGTCTGTCTACTGTATATTTCTTCAAAGAATGGCTATATTGCAGCTGATGTACAGGCCAGGACTTTCCAAGGAATTAGGGAAATTTTCAGATAATCCAATATTGTCACTTAAAATTGGCTCATAAATTCAGTTAACGCCTCACTCAGTTTCTTGACTACACAAAACTGATGGGGCAAAGGATAGAGTTTTAGTTTAAGTCTCTTCCACAGCCAAAGAAGGTGACTCTAGGAGTCAGGAGTTAGGGAGTGGGGAGAGGGAGGCAGGGGAGGGGAAGCCAATATGCAGGTATGGATGTTGCCAGGCACTGCAGGAGACCCCGGTTCACCATGTAGGGAAATGGACTGCCAACCTTATTACTTTTCATTACACACACAGATGATTATATCATAACTGCACTGGATCTAAAACAGACTGCCACATGGTCATGTGAGGTTATCCTCTCAGGGTTTATTTGAAATAAACTCTGTGAACATGGGCTTCCCTGATAGCTCAGTTGGTAAAGAACCCACCTGCAATGCAGGAGACCCTGGTTTGATTCCTGGGATAGGAAGATCCACTGGAGAAGGGATAGGCTACCCACTCCAGTATTCTTGGGCTTCCCTTGTGGCTCAGCTGGTAAAGAATCCACCTGCAATGGGGGAGACCTGGATTCGATCCCTGGGTTAGGAAGATCCCCTGGAAAAGGGAAAGGCTACCCATTCCAGTATTCTAGCCTGGAGAATTCCATGGACTGTATAGTCTATGGGGTTGCAGAATTGGACATGACTGAGTGACTTTCACTTTCATGCATGCATGCTGTCACTTCAGTTGTGTCTCACTCTTTGTCACCCTATGTCCTATAACCCTCCAGGCTTTTCTGTCCATGGGATTCTCCAGGCAAGAATCCTGGAGTGGGATCTTCAGGGGATTTTCCTGACCCAGGGATTGAACCTGCATCTCTTATATCTTCTGCTTTGGCAGGCAGGTTCTTTACCAATAGCTCCACCTGGGAAGCCAGTCTCAATTACAAAGCCAGCCGAAGTGCTGCTGAGCTGGAAGGGCCAGACTGGGAGCTCCTTGGAGGAGCCCCTGGAAAGACCCCTCCCCCTGAACGACAGGAGGTTGCAGTTCTCATTCCCCTACTCCATCCCCACGATGGAAGGGTTAGTTTCTTCCTCCTTCTCTCCCAGCTTCTGAGAAGACCCTGAAGCACAAACAGGAAAAGATAAAAAGTGACTGCTTGAGTCAGGAGGACAGGGGGTTGCAAAGCACAGGATGAGTCAGAGGGCTCCCCTAACTCCTCAGATGGGTGGACAGTGGGTCAAGGAGCTGGGACATGGGGCACTGGAAGGCATCTATGCTAAGGAGCCTCATCTCCCTTTTCCTTTTCCTGTTGATTGATTGACTTCACAATCAAACATGTGAAGATCAGGGAGGAGGAGAGGAGGAAGACTCAGAAAATCTCAGATTTGATGAATACATCTCTGATCCCCAGAGTTGAACATCAAGTCTTTCTGCTTTTTTGGCAAACTGCCAAGAAATTGTGCAGAGCTTGCAGCTGCTCTTTGATTGTGATAGTTCTGAGGAAACAAATGAATGAAGATGCCCCCAAAGGTGTTGATGAGCATGCTTCCCTTGTCGCTGAGACACAAATGGTTCTCTCCAAGGCCCACGGGAGTAACTAGACCTAAAAATGAATGAATGTGACAGGCTTTAAACCTGTTTATCTTTTCAGGGTCAACGTGGGCAGGTGTAAGAGCCACCTGCAAAATGCTAATCTGTTCTCTGGAAAATGCATGACTCTAAGCTTCAATGACCAAATGGAAGACTGTGGTGAGAGCTCGTTGGCTACAGTTGGTCATGTGTTGGGTTATCACCAGTGTACTTTTTTTTTTTAATTTATTTATTTGGCTTCTTCAGGTCTTAGTTTTGGCACATAGCATCTTTGATCTTCTTTGTGGCATGAGGGATCTAGTTTCCTGAAAGTGAAAGTGTTAGCCACTCAGTTGTGTCTGATTCTTTGAGACCCTGTGGACTGTAGCCCTTCAGGCTCCAAGTCCATGGAATTCTCCAGGCAAGAATACTGGAGTGGGTAGCTATTCCCTTCTCCAGGGGATCTTCCTGACCCTGGGATTGAACCCAGGTCTCCTGCAGTGCAGGCAGATTCTTTACTATCTGAGTCACCAGGGAAGTCCCTAGTAGGGATCAAACCCAGCCCCTTGCATTGGGAGCAGAGTCTTAGCCACTTGACCACCAGGGAAGTCCCAGTACAAATCTACTCTTGAGTTTTTATTTCATCAAGATAGAAATGGTTAACATCTGTCTGAATGTGATACTACGTGGCATAAAGATGTGATTGATGCTTTCTTAAAAGATTAAAACAGAACAGACCGAAGAGTGAGAGACTAAATAATGTAGTATCAATTGTGTAAAAGTTTGAATGAATGTTTTAAAAAGTGAGATGTTAGCCTCATTACCAAGTAGCAAGGTCGTGAGTGAGGACAGTTGACTTTGGGAAATAGGGGCTGGAAGATTTTGCTGTTGTGTCAAATAGCAATAAGTGCTTTGGAAAAAAATGTATCTCAAGGGCTT
Source organism: Bubalus bubalis (assembly GCF_019923935.1). Taxonomy (NCBI): domain Eukaryota; kingdom Metazoa; phylum Chordata; class Mammalia; order Artiodactyla; family Bovidae; genus Bubalus; species Bubalus bubalis. The sequence continues at coordinate 184,842,405 of NC_059157.1, forward strand.
TTCACATTTAGGAAGAGATAATGATCACAGTGGGGGTCAAGGATGGCTGAACTGGGACTCCAAGGATGACTCAGGCATGGAACTGTGACCAACAGTTCATCACACACGTTTTCCAGAGAACACATCGTTTAGGCAATCTAGAAAGAGTTGTTGTTAAAGGGTAGGGGGGTTGTTGTCAATGTTAATAATGTTGAATGAATGAACAGAGAGATGGTATATGAAATGAGGAAGCCCAAGGGAAGGCTGGACAAAGTCAAGGAAGTGGTGGATGGTGTACTGATTCATGGTGGGAGTGGGGATGGCTCCCAGGGGAGAGAAGTTGCAGGAAGAGGAAGAAACATTGCCCATGGACCTGGATGTAGCCCAAGAGATGCTCTGGAAGCAGACATGTGGTCTAGGATGAACCGGTTCCTATGAGAAACAGGATAAAACTTGGCATGGACAGGGTGGGAAACATTACCAAGGACTTACCCTTGGGCCTGGTCTTCCATGATTTGTGAGGCATGGGGATCTCAGGGAGAGCTTTTGTATGGCCAGATTCTCTTCAGGGGACATTGACCATGAATCATCTTCCCTTTTGTAATGGAAGGTGCTGAGTTTTACCTCCCATTTGCTTGGTAGTAAGGCTACTCACTGGTGACCTGAGCAGAATCTGTGTGGTCAGAGTCCCTGCAGCCCCATCTAAGGGCACAGCCAGTGGTTCCTGCTGGAGGAGCAGCCTCTCTTGGGTTCACATCTCCTTGAAATATTTAAGGAGACTTCCCTTCTCCAGACTCTTGGCCTGTGGATGGAATTAGAGCTGCTTAGTCACCTTCTCCTGAAAGGCCATCAGAGGTCATGTCATCACTTTATATGTTCATCTCATTTAGGTCAGTCTCCACCAGCAGGCTAAGCCCTTAAAGGCTTAAGGCTAAAGGCTTAAGACCACCTTAAAGTGGTCTGTTTTTTCCCTGTCTGATTTGTGTCCTGTAAGTTTCTTTATATCCCTTAATAGGGTTCAGTCTCCTATCCCTTCCTTACCACTCACAACCTTTCTTTGTGTCCTCTGGAATCAACTCTGTCATCCACAAAATTCCCTGAACCTCATTTCTTCTCAAAAAGTTCCTTTCTTTCTAAGAATGAGATCTGCTCTCTCCTGAGGACACTGGAGTCCTTGTGGTGTCTGTTGCTCTTCCCATTCCCCATGGGGCACAGGCTGGGAGGTGGGATAGCCTCCTTTCTGCTTCTTATTGTTTCTTCCTGACCATTTTCTCCCCACTTCCTTAAAAACTTCTGGTCTTTTGAGGTAACTGCCATTACCATGTATATTAATCTTGGATTTTTCCAGAAAAGCAGAACCAATGAATATATTTGTATATTTATATCTCCTATAATAAAATGTATTATTATAATATAACATTATATATATTCAATATTTAATGTTTTATTTTAAATATATAGTATATATTTACCATATATATATATATACACACACACACACACACACATACACTAAAATTTACTATATATATGTTCTAAAATACTTACGTGTATTTACTATAAGGAATTTGCTCACACCATTGTGGAGGCTGAGAAGTTCCAAGATTTGAAGTAGGAGAATTGCAGACCCAGGAGAACTGAGGGTGAAGTTCTAGTCTAAGTTCAAAGGCATGAGAACCAGGAGAGTTATAAAATCCTGTCTGGATTTGAGTCTGAAGGTAAGAGGAAATGGCTATTCCAGCTCAAAGACAATGAGGTAGAGAGAAGGAATTCTTTCTTACTCAGCATTTTATGTTATTCAGACCCTCAGCAGATTAAATCAGGCCCACCCACACTGGGAGAGCAACTTGCTTTACTCCTAACTACTCATTCAAATTTTTTTCTCACTTTCTCACATATACACTTATTTTTCCTATCCTGTTAAATATATATGTATTAATTGAAGATTCAAGGGATTAGATCTGATAGAGTGCCTGAAGAACTATGGATGGAAGTTTGTGACATTGTACAGGAGGCAGTGATAAAGACCATCCCAAAGAAAAAGAAGTGCAAAAAGGCAAAACGGTTGTCTGAGGAGGCCTTACAAATAGCTGTGAATAGAAGAGACATGAAAGGCAAAGGAGAAAAGGAAAGATATACCCATTTGAATGCAGAGTTCCAAAGAATAGCAAGGAGAGATAAGAAAGACTTCCTCAGTGATCAATGCAAAGAAATAGAGGAAAACAATGGAATGAGAAAGACTAGAGATCTCTTCAAGAAAATTAGAGAGACCAAGGGAACACTTCATGCAAAGATAGGCACAATAAAGGACAGAAATGGTATGGACCTGACAGAAGCAGAAGATATTAAAAAGAGGTGGCAAGAATACATGGAAGAACTGTACAAAAAAGATCTTCATAACCCAGATAATCACGATGGTGTGATCACTCACCTAGACCCAGACATCCTGGAATGCGAAGTGAAGTGGGCCTTAGGAAGCATCACTATGAACAAAGCTAGTGGAGGTGATGAAATTCCAGCTGAGCTATTTCAAATCCTAAAAGATGATGCTGTGAAAGTGTTGCACTCAATATCCCAGCAAATTTGGGAAACTCAGCAGTGGCCACAGGACTGGAAAAGGTCAATTATCATTCCAATCCCAAAGAAAGGCAATACTAAAGAATGCTCAAACTAGTGCACAATTGCACTCATCTCACATGCTAGTAAAGTAATGCTCAAAATTCTCCAAGCCAGGCTTCAACAGTAAGTGAACCATGAACTTCCAGATGTTCAAGCTAGATTTAGAAAAGGCGGAGGAATCAGAGATCAAATTGCCAACATTCATTGGATCATCGAAAAAGTGAGAGAATTTCAGAAAAACATCTACTTCTGTTTTATATACTATGCCAAAGCCTTTGACTGTGTGGAGATCACAACAAACTGTGGAAAATTCTGACAGAGATGCAAATACGAGTCCACTTGATCTGCCTCCTGAGAACTCTGTATGCAGGTCAAGAAGCAACAGTTAGAACTAGACATGGAACAACAGACTGGTTCCAAATCAAGAAAGGAGTATGTCAAGGCTGTATACTGTCACCCTGCTTATTTAACTTATATGCAGAGTACATCATGAGAAATGCTGGGCTGGATGAAGCACAAGCTGGAATCAAGATTGCCAGGAGAAATATCAATAACCTCGATATACAGATGACACAACCCTTATGGCAGAAAGCAAAGGAGAAGTAAAGAGCCTCTTGATGAAAAGTCAAAGAGGAGAGTGAAAAAGTTGGCTTAAAGCTCAACATCCAGAAAACTAAGATCATGGCATCTGGTCCCATCACTTCATGGCAAATAGATGGGGAAACAGTGGAAACAGTGACAGATGTTATTTTGGGGGGCTCCCAAATCACTGCAGATGGTGACAGCAGCCATGAAATTAAAAGATGCTTGCTTCTTGGAAGAAAAGTTATGACCAACCTAGACAGCATATTAAAAAGCAGGGACATTACTTTGCCAACAAAGGTCCATCTAGTCAAAGCTATGGTTTTTCCAGTAGTCATGTACAGATGTGAGAGTTGGACTATAAAGAAAACTGAGCACCAAAGAACTGATGCTTTTGAAATGTGGTGTTTGAGAAGGCTCTTGAGAGTCCCTTGGACTGCAAGGAGATCCAATCAGTCCATCCTAAAGGAAATCAGTCCTGAATATTCATTGGAAGGACTGATGCTGAAGCTGAAACTCCAAGACTTTGGCCACCTGATGAGAACTGACTCGTTTGAAAAGACCCTGATGCTTGGAAAGACTGAGGGCAGGAAGAGAAGGGGATGACAGAGGATAAGATGGTTGGATGGCATCACTGACTCAATGCACATGAGTTTGAGTAAGCTCCAGAAGCTGGTGATGCACAGGGAAGCCTGGCATGCTGCAGTCCGTGGGGTCGCAAAGAGTCGTACACGACTGAGTGACTGAATGAACTGAACTGATTAATTGAAGTAGAGTTGATTTACAGTGTTGTGTTAATTTCTGCTGTACAGCAAAATTATACATATATATGTGTATAAATATATATATATATATATATATATTTATATAGTTGTTGTTTAGTTGCTTAGTCATGTCTGACTGTTTGCAACCCCATGGACTATAGCCTGCCAGGGTCCTCCGTCTATGGGATTTTCTGGGCAAGAATACTGGAGTGGGTTGCCATTTCCTTCTCCAGGGGATCTTCCTGACCCAGGAATTGAATCTGTGTGTCCTGCATCTCCTGAACTGTGGGTAGATTCTTTATTGCTGAGCCACTGGGGAAGCCCTATATACTTAAAAAAATCTCATCCAGAAACACTCTCAGAAACACACCCAGAATAATGTTTAACCAAATGTCTGGGCACCCCTTGGCCCAGACAAGTTGACACATAAAATCAGCCATTGCACCACACTCTTCTCACCATCTTTCTTGTTCACTGAAGGTTTGAACACTTAGTTCCTTCTTATTATTTGGGAAACTGTAGAAAATATATTTTTACATTTTTGTACAGTGTTTTGAACAAATTTCACTGATATTTGGTAGCTGTGCTAAAGATCAACGCTTGGAAGATGAAGGGTGATGAGAAAATGAAAAGCTTTCCTGAGAGAACTGTCTCCCTGGAGGGGTGTGTTTATTTCAAGGTGGGGTGAGACTTGGGACCTTTGCATGTCCCTGGGTTCTAAAGTTGGAGACATTCACTTCCTCTCCTCCTTGGAGTCATTTATTTACATTCCTAAGAAAGAATTTCAGGATACATTCCAAGGTGAGTTTATTTCCCTAGGGAGTGACAAAGATCTTCTCCTTAACCATTTTTATTCAGGCTCCTGCACTTTCTAGATCCATCTGTTCAGTTCCTTCTAGGAGCCAGTTTTGGCAAGAAACTTGCTAAGTTATTTTAAACAGAAGCCCCCTTCCATGACATATGATCAGATTCCTCATCTTCCACTGCCCCCCAGATAATGCCTGATCATCCCAGACTGCCTTCAGCAAGAGTCCTGAGAGGTTAATTTATTCAGAACTCCCCTGGCCCCTGATGCTTCCTTTTAGTCATTATCCCTCCACTGCCTCTACCTGCTCCTTGGCTGTGACTCCCAATTGCCCATGTTGTACTCAGAGTTGAGCCTGGTACTGAGATCTCCCTTTTTGCAATAGTTCTGAGTAAAATCTGTCTTACCACTTTCCTGTCCAACTCTTTGTTTTTCTTAGAGGGGAGATGAGTTTTAGTTTTATTTTTCAAGAAAGGGAAGAGGGCCACAATACAAGCCATCTTATTTAACTGCTCAGATGCATATTTGCATTTGCAACTGCAGGATGTATTCAGAGACATCTGATGTAGCATTCTTTGTATCACCCCAGGGGCGAGGATTAAAATGTGAGGAGAGTGTGGTTATGACAGGTGAGTAAAATTAATTTGTTCTTTCTCTGAAAACTCATATCTCCCACCAACTTAATATGAGCAAATATAGATACTGAACACTTCACATTGTCTTCATCTCTGCTCTAGGTTCTTGCTGATTCACATTCACATCAAATCCTTACACAAAGGCTTCTTAGCTCTTTCTTTTCCTCACTGTTCACATGCAAGGTTTTCTGTTTCACCTCAGCCACTTGCTCCTTTGGCCATTTCTAAGATCTCTGACAATTTAATTCTAAGCATATTCCTTTCAAACACCACACTTCTTATCTTTACTTACTTGAGTGCTATGTCCTCACAATGCTTAGTCTATACTGGGACCATCCGTTTACTTGTCCTCCTTTTTCACTGAGCATTACTCTTTTTTAAAAACCCAGTTTAGAGTTCTTGGTCCTTAACCATAATTACTCCCTTGTGAACACCCTCAGCTCTTGGCCTTTCTTGGTTTTGCTTGGCAAAACTCCAGCCTTGGCTAAAGTAAATTTTCTGACTCTAACACCTGCTTCCAAGCAACCAAATGTGTGAGAAACAATTGTCAGCAGTGACAACTGGTCCTGCTTTGAATTCATTACATAACCTCACTAAATCCTTCAATGCTACCCAGCTACCCTGTTACTTCCTCTGGTCAATTCTTTCTCTCACATCCAGAGAGAACCATTTCATACTTTGTCCTCTCTCCTTGAAACTGCTGATATCTTTCTGTATCAGTCAGTTTTTACTGTATAACAAGTGAGTACAAAGTCCCCATGGCCCACAGCACAATCTCTGGATCAGCTTGGTTGCTTGTTCCATGTGTCTCTTCATGCTCCAGAGGACCAGGAAACATTTTTTTCACAGCAATGGAAGAAACAAAGAGACCAGGTCCAGCTGGGCAAGGTCATTTCAATGTTCTGTTCACCTCACATTCACTCAAGTTGCATTGGCCAAAGTAAGTCACAATGTGATGGAAAAGTCTATTCCTCAGATAAGGGGGCTCCCCTGGTGGCTGAGATGGTAAAGGATCCACCTGCCAATGTGGGAGACTCAGGTTTGATCCCTGGGTCAGGAAGATCCCCTGGAGAAGGGAATGGCTACCCACTCTAGTATTCTTGCCTGGAAATTCCATGAACAGAGGAGCCTGGCAGGCTACAGCTCATGGGATCACTAAGAGTGAGACATGACTGAGGACTAACACACACACTCCTCAGATGGAACTGTTTGGGGGAGTAAATATTTGCTGAAGGATAAACATTCTCATTTGATGATCTTGCTTTATTTCACAGAACAATCAAAAGAGAACTGCCTTGTATTTTCCCCAATGAGTTGCCAGCCCAGCAGTAGCCTCTGCCTGACTCATGCCCTTGGCCTTCTTTCTTGTGATAAAGAGTCTGCTGTGTCTAAACCCAGCCTCTCCAGGGTGCCCTGGATCCTCTCTATTCTGGCTATGGTGGGTGGCTTCCCTGCACCATCAATTTTTCCTTCTCTCCTGGATCATCCCCAACAGCAGACATGCTGACTGGCTCCCACACCAAAACATTGTCCTGCTTTGACTTGTTTCATCCCACTCTTGTCACCAGGTCAACTTGCTGACCTTTATAGCAAAACTCCTCACAAGAGTTGCCCAAATTACAGTTCCCACTGTCTCACTTTCTAATTCCAACAAGCTTGTATCTTCCATGTTAAGATCACAGTGGCCAAGGTCACCAACAACCACCATCTTGTCAAATCTAATGGACACTTGCAGCCTTCACCTTGCTTGACCGGTTGGTGGGATTTGGTACCTTGCTTATTTCCTCCTTGAAGTCTCTCATTTGGTTTCCATGAGGCTCCCTTCTCGTCCTCCTGCTTTACTAACTCCTCTTCCCATGGTTTTCTTATTTGTTGTTTACAATTCTTCTCTTTTTGTGATGTCTAAATGTTGGTTCATTCTGGACTGAGCATTTGATTTCCTTCTGTGTCTACAATTGCTCCCGAGGTAGTTCACATTTCACATAGTCTTGTGGCTTCAAAAAGCATGTATAAGCTGATTGTTCCACATTTTTATATTTGTCCTTGACTTTCCCCCTAAACTTCAGACTTGTTACCCAATTTACTACCCAAGCCCACTGCTTCCCATTTAAGTAAGTGATGCCACCTAGAGTCAGGCCATCTGGTTTTGGTTCTCCTCTTTACATCTTTCTTCCATTGTATTGTTGGAAATATCTTTCAACTATATCTGAAATCCACTAATTGTGACCACCTTTTGTGACCACCTCTGTGATTGAAAGAATAATGCCCCCTATCCAGAACACATGGATGCCACCTTACATGGCAACAGGGACTGTGTAAATGTGATTAAATTTGCAGACCTTGGATGGAAGATTATTTAGATTATCTGGCAACCCAATCTAGCCATGTGAGTCCTTACAATTGGAAGAGGAAGTTAAAAGGGGTAAGAAAGACATGATGTGAGAAAGATTTAACCATGGTTGCTGGCTTTGAAAATGAAGAAGAGAGGCCATGAGCTGAAATATGTAGCAGCTTCTAGAAGCTGGGCACAGCCCTCATTTTGCAGCCTGAAGGAAACAGAGACCTTGGGTCTTTAGCCACAAGGAAGTAAATTCTGATAATTTAATTGAACAGGAAATAATTGCTTCACTAGAGCCTGCAGAGAGGAATGAAATGCTGCTAATACCTTGGTATTAGCATCATTAGACTATATAGGACTTCTGACCTAAGGAACAGTGAGGTAATAGATTAGTGTAGTTTTAAGGCACTAAGTCTATGGTAGCTTGTCACAGAAGGGATAGAAAACTAATATGACCTCTCCTAGAAATGTATCCAGAGAAAAACATGATCTGAAAAAATATAAATACATGCACCCCAATGTTCACTGCAGTGCAGTTCATAATAGCCAAGACATGGGAGCAACCCAGATGCCCACCAACAGAAGAATGAATAAAGAAGATGTGATGCGTGTGCGTGTTCAGTCAGGTCCTACTCTTTTGTGACCTCATGGATTGTAACCTGCCAGGTTCCTTTGTCAATGGGATTTCCCAGGCAAGAACACTGGAGTGGGTTGCCATTTCCAACAATAGAATATTATTCAGCCATTAAGAAGGATGAAATAATGCCATTTGCAGCAGCATGGATGGACCTGGAGATGATCATACTAAGAGAAGTAAGTCAGACAGAGAAGGAGAAATATCATATGACATCCCTTATATGTGGAATATAAAAAGAAATAAACAAATGAACTTATTTACAAAGCAGAAAGAGACCTACAGACTTAGAAAATGAACTTACAGTTGCCAGGGATAGTTATGGAGTTTGGGATGGACATGTACACACTGCTATATTTAAAATGAATAACCAACAAGGACCTACTCTGTACAGCACAGGGAACTCTGATCAATGATATATGTGACAGCCTGGATGGGAGGGAGTTTGGGGGAGAATGGATGCATGTTTGGGTATGGCGGAGTCCCTTTGCTGTTCACCTGAAACCATCACAACATTGTTAATTGGCCATACATCAATACAAAATAAAAAGTTAAAAAAAAAAAAAAGGAAACTGGGACTTTCCAATAGTCTGGTGGTTGAGACTCTGAGTTTCCAATGAAGGGAACACAGGTTCAATTCCTTGATTGGGGAACTAAGACCCACATGCTGTGCAGTGCAGCCAAATTAAAAAAAAAAAAAGAAAGAAAACTAATACAACCTTTGTTACTATCACCCTATCAAAGGCACCTCCATCCAGTTGCTTTTACTTTGCAAAATAACCAAAGTAATATTTTCAAATAGAAACCAGGTCATGCCATTATTCTGCTCCAAAGCCATTCTTCTGCTTTAAAATCTTCTCAACACATGTAGGAAAAATCCAAATTGTTTATCATGACATACACATCTCTACATATCTGATGCCTGTGTAACTCAAGAATCTTGAATTCTTTCATGCTTCTTCTCTCTCTCATTTTGCTCCAAACACACTGATCCTGCAATTTTTAAAACAGACCAGGATCATCCCTACCTCAGAGATTTTATCCTTGCAGTAACTTTTCCTTTAAATCCTTGCTCTTTTCCCAGGTATTCACCAGGTCCTCTCATTTCATCTGGTTCAGTGCTAACAAGGCATCTGCATGGGCAGGACTCTTGCTTGGCCAGATCTCTAATCATCCCATCTTCCACTCCTGCCACCTCTGTTTCTTCACCTGTTATATTATTTTTGACAGCATTTGTTGGTATTCAAAATGAGTATTATAGTCTCATTCCTTTGCTGGTTTATTGCTTGTCTCTGCCACTAGAAAATAAACTTCACAAGGGGCCACAAAAGTTTGTCTTGCATGTTGCTGTTTTGTGCTTTGCTGGATAGAACACTTCTGGCGCATAATAAGGACTCAGCATATTTTTGTGATGACTTAGAAGGGTGGCAGGAGGGGTGGGAGGAAGCTTCAAGAGAAGGGATATGTTTATACTTATGGCTGATTCATGTTGTTGTGCAGCAGAAACTAGCACAACATTGTAAAGCAACTGTACTCCAATAAAGAGAAAAGAAAACAGACAAACAAACAAGACAGAAAAACCTTAAAAAGAGTAAAGAGCAGATTGCAGCTAGAGCGTCTGAGTCTTTGATCCAGTGGATTCATCTCATCTGCACCTCAAGTGCTCAGAGAGGGAATGGAGATAGAAGCTGTCAATTTCTGCATGATTACTTCTTTCCCAGACAGATCGGCATGTCAGTGGGCTCACTGGGTGAAGCGTCTCTGAAGAGCTTGGAAGTCAGTGCGGCTGGACTGGGCTAGCATGTTGCTTATGTCTCAAAACAGTAGATTCAGAGCCCAAGGGGAAAGGCAAACAGGGGCTGATCAGCTGCTGTTTCAGAATTTGGGGACTCAGAGTTGCAAGAGGTTGTAGTATTTTGCTTGCTTCTTTGGTTTTCTGCTGAATGTACATAGTTTTTTAATATAATGATGACTGGAAGAAGCTTCTCCTCTCCTCCAACATACAGAATGATCTACTCCCATGCTGTTACAGCCTGTGGGAGAGGTCACAGAGCATGACCTGCCAACTAAGTCACACATTTAGCATCTCTCATTTTTGATGACATTACTGAAGTGCTGAGATATCAGAACATGTGATATTAAAAAAATACTTACTCATAGAACAACTTCATCTACAGAGATGAGTCCTTGGGTCTACCTGACCTGCAGAGCTCCTCCAAATCACTGTATGCTTCCTCCCACCCACGTTTTAGGACCTAGCTGACACAGTATGACTCAAGCTTCTGTAGCTCCTTCTTTTACATCATGAGTCTACTAGTAGTTTTGATCAAATGTTTCTTTTTTTTTTTTTTTTACTATGATTCAAAAATAGAAATTTGCATTTTTAAAATTAAAAGACACTTTGTTCTGCTCAAGTTCCTTTGCTGATACCCATTTCCTGGATGAAGTAACATTTTGGAGTGCAAGTTAACTTTAGAATGTCCATCTGTAGCAACATATAGCTTAGGGCTCACATGGAGCTGCACAGGAGCCATGCTCTGTGATGGCTAAAGACACATCCTCTCATTCACTAAAGCTTACTCTGTGCCAAGCTCTGTGTGAATAATAGCACTTTATAATCATAGTCCTTCCTCCCCAGTTCTCCTTTGATGCAGTCCAGCTTCTGTCCCCAGCACAGCAGGGAAACAGCTCATGGGAAGGTCACCAATGACCTCCATCTTGTCGGGATCCAAGAGAGCCACATGGGTCTCCTCACAGGTCCTCTTGGTGGTATTAGATCCAGTTGACCACTTCATTCTCTCTCCTGAAACTCTTTCTTCTCTAGTTTCCAAAATGATTCATTCTCTTGATTTCCTTCCTCCCTCAAATTGCCTTCGTTAATGCTGGTTTTTACCAGATGACATGTTGGTGAACTGCTGGTGGTTGCCCTTCCTTTTTCCCTCATTTGAATTTTCCCCTTAGGTGGTTTGTTACGGTCCTATGACTTTTAAGGCCATCTAAATGCTAATGACTTCCAAGTTTATGTTCATCCCTGAATTCTTCTTTGAGCTCTAGTCTCATATATGCAACTGCCCCCTTGACATCTCTATTTCAATATCTTTTAGACTTCTAGACCAAAAAAATCTGAAACAGAACTTTTGATTCATCACTATAATAAGAAAAAAAACCTAGAAGTAATCCTTGATTCTTCTCTTTCCATTATTGACACATCCAAATCCATCATCAAGTCCTGCCAGCTCTACTTCCATAAGGTACTTCCCCAAACTACTTGGCTTGTCCCCACAGGTCCCATGCTGGTCCAACCACTTAACGGTTTCTTGGAGTTGATGAAGCAAAAATGAATTAGAAATCATCACTATCTTTGGAGAAGTTGCAGATGAATAAATGAATGATCATAACAGTGTTTAGTAAGGGCTGTTTGACATGGGAAAATACAGGGAATCTTCTTGGGCATATATTAATTCAGGTATGTCTTGGACTCTATTGCATTAGTTTAATAGGAGAATGTTAGATAATCATAGATGAGAACCAGAACAAGGGGTATTTGCAGTCTCCATCCCAAAGGCATCAACTTCCCATAGATTCTTCAGCTGCAAAATGGTACGGAAAGTGTAACATGCACTTCACCAAGTGAACTACTCAATCTAAAGAGACTACTCAATCTAAAGTTTTCTTGAGCACTTACTGTATGCTTAACGCTGGGCTAAAGCAAGGTCAGAAAAATGCTCCTCTCATCTCCTCCACATCTGCCTTATACGAATGTTCACCTCCTAGTGCGGCACTGACAAAAATATGGCATATGGCACCCATGGTGTCTGTTGCATCACTAATGGATGGTGGCCTTTTTCATCTTTGCATATGGTACCCGTGGCTCCAGGCAGACACTACCAGCCAATAGGAGTTGGTGTTGGAAGCTAAACCCATTTGCTATTTGTTTGCTTCAGGTCTCTGCATATAGGACATTTAGGGGGTCTATTAATGACTGCTGCTTGGAGGGGAGAGAAATTGGGGGATAGGCAGTAATGTCAGAGAGCCTGTCCTCTTGGGCTTAGATCCTGGTGAATCAAGACTCCTACCTCTTTTGTTTTCCTTCCTAAGTTTATAATTTCTCTGTTTTCATATTATGCTTTGAGAGTAAAAAATTCAGTGTGCTTACCCCTGAAAAGAAAAATTATTGGAAGGCAGGCTTTGATTTCCTTGATGAGCTCACATGTTTGTTGGCATTTGTTCATCTTTCTATTCCAAGCCCCCTCCCCCCCGCCACCCCTCACAGCACCTGAGACATGAGAAGTGTTCAGAGAATGTGAGCTGGATGAATGACTGAGTTGATTAGGAGGCCAGAGTCTGGAGCCTCCCCATTTGGTGAAATAACTGATGACCAGTCAAGGAGGAAGACTCTGAGACACAATGACTCCTCCTTGGGAACCATCATGTATTCATTCAATAAATATTTATGCTTTACTTTTCTATTTATTAATTTTCATCAGATTATAGTTGCTTTACAATGTTGTGTCCGTTTCTGCTGTACAGCAAAGTGAATCAGCTATATGTATATGTATATCTCCTCTCTTTTGGATTTCTTTTCCATTTAGATCACTACAGAGCACTGAGTAGAGTTCCCTGGCTTGAAACTCAACATTAAAAAAGCTAAGATCACAGCATCGAGTCTTACCACTTTATGGCAAATAGAAGGGGAGAAAGTGGAAACAGTGACAGATATTATTTTTTTGGGCACCAAAATCACTGCGGGTGCTGACTGAGAAACCATGAGATTAAAAGACACTTGCTCCCTGGAAGGAAAGCTATGACAAACCTAGACAGCATATTGAAAAGCAGAGACATCACAACAACAAGTGTATATACGTCAATCCCAGTATCCCAATTTACCCCACCCTCCCTCTTCCCTTGGTATCCATACATTTTTCCCTGTACATCTGTGTCCCTATTTCTGCTTTGCAAATAAGTTCATCTGTATCATTTTTATAGATTCCACATATAAGCAATATTGTATGAACAAAGGTTAATCCTTTAGACTAGCAGCACGATCCCCAGCCCCTTGGAACTTCCAGTCCAATTGGGGAGACAGACAAACAAATGCATAATTATAAACTGATTAATCAGGAAGGATGCAGCTTCGATGGTTCCAGAATTGGCTGGTGTGGAGGTGGGTGGGGCTCTGCACTCAGTTACTCAACTTGCCATCCTCCGAGCCCCATCACAGGTCCCCAGTGGGAAGAGCCCAGGGGCATAGTAAGCAGGTGCTCAGGCTGCAGTAGAGGGTCTGGATTCTTAATGTAAACTCCATGAGTGAGAGATCTGCTATCTAACATGCTCCATTGGCACAGCCAGCGGTGAGAGTGGAGCTTGCTTTTTAACACCATGAAAGTTTTATCTGCCCAGACTTCAGTTCCAAAGAGGCAATAAACTAAATATTTAAGAGCGCCCCAAATTAAAAGTGACAGACAGACCTGAAGAAGTCTCCTACTTTGTAATGATAAAAATTAGCATAACTTCTACTTCATAAAAATGTACACTTACAGGCTTTAATTGGTTTTCATTTTATGGTGGCTTAGCTAAATCTGAGCCCTCAGAGTTGGGGTTTTTAAAAATTTTGTGAAAATAGTGACTTCATTCTCTTCTTTTTAAAGCTTTAATTTCTTTTCTTCTTTTTATGAAATGATGGTGCAGCCTCCAAATCCTCCTAAGACTTTGGAATGCTTATTCGGTTCGATAGGTTTAATTTCTTGAGTGTTTGTTTCTCTGCAGAATATAAAATTTGAGCCCTAAAATAAAACCCCCAAAATTAAGCAGTTAAAAAAACAGTTAGAACCTGTATTCTCTTTACTAACACGTTCCATGAAGTATTTGGAGGACACCACAAAGGAGACCACATAAAGCCCTCTCTACAAATATGCACTGGAAGGACTGATGCTAAAGCTGAAGCTCCAATACTTTGGCCACCTGATGCGAAGAGCCAACACATTGGAAAAGACCCTGATGCCAGGAAAGGTTGAGGACAGGAGGAGAAGGGGTGACAGAGGATGAGATGGTTGGATGGCATCACTGACTCAGTGGACACAAGTTTGAGTGAACTCCAGGAGATGGTGAAGGACAGGGAAGCCTGGCGTGTTGCAGTCCATGGGGTCACAAAGAGTCCGACACAACTTAGTGACTAAACAACAGCAACTGTCAATAAGGATATTATAGAGACCAAAATGTTTAAAGATTTTGTTGTTAGTAACCCTCCCTTCTCGTGACCATAATATTGATTTCAAAACAGGAAATCAACATTGTTAGTTTTCCACCTGCTGTTGTATAGTCTTCTCTCTTTCTTCCTCCCTGATCTCTGTGGTCTGTGGCTCCTTTCCTGTGTCACTGGCTTTGAAGAGTGTTTTCCAGATTTTCCTCTTGGTGTTCTCTTCATAGAAGAGAGAGATATGTGTCCCTGAGCTTCTGGGGGATAACCCAGAAGGACTTGCCAAAAGCACAACATTTTGGGGTAATCTCCTATTTTATTTTATCTTGTTGCATGGCATGCAGATCTTAGTTCCCTGACCTGGGATCAAATTTGTGTCCCTGCAGTGGAAACATGGAGTCTTAACCACTGGATCACCAGGGAAGTCCCTATAATCTATTATAGTTTCCCATCTACCCCTTTGATTTACATTCTTACCTTATTCCCACTTGTTTTACTATAAAAATGTGTATTTCCCCAAACTTGCAAGTCACATTGATGTTTTCGGATATTTTATCAAGCACACATGCCCTACAGCTGTGTGGGTGGTGGGTGGGGGTACTCAGCCCGGATGAGATACATAGTATCTGGGGATGAGTTTTAGCACCAGGTATACTGAGTGCTCCATTCAACAGGATGAGACCCAGACCCTGGCTTCCTCTTGTCACCCCAAGAAACTAGCAACAGTTTGCCCTGGTGGTTTTTTCAGTCTCCTCCTGCATCTCCAAATACCTTATCCTTCCTGAGGTCTCCATTTTTACCCCAGTTAGAGGCAGAATCTCCCCTTCCTTCACATCCATGTGACAAAAGCAAGACAGAACAAAATGAAAGGAAGAGACAGAATTAGATAGCAAATGATGGAACTTGGAAACCCTTATTTTGCAATTATCACTCTAATGAAATCGGGTGAAAGTCATGGGATGAAAAATTACAGGGCTATTGGATAGACACAAAGACTCAGAATAACACTCCTTGGTTATTTATTAATCACAAGGGGAAACTTCCCTTCACAGCCCTGGCATCTATCAGCATCAGGGTTGTGGGAGGAGCTGACATCACGGGCTTTTGCTCTGATGCAAGAAGAAGGGCAGAGCATCAAATATTTAGCATTTCAGTCGTATTTATTTTAACCTGAATCTAACATTGAGGACACAGTCAGACTCAATCAGACTGTAGGATAGTCAGCAAAACAATTGGCCTGAACTCAAAAAAGATGCTGCAAAAAAAAACGCAAAATAAAAACATAGACAAAGGCTCTGTTCTAGGTGAAGGATAGATAGAGAGGCACAAAGATTAAATACACTGCATAATCCTTGACAGGGTCTTGAACTCCTGAGACATTTGAAAATGGATTATATATGTGATGCCATTATCAGTATTAAATTTCTTGGATGTGACAATGAGAGTCAAGTTATGGGGGAAAATATCATTTTCTTTAGAATAAATATTTGGGGATAAAAGATTTGGGAATGAAATATTATGATGACTTAAACTTTCTTTTTTTTTTAAAAAAAGCTGTAAAGTATCAACTCTATTTTTTTTTTTTTTAGCTTTAAAAAAAATTTTAATTGGAGGATAATTGCTTTCAATACTGTGCTGGTTTCTGTCATACATCAACGTGAATCAGCTGCAGGTACACATAGGTCCCCTCCTTCTTGAACCTTCCTCCCACCTCCTACTTCAGCTTGCTTTCAAGTGATAGATAAATAAGTAGGGGGAGAGAGAGAGAGAAGGAGGGGGAGAGAGGGAATGCCAATGTTGGAAAGATTTAATTGGTGAAATGGGATCAAAGGTGTCTGTTGTAACCTTTGACTTTTTCTGTAAGTGTGAAGTTTTTCTTGCTTCTGCAGAAAAAAAAATCCACATAGCAATGTCCATCTACAAGTGTCATTTGGCAATTTTAATCTTGTACTCTAGTTGTTTGTGGGTGTTCTACTGTCTCTAATGAAAAGTTGACTTTCCTAGAATGAAGACCCAACTCGTACATTCTATAAGCAACTACTAAGAAATATCAATAACCTCAGATATGCAGATGACACCACCCTTATGGCAGAAAGAAAGTGAAGAGGAACTAAAAAGCTTCTTGATGCAAGTGAAGACGAGAGTGAAAAAGTTGGCTTAAAGCTCAACATTCAGAAAATGAAGATCATGGCATCTGGTCCCATCACTTCATGGGAAATAGATGGGGAAACATTGGAAACTGTCAGACTTTATTTTTTTGGGCTCCAAAATCACTGCAGATGGTGATTTCAGCCATGAAATTAAAAGATGCTTACTCCTTGGAAGGAAAGTTATGACCAACCTAGATAGCATATTCAAAAACAGAGACATTACTTTGCCAACAAAGGTCCATCTAGTCAAGGCTATGGTTTTTCCAGTGGTCATGTATGTATGTGAGAGTTGGACTGTGAAGAAGGCTGAGTGCCGAAGAATTGATGCCTTTGAACTGTGGTGTTGGAGAAGACTCTTAAGAGTCCCTTGGACTGCAAGGAGATCCAACCAGTCCATCTCTAAAGGAGATCAGCCCTGGGTGTTCTTTGGAAGGAATGATGCTAAAGCTGAAACTCCAGTACTTTGGCCACCTCATGCAAAAAGTTGACTCATTGGAAAAGACTCTGATGCTGGGAGGTATTGGGGGCAGGAGGAGAAGGGGACACCAGAGGATGAGATAGCTGGATGGCATCACCAACTCGATGGACGTGAGTCTGAGTGAACTCTGGGAGATGGTGATGGACAGGGAGGCCTGGAGTGCTGCAATTCATGGGGTCGCAAAGAGTCGGACACGACTGAGTGACTGAACTGAACTGAACTGAGGCTAATTCATGGCTTTCCACACCATGTGTGTTCAGTACATATCGTATCATTTACATGAGTGTAGTGCACTAATTCCTTGTACACTGAATGAATGAATGCACCTCTCAGCCACCCACCCTAGCTGCTGCTAAGTCGCTTCAGTCATGTCCTACTCTGTGCGACCCCATGGACTGCAGCCCACCAGGCTTCTCCGTCCATGGGATTCTCCAGGCAAGAACACTGGAGTGGGTTGCCATTTCCTTCTCCAATGCATGAAAGTGGAAAGTGAAAGTGAAGTCGCTCACTCGTGTCTGACTCTTAGCGACCCCATGGACTGCAGCCTACCAGGCTCCTCCATCCATGGGATTTTCCGGGCAACAGGATAGTCTCTGTTCGAGGGTTATGAAGATCTCGTGAGTGCTTCCAGGATGCAAGCCCCACCTTTAGGATGCTACTTCTTGGCCTTGAAAGCCTCACATTTATCTATACAAGATGATAGGGTGTGTGTGTGTGTGTGTCTTGTGTGAGGGAGCTGCCCAAATAATTTGAGACCTTTGCAATAAAAATGCTTTTATGATAGGGGAGGATGGTATGCAAAGTTACAGATGATAAAGTTTTTATGAAGTGATGTTTTAAGGATATAGGGCATGAACAATAGAAAGGAAGTACACATTGAAGTCACGCTTTTCAGATGAGATATATATCTATCTCAAGGTCTGGGAGCACTGTGTTTTTTCTCACATTCGTTTGCTTTGGGAAGCCCTGGTTTAACCCTGGTTTATCTTTCAGAGGGTCTCGGAGTTGGGGAAGAGGGGCTGTAAAGCTTCACCTGGCCTTGACCATGTTTTACTGAAACCGTAATAGATGGAGATGCAGGTATGGTTTCTTCACTGAAAGGTCAGGTGGATTTCAGGAGATGCCCCTTACCCTTAAGAGGATGGTCTTTCTTCAGTGTGGTTCCTTCATGAGGCTTGGATTCTGAGAGACTCCAGATTGATCTGGATGCTGGTGGAGAAGATTGCTCTTACCGAGGCCATGAGGGGAGGGTCAGCGCTGTCCAGAGGGTGCATGGGAAAGCAGACTCCCCACCTCTGGTTCAGTCTGACCTCCAGCCAGATGGGTAGGTGACTGCCTTCCTAGCTCACCTGTAAAGCCAGCACCCTGCCAAGGTAAGTGCTGTTTCTTCTTGGCTACAACGTAGTTGGTATCACCCAGTGACGTCACGTCACGTCACTCCTATTACAGGACCTCGTCATGCCTTCTTGCAAAACAATGAGCTCTGGCATCACTGTGCCCAGGCGTGTCTGGCTTCTTCCCAGGACTGGCTTCCATTACAGGTGCCTCCTTGCTGGCTGTGAACAGGTCTCTCTTTGCTCACAAGGAGGAGGATGCAGCTCCAGTAAGATAGTTTTACCTCCAAATCTTCCCCCGTGATTGTGCAGTGGCAGCTGCGGGGAATATAAAAAAGTGACACCACAGCCCCACACTATGTACCACTCTTTGTTTCTGATTTTCCATTTTGATTCCATTTTGAACTGTTGATTCTATTTTGGGACATGGAGAGAGTGCTCCCTTCTCTGCCCCCTTTGTAAAAATGAGCGGGAGGGGCAGATGGATGCAATTCCACAAGTCACCTTGTTGTCTCTCTCATTCTGGGTCCCTCTGTGTCCCAATGACTGACCTAGTTGAATGTTTAAATTTTCTTTTATATTAATCTATTTGAACAGGAACTCCATTTGCATGACTTGAATACCAAAGCAATACGAAAGTGTATACTGACACGTCTCCACTCAACCCACCTCCTACCCACCCTGTGCCCTCCACTTGCCCTTGATGGTCATTCTCCACCCTCTGCTCAGCCTGGAAGCTGCCCGTGTAGCCCACTCACCAGGCTTCCCTGCTCCGTTTAGCCAGCGGGAGATGCTGACACAGTCTCCTGAGGTGTTGGCCTTGATGGTTAACTTCCTCTGCTGCTTTGTTAATTGTGCCTACAGTTGGGTACACCATCTCAATAGTAGGCCCTTTTCTGTTAAACCCATCCGAGTGAACCAAGAGCTTGTGGTCAGACCCAAACTGACTGAAAGAGGAGAGAGCAGGGCTCCGAGGGGTCACTTGGCTCTCTCAAAGTCACACAGCTTACTTGTGGAGCAGAGTTCTGATATGAACTGGATGTTTGTGTCCACCCTTATCCCTAATTCACCTGTTGAAGCCCTAACCTGTCATGTGATGGTATTTGGAGGTGGTGCTTTGGGGAGGTGATTATGGTTAGAGGGCTTCCCTAGTGGCTTAGACAGTAAAGAGTCTGCCTGCAATGTAGGAGACTCAGGTTTGATTCCTGGGCCGGGAAGATTCTCTGGAGAAGGCAATGGCAACCCACTCCAGTATTCTTGCCTTGTGGTGGCTCTGTGGATATGTGAGGACCTCAGCCGGAGGACGCAAGGCAGAGTCTTGGAGGAGGTGGAGGTGGGGGAGGTGGACGGGACACTCAGGCAGCTG
The DNA here is from genome assembly GCF_019923935.1 of Bubalus bubalis. Lineage (NCBI taxonomy): Eukaryota > Metazoa > Chordata > Mammalia > Artiodactyla > Bovidae > Bubalus > Bubalus bubalis. The sequence goes on from NC_059157.1 coordinate 184,862,285, forward strand.
GCAAGGTGAGGGGGCTGCTCCACAATGAAGGACCCTCTCACAGCTGAACACGTATCTCTTCCTTCCAAGGGAAGGAAGCGTCTTTGACCCCAGTGGGTGGCTGTCCTCTGGCTTCACCTTTGCAAAGCTTCCTCCTCAGCCCTTTGGTCTGTAAAGCTTGAGCCCTGGGGAGTCCTCAGTCCTGTGACCTCAAAATGTGCTGTGGGTCCAGTGGAGGAGCTAAAAACTGACCTACATTGAGGTCCAGCAAGTGAAAAAAGATGTTTTTGCTATATACGAGCCCGGTTCTAATTTATTCACGGTGTGGATGGCCTCTCAGCATGTTGCCATTTGACAGGGCTCCATCAGCTTCATAGTTGAGAAGCAACACTCTCCACTGGGTAGCCCTGCCACATGAGGTCCGAAAGGTGATGAGAGAAGAGCTGGCCTTGTGTTCCTATTTGGGAAGGTTTTTCTTTGAGCTCTAATAAGTTGGATGGCATCACTGATTCAATGGACATGCACTTGGGCAAACTCCATAGTGAGGGACAGAGAAGCCTGGCGTGCTACAGTCCATGGAGTCATGAAGAGTTGGACACAACAACAACTTCTTTATTTTTATTTATTGGCTGTGCTGGGTCTTCATTGCTGTGAGGGCTTTTCTCTAGTTGCAGTGAGCCTGCTTCTCACTGAAGTGGCTCCTCTTGTTTGGCGCACAGGCTCTAAGGCATGTAGGCTTCAGTAGTCGCAGTATGGGGATTCAGTAGTCACAGCATGGGGACTCAGTAGCTGCAGCATGGGGACTCAGCAGTTTCGGCTCCCGGGCAGTAGAGCACAGGCTCAGTAGCTGTGGTAGACAGGCTTAATTGCTCCTTGGCATGTGGGATCTTCCTGGACCAGGGATTAAACCCTTGTCTCCTGCATTGGCAGGTGGATTCTTCACCACTGAGCACCCAAGAAAAGCCCTCTAGCAACTTCTGACTGTGGAGCTGACTGTGTGGCCTTCCTAGCTGCATATAGAAAGCCAAGCTCTATGGGGAGCAAAGCAGAAATAAAGGTCTGGAAGTGAGTCTAGGTGGGACCAGCTTCCTAAGGTGACCACCCCACCAACAGCTTCCCTTTCTGCTGGGGGAGTGGTGCCCTTCCTCCTGAAGTTTTCTACAATGGGGCTGTTTAGAGCCTCCTGATCTACTGACTGAGCTAGTCAGGCACTACGGTGGGGTCTTTAAATCTTGAGCCCTCCACCAGGAGCTGGGAATGGCTGCTCTGGCACCCAGGTTTCCTGAAGCCAGAAGGGAAGAGTGGAGGCAGAGATATACTTTATCATCACCCTTTTTCTAAAAGGCAAGAAATAATTATTGAGGTCTTTTTTAAACACATTAATTCCCTTGTCTGAATAGAGATTGAAATTTGTTAACTGATAATTAATGTCTTTTTTACCTTTTAATTAAAAGTTATCTGCCAGTGGGAAGTGCAGAAGTGGAAGTGGAAACATTCTCTCACTGTGCCCAGGCAGTTTATGCTCTCGGGTTTTCCTGACCTGCCAGCCAGTTGGAGGGCCAGAAGGTGGCATTTGTATGCAAGTGATTAGGGACTTGGGGAGCTTGAGAAAAAAGTTATTTCTTTTATGCAAACTGATGTGAAAGGTAAGGCTGAGACAATTAAAAATGAAGATCATCTCCCAATCCAGTCCCTTCGGCTACAATCCCAGCCCCACTTGTCTGCTTCTGAAGGGGAGAAGGCTTTATTTTGTCTTGCTGGGGCTGACTGCTGAGTCACCACGGATAATAGCTTCCTCCAGTATCTTCCATAAACGGAGGGCAGCTGGCCACCACGCTCTATGGCTCCGCTGGGATGCCGCCTCCTTGTCGCTCTTCTGATTGTCATGAGCTGACACAGATGGCATTTAACTACAATTTCCCCAAAGGACACTTACTTCCCACCACTGTTTATAGCTTTATGGGTTGTATTCTGTCCAAGGTTGGGGGATGGGGCACAAAGTCCTTACCTAGAAGTAACTTTTTTATTGTATTTTGAATAACCCAAGATTAATTTGCATCCTCGTAGGATTTCTATGTATCATTTATCGAGCTCTTGTAATGTGCCAGGCATAGTACTAGAACTCTGGGATGTTGGCCTAAACCCTATGAAATTGCAGATATCCAATTCCGCCTGCCAATGCAGGAGATATGGGTTTGATCCCTGGGTCGGGAAGATCCCCTGGAGTAGGAAATAGCAACACACTAGAGTATTCTTTCCTGGGAAATCCCAAGGACAGAGAAGCCCAGCAGGCTACAGTTCATGGAGTGGCAAAAGATTCAGACTCGATTTAGCAACTAAACAACAACCACCGAAATTGACCTACAAAACTAGACATTTCCCATGGTTTAACCTAATACTCAATTGCACTTAATCCTCACAATAAGTCTACAGGGAGGTATCATTAAATTGATTTTTTGGATGGTGAGGAACCATGGTTCAGGGAGGTGAATGCATTTGCTTAATCTTTCAGAACCAGGAGGCTGGCAGAGACTGCTGTCTTATGCTAAATAGCTTGCAGTATTCTGCACCTTATTCTGGGGCTTGGGGACCATATCTTGTTGTTTCAAGAAGTTTGGACTAAAATTCAGTGCTTTTCAATAGCATGCAGTGCTGTGCTCTGAGAAGGCATTTAAAACAAAATTTCAGAGTCATAGTGATGGGGGAGGTGTCCCTTTGGCATTTACCAGGTGGGTCAGGGTGCTAAGCATCCTATAAGGAGTGGGGTGGTCCTGACCCACATTAGTCATTCTGTTCCAAGGGCCAGTTGCTTCCTCCATAGGAACATGGGCTGGGGTGAACCCCATGTTTCTTTGGCAATAGAACCCAATCATTTTGAGTCTTCAAAGAGAGGGTTTCTTTTTGTGCATAGCTGATGGGCTGTCTGACCACCCCCTTTGTGAGGATGCACTGGTCCTGCCAGGCTCAGGGTGGGCTCCTGAGGAACATGATTCTGGTATGTGACTGCATCCTAGGCATAGCTGGTTCATCCAGGGGTGGACACCTAGCCAGACTGATTTCTGGGAAAGCTGACCACATGTACAGACAGAGACCACATGTGCCTGGGACCACTGCACATGAACTTGGGCTTGCGGTGGTTGTCTTTCATCCACATGGGCCTTCAGCAGCCAAGAAGCTCATTTTTTTCTTGAAATCCTTCTTTGAAATTAGTCTTGGTATTTGTCTGGAAATAGATCCAGTATTCACCTATTTATCAAGTGGCTAGTTTTAATAAAATGGACAAGCATAATTATAATTGGACAACAATTCAAAGTAAGGACATGGGTATTTTCCACATCAAATGACTATGATCTGGGGTTGTTTTTCATTTCATTGATTTTTTTGTGGGCATTGAGAGCAGCTCTTTTCCTTGTATTTCGGTTGTTACCTCTTAAGAATCCAGCTTAATTATCTTCAAGGTTTTATCTTCATAAAAGCCACTAAACTACTTGGAAATAATAGTTTCAGCATTATATGTGAAATAATTCTGTCCTCAGACACTGAAAGGAATGATGACAGTAAGAGACATCTACATGATGCTTCTTTTCTTTTCATAATTATAAGTATTAGACCCCCTCATTATGAAAAATAATATACTTAATTTATTTTAAAAAATGGATTGTACCTGTTACATAAGGGAAAGAGATTCTCAGCTCATCAGTCACTTGGGGAAATTCTTTGAGATATGAGAATTTTCTGGAACTTTTTTTCTGGAGTTGCCTTTCAACGTGAATTGTCAGGATTTCAGATAATTTCCAGTGTTTTGGAACTGAGCCCAGCTCCTTCAGAGGGCCTGACTTCACTCCAGGTCTTGATGTGGATTATTCATGTCTGAATCTACTTCATTCATGGCTGGGGGAAGTTTCTATTGAGGAGAGTCTGGACTTCTCATGATCCCAAACCTCACCATGGCAGCAACATATAGGAAACAATAGGAAACTAAGATAGATGGGTCAATTTAATTCTCTGAACCTTATGAGTTTTGTTTTTTTTTTTGTATTTAAAATGGGCTAATCATGCCTATATTAAAGTGGGATTAAATGTCATAAGGCAGGTGAATGTGCTTTGGAAATGAAAATAAGACATCTGGCAGCTGAAACCTTGGCAATCTGACCTCTCTGTGATGCTAAGCGGCCATCATCGTGTAACCATGGAGCAGAAACACAGGCGTCCCTTGCTTGACTTCCAGTTTTCATGCTGATGCTGTCCCTTTGGTTTTGTGGGGCTTACAAAAAGCCCCACAAAAAAGCCCCGTCCGAAAAGCAAGCAGGTGAGGACAAGGGCAATGCACACAGACTCTGAAGATGAGCAGGCTGGCTGCCGAGGCCCCCGAGCCAAGGCCGAGTCCTGCAGTGGTGACCTGGGGCTTTGGAGAGAACCGCCCCGCATTGAACCTACACCTGCGGGCTGTGCTCAGCGGGCTGTGCTCAGCGGTGGCCAGCCTCACTTTTCTATTCTTGGATACCACTTACCTACTGAGGATGTGGTGAGAAGTGAATGAGATTGTGTGTAGGACAGCTGGTCATTTATTACCTGCTTCCTGGAACAACATGCCACTCCCACCCTGGCCCAGGGTAACTCAGGGGTGGGGGTGTCCGGGGACTGTGTGAGTGGGGATAAAATGGTCCCTTTATCTCTCTGGGGGATGTGTTGGAGATGAGGGAGAGATTCCTTCTTGTCTGCTCCAGAAATACACACTAGTTTTCTTGATTTCTGGAAGCAAGTGACCCTAGCTCCTGCCTGGCTCCAAATGATAACCATGTCCTGAATGGACACAAAGGTCAGTAACCGAAGATTACTGGGGAGTGTTCCTTGGGTCAGCTCTCAGGCAGGCAGTGCTAGTGCCCATGAAGTCCCTCCTGGTCAACCCCTTAGTTCAGCCCAGTTCTCATCTGTAAGAATTCTCCACGAATAACAGGACAATCCAGTGTCTCAGAAGCTGCAACTTTTCCTCCTTAGACCAATGTCCAGAATTGCCTCCTTTCTCTACCTGGCTGCCCGATTCCAAGGTCCTGATTTCGCTGGCCCTGCCTAACTCCCCTCACTTGAGGCGTGATGCATTTACACATCATCTCCAATCATTTCCATTCCTTGGCTCTGGACCTCTTTCCCTCTCCTCCTGCACTCAGTGATTCTTTAGGGGATCTTCTGGGGAACTTTCACTTGCTCCTTCTTCCTGTATCTTGATTCTGCCCTCCCTCCAGGCTCTTCTGGTCTTTGGTCCTCCCCGAGACAAACTTTACACAAGGTGAGTGTCATCTTCCTCCTCAATGATAGGGGTCCTCCCTTCTTCCAGGGGTAAGCCTCTTCCTGTAGCCATTCATCAGGTCTCTCTATCTCTACCCATCCTAGACTGGTATCCTGCCATGTTTCTGGTTGCTCTTTCAATAGTTCAAGTACTTCATGAAGTTTTAGATATTTTTCCATGGCCCTAGGGATCAAAGGATGCACAGGTTCTGGAAGAATTACATGTCCCCAGAGATCTTATGGATATTGAAGAACAGATGCTTTTGAACTGTGGTGCTGGGGAAGACTCTTGAGAGTCCCTTGGACTGCAGGGAGATCAAACCAGTCAATCCTGAAGGAAATCAGTCCTGAATATTCATTGGAAGAACAGATGCTGAAACTGAAGCTCCAATCCTTTGGCCACCTGATGTGAAGAGCTGACTCATTAGAAAAGACCCTGATGCTGGGAAAGATTGAAGGCAGGAGGAGAAGGGGAAGACAAAGGATAAGATGGTTGGATAGCATTACTGACTGGATGGACATGAGTTTGAGTAAGCTCCAGGAGTTGGTGATGGACAGGGAAGCCCGACATGCTGCAGTCCATGGGGTCGCAAAGAGTCAGACACAACTGAGCGACTGAACAACAACAAGAAATCTTATTAAAGGCATTGCTATTAGTATTAAAAAATATGTGTTTATGGGAGAGTGTGCAGCAAGCTAGGGAGTGGCTATAAACGACATTCTGGCCTTTAGACTATTCAGACCAAAATAGAGCCACAGAATAGAATATTATCATTCAAAAAACAACAAAATTCTGTAAAGCAATTATCCTTCGATTAAAAAATAAATAAATTAAAAAAATAGTTTTGCTTTGTAGGCATCTGTTTGCAAAAGATGTTTTTCATCAGATGAATGAAAGCTTTTTTTTCTGGTTAATTTCTTTACGTAATGAAAATGACCTCGCCTTCTGAGATCCAAGTATATGATGGCATTCATGCATTTTTTAAGCTTCCTTCTCCACAATTATGCCTCAGTCAGAATATCTCATTTATGAGCTTAGTGACCCTGTGGCCACTCTGGTGGAAACATTGCCCCCACTCCCGCAGCTGCTTAACTAGAGAATTAAATTTTTCTAAAGACTTTATTTCACTGAATTTAATTGACTGAGTTTTTTTTTTTCTAATTTTTGCTATATCAGTATTAAGTTCTTTGGTGTGATTCAGTATTTGGAATTATTTAAAGCAAGTGCTTATATTAAATGGAGTGAACTTATCATTTTTAATGCTAATGTTTTTCAGTCTTGAAATGATTAAAACGACAGGAAGGTTTTGTAGAGGTCAGGTGTGAATATCATTTTTGCTTTCATTTTGAAAGATTTTAGCACAATTTCCTATCATCTACTGATATATACATTAGGCTCAGTGAGCAGGCACCATATAGAATTCTTCCATGACCCATTTAAATTGTGTTCAGTTTAGGGAGTACCTCTGGGAATATGTTATGATTGTGTACTTTCTGTCTTCCCTTTTTTCTAGTCCGTACCCTTGAGACAGACAGACAGACACACACACACAGATACACACACAATCTTTATTTTGTTGGTTGGACCAGCACAACCCTGGTACAAGGAAAGTACTCTATTGAGTTTTGAGGGGCTGAGACAGTGGGGTCCACTATTTTATACACCCAAGAAGAAAAACCATGATCAAATTTTTAAATTTTACTACCATATAAACTATTCATTTTCTCAAGGGCAAATAGTTGGATGGTCTGAATACAGAGAACTGAAAGTTATATTGTAGGTGAGTAGCAACAATGAAGTGACCTGTTATTTAATTTCTGGATCACATGGGGATTCTCATGGAGACACTGTGTGAGAGGACACACCCATTTCATCCCACGTGATCCATGAGGACGTCTCCCAGGTACTCTCGTGACCATGGGCTGATCATGTAGTATTCACAAACCCTCCTAACTTCTCACCCCTGACGGATATTACCCCGACCCCAGTGAATCTAGGCATGTTATCATATTTTGGACACTCAAGCACACACATTTCCGACTGGGCCAGCTCCCAACCCCAGGTCAGAGTCTGCTTTCTCCCACTGCCCCCAGCACTTGGGTGTCAGGTTGTACCTGTAAGTAGACTCTGAGGTGGAGCTTAGAATACTCTCAGGGTGATCGGGTATGACAGGTGTCCTGTTATCACAGCCATGTGGAAATTGTGAGTAAAAAATGTTTCCCCTGCCACTTTGCTAGACAAGGGATGCTGTGGTCATCAGCTTCTTCAGCCATGCCATCCGTGAGCTCTCAGGTGACTCAGGATGAAGATGATACGTTGCCAAGCCCTCACCCCTGGCAGTCACCCTGACTGTGCACCCTGCGGGGATTCAAGATGGAGGAAAGCAAGATGCTGGCTCTAGATATTTAAAGTGAAGAGTGAAAGTGTTAGTTAGTTGTGTCTGACTCTTTGTGACTCTATGGACTGTAGTCCGCCAGGCTCCTCTGTCCATGGAATTCTCCTGGCAAGAATACTCGAGTAGGTTGCCATTCCTTTCTCCAGGATATCTTCCCGACCCAGCGATCAAATCTGGGTCTCCTGCATTAGAGGTGGATTTTTTTTTAACATCTGAGCCACCTGGGAAGCCCCCTAGACATTTAACGTGCGCATTACAGGAGTGATCTCCAGGAGCCCACACTCTTGCATCTTCCCATACATACAAGAGTGCTAAAGTCATCAAACTGAGATGTTATCTTTAATTAGAAGTCATCTTTTGATGTTCTAACTACCTGGTCTTTGTAGTAAAAACTCCTATATATCCTGGTTTCCCCCTTACCTCTTCAGAGCAGTCCCTCAGAGCTATCTGAGATGCTGTGTCCCAGGCTTAAATGCTCAGCTTTGCTTGCCATGTAAAATGTAATTCTCAGCTTATAGGTTGTGCACTATTTTTTGGTCCACAGAGTGAAGGCCAGGGTAGGGCTGGGGTGGAGGATGTGGGCTGTGACTCCAGCAGACTCACAGGAAGTTTCAGAGCTGGGATGGAGGACCCTGGAGAACTGTCTCAAATTCGGCAAGGGGTCCAGGCCTTTGTTGGATGTGGATGTGTCATTAGGACAGCACTGTGGCTTTGGGTGAGGCAGCTCCCTTGGGCTGAGGGCAGGCTCCCAGGGGACTGAGGGCAGGGCTGGGTTCATCACCATCATTGACACTCAGCAGCTGGGGAGTGAGACTTCAGTCCTGGGGGGGCAGGGGTCTGAGGATGGCCGGGGTCTGAGGATGGCCACTGGAGCATCTTCCATAGAAAGAACCTCCACCATGGTCCAAGTCTGCCTGGGTTTCCATGATAGAGGACCATGCAGTGGGTGGCTTAAACAACAGACCATGCAGTGGGTGGCTTAAACAACAGATTGTCTCCCAGTCTGGAGGCTGGAAGTCCAAGCAGGGTCAGTGTCTCCAGGGACCTCTCTCCTTGGCATGTAGATGGCCATCTCCCCGCCGTGTCCTCACATGGCTGTCCCTCTGGGTGTGTCTGTGTCCTGACCTCCTCTTCTCATAAGGACACCAGCCACACTGAGCCGAGGTCCCTCTATATGACTTCATTTTGCCTTCATCATCTCATTAAATGCCCCACCTTCAAAATATGCAGTGGGAGTAGGAGGTAGGTGGGGAGCACAGTTTAGCTTGTAACACCGGACAAGTGGGCTGGCTCTGCATAACCACTGATTTGAAATTTCAAGGACAGTGTCTGGAGAGTGAATTGGGGGAGCTCACCTGTGGAGGAAGGAAAGACAGGGGAACTAATTAAGGGCTGAACAAAACACAATTCCGAATGTTGTCACTGTCGGCCTTAGAGAAAGGGCTCTTTGAACATAAATACCTACTGACCTTTCCAACAAAGAGTGAGCTGTGGGAGGTGGCACACCGGCTCTGGGAGCCTTCCAGGAGGCTTCACCCTGGGGGCTGACTCGCACATTTAATTGGGAGAAAAGGGACTGCAGGTTGTAAGATGACCTTTTCATCTGTAAACAGGGAGTGACTTGGACCTTGAGAATACTAGTGGCTGCAGATGAGACTGAGGCAATTGAAACTCGAAGATGAGATGACAGAAGTCCATGGAACCGTGGCCAATGGACTCTATGCGTACCTGTCCCCATTCCTCCAGAATCCCCCTTTTCTCCTTCTCAGGGAGCTTTGTAAGGAACCAGTGACCTCACTGAGGGTCAGGCAGGGTGGAAGTTTGGATAAGTAAACTCACATTATTTTAAGTGAGACAGAGAGACACAGGGTGGGTGGGAGAGAAGAGAGAGCACAGAGACAACAAGCCTGCAATGCCAGGATGGCAGCCGTGCGACATTTGCTAAAACATTGGAAGACCACGAATATTTCCATTAATCTATTTTTTCTTTAAAAAGGCAATAAAACACAGGTCATGGAGGCTTACAACAGATTAGTCATGCCAGTAATTTATTTATTTATATTTGTTTATAGTAAGTCCTTGTTGGTTATCTATTTTATTTTTTAAATTAAAATTTTTATTTATATTGGAGCATAGACAATTATGGGCTTCCCTGATGGTTCAGACAGTATCTGCCTGCAATGTGGGAGACCCAGGTTTGATCCCTGGGTTGGAAAGATCCCCTGGAGAAGGAAATGGAAACCCACTCCAGAATTCTTGCCTGGGAAATCTCATGTACAGAGGAGTCTGGTGGGCTATGGTCTGTGGGGCTGCAAAAGAACTGGACACGACTTAGGGACTAAATAACAACCACAAAAATTCAAGGAGAGACTAAATTTTTGCAAACAACACACACATGAATGAAGGATTACAATAAAGAAATGCTTCCAGGAGAGGTTTGTTGAATAAGGTTATATTTCTACACTTGTAAATACAACCAGATTAAAGGCAGGAGGAGAAGGGGATGACAGAGGATGAAACGGTTGGATAGCATCACCAACTCAATGGACATGAGTGAGCAAGCTCTTGGAGTTGGTGATGGACAGGGAAGCCTGGCGTGCTACAGTCCATGGGGTCATAAAGAGCTGGACACGATTGAGTGACTGAACTGACTGAGATACAACCAGGGTGACCTCCTGGCTCTGGACCATGTGCGTCTAGAGGTTGGAGACAGGTGGACTCTGTAGGAGGGATTGTTAATAAAATTGAAGGCAGCAGGAATCAAGGTGGGGGATCAAAGACTGGAGCCCACTGGGCTTCCATTAAGGCGGAGATGCTCAGACTCTGGGTTGGGGACCTATAGTCACCAAGGGACCATAGTTGGCTTCTGGCTAGGGAGCAGTAAAGGCAGAAGGAAGGGGGGCAAACCAGTCACTGTTGCTGGGCTGGTGAATCGCTCCATCAGAGTGACACATTTTCTGTCTGTCCTGAAACCTTCCATGGTTAGGGATTAGGACAGAGCTGTGACTGCACACGGTGGTCACCAAAAGCCACGAAGAGGCAGAGAAACGAAGGAGGAGAAATGAAAGAGGAGACGAATTTTCTTAAAGTCCCCATACCTCCTGCCATTGTATACCAATGATGCATTGGGTATGAAAGTCTGATGAAAAGCCTTAGGTCATCAATATATAGTCTCCCTATAAATAAACCCAAATGAAGATTTGAAAGATTGCCTGGCCCAACTCTGCACCTTTGGGCAGGCCCATGCTTCCAAGAAAATGAAAATAATCTGTCCATATTATATATTTTTTCATAAATTGCAGAACCACATGTCTGTATTTTAATTCAGCAAGGCTGAAGAATTCCCCCAGATCTAATATATGAAGCTGTAGATCTAATTCTCCTGAAGTTCTTTCAAAATTTATTTCCCAGATCAATATATTTAGTGTATATATTTTTGCTTAGGTTGGCAGATGTGAGGTTTTAATATTTCTATATTACTAGCGCAGGAAATGAGACGCTGAGGAATGTGGAGGCTTGGCCAAGGTCATAAGGCAAACGATTGCTCACGTCAAGGATTAAAGTTCTAAGCTTCTGTTTTCTGGCTCCATCTACCATATAAGATGGTGTTTGGTTAACCTAAGGAGAGTCATTGGATAGGGATGTGTTGAAGATATTTAAATAAGATTGTTATTAATATATGTAAGAGTCAGCAATGACTATGCACATCCTAACTGGGGATAGGAGAAGTAGAGGCAGGTGGTAAGAGTGAGCCTGAGGAGTTGGGAAGGAGTGAGTGATGTGTGTGTGTGTGTGTGTGTGTGTGTGCTCTCACTGCTTCAAGCAGTAATTCTCAAACTTGACTGCCCATCAGAACCATTGATGTTGATGTTCAGTCAGTCATGTACGACTGTGACCCCATGGACTGCAGCATGCCAGGCTTCCCTGTCCTTCACTATCTCCCTGAATTTGCTCAAACTCAGGTCCATTGAGTTGGTGATGCCATCCAACCATTTCATCCTCTGTTGCCCCTTCTCCTGCTGCCTTCAATCTTTCCTAGCATCAGGGTCTGTTATGATGAGTTGGCTTTTCACATCAGGTGGCCAAAGTATTGGAGCTTTAGCTTCAGCATCAGTCCTTCCAATGAATATTTAGGGTTGATTTCCTTTAGGATTGACTGGTTTGATCTCCTTGCAGTCTGAGGGGCTCTAAAGAGTCTTCTCTAGCACCACAATTTGAAAGCATCAGTTCTTTAGTACTCAGTTTTTTTTATGGTCCAAGACCATCCATTTGTTATCTATTACCCTTGTCCTTGGGGAGTCCAAGACAAGGGTCATGGAGCCTTTGCCATCCTTGGTCTTATGGCTGGTTGTATTGGGGTGCCACTGCCTCGAGAGCATAGATGCAGCTGACTGGGAGTTGTGGTCCAAGAGCCCATCTAGGGACATGATGCAGGAGCACTCAGTGCCAGGGTGCCCGTGGAGCTGGCCAGTGAGCATGATGGGCTGCACCCTCAGATGTGTCCTGTGTCACTCGTGGGCACTGACTTCTCATGGATGGCTTAATTTTCCCGCTGTGGCCACATTCAGCATCTGCCTTGTGTCTTCTAAAACAGACACAACCTCACAACTCATTAACACAATAGGAGATAGCTATTTTACTAAAGATGCCCTGGGGAAATGGTGGTGGTGGTTTAATCACCAAGTGGTGTCCCACTCTTGTGACCCCATGGACTGTAGCCTACCAGGCTCCTTTGTCCACTGGATTCTCCAGGCAAGAATCCTGGAATGGGTTGCCATTTCCTTCTCCACCCCTGGGGAAATGGAGAGTTAAGCTGTGTGCCATGGCCACACAATGAAATTCCCCATAAGAGTCTTCTAGCCATTCCTGGAAAGTCTTCCCCAAGTGCTTATTAGGTCATCCATGTACTTGGTTGAGTCACCATAACAACGTACCACAGGGTGGGAGGCTTATCCAATAGAAAGTTGTTTTCTCTCAGTTATGGAGCCTGACAGTCTGAGATCAAGGTATGGACAAGGCTGTGTCTCCTGAGACCTCTCTCCTTGGCTTGTAGATGGCTGTCTTCTCCCTGTATTCTCATGAAATGAGGACATCTTCTCCCTGTGTCCTCCTTTCTTTGAAATGGGACCGGGTCCAAATTTCCTCTTCTTCTAAGACACCAGTCCTGTTGGACTTGAGCCCACTCATATGATCTCAATTTGCCTTAGTTACCTCTTTCAAGACCCTATCTCCAAGTATAGTAACATTCAGAAGTACAAGGGGTTAGGACCTTAATGTATAAATTTTGTGTCTGTGCTCAGTCACTAAGTCGTGTCCGACTCTTTGACCCCATGGACTGTAACATGCCAGGCTCCTCTGTCCGTGGGATTCTCCAGGCAAGAATACTGGAGTGGGCTGCCATTTCTTCTTCCAGGGGATCTTCCTGACCCAGGGATCCAAATCACATTTCTTACATCTCCTGCATTGACAGGTGGATTCTTTACCACTGCACTACCTGGGGAGCCATGAATTTTGGGGGGATACAATTCAGCCTATAACATTATTCATCCTCTCTTTCATAACCTTCATAATCTCCTGGTTTGTCCCAAACAGTTGTAGGCTCTACTCAGTAAAGCCACAGCCCACAGTCTGGATGCCACCAATCCTAGTCCCTCTTCTTGGAAGCTCCAGCAACGACGTACTCACTGCTTCTCCAACCCCAAGTTCTTGCGGTTCTGTATGTGTGTCTGCACTAGAGCCAGGGCAGGAGAACGCAGGCTGGTGCTCCGTGTCCCTTCTCTTGTCCCCTCTGCCTGAGCACAGCCTGCAAACCACTGGACCGCCAAGACTACCACTGGGAGAACTCTACCTCCTGCTCCAGGCATAGGGTACTCAGAATTCCCACCCACTGAGGCATCCCTGCAGAGGGTGTGGTTCTGCGCCTCAAGGGGAGGATGGAGCCCTGCCCTCCCTTCTCCGGTCTGCAGTGCATCAGTCGGAGACACTGTGGACCTGGTTCTTGACCTTGACCTTCCTCTTCCCAACTCCCCTTCCTAAGCCCCTGGGAAGTCCTAAACGCATCCTGCCTGCGTTCTCCCGTGTGTGAAATTGGGGACAGAATTTTGAGGAGTATGCTGTCAGGATGGGCTGGCAAGAAGATGCTTTGAGAGCTTGCAAATCCTTCATGTGGTTAGGATATGTATCAGTTCAGTTCAGTTCGGTTCAGTCACTCAGCCGCGTCTGACTCTTTGCGACCCCATGAATCGCAGCATGCCAGGCCTCCCTGTCCATCACAAACTTCTGGAGTTCACTCAGACTCATGTCCATCGAGTCAGTGATGCCATCCAGCCATCTCATCCTCTGTCGTCCCCTTCTCCTCCTGCCCCCAATCCCTCCCAGAGTCTTTTCCAATGAGTCAACTCTTTGCATGAGGTGGCCTAAGTACTGCAGTTTCAGCTTCAGCATCATTCCCTCCAAGGAAATCCCAGGGCTGATCTTCAGAATGGACTGGTTGGATCTCCTTGCAGTCCAAGGGACTCTCAAGAGTCTTCTCCAACACCACAATTCAAAAGCATCAATTCATCGGCGCTCAGCCTTCTTCACAGTCCAACTCTCACATCCATACATGACCACAGGAAAATCCATAGCCTTGACTCGACGGGCCTTTGTTGGCAAAAACGTCTCTGCTTTTGAATATGCTATCTAGGTTGGTCATAACTTTCCTTCCAAGGAGTAAGCGTCTTTTAATTTCATGGCTGCAATCACCATCTGCAGTGATTTTGGAGCCCCCAAAAATAAAGTCTGACACTGTTTCCACTGTTTCCCCATCTATTTCCCATGTGTATGCTTAATTTATATATTAAACCTATTTATCTTGTTCTGTGAAATAGGAATTATTATAATGAATATACCAATTTTCCCACTGAAAGGGGACCTTCTATAGATACAGTTCCCACGTAAAGTGGCTATAAATGAAGAAGGTGGATTCACAAGCCATGAGACTCCTGATTCTGTCTTCTTCATGGTCATGCTCACTGGTGTTCACAAGGCTCAGACAAGGGCTCAGACCCAGTGCTTCTGTGTCAGCCTCCTTGGGCAGCCTGTGCTCAATGGTTCTGAAGTTTCCATCCAGTGCTCACACTGCTCATTGTATTTATCTGTGCTGTTTTAATCTTGATATGTGCATTCTGGCTCCATCAGTCAGTTCAGTCACTCAGTTGTGTCCAGCTCTTTGTGACCCCATGAACCGCAGCACTCCAGGCCTCCCTGTCCATCACCAACTCCTGGAGTTTACCCAAACCCATGTTCATTGAGTTGGTGATGCCATCCAACCATCTCATCCTCTGTCGTCCCCTTCTCCTCCTGCCCTCAATCTTTCCCAGCATCAGAGTCTTTTCAAATGAGTCAGCTGTCCTCATCAGGTGGCCAAAGTATAGGAGTTTCAGCTTCAACATCAGTCCTTCCAATGAAAACCCAGGACTGATCTTCTTTAGGATGGACTCCTTGGATCTCCTTCCAGTCCAAGGGACTCTCAAGAGTCTTCTCCAACACCACAGTTCAAAAGCATCAATTCATCAGCGCTCAGCCTTCTTCACAGTCCAACTCTCACATCCATACATGACCACTGGAAAAACCATAGCCTTGACTAGACAGACCTTTGTTGGCAAAGTAATGTCTCTGCTTTTAAATATGCTGTTTAGGTTGGTCATAACTTTTCTTCCAGGGAGTAAGCATATTTTAATTTCATGGCTCCAGTCACTGTCTACAATGATTTTGGAGCCCCCAAAATAAAGTCAGCCACTGTTTCCACTGTTTCCCCATCTATTTGCCATGAAATGATGGGACCAGATGCCATGATCTTAGTTTTCTGAATGTTGAGCTTAATGGCACCCCACCCCAGTACTCTTGCCTGGAAAATCCTGTGGACAGAGGAGCCTGGTAGGCTCCAGTCCATGGGGTCGCTAAGAGTTGGACACGACTGAACGACTTCACTTTCACTTTTCACTTTCATGCATCGGAGAAGGAAATGGCAACCCACTCCAGTATTCTTGCCTGGAGAATCCCAGGGACAGAGGAGCCTAGTGGGCTGCTGTCTATGGGATCGCACAGAGTCGGACACGACTGAAGCGACTTAGCAGCAGCAAGCCAAGTTTTTCACTCTCCTCTTTCACTTTTATCAAGAGGCTCTTCAGCTCTTCTTCACTTTCTGCCAGAAGGGTGGAGTCACCTGCATATCTGAGGTTATTTATATTTCTCCTGGCAATCTTGATTCCAGCCTCTGCTTCTTCCAGCCCAGCGTTTCTCATGATGTACTCTGCATATAAGTTAAATAAGCAGGGTGACAATATACAGCCTTGATGTACTCCTTTTCCTATTTGGAACTAGTCTGTTGTTCCATGTCCAGTTCTGTTACTTCCTGACCTGCATACAGGTTTCTCAAGAAGCAGGTCAGGTGATCTGGTATTCCCATCTCTTTCAGAATTTCCCACAGTTTATTGTGATCCACACAGTCAAAGGCTTTGGCATAGGCAATAAAGCAGAAATAGATGTTTTTCTGGAACTTTCTTGCTTTTTCAACGATCCAGCGGATGTTGGCAATTTGATTTCTGGCTCCAACACTCTGCAAAAGCCATGTATAAGCCTCTTCTTACTTGGTGCCCAGAGGGGTTCTGTTCTCTCCTTTTACCTCACTTTTATTCTTTGATATGAAGCCTATCAACCCCCCCCTTGGGAACTGGGGAGCTGCCAGCAAGGCTAGGACCAAATTGGGCACACAGTTTAAGGAGGCACCAGCTTTTAGGTTTGAGCAGGTGAAGCTCTGGCATTTGCAGGAACCTGAGAGTGAGTGCCTCTTTAAATTTTGCACCTGCCCTGCAGTCACCATTTCTTACTTCCTTCTCCAAACTCAGAAAGTAGCTTCTGTGGATCCAGCAGGTGGGGATTCAAACCGTAGGTCACCCAACTATTCCCAGGTCCCCCTAGGATATCTGCATTTCAGGGTGGCCCTCACCCCCAAGCAGTCACTGTGGCTCATCCCCAGGCAGTGTGTAAGGATGATCTGGAAAGAACTTGGAGAGGATTAGGGTTTACATGATTGTTGGTGTGGAGCGGAGAGGGTGCCTGCTGGGAACAGGAAGCCTGGAGAGAGAGGGCAGAGAGGTGTCATGAAAGCCCTCTGGGGTGTCAGGTGAGAGAGGGAGGGGCTGTGGAGGAGGATGTTGGAGGGAGAGGCTGCTGGGGTGATGGCTGGATGGAAATGGAGGAGAGTCAGAGACAGGGCTCTGATTAACATCATTTCCACAAGCGAGTGTGGATAGAGTGTCTGTGCTCCAGGTGACAGGTGAAGCCCATGGAGCATCTGATGATCATACTGTGGTACCCAGGTCCTCATTTATTTGTCTACACCAGCTGTTTGGTAGCCATCACTTGGATATGCTTGCATCTCTGGTGGGTCCTTTGCATGTGAGGTGTTACTCTTATTCTTTGAAGTATTTGCCATGAGAAGGCATTCTTCTTAGCATGCTGAGGCTCCTACTTGAATCTGGACCCAATTGAAGCCAGCAAGTTGCCGGCAGGTGTCCTGACTAGTGGTGGACCAAGGAGACAGGCAGCCACATGTATCCCAGGTCTGAGGATTGGCTGCATTCCCTTCTGTAACATCTGCCTTGTCAAAATCAAGGGCCCATGCAGATGCTGCTCAGGATCTTAGCAGTCCAGTTCAGTTCAGTCACTCAGTCGTGTCCGACTCTTTGCGACCCCATGGCCTGCAGCACACCAGGCTTTCCTGTCCATCTTCAACTCCTGGATTGCTGAAACTCATGTCCATTGAGTTGATGATGCCACCCAACCATCTCACCCTCTATCATCCCCTTCTCCTCCTGCCTTCAATCTTTCCCAGCATCAGGGTCTTTTCCAAGGAGTCAGTTCTTCACATCAGGTGGCCAAAGTATTGGAGTTTCAGCTTAGTAGTCCAGACCTGGGCAAAAGGATCTTCACTGCCAGGCTGGATGGGCAGATTCCAGGGTCAAAGCCAAGTCTTCTCCAGCACTGGTGAGGCTATCACAACCATAGGAATAGCTGGGGAGCGGGGGGATGCTCTCCTCTGAGGAGACACATGACCCCAAGTCCATGACCCCAACTGCTCACTTCCTCCCGCCAGAGATGAGAACCTGGGGTGCAGGCAGGCTGGCAGATTTGGGGTTGGAGAAAGAGGAGCAGAAAATGTTCAACTCTGAAAGCTAAGATTGTGCTACGAAGGGCAGGCGCCTCCCAAGTAAACCAGGGGGTTGCTGGGTGACTAGCATCAGGATTTTCAGAACTGCTCTTCCTTCCAAAAACAAACCTTCTGCTCACTGACATTGAAAGTGCATTTTCCAAGTATCTAAATCCCGTACCCCTTGGAATTATGGAGTGACAAATCTGTGATGATCTCTGTGCTTCCTACTTAGACTATCTTGTCATCTGTCCTTTCTTTCCCTCCCTGGTGGGGCTTGGAGCCCTGACCCAGCCTGCCTTTCTCCTTTGCTCCACTAGGTGGCCCTGGGAGCTCTCAGATATCTGCCAGGCGTTCAGACAGGTGAATGAATCTCATTGGCTCAGAGGAAGCATGATGCCACCGGGCAGCCCTTTTTAAGAGAAAAGCCAGAACGGGGAGCAGCGACCCCTGAGCAGTGTTCTCCGTGTGGCCAGTGGGGATACGGAGCTGCCCGTTGTTACAGCATCATGAGTGAGGTGAGTGGGGCTTCCACTCTGGGAGGGAAACCTGGGGGTGAGACGGGGCAAAGTTAGAAGATGTGAAGGGCTTCCAAGTGGTGAGAGCACGTCGACCCTGGAGCTATTTACCTGGAAGACTGATTCTGTTCCTATCTGGGTTTGCATTGCAAGTGCAAAAATTGGTTAAGTTGCAACTTTTACAAATTCAAAATGAAAGGAATTCATTGTTTGCTTCTGATTGAACTGTGAGTTGGAAAGTGCTTTGGGATTTAGACCTCAGGAGAGAAGGCTGAGTGAGTGTTTTTAGTCTCTTGCAAAGATTTGTCCTCTTGCGGTGTGTGGGTCTTCACATATCTTCCTTGGTGGGTACCTTTCAGAATGTGAGCAGGCTGGCCATCTGGTGAAAGTCAGCCTTGGAAGAGAAGCAAGGGAAGGATTGCATTGCATGATCCTGTGGAAACCTTGCCTGTACAAACTACATCTGCAGTTAATCAGAGTAAAACCAGGAGAGAAATGCAAGTCCAGTGAACCATGAAAAATCTGTGTGTATAGGTGTGTGGGTCTAAGATGGGAGAGACCCTGGGAGAAGAGGGGCTACAGTTTTCAACTGAAAGTCACTGCGCTGCATCTGTTTACGCAGAAGAGAGTTTGTTGGGGGGCAAACTGAATGCTCACTGTATTTTTAAAAAGATCGTATTCTCTATCTTTACAAAAAGGCAGATTTGGGGTAGTATAGCATCACCCTCTAATTTGCACTTGGTAACCAAGACAAATCCACTTTCATTTCCTTTTGGTTGGCACTTAAATCATTACTTTTTAGATCTTTTATTTTGTCTGTCTTCTTTTTTTAACAGACGGGTGAACCTTTTTTGGAAATCTACAGTAAAATTAACAACTTTAAAAATAAAATGCTTCTTTCCTGCTTTCATATGTCTATTGGGTGACTTTTGATATAAAGGATCGCCTGCAGTGCAGGAGACCCAGGTTTGATCCCTGGGTTGGGAAGATTCCCCGGAGAAGGGAATGGCAACCCCCTCCAGTATTTCTTGCCTGGAAAATCCCATGGACAGAGGAGCCTGGTGGGCTACAATCTATGGGGTCACAAAGAGTTGGATATGATTGAATGACTTACATATATATACATATATATGTATATATATACAGTAAAATTAACAACTTCAGCAATAAAATGCCTCTTTCCAGCTTTCATTTTCCTGATGGGTGACTTTTGATACAAGCATGACAGGAAGACAGAGCAGGCAAAGCGTTATGAGATTTAGGAATTGGGTTTGGGATGGAGCCAAGGGCAAGGAGGAGGGCAAGTATGGATGGAAGAGGGGAAGGCAGGGTTATTCCAGCAGCAACAAGGGTGACTGCCATGGCAGCTCCTATTTGCCCAGCATCCTTAGAACCAAGCGGGGTATCTAGTTGTCTTATTTGAACTTCCTTACAACCCCATGAATTAGAATAGAATTACCATGTGCGTGCTAAGTTGCTTCAGTCTATCTGACTCTGTGTGACACCATGGACTTTAGCCTTCCAGGTTCTTCTGTCCATGAGATTCTCCGGGCCAGAATACTGAGGTGGGTTGCCGTGCTGTCCTCCAGGGGATCTTCCTGACCAAAGGTCTTATGTCTCCCGCATTGGCGGGGGGGGGGGGGGGTCCTTCACCACTAGCGCCATCTGGGAATAAGTGGGTGCTGTTATGATTCCCAACTGACGGATGAGGAAACTGAGGCACAGGTCAAGGTCAGTTGGCTCAAAGCCACCAGCTCGTGAAGGGTAGAATCAGGACTTGGGTGGGTCTTGATGTCCAAACGGCACATGGAATTTCCTGGTCCATGTGAACGATGGGTGCCAGAGAAGAAGAGAGAGGTGGACGGGGGGGTGAGGTAGGGGGCGAGGCCAGGAAGCTGGGTCTTCTGGTCCTGAATGTTCACTTAAGGGGCTTTCTGCAGACTCAATGGAGATTCTAGAAGCTTCTCTGTTTGCACCAGCTCACCTTGCTTGTGAGTAGCAGGAACAACTGTGTGGAGTGGGGTTTTTATATACAATTTAATAGGTTCATGTAGAAGGGCTTGGAAACATGTGCAGCCCAGGGCCCTCCCTGTGTTCACTCAGGTTGGCTAAAGGGGACTCTTCAGGAGTGGGGAACTTCCTGCTGGTTCTTCCCTCTGGCTGTCACCCCCATCTTTACCAGAGTCTCCTTGCTCAGCATCTGGAGCTTTCTAGAATGCCTCAGCTTGGCAATGTTCACTTAACTGTGGGTCCTCAGGGAGACAGCAAGTATCCCAGAGCTCACCCATCATTAGGATCACAACCTCATTTCTGCTGAACCTGTAATTAGGGCAGTTCTGCAACCACGGCCCTGCCCCCCAGCATCTGTCAGATGCCTTGCCGGGCTCTTCCAAGAACTCTGCCTCTTTCCTTGAATGTTGATAAACTCCCACAGTGTCTCACACCTTGACTTCTGTTTGCTGTCACCTGCCTCAATCCAGCATTCCCCCCGACCCCCGCCACCTTCTCCCTCCTACACGGGTTCCCTGCTCAGGTCACATGCAGCCCCGTCCTCAGGGTGACCAGCTCCCTGGCTCATCTCCCAGTTTCTTGGGAGTGTTCTCCTTGGAGAGTGGAAATTGGTCCTTTGACTCAAACTTAAATCTACTTAAAATGTTTAATAAAGTTGAACAGACCCTCCTTTCTCCTCAAGCTTTTCTTTAGTTAAATGAATTCCATGTGGCTTCCGGTTTTAATAACTCTCAGGCGGGTGTGGATTTCAGATGATCATTTACTTACCCATGTAACTAATTACCCCAGAGAGCCAAAGCAGTGGATTTTCTCAGACTTTCCTACGACTTTGGGTTTTATTTGAGTCTGATGGGCACCTCATTCCTGCTCCAGATGCTTGGGTTTATCTCCTGCTCTAGAAATTCTGAGGTTCACAGCTGGGCTGGGAGGAGAGGCTCCCCAGTGGCTAAATGCTCCCTGGAGTGGGCTCTCTTGAGTTCTTGCAGCCTTTCATGAGGGGATTGAGCCTGCAGCTTGATTCAAATTGGGTGACTTTAGGACAACACAACATCTTCTTTTTCCCTTTTGACAACACTTTATGGGGGAAATGGCATGTGATTGAAAAGAGAAGCTCACGTGTAGCAAGGCAAGTAAAGTCCAAATTTAGGGCAACGTGACAGAGTGGAGGTGGTTGGCGGGGGTGTCTATTTTGCATTTCGGTATTAAAGTGTGTTAGAGGTGCCTGGAGCAATCTACGAGATGAGCTGCAAGATCACTTAGCAGGGATTAAGATGCAGGCTTAGGTACATTTGCTGGATCAGAAATCCTAACCACCATGGCTGACGTTTACAAAATGCATTCTCATCTTTCCCCACCAGATTTCTCACATAAGGAGAAGAAAAAGGCTCCCTTTGTTTAGTGACCTAATAATACCATGTGAAATAAGTTCTGCCAATAATGACAGTCAGTCCCATTTTCTCATTCAGGTGTCTTTTTAAGTTCCTTTTCAAAAGAACTGATTTAGTAGAGCCAGGAGCAAGAATGTAACGCATAGCGGCACATGTTTGGAGAGTGGCTTTGCAAAATGACATGTACTTTTTGTGAGGCGGTAAGGTGTTCCCCATTGCATAATACATCCTTGACAGCTGTGAATTAGACTTGAAACCCCTTTGGGAGAGTGTTCTCCTGACCCTTCCTTGTTGCTGTTCCTGGTCTCTTTCCTAGCATCGGTTTCAGTGGAATGTTGCAATTTGGTGCCAGGTTTCTGGGCCTTTCTCTCATCCAGACTTGGCGATGACAGTAAGACTGTACCTGTCCAGGGCTGGTTTGAACACAGGAGGAATTAAAGGGCAAATCTTTAGACCTTCATGTGTATCCCAGGTGGCACTGGTGGTAAAGAACCTTCCTGTCAATGCAGGAGACGTAAAAGAAGCAGGTTCGAGCCCTGAGTTGGGAAGATCCCCTGCAGAAGGAAATGGTAAACTGCTCCAGTATACTTGCCTGGAAAATTCCATGGACAGAGGAGCCTGGAAGGCTACAGTCCTTGGGGTCACAAAGAGTTGGACATGACTGAGCAGAGACACACACAGTGTATCCTTAGAGCTGAATCAGAAGCTACTTGCCTGATACACTAAATCTCTGAAGCAAGAAGCAAGCAGTGAACCGCATTGTTTTGGAAAGAGACTGCAAGGGGGAAGCTTTGCCACTTATATCAGGGGTAGAGGGGATGGACAAGACATGACTTTATTTTTCAAAGGTAGCCATTGGTTTAAAATTTGCATTTGACACTGGTTTAGGGTTTACTTAACCAGCATTCAGGGTAATCCTTTGGAGAGAGAAATATTAAGATAAAACAGGTCTAAAGTGAAAATTAGTATAGTTCTGTGTTTCCTATGATGTAATAGTAAGCTGAAACAGATGCCAATGTGTGAGTAATAGGTTTGCAAGGAACTGTATAACTTAGACCAGTTAAGCACAGATCCTGAGGATACCTGCATAAAATGTGGATTTTGCAACTGGCCTCAAAGGCTTAGCAGGAAAAGGTCAAATGAAAATTCAACTTCTTAGGCAATTTTAACCTCACTTGCGGATGGCCCTGCAGCTGAGATACAGGAAGACCCAGCAAGATGCATATGGTTTTGCTGGATCATAGCATGATAGATGTTCTAAATGGGGACATTAGGTCTAGAAAGACTCCAATTACAACTTGGGTCTGAGGTTCAACATTTCCTAAGTAGGAAGAGGCCAGTGAAGCAAGAATGTGTGTTTGTTCAGCTGATGATGGTAATGGATTGCTCTAAGATTGATTTCCCCAATCCTGCATTTCATTAACAGAAGCTGTGGGATTAAGAAGTCTCATTGTTTTTCTCTCTTCAATTCTAAGAATGACAGAATGCAAGATGTATGATATTTTTTAGAAAGAAAAATTGAATAAATGACTCACAATTAGAGGTTTAGTGGAATAATGTGATCAAGATGAAGAGGAAACATGGGCTTTTGTAATGGAAAGTGCCTTGAATGTATGATGAACACGTTCTCTGCATTATTTTTAAAAATTCTAATTTCTGCTCTCAGAGCTCTGTCAGAAGTGTTTTCAGAGGTGGAAGGCATTCACACTTTGTTTGGGGTCTTTCTGTTCTTGGTTCACTGGGCGCACTGGACTGTTTGAACATCTGAATAACATCATGAACCCAAGCTTGGGGCTTTCCATTACTTTAGAATGACTTTCTAGAAAAGGCTTCAGAGTAGGGAATAGAAAGGTTTTAGGGGATGCATATGCACAGGTTTATATTGTATTTGATTGATATTTTTATAAAACAGTGCATTAAAGATCATGTTGTTAAAGTGTTATCTTAATCTGTCTGGGCTGCTTCAATAAAATACCACAGACTAAGTGGCTTATAAAAAATAGAAATTTATTGCTCACAGTGCTGGAAGCTGGTAGTCTGAGATCAGGGTGTTGGCATCCTCAGGTGATGGGTCTCTTCTGGGTTGCAGATTTCCCACTGTATCCTCACCTATTGGAAGGGGCAAGAGATTCCTCTGGGGTCTTTTTGATATAGGCACTAATTCCATTTATGGGCTTCCCAGGTGGCTCAGCAGTAAAAGAATCCACTTGCAATGCAGGCAAGAATACTGGAGTGGGTTGCCATGGTCCTTAGAGCATCCCTATTATACTGGGCTGTTTAAATATGGCTATTAAATCCCTGGGCTTCCCACGTGGCACTAGAGGTAAAGAATCTGCCTGCCAATGCAGGAGACACAGGAGATGTGGGTTCTATCCCTGGGTTGGGATGATCCTCTGGAGAAGGAAATGGCAACCCATTCCAGTATTCTTGTCTGGAAAATCCCATGGACAGAGGAACCTGGCAGGCTATAGTCCATGGGGTTGCAAAGAATCAGACACGGCTTAGCAACTAAACAACAAACAATGACAAAAATCTCAAAATCTCACTCATGAGGGCTCCAACCTCACAACCTAATCAGCTCCTAATGCCATCACCTTTGGGTGTTATGATTTCAACATTCAAATTTTGGCGGAACACAAACATCCAGACCATAACTAGTACGGGCTGCATTTTATGTATTAGAATTATCCTACCTGGACTGTGAACTTTCTGATGTCATCCACAGACCCAGCTCCTGGTTTGGCACTTGGGGATGTTCAGTTACTGGATGAATCAGATCAAATGGCTTTTGGGGGTCTGGATTTATCAGTTATTATAACCAACAGACCAGCACCTTCTTTTCTAACTGTTGAGATTTGTGGTCTGGGTAGATTTGGAGAGAAAAATTTCTCTCTTTTGTTCTTTACCTCCAGGTTTGAAACCTGTGTTTGCCATTTAAATCCTTTTAAATTGGAAATGGGTGCATTGTTACACATGTCAAATAAACACTTTCATGGCTAGCAAAGAAAATGAGAAAAAAATCAGAAGACTCTCAATAGAAAGAACTCTTGACATTTGGGAAAATGTCAAGGAAAATAGGGAGCTGAGGGAAGAATGGAGAATTCTAATATCCTTCAGTTTGGGGCTTTTCTCCGTTGAGACTATTTTGCTTCAAATAAGTTCTGTGAAATTCAGACAAAAGCAATGATAGCCCAAGGTGGCAGAGCTCACTTCTACCTTAAAAAAGGCCCATTGTATTGAAATATAGAGTCAATTAGACAGTTAGGGGTTAAGGGTGAATAAGAAATAGTCCAAACTGATCTTTAGTAAGTTAGCTCCATATGCCCAATCATAGTCAAACCATAAATTCTGGAATATTGTTGAAGGCACAATATAGAATACAGAAAGTAAGCTGTGTATTTAAATATTATAATTAATACTTAAACTGAAGCCCCAATGTTAATACTAAATAAAACAAATAGTTCAATTATAGTTGCATATTCATACCATAATAGTTAAGGGAATGCCAATGTTAATATTCATTAAAACAAACATTTTAATTATAGTTGTGTGTTTAAATTTTTCAGGTTACTTTATATTTGAAATAGGAATATAGGACAATTCATATGCAAAAGACATCAACTCATATTTGTTCTCCTGGAAGCTGAACGTTGAATTATGAATCCGGAACACTGTGCAGTCCATGGAGTTTGTGTCCATTTTCCTATATTCCCTACTCATAAGCTACTTACCAGTCTTCCAGTCTTTGGAATGAAGTGAGGTATAAATAATCAATGGCAAAATGCTGTTCATTTGATTTAATATAGGTGGCTTTTGGATACGGATACACGAATGTATCAGGTGACGCTGTGGTAAAGAATCCACCTGCCAGTGCAGGAGACGCAAAAGACGTGGGTTCAATCCTGGGTTGGGAAGATCCCTCCACTCCAGTATTCTAGTCTGGAAAATTCCATGGACAGAGGAGACTTGTGGGCTACAGTCCATGGGGTCACAAGGAGTTGGACACGAAAGAGCACGCACACGAGAATGTTGTATGGCTCATGTTTCTGTGACATAAGCCAAACAAGGTTGCCGCACCCATCAAAGGTCCAGACCTACAAACCAGCATCTCTTTCAGGGCTCTTTTACATGAACAATGAGTTACCCATTACAGGCATCAGTCTGCTTGAATGCCATTTGTGCCTTGCAAATAGCCCTAAATTTATGCTTCAGAATCTCACTGAAATACTTCTCATTCATTTCTGAAAGGGAAACGCATGGCCATATTTATAACATTGTCCGTGGAAAAATCAATCACCCACTAAATGCCATTATTTTATATTTTGCTCTTAAGCTGCCAGTTTATAAATAAAAGGAAGACAAATTAGAATCATAAAACAGGAAGGTAATCATCCACAGATTGAAAATGGCCTTTCAGGACATCTAAGCCAAGAAGTATGAAATGATGGAACTTTCGAATGGGGCCATTTTCATACCATAATGGAGCTATAACAGAGAACAGGGGGTCCTTTGTTCTGAGTGGTTTTCCCTCTCCAGTTTGAGGGCAATGGTGGATTTTCCAAGACTGAAATATGTCAAGTCATCCATAGAGCAATCTTTAACCCAATGGCCTGAAATATCTTCTGCATGTTAGTTTTTTAAATACTTGTTTATGATGATTTGACAGGTAAGTTCGTATCTGGGTTGACCAGAGATTATGCTTTTCCAGCTATTACAGTCCAAAGCTGCTGTGGAATGACTCAGCAAAAGAAATGGTCATCTGCTTCCATAATGCTACACCTGTGCCATGGCCAAAGTTCTAATGAAGTGACTAGTTACTTTGTTGTTGTTTTTGGTTATCTATTTTAAATATAGAAGTGTGTACGTGTCAATCACAAACTCCCAATTTATTCTTCCTCCAACCCTATCCTCTTGGTAACCATTCAGTTCAGTTCAGTTGCTCAGTCATGTCTGACTCTTTGCGACTCCTGGAGCTTGCTCAAATTCATGTCCATCGAGGCAGTGATGCCATCAAAGCATCTCATCTTCTGTCATCCCCTTCTCCTGCCTTCAATCTTTCTTAGTATCAGAGTCTTTTCCAATGAGTCAGTTCTTTGCATCAGGTGGCCAAAGTATTGGAGCTTCAGCTTCAACATCAGTCCTTCCAATGAATATTCAGGACTGATTTCCTTTAGGATTGACTGGTTTGATCTCCTTGCAGTCCAAGAGACTCTCAAGAGTCTTCTCAGTAACCATAAGTTCATATTATATTTTAATTTTATGCAATGACTGAGAAAAGGACACCAGAGATTGACAATAGACTATACATTAACATTGATCTTAACCAAACAGGAAGTAAAGATAAAGAAATAAGCTCTTTCTTATTCTCAAGATATTTTTTGAAAATTTTTTAGCCAATCACTTTTCTGTACACCATGTGGCTAAGTTCCAATGTTTAAAAACTAATTTATAAATAACACTTAATTTAAGATTCTTAGGTATCAGTTCAGTTCAGTCATTCAGTCGTGTCTGACTCTTTGTGACCCTATGGGCTGCAGCATACCAGGCCTCCCTGTCCATCACCAACTCCCGGAGTTTACTCAAACTCATATCCATTGAGTCAGTGATGCCATCCAACCATCTCATCCTCTGTCTTCCCCTTCTCCTCCTGCTTTCAATCTTTCCCAGCATCAGGGTCTTTTCAAATGAATCAGCTCTTCGCTTCAGGTGGCCAAAGTGTTGGAGTTTCATTTTCAGCATCAGTCCCTCCAATCAACACCCAGGACTGATCTCCTTTAGGATGGACTGGTTGTATCTCCTTGTAGTACAAGGGACTCTCAAGAGTCTTCTCCAACACCCCAGTTCAAAAGTATCAATTCTTCTGTGCTCAGCTTTCTTTATAGTCCAACTCTCACATCCATACATGACTACTGGAAAAACCATAGCTTTAACTAGACAGACCTTTGTTGGCAAAGTAATGTCTCTGCTTTTTAATATGCTGTCTAGGTTAGTCATAGCTTTTCTTCCAAGGAGCAAGTGTCTTTTAATTTCATGGCTGCAGTTACCATCTGCAGTGATTTGGGAGCCCCCAAAATTAAAATATCCCACTGTTTCCACTGTTTATCCATCTATTTGCCATGAAGTAATAGGACCAGATGCCATGATCTTAGTTTTCTGAATGTTGAGTTTTAAGCCAACTTTTTCACTCTCTTCTTTCACTTTCATCAAGAGGCTCTTTAGTTCTTCTTCACTTTCTGCCAGAAGGGTGGTGTCATCTGCATATCTGAGGTTATTGATATTTCTCCCAGCAATCTTGATTCCAGCTTGTGCTTCATTCAGCCCAGTATTTCTCATGATGTACTCTGCATATAAGTTAAATAAGCAGGGTGACAGTATACAGCCTTGACGTACTCCTTTCTTGATTTGGAACCAGTCTGTTGTTCCATGTCCAGTTCTAACTGTTGCTTCCTGACCTATCATTTCCTTATTAAGTAGTATTCACTGTTTCCTTGACACTCCCTCATGGTCTAGTGGTTCGGATTCAGCTCTCCCACTGCCGTGGCCAGGGTTTGATCCCTGGTCAAGAAAAACTTTCTTCCTGGGCTTCCCAGGTGGCACTAGTGGTAAAGAACCCACTGCTAGTGTAGGAGACATAAGAGACATAGGTTCAGTCCCTGGGTTGGGCAGATCTTCTGGAGAAGGAAATGGGCAACCCACTCCAGTATTCTTGCCTGGAGAATCCCATGGACAGAGGAGCCTGGTGGGCTACAGTCTATAGGATTGCAAAGAGTTGGATATGGCATGCACTGTTTAATTATGAATTGTTAGGAAATTATCACTTTATTTTCTTGAGCATGGCAAGATGGCTAATTGTACGTAGGCTTTTCTTTTTCACATTTCCCCACACATATTTGAAGAGCAAAAGAATCTGTGAGGCCATAAATTGGTCAAATTGTGAGCCTGAGAACATCCAAAATGGTGGTCTCCTCATTTGGGAGGGGTGAGACATCAAGTAGACAGGTGTTGACACAAACCTGCCTACATCCAAGATGGAGGAGCATGTTGAGCCCTGTTTGAGAATCCTCTTATTTTATATGTCTCAAAGAGCTGCAGATGGAAATGCCACAAGCAAAACTTCAAACCATTATGCTATAGGAACCCCTTCCTGAAACAATTCAAGGTGGTTTTGAAATGATTCTGTTCTGTTCCTAGTGAAACTATTGCTATCCTGCCCTTTCTTTTCTTTGACTTTTCCATTAGCTGTTGGTATTCTAATAATAACCATCCACAAGTGTTTAAAATAACATTCAAAGCTTATCAACTTCCGGGAAACCGTCTCTGCAGTCCTCCTGTGGATTCATGACAGACCAATGGAATGGTGTCCATGGTGACCATGGGTATCCATCCTCAAGGAGAGTAGTCTTCAAAGATTTTGACAGTATATCCTCTCAGGAAAAAAGTTGGAGCATGCATTCGCAATAATTTTTTATTTACTTATTTTATAATAATTTACCCAGTATTCTTGCCTGAGAAATTCCATGGACAGAGGAGCCTGGTGGGCTACAGTCCTTGGGGTCACGAGAGTCAGACATGACTGAGTGACTTTCAGTTCACTTAGTGCAGGCTTATGTGCTCATATAGTAAGTGCAGCCATAAAACATACAAAAATAAACCTTAAAATGGACAAGAATATGATGAGATAAACTAGATATTTTGTTAATTGTGATGATGGCTTTATTAACCCTAATCAAGATTTCCAAGCACCATATATACTTGTGAGAGGTAATTGCTGGTGGAAGGTATAAAAATCTTTAACTCAAATAGTGTTGTTAACTGTACTTCTTTTGAGATGAATTTGTTGATTGTGTTTTTAAGCTCATGTTGGCGCTTGTGAAGCCATTCTGATAGGAGAATGGTTAGGTAGTAATTTCACTGTTTCCTTTTGCTGGCAGTAATATTATCTTCAATCTGTGAAGATTTTATGTAGGAATTTTTTTATTCCTGTAGAGAATACATACTATAAAATTTACCATCTTACTCGTTTTCAAGTGTATAATTCTGCAGTGTTGTCTATTTACGTTATTGAAGCAGATCTCCAAATTTCTCATCTTGTAAAATTGAAATCCTACCCTTTAAACATCTCCCCCTTCGCCTCCCTCTCTCCCCTGTTAACCAGCTTTCTGCTTTCTCAATGAATTTGACTAAGCACCACGTAGAAGTGTAATTATACAATGTTTGTCTTTTTGTGACAGGCTTGTTTTACCTGTCATCATGTCCTCAAGTTCCTCTATGTTGTATTGTGACTATGCAGGAATTTTTAAAGACACTTACCCACTATGGGGAGGTTAGGTTGGTTAAAGGTAAACTGTATAAATATAAATCCTCTTACCAGAGCACCAGGAACTGCAGTGAAGCACATAGTGCTATTCGGAGAGCAATTCAAGAGTAAGGATGTCATAGAAAGCAAACTCATGCTTACCAAAGGGGAAAGTGGGGTGAGAGTGACAAATTAGGAGCTTAGGCTTAACAGATACACACTACTATATATAAAAGAGATAAACAACAAGGTCCTATTGTATAGCACAGGGAACTACATTCAATATCTCATAATAATGGAAAGATTCTGAAACAATATAACACACACCCCCCACCCCACACACACACCCACCCACACACACGTATATAGTAGTGGTAAAGGCACCCCACTCCAGTACTCTTGCCTGGAAAATTCCATGGACAGAGGAGCCTGGTAGGCTGCAGTCCATGGGGTAGCAAAGAGTCGGACACTACTGAGAGACTTCACTTTCACTTTTCACTTTTCACTTTCATGCATTGGAGAAGGAAATGGCAACCCACTCCAGTGTTCTTGCCTGGAGAATCCCAGGGACGGGGAAGCCTGGCAGGCTGCCGTCTCTGGGGTCGCACAGAGTCGGACACGACTGAAGCGACTTACCTTATCTTAAAGAACCTGCTCCACTTCAGTACTGTTGCCACTCCAGTACTCTTGCTCGGAGAATCTCATGAACAGAGGAGCCTGGCAGGCTACTGTCCACAGGATTGCAAAGAGTCAAACATGACTGAAGCAACTTATGTCTGAATCACTTTGCTGTACACATGAAACTAACATAATATTGTAAATCAACTATGCTTCAATTTGGGCTTCCCTTGTGGCTCAGCTGGTAAAGAATATCCCTGCAATGAGGGAGACCTGGGTTCGATCCCTGGGTTAGGAAGATCCCCTGGAGAAGGGAAAGGCTACCCACTTAAGTATTCTGGCCTGGAGAATTCCATGGACTGTATAGTCCATGGAGTCGCAAAGAGTCAGACACAACTGAGCAACTTTCACTTTCACACTTCAATTTATGTACCCCAATGTTCATTGCAACACAATTTACAATAGCCAGGATATAGAAACAACCTAGATGTCCACTGACAGATGAATGGATAAAGAAGATGTGGGGGGTGTGTGTGTGTGTATATATATATAGATATATATAATGAAATATTACTCAGCCAATAAAAGGAACAAATTTGAGTCAGTTGAAGTGAGATGGATGAATGGGTGAAACCAATGCAACATTACAAAGCAATTCTCCTCCAACTAAAATTTAAAAAAACTATACTTCAATTAAAAAAAATAGGATGGGGGAGAGTGAGGAAGTTCTGAACAATCCTCAGTTGTGGGATTCTCACTCTTTCCCACACACAAATGATGATGTTGGTATCAATCCAGATATTAGTTATTGATAAAATCTGATTTCCTTCTTACTGATTTTAGATCCTAAAGTGATATAACTAGACATTCTGGAATTCTCTTCACCACGCATGGTTGTAAGTGTTGAGCACCTTACAACCCCAGAGGGGCCATCTGCACCACAGTTCATGTCAATGGCAGTCCCGGGATTTGCACAGTGCACAGCCTGCGTGGCTGAACAAGGTGGCTCTGCCCTTCCTGGGGTGTGACCAGCTTGCTTAAAGACTCCTGACCTAGAGAAAGATGATCATTTCTATGGCCTTGCTTAGAATTCAGATAATTAAAGGAGGCCCTATATTCATTTCATTCCAAATAGTCATTTAAAATAGGGAACTGAATACCCCTAGGCTAATTTTATTCAAAATCACAGAGCTTCTTAAGGAAAAGTCAGACTAGGTTTCACTTACACCTTTCCTATCCTATTAAATTGCTCATTTTCTGACATATCCTAGATATAGCCCAATTTCTTTTATACCTGTCCCAGTTCCATTTAGGACTT
The DNA here is from genome assembly GCF_019923935.1 of Bubalus bubalis. Classification (NCBI taxonomy): domain Eukaryota; kingdom Metazoa; phylum Chordata; class Mammalia; order Artiodactyla; family Bovidae; genus Bubalus; species Bubalus bubalis. Next base: position 184,894,286 of record NC_059157.1, read on the forward strand.
GGGCATGAAATACATTAAAAATAATATTGTCCTTTTTTTTCTTTTCCTGTCTTGAATTAAAAAAGAACAACCACAGAAATCTTGACAAAGTCATTCTTTCCTTCACTGGGGCTTCTACTTTGCTTGTAGAGATTCAACTTTCCACTCCAACCCCCTCAATCCTCCCACCCCAGTCTCACATGAAGTTGGTAAATGCCAGTATTGCTACTCTTGTGCAATATCATGGAGGTCTCTGCCCACAAAGTTTTCTTCTGCGTCACCTGGCAGTTTCCCTGACTTAGAGTTTATACCAGTGGCCTTCATTCCTTGCCTTACCTCCCTGGCTCTGTTTGAATGTGTAAGACCATTCTGAACTCTCAATAAAAACTCTTAGAAAATGTTTGCTCAGGGAAAAGAGTTCCTTTCTATGGTCAAAACTACTGCACATACAGGCAATCCTTGGAGGTATTTCGGGTTCAGTTCCAGACCATCATGATAAAGCAAAAATCTCAATAAAGCAACTCACAGAAACATTTTTGTTTCCCAGTGCATATAGAAGTGATGTTTACACTGTACTGTGGTTTGTTAAGCGTGCAATAGCATTATGACTAGGAAAAATTGCGTACCTTAATTTAAAAGTATTGGTAAAAAGATGGTAGCCATCACCTGAGCCTTCTGAGAGTTGCAATCATTTTGCCATACTCACACCAAAGATGACCGATCACAGATCACCATGACAATATAATAACAATAATAAAAAAGTTTAAACATTGTGAGGATTACCAAAATGTGACACAGAGACACAAAGTGAGCAAATGCTGTTGGAAAAAATGATGCCAATAGACTTGCTTTACACAAGATTGCCACCAACATTCCATCTGTAAAAAGTACGATATTAGCAAAGTATAATAAAACGAGGTATGACTGTAATCAGTAATCACTTATCTTGTCAAATTTCTGTCTGCCTTCTAGATTATAAACCTTTAAAAGACAGATATTGTGTCTTCTACACTCTTTCTTCTCTCCAGCACATACCATTCAACTACATTGATGAAGAATCCATTATACGCTGGACATTATGCTGGGTGAACAGACCCCACCCCTCAAAGAGCTTATAGGCTAGAGGGGGAGATAGAATTACATAAAGTTAACTGGATGAGAGGGGCCATACAGAGTAGAGGTCTACTCACTGTATAAACCAAGTGTCAGGGAAGCGTTGGTTAGGTCATTGTGCTGGCCTGGGAAAGGGAAGAAGGATGTGACCAGGAAAACTTCCCCAAAGAGTCAGTGCTGACAAAAGCAGGGCTCAAAACATATTGGTTGAATAACTATACCTAACTAAAAACAATACCTAACTAATGGTTCATCTTAAAAGTCATATATGTTAGAACCACATGTTTAGCAGTCATGAAGTCCAATGAATAGATACACATCTATTAGGATATTGTTTAGTTATCTGTAGGTATCCAAGGAGGATTATTTCCAGGACCACCCTGTCCACGGATGGTTACCAATCCAAAGATGCTCCTTATATAAAGTTCCTTAAATAAAATGGCATAATATTTGTATATAAGCTACACATGTCCTCCCATGTACTTTAAATCATCTCTAGATTACTTATGACACCTAATACAATGTAAATGCCATGTCAATAGTTATAAATACAATATAAATGCTAAGTAAATAGTTGCTGGCATATAGCAAATTCAAGTTTTGCTTTTGGGAACTTTCTGGAATTTTTAAAAAATATTTAAAACCTGCGGTTGGATGAATCCCAGATTTGGGACTGTTGGATATGGAGGGCTGATAGTAGTTGATTTCTAACTCCTGCTTAGTGATATAAATTGCTTTAAACATGTTGGAATTTTCCCCATCCTTATCAATAACGAGTTAGGTTCTGTTGACTTATCGTATCTTCCTTTAAAAGTGTGAAGTGAAAATACATCTGTTCAGTAATTTAGAAGCAGATTACATGAGAACAGTCGATAAGATTTTTGCAGTTGTGCCTATTGTGTTTTTTTTTTTTTAAAGTTCTGTGTTCTAATTGTTAGAAATGCCCACGTGAATTTAGATATTCCTGTAATCTACCTTCCGTGAGGGTATTCGAGTTTGTGCATGGCAGAATATCATTACACACTTTGTATCTGAGCTCCTGGTGACTTTTTTTTTTTGGCCATGTGATGTGGCTTGTGGGGTCTTAGTTCCCTGACCAGAGATAGAACATGTGCTTCCTGTGGAGGAAGCATGGAGTTTTAACCATGGACCACCAGGGAAGTCCCACCTAGTAACTTTAACCATTATTATTTTCTAGTCTTTGGAGTTTGTTCGGGGCATGGCTCATGCCTGTATTTATAGCTCTGTTCTCACATATGCACAAATCTTGTCAAAATATCAAGATAATACGGTGGCACATTGCAAATATTATTTCTGGCAATGTTCTATACTTCAGAAAGCTATTTTACTTCTTCTTTGAGATATCCTCTTAAAATAGATAGGGCAATTTGTCAATTTGTATTTCCACCAAATCCTTCCTGTAAGTTCACTGTTATTTTTTCCATCTAGATTTAATCTTTCCCAGCTTCAAAGTGGATTTGGTTCATTTTGGGGGCACTATTTTGTGAATTTCCATGTCATCCTTTTTCTGCTGCATTCTTGCTGAGAACCAGATTTGGCTGATCTACATTTGAGAGCTCCCTCACAGTTGAATTTTGGCTGAAGATTTGGGATTCTCACTTGAAAAAAAAAATTAATGCAGTGTAAAGTACCTGTAGGATTATGAGCAGCCCCCCAAGGGGACCCCACTCTGCTTCTGTGTCCCTTCAGTGTTACGACAGGCAGACAGGACGAGAGCAGAGGGGTGGAGCAGATCGCCGTCAGAAATGAAAAAATTTAACGGTAACCCACTCCAGTAGTCTTGCCTGGAAAATCCCATGGACGGAGGAGCCTGATCGGCCGCAGTCCATGGGGTCGCTAAGAGTAAGACACGACTGAGCGACTTCACTTTTTACTTTCATGCATTGGAGAATGCATGAAATGGCAACCCACTCCAGTGTTCTTGCCTGGGAAATCCCAGGGATGGGGGAGCCTGGTGGGCTGCCGTCTATGGGGCGCAGAGTTGGACACGACTGAAGTGACTTAGCAGCAGCAGCAGCACTCCGGTATTCTTGCCTGGAGAATTCCATGGACAGAAGAGCTTGGCCGGCTACAGTCCATGGGGTCACAAAGAGCGGGACATGACTGAGTGACTAACACTTTCACTTTTAAAAACAAGCCACAGCCCTGTCATCGTTTGCTCGCACCCGCCTCTGCCATGAACCTCTTTCAAGGTGACCAAAGCTCAGAGTTGGGAGGTCCAGGTGAGCCTGAAATGGGGCGGTGGGGACAGGACCATTGACATAATTTGGGGGAGAGTGAAAAGCAGAAATGTGGTGTTCCATGTTGAACATGGTAAAGAGTTTTGAGAGCATGACACCAAGTGTGGGCCCTGCTAAGGGAGGGACCCTGAGTGGGTTGTTGGGCCACAAGGCTAGCCCTGTAATGTGGGGGCAGGGAGGTGCAGGCATGGGGGCTGCCTGATTGCTTTTTAGCAAAAAAAATCAAACCAAACCAAACTGAGAGACAGAGCGATGAAACATAATTCCATTAGTCCTTTGTCATGCCTGGAGCCTTTTATATATAATTTCTCTCCATCCAAGCAGAGCTTTAGGAATGGCCCATGACTGACTGTGGAAGCAGGTGGCTTGAGGGTCTTAGCCAGGAATCAGATGGAGTTTTCAGACCAGCTCAGAAGAAGCCCACTCAAGGACACGCTTGAACAAGAAATCAATAATGCTGGCTGACCCCACAGGACCGTTCTGAGGATGGAGTCATAAAGCTGGTTCAAAACATTTGGAAAGCATACATTTTTAAAAGACCATATAAATGCTAAGCTATGGAAAATTCCCCAATTACGATTCCAAATATCTTTACTGACTCTGATCAATACTCCGAGCTGCCCATTTTGTCCAGAGACTTTTCCTACACTTAAGCCCTCTGTCCTCACCCTTCTCTCCTTGCCTGTGTGATGTCAGGGGATATAGAGGGCAGATGTGTCAAGGGTCAATTAAAGGATGATGTTTGCACTTGGGAAGTAACAGCTCCCACCATAGTAGGATCCAGGGTTGGTCTGTGCAGGCATCAAACAGTTTGGCAGTATCGGTTTCCTTCATTTGTAACAGCCCCCTCCCTGGAAGGCAACCTTCAACTCAGTTACACCTGGGCTGGTTTTCCAGCAAATCAAGTTGTTCTGGATTTTTGAGGGATTTGAAAATAAAGTTTGCAGCAATATCAGATGTGAAGCAAGTGGAGGCGTTAGACTGAGTTGGTTGGTGCTGCTGGATGGTGGGGGTGGTGTTTTGTTTTAAGTGGAGAGTGAGCTAGAATTTTCAGCTTTCCAAAGGGCAACTGATCCAATGGTTTATATAGCTTTTTTTCTTTTAGTCATTTTATCTATTCATTCTGTATTGAAGCATAATTGATTTACAATGTTATATTAGTTTCAGGTATACAACAAAGTGATTCAGTTATATATGTCTTTTTCAGATTCTTTTCCCTTATAGGTTATTACAAAATATAGATTTCGCTGTACTATACAGTCAGTTCTTACTGGTTATCTATTTTATATATAGTATAGATTTTCTACCATTTTCTGATCTCTCTCGATTCACTTTTTTTGGTTCATTCTCTATTTGTATTTTATATCTATGTGTATACACTCACAGACTTCCCTGGTGGCTCAGTGGTAAAGAATTTGCCTGTTATTGCAAGAGAAGTGGGATCAGGAAGATCCCCTGGAGGAGGAAATGGGAACCCACTCCAGTATTCTTGCTCAGAGAATCCCATAGACAGAGGAGCCTGGTGGGTTATAGTCCATAGGGTCGCAAAGAGTCAGACATGACTGAAGCTACTAAACAGCACCAGCAATATATACTCACACACGTATGTAAAAGGTTTATTATTTGTAATTATATTGTATACTCTATTTTTGCCTGATTCATAGATTTTCTTATTGTGCTGTGCTAAGTCTCTTCAGTCATGTCTGACTGTTTGAGACCCTATGGACTATAGCCCACCAGGCTCCTCTGTCCATGGGATTCTCCAGGCAAGAGTACTGGAGTGGGTTGCCATGCCCTCCTCCAGGGAATCTTCCTGAACCAGGGATCAAACCTTCATCTCTAACGTCTCCTGCATTGGCAGGCAGGTTCTTTACCACAAGCACCACCTAAGAAGGCCCAGATTTCCTTACTATAGGTGTGCAAATATTCATCCAAACTCACTGAAGTGGGCTAGGATTCAGTTCACTTCTTCAGCCATGACAGCTGATTTAGGACAAAGCCTTGCCCTGTCTTCCCAAAGTACACAACCTCAGACTTGTACCATATCCTGAAGCTATTTAGGTTTTAGTTGATTTGGGGAAGAAAGAGAAAAAAAACCTGGCTGCTTCTTTATTACCAGAAAAGAAAGACTAGCTCTTAAAGCCTGGAACAGCCCCTCCCGGAGAGGCACGCAGAGTAGCCGATAGGGCGGAGTCAGCATCAGCTTTCTCACAAGTCAATGCATGGAGACTAAGCTTTGCCTTTCTTACTGAGTGTCCAGGCAAGAGTCTGTGAAGTTAATTAAACACATAAAATAAGTCAGGACACCCAGACAGAGTGAATTATGGATAGAGAGCTGTCTGAAGGGTCCCGGAGCTCCATTCTAGCATCCTACACATCTGTGGGGTTTCCCAAGGCAGCTGAGGCAGGTTGAGCCAACCTACATGTCCTTTTATTCAACCTCAGGCTCAGGGAGAGTCTGCTGATCAGGTAAGAGGCACACTCGTAAAGGCGTCACTAGGTCCTTCCAGCTTCCGTCCACCTTCCTTCTTTGATCATATCTACTCGATTCTTGCATCCTCTCTTTCTAGAAAAAAATAAAAGCAGTGATTTATACCAAACACACAAACACACGAGCAGCGGAAGCAGAGGAAAATTCATCAGAAGTTCATAACCTAACAACTAGCAGATGAAGGCTGCATATTTTATGAAAAAAAAAAAAAAGATCATAAATACCAATATTCTGTCTTTGGATTCTCACATAGACATGTGAAGTACATGCTTAATTTAATCATATTTATTTGACTTCTCCATGAAGAAGAAACTGAGCAGGTGCAGAAGAAGCCGAGGGAATCCCCTTTTCAGGGTTTGTCTGACTGCACGCGAGGGCTGGGCTTCCTCCTTCCTCAAGCTTTGCCGAGCTCCTTGGGCCACTGTTACTGTACAGCAAGAAAAATACAACGAGGACAGAGTTCATTGTCTTTCCAAGCCTCTTTTGCATTACTTTGCAGGCTGACTTTTTCAGGTATCTCCTCCAGGCAGTGTGAATGTTTTAATCTCATTGAATTCTCACAACTTGATGATATGGGTGTATTGTTATCTTCAGTTTACAGAAGCAGAAACAGGCTCAGAGATGTCATGTGTCATGCACAGGGTCACACAGCTGCTAAGTGAAAGGACTAGAGAGCCTGGCCAGCCTGATAACAGGACACTCTTTTCTTTCTTTTTTAAAAATCAATTTTATTAAGGTATATTTTATATACAGTAAAAATTATCCTTTTTAGTTGTATAGTTGATGAGCCTTGACATGTTTATAATCTTATAATTGAGGTTTGCTGCTGTTGCTGCTGCTAAGTCGCTTCAGTCGTGTCCGACTCTGTGTGACCCCATAGACGGCAGCCCACCAGGCTTCCCCGTCCCTGGGTTTCTCCAGGCAAGAACACTGGAGTGGGTTGCTATTTCCTTCTCCAATGCATGAAAGTGAAAAGGGAAAGTGAAGTTGCTCAGTTGTGTCCGACTCTTCGCGGGTGATAGGATAGTTAACACAGATTAACTCCGAACAGTTGGGTTATAAGTGTTTTGCTTTCCTCCTTGTGTATTTATTTTCTAAGATTTTCATTATGGCCCTAACTCACTTTTATAAATAGAAAATAGTATTACTGAAAAAGAAAATGGGTGTGGAGAAAGTTTTTAAGGGTAGAAAAATACTCATTTAAAATATATAGCTATAGGATAAAGTATAAAGTGAATTTCAATAAGACAAACCACAAATCCCTAAAAATGAGGGATAAATGGCCTGCCTCACCACAGCCATGCTAATTGCTTCTATTAACATAAAGGTCAGGATAAAAATGCTCCGAGCTGAATGTAGTCAGAAGGTGGAAGAATTAGGAAGAATTATAAAGGTTAATGCCTTTGTCATGAAGATCCCATCATTTTCTTTTTAACCAACTTTTTTACTTTCTTTGAAATCCTTCCAGTGGAAGTCCTCTTCTGACCTTTAGGGATTAAATTGGTGGATTTTTAAAATGTTCAGTGTTTGGAGTATTACCAGGAGAATCATAGATGATTTTAAAGTGATCAGTGCTAAGAAGTTACATCAATTCTGTTCTGATCACAGTGTTGGCAGAAAAGTCTCTTCTGCTCTTCAGACAAATTCGGGGCCTTTGCTTTAGAGGAGGCCTTTCATGGTGTGCCTTTCATGTCGCTGAGAAACCACTGATTTCATGATGGCGGTGGCACGGAGCACACATCAGCTGCCTGTGCTGGCCAACCCAGCTGCTAATCTTACTTCATTGTGTGATCACCATGGTTCCCCAGCGCTGTCCATTTAAAATCTGGTATTTCATCTAAAAGACTCACAATCTTTCATCAATAAAAATTAAACATAACACCATAGAAAAACGCCTTAATACAATACCATAGAAACACTCTGTTTCATTCTTTATAAACATGGTCCTCAAAAGACAGCTTTGAAGGATGGATTGAGAACTCTGGGGCCCTTTCTCCATTTTGCCCTCTCTCCTGTGTGCAGGAAATGGCAACCCACTCCAGTATTCTGCCTGGAGAATCCCAGGGACGGGGGAGCCTGGTGGGCTGCTGGCTATGGGGTCGCACAGAGTCGGACACGACTGAAGTGACTTAGCAGCTGTGTGCAGGATATTGATTCTGCAAAGAATATTGCAATTATCTGAGCCTTCATGTTCCCTGAGAGTCTTCTAGCTCCAAAACACACAGATTGGCATTTTCCCCCTTATTTATGACCCATTTGAAGATCCACTTGTCACGATGCTAGCCTTTAAGGGGCGCCAGAATCCCTGAGCCATCAGCAATCTGAATATCAGGATGCAGCCTCACAAAAGGAAGACAGAGTCAGGAAGAAAAAACAACTTCAGGGCAAAGTCATCACCAGGGGATAGACTGTGTGAAGGAGCACTTGCTGACAAGAGCTTCTAAGCAACTCCGGGGGTGGGGTGGATGTTTCTTTCATTCTTTTGCCAAATTTCTGTAACTTCTTGGTGGTTGTTGTTCAGTCCCTCAGTCGTGTCCGACCCTTGGAGACCCCATGGACTGCAGCACATCAGGCTTCCCTGTCCTTCACCATCTCCCAGAGTTTGCTCAAGCTCATGTCCATTGAGTCGGTGATGCCATCCAACCATCTCATTATCTGTTGCCCGCTTCTCCTCCTACCCTCAATCTTTCCCAGCATCAGGGTCTTATCCAATGAGTTGCCTCTTTTCATCAGATGGTCAAATACTGGAGCTTCAGACAAAATCCAACAGAGGTCAGACACTGGGGACAGAGAGGAAAATGTTAAAAAATGCCTCGAAACACATACTTTCCTTCCCCTTGAGACAGCGATGCCATCCACTTGATAATGCCAAATAATGTCTCTTTTGGAAAATGCTGCCACAGATGGGTGGATGGGAGAGTGGACTTGCTGCATGGCAGGTCCTTACATGTGACCGCTGCTGCTGCTAAGTCACTTCAGTCGTGTCCGACTCTGTGCGACCCCATAGACGGCAGCCCACCAGGCTCCCCCGTCCCTGGGATTCTCCAGACAAGAACACTGGAGTGGGTTGCCATTTCCTTCTCCAATGCATGAAAGTGAAAAGGGAAAGTGAAGTTGCTCAGTCGTGTCTGACTCTTAGCGACCCCATGGACTGCAGCCTACCAGGCTCCTCCGCCCATGGGATTTTCCAGGCAAGAGTACTGGAGTGGGGTGCCATTGCCTTCTCCGTTACATGTGACAGCAGGAGCCAAAGGTCACCATCTTTCCTTCTCAGGAGGGAACTTGGTAAGGAGTTTCCCCAGCTTTGCCCAGCTTGTGGGGTCACTGTGACTCATTCCCTTCCCTCAAAATGTGGAACTGTCCTTGACCCCCTACTCACTCCAATGTGAGCTGGGGGACCCTAACCCATGGCCCTGAACTTGGTCATCTTGGGTCTTATGTTACCCACCATCTGAGCTGATTGGTTTAGTCTCTCTCCCTCCAGGCTGTGACCAACCAAAGTCAGAGCATATCCCCCTTCTCCTGGGGACCCTCAGGGCCTGGCCCAGTGCCTGGCCCAAGGAAAGAGGAGTAAATTGTGAGTCCAGGAGCCAGTCACCCCCTGGGTTGCTCGCAGCCTCTGTCTGACACTGAATCCATGACTTCACTGCTAATAGTTTTGCACAGTGGTGAATATACCCTTTTTTTTTTTTTTTAATAAATAATGTTTTATTAGAACACAGCTAGTGTTTGCATATTGTCTATGGCTACTTTCACATTACAACTGCAGACTTGAGTAGTTGCAACAGAGACCACTTGGCCTGTGACCCTAAAATATTTACTATCCAGCCCTTTAACAAAATTTCAGCTGGCTCTTTCTTTAGAAAGTGATTTTTAGAGCAATTAGGAAGTGTTAATTTAGCGTCCTTTGGAACCTCCATGGAGTTTCTTATTTTCTTATTGTGGATGTGAGTTTCTGTGTAGTACCATCTTCCTTCTGCATGAAAATCTTTTATTTCTTAACTTGGGCAAGACCAAAGTCCTCTAATGGGAATTTTCCTAATCCAGCAGCACTGACAGGCTGACCCCAGGGCTGTGAGGAGCTCATTCACATCCTCTCCTGCCCTGATGGCTTGATAAGGAGGATGAGAAGAAATGCCTCTGGAAGCCAAAGACTTGTATGCGCTCTTCTGTCTTTTCCCCCCCTGTATCTGGTGCCATGAGAGTGGTCTTTTCTCCAGTGTTGCCAAAGCAAATTCATGCATGGAGCTCTTTCCAGAATTTTGTGGCACAATGGGTGCATTGCTTGGGGAGATGGAAGAAGAAGGGATGGAGAGCTGGGGGACTCTGGGAACCCTGGGGACCCTGGGGATGCCCTGGGACCCTTACTGCTGCAGAAGGCAATTTGTTCCCCAACCCTAAGGGGCCTTTGATATTAGTCACCCTCTATTTGAGTCTTTTGTTGTTGTTCAGTCGCTCAGTTGTGTCTGACTCTTTGTAACCCCATGGACTACAGCATGCCAAGCTTCCCTGTCCTTCACCATCTCCCAGAGTTTGCTCAAACTCATGTCTATTGAGTGGGTGATGCCATCCAACCATCTCATTCTCTGTCATCCCCTTCTCCTTCTGCCTTCAATCTTTCCCATCATCAGGGTCTTTTCTGATGAGTTGGCTCTTCACATCAGGTGGCCAAAGTATTGCAGCCGTATCTCATCAAATTAAGGAACAAGCCAAGTTCTTGAAGACAGGTTTATCCACTTAGTGGGTGCAGATTCAGAAAATATTCTTGAACTGTCATTTGTGTCCCTCTGGATTTCATTTCACATTTCATTCTCTCCAACCTTCTGAAATGAAAAGCAAATGTCTTCATAGAAACTTGTGTTTTATCCTAAGGATGGAAACAATAGCTACTGGCTGAATGGATTTTCCAAGCGGACATAATCTCTCCAGGGCTCTGGGTCTGCTTTAATGAGGAAGCAGGTTTTAGCGATTCTGGGTCTTATACAATATATGATTGGCATGACCGATTTTATGGGTATCGACAGCAAAATATGAAAGGCGAGATGCTCCTCTGCAGTATTCTAGAAACCGTACAATAAAAACTTGAAAAATGACAGCATGAATCATAACCCACAGTCTTGGCCCTTGAGAGAGCTGCAGAAGAAAGGTTTCAAAGACTGTTAGAATAATTATATAAACCCATGAAATTACCCAACTCCCTGAGTCATTTATTTGCTTTAAGGAAACATGGCCAGCACCTGGGAGAGCCACACAAGAGTGTGGCAAAAGGAAATGTCAGTGGTTCCAATCTGTTTCTTCTTGTGGGTAATGCAAAATGTGGGTATTTTGTTTATCATGACTTTTTGCAGTATTTTTGATTTTCTAAAATATTGCATTAATATTTGCCTTTTTTCCAGTTTTCTTGAAGTATGTTGTTTAGTCACTAAGTCATGTCCGACCCTTTGTGACCCCATGGACTATAGCCTGCCAGGCTCCTCTGTCCACAGGATTCTCCAGGCAAGGATACTGGAGTGAGTTGCCATTTCCTTCTCTAGGTGATCTTCTAGACCCAGCAATCAAACCCACGTCTCCTGCACTGGCAGGCAGATTCATTACCACTGATTACCTGGGAAGCCCTTTTTTATGTATACTTGGCAAATAAAATTGTAACACGATTAAAGTGTACAACTGGAAAATTTGACATATCTGTACACTGTGAAAGGAGTCCCATTATGGGTTTAATTTCAACATCCATCACCTAAAATTTTTATCTTTTCTTTTTTTTTTTTTTTGTGAGAGCCCTTAAGTTTCATTCTCTTAGCAAATTTCAATTTTACAGTGGAGTGTTATTAACCATAGTCACCATGTAACACATTTGATCCTCTAACCTTGCTCATAACTAAGTTCGCTCCCTTTTACCAGCTTCTCCCCTTTCCCCAACCCCAGCTCCTGGCAGCCACCGTTTCACTCTCTGCTCCTATGACCTTGACTTTTTTTTCTTCTTCAGATTCCATGCAAACATGATCCCAGGCAGCATTTGTTCTGATTAACGAGTTTCTTGATGCTGTCTTAAATTCTGGGCCCAAGGCAGGTAAACACTTCATTCTTCTTAGCCAGTGACTTGATAATTACTCCAAGAACACAAAAGTTTTGTGATAGATCTCATAAGGAAGAACAGGGGACGTGGGGGCTTGTGATGGTCATGCAGTAGGATTGGGCTTCAGTCTGTTGGTGATGGGTAGGATGACAACACACTTTCTCTTCCAACCAACACTGTTGAGATGGGTCTTACTGATGTGGGCATGGCGCCTGTTGTTCAAGTCACTAAATCGTGTCTGACTCTTTGAAGCCCCATGGACTGCAGCACACCAGGCTTCCCTGTCCTTCACTATCTCCTGGAGCTTTCTCAGATTCATGTCCATTGAATTGGTGATGCTTTCTAACCATCTCATCCTCTGTCACCCCCTTTTCCTCCTGCCCTCAATCTTTCCCAGCGTCAGAGTCTTTTCCAATGAGTCCTGGCCCCTAGATGTAGCAAAAAGTGACTGCACACACTTTGAGCTCAAAATACAGGAAGAAGTGGTGCCAAAGCTGGTTATTTACCAGAAAATTGGAGTGGCTTGTTCCACTAGTGAAGTTTCTAATATGAAAGGACTGTCCGTGAGCTTGCAACTTGGTTGAAAAGACCCACCAGCCAAGTTGGTGTGCTGTCAGACACCTCTCCTGTGTCACTTCGGGTCCCATCAGGGAGGGCCCTGAGGGTGGGCAGCCAGCGTGGACTCCACAGGCTTCAGGCAGGCTGAAGTGACAGTATGTTACCTCCTGCCCATGCCGGGTGTCTCCATCTCCTTCCCAGGGGTGTCCTCCTTGTCCTTGGGCAGACACCATGTTGGAGACATGGCCCAGACTAGAAGTGCTGGGATTTAAGCTCCATGGTGCATGTCTTGGGCCAGTGATATGGAAGCTGATGGATCTTGGGAGTCTGTCCTCGTACAGAGTTCAAGCATCACTGGAGGGCACAGTCTTGGGGTCTGGGTGCCCCTGGCAGTGCCTACCTGCCGGGAGCCGGCGAGAGACATTCCACTCGTGACAAAGGTCATGAGGAAGGGGGCTCGGCATACGCAAAGGCGGGATCGAGCCTCGGGAGTGCCCCCGGATATTCTCGAGCATCTACCCCCCAAAAAAACCAGAGTCTGCCTACTTTATTGCTTTGTGCTCTCACCTCTGACTTTACTGGGGGCTGTCCCCCACCACCATCTCACTCTCTCTGTCAAAGAGTTAACTTACAGCTCCAATTAATAAAGTTCCTGGGCAATTAGGAGTGTTTAAATCCAAACCCCTCAGATGGCTCTCTAACTCGCCTGACAAGTTTACCCGGACACCTACAGCTATGCATACGATTGTTTACAGTCTCCCAGCCTCCAGAGGCACGGGAAGCTTAAGATATTCAAATAGCTTAGAGCCTCTCAGAGAATTAGAAACTGTCAGAATAAAGCTAGTAAAAGATTTCATTGATGAGCCAATGTTTGTTGCCAAGTTTTCACATCCCCTGAATTGTATCCTTGAATGTGCATTAATTAATATAGTTGGTATGTAGAAAAAATAAGTAGTGGCCTGGTGTTAGTAACTTTAGACCCTTAAGGTAGTAAATTCTTTCCTTTGTAAACCCATTACACATCCACCCTATAGGAACGTAATCTTATCTTCGGAGGATGGCGCCAAACCTTAAAATAATTACTCTTAGAGAAAATAAGTCTTTGTTGATAAGTCCTTGTCAAGAGTCATAAAATGTTAATAGGCCTCTGGCCAGAAGATGATGTAAATCACCTAAACCATTTGTATACGATAAATCTGCAGGAAAGAAACCCTGGTTTTTGATAAGCATCAAAGACTGCTGATTTTGCATCCCCTATTGTCCTCTATGTGTAACTTAGGGTATAAAAGCCCCTGTTGAAAATAAAGCTATGGGCCTTGCTCACCAACGCTTGGTCTCCCCATGTCATTCTTCCCTTTAACTTCCAGCTGAGTGTCCATCTGGAGCGTGGATATCCTCTGCGACCATTTATTTGCCTGGGCTTCTAAGACCCACTCCAGAAGGTGTCTAAGGTGGGGCACCTTCCGCTATTCGAGAGGGCGCCTGCGGCCTCCGTGGTCAGAGCTAACCTGGTGTCACGGGTTATATTGATTTTCTGCGTAAACCAAGCCACTCAGCTTCTTTTCTCCACTGAATTTTCCTACTGAGCTATCCTCATTCTATTCCTCTTTATTATATCTAATTAACATTTGAATAGGTCGCCTAGCCGTCTCTCCTTCGAATACCCTGGATCAGCCGGGGCTGGACCCCGGCACCTACCAGATGCCATTTCCTTGCATGGCTGTCTGGGCCCCACTGCCCATCCTCTCCACTCATTCCTGGAACCTCCCTCCCCAATTAAGTTGTAGCACAAACAGCTCTTGCCTTGCACTGTGCTTTCTGGGAAGCCAAGCTAAGACATGTTCCTTGTCATTTCCCTGTAGCCCTTGGTGTCAGGGGACTGACAGGGAAAATCACTTTAAGAATCATACTTTTGAAAACCAGTTCTGCCTTTTTATGAGTACTTAGTATTGTGTTGGATTGTAAGAAGAAGCTATATACGTTTATTCTTCATTTAGGCTCCTTTTAAAAAATTCATTTGTTTTTAATTGGAGGATAATTACACTCTAATGTTGTGTTGGCTTCCATACATCAACATGAATCCGCCAGAGGCATACGTATGTCCCCTCCTCTTGAACCTCCCACCTTGCACCCCATCCCACCCCTTGATGTTGTCAAAGAGCACGGCGTTGAGCTCCCTGTGTCATATAGCAAATTCCCACTGGCTATCTGTTTTGCATATAGCAACGTATATGTTTCAGTGCTACTCTCTCAATTTGTCCCACCCTCTCCTTCCCTCACTGTGTCTTCAAGTCTGTTCTCTACTTGATTGGGATTTATCAAACTCTGAAATGCTATCCTTGTATTAGTTAACATCACTGAGGAAGGAAACCTCCCTCCCAAGACCCGTGGGAGTTGCTGGGTGAGGATTTAAGGACTGAGGACCCAGAGAACACCTCTCCTGGCCAGGGTTCTGCCTTGTTGGCTCACATCCCCTTCCCTCATGGCTGCTCCACAGACCCCCCAGCATCCTCAAGCCTTCTGCTTGTGCTGCAGAAGGAGGCTCCAATGCTGTCATATTAACATTTTTGGCTGAGTCCTTAGACAGGGCTCTTATACCTCCTGAGAAATTCTGCAGAGACCATCAGTTTGTGTGTGCTCAGTGGTGTCCGATTCTCTGCGACCCCTGGACTGTATGTAGCCCCCTAGAAAATTCCCCTGTCATTGGAATTTTCCAGGTGAGAATCCTGGAGTGTGTTGCCATGCCCTCCTCCAGGGGATCTTCCCGACCCAGGGATTGAACCTGGGTCTTTTGTGTATCCCGCATTGGCAGGAGAATTCTTTACCACTAGAGCCATCAGGGAAGCCCACACTTCCTGTTGGTGATAAAAGCAGGGTGTTGGATGGTGATGCATTTTCTCTTAAGCTATTTTTCTCTGTGGTGCTGTCTGCCCTCCACGTAGCAATCTCCCCACTTGCTGGTGTGTTGGGTGAAGGTGGGGTGGGCTCAGAAGGATACTAGGGGATGTGCAGGCTCAGTGGTTCAAAGGTCAACTAAGGAGCCAGAGCCTCTGGGTTTGAGCTCAGGCTCTGCCACTTCTCAGCTGTGTGACCTTGAGCAAGTTCCTCTGTGCCTGGGGGTACAGTGTGCAGAATGATGCTGATGAGGACCATGGTGGTATCTACCTGGCTAAGGATGCTGTCATAATTCCCTGAGCCCATAATGCCCAGGACCACTTGGAGCATGTCTGGCCTCGGCACCCTAAGCCCCAGCTTGACTCAGGCCCCCTCCAGATACTTGGTTCAGGGGAGTTTCAGCTTCTTCCCTAGGGATAAAACAATTACAAGTGATGACCCTGGAGACCCCTGGAACAGGAACAAGAGCCCTCTTGACTGCTCCCCTCACTGTTCTCAGCCTTGCCTTAAAAATGTTGCCAAGTCTGAAAGAATTCTGAAACAAGATGTTCTGGATGACTAGTTCTTTTTTGTAGGGATCATTTTCTGATGCGAGACACAAGCTCCTTATGACATCTATCAGCTTCATTTTGGCTCCATTGAATAAGACCTGACACAAAACTCCTATCTTATAAATTCTTAGAAAATGAACCCCTTTTCTTCCCCAGTGCACGTTTCATTTTGGTTTCCTTCAGGTTTCATAGAGGTGATCTTTTATGCAATGAAGTACTCAGGACATTTGAAAGGTCTCAGTGTTTAAGGCATTTAAAGATAAAGGAGCTGGATGTGCACCTATTTTGCACTTGTATGCCATTGAATTTGCTTTATTCAGCTCTAAAACCCTGTCCTTTTATTCTGTGGAATTTGCCATGTCTTCTGAGTCTTCTATGAACTATGTGGGGAAGGATGGAGAGTTTAAACCTTGGAGCGGTTCAACCCCTAACTGGCTGCTGTGTCACTTTTGATCCTTCACAATGGTGATCAGATTTCCATCCTGTGCAGCTAATTTACCAGCTTTCTGTTTTAAAAAAAATGAAACTGAGTAAACACAGGCAAGAATAAAGTGGCATTTTCACTTACAAATCTACTGTATTTAAGAAATGTGTAATTTGGTTTAAATCAAGATGATGATGTGTTACAAGCTGAGTGCTTTAGATAAAGATGCTATGATACAGGGAATGAACGGAAGAAATTTATTGAAGATCAATGGATGTTTGGCCAGTACTGCAACCTTCTTCCATGGGAACACGGGCAGGTCTGGATTCTGAGAAAATGTTTAAAATTAAATAAGAAGAAGGAATCCACATTTATCCAGGCTTTCCTTCCACTTTCTGCCAGAGAGAGGTGGTTTTTCTTCTTGGAGTGAAGCAGAGTACTCTCCTGACCTGGGTGGGCATTTGCACTTCTCATTGACTGAGATAGAGTCTGTGTGTACATGGTGTGTGTGTGTGGCACGTGTGTGGCACGTGTGTGTGGGATTTGTAATAAATGGAAGGCTTGACTTTTCCTCTCTCTTGAGTTATCATCTGCACCAGGGAGTAAGTGTACACAGGGATGATTAAATTTGTTCACATAAGTCTCTATCATTCATTTGCCATATTTATTTACACTAATCAGAACATGCAAGCAAGATCTTTCCAGATGATCCAGCTTCTATTAATCAAGGGTTGGCCAAGGACCTGGGAATTTCTCATGACAACATTGGACAATAGTAGGAACTAATAATTTTTTTAAATATTGCTTTAGGTTGAAGGCTTGGACTCAAATATAAATTTTAAGTTCATTCTGATCCTTGATGGGAGTCACCTATATCAATTTTCTCCTTGGTCAGTGCCTTGCTTCTCTTTCCAGGATCCCATCAAAGAGTTACATAATGATGACTATTTCTACAAGGTACTAACCTTGGCAGGAAGTCCAGTCTCCAGCCTTGACTGCACCACCAATTAGCTTCGTGAACTTGGACAAATCAGCTCCCTGCCTGGCCTCTTTTTCTGCACCTGAAAGCTAGACTTTACAATCACTTTATTTTTCTCAACTTAAAGCATCTTTTCCGATGATGATCAGAAAACTGGACTGACAAAATACTTTTCTCTCCATGGACTAGAACAATTCTGAACAGCATGTTATTTAAAAGTAGTCGCTGGATAAGCTTTGAGGAAACATGCTTATATTGCCTGCATAGGCGATACATTGCACGTAGCTCCCCAGGCCACATATCCAGAGAATCTTGCCCAAAGATTCAAGACTAACCATAAAACATTCCTTTTGGTCAACCTAATAAATTGAAAATACACAAGATAGGCATAAACATGGACAGAAAAGTAATCTAACGATAGAAGAGATTCTGGTCATTGACATGGGACTTTTTAAAATCGATTACCATATATTTGAAGATGAGACATTGAACATAGTGATTGGAATACAAATGTGGCAGGGTAATCATGACAAAAGTGATAGCTCTGATCTTGTCGCAGTTGGCGCAAACTCTTTGCTGCTTCCCTCGTGTTTCTGTTGATGCTATGTTCCATCAACAGTCTCCTGTCTGCTATCCCTTGTGACTAGTGAACTGAATTCATAGAGCAGTGGATCTGGTCCAGGGAGGCAGTCTGTGACATTTCAAAACACACTGTCTTGGACTGATCTTTTCTTGGTCTCACAAACATCATGCCTCAACCATCTTGAGCTGAAGTGACATAGAACTTGATATGATGCAAAAAGTACTGGAAACAATGAAAGAGACAAAAATAACCCTGAATGTGACTGATGACAATTTCTTTCTTTTTTAATGCCTTTAGCGACAAGGAGCTGGGACAACCAATGGAAAAGACAAGCCGTCTGGTGAAAATGGTAAGACCCCATGAATAGTCTAACTACTTACTTATTTCCTGTCTGTAGCTTTGGGCACGTGGCAGGTGTGGATCATAACTTTCAGCCATATCAGCCACTATTTATGCCTGCACTTTGGTGTAGAGTAGATTTTAGCAATTGAAAGTGGGCACCATGGTCTGGTTAAAAAAAAAACAAAACAAAACTGAGCTAAATGCAGTGGATAAGATCAGTTTCCTTCCCAAAGGAGGACACCCATTCTGGGCAATATGATAATTACGATGCAAATATAGTTCTCTGCTTTCTTCATTAGGGGTGGTGAGAATCACCCGAGTTGTTGTGAGGATAAAATGAGATCAAATGAGAGAAGTGCTTTGAAAACTGTGAAGTGCTCAACTTCACAGGAAAGGAGGTTTAAAACTCGTTTCGCTCTCCCTCGTACATAGAGCAGGGTGCTGGTTGGGGGAGGTCCTGGATCAGTGTCACTGCACGGATTCACAGAAGATAAAAGTAATAGCAGAGACCAGAGCATTTACATTCTCCATTCCAGTCTCCACCTCAGCCTTAAATTGTAGGAAGGATCATTAAATTTTATCGTTGAAACAGAATGGCAGTGGAGGAGCTGGGATGTGGCCGGGAAAGGGAAGAGCATGGACTCTGAAGGCGACAGAGCTGGAAAGAAGCCCAGCTCCCCACCTTTAGTAGTTGTAATGGAGGATGACTGGTCACCAGAATAAAAACCCAGTAAGCACCCAGGGTTGGGGTTGTGGTTCTGGTGAGGGTGAGTTCTGGGTGTTCCTGTGTGTGTGCTCAGTCACTCAGTTGTGTCTGACTCTTTGTGACCCCATGGACTATAGCCCACCAGGCTCCTCTGGTGGAGGAATCCATGGGATTCTCCAGGTAAGAATACTGGAGTGAGTTGCCATTCCCTTCTCCAGGGGATCTTCCCTGACCCTGGGTGTTCCAACTTTTTGTTTATTACAAAATGAACTCACCTGTCATGGAAAACTACTCCTTGCTTCCTGCTGGATGGAATTTAAGCTGATGCTGCTTATCCAGTTGTAGATAATGTCAATCTCAGATCCCGGCTGTAAAAACTCCTTAGGGCCCTGAAAACTACTTAGGAACCTCCGTTTTGAATCTGAATGGGGCCTGAGCAAGTCTAAAGTTCTAGAATGTTTCTTGGTGGGTCACTCATCTGTGGCTGCTGACTCACTCACCTGTTTTGGGCCTTTGTCCTGGAGAGGGACTGTGTGGTGGTGACCCCTGGGGTGAAAAGTTCATTGTAGTAATAAAAAGAGGGACTGGTACCCAAGAATGTCTTGATCAGACCTGGGGACTTAGGGAGGGTGGGGGAAGAAATGCGCTCTTTCACAAGCCTTTTATGATGCCTACGGCTTTTCCCATTTTCTCTGTGTGGGTATGGGTTGGTGTGTTTATTAGCAAGAAGTTCAGAGAGCAGAGAGGAGCAAAATAAGAGTTGCTCAAACAGAGAAGGATGGACACAGGAGTTTCTTGATTTTCTGGGTTCGTAGATTCATGTCCATCTTGTCAATGGAGTTAACATCCATGGAACCTGCCAACCTTGGTATCATGGGATTTAGGGTCAAAAGTCTTCTCAGAGATGCCCTCATGAAGCAGTTCTCAACCTTTTGGCTCTCACAACTTCTTTCCATTCTTAAAAATTCTCAAAGACCCCAAAGAACTTCTGATTTGTTGGCTATATCTATTGATGAGTCTCATATTAGAAATTAAAATAGAGAAATTGTTAAAGGGTTTATTTGTTTGTTCATTAAAAACAAAGTGACAAACCTATGTTAACATAGATAACATTTTAAAAATAAAAAGTAATAATATTTTCCAAGACAGAAAAAAATACTTTTGCAAGCCAGTGGAAGAGTTCTGTATTTTTGCAAATAGCTGTAATGTCTGGCTGCCTAGAAGACAGCTGCTTCTACATTCAGTCTGTTGTAATATGTGTTGTGTAGCCTCTAGAAAATTCCACTGTGTACTTATGAGAGGACAATATTTTAAAAAGCAAATAATACCTTGTTGTTGTTTGGTGGTACTAGTGGTAAAGAACCTGCTTGCCAGTGCTGGAGACACGAGATGTGGGTTCGTTCCCTGGGTTGGGAAGATCCCCTGTAGAAGGAAAAGGCAACCCTCTCCAGTTTCCTGCCTGGAGAATCCTATGGATAGAAAAGCCTGGTGGGTTACAGTTCATAGGGTGGCAAAGAGTCAGACACAAACAGAGCAACTTCGCATGCACACATGTCATTGTTGTTCAGTCCCTCAGTCATGTCTGAATCCTTGTGACCCCATGGACTGCAGCATGCCAGCCTTCCCTGTCCTCTACTATCTTTTGGAGTTTGCTCAAATTCATGTTCATTGAGGCAGTGATGCTATTTAACCATTTCATCCTCTGCTGCCCTTTTATTTTACCTTCAATCTTTCCCAGCATCAGGGTCTTTTCCAGTGAGTCAGCTGTTCATATCAGGTGGCCAAAGGATTGGAGCTTCAGCATCAGCCCTTCCAATGAATATTCAGGGTTGCTTTCCTTTAGGATTGACTGGTCTGATCTCCTTTCTGTCCCAGGGACTCTCAAGAGTTTTCTCCAGCACCATAATTTGAAAGTATTAGATAATATAGTACCTTAGTACCATAAAAATAATTTTGATTTTTTGGGCTCCCTTTAAGGAAGGAAGTCCCCTCAGGGTGACCAGTCCGCTCTTTGAGAATTGCTGCTTTAGGTAACTCATGGCTCATGTGGGAGGAGCCTGAAGTCTGGGGTCTGGCAGAGTGGAGGTCAAGGCAGGACTAGGTCCCTTGTGCTCAACAGCTTTGCAGCCTGGCTTTCCCTTGGCATCCACAGGTCCTTCAAAGCAAGTCTATATGCTCAGTGTTTTGTGCCAGAGGGGGTTATCAGTTGTTACAGAAGACACTGCTTTCTCGTATTATAAAGCATGAAATTCATTTCCAATAAATAATGATTCACTCTAGTGAAAAATGCATATGACTTTTCTGGAAGTCTAAAAAAAAATTCAAGGTGCTACAAATAAAGTGTTTCTTTATATAATTCTAAATATTAGAAGCTATTCATTTGATAAAGACTATTTGATGGTTAAAGATTATTTGATAGTTAAAGACTTATGGCTCTGTATACATTCAAATTGTTATTAACATGTTCTATCTTAATTTCAGATATAACTGCTCATGTGTGATATACATACATGGTATTTCATTAAAAATTTTTTTTCATTAAAATATTAAATTTGGGGTTAAGTTTTCTAGAAGTGGTCTAAATGTTTTCCTAAAAATCTAAGCTGCCTAATTCCTTATTCTTAAATATTCAATATGAGAAGATCATCTTGGAATTTCTGTTTTAACCTAATATTACATCCCATTGAAATTCATTTCACTTTATTCTGTCATCATGGGTATCTCAAGAGATCTTTTATCTTAATATATATTTCCTATTAATACAAATGAAGCTGTCTACATGTTTTGAAGAAACAGGGACACATGAGAGTAGAAATACGAAGCACAGACTATCAAAATGTTATAAGATCGGAATAGTAGTCAATTAATTGTAAAATGAGCATCCCAAAATGTCATTAGTTGACTACATTTGAATATTACACATTTACTTGAGGTCTCCATTTAGCACAAGGCAATGAAGACTATAGGGGGTTCTCTGGTGGCTCAGTTGATAAAGAATCTGCCTGCAATACAGGAGACTGCCTGCAATGAAGGAGACACGGGTTCGATCCTCAGGTTGGGAAGATCCCCTGGAGAAGGAAATGGCAACTCACTCCTGGATTCTGGCCTGGGAAATCCCTTGGACAGAGGAGCCTGGCAGGCCACAGTCCATGGCGTCACAAGACTTGGACATGACTTAGCAACTAAACCACCACCACCAATGAAGACTATAGGGCTATGGGCTTCCCAGATGGTGCTAATGGCAAAGAATCTGCCTGCCAGTGTGGAAGACATAAGGGACATGAGTTTGATCCCTGGATTGAAAAGGTCTCTGGGAGCAGGAAATGGCACCCCACTCGAGTATTCTTGCCTGGAAAATTCCATGGGCAGAGGATCCTGGTGGGCTACAGTCCATGGGATGCAAAGAACTGGACATGATTGAACAACTGAGCACAAACATAGACATAATGAAGACTATGGGAATGAATTCAGGGTGCCTTGAAATTCTAATCTGGATTACAGAAGACACAAGTCAGATACATTAAACTCCAGTGGGATCTAAATTCTTGAGCTCTGCTGAAACACTGTTAAATATTATCTCAAAAGGGTCATTCGCTAGGAATCTGGATTCTTCTAAGATTTATTTTTATGTCGTTGTTGTTGCCGTGGTATTTATTGATGTGAAATTTAACATATATCCACCCCATACTATACAGAACAACCTTGAACTTGTCCTTATTCTCCAGTACACCAACCTCTGGATACACAACCCAGATGGTCCTCATCTTACCTGCAGTGTGAAGACATTTTTTTCCCCCCAGAAATACTAGAGTTGTATTATTTTTTAATTAAAAAAATTAATTCATTAGTATCTTGATAATTCAGAGATTTTCATTCTTATCTGAACAAAGTGCCTTTGTGATTGAGTAGTTTTGGCCAAGAACTTCATTTGTTTGCACGTAGGACTTCTCTGTGTGAGTGTGTTAGTTGCTCAGTCACATCCGACACTTTGTGACCCCCATGGATTATAGCCTGCCTGTCTCCATTGGTCATGGGATTTTCCAAGCGAAAATACTGGAGTGGGTAGCCATTTCTTTCTCCAGGGGATCTTCCTGACCCAGGGGTCGAACGTGGGTCTCCTGCATTGCAGGCAGATTCTTTACCGTCTGAGCCACCAGGGAAGCCCAAATAACTCTCCACTTCAGTGAAACGCAGCTTCAGAACTCCAGTTACAATTCATCTGCTACATTCAATTCAAACATGACACAATCATCTGAATCAGATTATTCCCCACTAGTCGCCAGTTTGTTGTTGTTGTTCAGTCACTCAATTGTGTCTGATTCTTTGTGACCCCATGAACTGTGGTACACCAGGCTTCCCTGTCCTCTGCTATCTCCCAGAGTTTGCTCAAAATCATGTTCATTGAGTTGGTGATGCCATTCAACCATCTATCATCCTCTGCCTCCCCCTTCTCCTTTTACATTCAATCTTTCCCAGCGTCAGGGTCTTTTCCAGTGAGTTGAGTGTTTGCATCAGGTGGCCAAAGTATTAGAGCTTCGGCTTCAGGATCAGCATCAGTCCTTCCAATGCATATTCAGGGTTGGACACAACCAAAAGGTTTCATTTTGTAAGACAATAATTTGGCTGTGTCTCTTGATTTATATCTTGATGTTCATTGTTCAGGGAGACTGTAAGAGTTAAATTTCTTTATTGATGAAAAAAAGTGGGAAAATACTGGAAGGAGAGTGGCTGCTGGGTGACTTCCAATCTGAAGGAAAGATTTATGAGCAATAAACTTCTGATGGAGCTTACTTTTAGCACTTGGAGGCTTACCCAAGCTAGATTGAATTTCTAAAACTGGAATGGATTTCTCTTGACTTAGTGAGCTGTGATATATTTGTTTCCAAAAGTCTGCATTTGGAGGTGAAAGGCATGTGGACATACCTGAGTTTGATAAGAGAATCCCCTCACCTAGTCTTGGCTGTAGGTAAATAGCCAGAAGGAAGGCATTTTTCTGAAATACCTGTGGGGCTTACCCCAGTTGTTGTCTCTTTGAGACGTGAGTTGTTGTGTTGTGTGTGTGCTTAGTCATGTCTGACTTTTTGTGAGGTCAAGGACTGTAGCCCACCAGGCTCCTCTGTCCATGGGATTCTCCAAGCAAGAATACTAGAGTGGGTTTTTATTTCCTTCTCCAGGGGATCTTCCTGAACCTGGGATCGAACTCACGTTTCTTGCATCGGCAGGCGGATTCTTGAGTATCTGAGCAAAACTACAGCACCGTACTTGGATAGGTGCTTCTTCTTTGGAAAAGAGGTCATGGCTTGAGAAGTTTCTAGTAGGTGTGGGATTGTACTAGGAGCATCCAAGATTTAGTTTGCTTTGGTGAGATTATAGTTACCAGTAACGAATAAGGTCAAAGATGGGTACTCTCCTCTCCTTGTTTTGAATAAAGTTAAAAATCACATTTAAGTTTATCTCACCTTTGATTTTGAGGGAACAGAGACACACACACTGCAATTTTATTTTTCTGCTATCAAGTATGTGGAGAAACTGATTGAGAAGGCCCTGCATTCATAGACATAGAGACAGATACAGCAGCATTAATTTGAGCCTGATTTTTCAAATAAGAAATAAAATTCAAATATTTATTCCCAAAACACCTTCCATGCTGTCCCCACCCACCCCCTTGGCTCCAGGGCACCCAGCAGATACCCCATTTTTTCTTTTGGTATCTTGTTGACCTTTCCAGGACCACAAATCGACATGGGCAGATTTTGCCTGGGCTACGTTTCCTCTGTCTCCTTTCCTTGGTTTGTGGAAGTGTGTGGGGCAAGGTCTTGTACACAGGATGGGTGATCAGCCTGGAGTAGGGAGAGACAGCTTTGGAACTGGGAACAAAAAGGAGCTGACTGAATGCTCACTACCATGCTTAAGAGAGAAGGTCAGTTCTGGCAGGAGATGCTGCAGGGCTGGTCTGATTCTTTGGTCTGGGAGGTTGGGCTGGAAGGCAAGAGGAGGAAATGCAATTTCCAGAAAGGCTACGGAGGGATCATGCCTTGTTACTGTCTATGGCAGAGATGTGACTTGGTTCTGCTTCAAATACGGGAGATGATGGTGCCTGAGGCTGGGTGGAGGGTTTTGGACGTTTCAGTAGGCTGCTGTGAGCGGGGGTCTGGAAGCCAGGGCACCATGCAGTTCTCCTCTACTCTGAGGATGTAATACGTCAATTTTGCATGAATCTCAATATGAATTTAGGTGGAAGCTCAGCGTGCAGAGCCTCTAAGCCCTTTGAAACAGGGAAAATGGTAACTTGGAATGCTGAGCTGCCACGGGTCTCAGAGATGTGCTGGTTAAACTGCATCTGGCTATTGGAAAAACATGTCTCTAAGTAATCAATCACTGAGGTGTGCAACGATTCCCAGAACAGAAAGTTCTAAATCTGCTTCCTGTTAGAGCAGAAAAACCTGCAGGAAGCCCTGAATTCACCTGGACCAATGCATCGTGCGTGCTGCTCTGAATGCCACAGAGCTCTCAGGGTGAAACATCAAATCACTCTGGTCTCCATCAGAGGTCACTTGGCCCTTTCCTCCTTCTTTTTCTATATTTGAAGTAACTAGAAAAAATTTCAAAACAAGAATGGATGAAATATTGTACTAACATGGCTCTCAAATACTATTCACAGGACGTGCCCTTTGTGTTATGAGCTTGGAATGCTCTTAAGCTTCTCTATTCCAGAAGGAAGCTATGGATGGATACACAAGGTTGCTTCTGATATTGATCCAGATGGGGAAAGAATGAAATTGGAATTGCTTAGAAGGCCAGGCCTTTAAACCATCAGGGTATCCACACAGACATGGTCAATGGGTAATATTGTTCAACAAGTGAATTGATTCTTTGCAAAGGTTATTTTAGGGATTAAGGCTGACAGGGTATTTATTACTGCCAATCTCACTGAGTGACTGATTGATTGATATCCCCCACACCCCTGCTTCAGGTTGAGCCTTATAATAACTTCAGTGTGCTAGTAAATACCGTGGATAAACACGATGCTTCTAATCCACTGTGTTGGAGTAAACGTGCTTGAAGCATCGTTAATAGATGTGACGCTTTTTACCTGCTCCTGGTTCAAGTTCTCTACGTCTGTGGGTGTTTGCATAGCCTAAAATGCTCTCACGCACAACCGATTCTGTGGCAGACTTGGGAGGGGAGCTGGGGAGGCTATGACAGCCCAAGTTCCTTGGGGAGTCAGGAGATAGGCCCCAAGGTTGCATAAATCACAAGAAAGATGGCAGGTCATCTGGCCTGCGGTCCAAACACACCAGCTCGTCCCTGTGTTCACGCTGTCCTGAGTTCTCTTTTGACCAGGGGTCTGGGGTATAAATGGGCAACTAGGTTGGGCTGTGGTCTGAGTCCATAGCACTGGAGGAGGTTAATAGACTTACATCTTGGCCAAGCTGGAAACCATGGTCTCAACAGCAGTATCATCTCATCAATTTAGTTAACTAGCTTCTGGCATGTATGTGGTCATAGACTATTATAGGGACTGCCTGTTAATTTTCCAAAGTAAAACACTGAAGAAATATTCTAATTTGTGGGCTTATCTGTATTTCCTTCCTCCTTTCCTCCTTGCTTCCTTTCTTTTTTTTTTTTTGAGATTAAATTTTAGATAGCTTTAGACCAACTGAAGATAGAGTTTTTGTATTGTACAGAGAAGGCCCATGTGTTTTAGTGAAAAAAATGAATTTATAAATTATGCTGAAAGAATTCCCACTGAAGATCTTTTGAAGCCTATGAATTATGAGCTTGTACCAGGAGAGTGATGATCTATCTATCCTTTGCCCTCATCAGGAGACAGGAATGTTTCTTATTCTGCTTATCAATTATTTGTATGGACCTAATACTTCTCAGGTACTTGAACATGTTTTGCTTTTTTAAGCAGCAGGTGATACATTCATAATTTTATGTATGAAATTAATTTGCACAAGAAGCAGCTTTTCAGAAGAGAAAATCCACTACAACTGCAGCCTGAGCTCCATGATAAGATGAGGAAGTTTGTAGGGTTCCTATCAGAGGGGTGCATCTGTGCTTATAAAGGCGTTAGAGAAGCTCACAGCTCATGTTCCTTCTTGGGAGTCAGTGTGTTTAGGCAAGAGAGTGGGCTGCGTTGCCTTCAGGCACTGGACTTCCTCTTAGGTGGGACCTGCTCTCCTGTCCAAGCTGTGCAGAACAAGGAAGTCTCCTGTGCCTGTGACGGTCTGCAGGCATCCTCAGAGCAACCACAGACTCACCCAGACCCACAGGCAGACCTCTCCCTGGTCTCACCTGAAAGCTCTCATCAGCGATCCTAGAACGTGGCTTTGGGGAGAGCCCCAGAGGGTTGTTGTGAGTTTCTGTAAAATCCACGCAATTGGTTTCTTCCAACGTTCTTAATCAGTAATGAGTTAGCATTTCCAATCAATAATAATTAACTGCCAAGATTTGGCTCAATTTACACAATTCAGCCAGGAAACGGTGCTATTTCACTCCAAGTACAGTTTTTATTCTTTCCTAAGTGGGTCCCTCATACTCAGGAAGTGACCACTTTTTATTCACTCTGACAAGCTGAGAACAAATTAGCTCTGAATCCTCTTTAATTTTTTTTAATTGAAGTAAAACTAGTGTATAATGTTATGTAAGTTACAGGTGTACAAAATAGCAATTCACATTTTAAAGGTTATACTCCATTTATAGTTATTATAAAATATTGCCTGTATTCCCTGTGCTGTAAAGTATATTCTGTAGCTTATTTATACCTAATAGTTTGTACCCGCTCATCCCCTAGCCCATGTTGCCCCTCTCCCTTCCCTTGCCCCACCAGTAACCACTAGTTTGTTCTCTATATTTGTGAGTCTGCTTCTTTTTTGTCACATGTACTAGTTTTTTGTATTTTTTTAGATTCTACATATAAGAGATATTATATAGTATTTGTGTTTCTCTTTCTGACCTAACTTCACTTATCATAATGCCTTCCATGTCCATCTGTGTGTGCATGAGTGCATGCTCAGTCATGTCTGACTCTTTGCAACCCCATGGACTGTAACCCACCAGGCTCCTTTGTCCATGGAATTTTTCAGTCAAGAATACTGGAGTGAGTTGCCATTTCCTTCTCCGGGGGATCTTCCCTACCCAGGGTTTGAACCTGAATCTCCTGCGTCTCCTGCACTGGTGGGTAGACTCTTTACCACTGCACCACCTGGGAAGCCCTCCCAGTCCATCCATGTTGCTGCAAATGGCAAAATTTCACCCCATTATATGGCTGAGTAGTATTCCTCTGTGTGTGTGTGTGTCTCACATCTTCTTTATCTGGAATCCTTTTTTTAAGAGTGACTTCAGAATGTGATAGTGGATTTTGTTGGCCCTGTGCTAAAACCTCATCTAGCAAACAGGCTGCATCAGTGTGGTTTTGCCTCATTGAGGGCAGGTGCCTTCCACTTTAGAGGCAGACAGGGGAGCAAAGGTGGTGGGTCACCACACAGCTGAGTTTGTCTCAAAGTTGGCATGATGTCACCCAGCCCAGGCTCTGGAAGACAAGGCCCTACAAGCTCAGCCTTAGCTCTTCTTCAGTTGCTGCCTCCTGACCTCACTTACTCTCTACCAAGGACCAAGGACAGGACCAGCTGTATCAGTTGTAGGTTCCAGGGAAAAATTGAGGAACCGGGCTCCTTGGATTTGCCTGGTGTTTCAGTGGATAGGAATTCAACTGCCAATGCAGGGGCACAGGTTTGGTCCCTGGTTCGGGAAGGTTCCATACGCCTCAAAGCAACTAAGCCCGTGAACCTCACCTACTGAGCCTGTGCTTTAGAGCCCTGGAGCCACAACTACTGAAGTTTATGTGCCTAGAGCCTGTGCTCTGCAACAAGAGAAGCTATCGCAATAAGGCCTCTCTAGTTGCATCGCAACTAGAGAAAGCCCACGTGTAGCAACGAAGACCCAGCACAGCCAAAAAAGAAAGAAAGAAAACCTGGACTCCTTGTTAAAAATTATTAAGCAGATCATTCAGTCAAGACTGGTCACTTCCCTGGGGTCCCTGCACATTTCGCCTGCCATGAAGCTGGCCTGAGTGGTACCACATACGAACTCCTATTTAAAAATAATTCATTTTAATGGCTGAGTAATACTCCATTGTACCATTGTGTCAGCCATTAAAAAGAATACATTTGAATCAGTTCTAATGAGGTGGATAAAACTGGAGCCTACTATACAGAGTGAAGTAAGCCAGAAAGAGAAACACCAATACAGTATACTAACGCATATATATGGAATTTAGAAAGATGGTAACAATAACCCTGCGTACGAGACAGCAAAAGAGACACTGATGTATAGAACCATCTTATGGACTCTGTGGGAGAGGGAGAGGGTGGGAAGATTTGGGAGAATGGCACTGAAACATGTATAATATCATGTATGAAACGAGTTGCCAGTCCAGGTTCGATGCACGATACTGGATGCTTGGGGCTAGTGCACTGGGACGACCCAGAGGGATGGTATGGGGAGGGAGGAGGGAGGAGGGTTCAGGATGGGGAACACATGTATACCTGTGGTGGATTCATTTTGATATTTGGCAAAGCTAATACAATTTTGTAAAGTTTAAAAGAGAAAAAAAGAACCAGCAGGGGAAAAAAATACAACAGAAAGACTTCAACACCTTAGATATTAGGCTTTTCTGACCCAGATTATAAAATCACTATTTTCACTATGATCAAAAAGATAAAACAAAAAGTTGCAAATGTCATCAGGGAACTGTACACTTTAAAATGTGGCATTGCAGAAGTGAAAAGGAGCCAAATAGCAGTTGTACATCTAAAAACAGTAAATAAAAAGTTCAATGGACAGAAAAAAAAAAGATATATTCCTATTTTTTTCTTTTTTTACTGACGTATAGTTGATGTGCAATGTTACATGTTTTGTATGTACAACATAGTGATTCACAATTTTGAAGGTTATATTTCTAATATCTTGAATGCATATACAGGAAAGATGATTGTTCAAATCTTATCTCTAATTTCTTTCTTATAAATAACTCACTACTTGGTTTTTAAAGCTTTTAAGTTGGAGTAATTAACAAAATAATAAAAGAACTCTTGATGAATGCAAAAAAAATAAAAAATAAAAAAAATTCAATATTAACTTCCCTGACGGTCCAGTGGTTAAGATTCTGCACGTCCACTGCAGGGCTCATGAGTCAGGGAACTAAGATCCCACGTGCCATGCAGTAAACACCCTCCCCCGCCCAAGAAAGTCAATTCATTATGTATTATTCATTTCACAATATCAATACATTTCCAACCCCGCCCCCACCCCCAGCATGTTCTAAACTGCTACCCTGATTTAAGCAAGAAGATAGATCATTATGA
This sequence comes from Bubalus bubalis, assembly GCF_019923935.1. NCBI lineage: Eukaryota > Metazoa > Chordata > Mammalia > Artiodactyla > Bovidae > Bubalus > Bubalus bubalis. The sequence goes on from NC_059157.1 coordinate 184,924,616, forward strand.
ACTTTTTAAGTATGAAAATTTACATTGAAGAACTTTTCCAAGTCAAGGGGTAAAACCTCCCTCTCTTTAAAGTTTTCTTTACTTGCTAATGGCCTTGACACATATTCCTGGATCACTTTGTGTGTTGGTTATGATTTTGTGTGATGCCTGGTTTGGGGTCAGACTTGAAGAGGATGAAAGATTGCTGCAGACTCTCTGGCCCATGGAGGGAGAGTTCTAAATCCCTCCTCTTGCTTCAGGGCAGCTGAGGCTCCTCAGGCCAACAGCATGCAGCAGAGGGGGGCCTATGAGTTTCCTGGCTTGGACCTTAGGAAACTGGAAGCCTCTGCTTTTTCCCTCTGGGAATGTTTGCTGTGGGAGAAGCCAGTTACCACTTAAGAGGTTCCAGTAGATGGGAAGGAAATCTAAAAAAGAAGGGATGAATGTACATGTGTAGCTGATTCGTTTGTCTGAACGGCAGAAACATCACTTTGCCGACAAAGGTCTGTATAGTCGAAGCTATGGTTTTTCCAGTAGTCATGTACTGATGTGAGAGTTGAACCATAAGGAAGGTTGAGAGCCAAAGAATGGATGCTTTTGAACTGTGGTGCTGGAGAAGACTCTTGAGAGTTCCTTGGACTGCAAGGAAATCAAACCTGAATATTCATTGGAGGACTGATACTGAAGCTGAAGCTCCAATACTTTGGCCACCTGATGTGGAGAACTGAGTCATTGGAAAAGACCCTGATGCTGGGAAAGATTGAGGGCAGGCGGAGAAGGGGGCAGTGGAGAATGAGATGGTTGGATGGCATTACTGACTCAATGGATATGAGTTTGAGCCAGCTCCAGGAGTTGCTGATGGACAGGGAAGCCTGGCATGCTGCAGTCCATGGGGTTGCAAAGTGTTGGACATGACTGAGCCACTGAACAACAGCAACAACAAGAAACTAATACAATGTTATAAAAGAACTATGCTCCAATAAAAATTTAAAAAATAAATTAAAAAAGAAGAGCCACTACCTTAAACTGCCATGCTGTAAGGAAGTCCAGCTAGTCCATGGGCAGTGGCCTGAAGAGGTGTCCATCCAGTCAGACTCTGCCGGCTCTCCCCTCCCAGATGGCAAGAATGTGGGTGAAGTTTCTTGGGTGACCCCAGCCCTGGGACCATCCAGCTGCAGTCGTGTGGGAGGCTCCATCCAAGAGAAGAGAAGCTCAGCCAAGCCTGCTAACCTACAGCACTGGGGGGAGAGAACACTCAGTTCTTGTGCTGAAGCTGCTAATTCAGGGTGATCGGTTCTGCAGGAATAGTTATCTGGGACACAGATAAATTGCTCCTCTTTGCTAACCCCTCGGTTCCATCTCCTTCTCCCAGTCCACCATTCTTCAAGAACATCCTGGATCACTTTCTATTCTTTGCTGGCTAGAGTAGGATCACTTCAGGATGCAGACTTTTGGGTCCTTAACTACCAGAAGTGGGACGCTGCAAAGACTAGGCTGGTTGTGCTCATTCGTTCATCCATTCATTCAGGAAATATTTGCTGAGCACCTAGTATGTGCTACCCCTGGGATGGGAAGATCCCCTGGAGGAGGGCATGGCAACCCATTCCAGTATTCCTGTCGGGGAAAATCCCATGGACCGAGAAGCCTGGTAGGCTATAGTCCTTGGGGTTGCAAAGAGTCGGACATGACTGAAGCAACTTAGCATGCACACACGAAGTATATGCTACAGGTGGTATTCAGAGCTGGGGATGGGGAACTTTAAAAAAGTGATGCTGGGAAAGTGAAGCCGGATGTCCTTAGTGATGAAAGTATTAGTCATGATTCTGAGAGGAACCAGAGGACAACTTCTACAGGAGTAATTTGAAGAAGGTCAACTCCAAAAGACCGTTTGCAAAGGTGACTGCAAATGCCAGAGACCCCAGTTTGATTCCTGGGTCAGGAAGATCCACTGGAGAAGGGATAGGCTACTCACTCCAGTATTCCTGGGCTTCCCTTGTGGCTCAGCTGGTAAATAATCCACCTGCAATGTGGGAGACCTGGGTTTGACCCCTTGGGTGGGAAGATCCCCTGGAGAAGGGAAAGGTTACCCACTCCAGTATTCTGGTCTGGAGAATTCCATGGACTGTGTAGTCCATGGGGTCCAAAAGAGTCGGACCTGACTGAGCGACTTCCACTTTCATGCAGTTTAGGGAAACCCACAAAGAACAATGTAGCATCTCACACTAGGAATAGCAGAACCTGCAGGGAAGCACCAGAAACCAGAGAGGGTGCTATGTGGGGAGCAGCCTGACAAGGTCTGTGGTCTTCTGTTGAAGGGCACAGCTATGCTTCAGGCTATTTATTTATTTATTTGGCTGTACCGGGTCTTAGTTTTGACACGTGGGATCTTTAGTTGCAGCATGTGGGATCAAGTTCCCCTACCAGGGATCAAACCTGGGCCCCCTGCACTGGGAGCACGAAGTCTTAGCTACTGGACCACCAGAGGAGTCTCAGCCTCAGGCTGTTTTACAGACTTTTATGGTTGCCACATTTCAGCAAATAAAAATTCAGAATGCCCAGTTAAATTTCAATGTCAGATAAGCCAAAAAAAAAAAAAAAAGTGTAAGTATATCCCATGGAATATCTGGGGGCATAGTTATACTAAACTTTTTCTTGTTGTTTATCTGAAATTCAAATTGAACTGAACAGTCTGTGCTTTACCTGAGCAGAGAAGGAGGCAAATAAATACCCAGATCTTGTTTCTTCTGTCTTCTGATCACCTCTGGTACCACCTATGGGCAGAATCCACTAAACCCACAGCACGATGTTGAGGGAAAGGGTGGTGGTGAGTCAGGAGGGGCGAGAGGGGAGGACTGTCTTGCTTTTTACCCCTGCATGTCTCCCCCTGGGCTCTTGGCCAGGCCCTGAGTGTTCCTCTCAGCCTCCCTAATTAAAACTGTCAACTGTTAGACTGTAAGTGATGGCAGCTTTACAAAGATGGTGAAGGTGTGATTTTTGAACCCTGATACTGCATTGGTTTCAGAAAAAAAAAAGAAGGAAAGAAAAGCAGTGTATCATCCTTTTATTTTAACTGCCGTGTCATTGGTTGGCTTCATATATTTTAAAAAAGGAAAACTGTCAGATCTTTTGGGAAAAGTGAAAGTCGCTCAGTCTGACTCTTTGTGACCCCATGGACAATGGAGTGGGTAGTCTTTCCTTTCTCCATGGGATCTTCCCAAGCCAAGGACTGAACCCAGGTCTCCTACATCGCAGGCAGATTGATTGCCAGCCTAGTCACAAGGGAAGCCCCTTTCGGGAAGGATGACATATTTGACATTCTTGGAGCAATTAGGCGCTCCCTGTAAAGGTTAATGCATGTTTGTTAAGTCAGTTTTAGCCCTCCAGCCCAACTTGGGTGTCATTCAGGAGGTGGCCAGAGATGCGGGGTACTTAACTGGGGATGTGGCCAGGGTGGCGGTGAGGGTGGACGAAGGCTGTGAACATCTCAACCCCATCTGAAGGGAAACCCTGGTGGATGCAGGCCAGCCGGAAACGGGGGTGGCGGCAAAGAAGGTCGGTTGCGCCCAGAAGTCCGGATTATTGGAGCAGGAAGGAGAGGGTGGCAGCTTCTGCCTCCTGGGATTTGGGGCCACCAGGGTCCAAACATTGATGGGGTGGGGCAGGTTCCCTTCAATGAGCTGGTGCCGCAAGCCACACGGGTTTCTAGAAATGCTGCTTTCTATGTATGAGTCCATTGTGTCTCTGGATAACTCACCCAGCCACCCTGGCCCAGAAAGTTGGGAGATGGGGGGCCGCCAGGATTCCAGGTATCCCCCCGAGAAGCCTGGACAAGCTGCCATCTGGCCTGGGGCCAGGGCTCTTGATCTGGGATGTACTGTCCTGTACTCTCCCAGCCAGTGATGCAGGGTAAAGATGCTAACTTCTGCTGTCCCTGTCTTGGGGAGATGTCAAGGAGCAGATTGCTCTTGGATTCCTGGGCCCCAGAGCTTTGAATTCAACTTTGGACTCGTGACTGTGAGATCAGCTGCTTAAAAACTATGAGAAATGACCATTTCTTTCCTTTGATGACGTACAAACCAGGAATCGAAATCTTCATCTCTCTGCTTCTTCACACAACCAGGGGAACTGTTCTTTGGGAACCACAGTGAAGATAGTCCCCAAAAAGGAGAGAATTTGAGCCCCTTAATATAAGCCAGGCTTTGAAAGTTCAAGAGGGAAGAAGATTAACCCATGCTGTGGGATCATTGAATTTAAAGGGCAATTATTTACAGACTGGGCTTCCCTGGTGGCTCAGATGGTAAAGAATCCGCCTGCAGGGCAGGAGATCTGGGCTCCATCCCTGGGTCAGGAAGATACTGGAGGAGGAAATGACAACCCACTCCAGTATTCTTGCCTGGAAAATCCCATGGACAGAGGAGTCTGGTGGGATATAGTCCACGGGCTCGCAAAGAGTTGGACACGACTGAGCATTATCACTTTCACTTTCATTTACAGACTTGGCTTTTTCCAGCGTTTATGTGACAGAGTATTTACTATTATCCTTCACAGGATTTGCTACCTATGAGTGAGAAGCCTAATTACTTGCAGATTACTAGATTTAATTCAATAAGACATGAAAAAATTATGTTTTTCTTGAAGACTACCCCTTTCTCTCAAAAAGTGAACTGAGGAGTAGATGCTTCTTGTCAATCCGCTGGTGTTTTTTTGCCACAGCTGTGCTGTCCCAGCTGCCATGTTCCTTTTGCCTTTTGGGATCTGAAATTGAGTCAACCAACAATCAGCTGAAATATGTATTGATTCCATAGAGCCAGACAGTTGGGGGGTGGGCAGGGAAAGGATGGGAAATGGACAGACAATGGAAGAGATGGGCTCAGTCACAGTGTTTATGGGAACACTCCTTCCAGTAATTTGTGATTATGTGAAATGAAAGCTTGCTGCTATTTTTGTGCTTGGCTTCTTCAATATTTTCAAAGCACCATTTCCTCTCTCTACTCTCCCCTCATCCCAGACCCTGAAGATAATTGAAAATTGAACTGCACTCTGGCATTCATTTAGACAGCAGAGTCTCCTCAGATGTCAGAGAGATGCTTTCATGGCTTTGGTGCTGATGCGAGGGAAGTCATTCTCCCTTTGGACTCACCCTATCACAATCGGCTCAGAGCCAAGCATCCTACACGCAGGACCCACTTCCCACAGCTCAGTGATTGCTAATTGTGTTCATCACAGTGAGACGAGGCTTCTTGCATCCAACCTTTCTTAGGCTTCAGGGTTTTAGGGTTTCAAGGCAAACATTAACATTTTGACAGCTTGAATTGATGTGTGCTCACCAAAATTCCATTTCCCACCAGTCCATAAAGACCTTGTTTTTATAGTGAGTTTTAAAAATGGTCTGGGTCATCAGAAACAGCTCATGAAGATGCCTACGGTAGATGATAATACATTTCCTGGCCACGAAAAGCGCTCTAGATGTTCCTCCCAGGTAGTCACACTTGATTATTGTTTCCTAGGAATTCTGAAAGCAATAGAGAAATGTTTAACATCCAATTTTCACTGGGTCAGCTCTTGGAAGAGCTGACACCTCACTGCCTCCTCTGGAGAGCTTTGTCATGTTTGACTCTTTGCAACCCCATGGACTGTAGCCTGCCAGGCTTCTCTGTCCATAGGATTCTTCAGGCAAGAATACTGGAGTGGGTACACCATTCCCTTCTCCAGGGGATCTTCCCCACCCAGGGATCGAAGGTGAGTCTTCCGCATTGCAGGCAGATTCTTTACCATCTGAGCCACCAGGGTAGCCCTTTTCCATCTTAGTTGATTGCTTTGAAGGTTCTTTACATTTTAGCCATTCCTCTTACTGCAGGGCCTCTGGGCCTCCTCGCCTGTCTGGTCTGCCCAGAAAACCCCTTCTGAGTCTCAGCTTCATCAAGGGGTGGGGGGAAGAATGAACCCCCAAAGTTTCTGGTCCCTTTCCTGTGGTTTGGCCATTTGCTGGCGGTTCACTCGTGGTGAATCATTTCACTCTTGGGGTTCCAGTGTCCTCTTTGCGGGACAACGGTGTCTTCAGACTCTTCCTCTAATCTGGACACTCTCTGATCCTCTCTCTCTCCCGGAACACTGCAGAATGCTTGATTTCTCTTGATTTTACTTTCTGCTCACATCAAGGGAATGCTGCCTGTGAGTTCAAAGGAGAAAAGGATGCTATTTCTTGGTGGAGGCGGTAGAGGGGAAAGTAGGTACAATGGACAGAATCAGAATCGGATTCTCACAGGCTGTGAACCTGTGATAACAAATAATGTGACTATTTCCAAAAAATGGGTGAAAATGGAAAAATTTGGCCTTTTATCTGGACAAACTGCACTTCCAACTAGCTGACTGCCAAACATAAAGAGAGGGCTTATTTCCCTGGATGTTTCTGTGGTGTGCATTCAGGCTGATGGTGAGGCTGCCTGGTGGGGGACCGGCCTCCTGGCGAGGACAGGTGTAGACAACTAGTCCATGGTGACAGGTGGGTGGCCTTCTAAGGTTGAAATGGGCACACCTGTGCACATAAAGAGGCTGCTGTCAGCACCCCCCTTACCCCCTAAAATTAAATTGTTACTGTGCTGTTGCAGCCAGAAAGTATTCTGATTTTCTTTTGAAACTTTGTAACCCTTTCCCTTCTGGTGCCCTGCATATTTGGGATGATGGAACCTGAGGTTGTCAGCCGGTATCCTCTCTGGTGCCATGGCAATTGAATATTGAGTTGCAGCTACTTCTGGAAAAATGTCTCATTCACATTTTCGTTCTTCTTTTAAATATCTTTTTCTTTTGGCCATGTTACATGGCATGTGGGATCTTACTTCCCCAACCAGGGATCGAACCTGTGCCTCCTGTGGTGGACGTCTTAACCACTAGACCAACAGGAAAGTCCCTCACTTGCATTTTTTCTCCATCCAGGCCTTGACATCTTAAATGACAGCAAGGCATCATTTAATAAAAATTCCAATTCTTGCTGGGAAAGATTGAAGGTAAAAGGAGTAGGAAGTGGCAGAGGATGAGATGGTTAGATAGCATCACTGACTCAATGGACATAAATCTGAGCAAACTTTAGGAGATAATAAAGGACAAGGGACCCTGGTGTGCTGTAGTCCATCGGGTAGCAAAGAGTCAGGCGTGACTTAGTGACTGAACAGCAACAAATTTTGAAATTACGAGCCAGATTAGTGTCAGGATGCCTAGCATAGGATCTTTGAAGACATTATGAGCAAGTTGCAGATAAAATGTTCAGTCTTTTCCTGTTCACACATCTCAGAGGTGAACAAAACAAAACAAATCTTTCCAATTAGGTATCTGGGCTGTAAGCAGCCTGCTGGGTCTCCCTGGCCATTTGCAGCTGGCAAAATAAAAGTCCCTGCTGTGTCAGTCCTCAGTTCAGCTTGAAATGATTTTAACGAAAGGTCAGATGCTATGGCTCTGGGGAGGACTTCTGTTCTCCAACAGACTGACATTAGACCTTTTTTCCCTGCTAACATTCTATCTAAATTGGTTTCCTTCATCAGTTTCTTGTCATCGGCCTCTATTTAATGCTCCCTTGAGCTGCTGCCACCAAAAACGGATATTTTATCACTGCTTCCATGTGTGATCTAGAGAGTAATGTTTCTGCAACCTCTGTTGATGATTAGAATACTTCAAGGGATGGTCAGTGCTGATCCTTTGAAATACATTTTGTTAAAATTTTATTTCAAAATTGAATACTTTTTGATCATGTTGCCTGACATTGGAAATCATTTCCTTTTTGGAATTCTTTTTTTAATTAATTAATTAATTTTTAGCTGTGCTGGATCTTCACTACTATGCAGGCTTTTCTCTAGTTGAAGAGAGAGGGGCTACTCTCTAGCTGTGGTGCAAGGGCTTCTCAGTGTTGTGGAGCACGGGCTCTAGATCTCACGGGCTTCAGTAGCTGTGGCATGTGGGCTCAGTAGTCGCAGCTCCCGGGCCCTAGAGCATAGACCTGATAGCTGTGGTGTATGGACTCCGTTACTCTGGGTCATGTGGGATCTTCCCAGACCAGCAATGGAACCTATGTCTCCTGCATTGGCAGGCACATTCTTTCTCACTGAGCCACCAGGGAAGCCCTAGCTTAGAATTCTTGAAATAAAAATATTGTGCTTCTGGATGGGGGAAGGGGCTAGATGGTCTGTCTGTGGAAAGTGCAAGGCTTTACTTTCCTGTAGCAGTGCGGCATAAAGGTCCTGGTTAAACACTCACGATTGCTCGTGGGGCCAAGCACAGCCCACGTCTGGATTCATCCCAGATGCTCTTCACCTCAACCAGGAGGAGAGGAGCCTGGAGCTTTAGTAGTTTTCCACCTACTTGGGAAGCACTTCTTATTCTGTTTCTTCTTGGGATTACTTGTCAGAACATCACTACTAAATAATGCTTAAAATTAAAACCCAGACTCTACTGAGAGCTAGTCCTTGAGAATCTGACATACTCTATGTTGTTGAGTTACTTCACCCAGAAACCACATCACTTTATCCTTCCTTGGGTGTTGAATTTTGTTCTCTTTTTACAACTATGTGAATCCATCTTCCTGGTAGGGAGGATAAGAAAGCCCAAAGCTTAAAATAGCATGCCTTTAAAACCACTCTTTCCAACAAATCAGCAAGTCCCTGGCCGTGGGCTCTCAAGATAGTGTCACTTTAAAAAAGCAAATGGAAGGGATATAGTTTTGCCTAAAACCTACAGAAGGAAGAAAGGAAGGGAGACTGAGGCTGTGGGGTCAGGAGACAGAGTGCATGCAGTTTAAACCCTTGGGCCAGCAGTTCCTGGAGCTGATTGCATGTCTTTGATGACACATAAATAGACATTTATGAAAAGAGGCACACACCTCTGTAAAGAGCTGGTCCCTATCATTAGGACACTCAGGAAGCACAAGACACATGACCAGATGGGGAAATCAAGGCTGATCGCAACTCAGGTTTGAGATGGTGAGCAGAAACGGGTGTATGTCAGTCCGACTGTAGCTGGACCCATCAGGATCCAGGCTCTGGTTTGGCTTCACAGACCCCCCCGCCTTTCAAAACTTTGTACCCAAATTCTGAATACACAGTGGATGCATCTGTCCAATACTCTCTTGCATCTAAGAAAGCTTGTAATCCCTGAAAATCTGCCTGGGAAAACACCTGTCCACCTGGATTAGAGGTGCAGGGCTGAAGAGCCCAGGTGAGATGTTCCTGGGGAGACAACACAGCCCCTGGCTCAGCTGCTGGCGGAGCTCTAGGAAGGATGCAGACACGCCCAGCACACTGCTGGAGAAAGGCATCTCTAATCAGCCAGTGTCTGGCACAGAGGGCAAAGGGGAGGGAAGGAGAACCACAGTCCCAAAGCCTGGAAACAGCTTCTGTCCTTTCTGGCATCTGTGTGATGATTTTTCAACTGACGTTGCTGTTTGCTCTCCACATTTTTCATAAAGCTTGCCTAATTCCATGAGAGCCCTAAGGCTTGCTTTGGCCTTTCTCCTGTTCAGTCTTCTTCCTCCTGCACAGAGTGGAATGCATTCCATCTGCCTTAATGTCTTCCTTTCCCTTTTAAAGTCAAACTGTCTAGAATGATGGGGCAATGGATGTTAGATTTCCAATGGGCTCAAGTGAGGTTTTTAATATTGTTGTTTTTCAGTCACTAAGACATGCCTGAATCTTGGTGACCCCATGGACTGCAGCACACCAGGTGTCCCTGTCCTACATCATCTCCTTTGAGTCAGTGATGCCTTCTATTCATCACTCTCTGTTGTCCCCTTCTCCTCTTGCCCTCAATCTTTCCCAGCATCAGGGTCTTTTCCAGTGAGTTGGCTGTTCACATCAGGTGGCCAAAGTATTGGAGCTTCAGCGTCAGCATCAATCCTTCCAATGAGTATTCAGGGTTGATTTCCTTTAGGATTGACTGGTTTGATTTCCTTGCTGTCCAGGGGACTTTCAAGAGTCTTCTCCAGCAACACAATTCCAAGCATTAATTCTTTGGTGCTTAGCCTTCTTTATGGTCCAGCTCTCACATCCATACATGAATACTGTGAAAACCATAGCTCTCACTATTATGGACCTTTGTCAGCAAAGTGATGTCTCTGCTTTTAAATATTAGACGAACTAATACTTTGAGGCTACTTGAACATGTACTGTGATTATGATTGTATCTGACTTTTCTATTTCAAACTGGGGAACTTTAGGGAATTCTCTACTTGAACATGTACTGTGATTATGATTGTATCTGACTTTTCTATTTCAAACTGGGGAACTTTAGGGAATTCTCCATCATGGTGAAATTTTCAGAGTTTAATCCTTTAAAACTAATATTTTGAAGTTTAAAAGCTGGGGGAAAAGAGCCTGAGGAAATTCCTCCCTTCTGAAATGGCAAAACCAGGTAACATAAAAGAAAGGAAAGCACTCAAATTTTTCCAAAACTCTGAAAAGAAGAAAAAAAAATGAGCCTGGAGTAGAAAGGAAGGAGTGAGCTAAATCCTGGTGGGAAAATGCATTCCTAGAAGCTACACCTCACTCAGGTTAATTTCCTAAGTTTTAGGGAGTGGAAGGAGGAAGCTGATGCCCCAGGAGGAGAAAAATAATAAATGAATCAGGGACACCTGAAAGTGATGGTTGGCAAAGGTTGCCACATATGCAGGCAATATTTCTGTAGAAACAAAACCTGAGGTTTTAAAAGTATTAAGTGCTATAAAGAAATGGCCATCCATATCAGAAATTGAACAGATGTGTATATCCAAAAAACAAGCATATAGTTAAGTGAAACCAAACTATGCACAGGGATGTATATTTGCATTTTTATTATCAGCTTGAAACAAAATGTTTTCAAATGAACTATACACATTATTATGTATGTGTAAGTAGATAAGGTTTATCTGTAAGAAGTTGAAACCCTTAAAATAGCAACAGCTTAAACTATAATGCCTATTCCTCACTCGTATAAAAGGAGTCTGAAGATAGGTAGTTGATAACAATCAAGATGATTTCAAGGTGTATTAAGTATCTGTATTACTGCTTTGTCATCCTTAGCATAAGACTTATGCTCCAGAATGGCTGCCTGAGCACCAGCCATTGCATATGCATTCCAGCTAATAGAAAGCAGATAGCAGTAAGTAAAAAGGGCCAAGGGTTAACTTCTTTCCTTTCTTCCTTTCTTTCTTTCTCTTTTTTTTTTTTGGCCCTGCTACTTAGGATTTTAGTTCCCTCAGCAAGGGTCAAACCTGGGCCTAGCAGTGAAAGTGCTGAGTCCTAGCAACTGGACTGCTATGGAATTCCCAGGTTAGCTTTCTTTTAATGAGATTTCTTTCTCCCATTTTGTATTGACCAGAACCTAGGTCACCCAATTTCAAGGAGCATGGAAACCTTGTTCTGGGTAGCCATGTGTTCAGCCCCAAGTCAGGGGTTTTATAACTAAGAAAAAGGGGGGTAAATAGAGGCAAGAAATAGACTTGGCCACAGCACATTTCTGCTGATGGAGTTTCTTGAGCCCTTACCTATGTGGCTGGCTTGAATGGAGAGGAGGTCTAAGGTGTCAGATGACTCTTTTGTTCTCCATCTTCCCAGTCAGTTCAAAGTCTTCAGAGTGTGAAGGAAGGCAAATGGTGGCTTTTTTGAGTGGTTCGCTGTTAAGGAAGTTAGGTGTTAATCCCTGGGAAGGAATTTTCATTCTTTCCGTGTGCTCTGAAGAGGAAAGGAACATTTGATGTGTTATCCACATCTCCCAGAGGTTTCTTACTTACTACTTCCATTCAAGTTGTTCTCCAGTGCATACTAAAGAATCTTCTATGCAAATGAAATGGAAGTCTGCTGTCTGATCCCTAGACTCACAGGATCATCTCTTTCATTACCTAACACTCCTCTCCTCCCATAGCCCCACGTAAGCTAGGCATGCCTGCAGGAGATAGTAGCACGGATCACAGACACCACTCTTGCAAGATTCAGCTGAAATGGGTTTATTATAGGTTATCCATGTATTACAGAAATTCTGTGAGGCAGGGAAACCAGTCCTGGCCATTCATAGCCAGGGACAATGCACAAGGAAACACACAGCCACACAGCAAGTTCTTCCAGCAGAAGGTCTTCCAAGAACTGTTGCTGTTGCCTGGTCTGTGGGTCCAGGCACAGGACAGGGGCTGTCTGCTGGCTGCCTTGGGAAGCCCTATTAGGTGTTTCTACTTCTGTGCCTGAGGAGGGGGGTCTTGCCATATTTGGTTGCTTCCTCTGGTGCTCACCTCTGTTTTCTCAGATCCTGCCACACTGCACCTGTTTGACTGGCCTTACACCTGGACTTAGGGCTTACCACTTGGCACAATGGTAAGAATCTGCCTGTCAGTGCAGGAGACATGGGTTTGATCCCTGCGTCGGGAAGATTCCCTGGAGTAGGAAATGGCAACCCACTCCAGTATTCTTGCCTGGAAAATTCCATGGACAGAGAAGCCTGGTGGGCTACAGTCTATGAGGTTGCAAAGAGTCGGACACAACTGAGCACACACGCATGCATGCCTGCACACTCACGAGTGCACACCTAGACTTAGTGACTAAACAACAACACCTGGGCAGCAGAATTCTACTCCCAGGACACCTGTGGTGGAAGGAAGAGGTGGCAGGAGGGGTGCTGGGTGAGCCAGTCCGCAGGCCCCCATCTATTACCACCGGGGAATAACCCTGCATTTGTCTTTCAAATTATGAAGCAGCATGGTACACTCTGGCAAATATCTTGTGAGAGAAACAAGCCTCCATTTACTATTATCCCCGTTTCAAACACAGGGGAGGATGTGAATCCCAGAAAGGCAAATCTGACCACACAGAGTCAGCTGGGATTTGAATCTGAGGCTTCTTTAGTGAAGCTGTTTCTCATTGTAACTCATCAGGCTTTCTTTATTTTTATGCTAGGAAATGTAGGCATTCTGGCCAGTGTCACGGGCTGAATTATGTGTCCTCCTCAAATGCCTCTGTTGAAGCCCTAAGCCCTGGTGCCTCGTATGTGACTATATTTAGAAATATGGCCTTTAAAGAGGTAATTAAGGTAAAATGAGGTCATCAGGGTGGGCCTTCATCCAAGATGTCTGCTGTCCTTATAAGAAGAAATCAGGACACAGATACACAGAGGGATGAGCGTGTGAAGACCCGGGGAGAAGACGGCCATCTGTGTGCCAGGCAGAGAGCTCGGAGGACCCAAGCCTGTGGACACCTTGACCCTGGACTTCCAGCCTCCAGGAGTGGGAACAAATAAATGTCTGCCATTTAAGCCGCACTGACTGTGGTAGTTTGTTGTGGCAGCCCTAAGCAGACTAAGGCAAATAGGAACTGAGTTTGCCTTTCCAATAGAAAAACTGTTTTCAACAATATTTATATTATTTTGTTTTGTTTTGTTTTGTTTTTCTCTTCCTAGACTTAATGAGTTTGGGGAAATTTTTTATCTCACCAGTGCTTATTCTTTTCCATTGAGTCCCACAGATGTGCACTTATTTGATTACCTAAATGCCACAGCTTGGGAGTAATCTTATCTGAGCAAGGTGCATCCAGGTAGGGGTCAGAGAAATTAGATAATGAGATCAAGAGAAAGGAGGGAGTGGGGGGAGCTTTGCATCCACCAAAGCCTGAGGTGAGCATTGGAGACTGTGGGATTCAAAATGCCTCTATTTTAGGGCAAAAGAGAATTTCTTTCTCTTGCAAAAAGCTGTAAGGACCAGAAGGATGCTGATTTGGTAATGGAAAAGTTAGGAAAAATGAGAATCGTGTTTTCATTTGATGCGAGAGGGAACATGGTGAATGCAGAAAGCGCCCCCCTTGCCTGCTGCCACTAATGCCTGACCCTGCTCATTAATCTCTGCCGCTTAGCAGAGACCTGGAAAATTGCAATTCTCCGCGCCAGCAGCCCCTGTTCAATAAATCCCGAGCCAGCAGGCAGAAGCAAGAAATGGCCCGAAGCTCGGAGCTGGCTTGCCGCATTCCACTCTGCTGCCCAGCAAGGGAGACTCTGTTTTAACTCGGGAACAACTGGCTGAGGAAGCTGGAGCCTCTTCGTGCTCATTTCCAGCTTTTAAAAAACGTGTTGTCTTTGTTTTTATTAGCGTTTCATAGGATGCTTTGTGCCAGCATTGTGATGAACTAGGTATACTAATTTATCTTTATTACTATTTTTTTTCCTCGAGAGGAGCTGACCTTTTCTCTACTAGCTGCCTTGTTCTCTGGGTGTATTTTGATCCAATTTGAGGCTTAAGGGATAAAAATCCCAATTCTTGCTTTTCTTATTTGTGGCTCTGTTTTCCCTGCCTGGAGGGCTGGGTTTTGGTCCTGATGAAGGAAGGCACCTTAGCTGTCCTGGGTCACTCTGTAGCCCTGGTGCTGGAGAAGGTTAGTGGCCGGTTCAGAGGCCTCCGGAGCCCAAGTACAGTCTCTGTGTATCAAGGGCAGCCCAACTGACAGATGTTAATTCTTTCCCAGTTAACATTACACTTTGAAAGAAGGTAGGACATTCTAAGAAACTTGGCATTAAAATACCCCATTTGCAAGGCATACTTAAGTTAAATGACTGTTATTTCTTGATGGCGTACTAAAATTTAGGTTCTTTTATAGTACGCTCTGTGCTTTGCCTCCTAATCAAGGCAAACTCCCACTCAGGACAATTATATCCCAATTTACTGCTTATGTGCAAATTTCTGATCTAGGGGATTAGGCCTTAGGAGGTAATTTGTTTCTCTAAAATAAATCCAAAAATATGGAGGGTTATAAATGTGTAAACGAAAGACTTTGCATCTCTGTGTGTGTGTGTATGTGTGTGTGTATACACAAGCCCCTGTGCTCATGAATTACTGCCAGTATCTCTAGGCAATGACTTTGCATCATCATAAACTCAGAAACAAATATAAGAGCTCTTCTGATCAACGTGGGGGTTCATATAGTTTGGAATGAGGCTGAATTTCAAACTTTTAAAATCACACCCGGAGCTGTTGCAGGATCCCTGAATAGCTCTGTTTTGCCCTGGATGACTGCATGTTTTTTAATTTTGAAAGAACTCATGCTAATTGAGTGAAGTCTGCCACTTGGATGGGGACTGCGCGGATGAAGAATACTTTTTCAACCACTGAAGAATAATTTTTCCAAAAGTGTATTTGTCACTCCTTTTGTCTGGGCAAGTGAGTGTGAGGCTAGCTTTGGGGATGGCCTCCCCTGTCCCCTTCCCAGAGGCCTTTGTTGCTGCTGAGTTGTTTCAGTCGTGTCTGACTCTTTGTCACCCCATGTACTGTAGCACACCAGGCTCCTCTGTACATAGGATTTCCCAGGCAAGAACACTGGAGTGGGTTGCGCTTACTCCAGGGGATCTTCCTGACCCAGGGACCGAACCTGAGTCTCCTGTCTCCTGCATTGGCAGGCGGGTTCTTTACCCCTGAGCCACCTGGGACGCCCTACCCAGAGGCCCACTAGGCACATTAAAGCATTCACATTCCCTCTCCCACTCAGCACCCTGTTTTATTTGAGGAATTTCTGAAATTCTATTGCTTATCTATACACTTACCTTTTTATTTTCTGTTTCCCCAGAAGAGCAGGGTTTTGTCCTCTGTTCTCTCCCTGCCCCTGGAACAGTGACGGGCCTGCAGGAGGCCTTCTGGGCCATTTATCAAATGACTGAATTTGGTATATGAATTCTCCTGGACTGCCTGGTAAACAGATTTTCTGAACTGGTAGACCCAACCATGTGTTTAGACTTGGACTATTTGAGACTTCTTTTTCCTCCCTGGGCAACAGTAACTGGTCCATACAGCAGGCTGTCATCTTGGTCTCAGTCTAGGGAACTCAAGGTAACAAGACACGGGGGAATAAGAAGAAGATTTGGAGCAAGACCTGGATTCTGAATCAGCCCATGGCCAGCACTCACCGGGTGGTCTCCAGTGAGGCAGGTTATGGTCTCTGAGCCTTTGTAAAGTGAGGACCATGAACGTTTCCTGCAGCTCTCATAACTGGCCAAAGAAACCAGACAATGCATACAACATGAAGCTACTTTAAAACCTAGCACTGGATGGGAGAGGCGTTTGGGGGAGAAAGGACACGTGTATGTATGGCTGGGTCCCTTTGCTGTTCACCTGAAACTGTCTCAACATTTGTTTGTTAACTGGTTATACCCCAATGCAAAATAAATAGTTTCATTAAAAAATTAAGTTGTTATTGACAGGTACATGCTAAGTTGCTTCAGTTATGTCCAACTCTGTTTGATCCATGCACCATAGACCACCAGGCTTCTCTGTCCATGGGATTCTCCAGGCAAGAATACTGGAGTGGGCTGCCATGCCCTCCTCCAGGGGATCTACCTGACCCAGAGATCAAACCCACATCTCTTATATCTCTTGCATTGGCAGGCAGATTCTTTAGCCCTAGCACCACCAGGGAAACCCATTGATAGGTAACAGAAGAAATAATAAAACCTAGAGAGCCCCAAAGTTAAATCAGGTGCTGTTATGTGTTGAATTGTGTCTGACCTCAAATTCGGATGCTGAAGCCCTGTACCCCCAGCCCCCCACCACACCATCCCTCAGAATGTGGCTGTATTTGGATACAGGCCCTTTAGAGAGTGATGCAGTTAAAAGGGCTCAGCAGGTAAAGAATCCATTTGCAATACAGGAGACACAGGAACCTCGGGTTCCATCCCTGGGTTGGAAAGATCCCCTGGAAGAGGAAATGGCAACCCACTCCAGTATTCTTGCCTGGAGAATCCCATGGACAGAGGAGCCTGGCCAGCTACAGTCCATGGAGTTGCAAAGTCAGACACGACTGAGCAACTAACACACTACTACAGGTTGATAGGGCTGCTCACCAAGAAACTTCGATGGGCTGTAGGGCTGATCTGTGTTTTATCAGGATGAATTCACACAAAGGGAATTTTTGTCTCTCAAACCGTTTTCCTATTCGCTGGATTTTCATGACCATATCAGAGGCTTGTAGTATCTATTTGGGATTGTCTTCACCTGGTAACAGTTCCTTCCTTTTATATTTATGATTCTCGATTTTCTATTTGCCATCAAATGATGTATAAAAGAAAATCCGCTTATGTCTATGAGGGAGAATCCATGTAATGCTTGGTGAAGACTGATTCTTATTACAACGGCATCTTCAAGAAGGGCTCCCTCAACAATTCTCTGATGGTGTAATAAAATGCAAAACAGCAGGGCCATTCCCTGTCTCAGTTTCTGCAAGGAGAAGGCTGTATTTCAGGAAAAGAGTGTAAGAAACACCTTGTTATTTGCTTCAGTCGCTAAGTCATGTCCTACTCTTTGCGACCCCATGGTCTGTAGCTTGCCAGGCTGTTCTGTCCATGGCATTTTCCAGGCAAAAATACTGGAGTGGGTTGCCATTTCCTCCTCTAGGAGATCTTCCTGACCCAAGGATCAAACCCGTGTCTCCTGCAATGGCAGGTGGATTCTTTACTACTGAGCCACCAGGGATAGTCTAGAGCCATGCAAAGTGTAAATCTGAATAGAATGAGGTTCCTTCCTGGTGCGGAGGTCAGGGAAGAAGTCTGAGCCACAGGGAGCATTGGTTCTTCATCAGACTGGGGCCATCGACAGTGCTTTGAGTTGTGCCTTGGTTGGTTGATGATGTTTCTGCCTGGGGAAAAGAGTATAATTGTTTGGGATGGTTTTACAGCTGTGCCTTTCATTCTGAGAGAGAAGATGGATGGGAACAGACAGACGGATGACACAGATAGTTAGATACTGTAGTTGAGACTGCCGCTGCCTTGGCTGATAGACTGTGAGCCTCACCTCCTCAGATTTGCTCGTGTCTCTGAGACCTGGTGGTCCAGGTAATGGACCCACTTCACTTGGGTGAAGTCTGAAGGGCTCATGGGGAGTCTTGCTCACACCTCTTGAGCTCCACAGTCAGGAAGGTGGTTTTTCTCTCATGCTCGAGGGGAGTTGGCAATCAATATCTTTTTTTATCAAACCAGTGGACTGTAATGAATCATCTGTTGACCATTCTCCTATTCAGCTTCAGAACTCCTTTCTGGAGGACACACAAAAATACTAAAATTCTAGGACCCTGGAGAGAAACAAATGATAAGAACTTCACAGTCCTGGGCAGTTTATATGGTGCTCTGGTGAAATACTGCCTGCCCAGGCTCAAAAGCTGCTGTCAGGAGCCAGGTGGGATGTGTGTTGTCCACTCCAGGCAGCGGGACTCTAAATAAAAATGCCAGGTGCAGCCCACCCAGTGCAGATGTGAGTGGCAGATGGTCTTCATGGAGTGGCAGCAGGTGGAGGACACATGAGGAAGGGTATCTGCAGGGAGGTCTGGAAATGAGGGTGGTGTCAGTCCTCTGCATGGCTTGACAGAGTCTACTGTCCCTCCTGGTGGAGAGGTGTGCAGAGCCTGATGCCCTCTTTCTCTTCTACTGTTCTGGGTGTGTATTCGCAGGACCCAGAAGTCATCTTTAGGTGGAGGACTCTCTGCGCCTTGCCCTGCTGAGTGAGGGCCATCCCAACACAAGCCCAGCAAATGCCACCTGCCACCCCAAAGACTGGGTGGGGTCTGATGCCCTGGGGCTCTGGCCTGGCTGTGTTTGGTGGTCACGTGGCCGGCCCTGCTGGAAAGCAGTCCCTCCCTCTTTGCATTGGGGCCCAAACATCCATGAGTCTCAGCACTGAGCAGATGGCCAGGCGGAGAACCATGTGACTGCCTGCATCCTCTGCTGACTTAGCAAGTCCTGCCCCACACCAACGGGTCTCAGTTTAATTTACACCACAGCCTTGAATTTGCTCATGACACTCGTGACTAGGTGGAGCAGGCTTGGAGTTTCTATTTTTTATTTTTTTTGGTCACGCCACATTGGCTTGGAGGATATCGGTCCCCGGACCAGGGATGGAACCCGAGCCATGGCAGTGAAGGCTGGGAGTCCTAACCACTAGGCCACACTGAATTCCCAGGGCAGGCTCTTTAAAAAGCAGTTTTACCTCTCCATTTTTGAGATGAGAAAACTGAGACTCAGAGAAGCTAGGAACCTTCCTGAGGGTCCCAGAGCAGGCAGAGACACCCCCAATCCACCCTTATCTGGACCTATACTCCTGCTTCTGCTGGCAGCCTTATCAGAGGTGGGAGTGTCTGAGGGCTGGGGGAGGGTCAGCCCAACCCCGAAGCAGGCTGGGGGTGCCGTCTGCCTGCCTGAGACCTCCTTTCATGATTCCTCTGGACTGGTGCTAGGAACAGGCACTGTTCTGGCACATTTTCCATTCAGGAGAGAAAACTTGCCTCTTTTTTGCTGTGCTGCTGGGGTCAGTGCCCCACAGAGGCTTTGTTTGCCCTGCTGCCCAGACCCCTCCTTAAGAGCCCTGGGGTGGAAGAGGCGGCTGAGGACTCCCTGCCGCATGGAAATGAAAGGCCTGCACTGGACAGCTGCCTGGCTTATCAATCAATGGACTCACTTGCAATCAACCATTGGTTACTTGTGGAATGTCTGATATGTGCTGGGCCCCATGTGAGCCGCTGAAGCAAGATGGATGAAGTCCCCACCCTTATGGAGCTCAGATGGGGTGATGGACCACCAAACGGGAAGTAGAGCAGGGAGTAGAATAAGACAGAAATAGCCCCATGAAGAGTAGTAATGCAGGGGAAGTGGATACGGTGTGCCCTGGAGGGAACCCACTCCCCCCAGGGCCCTTCCTGTCCCCTGCAGGCAAGGCCAAGGTCCTACCTTTGGGTTTCAGCTGATGCTGCTGGTTGGCATCTCTCTTCTGCCCTGGAGTGATGGCAAAGGGAGGTTTCATATAGCCCTCCTGCACCCCTCCACTGTTACCATCACCCAGGCCATGGGAGGGAGACTTGGTATCAATGAGGAGATGTCCACAGGGCCGGGGGCACCGGGCTCTGGCTGTGGTCCCTCAGTTGCCCTTCCCCATCATTCTCTCACTCCTGCTGAGCCTGGGGTGCTTAGAGCTCCTTTTTTTTCTAGCTCCCAGGATGACAGGGACCCATTGCCAGGCCCTCACATCATTTGCATTGAACCCTGTGTCACCAATTCTAATTGTTTCTTTTCCACCACAATCTGAGTCCTCCTCCTACTTTGCACATCCCTGGGCAGATCAGTTGAAGCACTAACTATGGCAGACCTCCAAGAAATGCTGGACTCTACAAAGTAAAGACTCCTGAAACATCAGTGGTTTTCTTTTTTAAACACTGGAATATTTTTCAAAGGACAGAGGAATCTATAAATCACTTTGGCTGAAGATATTAGTTGAAGATATAATTGCGAAATCCATTTTTATGACCCATCCTTACTGTCTCATTACATATTCCCTAAATATACATAATTTTCCACATCTTCATTCATCATGTGTCAAAAAATAATATTGCTGTTTTCTTCCATTATTGTAAGAGGGAAAAGACGAACCAGGCTGCTCAAAAGCTTCAGGCTGCAGCAGCATTTTAACTCTGAAAGAGAAAATCTCCCATCTTCTTTTGAGTCAGATCTCATTCTCCCCCTCTGCAATCAGGGTACAGTAGATACAAGGGTTCCTTTGGGAGGAGAAGCACCTGGGACTCCAGACCATCCAGTGATGATTCTCGGTGCACGAGATACTGCTTCTGCTCTCTGCCGAGGACAGACGAGCTGGAGCCATCATGCGCTGGTTTGAGAGATGCTTGCGCTCCAGTCACACGCTCTTGTGATAATCATTTTTGTTTTTGTTTAGTTGCTAAGTCCAGCTCTTTTGCAACCCTGTGGACTGTAGCCCACAAGGCTCCTCTGTCCATGGGATTTCCCAGGCAAGAATACTGGAGTGGATAGCCATTCCCTTCTCCAGGGGATCTCCCCGACCCAGGGATGGAATCCACATCTCCTACATTGGCAGGCAGCTTCTTCCCACTGAGCCACCTGCGAAGCCTGTGATAACCTTAGTGAATGTTTTTAAAGCATGAATTTGAGCCTCAGGAAACTCCTATCCTTCCTGATGTTTCTGCTCCTTAGAGAATCTCTGAAGAAAGGGGCTTGGAGTGGGGATTAAAATGTGGATGGCTACCCAATGCAGTAAGAGACAATCCCATGATTCTCTGTATCATCTGGGGTCTCATGGGTTAAAAAAATATCACTCTCAAATAATCCGTGGCCATCAGGCTGCTCAAAATCTCGGTGGTCAATCTGAGACAGAGGGAAACAATTTTACTGATTTGGGTCATGGACCAATCAGTCCAGTAAGGCTTTCAAAGCCAGCATTTTCTCCTCCCAGATGGAGGTGGGATTGGAGGGCTCTGGGCACAACCTGCTTGATCTCTGAGAAAACTGAGGGAGCCTGCTTAAGGATCTGCAAAGGAAAAGTTATGCAACCAGACACGTCTCTCTCTCTCTCATCTACCTACCTAGTCTTTCTATCTATTGCTATCTATCTAATCTATGGGCTTCCTAGGTGGCTCAGTGGTAAACAATCTTCCTGCCAATACAAGAGACGAAGGTTTGATCTCTGGTTTGGAAAGATCCCCTGCAGGAGGAAATGGCAACCCACTCCAGTATTCTTGCCTGGAGAATTCCATGGATAGAGGAGGCTGGCAGGCTACAGTTGGGGTCACAAAGAGTTGGAAATGACTGAGCGACTGAACACAGATGTCTATTTCATCTATCATATCTATTTATTTATCTATCCATCTATCTAAACTGTCATCTAACATTATCTATCTATCTATGAGAGAGAGAAAACAGAACAGAGTAAGCAGGAAAGAAGGAACCTGTGTCACTTGCACATAACCCCAGTGTCCTTGACCCTCTGTGCTGGGGATGCTGACTGAATACTGTCATCCAAGGGCACAAAGTAAGACAGATGGAGAAGGGCTGGACCACACTCAGGTTAAGTGATGAACTCAGGATGCTGGTGATACGGTCAAGGGGTAAAGCCCTGGCAGTGCTCCCTGGGCATCCTGTCCTGCCTCCAGTGCTGCCCGCTCTCCACCCCCAAGCTGGATGTGCTCCACACGCTGTCCTGACCTCTGCTCCAGGCGTGAGCCCAGATGGCAGGGATGTTCTCAGCCCAGGTGCTGAGTGGGGGGGGGGGGGTTCTGCCTCCAGTTCTTTCAGGAGTTAACCCCAGGGCCTTATTTGTTACTTCATCTTAAGCCAAGTAGCTGGATCTCAACCCTGGCTGCATCTGGAAATCACCCGAGGGCATTTTTTTAGAAAGTAGGGCTGTCTGACCCTCTGCCCAGGGATGCTGATTACTCTAACTTGGTCTTGTTTGAAGGAGTGCTTCCGCTGTGGCTGTGAAGAGGCAGCCTGAGTCTGGGGTGGGTCCTTATGTCTCCATTAAAAAATAGTGCCTTTGATGAGTCTGATGATCAGCTGTCACTAAACTGAAGGAGTATTAACAATTCTTCCCTTCTGTGACTAGAGGGTTTGTTGATTTATTTTTCTTATATTTGGCTAGAAATGTACACAGCACAAAGGGAGCCCCAACATAGGTGATCACTTCACTGTGGCACCGATCCTATTCAAGGATCTTAACTGTGAATGAGTTCAGCCCACTGACACAGCAAACAAATGCGAAGCCTACATCTTTGAAACAAATTGTTAAGATGTAGGAGTCCAGCTTGATTGTGAAGGTTGGATGATATCATCCATCCGTGACAATGGTAGAAACAGAAGCCCTCATTCAGTCAGTAAATCTCACGTGTGTGTGTAAAAGCTCAGTGCCTCTGTTAGTTGGAGCTGTTCTGAGCAAAAGCTACCACTGGGTCCATTAGCTGTGCTGCTAAGTCACTTCAGTCGTGTCCGACTCTGTGCGACCCCATAGACGGCAGCCCACCAGGCTCCTCTGTCCTTGGGATTCTCCAGGCAAGACTACTGGAGTGGGTTGCCATTATTGTATCTCAGAAGGTTCAAGAAGGAGGGGAACATATGTACACCTATGGCTAATTCATGTTGATATATGACAGAAATCAAACCAATATTGTAAAGCAATTAGCAATCAATTAGAAATAAATATAACCAAAGATAAAAAATAAATACAAATCAGTAAAAATATAAAAAAAGAAAAAAATTGTATCTACATGAGAAAGCAGAGGAAAATAATAGCACTGTTAGTGTTTTAAGTTTTTTTAATTGAAGTAGTTAATTTACATTACTGCGCTTGTTTCGGTGTACAGCAAAGTACAAACACATACACGTATATGCATATTCTTTTTCAGATTCTTTTCCATTATAGGTTATTGCAAGATGTTCAGTAGAGTTCCCTGTGCTATATAGTAGGTCCTTGTCACTTACTTTATATATGGTGGTTTGGTCACTAAGTTGTGCTCGACTCTTGAGACCTCATGGACTGTAGCCCGCCAGGCTTCTCTGTTCATGGGATTTTCCAGGCAAGAATACTGGAGTGGGTTGCCATTTCCTTCTCCAGGGAGTCTTTCAGGTCCAGGGATCAAACGTGGGTCTCCTGTATTGCTGGTGAAGTCTTTACCAACTGAGCTACCAGGGAAACACTATTTTATATATAGTAGTCTATATGTTAATCCCGATGTTAAACGGGGCCCCAAGGAACAGAGACTGGTACAGAAAGTATCCACGACGCTGAGACTGTGTTTCTGATTTTCCTCATTCCTCCCTGGCAGGGGTAGGACTAGGGAGTCAGAAGACGGCTGCTTCTGAGCTCTGAGGAAGCCCAGGACATGCTCCACTGGCTTGTACTTTGCAAATTAGGTCTTGTGCTGGGGGAGGTGCTATGTGGTGCCTGGAGCCTGGCTTGATCCAGAGCCGCTGTCTTCCTCCTCACTGCTCAGTGATCACCTTCTGTTTGTATTTTTCTTGCTCCAGATGGGCAGAAGAAGGTTCAAGAGGAATTTGACATCGACATGGATGCGCCAGAGACAGAACGAGCGGCAGTGGCCATCCAGTCTCAGTTCAGAAAATTCCAGAAGAAAAAGGCCGGGTCCCAGTCTTAGCGGGAGAGTCCCTTCCTAGTCTGCCAGGAGACACCACCTTCAGCCATCATCCATCAAGAAATTAAAAAGGAACAGCGCCCTCAAGAGAAGTCCTCATCACATGATACCCATGTGCACCGCAGTCCCGCAATGCATGCACGGAGACCCCTGATATTTATACCCTTGTAGGAAGGTGTAGATAATGCAATTGTGAGCAGCTTAATCTCTGTTTATCTCTAGGATCATTCCTCCTGCAACTAATTATTTTCCTTGATGTTGTAATAAAATGGAGTTAAGATGCGTGATTAAAGTGTCTGCCTCTGTCTCCCCTTTTACATTAACTTGGAAAGTTACTGCTGTTAGAAGTGACTGCAAACTAGATGCCTATTTTCCTCTCCCTCCAAGAGTCAGAGCTGAAACACGGTGCTTTCTGTGAGCAGTTTTCCTGCTGAGAATGGGAGATGTGTGCTCAGCTGTGCCTGTCTAGTTTGGAGAGTTCTAACCACTGACTGGTGATGGGCAATATATTTTCTTCTTACCATGGGGTTAGAGCCTTGGATCCTGGAGAGTCAAAAAATCAGAGGGCTCCTTGGGGAGTTGTGACTCATGCAGAAGAACTTGAAGGGGGAGGGCAACAGGTCTATTTGGGCGTGTCACCCAGGTTTAGGCAGCAGGCACATTTCAGTGCCCTGGGGGGGATGTCCCCACTATTGAGAGCCATTCCACCACTCACCTGCCTCTCCCCACTCATGTGGGGCTCTATGGCCAGGTGGCCCACTGCTCCCCAACTCCTTACACTCCTCAGGTAGTAATTTGCCACCTGTTAAGACTATTTAGCACATCCTGCAAATGGGAGAAGCTGTGGGTTCTCTCAAGCCCCATCTCTTCCCCTGCAAACCTCACAGATAAATTGCTTCCCACACCCAAAGGGTAGGCAGGAAGGAGAGGGCTGTCACATGCAGAGGACACTCCTCTGAATTGAGAGCCAGGCTCCTCCAGCCCCCAAGTCTGGTGTGGTTTGGGCTTTGCCATGTGAGACCCTGATGTGGAAGCTGCATCTCGTCTTCATCCCGAGATGCTTGGGGGCAGCACAGGGTACTGCTGTGGGCCAGTCAGCTTCTTTCCTTTGTCAGCAATTAACCAAGGATGGAGGCAGAGAGTGGGGAATAGTGGAGAGAGGAGGGACCGTGGTGTGTGTGTGTGTGTGTGTGTGTATAAAGCATGGTGGGAGCAAGCAGTGGGCAGGGCCATGACTCACAGCTCCTCTGTCAAGGTCCTCACTGTCTCCAAGGTACAGACTGAGAAAGATTGTCTGAAAAACTCAGCTGCAAATGTATTGATTCTCTTGTGTACACAAATCCCTTTTACTGGACACCCTCTGGGGCTGTTATGGTCTAGGAGACTTGGGCTCCTCTGATGGGTTTCCAACTACAGAAGCACAAGTTGGGATCATTGTGGATCACCCAGCAACCAGCCAGGGCTCCTCAGGGCTCCTGACAACCTGTGGTCCCCACTGAGAGGAGGACAGTGGATTGAGGGGACCCTCCATAGAAAGCGTCATGAAGATAGTGGGTTGTGAATGGGACCCTGTCTTCTCTGGAGTCACCTGGAGCACCAACATGAAGAAAGTTGGGAGCAAAAAGAAGTGTTTGAGTCATTCACATGAATTCCCTCTACACCCAGTCCTCCCAGAAATCCCATTGGCCTTCATTCTCTGAATGTTTCACATAAAGGAAGTGGGGTTCCCCCTTACTAGATGGGCCTGCACTTGATGGCCAACACTCTCTCTGGCTCTGAGAAATCTAGAAACAAGACTTCCCTGATGGGGCACTGGATAGGAATCTGCTACCAATGCAGGAGACATGGGTTCCATCCCTGGTCTGGGAAGACCCCACATGCCACAGAGTTACTAAGCCCATTGCGCCCATAACTACTGAGTCCTGCAGGCCCTAGAGCCCAGGAGCCACAACTACAGAGCCCACAGCCTGCGACTACTGAAGCCTGCCCATCTAGAGCCCATGCTGTGCAATAAGAGAAGCCACCGTATTAAGAAGCCCAAGCACCACAACTAGAGAGTAGCTTTCACTGGCAGCAACTGGAGAAAAGCCAGTGTAGCAGTGAAGACCCAGCATGGCCCAAAATAAATAAATAAAATGCAATAAAAAAAGAAATCTAGAAACAACTGGTTTTATAGTGAGGCTGCTCCCCCTAGAGGGGATTCTCCATGCATAGTGGGGAGCCCTAGGGAGGGACTCCTGGACCGGAAACACTCCTTTTGCCCTGACAAAGCCCATGGAGGCAAAAAGAGGAGGCTGGGGTGAGGGCTGTGGTGGCTGGAGAGGCCCCTCAAGCATTCTGATTCATCTTTTTGGTTCAATCACAGGACAAGGGTGTATCTGACTTCCTATGAGTCACAGGAATGAATTTAATTTACTTCCCAGGTGGATTCAGGAGAGTCTGAAATGCCAGTCAACAGCAATGGGGAGACTCCAAAGTGCCCAGCTCTGCATGGGAATTGGGTGTGCTAGGTCTATGGCTTTGTAGAGCCAGAGGAAGGAGCAGAGGCTCGTGGCTCCATCCTCTGGGGACATTTCTGCTCCTGAGGCTGCAGTGTTCACCACGGAGAGGAGGGGCACTTTCCCTTCCCAGGGTGTATCCCAGTGGGGCAACATGTGGTGTCAATTTCATTTCACACATGTTTATTGAACTCCTAGTACATGTATGTACTTGGCACTATCACGGTGGTGGCAGACTGGTGGGGAAGAGGCACCAATAAGTAGATAGTAAAATGGAGAGATTTGTGCTCCAGTGGACCAGAGGAGAGACAGCTCATCTGAACTTGGAGAATTACTGAAGTCTTCCTAAGGAATTGCTACCCACAGTGGTCATCCGAAAGATAGTGGGAGCTACTGTATCTACCACGTAATAGTGTGGGTGGTAGGCGGGTGCAGGAGAGTCAGGGCAAGGCCTAGGAGGAGAAGGTGCTGAGCTCTGCAGACACAAAGGTTCTCTGATTAGCACACCCTAGCCTAGGAGCATGCTCTGTACTCAAACTTGTGCAAGCCAAGAGGCAGGACTTGGAACTAGATTCATTTCTGACCTACAGGTCAGCCAAGCAACCACAAAGAAGCTATCTACCTTGAGCAGCTTGTTTCCATACCATTCAGGTGATGATAACGTCTACTTGGCAAGGTGGATGGGAAAATGTTCAGATCAGATCAGTCACTCAGTCGTGTCCGACTCTTTGTGACCCCACGAATCGCAGCACGCCAGGCCTCCCTGTCCATCACCAACTCCCGGAGTTCACTCAGACTCACATCCATTGAGTCAGTGATGCCATCCAGTCATCTCATCCTCTGTCATCCCCTTCTCCTCCTGCCCCCAATCCCTCCCAGCATCAGAGTCTTTTCCAATGAGTCAACTCTTCACATGAGGTGGCCAAAGTACTGGAGTTTCAGCTTCAGCATCATTCCTTCCAAAGAAATCCCAGGGCTGATCTCCTTCAGAATGGACTGGTTGGATCACCTTGCAGTCCAAGGGACTCTCAAGAGTCTTCTCCAACACCACAGTTCAAAAGCATCAATTCTTTGGTGCTCAGCCTTCTTCACAGTCCAACCCTCACATCCATACATGACCACAGGAAAAACCATAGCCTTGACTAGACGAACCTTTGTTGGCAAAGTAATGTCTCGGCTTTTGAACATGCTATCTAGGTTGGTCATAACTTTCCTTCCAAGGAGTAAGCGTCTTTTAATTTCATGGCTGCAGTCACCATCTGCAGTGATTTTGGAGCCCAGAAAAATAAAGTCTGACACTGTTTCCACTGTTTCCCCATCTATTTCCCATGAAGTGGTGGGACCTGATGCCATGATCTTCGTTTTCTGAATGTTGAGCTTTAAGCCAACTTTTTCACTCTCCACTTTAACTTTCATCAAGAGGCTTTTTAGTTCCTCTTCACTTTCTGCCATAAGGGTGGTGTCATCTGCATATCTGAGGTTATTGATATTTCTCCCGGCAATCTTGATTCCAGCTTGTGTTTCTTCCAGTCCAGCGTTTCTCATGATGTACTCTCCATATAAGTTAAATAAACAGGGTGACAATATACAGCCTTGATGACTCCTTTTCCTATTTGGAACCAGTCTGTTGTTCCATGTCCAGTTCTAACTGTTGCTTCCTGACCTGCATACAAATTTCTCAAGAGGCAGATCAGGTGGTCTGGTATTCCCATCTCTTTCAGAATTTCCCACAGTTTATTGTGATCCACACAGTCAAAGGCTTTGGCATAGTCAATAAAG
This sequence comes from Bubalus bubalis, assembly GCF_019923935.1. Classification (NCBI taxonomy): domain Eukaryota; kingdom Metazoa; phylum Chordata; class Mammalia; order Artiodactyla; family Bovidae; genus Bubalus; species Bubalus bubalis. Next base: position 184,952,787 of record NC_059157.1, read on the forward strand.
CAGAAATAGATGTTTCTCTGGAACTCTCTTGCTTTTTCCATGATCCAGCGGATGTTGGCAATTTGATCTCTGGTTCCTCTGCCTTTTCTAAAACCAGCTTGAACATCAGGAAGTTCACGGTTCACGTATTGCTGAAGCCTGGCTTGGAGAATTTTGAGCATTACTTTACTAGCATGTGAGATGAGTGCAATTGTGCGGTGGTTTGAGCATTCTTTGGCATTGCCTTTCTTTGGGATTGGAATGAAAACTGACCTTTTCCAGTCCTGTGGCCACTGCTGAGTTTTCCAGATTTGCTGGCATATTGAGTGCAGCACTTTCACAGCATCATCTTTCAGGATTTGGAAGAGCTCAACTGGAATTTCATCACCTCCACTAGCTTTGTTCATAGTGATGCTTTCCAAGGCCCACTTGACGTCACATTCCAGGATGTCTGGCTCTAGATGAGTGATCACACCATCGTGATTATCTGGGTCATGAAGATCTTTTTTGTACAGTTCTTCTGTGTATTCTTGCCATCTCTTCTTAATATCTTCTGCTTCTTTTATGTCCATACAATTTCTGTCCTTTATCGAGCCCATCTTTGCATGAAATGTTCCTTTGGTATCTCTGATTTTCTTGAAGAGATCCCTAGTCTTTCCCATTCTGTTGTTCTCCTCTATTTCTTTGCATTGATTGCTGAGGAAGGCTTTCTTATCTCTTCTTGCTATTCTTTGGAACTCTGCATTCAGATACATATATCTTTCCTTTTCTCCTTTGCTTTTCGCTTCTCTTCTTTTCACAGCTATTTGTAAGGCCTCCCCAGACAGCCATTTTGCTTTTTTGCATTTCTTTTCTATGGGAATGGTCTTGATCCCTGTCTCCTGTACAATGTCAGGAACCTCATTCCATAGTTCATCAGGCACTCTATCTATCAGATCTAGGCCCTTAAATCTATTTCTCACTTCCACTGTATAATCATAAGGGATTTGATTTAGGTCATACCTGAATGGTCTAGTGGTTTTCCCTACTTTCTTCAATTTAAGTCTGAATTTGGCAATAAGGAGTTCATGGGCTGAGCCACAGTCAGCTCTGGGTCTTGTTTTTGCTGACTGTATAGAGCTTCTCCATCTTTGGCTGCAAAGAATATAGTCAATCTGATTTCAGTGTTGACCATCTGGTGATGTCCATGTATAGAGTCTTCTCTTGTGTTGTTGGAAGAGAGTGTTTGTTATGACCAGTGCATTTTCTTGGCAAAACTCTGTTAGTCTTTGCCCTGCTTCATTCCGTATTCCAACGCCAAATTTGCCTGTTACTCCAGGTGTTTCTTGACTTCCTACTTTTGCATTCCAGTCCCCTATAATGAAAAGGACATCTTTTTTGGGTGTTAGTTCTAAAAGGTCTTGTAGGTCTTCATAGAACCATTCAACTTCAGCTTCTTCAGCATTACTCATCAGGGCATAGACTTGGATTACTGTGATATTGAATGGTTTGCCTTGGAAACGAACAGAGATCATTCTGTCGTTTTTGAGATTGCATGCAAGTACTGCATTTTGGACTCTTTTGTTGACCATGATGGCCACTCCATTTCTTCTGAGGGATTCCTGCCCGCAGTAGTAGAGATAATGGTCATCTGAGTTAAATTCACCCATTCCAGTCCGTTTGAGTTCGCTGATTCCTAGAATGTCAACATTCACTCTTGCCATCTCTTGTTTGACCACTTCCAATTTGCCTTGATTCGTGGACCTGACATTCCAGGTTCCTAAGCAACATTGCTCTTTACAGCATCGGACCTTGCTTCTATCACCAGTCACATTCACAGCTGGGTATTCTTTTTGCTCTGGCTCCATCCCTTCATTCTTTCTTGAGTTATTTCTCGACTGATCTCCAGTAGTGTATTGGGCACCTACTGACCTGGGGAGTTTCTCTTTCAGTATCCTATAATTTTGCCTTTTCATACTGTTCATGGGGTTCTCAAGGCAAGAATACTGAAGTGGTTTGCCATTCCCTTCTCCAGTGGATCACATTCTGTCAGATCTCTCCACCATGACCCACCCGTCTTGGGTTGCCCCTCGGGGCTTAGTTTCATTGAGTTAGACAAGGCTGTGGTCCTATTGTGATTAGATTGACTAGTTTTCTGTGAGTATGGTTTCAGTGTGTTTGCCCTCTGATGCTCTCTTGCAACACCTACCATCTTACTTGGGTTTCTCTTACCTTGGGTGTGGGGTATCTCTTCACGGCTGCTCCAGCAAAGTGCAGCCATTGCTCCTTACCTTGCACGAGGGGTATCTCCTCACCGCTGCCCTTCCTGACCTGCAATGTGGGATAGCTCCTCTAGGCCCTCCTGTGCCCATGCAGCCTCGGCTCCTTGAATGTGGGGTTGGTCTTCCTGGCCACCGCCCCTGGCCTCGGTGGTGCGGTTGCTCCTCCCCGCCCCCACCCTTGGCCTCAGGCTTAGGGGCATGGGGTAGCTCCTCCCGGGCGCTGCCCCTGACCTCCGACGCAGGGCAACTCCTCTCGTCGCAGCCCCTGGCCTCGGGCGTGGGTTGCTCTTCCTGGCCGCCGATGTCTCCATGTGGGTGTCTACTAAGTGGAAGATTATTAATGGCAGTGCACGTGTGCATGCTAAGTCATTTCAGTTGTGTCCAACTCTGTATGACCCTATGAATTGTAGCCCACCAGGCTCCTCTGTCCATGGGATTCTCCAGGCAAGAATACTGGAGTGGGTTGCCATGCCCTCCTCCAGGAGATCTTCCTGATCCGGGGATTGAACCCATATCTCTTTTGCCTCCTGCATTGGCAGGTGGGTTCTTTAGCACCACCTGGGATGCTAATGGCAGACCATGAGGTAAAGGGCCAATCATTGCCTCCATCACCAACAGCCTTTTTCCTGACTCAACCAAATTCATGGGACTCTGCTTCTCTGGGTTGTAGCCATTTGGATAGGTGGTATGTGCTTGACCCAAGAGGTTCAGTTCTGTTCAATTGCTCATTCATGTCCAACTCTTTGTGACCCCACAGACTGCAGTATGCCAGGCCTCCCTGTCCATCATCAACTCCCAGAGCTTGCTCAAACTCATGTCCATTGAGTTGGTGATGCCATCCAACCATCTCATCCTCTGTCATCCCCTTCTCCTCCTGACTTCAATCTTTCCCAGTATCAGGGTCTTTCCCAATAAGTCAGTTCTTTGCATCTGGTGCCCGAAGTATTGGAGTTTTAGCTTCAGCATCAGTCCTTCCAATGAATATCAGGACGGACTTCTTTTAGGATGGACTGGTTTGATCTCCTTGCTGTCCAAGAGACTCTCAAGAATCTTCCCTAATACCACAGTTCAAAAGCATCAATCCATGTGAGTCTGAACCAATAGTCACGGACCTGAGCCAGTTAATGGGAAGGAGCGTAAATGCTAAAGCTGGTTAAAGCTGCCCCAAAATCTTAAATCTTTTTTTTTGTTTGTTTGTTTGTTTTTGCAAGAAGCTGCAAAAGTTCATTTGGAGAGAAATGCAGCAGGATGCATGGGAGGACCCAAGACTCAAAATGTGTGGGCCCACAAGAGATGGAAGGGCAGCTTAGGTTGACTCATTGGTTGAAATGAGCAGAAACCCACTCTTTGTTCTTATTCAGTCACCAAGTTGTGTCCGACTCTTTGTGACCCCATGGACCAGGGTTCCCTGTCCTTCACCATCTCCCAGAGTTTGCTCAAACTCATGTGCATTGAGTTGGTGATGCCATCCAACCATCTTATCTTCTGTCCAAGGGGCTCTAAGAGTCTTCTCCAGCATCATGCTGCTGCTGCTGCTAAGTCACTTCAGTTGTGTCCAACTCTGTGCGATCCCATAGACAGCAGCCCACCAGGCTCCCCCGTCCCTGGGATTCTCCAGGTAAGAACACTGGAGTGGGTTGCCATTTCCTTCTCCAATGCATGAAAGTGAAAAGTGAAAGTGAAGTCGCTCAGTCGTGTCCAACTCTTAGCGACCCCGTGGACTGCAGCCTACCAGGCTCCTCCATCCATGGGATTTTCCAGGCAAGAGTACTGGAGTGGGATGCCATTGCCTTCTCCGTCTCCAGCATCATAGTTCTCTCTAAAAGACAGAGTTAGTCAGGTGCCACAGACATCCAAGAGTGGAACATCTAAGACATCTCTGATGCCACGAACAGGCAGAATTACATTGAATTTATGACCAAACTGGGGCATAGTTAGGGAAGAATGGATTTCTTTATATTATTGTCTTTACAGCATTTTATGACTTTCAGTCAAGTTTTACAGTTTTCTTCACAAAGATCTTGCACATTTCTTTTCAATTTCTAGGTATCTCATAGTATTTGTTGTTCATCCAAATACAGTCTTTCCTCAAAGTGATCTCTAGCTGGGTTTGCTTTTTTTCTAGGATAACTACTGATTTCTACATATTCAACTTGTTCAGTTCAATTCAGTCGCTCAGCTGTGTTTGACTCTTTGTGACCCCACGGACTGCAGCACTCCAGGCTTTCCTGTTCATCACCAACTCCCAAAGTTTACTCAAACTCACATACATGGAGTCGGTGATGTCATCCAACCATCTCATCCTCTCTTGTCCCGGATTCCTCTTACCTTCAATGTTTCCAGTCATCAAGTTCATTTCCATTGAGTCAGTTCTTTGCATCAGGTGGCCAAAGTATTGGAGTTTCAGCTTCAGCATCAGTCCTTCCAATGAATATTCAGGACTGATTTCCTTTAGGATGGATTGGTTGGATCTTCTTGCAGTCCAAGGGACTCTCAAGAGTCTTCTCCAACACCACAGTTCAAAAGCATCAATTCTTTGGTGTTCAGCTTTCTTTATAGTCCAACTCTCATATCCATACATGACTACTGGAAAAACCATAGCTTTGACTAGACAGACCTTTGTTGGCCAAGTAATGTCTCCACTTTTTAATGTGCTGTCTAGATTTGTCATAGCTTTTCTTCCAAGGAGCAAGCATCTTTTAATTTTATGGTTGCAGTCACCATCTGCAGTGATTTTGGAGCCCCCACCCAAAAAAGAAGTCTGTCAAATCATATGTAATATCTGATCATTTTTCAGTGGATTTGTTAAGATTTCCAAGTAGACAGACTTGTCTATTTTCTGTAAATAACAATAACTTTCTATTCTATGTTTTGAGCTCCTTTCTTTATTCTTGTCTTGTTTTCTTTATACTCTATCCTTGCATTTTGAGGGAGGTGTAGGGATTTTTTCCATCTCAAGTGACAGCAAAAGACCATCTCATGCACGAGATGAGCATCTCCATAGGTCATGTATGTATATATTAATATACATATATATTTTTCTTTTACGTATTCTTGAGAGTTCCTTGGACAGCAAGTAGATCAAACCAGTCCATCCTAAAGGAAATGAGCCCTGAATATTCATTGGAGGACTGATGCTGAAGCTCCAATACTTTGGCCACCTGGTGCAAAGACCTGACTGATTGGAAAAGACCCTGATGCTGGGAAAGATTGAAGGCAGGAGGAGAAGGGGATGACAGGGGATGAGATGGTTGGATGGCATCATCAACTCAATGGACATGAATTTGAGCAAACTCTACGAGATAGTGAAGGATAGGGAAGCCTGGTGTGCTGCAGTCCATGGGGTCACAAAAAGTCAGACAGGATTGAGCAACTGAACAGCACAACAACATATATTCTTTTCCATTGTGGTTTATCACCAGGTATTGAGTAGAGTTCCTGGGATATATAGTAGCACCGTGCTGTTATTCATTCTCTATATAATAGTTTGCATCTGCTACCCCAAACTCTCATTCCACCCTCCACCCCTGCCTTGGCAACCGCAAGTCTGTTCTCTAAGTGGGCCTCCTCCTTGCTATGTCCTCACATGGTGGAAAGAAAGTTCTAGTGTCTCTTCTTCTTTTTATAAGAGCATGGATCCCAGACCTCCCTGGTGGCTCAGTGGTAAAGAAACTGTCCACCAATGCAGGAGACACGGGTTCGATCTCTGATCTGGGAAGATCCCACATGCTGCAGAGTAACTAAGCCCGTATGCCATGACTATTGAGCATGTGCTCCAGAGAGCCTGGGAACTGCAACTGCTGAGCCCACATGCCACAGCTACTGAGGCCTGTGTGCTCTAAAGCCTGTGCCCTCAACTGGAGAAACCACTGCAGTGAGAAGACTGCACACCACAATGAGAGGGTAGCCCCTGCTCGCCACAACTAGAGAAAAGCCCACATGCAGCAACAAAGACCCAGGACAACAAAACATTAAATAAATAAAATTTTTTTTTAAATTTTTTTAAATAGCACGGATCCCATCATGGGGTCCACCCTCATGACCTGCTCTAAACGCAGTTATTTCCCAAAGGCCCCATTACATTAGGAGTTAGGGTTTCACCTTATGAATTTTTGGTGGGACACAAACATTCAGTCTACAGTGTTCACCCTTCTCAGGAACAGAGCTCACCAGTTCTGAAAATCCTTTACTGCAATGTAAACAGACTGAAGAACTCGCTGGACTGGCTCCACAGCCCTGCTGATCAACTGCAGGGCTCTGAGGTGTCCTTACCACCTCTGTTTCTTCTCGGCTACTGCTCTGATGTTTTCCTCATGGCTGCGGCACTGGACTCTACAGGCTGCCACGTTGCCCTTTTCCAAATAGTCTGTCCTTTTGCTAACAGATGTTTAACTGAATACGAATGAAGGCTGCTCTGCTTGATGTGACCTCCTGAGAGGCAGGGGTCCACAGGGCAGGGATAATGACAGGACTTTATCAGGATTTATGGATAAAACAACCAGAGGCTAGTCAAGAGCATGATACTGAACTTGTCCACTTTCTGCTCCCTGCCCTGTGAAATAAGACCTGACTATGGAGATTTCTCTCCTTATTTCCATGTGCCAGTGCTGCAGGGGCTCGCTAACTAAGAGTTTAGAAAGATGTCATCACACGAGTTGTGATTGCTCACAAAGGGTGAGTGGATGGAGGTTTCTCTGTTAGTGCTTTCAGGGCTTCATGTGAGGTTTTTTTTCTTATAGACCCTCAACTAAAGAGAGCTTCCCAGGTGGCACTACTGGTAAAGAATCCACCTGCCAATGTAGGAGACATAAAAGACGAGGGTTCGATCCCTGGGTCAGGAAGATTCCCTGGAGAAGGGCATGGCAACCCACTCCAGTATTCTTGCCTGGGGAATCCCATGGACAGAGGAACCTGGTGGGCTACAGTCCATGGGGTTGCAAAGAGTTGGACACGACTGAGTGACAGAACAACAACTAAGGAATCTTTTCCTAGCCCACCTCTGGGATGAACTACAGAGCTCCAACAAGATGACTGTCTTGTCCCAAACCAGGTTGTCATTGACGTGTGTGATGGACTGCTGCATGGATAGGCCTGAATGGAGATGAAAACACGTTGCTGAGTTAGACTGAGAGGAGTCTCCACCGCTGTGTTCCCATGTGAACTTCACAGATGCCAGGAACATTACCCTTACCACAGGTTTCCCTCTTCTGCTGCCATGGCCACCCACATCCCAGTTCTCTGTCCGTCCACTGTGCCCTGGAAACCACCCACAGAGCATGGCCAGCTTGAGACAGGAGACTTGTGCCTCACTCTCTAGTGATCTGTTGGCCCAAAGGGCTAGATCGAGCTGCTAACTGGGAGGGAGCCACACCACTCTGCGCGGGGATCAGCTCATCGTTCCTCCGATTCTTCCACTTTGTGTCCACAGTCCTTTCTCAAGAATGTTCCCCTGTAGCGGCCAGAGTATTCTTTTACAAATGTGGATCTGACCATGTCACCTTGTCTTCCTGTCCCCACACTTGAAACCTTACACTGGCTTCATTGTGTTCTTAGGAGAAAGGCAATCTCCTTGATATGTCTTGGGGAGACCTGCCCTCTCTCCCCTTGTTTTCTGGATGTTTCAGTTCTTCAAACAGACTTTCCCACCTTCCATGTCAGTGCCCCTTAGTCTTTGCATCTGGTTACCTCCTAGCATGGGCTTCCCTGGTGGCTCAGATGGTAAAGAATCCACCTGCAATGCAGGAGATCTGGGTTTCATCTCTAGGTCAGGAAGATCTCCTGGAGAAGGGAATGGCAACCCACTCCAGTATTCTTGCCTGGGAAATCCCATGGACAGCGGAGCCTGGTGGGCTACAGTCAGTGGGGTCACAAAAAGTCAGACATGACTTAGTGACTAACCCACACACACACACTTCCCATTATGCCTTAGTTCTGAGCTGGCACATTCCCTTCTGGAGCAGTTGAGATAAAACTAGCTGCAGGAAGAGCTCAGCCTCCAATCGTGGAGGCTGCCCTGAGGGAAGTTCATTTTTCACTCACTGTGGAGCCTGATGCAGGTGTTCTGAGCCAGTGTTCTTCATGTGGAAGACGGCATCAAAGGTGTGTAATGGGCCAGGTCAAGAAGTGACTCACAGAAGTTCCCCTGGTCTGAACACAGGGAAGTGGCCACACTTATTTTCAAGGGAAGCAGGAAATGCATCCACCCATGTGCTCAGGAGGTGTAGGATACACACCTCCATTTCTGCTGCAAGCCCCACCCCGGAACCCCCACCCCCTCTATAAGGTCTTACTCTTAAAGTTTCTTGATACAGCTTCAATTTCACACACATTTATGTGCTTCTGTGATTGGTGTCTTCACTCAGCTCCATGAGGTCAGGGACGTCCATTTGATGGCAGGTCAGTTGCTCAGTAAATATTTGTCAGGAGAGTGAATGAATAAATAAGTATTTAAGTTCTGAGCACTCTGAAGAAATCAGCTCCCATTGTATCTGAGGACATGGACATCCACATTTGAGAGATATAAATAAATATTCTGTTCCCATTCAGTCAACAACCAAGAAAGACTGATCCTGATTTGGTCAGAGTTCAAATTCAGCCCATTTTTCTTTTTAAAGAGGGCTTTAGAAAGATGTTTGCTGGATTTTTTAAATCATTTCAAATGACAATGGATAGATATACAATTGGATCAGGACAGATGGGCATCAAGACATGTACATTTCTAGTCTACCTCTTTCCTAAAAAAAAAAAAAAAGCAAACAAATCCCCAAGCCCATGGTGGCCACAAGGACAGCAGGTGTCTGAGCACTGCAAATCCAGGATCCTGCTGAGCATATATTTTTGCCCTTTCTTCCATGTGAAACAAAGTTCCTTCTTTCAACCCAACCTCCCAGGAGCACCTGTCGTCAGGAAAGCCAAGCTTGGGCTCTGACTCAGTTACTGCCACTGATGCCATCCTGGGCAAGAACCATAACGTCCATTGACCTCAATCTCTTTCTCTGTAAAATGGGTCTAATAAGCTCCCCAGAGTGGAAGAGAGGGAACAGAGACCTTTCTGTGTGTCAGGCTGAAGCAAGCCACTGAGCACTTTATAGCATATTCAAAAGCAGAGACATTACTTTGCCAACAAAGGGTCGTTTAGTCAAGGCTATGGTTTTTCCTGTGGTCATGTATGGATGTAAGAGTTGGACTGTGAAGAAGGCTTAGCACTGAAGAATTGATGCTTTTGAACTGTGGTGTTGGAGAAGACTCTTGAGAGTCCCTTGGACTGCAAGGAGATCCAACCAGTCCATTCTGAAGGAGATCAGCCCTGGGATTTCTTTGGAAGGAATGATGCTGAAGCTGAAACTCCAGTACTTTGGCCACCTCATGTGAAGAGTTGATTCATTGGAAAAGACTGTGATGCTGGGAGAGATTGGGGGCAGGAGGAGAAGGGGATGACAGAGGATGAGATGGCTGGATGGCATCACTGACTTGATGGACATGAGTCTGAGTGAACTCCGGGAGTTGGTGATGGACAGGGAGGCCTGGCGTGCTGTGATTCATGGGGTTGCAAAGAGTCGGACACGACCGAGTGACTGATCTGATCTGATCTGATCTGATATATATATCTCATCTATTTTATAAGATTATCATTAAATGAGATTATATAACTATAGTATATAGTGTATATATTATAGATTATATTAATCTATATACTATTTATAAGATAACAATAATCATACAGTTAATAATCTTATATATAACATAATAATCATATATTCATAAGATCCTTAAGATTAAATTAGATTATATATATAATTACCTGATGACTCAGCAGGTAAAGAATCTGCCTGCAATGCAGGAGACACAGGACACGTGGTTTCAATCTACGGGTCAGAAAGATCTAGAGAAAGAAATGGCGACCTACTCCAGTAGTCTTGCTTGGAAAATCACATGAACAGAGGAGCCTTGTGGGCTACAGTCCATGGTGTTGCAGAGTCAGACATGACTGAATGACTAATACTTTCACTTTCATATATTTTATACATCAACCTATATAATCTATATTATATATTAATCTATTAATTAAATGAGATTATATTATAATATATATTATATAAAATTTATATAATATAGATTTATATCATTGCAGATGATGAGTGCAGCCATGAAATTAAAAGACACTTGCTCCTTGGAAAGAAAAGCTATGATAAACTTAGACAGTATATTAAAAAGCAGAGACATTACTTTGCTGACGAAGGTCTGTTGAGTCAAAGCCATGGTTTTTCCAGTGGTCATGTATGGATGTGAGAGTTGGACCATAAAGAAAGCTGAGCACTGAAGGATTGATGCTTTTGAGCTGTGGTGTTGGAGAAGACTCTTGAGAGTCCCTTCGACTGCAAGTTCAAACCAGTCAATCCCAAAGGAAATCAGTCCTGGGTATTCACTGGAAGGACTGATGCTGAAGCTGAAGATCCAATATTTTGGCCACCTGATGTGAAGAACTGACTCAGTGGAAAAGACCTTGATGCTGAGCAAGAGTGAAGGCAGGAGGAGAAGGGGACGACAGAGGATGAGATGGCTGGTAGTATCTCCGACTTGATGGACTTGAGTTTGAGCAAGCTGTGGGAGTTGGTGATGGACAGGGAAGCCTGGTGTGCTGTCATCCATGGGGTAGCAAAGAGTCGGACATGACTGAGTGGCTGAACTGAACTGACTAATCTATATAGCATAGGTTATACAGATTAACATATATATATATATATATATATATATATATATAAAACATAATTTCATTTAATCTATAATATAGATTATATTTTGCTGGTAGCTCAGCTGGTAAAGAATCTGCCTTCAATGCAGGAGACCCTGGTTCCATCCCTGGCTTAGAAAGATTCCCTTGAGAAGGTATAGCCTACCCACTCCAGTATTCTTGGGCTTCCCTGGTGGCTCAGCTGGTAAAGAATCCATCTGCAATATGGGAGACCCTGGGTTTGATCTCTGGGTTGGAAAGATCCCCTGGAGAAGGGAATGGCTACCCACTCCAGTATTCTGCCCTGGAGAATTCCATGGACAGAAGAGTTTGGCAGACTACAGTCCCCAGGGACAGATGAGAAAACTAAGGCTCAAAGAGGTAAGGAAATGCTTAGGGTCATGCAGCTAGTGAAGAGTGAAGTGGAGTTTCTAATCTGGGTCTGATTTGAGAGCCTGCAGTCTTTGACACCTGCATCCCTTAGGCACTGAACACTAATTTCTTATCCAGATAGTGTGCCTTAGGGTTCTACAATCTTCAAGGGTCCCCATGATGCCTCCCTTATCCATTCAATCCCTTAGGAGGCTCTTTTGCCTCTGAATTCCAATAGGGATGGTCAGTAAAATAATTGTTCATAATGTTCACAAAGATGTCCATGTTATTGTCCCAGAAAATAGAAATATGATACCTGACATGGCAAAAAAGCCTTTGCAGATGAGATTAAGTTAAGGGTCTTGAGGTAAGGAGATCATACTGTTTGTCTGGGTGAACCCAGCATAATCACAGGGTCCTTATTAAAGAAAGGCAGGAGGATCACATCAGAAAAAGACATAATTTAGGTTGGAGTGATGTCTTTGAAGATGAAGGAAGTGGCTGTGAGCCAAGGAATGGAGGTAGTGGAGGTAGTGTCTAGAAGCTGGAAAAGTCAAGAAAACAGCTCTTCCCCCAGGGCCTCAAGAAGGAACTTAGCCCTGGAGAAGATTCTTGAGAGTCCCTTGGACTGCAAGGAGATCGAAGTGGTCAATCCTAAAGGAAATCAACCCTGAATATTGGAAGGACTGTTGCTGAAGCTCAAACGACAATACTTTGGCCACCTGATGCAAAGAACCAACCCATTGGGAAAGACCCTGATGCTGGGAAAAATTGAGGGCAAGAGGAGAAGGGGGTGACAGAGGATGAGATGGTTAGTTAGCATCACTGACTCAGTGGACATGAATTTGAGCAAACTCTGGGAGATAGTGGAGGACAGAAGAGTGTGGTATGCTGTAGTCCATGGGGTCGCAGAGAGTTAGACAGAACTTAGGGACTGAGCAACATAGCAACAGCTAATGGAGAATCTCTCGGTAGAGGGAGAGGGAGACCAGAGCTTACACTCACCAGAAGGACAGGGCAGACACATAAAAGCATCGAGTAGAAGTCTGTTGAGGTCCAAGGCTGTGACCCAGTGGTGAGGCCATTGAGCCAACTGACAGCTCATTATGTCACCAGGGCAGTCTTTGGAATGGAAGCTGCATGGCAGTGTCACATCCACATCCACCTGGGCTCCCCTCCAGGTGGCAGATGTTGGCTGAAGTCAGCTGAGAGTGTCATGGCATTGGCATGCCCACACAGCTATGCACATACTGCACACCAAACTATGTCCTGCTGCAGAGGCTGGCCCGGGGCCAGCTCTGGTGTCACCTGGCCAGCTTCTGGTGGTTCAGGGGTCAGTATGCTCTTTTGTGTGTGATTTGTTTGCCAGCCAGCCAGCATCTTCTGCTGCACCAGGGCACCAAGACAAGTCGATTAACAGAGCGGCCAAGGGAACGGCTTTGCGGCTGCAGAGCTGCAGGTGGGAAGGGGTCAGTGCAGACTCTGCAGCGTTTGTTATTTCCTCAGCATGGCTGACCTCCACTGAGTCAGTTCTGAGTGCATCCTCCTTGTGGAGGTGAATGGTGGATGGGACAGCAGGAATCAGGATCCTTTGTGAATTTGCTAACCTCCGAGGTGGGTGTGTGATGGTGACTCCAAGGAGCTGTTTGTGGAGCGGTTTTTGTGACTGCCTGGGTCTAAATGAACTCTCTGGTTCTTAATCCAGCACTTGCTTACTCGGCCCTCCTATGCCCAGCTACGGCTTCCTGCTTGTAAATCAGAGAGCATTCAATGTTTCAAGCCTCCACAGGGATCTCAACCATTCCTGCATTTCATAAACAAATAAAGTAAAGATTCTAAGACATGGAGTTTTTGATCTGTGATCCCATGGCCAGGCCCAGATCAGGGCCAGTGAGTCCCCTGATGAAGCTTCACCCCAGACCCGGATGATGTAACCCATGCTCAACTCCCCATCAGAGACACGAGGCTGTGCTTTTCACCAGCCAGGCCCCAGGAGGCCCCTCGCTGGCCAGGTTGCACAACCTTTTGCTAAAATTCCCTGGGGACGGAAGTGGAAGAAAACTCAGAAACAAACAACTATGGGGCCACTCCACTGTTATTTTAGTCCAGGTCTCAGAAGAGCAGAGGGAAGGATGGGTGGCAATCAGGATTTCAGCTCAGCTGCTTTAACAAGACCCCCAATAAAAGTGGCTCCAACCAGAGGCTTGTCCCACCTTGACAGTCTGGGTGAAGCCTTCTGGGGGGCTGGGAGAACAGCTCCTGCCATCAGAAACATGTTCCTTCTGTCTCATTTGCCTCCACCCTGAGGTTCTGCCATTTTTCCTTACTGTTTAAGATGGATCACCATGGTGTTCCAGTTCCAGGAAGGATACCTGGGAGGATAGATGTAGGACACGCAGTCCTTGCCATAAGGATCACCTAACTACAGAGACAGGTAAGTCTATGGTTCAAGTTCCCCAGACAGTTGGCATTTGTCCGCTTCCCTTGGCGTGTGTGGCCTGGGGAGGTGGGACTGATGTGACCAGACCAATGCTCTCTGTGCCTGCCTGTGTCTCCCTGCACAGGTACTCCAGTTAATGCCGATGGCCTCCTACAAGCCTCTGTGACTCCCCAGGGGCTTCTCCCAGCCTACATGTAGCCCCTGGGGTGTCACTGCTGCCCAAGGCAGTCCCCAGCCAATTCCCAGTGGAGCTTGGGGGACAACTATGCCCATCTCCTTGCTCCTCAGGTGGGATCACTAGGAGCATGTACCATCCTGGTTTTTGGAGATCCTGGTGGGAATGAATCCCAAATAGCAGGTAGTGACCTGCTCAACTACAGCCTCTTTATCGGCTTTGTTTCCTTCCTGCCTCACGTACTCACTTTCCTGCCCACGCTCCCTTGGATAACCTTCTCAACAAACCATTTTCCTCCAAATCTTTGTCTCAGAGTTTGTTTCTGGGTGAATCCAACCCAAGACATATGGCAAGGGAGACGTGGGCATTTTTAGCCAAAACTCCAGGTTTCAAGAATTCTGGACCATATGGACGATATGTTTTGTTTATATCGTATTTGTCACAACCTCTTTGCTTGAAGAAATCAGCTTCTTAAGATTTAAAAAGAGGGGAGAATTGACTTTTGTTTCTGGAGCAACTTCACCCACTTAATCTCCAGAACTTGAGCCAAAAAGCCTCCTTCTGGTCCTTGGGAATTGCTTGTGATCACGCCTTGGCTTTTTCAGGTCAGAGAGCAGGAATTTCAGGTTGTTTCAGGGACACTGCTTTCTTTATTGATTTGTTGTGACTTGATGCTCAGGTCTCTGGGATGCACTGATATCTAGGGCTGGCTTCTGGATCTCAGGATGAGCAGGGATGGTGCTTTCTGCACAGGAGCATCCATCCTTCCCCCCAGGGATGCTCCCCAGGGCTCCCTTTCCCTGTTCCTTCCAGATGTTCACTTCTTTGCTTTTTTGTGGAGGCTCTCTCAGCTTTCTTACCCTCAAGGCAGACTGTCCTCCAAATGGTCCTTGCTCCCTCATGTTTGGTCCAGTACTGCATCCTCAAGGTCTCTGCCAGAGGGTAGCTGCTTCCCAGGAGGGTCCTTGATACCTATAATGATACTTCTCTGATGGACAAAAACTCTAGGCATCCGGGATGCCCAGAGCACAGCCAGTCTTGAACCTATGCTGTCCTAGGACCTTGAAAAATGATTCCAGTTCAAATCTGTTCTATTTCGGATGATATGGATTGCATTGTGACTTCTCAGAATTTCCTGAGCTCCATCTCTCTTTTTTTCCGCTATAGTTTCTAAGTCCCAGGCTATGACTCCTCAGCTTTCTTAATAAGAGATCTGACAAGCTGAGTTGTATTCCAGACAGATTATACTGTACCATCTTTCTATCACTTTAACCTGGACTCCTGAGCCAGAGTAGCTCAATCCTGGGTGTGCCCCTGGGTTGACTCTGGCCTGAGACCACACTCCTTCTCCATGTGAGGTCTGCCCAGGGCATAATGTTTGTGCTTCTCCATGGGAGTCCTGAATTTTACAGCCCTGATGTGTAATAAGTGGTCTAACTGTGTCTCTGAGCCAACAGTAGCTCCAGCAGGTTTTGAGGATAAGGAGGGGCCAGCAGGGTTTTGTTTGTGTCTGGATAAGAAAGACTGAGAACCTTTTTTTTTTGGTCAGTGAAAACACAGAGTCCTGACCACTGGACCACCATGGAATTACTAAGACCGTGGACTTGATGCACCATTGAAAGTGAAGAGGAGGAACTGACTGCCTTTTTTTATTTCCATTTTTTTCCTGCTCTCAGGATTTCTTTCTCTCTCACCTGGATTCCTACTTCTGGTCTTGTCATCATAATGGTTATGTTAGTCAGCGTAGTTGATGCTAGCTGCTATAACAAGCAAGCCCACATCATAGCAGTTCAGTACACAGGAAGCGTGTTTCTCACTCCTGTTCAGTCCAACAAGCATTTTCAGCTCTCTTGGGCAGCTCTCCACCAGGTGACTCAAGGATTCTGGCTCCACGTCATGGGTAACTCTGCTCTCCATGGGTCATTTTCTTGTAAGAGAAAGCACTTGAGTGATTCCCTGATGTCTTAATTTCCTAGTGAAAGTTGCTCAGTCGTGTTCGACTCTTTGTGACCCCATGGACTATACAGTCCATGGAATTCTCCAGGCCAGAATACTGGAGTGGGTAGCTGTTCCCTTCTCCAAGGAACCTTCCTAATTCTGGGATCGAACCCCGGTCTCCCACATTGCAGGCAGATTCTTTACCATCTGAACCACCAGCGAAGCCCAAGAATACTGGAGTGGGAAGCCTTTCCCTTCGCCAGCGGATCTTCCCAACCCAGGAATCAAACCGGGGTCTCCTGCATTGCAGGTGGATTCTAGGGATTCCATAAAAAAATTTGACACAAACTAGGGGCTTAAAACAACAGAATTCCATCCATCTGGGATGGAATGGGGAGGGAGGAGGGAGGAGGGTTCAGGATGGGGAACACATGTATACCTGTGGCGGATTCATTTTGATATTTGGCAAAACTAATACAGTTATGTAAAGTTTAAAAATAAAATTAAAAAAAAAAAAAAAAAAAAAAACAGAATTTTATTGTCTCATGGTTCTGAAGGCCAGGCTCCAAGATCAAGGTGTTGGCAGGGTTGGTTCCTTATGGAACCAAGGAAGAATCCATTCCATGCTTCTCCCCTAGCATTCTGTGCTTCTGACGATTCTTGAGTTTCCTTGGCTTGTAGACACATAACTCTAATCCCTGCCAGCATCTTCACTTGGACCTCTTCTCTGTGTATCTGTGTTCCTCTCTCTCTACTTCTAGAAATACCTGTCATTTGACTCAGAGCCTACCCTAAACTCCAGACTATCTCTTCTTAAGATCTTTGACTTCATTACATCTGCAAAGACCAACTTTTCCTAGATAAGGTCACCATCACGGGTTCTGGGGGTTGGGACTTGGATCTTTTTGGGAGTCACTCTTCAACATGCGACACATGGTTTTTTTTATTATCAGGCCTAGAAGTGGCTCATGAATCTGCTCACATTCACTGCCCAGAACTAATCGTATGCACAGCTCTGATTGCAAGGAAACCTGGGAAATACAGTCATTCTGTTTGCCCAGAGGGAGGAGACAGAGGTGGTGGGCATCTGGCCAGTCTCTGACATCAGCTAATACTCAAGGAGTGTGTCCTCTGTGCCAGATGTCTTGCTAAGGACCTTGCAAGGACAACCTCATTTTGATCATTTTAATACTCACAAGGGACTTATGAGGTCAATGATCTTTGTTATCCAAGTTCCAGGTAAGTAAATAGAAGCACAGAGTCCTCTGAACAATGACCCACATCATTTGTAACTGGGGGAGCCACTGTTTGCATCTGAGCAGACTTTTCAGGACCTGTGCCTTTAGCTCCTGTGTGATGCAATCTCTAAGTGCCCTGATGCCTGGCTACTAGTCTTTGTGGGGACAATTTTTACCCTCCCCTAGATGTTCCCAAGTCTATTCTCAGAAATGTATTCATCACTGGGCACTGACCTGGCTGGAGCAAAGTGCTTACAGGGTGACTTTCCTTCACTCTGGAAAGGGTTTCATCTTTCTTCTCCCTGAAATGACTTGTTCAAGGACAACTCAGTGGACAATGATGAAGCAGCTAACATTCTTACCTCCAGCCCTGTAATCAGAGGACACCAATGAACAGGGATGACAGTGTAGATACCCCAAGCTGATTGAAGTAAATATTATGTTCATCTGCCGAAGAAGACGGGCTGGCTCGTGGAGTGTGATACGTCCCCCAAGCACAATGATTGACTTTGGGTGAGAGGACAATGAGTTTATTTCTATTTTGACCACCCACAGAACTACATTTTAGCAGCTCTAGCATCATCTACATCAAGCTACAAAACATCAATTGGCAGCTTGTTTGAAGTGGATCCAAACTACCTTGTCTGAATAGAGCGACGCAGAGTGTTTGTAAGCAGGAAAGCCTTGGATTCACAGCCTGTGGGGAGAAGAGGACTGGGGTTGCTTTCTCTCTCCCCGCTGCCCCTTCTGTCCCGGAAAATTTTCTGCTGGCTTGCAGAAGTCCAAGGAAGGAAAAACACGCTTATGTAATTTTGTACTTCATTATGATTATTGATCCAGATCTGTCTTGTACACATTGAGACAAATAAATAAATGTTTTTTTAAGGAAATAAAGTCCAGAAGAGAGTGATATTGGAGGAAGGGTAAGATGGGTGGGGGGCGGGGGGAAGGAACCTGAGAAAACATGGAGAGAGGCAGGAAGTTGAAAGAAAAAAAAAAAAAAAAGAAAGTAGGAAAGAAAACAACTTCCCTATAGCTTGGTTTTGATGTAAGAGATACTATTTCTCACCACACCCTTGACAAAGGCATGCATTGTGTATGTGTGTGTGTGCTCAGTCACGTCCGACTCTTTGTCACTTCCTGGACTGTAGCTCATCAGGCTCCTCTGTCCATGGAATTTTTCAGGCAAGAATACTGGAGTGGGTTGCCATTTCTACCTCCAGTGGATCTTCCTGACTCAGGGATTGAACTAATGTCTCATGCATTGACCAGGAGGATTCTTTATCACTGAGCCACCTGGGAAGCACTGACAAGGGTATTGTTAGGGGATATTCCTGTTAAAAGTTCTGGCAAATCTGTCCTCAGTTACTGCAGATGCAGTAGATCTCATCCTTGGTGCTGGAGTGCATGGTCCATCCATGGATGGAGAAAGGGGACACCTGAGGGCCTGAGTTGGCACCAGTTTACTTTATACCTGCTACACAGGAGGCGTTGTATCAATTCTTCAGGCACAGACAGAATGATGTAATTAGGTATGAATCTTTCAGGTCTGCTTTGATAAAACACAATATGAGACATGACCACCTGTCTGCAAGGAGCTTGATTTTTTAATGGATATATGGACATACCCACAGAGAAGGTAAATGTGGCATGTTCTGTGGCAGACAGATAGATGAAGATTAGCCAGGGACTGAGACACATTTCAACCTAAAGAAAGCTTCATGGAGAAGTACAAGTCTTGAAGAGAGCACAGAAACTGAACATGTGAAGACAGGGAGTAGGATAGTCCAAGGGGGCAGTCACAGGCAGGAAGACACTTTCGGGAATAATAACAGTTCTTTCAGTTTAAGATATGCAAAGGGAGCTCCGAGTGGCATGGAGTTGCAGATCCCAGGCTCTAGAGTGCAGGCTCTGTAGTTGTGGCGGGCTTAGTTGTTCCTCAGCATGTGGGATCTCCCAGGATCAGGGATAAGACCTGGGTTTCCTGCCTTGGCAGGCAGATTCCTTACCACTGAGTCACCAGGGAAGTCCCCAGACTTCTTTCTACAGTGGCTGTGATATTTCAAGTTCCCATCAGCAATGTATGGGAGTTCTCGTAATTTCAGATCTTTGTTAACCTTTGGTAGTCTCTTAAAATTTTCAAAAGTGTTACTATTTTATTGGCTCCACTGTTGCTGAAAATAAATCAAATACCATTATGATATCCAAACCTTTGTCTGTTCTTCAATTTTTGTTCTTGAGCCCTTTATTGCAGTTTTCTGACAATTGACAGTCATATGCTTTGAGGTATTTTCGCCGAATGTTTATGGCTAAGTTCGCAACTGGAGTCTTATGTCCTTCAATTCCACAAGTTCATTCTCTATATCGAACTTCCCTTGTGGCTCAGCTGGTAAACAATCTACCTGCAATGCAGGAGACCTGGATTCGATCCCTGGGTTGGAAAGATCCCCTGGAGTAGGGAAAAGCTGCCCACTCCAGTATTCTGGCCTGGAGAATTCCATGGACTGTACAGTCCATGGGCTCACAAAGAGTAGGACATGACCGAGTGACTTTCACTTTCTTCACTTTCATTCTCTATATCTGTGTCTCCATCCTTCCCTTCAAATAGTTTCAGTACCGTTTTTTAGATTTCATGTATATGCATTAATATACAATATTTGTTTCTCTCTTTTTGACTTCATTCTGTGTAACAGGTTCATCAGCCTCATTAAGAACTGACTCAAATTCGTTCCTTTTTATACTGATTTTTTTCCTTTGTCTTTCAATAGTTTTATTGTCTTTTCCATTTTGATCTCATATCTTTAATTTCTGAGACCTAGCTTTTTTGTTGTCTCACTGTACTTGCTTTTAATTCACCTTATTCTTGTTTTAATAAAACAGTACATACCTGTATTTATCAGAATGTTAATTGCAGTTTTTTTCTTTCCAAAGATGTATTTTCCTCCTTGCCTCACCCTAGTTTGCTTTTTCCTGTTTGTTTTAGGATTTGCCTTTCCTATTGTACTATGTCAATGACTCTCCACTGAGCCGATGGGCTGGAAGGAGGAAGACCTCACCCTCAGGGGATATTTGGTAATATCTGGAGATATTCCTGTTGCTCCCACTGGAGTAGGGGTGCTACCCTCTCTAGTGGGTAAAGGTCAGGGATGTTGCTAAGCATTCTACAGTGCATAGGTTGCCCACACCCTTCCCCACCACAAAAACTTGTCTGGCCTCAAATGTCAGCAGTGTGGGGTGAGAAACCCTGGATGCTAGATGCTTCTGTAAAATGTCTCATGATCTTTGGTTGTCAGTTCATACTCGAAGTGCAGTTCATTAAAAAGTATCTTTATATGGTCCATATATACAATGGTATACTGCTCAACCATAGCCAAGAACGAAGTAACACCATTTGCAGCAACAGGGAGAGTCCTCAAGATGATCATACTAAGTGAAGTAAGTCAGACAGAGAAAGATAAATACCATATGATATCACTTATATGACACAAATGAACCTATCTATAAAACAGAGTCAGTCTCAGAGACATAGAGAACAGACATGTGGTTGTGAAGGAGGGGGTGGGGTAGATTGGGAGTTTGGGGTTAGCAGATGCAAACAGGTGTATATACAATGGATAAACAATAAGGTCCTACTGTAAAGCACAGAGAACTATATTCAATATCCTATGATAAACCATAATGGAAGTGAATATGAAAACATATATATGTATGTATAAAGAGTAATTTTGCTGTATAGCAGAAATTAACACAGCATTGTAATTCAGTGAGTGAGTGATAGTCAGTGTGTCTGACTCTTTGTGACCCCATGGACTATAGCCTGCCAGGCTCCTCTGTCCATGGAATTCTGCAGGCAGAAATACTGGAGTGGGTTGTCATTTCCTTCTCCAGGGGATCTTCCTGACCCAGGGACTGAACATAGGTCTCCTGCATTGCAGGCAGATTCTTTACCATCTGAGACACCAGGGAATTGAACTATACTTCAATAAAAATAAATAAATAAATAGAGTATCCATAGGCAGAGCTCATTGACTGGAGGATTCAACTAAGAGTAACTTGGTGGGTTCTTTTCATTGCTATGTGTAGGTCTTTGTCAGAGCTGATGAGAAATCCTCAAATTCCCCTTAATGTGAGGATGAGTCTAAGCATGGCAGCCCATGTTCTCAAAACTAAGGTGGGAAAGGAGGCCAGAGTCTTAGCAGCCAGTGGGTCAACTTTGATTTAATTTCCGTAATTCAGTCTGTACTATGACCTCAGCTCTATATACTCTCTGTTTCAGTCTCTCCATAGAATAAGCTCCATGGCAAATAGAAGGGGAAAAAGTGGAAGCAGTGACAGATTTTATTTTCTTGGGCTCCTAAATCACTGCAGATGATGACCACAACCATGAAATTCAAAGACACTTGCTCCTTGGAAGGAAAGTTATGACAAACCTAGACAGCATATTAAAAAGGGGAGACATCACTTTGCCAACAAAGGTCCATATAGTCAAAGCTATGGTCTTTCCAATAGTCATGTAAGATGTGAGAGTTGGACCATGATTATCTCTAGGTCCATCTCTGTTGCTGCAAATGGCACGATTTCCTTCTTTTTTTTATGGCTGAGTAGTATTCCACTGTATATATGTACCACATCTTCTTTATTCATCCATCTGTCAATGGACATTTTTATTGCTTTCATGTCTTGATCTTTTCTGAATCCTCAGTCTCTCCCTCGTCATAGCCCTCTTTTCCTGTATAAAACCTGATTAGGTCTGCCCTGCCTTTAAAAATATCATGACCTTAGTATTTCCTAAGACCTGTCCCTTCACAGTCATATTTCTTTGTAAAAGTTGTCTAAACTTTTTGAAAGCACTTACTCACTTGACCTTTGTGGACCAGCCTTCACTCCCATCCCTCCTCCTGTCACTGATGAGGATCTTGTCTTGGGTCCTCTCAGAGATATTCCTGGAGAAGATATACGCCCCTCTGTGCCCTTGTCCCTGCTCCTCCTTTCTGCTGATTTCTTCTCTTCCTCCCCTGGGTCTTCCTTTTCCTCCCACACACTAACAAATGGAGGAATCACTTCAGGATAATCTTTTTTATATCCAGGACATCTCTCAGTCAGCTCCCAAATCTTCACCACCAGCTTCCTGGTTTGAAATGCTCAGGCTCCATCCATATAAGGTACACCTGAGGGAAATGATCCTTTGATTTTAGATTATTGGGGGGGGGAGATGGCTGCCAACGTACTGCTACATTGGTTGGAGACACATGGGCAGAGGACAGCATCTGTCCACTGGCTGTAATTCTCTAGTGAGCTCACATCACCAAGTATGGGAAATAGCCTCCACCCTCACTAAAGATTCATTCTTGTGCTTCCCAGGTGGTCCTAGTGGTAAAGAACTTGCTTGCCAGTGCAGGAGACGTAAGAGACTCAGGTTCAGTCCCTGGGTTGGGAAGATCCCCTGGTGAAGGTCATGGCATCCCACTCCAGTATTCTTGCCTGGAGAATCCCATGGACAGAGAAGCCTGGCAGGCTATAAGTCCATAGGGTCACACAGAGTTGGAGATGACTGAAGTAACTTAGCTCACATGCACTGGCCAAAGATTCAGAATTTCTGCTCTTCTTACACATTAAATCCTTACCTTACTCTGTCTTAACTTGGGACCCTTTTCATGCCTAAACTATTCACATACTTCTGTTTATGTCTGCTGCTGCTGCTAAGTCACTTCAGTCGTGTCCGACTCTGTGCGACCCCATAGACGGCAGCCCACCAGGCTCCCCCGTCCCTGGGATTCTCCAGGCAAGAACACTGGAGTGGGTTGCCATTTCCTTCTCCAATGCATGAAAGTGAAAAGTGAAAGTGAAGTTGTTCAGTCGTGTCCGACTGTTAGTGACCCCGTGGACTGCAGCCTACCAGGCTCCTCCGTCCATGGGATTTTCCAGGCAAGAGTACTGGAGTGGAGTGCCATTGCCTTCTCTGCTATTTATGTCTAATTACCCTGAAATTACATTTTTCATCCATCTGCAGCTAGAGCAGAGAAATATGGTCTTTCAGTCTTTTTACGTTAAAAAGGAAACAGGGTTTTGTTTATTCTGTGACTTTGAGCACAAAGGGGCTACAGGCAAACCTGCTCTGAAGCCCACACTCACACACTCGTTATTGCTGCCTCTGGATTAAGTCTTGTGGCTGAGGTTCTTGGCCCCTGCTCACACTGTAATCAGCTGGGGAGTTGCTGAAAAACACCATTGTTCAGGTTTCGCCCTGGACCAATTATGGGGCTTGGGCATCAGTGTTTTTACATCAGTACTTTTCATGTGATTCAAAGGTGCTGCCAGAGCTGACAGCCACAGTTTCAGTTAGCTTTTTTTCTTTGCCCAACTTTTGGCCAAGACTCAAATCTAACTCTAGTGATTCTCCCACATTGATGTATCAAAATCAACCTTGAGCCTTATTAAGACAGATTTCTGAGCCTCACCCTCAGAGTTTCTGATTCTATAGATCTGGGGTGGAGTCAAGGAATGATGATGATGATGCTGGTCTGGGGGCCACACTTGCAGAATCACTGCCTCATTCTGCCTGAGGATTTTCATCTTCTCAAGTCTGCCTCTCAGAGTGAGGTAACTGGCCAATCTCCATGTTGGTGCTGAAAGTCCCAAGTCTTGGAAAATCCTTCCAATTCAGGAAAATGGGGACAGATGGTCACTACAAAGGTATATCACATCCTAATCCTTAGAACCTGTGAATGATCTTATTTTGGTCAGGGGTCTTTGTAGACGTAATTAAGTAAAAGGTGCTGAGATAAGGTGATCATGATGGATTATCTGAGTGGGGGGGGGCAAAGCCGGTGATAAGGATCTTTATTTATTAATTTTTTTACATGAAGACACCATTTTTACATTCTCTAAGGACATAAAAATAATATAAACAGGATAAAATGACCAGATGGTGCCAAGAAAATAAAAGAAGTATAGCATAACCACCCAGAAAAGAACTGACAATTTGGTAGTACTACAATTCAGAGTCAGAATACAACTGCATTTATATGATAGAAAATCAGTAAAATCTTGTATTTTAAGGGAGAAATCCAGATGTTTCACATCCCACGTGTCAAAAGTTTTGTATTCAATTTTGTGGTGTAATTGCTTTGGTACATGTAAGTAGGTCTATCTAGCATGAGTCATAGTGAGTCATCATCTAGAAACATAAGAATAGTATCCTCTGCTTCACTTGTGTGTATATGTTCTCAGTTGTTCAGTTGTGTCTGACTCTTTGCAACCCCACGGACTGCAGCCCACCAGGCTCTTCTGTCCATGGGATTTCCCAGGCAAGAATACTGGAGTGAGTTGCCATTTTCTCCTCTAGGGGATCTTTCCAACCTAAGGATCAAACCTGCATCTCCTGCATTGGCAGGTGGGTTCTTTAACACTGAGCCAGTTAACCCTAACCCTACTTCAGAAGATAGTTTGACTAATGGAGGAAATTGATTGTCCTTAAGAGAATGAGGCTGAGTGAGATTATACAGATAGAAGAGGAGGCCATGTGGTCATAGGGACAGAATGTGGATTTATCTTGTCATAAACCAGGGAGCTCCAGGAGCCACCAGAAGCTAGAAGATGCAAGGAGTGGATTCTACTAGAGCTTCTAGTGGGAATGTGGTCCTGTTGACACCTTGATTTTTTTTTTTGAAAAGTCCAGAATTGTGAGAGAAAAATTGATTATAGCAGACACTGGAATTTCACACAGTTGCCCCAACACTGCTCTTCTATTGTGGGTGTTTCTTGTCTCTTATACCTATCAAAAGGGAAATTCAGTTCAGTTCAGTTCAGTTCAGTCACGCAGTCGTGTCCAACTCTTTGTGACCCATGGACTGCAGCACACCAGGCCTCCCTGTCCATTACCAACTCCCGGAGTTCCCTCAAACTCATGTCCATTGAGTCAGTGATGCCATCCAACCATCTCATCCTTTGTTGTCCCCTTCTCCTCCTGTCTTCAATCTTTCCCAGCATCAGGGTCTTTTCAAATGAGTCAGTTCTTTGCATCAGGTTGCCAAAGTATTGGAGTTTTAGCTTCAACATCAGTCCATCCAATCAATATTCAGGACTGATTTCCTTTAGGATGGACTGGTTGGATCTCCTTACAGTCCAAGGGACTCTCAAGAGTCTTCTCCAACACCATAGTTCAAAAGTATCAATTCTTTGGCGCTCAGCTTTCTCCATAGTCCAACTCTCACATCCATACATGACCACTGGAAAAACCACAGTCTTGACTAGACAGACCTTTGTTGGCAAAGTAACATCTCTGCTTTTTAACCTAGACAGCAGTCTAGGCTGGTCGTAACTTTTCTCCCAAGGAGCAAGCATCTTTTAATTTCATGGCCGCAGTCACCATCTGCAGTGATTTTGGAGCCTAAAAAAAATAAAGTCTGCCACTGTTTCCACTGTTTTTCCATCTATTTGCTATGAAGTGATGGAACCAGATGCCATGATCTTTGTTTAGTCTCCTGTAACAAACCACAATGGAAAAAGAGTATCTATTTATCTCTATATCTGGGCTTCCCAGGTGGCTCAACAGTAAAGAATCCACTTGCCGAACAGGAGATTCGAGTTTAATCCCTGGGTCAGGAAGATGCCCTGGAGCAGAAGATGGAAACCCACTCCAGTATTCTTGCCTAGAAAATCCCATGGATAGAGGAACCTAGTGGGCTACAGTCCATGGGGTCGCAAAAGTTGGACTTAACTTAGTGACTAAGCAACAACAGCAATAATATCTTTATCTCTCTAGATAACTGAATAACTTTTCTGTATACCAGAAACTTCGCACAACACTGGAAATCAACTATACTCCGATTGGAAAAAAGGAGAGAGATTCTGATAATACATTCCCCCCACAAAGACTGGGTGGTTGACTAATGAGTCTGTAAAAATGCTTCTCAGAAAGAACAGGCTAGAAATCAATGGAGTACAGCTAATCTGATATATTCAAAGTTCTGAAGATTATCTGCAGTAGATCATTAAGCAGCAAATGAGGTAACTAGAAAATCTATTCATATTAAATGTGCCACTTTGTTATGCAGGATATGACAGTCCGACACGGGTGGGTGTCTGGTCAGAAATGTCCCAGAGCAGTGGTACTCTGGGTACCAAACAGAGACCATGTAGAGATTTTTGGGGCTTGTTAGTGCTCTTGACCCCTGGCTGCTGCTCTGTGCTGTGTGTGTGCTTGGTCGTGTCTGACTCTGTCACCCCCTGGACTACAGACTGTCAGGCTCCTCCACCCATGGAATTTCCCAGGCAAGAATACCGGAGTGGCTTGCCATTTCCTTCTCCATTTGACCACTGGGAATGGACTTAAATCCCAGGGTCAGGGGTTGAAGAATTTTCTGTGTTTTCGGAAACTACTGTTACCTTCACGTTATTGGGCCACAAAGAAGCAAAGTTGGGCCATCCCAAGGGAGGTACACCCTGTCAAGTCTAGGTCACTTCTGGGGCCAAAACTGGTGGGAAAGGAAGGATAAGATACATATGAAAAGCTCCAGAAATGGCAGTTTGCCTTGCAAAAATCTTTGAATTTTATGCCTTGGGCTGGTTCTGCTTTAAAAAATCACATGTGGGTCTACTTGGGCATCCTGACTGGTGTCCTCTGTTTTCTCCATCTATTCTGGACTTTCTACTGGCTGTTCCTTATGGATCTTGGGATCCTATGTTCTTATTGAGATCTGAGTCATGGTTTTCTCCCGATAGTCAATGTCTGGACTATTCTATGAATGTACTGCTCTGTAAGAGTTGGATCATATAGCAGGCTGAGCACCGAGAAATTGATGCTTTTGAATATGGTGCTGGAGAAGACTCTTGAGAGTCCCTTGGCCTGCAAGGTGATCCAACCAGTCAATCCTAAAGGAAATAAACCCTTAATATTCATTAGAAAGACTGATATTCATTAGAAAGACTGATGTTGAAGCTGAAGCACTGATGTTGAAGCTGAAGCTCTAATACTTTGGCCACCTGATGCAAAGAGCCAACTCATTGGAAAAGACCCTGATCCTGGGAAAGATTGAAGGCAGGAGAAGAAGGGGGCAACAGAGGATGAGATGGTTGGATGGCATCACCAACTCAGTGAATTTGAGCAAACTCTGGGAGATGGTTTAGAACAGGGAAGCCTGGTGTGCTGCAGTCTATAGGGTTGCAAAAAGTTGGACACAACTTAGTGACTGAACAATAGCAATAACCACTGTGTGAGTTACCTTGTCTAATTTGCCCATACTTAGTACATATCCAGCATAGACTGTGACATATTTGACTTTCTTTCTGTTTATTTTTTTCATATTGTTGATCTATTGTCTCAGGTACACAATTCTGGATGCTGAGACAACTAATTATTTAAAGACCAGAGCTAGGCTATCTGCCTTTCCTCCAAGACACCCAGGTCTGGCACTGGCCCACAGTAGGATCTTTTCTGGTACAGATGTATTTACAGTTGCCCTCTATTGTTTCTATTATTACTGCACCTAAATATTAATAAAAAACAACCCTTCTGGTTCAGATGTGAATTGAATGGGGCATCCCCGAATGGGCCTCAAAAGGGGGCTAAATGTTCCAGAATTTGAAGACAGAGGGCCAACACCAAAGACCTGGGAGAGGGTGGTGGAATGGTGGGCAGAGCTTAATACCTGTCTCTTTGCAAGCCTTTAGTGAGTTTTTGCTGAATGAACGCTGCCTGAGAGGATTAGCTGTGTCCAACATCTTGTAATAGGACAGAAGCAGCCCCAAGCATGGAATTCAAAGACCACTGCAGAGCAACCTATCTTTTCTGGAACTTTACATAGGTATCTTAATTTGGGGTGTTTTGCATCATAGAGAAAATCTGTTTTGAAACTCAAGTCCTGCAGTGGCTGTTCTGATTAGACTTAGTTTCTGAGATCATAGAAAACTCTAAGTTAAATTTAATGTCATATCCAGCCCAAGGCACAACCGGCCCAAAGGCCCAGATGTGTTTGAAAGCTGGTGTTCTGGCCCCCAAACTCACAAGAATGTTTATTCTACGCCAGTGTTACATTGTAAATTACCCCTCAAGGAATACAATCAATCTTTAGAGAAGACAAATGTGGTGCGTTATTCCTTTATTTTCCACTCCCTCTGAAGCTTGAGTTCAGGGTTCTCATCCATAACTCTTAAACATGCTTGGCTCAGACTACAGCTCTAAGGAACTGTGTTAAAACTGTGATTTTCAGGGGCTTCCCTGATGGCTCAGTGGTAAAGAATCTGCCTGTCAATGCAGGAGACACGGGTTTGATCCCTGACCCAGGAAGATCTCACATGCCATGGAGCAAGTAAGCTCATGTACCACAGCTACTGAGCCTGTGCCCTAGAGCCTGGGAGCCGCAACTGCTGAAGCCTGCACGCCCTAGAGCCTGAGCTCCAGAATAAGAGACGTCACCACAAACAGAAGGCCACACACTGCAACTAGAAAAACTAAGGAAAACTAAAGTCTGCTTGCAGCAAGGAAGACCCAGCACAGCCAAAAAGAAATAAAATCCAGAGGAAGTGATGAACATGGCATTTAAACGACGTAAAGATAGACGAGTCAATACTCAGTTCTCCTAGCTTTAGCTATGGAGGATGATCTTAGAGAAAACTTAAAGTTCTTATTGCTAAAAATAGAAGCAAGTTGTCAAGATGCAATGGCCTAGTGTAACAGACCCTGCAACATTTTCTCAAAAAAGCAGAATTGTTAGTAAACTAACATGCTATGAGATTTTAACTCACAGGCTTACCATTGAAACCTTTAATGTGGGAAGGGCACGTAAGAAAAGCTTTGCTTGCAAAGCCAACAATAATGTAGGTGGTGGTTTCTTAGGGATGTACTCACTGACTTTATTGCGACTTTGCAGTGGGCAGAAGAGAGACTGTTTTTGAATATTGTTGAAGTTATGCCACACAAAGGCTCTAAGTTAGAGGAAGACAAGCTTAAAGGGACCCTAGAACAATCTATCTCCTATCAACGGTGAGATAATAATTTAAGAAAACTAAAGATTGTGTATTAGTCACTATGCAAAGTTAGGAAAATATTTACCTAGGCCCTTATAAATTTCCATTGGATTTGCTTTAGCACTGTTCCAAAGTCCTAAACCCAAGGTGAATTTTGTAAAATGAATTTAGTATGCTACAAAAGAAAAAGTGTTTGCAAGGATAGTCAGGTTTCCTGCTGATAAAATGTGGTCATGTTCTCTCAGCTATTGTTAAGGAACTATTTCTAGCAGCTTACTAATGTCTTTAGAACTTAGAAGTGCAGGCCAATGTCATGGAAATGAAATGAAGCCTGTGAAAAATTAGTTTCTTTCTAGTTTTAGCACTCTCAATAAACACCGCTTTGATTTTTAAAGTAAGTTCTGACCTTGGGGAGTTATGGTACCTGAAAGAATAAAACAAGTCAGAAGTAATATTTTTAAAAAATTATGTGCATCCATGGACTCTGTCCTTGGCTCTAAAGGTGGATTTTCATGGATAGAAAGAATAGTTTGGTGGTTGCCAAGGGGGACGTGTGTGGAGCAGAATGGAGTGGGAAGTTAGGGTTAGGGGACTAAATAAGCTTTTATATATAGAATAGATAAAAAATGAGGTCCTACTGTGTAGCACAGAGAACTATATTCAATATACTATGAGAAACAGTAATGGAAAAGAATATAAGAAAAAAGAATGCATACATATATGTATAACTGTATCGCTTTGATGTACAGTAGAAATTAACACATTTTAAATCAACTATAATTCAATAAAAATAGAGGGAGAAAGGTCAATTTTGCCTATAAGCACTCAATTTAAAGAAACAAGGGTAAGAAACTAGTTTCACGAAAAGAAGTGACACTTCTGAGGGTCTCAGAGTTGAGTTCATCTGAGGAGCTCAGTGGTAAAGAATCCCCTGCCAAGGCAGGAGATGCAGGAGACACAGGTTTGATCCCTGGGTCAGGAAGATCCTCTGGCTGGAGGGGCTACATTACATGGGATTTTGTAGAGTCAGACATGACTGAACGACTGAGCATAGGCAGATTAAGACATCTCTATGGATGTGTGATTAAATCCTTTTTGAGAGGTATCTAACATGCCTTGGAGAGTTAACTGATGCTCCAAGTGCCTTACAATCACCACACGTCCATAGAATATCTCCACACTAATGCACGAAGTATCACCAGTAACTCCACAAGACATAGGAGACAGGGAGCATTAATTGTCAAGTCAGAGTAAAAGGGAGTCTGCGGGGCCTTGGACACAGATATCACTGTTGCATTTTCCAAGTAACCTGTTCTCTAAGTTTTCCAACTATTTGCTTCTGTGCATGTGTGCTAAGTTGCTTTAGTCATGTCCGAATCTTTGCGACCCTGTGGACTGTAGCCCGCCAGGCTCCTTTGTGCAAAGAATTCTCCAGGTAAGAATACTGGAGTGGGTTGCCATGCCCTCCTCCAGGGGATCTTCCTGACCCAGGGATCTAATCCTGGCCTCCTGCATTGGTAGGCAGGTTCTTTACCACTAGCACCATCTGAGAAGCCCATTTGCTTCTGTCAGTGCTGATGTTTAATGGATAAGCTGAGCTGTTAGGTTGAGCAGGATGGTCTTACCTGCTTCTTTTTTTGAAACATGCTGACCTGATGTTTGCCACCTCAAATTTCAAGAGCCAGGTGGATTTTTTTGGAAGTTCAAATTCTGTAAGTTTGCATGTTATCTTTAGCTGGGGCTCAGAAGGAAAATAGGCAAGCGTTTATAAAAGGGTGACTTTTAAAAGAATGCTATTTCTCTATTTTTATTTTTAACAGTTTGAGTAGACATTTTAAAAGACTGTTTCATGTCAGCAAGGAAGCCTGCAGAATGAAACTTTCCTTTACAATAGAAACTTAACTGAAAATTTCAGTAAAAACACTACGTTTTAGCTCAAGGTAGGAAACTGCAGGTTTTGATAAAATGCAGGGAATAGTGCAGGAGTCTCACCTGGATTCTTTCCTCAGGTCTAGGGAAATGAAGCAACTTTCAGCCTCATAATTTTTCAATTGTTTTGACATTCACGTCCATTTCATTTCAAAAAATGTTATTTATGGCTGTTTTCTGGGTCTTATAACCACCAAGATTCACTCTGCCTTCAAAGAAGGAAAATTCCTCGCCATGGCTACAACCTTTGTTCTCTTCCACTGTCTCACTCTGAATGTCCCTGTTTTTCTCCATCAAACCAGCAGTCCTGCAACCTGCCCTGGTTCTCCCAGTTTATCAATCTTTTTTTTAATCTCAGTTTCCCGACTTGGGATGGGTTAGATGATCAACCGCTTCCACTGTCACTCTTCTCTTACTAGGGTTCAGTTTCGGTTCCTGTTTGATTTCTTCACCTCCAATTTTGTTTCTGCCTGACACTGATTAAATGTGTGTGTGTGTGTGTGTGTGTGTGTGTGTGTATGCCTGTGAGCGTGCACATGTATTTATGGTCTTGATGTGGAGCCTTTAGATGCTATTAGAAAAAGACAGTCATATTCATTGCTCTCATCACAAAATAATTTTATATAACCTTCTTGCAAATTGACATAGTTAATTCCTTACTGAACTGTCTCCAGTGGCTGATGTACCCTTTTCTGTTCTCTTTGGGTTTTACACTTACTCCTTTAAAATGCCTCACTCTCTGAAGGTGAACTTGCGTCCCACTTCACCGAGAAGATATGGCTTCTTACACTGCAACGTCAGAATTCCTCTTCCTCTTCTCTTCTCTTTTGCTGACCAATATTTCAGAAGATAAAATATCTCTCTTCTTTTTTCATTGCTGGAAAATTCTCAGCCATTATTTCTCTGACTGTTACTTCTACCCAGTTTCTCCTCTTTCTTTCTCCTCTTTACAACATACATATGTTGGACCTTCTGAGAGTATCCTGTATGTAATGTATACTCCTATTTATTTTCCCCACTGTTTCTCTCTGTGTAATGCATATCATTTCTATTGGCTTTTCTTCCAACTTACAAATCTGTGTTCTGTGTGTACAATCTGCTGTTAAACCTAAACTTGAGATATTATACTTTATTTTTCAATTTTAGATGTTCATTTAATTTTTTATGAATTTAAGCTCCTTGGAAAAATTCTTCACCTTTTGGCCTATATAATGATTCTTTTCCTTCATTTAAAGAAACACATCTTGTTCAGTTGTACAGTAGTGTCTGACTGTTTGTGAGCTCAGGGACGGCAGCATGCCAGTTTTCCCTGTTTAAACCATCTTCTCCTGGAGTTTGCTCAAACCCGTGTCCATTGAGTCAGTGATGCCATCCAGCCATCTCATCCTCTATTCTCCCCTTCTCCTCCTGCCTTCAGTCTTTCCCAGAATCAAGGTAGTTTCCAATGAGTCAGCTCTTTGTATCAGGTGGCCAAAGTATTGGAGTTTCAGCTTCAGCATCAGTCCTTCTAATGAATATTCAGGATTGATTTCCTTTAGGATTGGCTGGTTGGATCTCCTTGCAGTCCAAGGGACTCTCAAGAGTCTTTTCCAAAACCACAGTTCAAAAGCTCAAAAGCACAGTTCAGTCACAGAAAACTAACCAAACTGATCACGTGGATCACAGCCTTGTCTAGCTCAATGAAACTATGAGCCATGTTGTGTAGGGCCTCCCAAGATGGATGGGTCATGGTGGAGAGTTCTGACAAAATGTGGCCCACTGGAGAAGGGGATGGCAAACCACTTCAGCACTATTGCCTTGAGAACCCCATGTTCTCAAAGTTGAAAAGGCAAAAAGATATGACATTGAAAGATGAATTCCCCAGGTCAGTAGGTGCCCAATATGTTACTGGAGAAGAGTGAAGAAATAGCTCCAGAAGAAATGAAGAGACTGAGCCAAAATGGAAACAACACCCAGTTTTGGATGTGTGTGGTGATGAAAGAAAAGTCTGATGCTGTAAAGAACAATATTGCATAGGAACCTGGAATGTTAGGTCCGTGAGTCAAGGTAAATTGGAAGTGGTCAAACATGAGATGGCAAGAGTGAACTTCGACATTTTAGGAATCAGTGAACTAAAATGGACTGGGATGGGTGAATTTAACTCAAATGATCATTATATCTACTACTGTGGGCAGGAATCCCTTAGAAGAAATGGAGTAGCCTTCATAGGCAACAAAAGAGTCCAAAATGCAGTGCTTGGTTGTGATCTCAAAAAGACAGAATGATCTCTGTTTGTTTCCAAGGCAAACTATTCAATATTACACTAATCCAAGTCTATGCCCCAAACACTAATGCCAAAGAAGCTGAAGTTGAACATTTCTATGAAGACCCACAAGACCTGCTAGTATGAACATTAAAAAAAGACGTCCTTTTCATGATAGGGGATTGGAAAGCAAAAGAAACATATTAATTACTTTAAAATCCTTGTTTGCAATTTCCAATATCCAGCTTATCTGTGTTTCTACTTTTATTGAATGATTTTTTTCTATTGATTATTAGTCCTATTGTTGCAGGAAAATGGGGCCCAGAACATGGTTATGTCCCAGGTCTTGGGTGAGTCCCTGGGATGGGTTGCCAAGTGAGGGTCCTTGGCTTCACACAGGAAAGAATTCAAAATCAAGCCACAGGAAAGTGAAAAAAGGATTATTCACAGTGATACACACCCCATTGACAAAATGCAGTCTGTCTCCGAAGGGAAAGTGGCCTTGAAATATGGGGTGGTTGGTTTTTATGGGCTAGGTAATTTTTCTATTTTTGGCCACATCATGTAGCTTGTGAGAATTCTAGTTTCCTGACTGGGGATTAAAGCCAAGGCCCTGGCAGTGAAAGCACTGAGTCCTACCACTGCAGTGGAACTCCCATATGATTTCATAGGTTAATGAGAGGGAGGAATATTCCACTATTTTGAGGAAGGCCGGAGGGGGGTTGATTTTCAGGAATGCGGTCATTACCTACATTTTGGCCTTTTATGGTCAGCCTTGGAACTGTCTTGGTGCTGTTGGGTGTGTCATTTAGCTAATGTATTACCTGCTCAATCACTAAGTCATGTCTGACTCTGCGACCCCATGGACTGTAGCCTGCCAGGCTCCTCTGTCCATGGAATTCTCCAGGCCAGAATACTGGAGTGGGTAGCTGTTCCCTTCTCCAGGGCATCTTCCCAACCCAGGGGTTGAGCTCATGTTTCCTGCATTGGCAGGCAGATTCTTTATCACTTGAACCACCTAGGAAGCCTTATGTTTCACAATGAGCACATAATGAGGCTCAAAGTCTACTGGAAGTCAATTTTTCACCATCTTTGATCTAGCTGATTCTAGCCTGTTTATGTTTTAGCCTCATTGGTATGTCATTTTTTTTTGCAAAAGGTTGTGCCCTGCCCCTTCCCTCTTGTCTCAATATGACCTTCCCTCTTTACACATCTAATTTTTTAAATGCATATTACATGTTAAAGAACAGTAGAGATTTAGGTGATGCTGTCTTTCACTAAAATGACTTGCTTTTCTTTTTTGTTAGGCAGAGAAGAGACTGATCACCTTAGCTTAACTGAGAGTGAGTTGAGCTAGCTGCTGAGCTGCAATCTTAGTGAGACTCAGCTTAGATCTGCTTCACCACTATTTCAGGCTTCTGATCAAGAGCCCAGCAAATCTTCATCTCAGCCCTGAAAGACTAGCAAGTTCAGTTCTTCCCTTCAGAGGCTTTCAATTTAGCTCTTTCCTTTCCCAGATTCAGGGTCTTTTCCAATGAGTCGGCTCTTCAAATCAGGAGCTTCAGTTTCAGCATCAGTCCTTCCAATGAATATTCAGGGTTGATTTCCTTTAACATTAACTGGTTTGATCTCCTTGCAATCCCTGATGCTGGAAAAGATTGAATGCAAAAGGAAAAGGGGGTGACAGGATGAGATAGATAGCATCACTGACTCAATAGACATGACTTTGAGCAAACTCGGGGAGATAGTGGAGGACAGAGGAGCCTGGTGTGCTACAGTCCGTGGAGCTGCAAAAAGTTGGACACGACTTAGTGACTGACCAACAAGTTTACTTATGTATTAGTTATCTGTTTCTGCATAACTAGTTATTCCAAACTTAAAGGCTTAAAACGATCAGCGTTATTATCTCAGTTTATATGTCACGAATTTGGGAGCAGTTTAGTAATTTGGCTGAGGGTCTCACAAATTTGTAGTAAAAGCATCGGCTTCAGCTTCCTTCAAGATGCAGACTGGACTGGAGCTGGAAGAGTTCCTCACAAATTTAGTTACTTGGCTGTTGACCTGGGCTCTCCTTTTTTCTCTGACTGTTGTTCACTTCCTCACCATATAGCGTCTCTCTAGGGCATTTGTGCATCCTTCTGACATGGCAGGTGGTTTTCCCCGGAAGGAGTGACTCAAGAGAGAAAGCAAGATGGAAATCACTGTGTCTTTATGACTTGGTCTCAAAGGTCACACTCCATCATGTCTGCCATATTCTCTTCCCTGGAGGTAAGTCACTAAGGGGAATTTGCTCCACTGGAGGGAAGAATATAAGGGCATCTCTGAACATGTTTTTAACTGCCGCACTACCAGGGTCCAGCCCCGGTTCGGTCCAGGGATTCCCTAGGGAGGACGGCATTGGCGATTAAAAGGATAAAAGGAGAAAGAGACAGAGGCTTAACTAACTGGTTTACGTAGAAAGCCAATAAAACCTGTGACATCAGGTTTGCACTGACCACGGAGGCCACAGGCACCCTCTCAAATCGCGGAAAGTGCCCCACCTTAGGCACCTTCTCGAGTGGGTCTTAGAAGCCCAGGTAAATAAGTGGTCTCAGAGGGCCCCCGCACTCCAAATTAGTCATCCTGAAGGAAGAACAGAGGAGAAAAGGAGAGAAAAGGAAACAAGAAAGAACGACATGGGGAAACCAAGCTTGATGAGCATGGCCCACAACTTTATTTTCCAAAGTAGCTTTTATACCTTAAGTTGTGCATAGAGGATAATAGGGGGTGTAGAGTCATGCAAGGTTAGCAGTCCTTGACCCTTATCGAAGCCAGGCTTTCTTTCTGCAAACTTATCATACGCAAAAGCTTTAGGTGATTTACATCATCTTCTGGCCAGGAGGCCTGTTAACATTTTATGACCCTTTCTTCAGAAAACTTATTTTTCTCTAAAGGTGATTATTCTAAAGTCAGGTGCCACTCTCCGAAAGCATTAGATAAAGTTGCATTCCTATAGGGCAAAAGTGTGGTGGGCTATAACAAGAAAAGAATTAACTCAAGGGTCCAAGGTTACAAACATTAAAGCTACTACCTACATTTCTATATACCAACTATATTAATCAATACACTCCCAGGGACACAGTAGATAAGGGATATGGAAACTTGGGAGCAAGCATTAGCTCAACAAAGAAATCCTCTAGTAGTTCTATTCTAACAATTTTAACTCTTTGAGGAGCTCTGCATTGTTAGAATATCTTAAGCTTCCCATGCCTCTTGTGGTTGGGAAGCTGTGAACAATCACATGCGTAGCTGCAGGAGTCTGAACAAACCTGTCAGGCAAGCTAGAAAGTCATCAGAGGGGTTTGAATTGAAACACTCCTATTATGCCCAGGAGACTTATCAACTAGCGCTCTAAGTTGATTTTCTTCAGAGAAAGGTGGTCGGGGATAGCCCCCCGTTAATGTCAGAAGAGTTGGTGAAAGTCGTGAAATAGTAAAACAGACAGATTTTGGTTTTGGGGTAGATGCTCGGGCAGGTCCAGGGGGCCTCTCTAGTTCTGATTCGCCTTTCAATGTCAGATCCTCTCCGCATGACCTTTGTCATGGGTGGGAACTCCCGTCCTGGCTCCCGGCACCGCACCTCCATGCACATTTTTCAAAATCTGGCAACATTTTCCAGAAAGATCTGCTTTGTATTTGAGGCAGACTCTCTGAAAGACCTTGTCTTTTCAGCCCCAAGAGAATACAAGTGAAGCCACTTCATTCTTTAAAGATCTTGACCTGTCTCCACTGCCCTCTCATTTCCAGTTTGTCATAGCAGCTTCTTTTGTCCTTGGATGCCTTGCTGCTTCTCTTTGTTTCAGCAGAAACCCTCTGCTTGTCTTATCCTCAGCACCCACCAGGAACAGAACATGCCCAAGGGAAAGTAGATGGCCACCATCCTTTCACCTCAGAATGGTTGTTTTCCCATATGTGGAATCTCAGTTCCTCTAGTCCTTATCGCTTGCACAGTTCTGCGATGCCTGGCAAAGATAACTGTAATTTATCCACCTTTTTGTGGCTGTTGCGGCAGGAGCATTGGCCTGACTACATCCTACCCGGAGGCACAAGCAGACACTCTTCCTTTTAAAGGAAACATTCTGTTTGATCTCTCATTTCTGAGGCCTTGCACGCCCTGCTCATGAAGTGCGTGCCCTTCCCTCGGAATCTCCCTTAGCTCCTGTTCTGTTTCTTTGGTTTCCAAACAGCTCTATGTATTTGCTCTTCTAAACAAATTCATTTTTTTCTTTCAAATCTGACAACCTTTTAAAATCACCCTCTCCATCCCCTTTCACGCCAGCCTCTTTCCCATGTTTGTCCTTTACATTCTGGTTTTGGAAAGCTCCCTGTAAGGTCCTCAAGTGACCTCTTGACAAAACCCAGAGGCTTCTTCTTAGTTTTCCCCATACCCAAGCATCCAGCCACATTCACTGCTACAAACTCTCCCTCTCTCTTCTCTTCTTTGCTGTTTCTCTTGAGGGATCGTTTTCCTGGCACATCTTTCCCCACTTGCTGTGCTCTTTTCTCCTGTTTCTGGATGCTCTCTCCTAATTTCACTAAAACCCTGGGCTTCAACATTCACTTCTATTCATGTGACCCCTGAATTTTCAGGTGTCTACCAGACATCTCCTTACGACAGGGCCATTATTACTCTAAAAACAACATTCTTGCCTGAAATTTTATTTTCATGATATACATTTATTCTTTAAGACTTGGGTCCTGCTACCCTTCCACGTGGTATCCACCTCTGGTCCCTCAGGCTGCAGGGGGCAGGGTGGGGGCAGGGCTTGTCTGCCTGTCTCCATCAGGCATCACCACCACCATCGCATCCTCTGCTGTCTCTTTTTTTTTTTTACCTAGAGCAGTAGTTCTCAACTGGGGTGGGGGGTGGGGGTTGGGGGAGTTGCACCAGTCCCTGAAGCCAAGGGAATTTGACAATGTCTGGAAACATTTTATGTGCTCACTCTTTGAGGGCCCTGCTTATGGCATCTAGTGAGTACAGACCATGTATGCTGCTAAATATTTTATGATACACAGGATGGCCCCCCCTCAGCAAAGAATTCTCCAGCCCCAAAGCCAGTTTCTAGTGCTGAGAAACTGTACTAAACTGTGAACCTTTCAGGAAGTAGTGGTGTGTTTTCCTGATCTGTGAGCCTGTAGTGCTTAACTCACTATATGCACTCAGTAAATATCTATTAACAACTAAAAAGTGCCTACTGTATAGTACAGGGAACTTATTTAATATCTTGTAATAAGCTATTCCCTGGTGGATCAGATGGTAAAGTATACACCTGCAATACTGAAGACGTGGGTTCGATCCCTGGGTTGGGAAGATCCCCTGGAGGAGGGCATGGCAACCCACTCCAGTGTTCTTGCCTGGAGAATCCCCATGGACAGAGGAGCCTGGTGGGCTCCTCGTGGGGTCGAAAAGAGCTGGACATGACTGAGTAACTAAGCACATGCACATCAGGGAAAAGAATCTGAAGAAGAATAGATTTATATGTGTGTGTATAACTGAATCATTTTCTGTACATCTGAAACTAACACCACATTGTAAATCAACTCTGCTCCGATTAAAAAATAAAGAAGGAAAAAGAGAAAAAAAATCAACTCAGGCTTCATAAAAAGACTGTTAAATGTCTGAAAGAAAAGAAATTCATGAAATACACTCACTTGCCTTGCTTCTTTTCTAGATTCTGTAATACTTTATTTCCTCTTTGTTTCCTAAAAGCTTATGCATTCCTATGGTTCAGCTCAAATGCTAGCAGCATTGCACGAAGTCTCATATGATTCCTCCTGAGTCCCTCTCTCCTATGGGCTCCCACAGCAATTTGCTCTGAGAGTTTATCCCTTTTTCTGGAGAAGTATATTTATTTGTTTCCATGGTGACTTCTCTAAGTGACTCAGAAGTCCCGTGAGAGCCGTGTTGGCTAACTGCTCTTTTTGGGACATTCCTCAGGGACCAGAAAGGTGCCTCAGGATAGCAGGTATGTTTCTCATGGCTAATGAGTTGGGTCCTCAGTGGCTCCCAATCCAGAAAAATGTGTGTGTGTGTGTGTGTGTACCAGGCTGTTTCCCATCATTCTAGAAGGATGCAGAAACCAATGGATTATTTGAACTTCCTGTTTGGTGTCATTTGTTATCTGATGATTCAGTTCACTTCAGTCGCTCAGTCGTGTCCAACTCTTTGCAACCCCATGAATCGCAGCACGCCAGGCATCCCTGTCCATCACAAACTCCCGAAGTTCACTCAGACTCACGTCCATCGAGTCAGTGATGCCATCCAGCCATCTCATCCTCTGTCGTCCCCTTCTCCTCCTGCCCCCAATCCCTCACAGCATCAGAGTCTTTTCCAATGAGTCAACTCTTCGCATGAGGTGGCCAAAGTGCTGGAGTTTCAGCTTTAGCATCATTCCTTCCAAAGAAATCCCAGGGCTGATCTCCTTCAGAATGGACTGGTTGGATCTCCTTGCAGTCCAAGGGATTTTCAAGAGTCTTCTCCAACACCACAGTTCAAAAGCATCAATTCTTCGGCGCTCAGCTTTCTTCACAGTCCAACTCTCACATCCATACATGACTACTGGAAAAACCATAGCCTTGACTAGATGGACGTTTGTTGGCAAAGTAATGTCTCTGCTTTCCAATATACTGTCTAGGTTGGTCATAACTTTTCTTCCAAGGAGTAAGCATCTTTTAATTTCATGGCTGCAGTCACCATCTGCAGTGATTTGGGAGCCCCAAAAAATAAAATCTGACACTGTTTCCACTGTTTCCCCATCTATTTCCCATGAAGTGGACTGGTGATGCCCTATAGTATTTGCTAAATAAATTCCAACAAAAATACTTCTAAAATCTTCCTGCTTAACCACTGCACCAATGGAATTAATATATAGTTTTCCATAATAACATAATTTTTATATATATAAATTTTTGTTTATATATATGTTATTTTTATATGTGTTTGACTCTTTGTGACCCCATGGACTGCAGCACGTCAGGCTCTTTTGTCCTCCACTATCTCACAGAGTTTGCTCAAATTCATGTCCATTGCGTCAGTGATGCTATCTAATGATCTTATCCTCTGCCGCCTCTGTTTTTACATATGAAATAAAAAAGAAATCAAGCATATCACTGCCCAGTCACACTTGGCTTATTGCACTGAGGGGCAGCAAAATATGCCATCCACTACTTTGGCACAAGCTGTGTTTTGAGCTGAAGATAGAATAGATACAAGAAAGGTTCTCTGCTCTCCCCCTATTTGCTTAAAAGCAGGACATAAGTTTGTAAAGGTGCCCCTCCCTCACCTTCCCTCACTACTAGGATGAAGTTAATCCTTAAAGACAATTCTGGATGCTTAACAGACCAGATTTAGCCCTAGAGGAATCTACAAGTGACTCACTTTACCAGGGGTAGCCCTTTTCTTCTGTTATGGCCCCCATAAATTCACCTGCTCAGAATTTGCTTTCCCTACAAGCTCAAAGTCCTTTTTCTATGTCTCGTCACTTCTATAAAAATGTGTGGTCTTTCATTAAGATGTTATATGCACCCAAGTTCTAACTAACTCCCTGCAAGTTACTCATTGCTGGGTACTCTCTTGTATTTGCTGAGGAGGGCATGGCAAACCATTCCTGTGTTCTTGCCTGGAGAATCTCCATGGACAAAGGAGCCTGGCAGGCTGCAGTCCATGGGGTCACAAAGAGTTGGACATGAGTGAGGGACAAAGCACACATTCTTGTATATGGAGGCTGCATGCATCAATAAACTTCTGTTTTTCTCTGGTTAATCTTTTGTGAGTCTAATTTTCAGGTTTCCAGCCAAAAAGCCCAAGATGGTAGAGGGAAAAAATGTCTTCCATTTGTTGGGGGTTTTAGTTTTGCAGAAGAACTTAACGGTGTTGTCATGTGTGTCCCTGGAGGTGGGACGAGGACCTGTCCCAAGGCTGTACTATTGTTTCCTGGCTGTCCCTTCCTTGCCTCTGCATCCTCTCCCTTCCCTGATGAGCAACTGTTCAAATCTGCCCTTTGGGACTCGGGGAAGGTCATGGAGGCTGGAGTCTGTTCCCTACAAACAAGAAACCAGGGACAGAAAAGCTTTCATGTCCAGGAGCCCCACAGGGTCCTGCTCAGTTTCAATAGTCACATTATCTCTTATTCATACCCTGTTTTGAAAGTGTGTTTAAATACTTTGTGAAGAGGCAATGATTTCTACTCTATGAGGAAAGATTAGAATATTCAGAAGATTGAGGAAAAAGAAGAACATTCAACCTCCTTCTCGTGAATGCCCCCTGAAAGTTTTTTTATCGCTTCAAATCATGGTGTCTCTTTTCTGCTTCTGGGTAGGAAACATCCAGGCATTTTAGATTAGTTTTTCTGTGCTTCCAGCACAAGCATATCATTGGGAAGCTAAATTACATTTAGAAGCTACATCTATATTTTTATGACGGATTGTTGATTGACTTTGTACTCAACTAAGAGAGTAATCATCTTGCTTCCAAGTGGCTCTGACATACTCAGTGCCCTCGGCCATGATCCAGAATCAAGATCCGGTGTAAGAAAGTCATCAAGCTCTTTAAAAAAGAGAAAGATAATAGATGCCCTGATCCACACCCTCCAGCCCCGCCAGCTGTTTTTAACTCATTTTCATTTGGATTCCAGATTTAATAAATGGTCTTTTCCAAAATAGTGATGCCAAAAACTTGGCTTCTGTGCACCAGTGCTGAATCAAATCTCAGAGATAGAGTTTTGGGTAAAGTAGAAAAGAATAAACTTATTGCTTTGCTAGGCAAAGGGGAACATAGGGGACTCATGCCCCAGAAAACTGTCCCCTCTACTCAGGAGGACTTGGTGAGGAGTTTTACAGCAATGGTTTAAGAGTGGGGTTGCTGATAAGCATCAAGGTATGCAGGGCACTCCGTTAATCTGGCCTCAGGTTCCTCTTGATGAGGTGAGCTCTGAAATGAAGAGTGCTGACAACTTCCATTTCTTGAGGGTTTTAGTTCTGGAAAGAGCGCAGAGATATTGGTATGTGTATCCCTTGAGGCAGAACCAGGATCCTGTCCCAGTGTCGCACTATTGTTTCTTGGCTGTTCCTCCCTTGTCTCTGCATCCCCTTCCCGCCCCCCCCCCCCCCATTGTTGTTGTTCAGTCAGCCAGTCCTGTCCTACCCTTTGTGACCCCATGGACTACAGCAGGCCAGGCTTCCCTGTCCTTCACAATCTCCTGGTGTTTGCTCAAACTCATGTTCATTGAATTGGTAATACTATCCAACCATCTCATCCTCTGCATACCCTTCTCCTCCTGCCTTCAATCTTTCCCAACATCAGGGTCTTTTCCAATGAGTTGGCTCTTTGCATCAGGTGACCAAAGTCCTGGAGCTTCACCTTCAGGATCAATCCTTCCAATGAGTATTCAGGGTTGATTCCCAGATTAGCAACTGTTTGAAAGGTTTCTGTGCCCAGGAGCCCCACAGAGTCCTGCTCAGTTTCAATACCAGTACCAATTTATACAAACTACCATGTCTTCAATAGACAAAATAGGCATTTGTTTGTTTTGCAATAAGAAATGAAAGGGCATCCACGGTTATAGTTTTAATGTCAGACATTTAGTTCTATTTTTCCTTTTCAAACTGCACTCACATACACAGCTAATTGAAATGAAAACTTCTGTAACATTTAATTATACTGTGCTGGGATTGAATTATTAATTCAATGGACATTGCAATTCTACAGGGCCTTATAATTTACAGTTGGCCACTTGATGCAAAGAGCCAACTCATTGGAAAATTCCCTGATGATGGGAAAGATTGAGGGCAGAAGAAGGGGGGCAACAGAGGATAAGACGGTTGGATGGCATCACTGACTCAATGGACATGAGTTTCGGAAAACTCCAGGAGATGGTGAAAGACAGGGAAGCCTGGTGTGCTACAGTTGACAGGGTCACAAAGACCTG
Organism: Bubalus bubalis; assembly: GCF_019923935.1. Lineage (NCBI taxonomy): Eukaryota > Metazoa > Chordata > Mammalia > Artiodactyla > Bovidae > Bubalus > Bubalus bubalis. The sequence goes on from NC_059157.1 coordinate 184,996,023, forward strand.
GACATGACTGAGCAACTGAGAAACAATAACATTTTGTGTTTTAGTTGATATAATATTCAAAACCATCACCAGAGATGAGGAAACTGGTCAGGGAAGAGAATGAAGGACCTAGGACTTGAGAACAAGACTTCCCACCCAATTCCTCCACCCCCTCCTTTACGAGACTGTTTCAAACTCAAGTATTGTACAGACCACTTTGAAAGGGAGAAAATCTTTGTATGGATTCCTGAGAGAAACACAAAAGTGAAATGCTATCAACTTGACTTTCCTGTGGTTACCTGTATTGACTAAAAAAGATGCACAACTTGAGAGTTGTGAGTTAAGTTTTATTTGGGGCAAAATGAGGACTGCATTCTGGGAGGCAGCGCCTCAGATAGCTCTGAGAGACTGCTCCAAAGAGGCAGTCGGAAGAAGGTCAAAATATAAGGTTTGGGTGAAGGTGGACTATAATACCATTAAGCACTCACTTTACAAAAGATTTTCTGCTAAATGAGGATCTGATGTCACCCTGAAGGATTTAGTGCTTTTCTAGATATGAGAAGATGCATGGATTGGGATCATATAATCTGTTCCTAAAAACACCCAACTATCTAAAGACTTGTTCCACCAGTTTTCCTGGAGCACAGAGTGCCTCAGTTCAGTTCAGTTGTTCAGTCACATCCAACTCTTTGCGATCTCATGGACTGAAGCATACCAGGCTTCCCTGTCCTTGACCATCTCTCCCAGAGCTTGCTCAAACTCATGTTCATTGAGTCGATGATGCCATTCAACTATCTCATCCTCTGTCATCCCCTTCTCTTCCTGTCTTCAGTCTTTCCCAACATCAGGGTCTTTTCTAATGAGTCAATTCTTCACATCAGGTGGACAAAGTATTGGAGCTTCAGCTTCAGCATCAGTCCCTCCAATGAATATTTAGGACTGATTTCCTTTAGGATGGACTGGTTTGATCTCCTTGCAGTCCAAGGGACTCTAAAGAGTCTTCTTTAACACCACAGTTCAAAAGCATAAATTCTTCAGTGCACGACTTTCTTATAGTCCAACTCTCACATCTATACATGACCAATGGAAAAACCATAGCTTTGACTATGGTGACCTTTGTTGGTGAAGTAATGTCTCTGCTTTTCATTATGCTGTCTATGTTGGTCATAACTTTTCTTCCAAGGAGTAAGTATCTTTTAATTTCATGGCTGCAATCACCATCTGCAGTGATTTTGGAGCCCCCCAAAATAAAGTCTCTCACTTTTTCCATTATTTCCCCATCTATTTGCCATGATGTGATGGGCCCAGATGCCATGATCTTAGTTTTTTGAATGTTGAAATTTAAGGCAGCTTTTTCACTCTCCTCTTTCACTTTCATCAAGAGGCTCTTTAGTTCTTCTTCATTTTCTGCCATAAGTGTGGTATAATGTGTGTATCTTAGGTTACTGATATTTCTCCTAGCAACCTTGATTCCAGCTTGTGCTTCTTCCAGCGCAGCATTTCTCATGATGTACTCTGCATATAAGTTAAATAAGTAGAGTGACAATATATAGTCTTGATGTACCCCTTTCCCTATTTGGAACCAGTCTGTTGTTCCATGTCCAGTTCTAACTGTTGCTTCTTGACCTGCATACAGATTTCTCAGGAGACAGGTAAGGTGGTCTTGTATTCCCATCTCTTGAAGGATTTTCCACATTTTGTTGTGATCTACACAGTCAGAGGCCTTGGTGTGAGAAAGGTCTTACACCAGAAGTAGATGTTTTTCTGGAACTCTCTGACTTTTCCAATGATCCAACAGATGTTGGCAGTTTGATCTCTCTGGTTCTTCTGGCTTTTGTAAATCCAGTTTGAACATCTGGAAGTTCATGGTTCACATACTGTTGAAGGCTGGCTTGGCAAATTTTGAGCATTACTTTGCTAGCATGTGAGAAGAGTGCAATTGTGTGGTAGTTTGAACAATCTTTGTTGTTACCTTTCATTGGGATTGGAATGAAAACTGATCTTTTCCGGTCCTGTGGCCACTGTTGAGTTTTCCAAATTTGCTGGTATATTGAGTGCAGCACTTTCACAGCATCATCTTTTAGGATTTGAACCAGCTCAGCTGGAATTCTATCACCTCCACTAGCTTTGTTTGTAGTGATGTTTCCTAAGGCCTGCTTGACTTTGTACTCCAAGATATCTGGCTCTAGGTGAGTGATCATACCATCATGGTTATCTGGGTCACAAAGATCTTTTTTGTGTAATTCTTCTGTGTATTCTTTCCACCTCTTCTTAATATCTTCTACTTCTGTTAGGTCTATACCATTTCTGTCCTTTACTGTGCCCATCTTTGTAAGAAATGTTCCTTTGGTATCTCTAATTTCTTGAAAAAATCTCTAGTCTTTCCCATTCTATTGCTTTCCTCTATTTCTTTGTATTGATCATTTTGGAAGTCTTTCTTATACCTCCTTGGTATTCTTTGGAACTTTGCATTCAGATGGATATATCTTTCCTTTTCTCCTTTACCTTTGCTTCTCTCCTTTTTTAGCTACTTGTAAGGCCTCCTCAGACAACCATTTGTACATTGACTAAGATGGTTGAGTAGAAGGACATGAACTCATCTCTTTTCCTGTGAGAACTTCAAAATTGTAATCTGCTGCTGAACAGCCATCGACAGGAGAATGTTGGATCCCACCAAAAAAAGATACCCCACATCCAAGGGCAAAGGAGAAGCCCCCAACAAGATGGTTGGAGGGGTAAAATCTCATTTAGAATCAAACCCCATACCCTCTAGAGATGCTTGGAGGCCTCAAGCAGAACCTTGTGTATACCAGGACCCAGAAATCCCACAGAGACTGAGCCAGACCTGCCTTTGAGTATTTGAGTGTCTCCTGCCAAGACATGGGTCAGCAGTGACCTGCTCCAGGGGCAGGGGGTCTGGCTGCAGCAGACCTGGGAAGCATGACGTGTGGTGTAAGTCCTCTTGGAGGAGGTCACCATTAGCCCCACCATAGAGCTCCTGAGCAGATAACCCACAAACTGGAGAACAATTATACCAAAGAAATTCTCACACTGTTATAAGACTTCTAGGACCCACAACAGATTTCCCAACCTGGAGATCTGGCAAAGGGACTGAGTACCACTAGAAAATTTGACTTTAGAGGTCAGTGGGGTTTGATTACAGAACTTCCACAGGACTGGGGAAACAGACTCTTGGAGGGCACAAACAAAACCTTTTGGGCACCAGGACCCAGTAGAAAGGACCAATGACCCCACAAGAGGTCTTTTGACCCCAGACTTGCCTGTGAGTGTCCAGGAGTCTCTGGTGGAGGTGTGAGTCTACAGTGGCCTGCCGCAGGTCAGGGGCACGGACTACAACGGTGCTGGCATAAGTTCTTTTGAAGGTGGTTACTGCCATTACTGGGAGGGAACACAGCTCTGCCCATCAACATAAAATTGGATTAAAGATTTACTGAGCATGGCCCCACCCATCAGAACAAGACCCAGATTCCCCCACAGCCAGTCCCTCCCCTCAAGAAGCTTCCACAAGCCTCTTATCTTGATCCATCAGAGGGTAGACTGAGTGAAAACCACGATCATAGAAACTAACCAAACTGATCACATGGATCACAGCCTTGTCTAACTCAATGAAACTATGAGACATACCATATAGGGCCACCCAAGATGGATGGATCACGGTGGAGAGTTCTGACAAAATGTGGTCCACTGGAGAAGGGAATGGCAAACAACTTCAGTATTCTTGCCTTGAGAACCCCATGAACAGTATGAAAAGGCAAAAAGATATGACACTGAAAGATGAACTCCCTAGGTCAGTAGGTGCCCAATACACTATTGGATAAGAGTGGAGAAATAATTCCAGAAAGAATGAAGAGACGGAGCCAAAGAGAAAAATAATGCCGTGTGGATGTGACTGATGATGCAAGTAAAGATTGATGCTGTAAAGAACAATATTGCATAGGAACCTGGAATGTTTGGTCCATGAAGCAAGTTAAATTGGAAGTGGTCAATGGGAGATGGCAAGAGTGAACACTGACATTTTTGAAATCAGTGAAGTAAAGTGGACTGGAATGGGTAAATTTAGTTCAGATGACCATTATATCTACTACTGTGGGGAAGAATCCCTTAGAAAAATTGGAGTAACCCTCATAGTCAACAAAAGAGTACAAAATGCAGTACTTGGGTGTAATAATAATAATAATAATAAAAACATAACAGAATGATCTCTGTTTGTTTCTAAGGCAAACCATTCAATATTACAGTAATCCAAGTCTATGCCCCAACCACCAATGCTGAAGAAGCTGAAGTTGAATGGTTCTATGAAGACCTACAAGACCTTCTAGAACTAACACCCAAAAAAGATGTTCTTTTCATTATAGGGGACTGGAATGCAAAAATAGGAAGTCAAGAGATACCTGAAGTAACAGGCAAATTTGGTTTTGGAGTACAAAATGAAGCAGGGCAAAGGCTAAAAGAGTTTTGCCAAGAGAATACACTGGTCATAGCAAACACCCTCTTCCAACAACACAAGAGACAACTCTACACATGGACATCACCAGATGGTCGATACTGAAATCATATTGATTATATTCTCTGCAGCCGAAGATGGAAAAGTTTATACAGTCAGCAAAAATAAGACTGGGAGCTGACTGTGGCTCAGATCATGAACTCCTTATTGCTAAATTCAGACTTAAATTGAAGAAAGTAGGGAAAACCACTAGACCATTCAGGTATGACCTAAATCAAATCCCTTACAATTATACAGTGGAAGTGGCAAAGAGACTCAAGGGATTAGATCTGATAGCCAGAGTGCCTGAAGAACTATGAATGGAGGTTTGTGACATTGTACAGGAGGTGCTGATCAAAACCATCCCCAAGAAAAAGAAATGCAAAAAGGCTAATTGGCTGAGCAGGCTTTACAGAGTACCTCTTTCCACCCTGCAGTACCTGAGGAGGTGTAGAAGGTCAACAGCTCGAGCACCACAGGGTTCAATCTCCGCAGAGGCAGATGGCAAATGTCTTTGTTGTTCAGTCGTTGGCAATGCTCTTGGCAAGTGTCAATTTGTAGTTGACACCTGAAAACTGGTTCCTTTCCCAGTAGGGTCAAGCCAAAGACACAACCAAGCCAAAGGTGGGAGAAGGAAGGATTTATTACTTGCAATAAATAAGGAGAATAAGGGTAATCTTCCCCAAAGCTGTGTCTCCCAGAACAACAAAATTGGGGAAGTTTTAAGCTAAGGGTATGTGCATACTCATGAGGCGGTTTTAGCAGTCAACAGAGTCCAAGCCTTAGTTGACTGAAGTTAGGAGTGTAAGACGTGGTCAACACCATCATTATTTTGTTTCCACTTGATCTTGCGGTTGAGCTCCAGGCTAATCTTTACCATTGAAACAGAACTGGGAGTCTTTACAACTGATATATTTATCTTTGCTATTATTACTTTGCTTGCCTTATAATAGTAGTTTGTTCCTGCATTTTGTTGTTCATGAATTACTGAGACTTGTTCAAGGGCAAGCACTGTGACCAGGCTTAGATCAAAAAATAGCTTAGACCAGAAATGACTTCTCTAATGTCAAGAAAGCCACATTCGGTTCTCTTTCTTCAAGAACCTCCTGCCTTATCTGACTGCAGCCTGGTCTAATAATATTGCAGATCAAGAGCCAAACCTGAATATCTAAAATCTCAGCTTATGTTTAATGCTTTTAAGAGTTAGCATCAAAGTGAAACACACACAATAGAATATATTCCTATCATTATTGAACTTGACTGCTCTCCATGAGTATATTGACTCTAGGCTAAAAAACACCATGACTTATTACAAAGAGTATTTTCTAACTTTCCTGAATGAAGATGTAGAATTTGCCGTGTTAGTATTCAAGCTTCTGCAAAAAGCATGTCTCAGTCCTCAAATTCAGACATCCAAAATGCAACCTTATTTCATATGTGTTTACCCTGCTGCTGCTGCTAAGTCACTTCAGTCGTGTCCAACTCTGTGAGACCCCATAGACGGCAGCCCACCAGGCTCCCCCGTCCCTGGGATTCTCCAGGCAAGAACACTGGAGTGGGTTGCCATTTCCGTCTCCAATGTGTTTACCTTAAGCTCCCACTAAATGGTGGAAATGAATGAGTCCTGGTTCATTAAACACAAGCACAGCCAGTTCAGGGGTTCCTCTGGCGATTCAGGGGTTCCTCCTCTTCCCCACAGAAAGGCAAGTTCACTCAAGGGCTATGAGTTTAGAAAGTACCACAGTCTTGACAGGAGGAAGTCTTGTCCTTGGATGCCACTGTCTGTTCTTGTGAGCTCCTGAGATATCCACACTCCCATTTCATGAAGAGTCACTGGTCTACCCAGATCTTTCTACCTGGCAGGTGTCATTGACCTCCCCTTCAACATCTACTGAGTGATTCTAGCAAGAAGGATGCAATAGTTAATTTTATGTGTTGATTGATGGGGCTCAGGGATGCCCAGACAGCTGAAACATTATTTCTGGGTGTGTTTGTGAGGGTGTTTTTGGAAAGGATTAGCATTTGAATCAGAAGACTCATCCATCTCCCCAGTGTGGGTGGGCCTCTTCCACTCCATTGAGGGCTCAGATAGAACAAAAGATGGAGGAAGGACAAGTTTACTCTCTTCTTGAGCAGAGACAACTGTCTTCTGCCCATGACATCATCTCCTCCATTTCTCTGGCCTTTGGATACCAGGACTTACACCAGTGGCCTCCTTCCTGAATCATTTAGCCTGAAACTGAATTACACCATCAGATTTCCTGGTCTCCCAGCTTACAGACATTAGATGATGGAAATTTTACCTCCATAACCACATGAACCAAATCTTATAATTTCAACCTTCTCTCTCTCTCACCCTTCCCCTTCCTATTGGTCTACTGATTCTGTTTCTCAAGAGAACTCTGACTATTACAGAAGAGACACTCTTTCTTGTGAAGAACTCTGTGGGGCTGCCCCAGCTGTCAATTCTTTGCATCACACCCCCTGGGGTGGGTGGAAAGCTGCAGATGTTGGTCCCCAGGTAAGAATTAAGGCACAAATTGCCTCTGATCTTGAATTCCCAAACTTCCAGGTGGGAAGGGGGCATCTGTCACCCCTGCCCTTATATTGGTCATGGTTTTTCAAAGAAATAGAAAGAACAAGGTCTCTCTTTTTTTTTAAATTTTCATTCTGAGTTTATTTAGCATTTCATCCAGTTGAAATGAAATAATACATGGACTCCAACACTGGCTAGACACTATGCTAATACTGAAATAAAAGCTACCAGTCAGTTCATACTTATAATCATAATTTGTTATGTTACCCAAAATATTAATAACTATTTACCTTTACAAGCTTATTGCACTTCATGTGAACTTTTCTCCAGAAAAGGTATTCCTAAGAGATCAGCAAAGACTGCCAATCTTGGTTCATTTTGTTCATTTTGATAAACCATGATTCAACTCTACAGTTCATATTTCTCTATAAAAGCATCAAAAATCAGAAGCTTCAGCAGATAACATTTAAAAAGACACATCTCCAGACTCATTATCCCTTTTGTCATGAGGCTCTGGTCATCACATCCTGGTATGTATTAAACATTTGGTTAGTTTGTCAGTCTTCCAACCAGTCGTTCATTTTTCAGTGAAGGTTAAGATTAACATGGAGCTGCCAGTTATCCAGGGCTGAGAATTTTAAGGTTAACTGGGGGCAGGGGGTGGGGGGTGGGTGGAAGCTTCAAGGCCTTGAATGTGAAAGTGTTAGTGACTCAATCGTGTCTGACTCTTTGTGACCCCATGCACTGTAGCCCTCCAGGCTCCTCCATCCATGGAATTTTCCAGGCAAGAATACTGGAGTGGGTTGCCATTTCCTTTTTCCTCTCATCTATCTGTCTTTCTATTGAGAGAGGGGAGAGTGAGAGAGATTTATTCTAAGGAATTGTTTCATTGTGAGGACTGGTAAGTGTGAAATCTATAAGTCAGGCCAATAGGCTAGAAATTCTGCTCATTAGTGATGTCTCAGTCCTAAGTTCCAGCTGCACAAGGCAGGAGGCAGGAATCTTAGGCAGATTCCTTCCTGAATTCCATCCTCTCTGGCAAAGCTCAGTCTTTGTTCTTAAGGTCTTCAACTGATTGGGCAAGACCCACCCACATTATGGAGGCTAATCTGCTTTACTCAAAGTCTACTAGTTTAAATATTATTTATAGCTACAAAATGCCTTCAGAGCATCATCTAGGCTGGTGTTTGATCACCTGACTAGACACCCTGACCTAGCCAAGTTGACATGTAATGGTAACTGTCACACCTCTCCCCGCTTGACTTGAATCCGGAGGACAGATGAGCCTGGAACCTTTTTTCAGGATACCCACTGACCCCTGCCAGGCATTCTTTTCTGTTCTCTTTCATCCCAGCCTGTGGGTGATTAAACATTCCCTTATGGGGCAGCAAAAAATTGGCTCTCCATTTATTCTATCAGATCAGATCAGATCAGTCGCTCAGTCGTGTCTGACTCTTCGAGACCCCATGAATCGCAGCACGCCAGGCCTCCCTGTCCATCACCAACTCCCAGACTTCACTCAGACTCACGTCCATCGAGTCAGTGATGCCATCCAGCCATTTCATCCTCTGTCGTCCCCTTCTCCTCCTGCCCCCAATGCCTCCCAGCATCAGAGTCTTTTCCAATGAGTCAACTCTTTGCATGAGGTGGCCAAAGTACTGGAGTTTCAGCTTTAGCATCATTTCTTCCAAAGAAATCCCAGGGCTGATCTCCTTCAGAATGGACTGGTTGGATCTCCTTGCAGTCCAAGGGACTCTAAAGAGTCTTCCCAAATCTGTTGTTTATGATATAGAATGTGTATCCCTGGATCCTTCAGGATTGTAGCTTCTGTGACTCAAAAGGCTTTTATTGTCAGCCATGCTTTCTCCAGTGAGTTGCAAAGAGTATCTTTGAGCTCAACAGCTTAGGGTTGATGGCCTGGTTCTGCTGCATCATCCCAGCAGAAAGGGATCCTATAGGGAACACTCCTGTGATGTCTAAGCTGCCTCCTGATCAAGGCAGCAGAGCGCATAAGAAAGAGCCATGGGAGGGAGAACGCCAAAGTCAGCCCGTCGCCATGTTAACAGCTGCGTTTCTAGGACAGCAGACTGACTGCTGGTATGTTATGTTCTTCTGGGCCAGAACCTCCTCTGTGGTCACTTCTGCATCTCATTCATCTTCATCAAGCAGAGTTATATTGCACTGAAAAGAAGCTGAATGGAATGGAAGGAAGCTTCCACTTTTTCCTCACACCTGATGACTGAATCAGGCTAAGAGATAGAGTATACTGTTTTTTAGTCATTAAGTCCTGCTCGACTGCTTGTGACCCCATGGACTGTAACCCACCAGTCTACTCTGTCCATGGGATTTCCCAGGCAAGAATATTGGAATGGGTTGCCTTTTTCTTCTCCAGGGGATCCTCCCAACCCAGGGATCAAACCTGTGGCTCCTGCATTTGCAGGTGGATCCTTTACTACTGAGCCAGCAGGGAAGCCCACAGCAAGTATACATTTCCTTAAATGAGAACCTGAATTTCTTGCTCATCTCTGGCTGGCAGTGTTCTCTACAGTAGCTGAATGTTTTCTTGATCATGGAGACCAAGGACTGAATGAATTTGCACCTCTCTCTTCATAAAGCCCTTGCTGATGGTTCGATATACAGCCAAAACCCATCTATTTTGTCACTCGAATCAATTATTATAATGAAGTTTCAAAAAATAGGACTTTTGAATCACAGACATGGAATGGAGATTTAACTGCCTCACTTATAGTTAGTCCTCTGTGTCCTTGAATGAGTTTCTGATTTGTCTCACCAAAAGCTGGCTCTGTGAAATACAGCTGATCCTTTAATTGCTGATGGGGACTTACATAAATTTCAGGCTTCGTTTCTTTGTTCAAAGACATGCCATCTTCTAGAACTAGCACAGAGGAGGCTCTCCGCGTTATTTTTGTTGAATGAAGGAATATATGTTAATAATGCAGATGCTCACATAAAAAGTAGTCAGGGAGCCACTGGGTGGGGGAAACAAATATCTGTGTGACTTACATCACAGGCATTGTTGGCCCACATTGTACCATATCTGTTTCCCAATCTTGAGGGCCATTTACTCAGTGAATGAATTTTCAAAATCTCTAGAAGCTCCCAGAACTGAAAGAAAGGCTGGAGAATTTGACTCAGAGAAAGAACAATGACCCAGGAAGACTGAGCAGCAAGGCTGGAGCCAAGGGTCCTCCAAGATGGTCATTGTTGCTGGCACTGTGGCCCCTTCTGGACACCAAATGCCAGTACTGACATGTGTTGGGGGCAGAGACCATCCTGATATCTAACTTTGTGTGGCAGCCACTGTGAGCAATTTTCCCCACCATCCTGGCATTTTTGGGTTACCCTCCTGGTTGCAGAGACTCGGCCAGGAGCTTCTTGTTGGCCGGGTAGAGGTTATATGCCCACTCAGCAGCAGTCAGGGTGGCACCTGCTGTCTGGCCATCCACCAAGAGTCACACAATTTGGGGATTTCCCCTCCAGAGGAGTTGTGTTCAGAATCCTGGTAAGCAAAACCCCCAGTGCTATTCACTGCTGTGCTGTAACTGAGTCATGAACAAATGTAATTTGAAAAGAATGGAATCAGCATTAATACCAATAAAAGGAACATTATATTTATTATGGATCCACTTAGCCCTAGGGGATTCCCAGGGGCCACACTGGAAAATAATCCCCTTACCAATGGAGGAGATTCAGGTTTGATTCCTGGGTCGGGAAGATCCCTTGGAATAGGAAATGGGAACCCGCTCCAGTATTCTTGTCTAGAAAATTCGATGGACAGAGGAACCTGGCAGGCTACAGCCCATGGAATCGCAAAGAGTTGGGCACAACTGAGCCCACACACACACACACACACTCTTAGCACTGAAGTGGTCTTGTAATAAACACTTGACAAACATTGTCTTTTATTGTTATTTTATCATCTTCATTATCAACAGCATGGAATTTTCCAGATTTAAAAAACAGTAGGTAGTTCCTAGGCTGGCCAGGAACTGGTAAAATTTCCTGGTAAAATTGTGAAATGAGAAATTAGCCTTAGGCATTCACCTCCTTGCCTTTCCAACACTCCCATCTGCCTCCTCCCCTCCCCTACTTTCTATCCCACATTGCCTGTTCCTCTCTCCCAGAGCCCTTTAGTCTTATTCTTGTTGGTGGTCAACTAAGGTTTGTCAGGGTAGTTAAGGCTGAGAATGGCTTGAATGCAAGCTCTGCAGAGCTATTTGTATTTATTACAGTGAGCTTGCAAAGACGTTAAAGTTTGCAGGACCAAATGAATGAATCTTTACTTGTGACATTTACTGCTGCAGGAATAACTAGCATTCATTAAGTAAGCTCTTACTTGTTGGCACTGAGCTGAATGCCGTGCATGCATTAAACTCCTAGGCACAGATGCATCTGATCCTCATGATTCTTTGAGGTAGTTACTGTTATTATTACCACCCTGATTTTCAGACAGAAAAAATGAGGCTTAGAGTTAAGGCTTGAACCTGGTTTTGGTCAATCTGCAGCTCATACAGGGGAAATATAGATCAATAGTTCCTAGTGGCCAAGTTCTAATTTTTCCTCTTTTTTGAAAATTTTTTGTTTTTTGTTAATATTCAGTACTCAGCTAGTTGGGTGGAATAAATTTTATCAGACTTAGTTCATGCAATGGACCAACTCTGGTGGCTCTAGTGGGGAATTCTGAGTCAGGGGTATAGGAGCCGGAAGAGTCTGGTGTCATCTTTTGTCTGCAACCCAGCAAGTGATTCAATATCCGCAAGCCTCATTGTTTCCTCTGTCGAATGGAGGATCTATTTCCCTGGGTTGCTATGAAGGTTAGGAACTGAGCAAGGGAAAGTGCCAGGCACACAGTAGGTCCACCATAAGTGGGTGCTGTCACACTTAAGAGAAGAGAAAACCCAAATCAACTTTTCAGGCAATGGTCAAAGATGCTTTGACCATTGATAAAGATAGCTTTGACCAAAGATAGCTTTTTACTTGTGCCAAAGTGGTTTAGGGAAAGGGGCTTTCCCAAGTCGTCATCCATCTACTAGCTATTTAAAGGTTTTTCTCAATCTATTCCGGATGGTTTCATTTAAAAGACACCCAGCATGCCTCCTTTTAAAAGATAAATTGCTGAAAATATGACCTTTGTGTTCTAAAACAGCTTTTATCTGTGCAAACAAAATATTGGAAGTGCTGAGAAAACCTTTTATGTGGAGACATTTGCTACAGACTGGCATAGGCAGGGTTGCTGTTTAGTCACTCAGACATGTCTGACTCTTTGAGACCCCATAGACTGTAGCCCTCCAGGCTCTTCTGTCTGTGGGATTCTCCAGGCAAGAAGACTGGAGTGGGCTGGCATTTCCTTCTCCAATAGCCAGGGTACATGACCTTTTAGTTGATGGTATACAAGGCTCTCAAAATTCAAGTTGAAAGTTAATTTGTCAAATGATGTTCCTTTAAAAAGATGAAATGGAGAAGGAGATGGCAACCTGCTCCAGTATTCTTGCCTGGAAAATTCCAAGGACAGAGGAGCCTGGGGGGCTACAGTCCATAGAGTCGAAAGGAGTTGGACATGACTTAGTGACTGAGCACTCAAAGAGTTGGAAGTCATGATCTCTTTATTTCTAATAACAATATTATTGTTGTTCAGTGGCTGAGTTGTGCCCGGTCTGGCTCTTCGCAGTCCCATGAACTGCAGCACACCAGGCTTCCCCGTCCTTCACTGGCCCCCAGCTGTGCTGTGCTTAGTTGTTCAGTCATGTCCAAGACTTTGTGATCCCATGGGCTATAGCCCTCCAGTCTCCTCTGTCCATGGGATTTTCCAGGCAAAAATACTGGAGTGGGTTGCCATTTCCTTCTCCAGGGGATCTTCCCAACCCAGGGATCGAACTCAGGTCTCCCATATTGCAGGTTGATACTTTACCATCTGAAACACTAGGGAAGTACTGTCACCCAGAGTTTGCTCAGACTCATGTCCATTAAGTCCGTGATGCTATCTAAACATCTCATCCTCCGTTGCCCCCTTTTCCTCCTGCTCTCAATCTTTCCCAGCATCAGGGTCTTTTCCAATGAGCTGGCTCTTCGCATCAGGTGTCCAAAGTATTGAAGTTTCAGCTTCAGCATCAGTCCTTCCAATGAATATTTAGGGCTTATTTCCTTTAGGATTGATTGATTTGGGGTATACTTTTTTTGAAAAATATTTGCTCCCTCTTTTAAGACTGCCTCTCATTCTTGGTGGCTCAGATGGTAAAGCATCTGCCCACAATGCGGGAGACTTGGGTTCAATCCCTGTATCAGGGAGATCCCCTGGAGAAGGAAATGGTAACTCGCTCCAGTGCTCTTGCCTGGAAAATTCCATGGACGGAGGAGCCTGGTAAGCTACAGTCCATGGGGTCACAAAGAGTCAGACACGACTGAGCGACTTTCACTTTCATAGTCCCATTCTTCCAAGCATCCCTGGGACTTTGATATAGAAGCTATTTCACTGTGGGTCAGGGCCTCTGCTGAGATAACTCAGAGAGAGATTAGCCTCCAAGACTCACAAAGATGTACTAAGAGTTCCTGAAGAACTGAAAGGGTAAATGTTGGGTCTGATATTGCAGGCCACTGAAAATCCATTTGTGGGTTAACCATACCACTGAGACTTCCTGCTGAATTCCCTGGCTGAATCTGCATGGAAAACAATGATCAATTCTGGTCATCAGTGGGAATGCTTGCCCCTCAGTTTTTTTGGTCACTTGAAATAGATTTTAACTTCCTTATATTTTTTGGTCAAGCCACACATTTCTTTCTTTCTTTTTTTTTTTGATGGACCATTTTAAAAATCTTTATTGAGTTCATTACAATGTCACTTCTGTTTTATGTTTTGGCTGAGAGGCCTGTGAGATCTCAACTCTCTGACCAGGAATCAAACCCACACCCCCTGCATTGGAACATGCAGTCTTAACCACTGGACCACCAGGGAAGTCCCCAGCTGCACACGTCAACTTAACATCCTTTTATTTTACAACTACCCTTTAGTTTCTGGACCTCCCTGGGGGACCTAGGCTTTTCTGCACCCTTGCCTGTGACCTTATTTCTAAGTATGTCTTTTGATACGAAAATTTCTATTCTTTTGGTGACCATTATCTATATAATTATTCAGATTTGTTATTTAGCGTGTGTGCTTTAAAAAAAAATCCAATAGAATGCTTGACTGAATGGGTTTCTAGACTGTTCCATTTACTGATGAGTTTGCTACCTATTCCCAACATTCAGGAATCCTGTTTTTTTCTCAAATACACTGCAGTGGTGAGTACAGATGGCCCAGGGTTTGGCCAGCATCCTATGTCTGTCTGAAGGCATGAACCCAGAGTATCTGCCATTAGGGCCACCTCTAGCCTGGAGCATCTCCTTTAATACACCCCGAAGAATGTACTTCCTCTCCCAGGAGAGGGTCCCCTTCTTTTCAGCCCTATAAGTACAGCCCCTGGGATGTCCATGGAGTCAAACCACACAACTGCTCTTGGTGTCCCTATCCCTCCACCCAAAGTGCTCCTGACTCTGGAGACCCTTCCCCAGGATCTTGCTGCCTTGAGAAAACATGTATAGTCATCTTCAAACTGAAGGAAATTGCTGCATCCCCATGTATTTTTAGCTTAGTCTAGCTGAAAGCCATGAAATGCTGATTTTTTTTTCTTTTTCTTTTTTTTTGCCAGGAGCACATAGCTGCCTTTTTAAATTATTTCAGCTAACTTCTGCTGATGGTCTGTGGATAAACAGAAGTGCCAGTTGAACTGAATTTGTGGGGTGATTTCACATAAAAGAGGCATGGCGTAAGCGGGAGGTCTGTACTCCTGAATGTCTAATTAGGAAAACCTAACAACAGCCTCGGTAAATATCTCCCAGGGAGCTTGCATCTGGGCTCAATGCATCAATTGCTTATTAAAGATTCATAGGTTTTATGAGTCATTAAAACTATGGAACCATCATAAAGGCACGTTCAGCTCTTGGAGAAAATGGAAGGCTTGGTTTTGGGTTTAAAAGCCTTTTGTTATGTGTGTGTGTGTGCATGAGTGTGTGACAAAAAACATTCATAGGAGACCTTTGTTTCACATGCCTCCTGCCTTGGTCCCCACCCTATATTCTGCATCTTGCTTTCAGGTACCTACATGGAATTCATGCCTATAGGTTCTTGATATATTGCTGGATGTTATGTTTGGAATACTAATATCCACTAAACCTTTTAACATGTTAAGTAAGCAACATTTTAATACAGAACTTCTGAAAACTGGGAAGCTTTACAGATCCACAAGATTCATGTCAGTTAATGGCATGTGGGCTTCCTGAAGAACTGACAGAAAGATGGCTGTGGTCAGAGTTGTCTTAGCCCCACCCAATACCTTAGTTTCTTTATTGTTGTTCAGTCGCTAAGTCATGTCTGACTCTTTGCTACCCCATAGACTGCAGCACACCAGGCTCCCCTGTCTTCCACTCTCTCCCGGAGTTTGCTCAAACTCATGTTCATTGAGTCAGTGATGCCATTCAACCATTTCTTCCTCTGTTTCCCACTTCTCCTCCTGCCCTCAATGTTTCCCAGCATCAGGGTCTTTTCCCATAAGTAGGCTCTTCACATCAGGTGGCCAAAGTATTGGAGCTTTAGCTTCAGCACAAGTCCTTCCAATCAGTATTCATGGTTGATTTCCTTTAAGATTGACTGGTTTGATTTCCTTGCTGTCCAAGAGACTCTCAAAAGTCTTCTCCAGCACTACAGTTTGAAAGTATCAGTTTTTGGGTGCTCTGCCTTCTTTATGGTCCCCTTCTTGGATCACTGCCTTGTGGTGGCAAAGGGGATTGCATAACTCAATGAAGCTATGCCCTGCAGGCAGGGCTACCCAATATGGATGGGTCATAGTGGAGAGTTTTGAAAAAAACATGATCCACTGGAGGAGGGAATGGCAAACTACTCCAGTATACTTGCCATGAGAATCCCATGAACTGAATAAAAAGGCATTTTTCCTACTTGCACATAAAAATTGGGACTTTGGAGCAAATCTTGAATTAGGTGGTACCATTCAGACAATTTCTCACTTAACAAAAGGGTTTTGGTGAGCTAAAAATCCCTAAGAATTAGACTTGAATAATGGCATTTTAGCTTCCTTGAGAATGAATGAGCGAGACCTTTGAGGTCAGAGGTGACTGCTCCTTGTCCTTCAAACCCCAGGATGTGGACTTTCTACTGCTGTTAATTCTGATGGGATGGGAGGGGCTGGCAGAGCAGCCCACAGTCCCCTATTAAGAGGGTCAGGGTCAGCAGGGACTGATGAGAAGATGGGGAGGGGCAAGGACAGGAAGAGTAAGGGGAAGGTTGAGAGAAGCAGATGGAAAAGTGTAGCAACCACAATAGCACAGAACACAGGGAATGAGCCCAACCGAGGGGAAAAGGGCACTTAGACTCAAAGGGAGGCTTTGCAACATGACACTGTGAGGATGCAAATCCTCTCTTAGGATGAACTATTGACACATTCTGGAGCTTTTCTATTCCTGGATGTCAATGAATGTGACTGGCCCAGTCAGAGACCTAGCAGTCTTCTATGGGTCTATCATCCTGGCCTTGGGGAGCCTCACTTACAGTGGACTTGTCTCAGAGCTGATCCAAAGTAAAGCCATAGAGATCCATCCTGACCCAAAATCAGGATGTATATTTGTTTTTTTTTTGCTTCCACATTCCTTTCAAGAATGAACCTTTCATGGGGATGGGCCTTGTCTTTCATGTTCATTATTGGGGATGGAATATCCAGTTCCTATCCTCAGTGTCTGACAGGTAACAGGCACTCAATAAATGTGTGATAAATGAAGAAATGAGTGGTGGCCATTAGGCTTTGTCTGTATTTTGTTCAGATTTAAATCTCTGCTCGTATTATCCATGGAGCTCACCTGTTGGATGTTTACTCACAGGAGTGTTATCTTCCTTAGTGAGAAACAGCAAAGTGATGCCATCATTATTCTCATTTTTTTCAGGACAGTTCAGTTCAGTTGCTCAGTCATGTCTGACTCTCTGTGACCCCATGGACTGCCCCATGTCGGGCTTCCTTTTCTCAGGACAGTATCACATATTTTTGACAAAAAGAGTCTCTTGTCTTTGGAGTGAGACTGCTGCTGTTGCTGCTAAGTCGCTTCAGTCATGTCCGACTCTGTGCAACCCCATAGACGGCTGCCCACCAGTCTCCCCCATCACTGGGATTCTCCAGGCAAGAACACTGGAGTGGGTTGCCATTTCCTTCTCCAATGCATGAAAGTGAAAAGTGAAAGTGAAGTCGCTCAGTCACATCCGACTCTTAGCAACCCCATGGACTGCAGCCTAACAGGCTCCTCCGTCTCAATGGCATTTGCCAGGCAAGAGTACTGAGGGAAGTCCAAATACAAGCTAAGTCATTTTCTGGTTATGCCTGACTTGGAAGAAGTCTCTTGACTTATCTTAGCCTCAGTTCTTCATCTAAGTATGGAGAGTAGCATCATTTATGCAGATTAAATGTAAAGCAATACCATGCATAACTCCTAGCACAGTGCCTGGGGTGTACAAGGCACTCTGTGATCATGATCATCATTGTTGTGTTTGTGTGGCTGGTTCCTTTCAGGTAGATGTCTTAGCATAAAATATCTATGGCTCTTCTTGAGAAAAATCCCACTTTATTGGCAGGTGTTTTAGAAGATGAGATGAAAAAGGCCACTGGGGGTGGGAGTACAGATGTCACAGCCATGTTCCAAATTGTAATGGGGTGCTCCTTTGACAAACTTCTAAGCAATACTCCCTCCTTCATAATCAGGCATACCTTCATGCTTGCCTGATGTTGAAGACTGAAGATCCATTGCTACTACTAAGTCACTTCAGTCGTGTCCGACTCTGTGCGACCCCATAGACGGCAGCCCACCAGGCTCCCCCGTCCCTGGGATTCTCCAGGCAAGAACACTGGAGTGGGTTGCCATTTCCTTCTCCAATGCATGAAAGTGAAAAGTGAAAGTGAAGTCGCTCAGTCATGTCCAACTCTTAGCGACCCCATGGACTGCAGCCTACCAGGCTCCTCTGCCCATGGGATTCTCCAGGCAAAAGTACTGGAGTGGGGTGCCATTGCCTTAGACTATCCTAAAAAAGAACTTCTGAGGGTGATAGGATAGTTAGAAGATAGAAGATCCATACATTTTATTAAATCACATACTGACCATAAAGGGTGGGGAATATCCTTCTTCCTGAGTCCCAGGGGAGCAGTGCACTGTGATTAACCCATGCTTTTCCTCTAGCTGTTAGAGAGATCCATTTTTCCTTCTTCTTCCCCACCTCTCCTAGGCAAACTCCTCCTAGAAAATGGTAACCAGATCATAATAGAGGAAAACACAAAAGGAAATCCATTGTAATGGCTTTATAGCCCACTTGGAAAATCTTTGCCCTTTCTCCAGGGATTCAATCTTTTTACATTCTGAACTTTATGGCTGGCAGTGAATTTCCTTCAAGTCTATTGCAGCACAAAGCTTCTGCTGGCAGAAGCAATTTTTTGAAACTATAAAATTTTTGGCAGAGTTCGAGAAACACACTGACCATTTCCAAATGGCCACTCCACTAAGTCCCGGGAAACAACCAATTTGGTCCAGGCTCCACTGACTGCTAACATAAAATTGGAATTTATGATACAGTGAAGAGTCTAATGATCCTGGGAAATAAGGAAGAAATGGAGATGAAATTCTCAGCTCTACAGGCTAAGTCTTCCAGCAAATGGATACAATCCTGTCTTATTGTGAACTAAAAGACTGACTTTGAAGATCTAGAAGTTTCTGTTGTTGATGCTACTTAAAAAAGGCTGGGTCCAAAATTCTCAAGTGTTCTATTTGTAGAACAAATGGAGTTTTAATGGCCTGCAGTGCCACTTGAATATTCATGCTAATAGATATTTTCCATTTAGGAAATAAGTACATGGTAACCAAGAATTAATTCTGATGGCTGGCCATTGTTATAGGCAACTAATTTATGCTGATTCTTGACTAGAAGAAACAAATTGCCACATCCATTAAGGGAGTTAAAGAAAGCCATCTTTTCTCCTTTACCTGCACTGCCCCCTACACCACATCTGCTGAGCTTTCGAACATCTTCTAGATGTGTTTACCAGTTTTATTCTGACCATTAGGTGCTCTGGTTTTCGTTTACTGTTATTCCGTTAACAATATAGGAACCCAATATGAAAAGCTTCAGTATAAAGAGTTGAATACTTACAACACATTAACTAGGTCCTTCAAATAAGAGAGACACTTTGCAGAAAATCTTGGAGGTCCCTATTGTATGGAACAGTCCATTCTAAAGGAGATCAGTCCTGGGTGTTCAATGGAAGGACTGATGTTGAAGCTGAAACTCCAATACTTTGGCCACCTGATTTAAAGAGCTGACTCATTGGAAAAGACCCTGATGCTGGGAAAGATTGAGGGAAAGAGGAGAAGGAGATAACAGAGGATGAGATGGCTGGATAGCATCACCGACTCAATGGACATGAGTTTGGGTTAACTCCGGGAGTTGGTGATGGACAGGGAGACCTGGTGTGCTGCAGTCCATGGGGTCAAAAAGAGTCGGACATGACTAAATGACTGAACTGAACTGAATTGTATAGATCAGAACTATTGTCATTGAGCCTAATTAAGTATGTAGATATCAAAATGTATAGAACTGATAGTTGTCTGTTTTTCATAATCAGATAAAGCAGAAGGAAAGAACTCTGAAGAAAAAAGCAATGACTTGTTAATTTTCCAGTTTTCAATCAGGATTTTAAGAAACATGTCTTGACCTACCAGCCTTCCCTTGAAATCAACATGTTAAATATCATAGTCTCTGCTTGCTGAGCTTGTCTGAAAAAAGTGCTTTTCTTTCTTTTTTTTTTTAATCACAGCAATTCTTTAAGTGTTACACTGTTTTCTATTTTTCTTTTTAACTGAGAGTTACAGTCTTAAATAGGTTTCCCTGATGGCTTAGATGGTAAAGAATCTGCATGCAATGCAGCAGATCTGTATTCAATCACTGGGTCAGGAAGATCCCCTGGAGAACGAAATGGTAACCCACTTCAGTATTCTTGCCTGGAGAATTCCATGGACAGAGTAGCCTGGCAGGCTACAGCCCATGGGGTTGCAGGGAGTTGGACATGATTGAGAGACTAACACTCACTCACTCACAGTCTTAAATAAGATTACCTGAACTGAGAGTCAGGCTGCCTGTCTTAAGTCTGGTTCTGCCACAAGCTAGTTTTGAAATAGGAGGGAAGGGGGCATGGCACAACCTTCAAAAGAATGAGATGGCCGTTGAGGTTGGAACATAAACTGGTTAGAACCAACTAGGTCCAAGATGGTGGAGGATTCAACTTCCAGTGGACCTTGAACCTCATTATATGCTCATTGTGATACCTTATCATATAACTGACACACTCACAGGATCCAGGACAGTTTGGAGCCCAACTGTAAAAGGCCAAGAAGAGGGCAGTGACCCAATTCCTGGAAATCCCCTCCCCTTCCCCTAAACAGTTGGAACAATCCTCCCATTCATTAGCCTATGAAGTAACTGAGCTTTATAAAAACTAACAATCCTTATGCTGGGGCTTCTGGCCTTCTGAGATGGCCCACACTCTATCTGGGGAGTGTGTATCTCTCTCAATAAATCTGCTTTTAACCTATCACTTTGCCTCTTGCTGAATTCCTTCTGCACTAAGACATAAAGAACTTGAACTTCAGCAGGTCCTGAGACCAGGTGTGCAATCTCAATGAAAAATGGGGGGCTGAAGTCCCAGTCCAAGGTGTGTGGTTTCAGTTTGCTGAATTGTTGAAAGACCTCCAATTATGAGCCTCAAAGTCTTTGTATCTGAAGTATAGACATTGGAGCAGATCATTTTCAGGGTCAGTTTCTGTCTAATTCTTACTTAGACAATGATAATGCCCTTCAGTAAAAATCCATCTCAGTGCAACACTCAAAAAACCACTTCAAAAATCCTAACAAAAAAATGAAAAAAGAAGAGCAGAATTCTAGGATCTTAATGGAGAACTGGGTTGGGAAGATCCCCTGGAGAAGGAAATGGCAACCCACTCCACTACTCTTGCCTGGAAAATCCCATGGACAGAAGAGCCTGATAGGCTACAGTCCTTGGGGTCGCAAAGAATCGGACACGACTGAGTGACTTCACTCACTCAGTGGAGAACTGGAACATCCTAGATGTGAAAATACATTTTACATAATTGAGCACAGTGATTCCCCCAGGAGTTTTCACCATAAAAAACTCAAGTCACATGGAGATTGACCCCTTCATATTTTGCCTATAAATGCAAAACTTTGGGGTTTGTTGTTGTCACTTGCTCAGTCATGTCCAACTCTTTGCCACACCATGGACTGAAGCAACCCAGGCTTCCCTGTCCTTCACTATCTCTTGGAGTTTTCTCAAACTCATGGCCATTGAGTTGGTGATGTCATCCAACTGTCCCATCCTCTGTCATCCCCTTCTCCTCCTGTGTACACACAAATCTCTCCAGGATGCTTGAACTGTTTTTACTCACAACACTTCTGAAGCCAATCATGTAGGGTTTTCACACCAAGCAATCCCTCAGTCTTCTGAGGAATCCAGTGGAATGTCCTATAGTTCAATTGAATTCTGACACTGATACTTAGAGTTAGCAGAGACCCCACAGGGATCAGTCCCCAAGACTGCTTCCACTTCAGATGCCAATCCCAAGCCCAGATTGCCTGTCCTTGGACTGACTAGCTGTCCATCGAGGGTTCCTAAGACTGCCTCTGTAGGTCTGTAATTTGTTAGACGGCTCAAAGGACTAAGAGATTCACTTGTTTCTTGACTTATTATAAAGTATTCAACTTAAGAACAGCTGAATGGAGGAGAAGCACAGGGCCTGCTACTGGAGATTTGTGCTGAGCTTCCCTGATGTCTCTGGTTTTGCCACTTTTGCAGCATCTCCATATGGATGATCTCTTCACCCAGAAGCTCATCAAATCTTACTGTTCAAGAGTTTTTAGAGCTCAGTCTCCAGCCACACTTCTCCTTTTCTGGAAGTCTATGTAGGGGGCTCAATTCCAATTCTCTCATTCCTTGGTCTTTCTCGTGACCAGCCCCATCAGAGGCCACCTAGTGCCCCCACCCTAAGTCACCTCATTAGCATAAACTCCATTTGATCAAAAGGGGCTTCTTCAGTTCAGTTCAGTCGCTCAGTTGTGTCCAACTCTGTGCAACCCCATGGACTGCAGCATGCTAGGCTTCCCTGTACATCACCATCTCCTGGAGCTTACTCAAACTCATGTCCATTGAGTCAGTGATGCCATCCAACCATCTCATCCTCTGTCCACCCTGTCTCCTCCTACCTTCAATCTTTCCCAGCATCAGGGTCTTTTCAAATGAGTCAGCTCTTCCCATAAGGTGGCCAAAGTATTGGAGTTTCAGCTTCAGCATCAGTCCTTCCAGTGAATATTCAGGACTGATTTCCTTTAGGATGGACCAGTTGGATCTCCTTGCAGTCCAAGGGACTCTCAAGAGTCTTTTCCAACACCACAGTTCAAAAGTATCAATTTTTTGGTGTTCAGCTTTCTTTATAGTCCAACTCTCACATCCATACATGACTACTAGAAAAACTATAGCTTTTACTAGACAGACCTTTGCTGGCAAAGTAATGTCTCTGCTTTTTAATATGCTGTCTAGGTTAGTCATAGCTTTCTTCCAAGGAGCAAGCATCTTTTAATCACAATGGTGTGATAACTCACCTGGAGCCAGACATCCTAGAATGTGAAGTCAAGTGGGCCTTAGGAAATATCACTGTGAACAAAGCTAGTGGAGGTGATGAAATTCCAGCTAGGCTATTTCAAATCCTGAAAGATGATGCTGTGAAAGTGCTGCACTCAATATGCCAGCAAATTTGGAAAACTCAGAAGAGGCCACAGGACTTGAAAAGGTCAATTTTTATTCCAATCCCAAAGAAAGGCAATGCCAAAGAATGCTCAAAGTACTGCACAGTTGCACTCATCTCACATGCTAGCAAAGTAATACTCAAAATTCTCCAAGCAGACTTCAATAGTACATGAACTGTGAAATTCCAGATGTTCAAGCTGGATTTAGAAAAGGTAGAGGAGCCAGAGATCAAATTGCCAACATCTATTGAATCATCCTAACCAGTAACACTGAAGAAGCTGAAGTTGAACGGTTCTATGAGGACCTACAAGACCTTTTAGAACTAACACCCAAAAAAGATGTCCTTTTCATTATAGGGGACTGGAATGCAAAAGTAGGAAGTCAAGAAACACCTGGAGTAACAGGCAAATTTGGCCTTGGAATACGGAAAGAAGCAGGGCAAAGGCTGATAGAGTTTTGCCAAGAAAATGCACTGGTCATAACAAACACCCTCTTCCAACAACACAAGAGAAGACTCTACACATGGACATCACCAGATGGTCAACACCGACATCAGATTGATTATATTCTTTGCAGCCAAAGATGGAGAAGCTCTATACAGTCAGCAAAAACAAGACCTGGAGCTGACTGTGGCTCAGACCATGAACTCCTTCTTGCCAAATTCAGACTTAAATTGAAGAAAGTAGGGAAAACCACTAGACCATTCAGGTATGACCTAAATCAAATCCCTTATGATTATACAGTAGAAGTGAGAAATAGATTTAAGGGCCTAGATCTGATAGATAGAGTGCCTGATGAACTATGGAATGAGATTCGTGACACTGTACAGGAGACAGGGATCAAGACCATTCCCATAGAAAAGAAATGCAAAAAAGCAAAATGGCTGTCTGGGGAGGCCTTACAAATAGCTGTGAAAAGAAGAGAAGCGAAAAGCAAAGGAGAAAAGGAAAGATATAAACATCTGAATGCAGAGTTCCAAAGAATAGCAAGAAGAGATAAGAAAGCCTTCCTCAGCAATCAATGCAAAGAAATAGAGGAAAACAACAGAATGGGAAAAACTAGGGATCTCTTTAAGAAAATCAGAGATACCAAAGGAATATTTCATGCAAAGATGAGCTCGATAAAGGACAGAAATGGTATGGACCTAACAGAAGCAGAAGATATTAAGAAGAGATGGCAAGAATACACAGAAGAATTGTACAAAAAACATCTTCATGACCCAGATAATCACAATGGTGTGATCACTGACTTAGAGCCAGATATCCTGGAATGTGAAGTCAAGTGGGCCTTAGAACGCATCACTACGAACAAAGCTAGTGGAGGTGATGGAATTCCAGGTGAGCTATTCCAAATGCTGAAAGATGATGCTGTTCAAGTGCTGCACTCAATATGCCAGCACATTTGGAAAACTCAGCAGTGGCCACAGGACTGGAAGAGGTCAGTTTTCATTCCAATCCCAAAGAAAGGCAATGCCGAAGAATGCTCAAACTACCGCACAATTGCACTCATCTCACACGCTAGTAAAGAAATGCTCAAAATTCTCCAAGCCAGGCTTCAGCAATATGTGAACCATGAACTTCCTGATGTTCAAGCTGGTTTTAGAAAAGGCAGAGGAACCAGAGATCAAATTGTCAACATCCACTGGATCATGGAAAAAGCAAAAGAGTTCCAGAAAAACATCTATTTCTTCTTCATTGACTATGCCAAAGCCTTTGACTGTGTGGATCACAATAAACTGTGGAAAATTCTGAAAGAGATGGGCATACCAGACCACCTGATCTGCCTCTTGAGAAATTTGTATGCAGGTCAGGAAGCAACAGTTAGAACTGGACATGGAACAACAGACTGGTTCCAAATAGGAAAAGGAGTTCGTCAAGGCTGTATATTGTCACCCTGTTTATTTAACTTATATGCAGAGTACATCATGAGAAATGCTGGACTGGAAGAAACACAAGCTGGAATCAAGATTGCTGGGAGAAATATCAATAACCTCAGATATGCAGATGACACCACCCTTATGGCAGAAAGTGAAGAGGAACTCAAAAGCCTCTTGGTGAAAGTGAAAGTGGAGAGTGAAAAAGTTGGCTTAAAGCTCAACATTCAGAAAACAAAGATCATGGCATCCGGTCCCACCACTTCATGGGAAATAGATAGACAAACAGTGGAAACAGTGTCCGACTTTATTTTTCTGGGCTCCAAAATCAGTGAAGATGCTGACTGCAGCCATGAAATTAAAAGACGCTTACTCCTTGGAAGGAAAGTTATGACCAACCTAGATAGCATATTCAAAAGCCGAGACATTACTTTGCCAACAAAGGTCCGTCTAGTCAAGGCTATGGTTTTTCCTGTGGTCATGTATGGATGTGAGAGTTGGACTGTGAAGAAGGCTGAGCACCAAAGAATTGATGCTTTTGAACTGTGGTGTTGGAGAAGACTCTTGAGAGTCCCTTGGACTGCAAAGAGATCCAACCAGTCCATTCTGAAGGAGATCTGCCCTGGGATTTCTTTGGAAGGAATGATACTGAAGCTGAAACTCCAGCACTTTGGCCACCTCATGCGAAGAGTTGACTCATTGGAAAAGACTCTGATGCTGGGAGGGATTGCGGGCAGGAGGAGAAGGGGATGACAGAGAATGAGATGGCTGGATGGCATCACTGACTCGATGGACATGAGTCTGAATGAACTCCGGGAGTTGGTGATGGACATGGAGGCCTGGTGTGCTGCGATTCATGGGGTCGCAAAGAGTCGCACAGGACTGAGCGACTGATCTCATCTGATTTGATTGAATCATTGAAAAAGTAAGAGTTCCAGAAAAACATCTATTTCTGCTTTATTGACTATGCCAAAGCCTTTGACTGTGTGGATCACAATAAACTGTGGAAAATTCTGAAAGAGATGGGCATACCAGACCACCTGACCTGCCTCCTGAGAAATCTATATGCAGGTCAAGAAGGAACAGTTAGAACTGGACACGGAACAAGGGCTCCAAATTGGGAAAGAAGTACATCAAGGCTGTATATTGTCACCCTGCTTATTTAACTTATATGCAGAGTACATTATGCGAAATGCTGGACTGGATGAAGCACAAGCTGGAATCAAGATTGCCAGGAGAAATATCAATAACCTCATATATGCAGATAATACCACCCTCATGGCAGAAAGTAAAGAAGAACTAAAGAGCCTCTTGATGCAAGTGAAAGAGGAGAGTGGAAAAGTTGGCTTAAAACTCAACATTCAGAAACCTAAGATCATGGCATCCAGTCCCATCATTTCATGGCAAATAGATGGGGAAACAATGGAAATAGTGGGAGACTTTATTTTTTTGGATTCCAAAATCACTGCAAATGGTGACTGCAGCCATGAAATTAAAAGATGCTTGCTCCTTGGAAGAAAAGCTATGACAACCCTAGACAACATATTAAAAAGCAGGGGCTTCTTATGAATAACAAAATACACTCCCATCATTCAGGACATTCCAAGGGTTTTAGGATCTATGCCAAGAAAGGATAAAGACCAAATATGGTTTAAGCCACACCCACAGCCTTTGTCTATGATGCTGGGGTTCCCACAAATTCCTTTCCCTTTCCATTTCAATAATTTTCTAGAATGAATCATGGGTGTCAGAAAACCACTAAATCACTTCAGTCATGTCTGACTCTTTGTGACCCCATGGACTGTAGCTCACCAGGCTCCTCTGTCCATGGGATTCTCCAGGCAAGAATACTAGAGTGGATAGTCATTTCCTTCTCCAGGGGATCTTCCTGACCCAGGGATTGAACCCGCATCTCTCATGTCTCCTGTGTTGGCAGGAAGGTTCTTTTCCACAAGTGCCACCGGGTATGCCTTGCTTACTGTTACTGTTTTATTATAAGGGAGTCAGAGACGTCCCCCTGGAAGAGTGGCACAGAACAGGGTGTGTTGTGGTAGGGAGGTGGGGGATACATGGAGCTTCTGTGTCCTCTCTGGGCTCATTGCTTCTCCAGCATCTTGATGTGTCCCTCAACCTTGAAGTTCTCTGAACCTCACTGTCTAGTTGTTTTTTATGGAGGTTTGATTACATAGGCACGATTGATTCAATCATTGGCTGTTGATGATTGAACTCAATTGAACTCAATATAGGCTGCCTGGATTTTGTGCTACAAAGAAAAGTATTTCATAGGACTCTCATTTGATGAGCCTCAGAACTTAAACATCTTTCTTCCACTTAATTAATAGATTAAAAAATTATGTCTTTGTGTCAGGGATGAAAATATCGTTAAGATTGGGTTCCTGTTCTCAAGGTGGATGGGGCACTCATTACTCACCCTTGTTTAAAGTGTCAAGACACAGAGGTACAGGTTGTACTGTGGGCGTTTATCTTAAACTTCAGACTGAGATTCAGGGCCAAAATAATTTTGTATTCACTCATTGGTGTCTTTGATTTTCAATGCTGCATCCCCTTCTGTGCCACTGGTGATACAGTAGAACTACATAGAGTAATAAACAGTGGTCCCTAGATTTTCTGTAGGTTTTAATGAAGAGTTTACCAGGATGTGTCCAGGAAGGATGTCTAATTAACAGTGGCACTTACTTCTATCACCAAACCATCCTGAGAATGTTTGTTGAACAAGACACAAAGAAAAAGATGGAAGAGGGACAGCATGGTTTTGGAAACTCCCTAAATTCACTAAGAACACACAGAGCAAGTAGAACAACAAAACTAAAAACTCATGGAAGTCTTCCCTAGTGGTACAGTGGAGAAGAATCTGCCTGCCACCGTAGGGGACATAGGTTCAAAATCTGGTCCTGGAAGATCCCACATGCCATGGAGCAACTAAGCTGGTGTGCCAAAACTACTGAACCTATGCTTTAGAGTCTGTGCTACACAAGAGAAGCCACCGCAATGAGAAGCCTGCACACAGCAACCAAGAGTTGCCCCCACTTGCCACAGCTAGAAAAAGACCTTGCAGCAATGAAAAGTTCAACAAAAAATAAATAAATTATTTAAAAAAAAAAACCTTTATGAACACCAACTTGAAATTTGGTGCTGAAGTAACCCCTTAAATCTTAATATCGAACTGAGTCCAAGGCTCATAAACAGATGTCTTCATTCCCTACTTCTGTATCATCTCTTCTTCCTGCCTCATCTTTCCCTTCCTTCCACCCATCCTTCCTTCCACCCATCCTTCCTTCCTCTTGCTTCCTTCTTTCCTTCCTTACTTTATTCCTTCATCTCTTCCCAGTTCGTTCTCTGAAACTGAGGCCCAAAGTGGGGAAGAAGAACTAATGCATAGGACCACTGCTCTCTGTCCACCAACCACACCCACTGGAATCTCCCCAAATATGAGGATCACACACATGGGATTTTCCAGACTCCCCACAGTTTCCTGTCATTTTTGTTCTTTTCAATATAAAGTCAATTTGCTAAAAGTATATAACTGCATGCTATTTTCATAGGCTTGTAAAACATCTCATAAATAAATTCAGAAATCATAAAAATAATCTTATTTCTAAATATGAACCATAGTTTGGGAAACATAATTTCTAGAGAGGACACAAAGGAGCAAATTTAAATTGAACAGCTGGAGAAACAAGCTAGAAAAAATTCAGCCTTTAAATAAGACAGAAGGATCTGATGGTACAGTGTCCTTTAGTGAAAAGTTGAAATGATTGCTTACAAGCTTTCATGGTGTTGGTTTGCATTCCTGACGTGATCTGGTGGTGGTGGTGGTTTAGTCCCTAAGTTGTGTCTGACTCTTTTGGGACTCCATGGACTGTAGCCTGCCAAGCTCCTTTATCCATGGGATTTCCCAGGCAAGGATACTGGAGTGGGTTGCCATTTCCTTCTCTAGGGGATCTTCATGATCCAGGGATCCAACCCATGCCTCCTGCATTGGCAAGCAGATTCTTTACCACTGAGCCACCAGGGAAACCCCAACATGACCTAGCAAGGACTGAAATTTGGGTGGTCCAGGGCTGTGTGCAGTTCTTTGCTTTTGGGGGTTCTGTCTTCTTCACTTTGCTGGCCCCTCACATTGCCCATGGAGTGAATTCCTCCTCTGAGCTCCTTCCCAGCTTGGGACACTTCCTGTTCCCTGGGGTC
This sequence comes from Bubalus bubalis, assembly GCF_019923935.1. Taxonomy (NCBI): domain Eukaryota; kingdom Metazoa; phylum Chordata; class Mammalia; order Artiodactyla; family Bovidae; genus Bubalus; species Bubalus bubalis. The sequence goes on from NC_059157.1 coordinate 185,025,035, forward strand.
ATCTCTTATGCTCTCAAGTGTGTACAAAAATGTGCTCTTGACTCCCAAGCACTCTGATCTGGACTGAACTAGTCTCTGGAGTTCCAGATCTCTGGTTCTAAATGCATGGAGGACAGGACACCCCCACGGACAGTGGACCTTTGTAACCTGGATCCATGAGTGCTTTTGGAATCCAGGGATGGCTACAGGAGGTCCGCGTGCATTTTCACAGCGGGCGAGGGGCTGGGGGGGAATACACAGATATCATCAGATTTTAAAGTGGTCCCTGGGGCCTCTTCCCACAGCAGAAATGACAGTGAGTGTGCACCTGGATCAGCCGTTGTTCAAGGGCTGACCTGAATGATGTGTAAATGGTCTTGAGGTACATCGTTGAACATCTCCCACTTTGCATGTGAAGAGCTGGAAGAAAAGTGAGACTGTAAGTAGCCAAGGTTATAGCTAATGGATATAGAGGTTATTTGAAAAGACCCTGATGCTGGGAAAGATTGAGGGCAGGAGGAGAAGGGAACGACAGAGGATGAGATGGTTGGATGGCATCACCGACTCAATGGACATGGGTTTGGGTAGACTCTGGCAGTCGGTGATGGACAGGGAGGCTTGGCGTGCTGTGGTTCACGGAGTCGCAAAGAGTCAGATATGACTGAGCAACTGAACTGAACTGATAGAGGTTAGGTTCAACTCTAGTCTTTCAGATGTTAACATGCAGGCTTTAAATGCCAAGGCTCTTCTGTCTCTGTCACCCCTTAAAGTTAAGACTCCATGCTTTCATTTACCATGTTCTGCACTGGACGCTGGCATAATATTGCTGTAACCCACCCAGTCCTCCAGACCTCAATCTGTCCCTCCTTTACCGGTCACAGACTTTGTTTTTCTGGATTTTGGAGTACCCTCTCTCTCTAGTTTCTCTCACCACCTCTCCTCAAATCAACCCCCAGATACCATGTCCAAGTTAAGCTCTCCCCACTGGCCTCCCGCCCCGCCATTTATCCATCCGCCTGCTGCCACTCTGTCTCTCAGAAGCATCGATTGGATCGATGGGACCTCATTCCTCTGCCCAGAAATGTCTGTGGTCCCATAAGTTGCAATCCTGTCTTTCAGCGAAAAGCCCTGTTCCTCCATGATCAAGTTCACTCTGACCTTGCCAGCCATAGCTCTGACCAGCTCCTATACACATAATACATGTCCACTGTGCACACACACTTCACGTCACACATCAACGTATGCACACACATACCACACTCACACAGACACGCCACACACTGCCCAGACACAAATACTGCACTTTTCCCCTTTGACCCTCATCCACACTAGTTTCTAATCTGAATTGTCCCATCTAGTTCCTCTTTCTGCAATCCCATCCCCCCACCAAAGGAAGCCCCTTGAATCCCCCAACTCAGAGTATTCTCCTATCTATCCCCAGGGCCTCGCAGTAGATGCCTGGACCCCTCATTGTAATTAGGGGTGTATAATTCTGTCTCATCCAACACACACACTGGGTCCCACCCAGCTTTTCTCCTCTGGTATCCCTGATGGAAGATATGCTTGTCCCTGAGGTCTTTGAGGGTTTCCCCATTCCCACAGGTGCCCAAACTGGGACATTTGAGGCATCTCTGCTTGGAATATGATCTCTTTTTCAGCTGATACATCTTTCAAGTGATGACCATGTGATTGGGTGGGGTGTGTAGTGGTGGGAAAGAAACCCATAGGAAAGTCTGAATCCACAGAAAATCTGGGAACTCTTGTGAGAGCTGAAACTCTCCAAGTCTCTGAGCCTTAGATCCTCACCCCACAGAGGGAGGAAGTGATTGCCTCTGAGGAAGAAGGAGCAGAAAGGGGTGGAGAAGGGCTGGGCCTCCTGCAGGCAAACCGCACACCCCTGGAATGTGGCAGCCAGTCTTCCTTGCTCCAAGTTCAGGCAGTAACCAGCTTGGCGCATCCCTTGACTGCCAGCCACTGTAACTCTGTAGCTAGCTTTTGAGATACTTTTCCCATGGGTGGGCAGAGGCAGAGGGTGAGGCTCCATGATCCCAGAAACCCTGGGGAGGCACCGTGCTCACACAGCCCAGTATTGACCCGTGACAGGGACTGTGGGGAAGGAGCACTCATCAGCCACCAACAGCCTCAGCAGCTGTGGGGAAAAGGAGGTTCTGGGGACTCACTGGGGTATCCACCAACCTTCACAGTTGAAACTCCAAATATAAGAGTCTTGTAGAACTGGTAAGGAAAGTAGGGGTTCTCTAGTCCCCCAAAACTCACGTTACAAGTCATAAAAATGAGTTCCAAAGTTGGTTAAATGTCTGTTCCAGCTGGCAGTGACACAGCTCCTCAGTGGTTGAGCCAGAACGAGAATGAACCTCACCTACTTCCTGATCCATCATCTTTTCCATGAGTACAATAAACACCCACTGCACCCCACTCCAGAGTGCACACTTAGATTGCTTCTGGTGGACTTCTGCTTAGGGTCTTCCCGTGTTGACAAACTGAGACAGGCTGGGACCTGGGATCCTTTGTTGCAGAGCTCGCATCTGGACAAATGTCACCTCAAGCAGCAAAATACAAAGAAATTATGAAGGACTGAAAAAAACTGCATGCATGTGTAGTTGGGGAAAATAATGAACCAAGAAGATTCAAAAAGACCAAAAACTTAAATACCACTTCTGAGGTGTTGAGAACTCGCAGTGATCCCTGCACACAGTGCCACCAAGAGGGTGGGCAGACCCCTCTTAGGCCACGCCTCCTGCCAGACCCCTGGCCCCACCCTCACACTCACCTCATTTAAGGGACCAGCTCATCTCTACTTCAGGGAGCCAGTGAGGGCACCTCTTGTTTTTGCTCCTATGTGCTAAACACAAATCCTAAGAAAGTCTTGCCTGAATTTCTCATCTAGCCTCATCAATTTCTATTGATTAAGGAGTCTAAGAACCTGGATTGATAACAAAACCATGGGTGGCCAACTTATAAGTTCATTGCAAGTCTTTGCAAAGGAGGTCATAGGAATGTCTACAGAGGATCCCTCCACAGAAGCTTTGAGACAGGACTCAAGTATCTGCAGGATAGGCAGAAGGCACTGGAATTCTGAACTGACCTCCAAATTTCTCTGACAGTGATGCCCAAAGTGAACTCAGACCCTTAATCTAGTCATGGTCATTCCCCTCTTCACTCAGCACCTATCCCAGAGCTGGCATGTGGTGGGATGCACCAAAGACTTCCTGAGCTGACAAGCTATTTCATAACTGATAACTTGCGCTTTCCTTCTTCAAAAGCTCCCTCAGAAATTAACAGTATCTTCTCCATCCCTATCTCTATTGGAACTAAAACAAAGCTATAAAATGAATGTCATAATCTCATTTTATTCCACTTCACCAACTTGCTGTCCTCCCACTGAGAATATTACACTTTAGCCTCTGAGGAGTCACCCAGCAGCAAATCTGATGGTGAGATGAAGGGCAGGGGACTCACTGGGGAACAGTTCTGGGGAACAGTTCCTGTAAGGGAAAAGGGGGCAGACCTGGGCATAGGGAGATGCTGAGCTGAGCTGAAGTTTCAAGAAAGGCCTTAGTCAAAGTGGGGAGCTCTGGAACTGGGGTGCCCTCAGTTCAGTTCAGTTGCTCAGTCGTGTCCAACTCTTTGTGACCCCATGAACCACAGCATGCCAGGCCTCCCTGTCTCTCACCAACTCCCAGAGTTTACTCAAACTCATGTCCATCGAGTCGGTGATGCCATCCAGCCATCTTATCTTCTGTCATCCCCGTCTCCTCCTGCCTCCAATCCCTCCCAGATTCAGGATTTTTTCCAGTGAGTCAAGTCTTTGCATGAGGTGGCCAAAGTATTGGAGTTTCAGCTTCAACATCAGTCCTTCCAATGAACACCCAGGACTGATCTCCTTTAGGATGGACTGGTTGGATCTCCTTGCAGTCCAAGGGACTCTCAAGAGTCTGCTCCAACACCACAGTTCAAAAGCATCAAGTCTTTGATGCTCAGCTTTCTTTATAGTCCACCTCTCACATCCATACATGATCACTGGAAAAACCATAGCCTTGACTAGATGGACTTTTGTTGGCAAAGTAATGTCTCTGCTTTTGAATATGCTATCTAGGTTGGTCATAACTTTCCTTCCAAAGAGTCAGAGTCTTTTAACTTCATGGCTGCAGTCAGCATCTTCACTGATTTTGGAGCCCAAAAAAATAAAGTCTGACACTGTTTCCACCGTTTCCCCATCTATTTCCCATGAGGTGATGGGACCAGATGCCATGATCTTCGTTCTCTGAATGTTGAGCTTTAAGCCAACTTTTTCACTCTCCTCTTTCACTTGCATCAAGAGGCTTTTTAGTTCCTCTTCACTTTCTGCCATAAGGGTGATATCATCTGCATATCTGAGGTTATTGATATTTCTCCTGGCAATCTTGATTCCAGCTTGTGCTTCTTCCAGCCCAGCATTTCTCATGATGTATTCTGCATAGAATTTAAATAATAAGCAAGATGACAATATACAGCCTTGATGTACTCCTTTTCCTATTTGAAACCAGTTTGTTGTTCCATGTCCAGTTCTAACTGTTGCTTCCTGACCTGCATATAGGTTTCTCAAGAGGCAGGTCAGGTGGTCTGGTATTCCCATCTCTTTCAGAATTTTCCACAGTTTATTGTGATCCACACAGTCAAAGGCTTTGGCATAGTCAATAAAGCAGAAATAGATGGTTTTCTGGAACTCTTTTGCTTTTTCCATGATCCAGCAGATGTTGGCAATTTGATCTCTGGTTCCTCTGCCTTTTCTAAAACCAGCTTGAACATTTGGAAGTTCACAGTTCATGTATTGCTGAAGACTAGATTGGAGAATTTGAGCATTACTTTACTAGCGTGTAAGATTAGTGCAATTGTGTGGTAGTTTGAGCATTCTTTGACATTGCCTTTCTTTGGGATTGGAATGAAAACTGACCTTTTCCAGTCCTGTGGCCACTGCTGAGTTTTCCAAATGTGCTGGCATATTGAGTGTAGCACTTTCACAGCATCATCTTTCAGGATTTGGAATAGCTCAACTGGAATTCCATCACTTCCACTAGCTTTGTTCATAGTGATGCTTTCTAAGGCCCACTTGACTTCACATTCCAGGATGTCTGGCTCTAGATGAGTGATCATACCATCGTGATTATCTGGGTCGTGAAGATCTTTTTTGTACAGTTCTTCTGTGTATTCTTGCCACCTCTTCTTAATATCTTCTGCTCCTGTTAGGTCCATACCATTTCTGTCCTTTATCGAGCCCATCTTTGCATGAAATGTTCCCTTGGTATCTCTAATTTTCTTAGAGATCTCTAGTCTTTCCCATTCTGTTGTTTTCCTCTATTTCTTTGCATTGATCACTGAAGAAGGCTTTCTTATCTCTCCTTGCTATTCTTTGGAACTCTGCATTCAGATGCATATATCTTTTCTTTTCTCCTTTGCTTTTCACTTCTCTTCTTTTCACAGCTATTTGTAAGGCCTCCCCAGACAGCCATTTTGCTTTTTTGCATTTCTTTTCCATGGGGATGGTCTTGATCCCTGTCTCCTGTACGATGTCACGAACCTCCGTCCATAGTTCATCAGGCACTCTATCTATCATATCTAGTCCCTTAAATCTATTTCTCACTTCCACTGTGTAATCATAAGGGATTTGATCCAGGTCATACCCGAATGGTCTAGTGGTTTTCCCTGCCTTCTTCAATTTAAGTCTGAATTTGGCAACAAGGAGTTCATGATCTGAGCCCTCAGAGGCCCTTAAAGTCAAGGTTAAGGGTGAGGCCCCTGTGCCCTGTAGAGGCCAGCCCTTGGAGGCCACCTGACCCAGGAAGGGAGCATCACCACCGGTGGGGCTGGTCCCTCCACAACCAGGGTCAGTCCTGGAGATCATCTCAGCTATGAGCAATGGCTTTGGTCTTAAACAGAGCATCCTGTGCAATCAGTGATTGTTAATTTACTTAGACATTTCAGATTGACCCACCGTGGTCCAGCAGCCATCAAACAAAAGACTGTTATTCCCAGAAGGTGTTGGGAGTCACAGTATAGCCTATTCTGGGGGCATTTAATGCTGTCTCTGCTCTCAGCCCAGCTCACCCTCAATCTTTCCCCCGTTATAAGGGTCTGTTTGCAAGCAAGTTTAAAAACATGGTTCCTTGTTGTCATCCTTCTGGCCTGATTTCTATCCCTCCCTTCTTATCAAATTTTTCTTCAAGATTACTGTGTGTTTCCTGACCTCACTTTCACACTGACCATCCCCTTAATCATAAGAAAAGCTATAGTGAAAAAAGAACTGGTCAGTGTCTAGTTCCCTAACAAAGACAAGTCACAGATGGAAACACTGAAGGACCTTAATGGGATCAATGGTCTGGTTCAAAATTGGGAAAGGAGTATGTCAAGGTTGTATATTTTCACCCTGCTTATTTAACTTCTATGCAGAGTACATCATGTGGAATGCCAGGTGGGATGAAGCACAAACTGGAACAAAAATTGCCAGAAGAAATATCAATAACCTCAGATATGAAGATGACACTACCCTTATGGCAGAAAGCAAAGAGGAGTTAAAGAGACTATTGATGAAGGTGGAAGAGGAGAGTAAAAAATCTGGCTTAAAACTTAATTCACAAAACTAAGATCATGGCATACGGTCCCATCACTTCATGGCAAACAGATGGGGAAACAATAGAAACAGTGAGAGATTTTATTTTCTTTGGCTCCAAAATCACTGCAGATGGCGACTGCAGCCATGAAATTGAAAGATGCTTGCTTCTTGGAAGAAGAGCTATAACTAACCTAGAAAGCATATTAAAAAGCAGAGACATTACTTTGTCAACAGAGGTCCATCTAGTCAAAGCTATGGTTTTTCCAGATAGTCATGTATGGATATGAGAGTTGGACCATAAAGAAGGCTGAGCACTGAAGAATTGATACTTTTGAACTCTGGTGTTGGTGAAGACTCCTGAGAGTCCCTTGGACTGCAAGGAGATCAAACCAGTCAGTCCTAAAGTAAATCAGTCCTGAATATTCATTGGAAGAACTGATTCTGAAGCTGAAGTTCCAATAGTTTGGCCACCTCATGGGAAGAACTAACTCATTAGAAAAGACCCTGATGCTGGGAAAGATAGAAGACAGGAGGAGAAGGGGATGACAGAAGATGAAATAGTTGGATGGCATCACTGACTCAATGGACATGAATCTGAGCAAGTCTAGGCTGGGAGGACCAACCCCACGTCCAAGGAGCAGTGGCTGCACGGGCGCAGGAGGGCCTAGAGGCCCTATCCCATGTTGAAGGTCAGGAAGGGCGGCGATGAGGAGATACCCCTCGTACAAGGTAAGGAGCAGTGGCTGTGCTTTGCTGGAGCAGCTGTGAAGAGATACCCCATGGCCAAGGTAAGAGAAACCCAAATAAGATGGTAGGGGTTGCAAGAGGGCATTAGAGGGCAGACACACTGAAACCATACTCACAGAAAACTAGTCAATCTAATCACACTAGGACCACAGCCTTGTCTAACTCAATGAAACTAAGCCATGCCTGTGGGGCAAGCCAAGATGGGTGGGTCATGGTGGAGAGATCTGACAGAATGTGGTCCACTGGAGAAGGGAATGGCAAACCACTTCAGTATTCTTGCCTTGAGAACCCCATGAACAGTATGAAAAGGCAAAATGATAGGATACTGAAAGAGGAACTCCCCAGGTCGGTAGGGGCCCAATATGCTACTGGAGATCAGTGGAGAAACAACTCCAGAAAGAATGAAGGGATGGAGCCAAAGCAAAAAGAATACCCAGCTGTGAATGTGACTGGTAATAGAAGCAAGGTCCGATGCTGTAAAGAGCAATATTGCATAGGAACCTGGAATGTCAGGTCCATGAATCAAGGCAAATTGGAAGTGGTCAAACAAGAGATGGCAAGAGTGAATGTTGACATTCTAGGAATCAGCAAACTGAAATGGACTGGAATGGGTGAATTTAACTCAGATGACCATTATCTCTACTACTGAGGGCAGGAATCCCTCAGAAGAAATGGAGTAGCCATTATGGTCAACAAAAGAGTTCAAAATGTAGTACTTGGATGAAATCTCAAAACTCACAGAATGATCCCTGTTCGTTTCCAAGGCAAACCATTCAATATCACAGTTATCCAAGTCTATGCCCTGATGAGTAACACTGAGGAAGCTGAAGTTGAACGGTTCTATGAAGACCTACAAGACCTTTTAGAACTAACACCCCAAAAAGATGTCCTTTTCATTATAGGGGACTGGAATGCAAAAGTACGAAGTCAAGAAACACCTGGAGTAATAGATAAGTTTGGCCTTGGAATACGAAATGAAGCAGGGCAAAAACTAATAGAGTTTTGCCAAGAAAATGCACTGGTCATAGCAAACACTCTCTTCCAACAACAGAAGAGAAGATTCTACACATGGACATCACCAGATGGTCAACACTGAAATCAGATTGATTATATTCTTTGCAGCCAAAGATGGAGAAGCTCTATACAGTCAACCAAAACAAGACCAAGAGCTGACTGTGGCTCAGACCAAGAACTCCTTCTTGCCAAATTCAGACTTAAATTGAAGAAAGTAGGGAAAACCACTAGACCATTCAGGTATGACCTGGATCAAATCCCTTATGATTATACAGTGGAAGTGAGAAATAGATTTAAGGGCCTAGATCTGATAGATAGAGTGCCTGATGAACTATCGAATGAGGTTTGTGACATTGTACAGGAGACAGGGATCAAGACCATCCTCATGGAAAAACAATGCAAAAAAAGCAAAATGGCTGTCTGGGGAGGCCTTACAAATAGCTGTGAAAAGAAGAGAAGTGAAAAGCAAAGGAGAAAAGGAAAGATATATGCATCTGAATGCAGAGTTCCAAAGAATAGCAAGAAGAGATAGAAAAGCCTTCTTCAGTGATCAATGCAAAGAAATAGAGGAAAACAACAGAATGGGAAAGACTAGAGATCTCTAAGAAAATTAGAGATACCAAGGGAACATTTCATGCAAAGATGGGCTCGATAAAGGACAGAAATGGTATGGACCTAACAGAAGCAGAAGATATTAAGAAGAGGTGGCAAGAATACACAGAAGAACTGTACAAAAAAGATCTTCATGACCCAGATAATCACGATGGTGTGATCACTCATATAGAGCCAGACATCCTGGAATGTGAAGTCAAGTGGGCCTTGGAAAGCATCACTACGAGCAAAGCTAGTGGAAGTGATGGAATTCCAGTTGAGCTATTTCAAATCCTGAAAGATGATGCTGTGAAAGTGCTACACTCAATATGCCAGCACATTTGGAAAACTCAGCAGTGGCCACAGGACTGGAAAAGGTCAGTTTTCATTCCAATCCCAAAGAAAGGCAATGCCAAAGAATGCTCATACTACTGCACAATTGCACTCATCTCACATGCTAGTAAAGTAATGCTCAAAATTCTCCAAGCCAGTCTTCAGCAATACATGAACCATGAACTTCCTGATGTTCAAGCTGGTTTTAGAAAAGGCAGAGGAACCAGAGATCAAATTGCCAACATCTGCTGGATCATGGAAAAAGCAAGAGAGTTCCAGAAAAACATCTATTTCTTCTTCATTGACTATGCCAAAGCCTTTGACTATGTGGATCACAATAAACTGTGGAAAATTCTGAAAGAGATGGGAATACCAGACCACCTGATCTGCCTCTTAAGAAATTTGTATGCAGATAAGGAAGCAACAGTTAGAACTGGACATGGAACAACAGACTGGTTCCAAATAGGAAAAGGAGTTCGTCAAGGCTGTATATTGTCACCCTGTTTATTTAACTTATATGCAGAGTACACCATGAGAAACGCTGGACTGGAAGAAACACAAGCTGGAATCAAGATTGCCGGGAGAAATATCAATAACCTCAGATATGCAGATGACACCACCCTTATGGCAGAAAGTGAAGAGGAACTCAAAAGCCTCTTGATGAAGGTGGAAGAGGAGAGTGAAAAAGTTGGCTTAAAGCTCAACATTCAGAAAATGAAGATCATGGCATCCGGTCCCATCACTTCATGGGAAATAGATGGGGAAACAGTGGAAACAGTGTCAGACTTTATTTTTCTGGGCTCCAAAATCACTGCAGATGGTGACTGCAGCCATGAAATTAAAAGACGCTTACTCCTTGGAAGGAAAGTTATGACCAACCTAGATAGCATATTCAAAAGCCGAGACATTACTTTGCCAACAAAGGTCCGTCTAGTCAAGGCTATGGTTTTTCCTGTGATCATGTATGGATGTGAGGGTTGGACTGTGAAGAAGGCTGAGCACCAAAGAATTGATGCTTTTGAACTGTGGTGTTGGATAAGACTCTTGAGAGTCCCTTGGACTGCAAGGAAGTCCAACCAGTCCATTCTGAAGGAGATCAGCCCTGGGATTTCTTTGTAGGGAATGATGCTGAAGCTGAAACTCCAGTACTTTGGCCACCTCATGCGAAGAGTTGACTCATTGGAAAAGATTCTGATGCTGGGAGGGATTGGGGGCAGGAGGAGAAGGGGCCGACAGAGGATGAGATGGCTGGATGGCATCACTGACTCGATGGACGTGAGTCTGAGTGAACTCCAGGAGTTGATGATGGACATGGAGGCCTGGTGTGCTGCGATTCGGGCTTGCAAAGAGTTGGACATGACTGAGCGACTGAACTGAACTGAACTGAAGAGGTGGTGAAGAACAGGGAAGGCTGGCATGCTGCAGTCCAAGGGGTCATAAAGAATGGACATGACTAAGCTACTGAACAATAAACCATCTCCTTAAATCCTCTATGGAGATTTTGAAACATGAATCAGGATCTAAACTGATTGGCACACTTTCATTTAGATGGGAAATAAAAGCCTAGCTCTCCTGTAATACTTGGGCCCCTCCAAATATTGCAGTCACACCATTCCTGGGTCTCAACACATGACCCTTGTCTGAAGGCAGGCTTTCAGGTGATCCATATGTTGCTGTGTTCCTCCAGTTCCTCTCTCAGCCTATTTGTTGGCTTTCGCCCTCTTGTTGTTCTTTCTTTCAGAAACTCTATCCCTTGGCTATTGGGTCATTTGTTCTCCTGAATCCCCTCAGTTCAGTTCAGCTGCTCATGTCCAACTCATTGTGACCCCATGGACTGCAGCACACCAGGCCTCCCTGTCTGTCCCCTAGAAGCCCTTTCCCGAATCCCCTAGTATCTCATTTACTGTTCTCTCTTTTGCTCTTTGATCCTTCTTCTCCAGTCTTTCCATGAAAGCATTGAAAATGCAGTTGGACTATATTTGGTCTTCAAATCCCATTTCCAGCCTGGATTTCTCTGTTTGGCTTCAAATTCTGAAGCACAGCTGATCCCTGGCTCTAGAGGCATCTGGCACCTCAAATTAATATACCCGAACACAAACATTCCCCTGCTAAAAACCCTGTTCCTCCTCCTATCAATATATCATTTTATGGAGTCAACGTTCTTTCAATAAACCTGTGGGTAATTCTGATTTTTCTCTCTTCTTCACCCAAATCCTCCTATTTTGCCTCTTAGATATTGTTGTAGAGCGTTCATCCCTTCGGTAAGTGTTCTAGTTTAAGGCAGTGATCTGTAGCTCTGACTCTACCTTCTTCTTCACTGTGCACATGTCTGTATCCAATTTCCCCCTTTTGTAAGGACACCAGTCATACTGGAACAGAGGCCTCCCTGCTATAGTATGATCTCATCTTAACTAATTCAATCTGCAGTGACCTTAGTTCCAAATAAAGTCCTATGGCGAGGTACTGGGGCTTAGGATTTCAATATAGGACTACAATTCAACATAAAACAAGTAGTAAGGGGGAAAGGGCATTGTGAATGCCTGTAATTTATTTTTCTCTATTTCCTGCCTAAGTAAGTAAGTCTTATAATCTCAGTGGGCTGTGGATATGGGCAGTGTCAGAGAGTAGAGATTTTTGGTGGTGGCCTAAAGATCTTTGGGTCAAAACAGAGCTTCTGGCTTTTATGATAAAAACGTGTCCCTCGACATTCCTCTGAAGGGCAGAGCTCTCTGAAACAGACAAAGATGTGCTGGCATGTCATCTACTGGCCTCTAGACACATGTCTGCTTTTCAGATAAAGCATATGGCGGTTTGGGGTCAAGAGCTGGCTGAGGTCACCCATAGCAACTGGTATGGTTGTCATCATTCATTAATAGTAATTAGTGATAACAATCATAATGAATCTAAAATGAATTAAGGTTTCCTATGTGCCTGGGAATTCCCATGGACAGAGGAGCCTGGCAGGTTACAATCCATGGGGTCACGAAAGAGTTGGACACAACTTAGTGATTAAACAACAACTCCTACATGCCAGGCACTAGGCTGAGTATTTCACATGTGTTATTTCATTGACGGTAGATGTGAAAACAAAGGCTTAGAGGTCAGGACCTGTGAACAAGGTGCACAGCCAAAAAATGCCCTGGGCATCAATTGAACAGCTGCACAAAGAGGTGTAAGGAAATTGGGGCTCACATGTGGCGGAAGGGCTGCCACCTGAGAAGTCAGAATGGCCACATGCCTCTATCCCTAACCTGCACACCTAGCCTCACATGCCCTCTCAGGCATCCTCAAGCTGCTGCTGAGGTGACACTGTGCCCACTTCCTCTCTCTCCTGCCATCCCAGAGGATGGGGGTTTAAGAGGCAGTATAGCCCTGTGGTCAAGATCAACGGTGCTGGGGCTGCTGCTGGGTTTACATCCTATGTTTGTGACCTTGAGCAAGTCCCTTGGTGTCTCCAGGCTTCATTTTCCTCAGCCACAGACTGGAGATGATGATAATCACTCCTGCCTCCTGGAGGTACCCTGTGGAATCCATGACCTCATGTTTATACAGTGCTCAGAACAGGCATGGTAGAATATGCACTAGGTATAAAAATACAAAAGACTCAATCAATGATACTGACTAGTTTTCTTGTGGTTTTCTTTTTCCTCCTAAAAACAGAAAACAGAAAAATCATTCTGGTTAATGGAATTAATTGAGGGTTTTGGAGGCGACATTTGTATTAGCTTGATAAAGCAAAATCCTAGTAACAAAGTACCAGACTCAGTAGCTTAAACAGCAGAAATGTATTGTCTCTCAGTTCAGGAGATGGGAAGTCCAATATCAAGGTGTGGGTAGAGTTGGCTCCTTTAATGCTATGAGGGAAGGATCCATCCCAGGTCTCTCTTGCTGGCTTATAGATGCCAGTCTTCTGCCTGCAGATTCACTGTCTTCCTATGTGTCTTGCTTGCATGCTTGCTTAGTTGCTCGGTGGTGTCTGACTCTTTGGACTGTCTGTGCCCAAATTTCCAGTTTTTATAAGGACATAAGTCATACTGGAATCCAGTATGAATTCAATCCTATAGGAAATCAACCCTGAATACTTATTGATAGGACTGATGCTGAAACTGAAGCTCCAATACTTTGGCCACCTGATGTGAAGAGCCGACTCATTGGAAAAAACCCTAATGCTGGGAAAGAATGAAGGCAAAAGGAGAAGGGGGTGGCAGAAAACGAGATGACTGGATGGCATCACCAATTCAATGGACGTGAACCTGAACAAACTCTAGGAGATAGTGAAGGACAGGAAAGCCTGGCACACTGCAGTCCATGGGATTGCAGAGTCAGACATGACTGAGCAACTGAACAACACCAACAAATGACCTCCTTTCACTTTGATTACCTCTGTAAAGACTCTGTCTCCAACTGAAGTTCATTCTGAGGTCCTGAGAATTGGGTCTCCATGTCCTTTCAGGGGGAGCCCACAATTTAACCCGTAACAACATTTGGCCATTATTTTGGTTTCTGTAATCATCTCAGGCTGCCATGAATTAGCTCCAGCAGATCCTCCCTTTCTATTAGCTCTTTCTTCTCCAAGAGGGGCAACTTATATTTCCATCTCTCTGATCTCACTGGGTCCTTGGCCATGTGGAACCCTAAAAGACATCATTGCTTCCTCCCAGATTTTTAACAGGTGAGCTCTACTTCCAGTTTTGAAGTTGTCTCAGAGTGATTTTGCTTTAATTGGTTAATTTTTTCCACAAAGTTGAGCCAGATTGCTACAAGTGCTTGGCTTTTGGGATGAGGTTTTGGGATACTCAGAGCTATGCAGGCAGCCAGAATCCAGCCCACGTGAGGGATGTTCCAAGGCTGGAGATTGAGCATGACTATTAATAACAATTATTCCAGGGTGACTGCTCAGAGTCAATGTCATATTCACCATCATTATTCCCCTCAGCATCTGCTCACTTGAAATACAGTCATGGGATTTTTAAAGACCCAAATATTCAGAATATGCCTTTCTTCACCCCCATTTCTGTGGACTTCTCATCACTTTAGTCCAGCGTGCTCCTTGGGTTCCATAAACACTTCATGATAGTGCAGTAACAATGCATTGGGGACTCAGAAGTAGTTATATTGGGGATGCTGGAGTCCACAGTCTAGGATGACTCACAGATAGATGCTCTATGAAGCAGCAAGGAGACAGAAATAGAGAACAACCAACATTTCTGACTCTTGGCCCTATGTTCTGATTTCTAGCCATGCTCTATCTGTGTAGACCAAATTTGGAGACGTCTTGTCAATGCAATTTCAGTGTCTGTGCTTTGATGCGTGTCTCCTGCAAAAGCTTTCAAGGAGTTTTGTTTGATGTGATTTTTTCATTATCCATTGCTGCCCTGAAGTATATAATGGGTTTTTAAAATCTTCATGTCTTTGGCTAGTTCTTTTGTTGACCAAGAAGCAGCCAGGGAAGCCCTATGTCCAGGACCCAGATGTGTAGTGAGCTTGGTGGGTCCAAATGCTGTTTCTCTTTCTAGATTAGACACCTGCAGCCTTGAGGGTATCTTCCCAGGTGGCACAGTGGTAAAGAATCTGCTGCCAATGCAGGAAATGTGAAGAGACACAGGTTTGATCCCTGGGTCGGGAAGATCCCCTGGAGTAGGAAATGGCAATCCACTCTAGTATTATTGCCTGGAGAATCCCATGGACATAGGAGCCTGGTGGGCTACAGTCCATGGGGTCACAAAGAGTTGGACATGACTCAGTGACTGCGCACATGGAAGGTGTTCATGAGATCACATTTTCCCTCCTTTCTGAATTTCAGAAAGGGAGAATGGAGATGTCAGGAAACCTTGAAGCCTCTGAAATATGTGATATTTAATGAGAAAACTTCAACCAATCAACAAACAATAACCTAGACCCTATGGAATGAATGAAAGTCACACAGTTGTGTCCGACTCTTTGTGAGCCCATCGACTATACGGTCCATGGAATTCTCCAGGCCAGAAAACTGGAGTGGGTAGCCACTCCCTTCTTCAGGGGATCTTCCCAACCCAGGGACTGAACCCAGGTCTCCCACATTGCAGGCAAATTCTTTACCAGCTGAGCCACAAGGGAAGCTCAGACCCTATGGCATCTTGTGTACATTTCCTTATGCTGCTGTCACAAACTGGATGGTTTAAACAACAGATATTAACTCACTCACAATTCTGGAGGCTGGAAGTCTGATATGAAGATATTGGGAAGCTGATGCTCTTTCTGAGATTCTGAGTAGAACCTTTTTTTTTTTTTTTTTACCTCTTCCCGGTTGCTGGTGGTGGCTGTTGATAGTTGGCATTATTTGCTTTGTAGCTACATTTCTCTAATATCTGCCTCTGTCATTACATGGTGTTCTTCCCATGTTTTGGTGTCCAAAGTTTGCTTTCCTTAAAAGGATACTGGTCAATAAATTTAGGATCTATTCTGATTCTGTGGGACTACATCCTAACAATGACATCTGCAAAAGCCATACTTTCAAGTAAGATCACCTGTTCAGGTGTTTTGGGATTGGGACTTCAACACATTTTCTCAAAGGACACAAGTCAGCTCAGTACACTCCATCACCTTCACAGGTACCCATTTATTTCTTGGCTTTTAGAAGTTTTGTTACAAGAATATAAAGTCTTCCAAAAAAACTGATAATTATCTGTGCTTGGGCTTTTGAGGTTGAGTTTGCAGGGGTCCTGCTTCTTTCTTGATAGGGATAAATAAATAAAATTTGGAATAGATTTTGAATTTTAGTGGTCAGGTTACATGCCCCAAAGACAACTACCAAGCTGGCTGATCCCCAGAGAGTTGCCACCAGAACTGGAAAGACCAAAGTCCTCCACTTCAGACTCACTCAGACCACAGCTGTGCTTTGTAACACAGAAGGCTGGTAAAAGATATACCTGTGCTTCTGTGTGTATATGAGCAAAGTCAACCCTGGAATTAAACAGTAAAGCAAAAAGAACTGAGGTCTTGTTAACAGTGTTCTTTAGCTCTCACTGGGAGTTGAAAAGGTTCATAAAGCAAAAACTGAAAACCTTGGGCAGTTGATTCACTTTTAGAACCTGATTGTCTATGGTCTAGAGACACAGCCCCTAAAAGAGGAAACCTCTTCTGTATGGTTTCCCTGTGCACTTGACATTGCACAAGGTGATGGACCCTCACACAGCCGACTATGTTAGGAAGCCATCTGCGTGGACGCTGGACTCAGCAGAAAACCAGGAGGATGTCCATACCTTGTTTGGATTTGCTTGCTTCATGACCTTGAGCAAAGCAACTTGACTCCTTTTACTTTGCTTCTCATATGATGAAGTGGAAGATCAGGAGGACAAGGTTCTCATAAAAAAGGCTCCCCTTTGCTCTTTACCAAAACGAAATAGCAAGACCCTTGGAGCAATTTATTGGGGTCTAATGTGAATGGCATTCACAATGGGGCCTTGAACACACTCATTAAGGTTTTCAAGGTGCCAGGGCATTATTGTATGAATGGCAATTTTAGGCATAAAAGATAAAATATAACTGAAAAATAATTCTAAAGAGCTTAACAATTTTACATGAACTTATTTTTATATAGATAATTGGGACTTTTGAACTACTTGGGCTATTCCCCCATGGGCTCTGCCTCCATTCAAGTAATTCTCCCACCATCATAATAACTGAAATGGTAGGTCTTAAAAACCAACTTTGTAGCAAGTAGTTAAGTTTAAAGGATGCTTCTTTATGTAAATATGGCTTTTTGCATATACATATCATGTGTCTTAGTTAGGTAAAAGCAGTGTTTGTCAAAACAACCTTGTGAGAGACTTTTCACTCAACTGAAATAGAAGTTTCTGTAAAAAAGAGAAAATGGCTTTTATTGTCACTTTAGAACTTCTTGCCTATGTGTTTATCTCTCTGGTGCTGCTGCTGCTGCTAAGTTGCTTCGGTCGTGTCCGACTTCTAGTGACCCCGCGGACTGCAGCCTATCAGGCTCCTCTGTCCATGGGATTTTCCAGGCAAGAGTACTGGAGTGGGTTGCCATTGCCTTCTCCAAGGGATCTTCTCAACCCAGGGATCAAACCCTGGTCTCCTGCATTGCAGGCAGATTCTTCAGTGGCTCAGATGGTAAAGAATCCTCCTTAAATGCAGGAGACTCTGGTTGCAAGCCTGGGTAGGGAAGATTCCCCTGGAGAAGGGAATGGCTATCCACTTCAGTATTCTTGCCTGGAGAATTCCATGGAGAGAGGAGCCTGGCAGGCTACAGTCCATGAGGTTGCAAAGAGTTGGACACGACTTGATGACCAACACACACTTTAGAACTTCTTGGGGCCACAGCAGGGAAAAAATAGCATCATGAATTATGTGTCTTTGGCTCCTACTATTAAGTTAATGATTTCTATGTACTTGTTCTTATTTCCTGATGAGAAACACCAGTAAAGGGACTGACTAAGCTTGAGCCATAGGTTCATGTACAAGTTAAAAATTCTAATTTTGGGGAGTTGGAATGTATTCATTGACACAAATGCCAGTGGACTTGGATTCTTACAAAGTGTCTGCTCCTTGGACCATGAACAGGAAGTCTGTAGTTTTATTTTTTTTCCAGTCTCTGCTTTTCCCAACTCTGCTAGTGTGTACTCTCCCTTCCTCCCAGGAGCAGCTCCCTGAGTCGGTTCTTGGACAGAATCTCAGTCCCTTTGGGTCTTCAAACTGTCTCCCTCTGGTCCCTGAGATTCCCTGTTGTTCCTTTGCAAACATCCCTGTCAACTTTGGTTAAAGTCTCTCTTCTCCTCATAGAGCAGGCTACATCTTCTCCTCAACTTCCTCCTCCCTCCTTTTTCTTCTCAGCACTGTATCCTCTGAGGATGGGGTAAAAAGGTTGACAAAAAGAGCAAGTGCTTCCTGGGTTGGTTGACTAGGTGAGATTACACTCTGCTCTGTTGGTTATTGTTGCCTCTCTGGCTGATGATGACTGACTCATGCTGTCCTTAAGCTGAGGATACAAATATTTGGTCCTTCCTGGGGTGTATTGTCAGGTGGTGTCAACCTAAAAAAATTACACAATGTGAGAGTTGCAAGTTAAGTTTTATTTGGGTGCAACATGAGGACAGAAGCCTGGGAGACAGCATTTCAGATAGCTCTGGGAAACTGCTTAAGAGAAGCAGGTGGGATGGTCAGTATATATGTGAGATTTTGGTGAAGTGAGTACATGCAATCAAGCATGTATTTTTCCAGAAGGTTTTTGCTAGTCACAGGAACAGACATTATCATGAAGGATTTTAGTGTTTTTCTCTACATGAGGAGATATAAGAATTGGGCTCATAAAATTGGCACCTGAAAATATCTAATTATCTGAAGACCCATCCTGCTAGTTCTTCCCTGAGCACAGAGTGTCTCATTTCTCCTATCCACCCTGAACTCTCTTCAGGGAGTGTTAAAGGTCAGCAGCTGCAGCAGCACGTGATTTCATACTTGTAGAGGTAGCTGGCAAGTGTCCATGGCAAATGTCAATGTGTAGTTGACATCTGGAAGACCCTAAAGAGATAGATCTCCAGGGTCTTGTCCAACTTTTTGAGACCCTGTGGACTGTATCCTGCCAGGAGGTGTGGGGTGGGGGAGGCGCTGTGTTCATGGAAGCACCCATAGGCTCCTCTCCGGACCCTGAAAAAGTCAGTGGGACCCGAGGGCAGAGATGGTGTGGTGAAGCCCACAGACTCCTCAGGAGGCAGAGGGAAGCTTTCAGGTGAACCTGCTGACTGGTTGCAGAGGGTCACCCTCATTCGAACCCCATATTTTTTAATCTTCATCATCACTTTTGATTGGAAACACACTTTATATAATATAAACTTGTTTCCCACAGAAATTTGTAAGGCTGATGTGCTCATTTTAAGGACAAGGAAATACATAGATCATTGTCCCAAGTCACACTGATTACTTACCCAAATAATAAAAATTTAGGGAATTTGATAACATTAACAAGTAAATTATTCTAAAAGGAGAAAAAGAAATGTAAGTGTGTTTGTAAGTCTAATATGTGGAGTTTGCTGCCAGTCAAAGTTATAAAAATCAGTGAAATTGCTAAGGTTTCATTAGATATTTGCTGTAGTTAAAAGAACTGTTAATTTTGAGGCTTTACAACATCAGTTGATAATCAGAAGAACTTATATACAAATGTCTTCCCTTTTAGAGTTTTCTGGAAAAGCATTTCACTTTAGCCTAAGAGTTAAACCACAGCCTCTTATTCATCAGTTTTCACTATGAGTCCACAGTGTGTAAGGCATTATTGCCAAATTTAGTGGAAAATAAGAAATAGCTCAGTTGGTAAAGAATCCACCTGCAACACCAGAGACTCCGGTTTGATTCCTGGTTTGGGAAGATCCTTTGGAGAAGGGATAGGCTACCCATCCCAGTATTCTGGCCTAGAGAATTCCATGGACTATATTGGGATCACAAAGAGTCGGACATGACTGAGTGACTCACTTTCACTTCAAGAACCATCAGGAGATGAAATCCTAGTTCTTCTACTAATAGTTCCATGTCTAAGCTATTGACATTAATTTGAAAAAAATTAAAATAATATTTGCTTTGTGTCAGTGTTGCTTGATGGATATTCCTTTTAAATAATTTGCTCTACCATTGTTTTCATTTTTTGTTGTTTCTATAACTTATATCAAACTAATACAGTATAAACATGTGTGCGTGCATGCTAAGTTGCTTCAGTCATGTCTGACCCTTTGTTACCTTATTTGTGATGCTATGGACTGTAGCCCACCAGGCTCCTCTGTCCATGGGACTCTCCAGGCAAAAATATTGGAGTGGGCTGCCACGCACTCCTTCAGGGGATCTTTCCCACCCAGGGACTCAACCCGTGTCTCTTATGCCTCCTGCATTGACACCTGGAAAGCCCAAAGTAAGAACATCAGTTCAGTTCAGTCGCTCAGTCGTGTCTGACTCTTTGCGACCCCATGAATCACAGCACGCCAGGCCTCCTTGTCCATCACCAACTCCCAGAGTTCACCCAGACTCACGTCCATCGAGTCAGTGATGTCATCCAGCCATCTCATCCTCTGTCGTCCCCTTCTCCTCCTGCCCCCAATCCCTCCCAGCATCAGAGTCTTTTCCAATGAGTCAACTCTTCACATGAGGTGGCCAAAGTGCTGGAGTTTCAGCTTTAGCATCATTCCTTCCAAAGAAATCCCAGGGCTGATCTCCTTCAGAATGGACTGGTTGGATCACCTTGCAGTCCAAGGGACTCTCAAGAGTCTTCTCCAACACCACAGTTCAAAAGCATCAATTCTTCGGTGCTCAGCCTTCTTCACAGTCCAACTCTCACATCCATACATGACCACAGGAAAAACCATAGCCTTGACTAGACGGACCTTTGTTGGCAAAGTAATGTCTCTGCTTTTGAATATGCTATCTAGATTGGTCATAACTTTCCTTCCAAGGAGTAAACGTCTTTTAATTTCATGGCTGCAGTCACCATCTGCAGTGATTTTGGAGCCCAGAAAAATAAAGTCTGACACTGTTTCCACTGTTTCCCCATCCATTAAAAAAAAAAAAAAAAAAAAAAAGGAAACATCCCATGTACCACCTTCCCGTTTCTTCTAATACTTGCCTTTCACACACCCTCTTTGCACCCTCCATCTGCCTCCTTCTAAGATGGACATAACCACCTCCTGGAAGCCTCTTGAGTTTAGGCTGACTTTATTGTTCTTCTCCCTGGATACTTAATTTGGCACTAAGTTTAATCTGTTTTGTCTTATTTTTATCTGTTGACTGTATTGGTTTTGTTTCTCTAACCAGATGGTAAAATATTTGAAGGTGAGAATCACATCATCTGAAAGATTTATATTCTCCTTTTAATTGACTAGAAAATGCCAAAATTTTGGTATGTATTTAAAAATAGTTCTTGATTTATTGGGAAGAACAGCAGCTCAAACTTGTTTTAGAAGCTTGGATCATTCAGGCATTTCCTTGAATCCGTTTTTATCTGGCAAACATCAATATATTTGAAGAAATACATGATTAATAGATACCTCTATCTCTTCTACTTCATTTTGTGGGCAAATGTATGACCTTTGTTAGTTCCAACCAAAGGTATGCCCCCTTCAAATGCACTGGTGAGGGAGATGTCCCTGACCTGCCTATTCTGAGATTCAGAACCTGCACGTGGTAGCCAAGGTCTCCTGTTCTGCAACTCCCTTAGTCTTCCTGGAAGGGGTCTTCAACAGTGTCTCATGGAGA
Organism: Bubalus bubalis; assembly: GCF_019923935.1. Lineage (NCBI taxonomy): Eukaryota > Metazoa > Chordata > Mammalia > Artiodactyla > Bovidae > Bubalus > Bubalus bubalis. The sequence goes on from NC_059157.1 coordinate 185,046,537, forward strand.
CATCCAAGGAAATGATGGAGAAAAACCAAAACCACACTACAGAAAATGTGTTTAGAGTTTAATAAGCAGGAAACATTAACTGGAACGTGTTAATAAAACCCAGAACTCCCATGTGGTCATGAAAACAGTCTGGTTATGGTATTGACCTCAGGTCAGCACTCCCTTAAGTATTGGAAAGTTGCTTCCCAGGTGACTCAGTGGTAAAGAATCTGCCTGCCAGTGCAGGAGACACAAGAGCCTTGGGTTCGATCCCTGGGTTGGGAAGATCCCCTGGAGGAGGAAATGGCAATGTGCTCCAGTATTCTTGTCTGGAAAATTCCATGGACAGAAAAGCCTGGCAGGCTACAGTCCAAGGGGTTGAAAGGAGTCGGACATGACTGAGCATGCGCGCGCGCGCACACACACACACACACACACACACACACACACGTGTTGGGAAACCTGAGTGACTCTTTCCTTCCCCTCATCTAGTTCTGTGATGTCCCCACTCCTCTTTCTGGCCCTTCACCATTGGATGGGCAACTACTTGTGTTCTGGCTAAAAAAAAAAAGAAAAAGAAAAAATGGCAGCAAAGCCATCGTCCATTCAGGAATTATTGCTCCAGATACTTACTTTAAAACACAATTTTCACAAATTAGACACCTATTACCATTGATAAGGTGGAGGTCCCTAAAGTGACTAAGAGTGCAATTTCTTCCACTTCTTTCCTACCCCCAACCAGGGCAAATTCCACATAACAGCCACATTCTTGACTATTTCTTCCCAGGAATGGCTTTGGTTTTTTCCTCATCATTTCATTAGCTGGATTCTATAATCCTATCTGGCTTTTGGATGGACAAAAACAAAAGTTAGAGTCATTCAGACATGGATTCCAATCTCTGCTGGGAGGCTTATTAGCAGCTGTGACTTTGGTCTACTCATTTGACTTCAGTGTTTTCACAAGGCCACCCATCATCTGGTATCCATAGAGAAGGGATGTGGGCCCTAAGTTATCAAAAGTCTCTAGCCTGCAATGCTCAGAGCTGGGGGGAGGACAAGGTCAGCTATTACTGTTTTGTGGCTTTGCAATTAAGTCACTGGTGGTGACTTACATTTGTACAACAAACCTCCAAATTTTGTTGCTGTATCATACAACCTAGGTCATGCAGATGATACCACTTTAATGGCAGAAAGCAAAGAGGAACTAAAGAATTTTTGATGAAGGTGAAAGAGGAGAGTGAAAAACCTGGCTTAAAACTCAACATTCAAAAAATGGAGATCATGGCATACTCCGGTACCATAACTTCATGGTAAATAGATGGGGGAAACAATGGAAACAGCGACAGATTTTTTTTCTTGGACTCCAAAATCATTGTGGATGGTGACTGTAGCAGTGAAATTAAAAGATACTTGCTCCTTAGATGAAAAGCTGACAAACCTAGACAGCTTATTAAAAAGTAGAGACATACTTTGCTGACAAAGGTCTGTATAGTCAAAGCTATGGTTTTTCCAGTAGTCATGTACAGATGTGAGAACTGGCCTATGAAGAAGGCTTGTTGATGTTTTCAAACTGTGGTGCTGGAGAAGACTCTTGAAAGTCCCCTGGGCTGCAAGAAGACCAAATCAGTCAATCCTAAAGGAAATCAGTCCTGAATACTCACTGGAAGGATTGATGCTAAGGCTCCAATACTTTGGCCACCTGATGTGAAAAGTTGAATCATTGGAAAAGACCCTGATGCTGGGAAAGATTGTGGGCAGGGAGAGAAAAGGGTGACAGAAGATGAGACAGTTGGATGGCATCACTGACTCAATAGACATGAGTTTAAGCAAACTCGGGGAGATAGTGAAGGATAGGCAAGCCTGGCATGCTGTAATTTATGGTTTTTCAAAGAGTTGGACATGACTTATCAACTGAACAACAACAATATTAATGTGCATTTCAAAATACTGATGACGATGATTTAAAAAGAAAACCCTGACATTGGTACATGCAATATTTTCATGTGTACCATTAATTTGATTCTTTTTATTATTACTCATTTTTTATGAGAGTATTTCATAAGGCTTCCATAAAGTTATCCTTGTTGATATCTGTAGATGTAGACTGACTCCTCAGTTGAGTCTGTAGGAAGGAACAGGGGGGATGGTAACTGCCCTGTGACGTCTCATGGTACCCATAATGCCATGAGCTCCACCTCTGCAATGGAGCCTGTGTGGGGTGTGACTGTGGAACCTTGAATATGGAGGACCAAGAGTCTTGAGTGGTTACAAGAGGTAGCAATGGGTATGCCAGCCTTAGAGAGAGCTTAATCAAACCCAGACCAAAGATAAATAGGGGAAAAAATTCAAAGACATAAAAAATCTCCATTAACAAGGAGACATTTGGACAAAACAAGTCTAAGCCTTCCACAAATTGCTTATTTGGGCCTCAACTCAAAAGGATTCTTCAGCTGAAAATATCATTTGAATACTTACTTGAAGGTCATGAAACATTAGCAGTGAAGCATGTATACCTGTGGTGGATTCATTTTGATATATGGCAAAACCATTACAATATTGTAAAGTTGAATGGCATTGAAACATATAAAATATCATGTATAAAAAAATAAATAAAAAAATAAAATAAAATAAAGAAAAAAAAAAAGAGTATTGTGATAAAAAAAAAAAAAAACCACGTCAAAGGAGCCATGGCTGCGAGGGTGCAGGAGGGCCTAGAGGAGCTATCCCACATTGAAGGTCAGGAAGGGTGGCGGTGAGGAGATACTCCCTGTCCAAGGTAAGGAGCAATGGTTGTGCTTTGCTGGAGCAGCTGTGAAGAGATACCCCACGCCCAAGGTAAGAGAAACCCAAGTAAGATGGTAGGGGTTGCAAGAGGGCATCAGAGGGCAGACACACTGAAACCATACTCACAGAAAACTAGTCAATCTAATCACACTAGGACCACAGCCTTGTCTAACTCAATGAAACTAAGACATGCCTGTGGGGCAAGCCAAGATGGGCGGGTCATGGTGGAGAGATCTGACAGAATGTGGTCCACTGGAGAAGGGAATGGCAAACCACTTCAGTATTCTTGCCTTGAGAACCCCATGAACAGAATGAAAAGGCAAAATGATAGGATACTGAAAGAGAAACCCCCCAGGTCAGTAGGTGCCCAATATGCTACTGGAGATCAGTGGAGAAACAACTCCAGAAAGAATGAAGGGATGGAGCCAAAGCAAAAAGAATACCCAGCTGTGGATGTGACTGGTTATAGAAGCAAGGTCCGATGCTGTAAAGAGCAATATTGTATAGGAACTTGGAATGTCAGGTCCATGAATCAAGGCAAATTGGAAGTGGTCAAACAAGAGATGGCAAGAGTGAATGTTGACATTCTAGGAATCAGCGAACTGAAATGGACTGGAATGGGTGAATGTAACTCAGATGACCATTATATCTACTACTGCGGGCAGGAATCCCTTTGAAGAAATGGAGTGGCCATCATGGTCAACAAAAGAGTCCGAAATGCAGTACTTGGATGCAATCTCAAAAACGACAGAATGATCTCTGTTCGTTTCCAAGGCAAACCATTCAATATCACAGTAATCCAAGTCTATGCCCTGATGAGTAACACTGAGGAAGCTGAAGTTGAATGGTTCTATGAAGACTTACAAGACCTTTTAGAACTAACACTCAAAACAGATGTCCTTTTCATTATAGGGGACTGGAATGCAAAAGTAGGAAGTCAAGAAACACCTGGAGTAACAGGGAAATTTGGCCTTGGAATACGGAATGAAGTAGGGCAAAGACTAATAGAGTTTTGCCAAGAAAATGCACTGGTCATAACAAGCACCATCTTCCAACAACACAAGAGAAGACTCTACACATGGACATCACCAGATGGTCAACACCGACATCAGATTGATTATATTCTTTGCAGCCAAAGATGGAGAAGCTCTATACAGTCAGCAAAAACAAGACCAGAAGCTGACTGTGGCTCAGATCATGAACTTCTTCTTGCCAAATTCAGAATGAAATTGAAGAAAGTAGGGAAAACCATTAGACCATTCAGGTATGACCTAAATCAAATCCCTTATGATTATACAGTGGAAGTGAGAAATAGATTTAAGGGCCTAGATCTGATAGATAGAGTGCCTGATGAACTACGGAATGAGGTTCGTGACATTGTACAGGAGACAGGGATCAAGACTTTCCCCATGGAAAAGAAACGCAAAAAAGCAAAATGGCTGTCTGGGGAGGCCTTACAAATAGCTGTGAAAAGAAGAGAAGTGAAAAGCAAAGGAGAAAAGGAAAGATATAAACATCTGAATGCAGAGTTCCAAAGAATAGCAAGAAGAGATAAGAAAGCCTTCCTCAGCGATCAATGCAAAGAAATAGAGGGAAACAACAGAATGGGAAAGACTAGGGATCTCTTCAAGAAAATCAGACATACCAAAGAAATATTTCATGCAAAGACGGGCTCGATAAAGGACAGAAATGGTATGGACCTAACAGAAGCAGAAGATATTAAGAAGAGATGGCAAGAATACACAGAAGACCTGTACAAAAAAGATCTTCACGACCCAGATAATCACGATGGTGTGATCACTGACCTAGACCCAGACATCCTGGAATGTGAAGTCAAGTGGGCCTTAGAAAGCATCACTATGAACTACCTAGGTTGGTCATAACTTTCCTTCCAAGGAGTAAGTGTCTTTTAATTTCATGGCTGCTAGTGAACAAAAGCTAGTGGAAGTGCCACTAGAACAAAGCTAGTGGAAGTGATGGAATTCCAGTGAGCTATTCCAAATCCTGAAAGATGATGCTGTGAAAGAGCTGCCCTCAATATGCCAGCAAATTTGGAAAACTCAGCAGTGGCCACAGGACAGGAAAAGGTCAGTTTTCATTCCAATCCCAAAGAAAGGCAATGCCAAAGAATGCTCAAACTACCGCACAATTGCACTCATCTCACACCCTAGTAAAGTAATGCTCAAAATTCTCCAAGCCAGGCTTCAGCAATATGTGAACCGTGAACTTCCTGATGTTCAAGCTGGTTTTAGAAAAGGCAGAGGAATCAGAGATCAAATTGCCAACATCTGCTGGATCATGGAAAAAGCAAGAGAGTTCCAGAAAAGCATCTATTTCTGCTTTATTGACTATGCCAAGCCTTTGACTGTGTGGATCACAATAAACTGTGGAAAATTCTGAAAGAGATGGGCATACCAGACCACCTGATCTGCCTCTTGAGAAATTTGTATGCAGGTCAGGAAGCAACAGTTAGAAGTGGACATAGAACAACAGACTGGTTCCAAATAGGAAAAGGAGTTCGTCAAGGCTCTATATTGTCACCCTGTTTATTTAACTTCTATGCAGAGTACATCATGAGAAATGCTGGACTGGAAGAAACACAAGCTGGAATCAAGATTGCTGGGAGAAATATCAATAACCTCAGATATGCAGATGACACCACCCTTATGGCAGAAAGTGAAGAGGAACTCAAAAGCCTCTTGGTGAAAGTGAAAGTGGAGAGTGAAAAAGTTGGCTTAAAGCTCAACATTCAGAAAACGAAGATCATGGCATCCGGTCCCATCACTTCATGGGAAATAGATGGGGAAACAGTGGAAACAGTGTCAGACTTTATTTTTCTGGGCTCCAAAATCACTGCAGATGGTGATTGCAGCCATGAAATTAAAAGACGCTTACTCCTTGGAAGGAAAGTTATGACCAACCTAGATAGCATATTCAAAAGCAGAGACATTACTTTGCCAACAAAGATCTGTCTAGTCAAGGCTATGGTTTTTCCTGTGATCATATATGGATGTGAGAGTTGGACTGTGAAGAAGGCTGAAAGCCGAAGAATTGATGCTTTTGAGCTGTGATGTTGGAGAAGACTCTTGAGAGTCCCTTGGACTGCAAGGAGATCCAACCAGTCCATTCTGAAGGAGATCAGCCCTGGGATTTCTTTTTAGGGAATGATGCTGAAGCTGAAACTCCAGTACTTTGGCCACCTCATGTGAAGAGTTGACTCATTGGAAAAGACTCTGATGCTGGGAGGGATTGGGGGCAGGAGGAGAAGGGGACGACAGAGGATGAGATGGCTGGATGGCATCACTGACTTGATGGACATGAGTCTGAGTGAACTTCGAGAGTTGGTGATGGACATGGAGGCCTGGCGTGCTGTGATTCATGGGGTCGCAAAGAGTCGGACATGACTGAGTGACTGATCTGATATGATCTGACTACTGTGAGAGAATTTTTCTCTTCATAGAAGAGTCTTGAAATTATTTACAGCATCAAATTTATTTTCCTTCTTATAATAAACCTTTAAATCTTTCAGGAAGATAACAAGAACAACGAAGGCTTTATTGACTCCCAGGGATGTGTCTGGGTACAGCCTTTTCTGCAGCAGGGAGCTGGTATTGCAAACAGCCATACAACCTCCAAAGCAAGAAAGGTAGGCATTTTCAGACCTCATCAGTCCAGGTTCTTGGAAACCTTTCATCATTTATTCCTTCCTCAATAAAATTGGCATGAGTATCTTTTCTATTTGTCTCTTCTGGTGCCTCAGTGGTAAAGAACCTGCCTGCAATGCAGGAGACATGGATTCGATCCCTGGGTCAGGAAGATCCCCCAAAGAAGGGAATGGCAACCCACCCCAGTGTTCTTGCTGGATAATTGATGGATTCAGGAGTCTGGTGGGCTACAGTCCATAGCATCACAAAGAATACAACATGATGTAGTGACTAAGCACATTGCTCCTAAGATCTGTGAAGGCGATTAGGAGCCAGAGCAGCCCTGGGAGGGATATGGGGAATTTTCCGTTCAGTTCAGCCTCTGAGTCTTGTCCAACTCTTTGCAACCCCATGGACTGCAGCATGCCAGGCTTTACCGTTCCATTACCAACTCCCAGAGCTTGCTCAAACCCATGTCCATTGAGCCGGTGATGCCATTCCACCATCTCATCCTTTGTCATCCCCTTCTCCTCCTGCCTTCAATCCTTCCCAGCATCAGGGGCTTTTCCAAAGAGTCAGTTCTTTGCACCAGGTGGCCAAAGTATTGGAATTTCAGCTTCAGTCCTTCCAATGAATATTCAGAACTGGCTTTCTGTAGGACTGACTGGTTGGATCTCCTTGCAGTCCAAGGGACTCTCAAGAGTCTTCTCCAACACCACAGTTCAAAAGCATCAATTCTCTGGCACTCAGCTTTCTTTAGAGTCCAACTCTCACATCCATACATGACTACCAGAAAAGCGGTAACTTTGACCAGACAGACCTTTGTTGGCAAAGTAATGTCTCTTCTTTTTAAAATGCTGTCTAGGTTGGTCATAGCTTTTCTTCCAAGTAGCAAGCATCTTTTAATTTCATGGCTGCAGTCATCAACTATAGTGATTTAAAATCAAGTGACTAAAATAAAGTCTCTCACTGTTTACATTGTTTCCCCATCTATTTGCCATGAAGTGATGGGACTGGATGCCATGACCTTAGTTTTCTGAATGTTTAGTTTTAAGCCAACTTTTTCACTCTCCTCTTTCACTTGCATCAAGAGGCTCTTTAGTTTTTCTTCACTTTCTACCAGAAGGGTGGTGTCATCTGCATATCTGAGATTATTGATATTTCTCCTGGCAATCTTGATTCCAGCTTGTGCTTCATCCAGCCCAGCATTTTGCCTGATGTACTCTGCATAGAAGTTAAATAAGCAGGGTGACAATATACAGTCCTGATGTACTCCTTTTCCAATTTAGAACCTGTCCATTGTTCCATGTCCAGTTCTAACTGTTTCTTTTTGGCCTGCATACAGATTTCTCAGGAGGCATGTAAGGTGGTTTGGTACTCCCATCTCTTGAAGAATTTTCCACAGTTTGTTGTGATCCACACAGTCAAGTGTTTTGGTATAGTCAATAAAGCAGAAGTAAATATATTTTTTGGAACTCTTTTGCTTTGCCAATGATCCAACAGATGTTGGCAATTTGATCTCTGGATCTTCTGCCTTTTCTAAATCCAGCTTGAACATCTGAAAGTTTTTGGTTCATGTACTGTTGAAGCCTGGTTTGGAGAATTTTGAGCATTACTTTGCTAGCATGTGAGATGAGTGCAATTGTGTGGTATTTATTTGTCACTTGCACTGTATAATCATAAGGGATTAGATTTAGGCCATACCTGAATGGTCTAGTGGTTTTCCCTACTTTCTACAGTTTCAGTCTGAATTTAGCAGTAAGGAGTTCATGATCTGAGCTACAGTCAGCTCCCAGTCTTTTTTGCTTACTTTATAGAGCTTCTCCATCTTTGGCTGCAAAGATTGTTTACAGTCTGATTTCAGTATTGACCATCTGGTGATGTCCATGTGTAGAGTGATCCCTTGTGTTGTTGGAAGAGGGTATTTGCTATGACCAATGTGTTCTCTTGGCAAAACTCTGTTAGCCTTTGCCCTGCTTCATTTTGTACTCCAAGGCCAAACTTCCCTATTACTCCAGGTATCTCTTGACTTCCTATTTTTGCATTCCAGTCCCATATGATGAAAAGGACATCTTTTTTGGGTGTTAGTTCTAGAACATCTTGTAGGTCTTCATAGAACCGTTCAGCTTCTTCAGCATTAGGGGTTGGGCCATAGACTTGGATTATTCTGATATTGAATGGTTTGCTTTGGAAATGAACAGAGATCATACCATTGTTTTTGAGATTTCACCCAAGTACTGCATTTCAGACTCTTTTATCAACTATGAGGGCTACTCAATTTCTTCTAAGGGATTCTTGCCCACAGTAGTAGATATAATGGTCATCTGAATTAAATTCACCCATTCCAGTCCATTTTAGTTCACTGATTCCTAAAATGTCAATGTTCACTCTTGCCATCTCCTGTTGACCACTTCCAATCTATCTTGATTCATGGACCTAACATTCCAGATTCCTATTCTTTATAGCATTGGACTTCCATCATCAGTCACATATATGACTGGGCATTGTTTTTGCTTTGGCTCTGTCTTTCATTCTTTTTGAAGTTATTTCTCTACTCTTCTCCAGTAGCATATTGAGCACCTACCAACCTGGGGAGTTCATCTTTCAGTGTCCTATCTTTTTGCCTTTTCATACTGTTCATGGGGTTCTCAAGGCAAGAATGCTGAAGTGGTTTGCCATTCCCTTCTCCAGTGGACCATGTTTTTGCCAGAATCCTCCACTATGACCCATCCATCTTGGGTGGCCCTACACAGCATGGCTCATAGTTTCATTGAGTTAGACAAGGTTGTGGTTCATGTGATCAGTTTGGTTAGTTTTCTGTGATTGTGGTTTTCATTCTCTCTGTCCTCTGATGGATCAGGATACGAGGCTTATGGAAGCTTCCTGATGGGACAGACTGACTTTGGGTGAAACTGGGTCTTGTTCTGATGGGCAGGGCTACCCAAGACAGAGGAGTAAAAGTACATGCACTCATTGTCTCCTGTGAGAACTCCAAAATTGAAACTCGCTGCTGAACAACTGACAAGAGAATGTTGGATCCCACCAAAAAAGATCCCCCACATCCAAGAGCAAAGGAGACGACCCAGTAAGACAGTAGGAGGTGAGATATTGTGTTTAGAATTAAACCCCATACCTTCCAGAGATGCTTTGAGGGTTCAAACAAAACCTTGTGCACACCAGTACCCAGAGAACCCACAGAGACTGAGCCAGACCTGCTTTTGAGTGTTTGAGTGTCTCCTGCAGGGGCTTGGGTTAGCAGTGGCCTGCTGTGAGGGCAGGAGCTTTGAATTCAGCAGACCTGGGTCATCCAGCATGTGGCATAAGTCTTCTTGGAGGAGGTCACCATTAGCCCCACCATAGAGCCCTGGAGCAGATGACCCAGAAACTGCAGAACAATTATAGCAAAAGAAATTCTCTCACTGTTAAGAAAATTCTAGGACCCACAACAAATTTCCCAACCTGGGGATCTGGCAAAGGGACTGAGAACCCCCAGGAAATTAGACTTCGGAGACCAGTGGGATTTGATTACAGAACTTCCATAGGACTGGGGAAACAGACTCTTGGAGGGCACAAACAAAACCTTGTGTACAACAGGAGCCAAGAGAAAGAAACAGTGTCCCGACAAGAGACTGAGCCAGACATGCCTGTGAGTGTCCAGGAGCCTCTGGCAGGAGCATAGGTCAACAGTGGCCTGCTGCAGAGTTGGGGCACTGAATACAACAGTGCATGCACAAATCCTTTTGAAGGAGGTTGCCATTGTCTTCATTACCCTTCCCATAATTTGGCCTCAGGCCAAACAACAGGGAGGGAACTCAGCCCTACCCATCAACAGAAAATGGGGAATTCTAGCTGCCTGAAATCTCACCTTCTATGTTTATAATCATAAAGGAAATCAACCCTGAATATTCATTGGAAGGACTGATGCTGAAGCTGAAACTTCAATACTTTGGCCACCTGGGGCAAAGAACTGAGCTCATTGCAAAAGATCCTGATGCTGGGAAAGATTGAAGACAGGAGGAGAAGGGGATGACAGAGAATTAGATGGTTGGATGGCATCACTGACACTATGAACATGAGTTTGAGCAAGCTCTGGAAGTTGGTGATGGACAGGGAAGCCTGGTGTGCTGCAGTCCATGGGGTCACAAAGAGTCAGACATGACTGATCAACTGAACTGAACTGAATGCTTATAATCTCTGCCTTTGATCAAATGATTGTCTGCAAGCCTATTTCCTCCTAAAATGTTAGTATAACCAACAAGGGACTGTGTGAACAAAACAGGGTGCAAGGAGCCTGAGGCTTGGTCAGGAGGCCAGACACTAGCCCATGGGAAGTGCCCTAAGAATACCCTTGGACTGTGTAAATAGGGAGGGTCCACCAGTAACAATGCCTGCGTGGTGATGTGAGAATTTGGTGACTGCAGTTCTTGTCCCTATAAAAATGGGTCCTTTGTTTCACACCTGGAAAAATGATTTGCATGGATCCAAAGGGCGTTCCTGTCCTGTCCAAAGCTACAGAACTAGTTGCCATGAAATTTTTTCAGATAAAGCACTGTCCCACCCCTCAGGTGGCTGAGAACTGGGTGAGGAGATGGGGCAGAACCAACCAGACTGGATTTGATTCTCAGCATAGTGACTGCTTCCTCTCATCCCAGCTCAAGCGAGTTTCTCACTTTTCTTGAGTCATGGTTCTTCACCTGGAAATGGGGATGCTCATCCTTGATTTCTGGGCTGTTGGGAGGATTATAAGTGACAGAGGATGAGACCTGACAAACAGTGGCTTAATTATCACTATTTGGGGACTAGTAGATAATCAAAACTAGTTATGCAGCACAAAATGAGCAGCACTATTAGAGAAGGGGAGGGTGTTTGGAAGTTCAGAGGATAAACAGGCCACTTTTAGCTGAGATAGTCAGAAAAGCCTCTCCCGAGAAGGATATGGAACTTGCTCTGGGCCTGGCTGGAATCGGGGATCCTGTGGTGGCTTCAACAGTGGATTTGGACGATCTGGAACTACATTCTCCAGAATTCCTCTCCCTGCACAGGGTTGGGTACAGAGGGCCACAGAGCATTTGTGGGAGGTTTTGGTGGCTCAGACGATAAAGAATCTGCTTGCAATGCAGGAGACCTGGGTTCAATCTTTGGGTTGAGACGATCCCCTGGAGAAGGGAATGGCTACACACTCTAGAATTCTTGTCTGAAGAATCCCAGGGACAGAGGAGCCTCATGGGCTACAGTCCATGGGATTGCTAAGAGTTGGACACAACCGAGTGACTAATACTTTGGAGGTGATGAAGAAGCAGCAGCTGTGGCCCTTCAGCCCTCAGGTGGTCAGTGCCCAGGGTCCAGGTTTCATTGCTGCTGTGTTCATCATTCTTATCACTGGCTGGGCTGAGGGGCACAGCTGGCTGGCTCCTCCTGAGGGCAGGCTCTGTCTCTCTGACTCTGCCTGGGCAGGGCTGGCTTAGCTTCATGACAAAGATGCCAGTGTCTCAGGCAAGACACCTCCATGCCTGTCACTGAAGTCTGAGGCTCAGAGGTGCCAGAGATTGGTGCAAGACCTAAATGACGAGTGTCCCCACACCTGGGAGACACAGGCAGGCCTCTGATGGCCCACCTGCAAGTTCCCTTCCCCATACTGCTCCTACTGATTAAGTCCCCTGGCCAAACCACTAACCCATTATGAGGACCAGGCCTGCTTTGGGTAGGCTGTAGGTTTCAGTTCTCTACAAGCCTGCAGAATTATTCAAACAGGCTGACCACAGTCTTCCAATTGAACTCCCCCTCCTGATGCCCCAAAGCCCCCTCCCACAGCCCTGGGTGTTCACTCTGTCCCCAGGAATAACCTCCATGAGGCCCTGCCTAGCTGGTGTGTCCCCTCCTCCGGGGGCTGTGAGTGGGTGTGACGGACATGCTGCTGTCGTCCCACGGGACCAGTGTCAGGTGCCAGGAGACTGACCCCGCCATAGAAACGCTGCCCTTCCAAGGCAGTGAGGCATCCGTGTTCTAGCAGGTCCTGTGGTCTGCTCCCGCTTGTGGGTGGACTCACTGTCCTGGGCCTTCCCTACCTCTCCCCCAACTCTGTCTGGTTCCCACCTTCCGTTCCCCACTGCCTCCTTGTGGAGCTTCAGCGCCAGCCCCAGACAATAGGACCACACCCTGCAGGGATTATTTAACTGGCTTCTAGGACTGCAGGGGTCAAAGCATGGGTCTTGGAACTTATGTCCTCCCTGGAGGACCCTTTCTGCAAGAAATAGGAATGTGACTCCCTTAATTCAACACAAACACAATGAATTGTCTCTAAGTCATGTTCGACTCTTGGCAACCCCATGGACTGCAGCACACCAGGTTTACCTGTCCTTCACTGTCTCCCTGAGTTTGCTCAAACCCGTGTCCATTGAGCCTGTGATGCCATCCAACAATCTTGTCCTCTGCCACTCCCTTCTCCTTTTGCCTTCAACTTTTCCCAGTATCAGGGTCTTTTCCAATGAGTTAGCTCTTTGCATCAGGTAGCTAAAGTATTAGAGGTTCAGCTTCAATACCTGTCCTTCTAATGAATATTCAGGCTTGATTAGTTTTTAGGATTCACTGATTTGATCTCCTTGCAGCCCAAGGGCAAGAATTCTCCTGGCAAGAATGGAGTGGATTGCCATTTCCTTCTCTAGGGTGTCTTCCTGACCCAGAGGGTTTGAACATGCGTCTCTTGCACTGGCAGGTGGATCCTTTACCATTGAACCACTGGGGAGGCTTAGGTAAACACAATGAATACCCAGATCCCTTTCCTACTCCCCTTCTCTTTAGAAGGGAACACATCACTCCAGAGACTAGCGTAGTGGTGATCTGGCAGTGGGGGTGGGGGAAATTGGGCATCAGTAGATGGCGGCCTCCTTTGCAGCTGCATGGGCTATTGGGGGCCAGGCCCTGCCCTCGGACAGGGACCCCTCGTCCACAGGGCCCGCTGCTGCATCTGATCCTCTGTGCGCTGTCACTGGTCGGGCTCTCTGTGAGCCTGCCTTGTGCCCTTGGCCTCAGCATCCCATGCAGACGCCTACTCCCACCTGTCCTGATGCCCAGGGACCCGGGTCTCCTTGACTCTTGGGTCCTCAAACCTGTCAGAGGTTTCCTTGTCTCCTCCTCCCAGGGTTTGTACTGGGCTGGGTCCCTGGCTTGTTCTCAGAGACATTGCATGCACTGAATTCTTTTCCTTTATCCCTTTCTCTTCTGGTCTAAAAAGAGTATTTCTCCCTCTTAGGAGAGGCAAGTATTTTAAAAATCTTATTATCTTTCCTTTGGGATATGGCTTAAAAAAGGAAAAAGAAAACCCTGGGATATTAAGAACATGACATCTTTCTTATTTCTTTCCAATTGACCTGATGGCTTTGGAGAAATGGGAGCCTCTGCTTCTAACTGGAGAGGCCATGGGCTGGTGAGGGACAGAGGGCACACACGTCACACAACCCTTCAGGATCCCAGATGGCAAATGAGAGCGGAGTAGAGTCTAGCGTTATGGACTGAATGTCCCTGTCCCCCCACAGCCATATATTGAAATCTTTACTCCCAATAGGATGGTATTTGGAGGTGGGGCCTTTGGGAGATAATTAGGTTTAGATGAGGTCATAAGAGGGGAGCCCTCCTGATGGGTTAGCACTGTTAGAGAAGAAGAAGAAAAAGAAGAAAGACAAGGATAAGGAGAAGAGGGAGAGGAGGAGAAGGGAAAGGGAACTGGGAAAGGGAAGAAAGAGAAACCAGCCTCCAGGCTGTGTGGAACCACCAGGAAAGGCCATATGAGGACACAGCAAGATGGCTGCCATCCAAAAGCCAGGAAAAGAGGCCTCATCAAGAACTGAAGCTATGGGACCTTGAACTGGTGATGGTTTAGTCACTGTGTCCAACTTTTGTGACCCCATGGACTGTAGCCATCCAGGCTCCTCTGTCCATGGGGTTTTCCAAGCAAGAATTCTGGAGTAGGTTGCCATGCCCTCCTGCAGGGGACCTTCTCGACCTAGGGACAGAACCTGGGTCTCTTGTATTGCAGGCAGATTCTTTGCTAACTGAGCCTCCAGGGGAGGCCCTAGAACCATGAGAACTGTTGTTTAAGACCCCAGTCTATGATGTTTTGTTTTGGCAGCTTGCATAGACCTAGACACTGAGGGAGCCAGGAGGATAGGTCAACTCAAAGAGAGTATGGATGGGTAACAGGCCCCCTTATACAGGGTGGTCAGGAAGGCTGGATCTTAGGAAGGCCATTCCATTTGACAGTTGGCTGATTTTCAAGAGAGCATTTTGGGGAGGATGACAGAAAGAGAACAAGATTGTAAAGGGTTATGATGTAAGTGACGGTTGGAACTATGGGAGTGTTGAGCGTCAGCCTCTTACTTCTATGAGATCCTAGTAAAGACAAGTGAAGGCAGATGATGGGCACTTTGGGGCTTTCAGGGGACACTCAGCTCTCAGCAGTGGGGAGGGGAGAACATTTTTAGGACAAGGGAGATGTGAGTATTTTGGTTGCGAAGGAGGAAAACCAAGTAAAGAAAGAGATGGGACATGTAGTGATGAATCTCTACACTTGGAAATGGAAATCCTACTTTTGGAATCTTGGCCACACTCATTGCTAACTTGGTGATCTTGAACAAGATGCTAAACCTCTCTGAGCTTTTCTTTCTTCATTTTGTATAACTTCTGGGGATGGCAACTCTACATCATAGGCTTACTTTGAACTGTATTACAATTAATTTAAAGGGACTCCTGGAGAAGGAAATGGCAACCCACTCCAGTATTCTTGCCTGGAGAATCCCATGGACGGAGGAGCTTGGTGGGCTACAGTCCACGGGTCATAAAGAGTCGGACACAACTGAGCGACTTTACTTTCACTTTCACTTTGCCTAATATGCTACTGCTTCTACAGATAGGGGCAAAAACACAGCACTTCCTCAGTGTCAGGCCCTGATCACCACCTTTAGTACATATTATGCTGCTGTCACTTCAGTCGTGTCCAACTCTGTGCGACCCCATAGACGGCAGCCCACCAGGCTCTGCCATCCCTGGGATTCTCCAGGCAAGAACACTGGAGTGGGTTGCCATTTCCTTCTCCAATGCATGAAAGTGAAAAGTGAAAGTGAAGTCACTCAGTCGTGTCCGACTCTTATCGACCCCATGGACTGCAGCCCACCAGGCTCCTCCATCCATGGGATTTTCCAGACAAGAGTACTGGAGTGGGGTGCCATTGCCTTCTCCGTTAGTGCATATTAACTAACTGAATTGTGCTTACTAAATGTTTTTCAACTTGATTTTCAAAGTGACATTATGAGGTACTTTTGTTGTCTCTGTTTTACAAATAAGATCAATAACGTGCCCAAGAACAGAGAGCAAAAGAGGCAGAACTGCCCAGAATATGTGCTCCTAACCACTATGCAACACTACTTCATCTAAATGAGGTTTCAGGATGAAAATTATGTGGTTGATTGCCTGAACAGTGAAAGAAGAAGGGTACCTGCTGGGAAACAGTAGCAAAGAAGTAACAAAGGGGAGCATAAATAACCCAGGTGGAAGGTTGAGTTTGGAAGGATGAAGGGCAAGAGGAGAAGAGAGGAAGCTGCAGGGTGACAGTAACACTGAGCACCTGGATCCAGCCATTCCTGAAGCTAAAAGATCTAGTCCTCGAATTTCTGCTTGAGTCAACGAAATTTCTTTCTTGCTTAAATCAAGACTGGATAGATGTTTATCCACTTGTCTATGAAGGATAATAACTGATATGCTCGTGGATTTTGAAAGAAAGGTGGAGTGGGCATCATTTCATGGTGGTAACCAGTCCCTGTGTAGCTGTCTGTGTTAGTGTCCTAAGGCTGCCATGACAAGTTACATCAAGTGAGTGGCTTCAAACAACAGAAATTTATCCTCGCATAGTTGTGAAGGTCAGAAGTTTGAAAGCAAAGTGTCAGGAGGGCCATGCTCCCTCCAAAGGCTCCAGGAGAGAATCTCTCTTGTCTTTTCCCAGTTTCTGATGATGCTGATAATCCTTGGCATTCCTTGGCTTGTAGATCCATCACTCCTATCTGTTTCCCACACCTCATGTATGTATGTCCTATATGTATGTCTTTTTTCTTGTAAGGATGCCAATCAAGTTGAAGCACAGCCCACTTAAATTGAATAGGACTTCATCTTAATTTGATTGCAGCTGCAAAAAGTCTGTTTTGAAATAAGGTCACATTAATAGGTACCAGGGTTGGACTTCAACATATTTTTGGAGGGAACATAATCCACTCACTATATCCTAATAGCCTGTTATTCCGGTCAGTGTAGCAAATGATCATCTTTATATTTTCACTTCATTGCCTCCCAACTTCCCAGGCAGCTTTCTGTCTCCCAGATCTCAAGGGAAGGGATCATAATGCCTAGAACAAAGACCATATTCTTGGCTTTGAGTTCCAAAACTGGCTTTTGAAAGCCTCTGTAAAGATAACAGTCTAAAAACCAAGGGGTTTTTGATATACAAGAGCTTGGCTTTGTTGAGGGACAAAAGGATTTGTGAGTTTTGGTGAGAAAGCTTAGAGGCTGAGTACAAAGAGTATAAAATAAGCCAGAGTTCTGGAGAATACACAAAATATAATGTAAGGGCAGCTTTTCAATACTTACAAAGGGAAAGAAGGACTCAACAAGCAAGGTGCTTTGGAGGCAATGAGGTTAGAACAGAGGTGTTGGTAGGGGACTGGATCCTCAATTCTAAAGAGCCAAGAGTCATGCAGAAGTTTGAGGAACTCCATAAGCATGGTCCAGAAATACTGCACGCTTCTTAGGATGGGGCCAGAGCAGATGGGCCTGTGGTAGCTGATGACCTAAAATTGATGGAGGTGTTTAGACAGTTCCAAGGTAGTCTCCAGGTCCCTCACAGGGGGACCAGAGTGCCCAGGAGGTAATGACGGGGCGGGGTGGGGGTGGGGTGTAGCCACCATGGCAGGACCACAGACCTTAGCCATGACTGTTAGCATGGAATACTCATAGCTCATGGAGGTTGCAGCAGTGGCTGGAGGCTGGCCCTCACCCCAGGCAGCTTGTCCTGAACCATGTGTGTGTTCCTTAGAACACACCCTCTCCCAGAACTTCGATTGTCATTAAGACAGGAAGAAGAGAAGGGCAGGAGGGAGGCCTCCATTTAGATAAATACTCACACCCAACATGGACCTAACATTCCAGGTTCCTATGCAATATTGCTCTTTACAGCATCAGACCTTGCTTCTATCACCAGTCACATCCACAACTGGGTGTTGTTTTTGCTTTGGCTCCATCCCTTCATTCTTTCTGGATTTATTTCTCCACTGATCTCCAGTAGCATATTGGGCATCTACTGAGCTGGGGAGTTCATCTTTCAGTGTCCTATCTTTTTGCCTTTTCATACTGTTCATGGGGTTCTCAAGGCAAGAATACTGAAGTGGTTTGCCATTCCCTTCTCCAGTGGACCACATTCTGTCAGATCTCTCCACCATGACCCGTCCATCTTGGGTGGCCCCACATGGCATGGCCTAGTTTCATTGAGTTAGACAAGGCTGTGGTCCATGTGATCAGATTGGCTAGTTTTCTGTGATTGTGGTTTCAGTCTGTCTGCCCTCTGATGCCCTCTCTCAGTGCCTACCGTCCTACTTGGCTTTCTCTTAACTTAAAGGGGGGTATCTCCTCACAGCCGCTGCTCCTGACCTTGGACGGGGTGTATCTCCTCTCTGCCGCTCGCTGCTGCTGCACCGCCTCTGCACTGCACCACCGCTTCCCACCCCTGCGCCGTGCAGGAAGTGGTCAAACAGGAGATGGCACGAGTGAACGTTGACATTCTAGGAATCAGCGAACTGAAATGGACTGGAATGGGTGAATTTAACTCAGATGACCATTATATCTACTACTGTGGGTAGGAATCCCTTTGAAGAAATGAAGTAGTCATCAGAGTCAACAAAAGAGTCCAAAATGCAGTACTTGGATGCAATCTCAAAAACGACAGAATGATCTCTGTTCGTTTCCAAGGCAAACCATTCAATATCAAGGTAATCCAAGTCTATGCCCTGATGAGTAACACTGAGGAAGCTGAAGTTGAATGGTTCTATGAAGACCTACAAGACCTTTAGAACTAACACCCAAAAAAGATGTCCTTTTCATTATAGGGGACTGGAATGCAAAAGTAGGAAGTCAAGAAACACCTGGAGTAACAGGCAAATTTGGCTTTGGAATATGGAATGAAGCAGGGCAAAGGCTATTAGAGTTTTGCCAAGAGAACGCACTGGTCATAGCAAACACCCTCTTCCAACAACACAAGAGAAGACTCTATACATGGATATCACCAGATGGTCAACACCGAAATCAGATTGATTATATTCTTTGCAGCCAAAGATGGAGAAGCTCTATACAGTCAGCAAACACAAGACCCAGAGCTGACTGTGGCTCAAATCATGAATCCTTCTTGCCAAATTCAGACTTAAATTGAAGAAAGTGGGGAAAACCACTAGACCATTCAGGTATGACCTAAATCAAATCCCTTATGATTATACAGTGGAAGTGAGAAATAGATTTAAGGGACTAGATCTGATAGAGTGCCTGACGAACTATGGATGGAGGTTTGTGACATTGTACAGGAGACAGGGATCAAGACCATCCCCAAGAAAGAGAAATGCAAAAAAGAAAAATGGATGTCTGAGGAGGCCTTACAAATAGCTGCAAAAAGAAGGGAAGCAAAAAGCAAAGGAGAAAAGGAAAGATACCCATTTGAATGCAGAGTTCCAAAGAATAGCAAGGAGAGATAAGAAAGCCTTCCTCAGCGATCAATGCAAAGAAATAGAGGAAAACAATAGAATGGGAAAGTCTAGAGATCTCTTCACGAATATTAGAGACACCAAGCGAACATTTCATGCAAAGATGGGCACAATAAAGGACAGAAATATTATGGACCTGACAGAAGCAGAAGATATTAAGAAGAGATGGCAAGAATACACAGAAGAACTGTACAAAAAAGATCTTCATGACCCAGATAACCATGATGGTGTGATTACTCACCTAGAGCCAGACATCCTGGAATATGAAGTCAAGTGGGCCTAGGAAGCATCACTATGAACAAAGTTAGTGGAGGTGATGGAATTCCAGTTGAGCTATTTCAAATCCTGAAAGATTTGAAGATGCTGTGAAAGTGCTGCACTCAATATGCCAGCAAATTTGGAAAACTCAGCAGTGGCCACAGGACTGGAAAAGGTAAGTTTTCATTCCAATCCCAAAGAAAGGCAATGCCAAAGAATGCTCAGAATACCACACAATTGTACTCATCTCACAAACTAGTAAAGTAATGCTCAAAGTTCTCCAAGCCAGGCTTCAGCAATATGTGAACTGTGAACTTCCAGATGTTATAGCTGGTTTTAGAAAAGGCAGAGGAACCAGAGATCATATTGCCAACATCTGCTGGATCATCAAAAAAGCAAAAGAGTTCCAGAGAAACATCTATTTCTGCTTTATTGACTATGGCAAAGACTTTGACTGTGTGGATCACAATAAACTGTGGAAAATTCTGAAAGAGATGGGAATACCAGACCACCTGACTTGCCTCTTGAGAAACCTATATGCAGGTCAGGAAGCAACAGTTAGAACTGGACATGGAACAACAGACTGGTTCCAAATAGGAAAAGGAGTACATCAAGGCTGTATATCGTCACTCTGCTTATTTAAGCTATATGCAGAGTACATCATGAGGAACGTTGGGCTGGAAGAAGCACAAGCTAGAGTCAAGATTGCTGGGAGAAATATCAATAACCTCAGATATGCAGATGACACCACCCTTATGGCAGAAAGTGAAGAAGAACTAAAGAACCTCTTGATGAAAGTGAAAGAGGAGAGTGGAAAAGCTGGCTTAAAGCTCAGCATTCAGAAAACTAAGATCATGGCATCTGGTCCCATCACTTCATGGCAAATAGATGGGGAAACAGTGGAAACAGTGGCTGATTTTTGGGGGCTCCAAAATTACTGCAGATGGTGATTGCAGCCATGAGATTAAAAGACACTTGCTCCTTAGAAGGAAAGTTACGACCAACCTAGATAGCATTTTCAAAAGCAGAGACATTACTTTGCCAACAAAGGTCCATCTAGTCAAGGCTATGGTTTTTCCAGTTGTCATGTATGGATGTGTGAGTTGGACTCTAGAGAAAGCTGAGGGCTGAAGAACTGATGCTTTTGAACTGTGGTGTTAGATAAGGCTCTTGAGAGTCCCTTGGACTGCAAGGAGATCCAACCAACTAAATGATATCAGTCCTGGGTATTCATTGGAAGGGCTGATGTTCAAGCTGAAACTCCAATACTTTGGCCACCTGATGGGAAGAGCTGGCTCATTTGAAAAGACCCTGATGCTGGGAAAGATTGAGGGCAGGAGGAGAAGGGGATGCCAGAGGATGAGATGGTTGGATGGCATCACCGACTCAATGGACATGAGTTTGGGTAGGATCCGGGAGCTGGTGATGGACAGGAAGGCCTGATGTGCTGCAGTTCATGGGGATGCAGAGTCAAAAATGACTGAGCAACTTAACTGAGCTGAACTGAACACACCCAACAGGAAATGGAGGGGATCCATTTCTTTGAATTGAGTTTTTATTTTTGTACATTAATTGAAATGGAGGCTGTGTTCAGTTATGGAGAAATAGAATAGCCACATGTTTACGTATCTGAGGTGCTTAAAATATGTATGAGTTACCCAATACTGCATGACATGTGACCCCACACTTAGCTGCTGAGAACAATATGTGTTCATGATCTCACAGTTTTGGTGAGTCAGGGGTTTGGATATGACGTTGCTGAATTCTCTGCTTTGGGGTCTCACAAGGCTGCAGCAAAACTCTTGAATAGGGCTGGGGTCTTATCTGAACACTCCGCTGGAGAAGAATCCACTTCCAAGTTTGCACAGGTTGCCAGCAGGTCTTGTTTCTTGTAAGATGGAGGGCTAATTGTTCCCTGGAGTCAGCCCATTGTTCACAGGGGCCCAAAGTTACAAGCTTATCCATGGAATGGTCTAGATAGGAACCTAGTAATCTGACTCCAAATTTCACACTTTTTTAAAAAAATAATTTCAAAAAACATTTATTTATTTACTTATTAGGCTGCATCGGGTTTTGTTGTGGATTGCAGGATCTTCATTGCATCATGTGGCTATTTTGTTGTGCTGTACAGACTCTATAGTTGTGGCGTGTGGGCTCAGTAGTTGCAATCCACAGGTTTTGTTGCTCTGCAGCATGTGGGATCTTAGCTCCCTGACCAGGGATCAAACCAGTGTCCCCTACACTGGAAGGCAAAGTCTTGACCACCAGACTACCAGAGAAATCCCTAGTTTTCACACTGTTTGCCACTTTGATTCAATTTTCCTGCAGGATGCATGCACCTGGGTAAGTCACTGCAAAAATCTTTGGAATGACTGAAGAAAAGCCAGTAATCCCCTGTGAGCCATTCTGTTAAGTCTCAAGATTACCTACTTGATGAAAAGATGCAGGTGTGGTGTGTGTTTGGGGTAGCCAGTGGTTTCCATCTATACAATGAAGTGGGTTTTAATGAAACATCTTCTCCCATGTTTATTATTTTCGGTCCAAAGACTAACTCATATTAACTTTCTGTGAAATGCCTTTTTTTTTCCCCCCAACTCTCTTTTTGAAATGCTGTGCTTAGCTCAAGTCAACAGTCTCTGGCCCCAGGTGTTAAAAACACTGGGCTCTTCTTAGCAGGGAGCTAGGAGGATGAATCAGCCACAAAGTGGGGTGTCACAAAGGAGACTTAAAAGGAAGCCAAACTCAAATTTCAGGAAATGGTGTCAAAGGTTCCACATGTATTGTGAGACCTATAAATATCTCGTCTTCAATCTCTGAAAGCCCTTGCTGCTGGTCCAAATGTTAATCCTCATTAGGTTAGAAACCTGGAAAGGATTTTGTCATCAAAGATAGTGCTAAATTTGGATGTTTCCTAGTTGAGTTCAACCGCACTGAAGAAACCAAATGACTTTCCTCTTCTTGGCTTCAAAGCACAGACTGTTTTACCTCTTTCCCAAGCCTGTCAATTTAGATGAAAAGATCCTTCACTGGGGTGCCTTCTCGAGCTGGATCCTGCCAGTTTTTCATCTCGAAGAGGGTCTGGGAGAGAGGGCTCAATCCAGAGCAAGCTTCACTGGCTGTGTGTCAGGCTTAGTATCAGGGTGTTCTCATGCTGGTTCCATTTGCCACCCCTTTGGCTCATGAATAGCTGCAAAGCAAACCCCCAGGGCTGGCTCATGTCCCCCTGAGAGTGCAGAAAAGCATTTTGCATTTCAAGAAGATTTAATCTTAGTTTCTCATTTACTTTTGGCTGAGATTTACTTGTACTGTCCATTGAGAAATGTAGACCATTTTCAATAAACATCTCTCCAGAGAGTTCTTAACATGATTTACAAGGAGGATAATGATATTTCTTAATAAGGAAAATAAGAAATGAGGTATCACCATTTGTAATGATAGCTACTCTTAATAATTATTTATTGTCAAATGTTTATTGAAAGTCTAATACATTCTAGGTGCTTGGAGTAGAACAAAGTGGTAGAATGAAGAATAAGACTTTCCATTAGGTAGGGCTCCCAAAAAATAGAAGTTGAGATGTGAATTTATATGCAAATAACTTGTCAAAGTACTCTCAGAAGAAAGCAGAAAGGAAAGGGGAGAGAAATGCTTGGTAAGAGAAAGAAATCAGGGTGTGGTATCTGCAAAGTCCTAGCTCTAGGACATAAATGGCAGCCAGGTTTTCCTCCATGTGGAGGTGAGGGAGCCCCTGCTCTTGTCAGCCACTGGCTACGATCGCTCCAGTTACCTCTGAGCTTGTAGGAAATGCGATGCCAGTATCTCCAGAGCAACCCATTCAGGAAAGGTGTGTGCTTTGTGCTCAGTCGCTCAGTCATGTCCGACTCTTTGCTGCCTCATGGACTGTAGCCTGCCAAACTCCTCTGTCCATGGGATTTTCCAGGCAAGACTACTGGAAGGGGTTGCCATTTCCTCCTCCAGGGGATCTTCCTGACCCAGGGATCGAACCCGCATCTCTTGCATCTCCTGCTTGGGAGTCAGACTCTTTACCATTAGTGCCTCCAAAGTTATAGGTGCTGCCATTAAAAGAAAAGCACCCAGAAACTGGGGGAGGGAAACATGAAAGAGTACCAATGGATTTGTGGGGTTGGGTGGGACATCATTAGGGCCAACTATGGGCCAACCTTGCTCTGCTTAGATCTACTCACATTGAGATCATTCTGTCCTGTCCTGGTTTTTCAAGATTTTGTTGTTGTTGTTCAGTCACTTAGTCATGTCCAACTCTTTGCAATCCCGTGAATTCCAACATGCCAGGCTTCCTAGTCTTTCACTATCTCCCAGAGTTAGCTCAAACTCATGTGCACTGAGTCGGTGATGCCATCCAACCATCTTATCCTCTGCCAACCCCCTTCTCCTCCTGCCTTCAATCTTTCCCAGCATCAGGGTCTTTTCCAATGAGTCAGCTCTTTACCATCATGTGGCCAAAGTATTGGAGCTTCAGCCTCAGCATCAGTTGTTCCAAGGAATATTCAAGATTGACTCCCTTTAGGGTTGACTGGCTTGATCTCCTTGCCGTCCAAGGGAATTTCAAGAGTCTTCTCCAATACCACAGTTTATAAGCATGAATTCTTTGGGGCTCAACCTTCTTTATGGTCCAAGTCTCATATCCATACATGACTGCTGGACAAGCTATGGCTTGACTATACAGACCTTTGTAGGGAAAGTAACGTCTCTGCTTTTTAAATACACTGTCTAGGTTTATCATAGCTTTTCTTCCAAGGAACAAGCATCTTTTAATGTCATTGCTGCAGTCACTGTCCACAGTGATTTTGGAGACCAAGAAAATAAAGTCTGTCACTGTTTCCATTGTTTCCCCATCTATTTGCCATGAAGTGATGGGACGGATGGAATGCCATGATCTTAGTTTTTTGAATGTTGAGTTTTAAGCCAGATTTTTCATTCTCCTCTTTCACTTTCATCAGGAGGCTCTTTAGTTCCTCTTTGCTTCTGCCATAGGGTGGTATCATCTGCATTTCTGAGATTATTGATATTTCTCCCAGAAATCTTGATTCAAGCCTGTGCTTCATCCAGCCCTACATTTTGCATGATGTACTCTGCATATAAGTTAGATAAAGCAGGATTTTGGTTGATTTCAGTTTCATTATGAAACCCTCTAAAAGGAGAGTGAGTGGGACAGACTGCAGCTCGTTCTGCTCCAGCTGATCCCGCGTCTGATGTTCAGCATCTCTTTCCTCTGGCATTCATTCTAGATTCCCTTCACCTTCCTGCTGGTCCAGGCTGCTTGTTTGATGAGGTCACCAGGACCCTCATCCCTGAGTGGATGGAGCCCTTGATTACTAGCTTGTTGTAGGCTCAGTGCACGCATGCATAGTCATGTCTGACTCTTTGCCACCCATGGACTGTAGCCCTCCAGGCTTCTCTGTCCATGGCATTCTCTAGGCAAGAATACTGGAGTGGGTTGCCATTTCCTCCTCCAGGGCATCTTTCTGATTCAGGGATAATACCTATGTCTTTTGTGTCTCCTGCATTGACAGGGGGATTCTTTACCACTCAGATTCAGGCACTGTTAAAAATGGGTGAGGGACACCAAGAGATACCCCAGGGAATCATTTGGGTACCTAACATGCTCCCTTCTATACCTGTTATGTAGAACACCTGCCTCCTGGTGATGACAAAGGGAATTGATTCCTGCCAGCAACTCTTCCAACCCCTTCATTGTGCTCCTGATCTGTGGTCAGAAAGAATTCAGAATGGATGGACAAACAGCTGCTGCTTGCAGTTTAATGTGACTTTCACTGTGTCTCTTGGTGGAAACATTTCCTCCTTGTTCCCCGGGGTCACTAGGCCCACCCAACCTAAAGTTGTGGGAAAGAAATCACACGTTTCTTTGTGAGTCCTTGGCGAGGGGATGGTGAGTGAAGTCACTCTTGCTCCTATACTTTTGTTTCTGGATCCATGTATCTTACCACTGGGGACTTAGCATTGTATAATGGCTGTTGGTTTTAAACACATGCTGTCTCCTGAAGCACAGGACCCTAGCCTCATGAGGTGTCACCTCCCATCCAGCATCTTAGCTGTAACTTTACGATGCCATTGTCATGCATCTGGGAGATTCTGGGTATAGCAGGCCCTGTAGCTCCCATCAGCAGGTGCCCAATGTCACACAGTCTTTGCTGTAAGTGGGTCTCTTGGGTCTAGACAGCATTTTGTTCTGTGGGACCCAGCATAGCTACATGTGTTACTCTGTGAGCTCTTAGAGGTTGCCTGAACCATGGCACTGGAGCAGGAAAGGCAGAGGGATGTGTGTTAATCCTGCTCACAATGGCTACTTTCTCCAGGCCAGTGAAAAGCAAGGCAGGTGGCAACAGGATACAACTTCAAGCAAAGTTCATGGCTTAGAATTGTCTCTCATAGAGAAATGGACAATAAGGTGAAGCTCAGCAGAGTGGTTGCCCTGCGGTTGGGCAAGGGGGCTTGGATTCCATGCTACGGCACCAGTCCTGGGCTTCCCAGGTGGCACTAGCAGTAAAGAACCCGCCGGCTAATGCAGGACATGTGAGAAATGCAGGTTTGATCCCTGAGTTAGGAAGATTAAGATCCCTTGGAGGAGGGCTTGGCAACCCAATCCAGCATTCTAGCCTGGAGAATACCATGGACAGAGGAGCCTGGTGGGCTACAGTCTATAAATCTCAGTGCATTGGACATGACTGAAGCAACTTAGCATGTGTGCACACACCAGTCAGGGGCTGGCTAAAGGCTGCTTCACTCCTGGGACATAAACTCCCTTTACTTATGGGCAAAGTTGCTTTGGCAACCAAAGGGAATTCTTCTCAAAAGGGTCACATGCATGGACACTTGAAGTCAAGAGATGGGAGAGGGGACTGAGTAAAAGGAGTCTGAGGATATCTGAGTGAAGTGTAGACAGGTCTGTATTACAGACCTGGTTCCTGCACTCTCACATTTCACAGCCTCAGGGAGAGGCCAATTCTAAGCAAATTCTTATAGGTCAAAGTGGGAGGTGCCATGACAGAGGCCAAGACAGGCACTTCCAGGGTCATGGAGCCCAAGTCTCTTCCTGGCCTCAAGCGTGTGAGTAAGGAGGAAGGACTATTACCTCATTGGAGGTGACCTCTGAACTGAGCTTAGAAATATGAGCAAGATTATTCAGATTTATGAGCTGGATGTTTGATGGTCTAGATAGAGGAAAGGCATGTTCAAGGTCCTGAGGGCAAAAAAGTCAATGCAAATATTGAAGACTGGTGAAAACACTGTGTGTGAGAGAGAGAGAGATAGACAGAGAGAGAGAGATGTGAATAAGGGGTGTTGATGGAGATGACAGAGTAGTCTCGTCTGTCTAGACAGGAACCAGATCAACACTAGTCTTACATGGCAAATTGAAGAGTGCAAACTTTTTACTTAAGGGGATGAAAATCATTGAAAGATGTTAAGCAATAAGTAACTCAATGAAAACTTTATGGTAGGAAAACTCATTTGGCCCTGGCATAGAGGGTAAGGTTGGAGAATGCTCACTACTGGATCCCAAGACCAAGTTCAGGCATCATTGCAGCAACTCAAATGAAGGAAGCTCTGAATTAGAGCAGGAGAGAGAATAGGAAGCTGAGGGGAAAGTGTGAGCCAATAAGAGACAGGCTTAGTGAGCATGGGGAGAGGAAGCATTGTGGGTGGGCTGGTAGAGCCATGTGTTAGGGTTAGTGTAGGGACTGGACAGGAGGGGAGCTAGGAGCAGTGGGGTCATGCATGGTCATCAGTGTCGTGTGGGTGGAGCTTGAGGTTCATATGGGACATCCGAACAGAGAAGCAGTGGATGTGGACGATGCTCAGGGCAAAAGTTCAGCTGGAAAAAAAACATGTCTTTAGGAATCAGCAGACCACAGGTGAGAACTCATGCTTAGGATGGCAGGTGAGATACTGAAACTGCCCAAGATGACAAATAAATGCACAAGAGTGAGGGTGGAACTCTGGGAATAGACACATTTAAAAGGAGATTTGGAGAAAGAGGACTTTACCAATGTCACTGAGAAGAATTCGCCCAAAGAGGCAAAGAACCAGAAACTGGGAAGAAGACCATTTCTCCAAGGCTTCAGAAGAGGTCAACTGGATGAGGGCTGGCGAGGGTCCAAGGGATCTGGCCACAAGAAAGTCATCTCTGTCCTCCAGGAGAGCAGCTTCAGGGGATGGGAGGAAAAGGTGGTGAGGGAGCATGAGCATGCATCTGCAAGATGTGCATTTGGTGGCGGGGAGCAGGAGAGGGCAGTGTCTACAATGAGTGGAGGCAGGAGAGATTTCATTTTCCTTAATGGGAAAGAATTGAAAATTTTTGCACATGAATATGAAAGGAAATATTGAGTCTGCAAAAAAGTTCATTTGAGTGTTTTCCTAAGATATTACAGAAAAACCGAAATGAATTTTTTAGCCAACCCAATATGAGTGAGGGGGTGAGGCTTTTGTAAATAGTTTGGGCTGCACACAGGAAAAGGAAGTCACAGCTCCTCGACGGCCTCTGCTTCCTGGTTGTCTGCCTGCCGAGAGCGAGTGAGAGATGGGTTGGGGTCTGGAGGCGATTCTGAAGGGTTCACCCGCTCCATGCAGAGCTGGGTGCTGGGTCAGCAGAGCTACTGGCCTTACAGGAGCCTCAGCTGCTCCACCTTGGCTCAAGTGTCTGCAGGTGTGGGGTGTGATGTACCTGTCAGTCCAGGTATTAAGGAGTGCCAGCAGCCTGGGGTGGAGAAGGCAACGTCACCCCGCTCCAGTACTCTTGCCTGGAAAATCCCACGGATGGAGGAACCTGATAGGCTGTGGCCCATGGGGTTGCAGAGAGTCAGACATGACTGAAGTGACTTAGCAGCAGCAGCAGTGGCCTGGGGGATGGAATGACTGCTGCCATGCTCACCAAAGACAGTCCACCAGCCTTTTTCCCCACGATGGCAACAACGACAAAAATCACTTTTCTACTGACTCTCACAAGGGTCACCAGCACAAATTTAGAAATCTGCTGATCAGGATGTTTGTAAAGAGAAGCTTTTATTTAGAAGGGCCTGAGGGAAGGTTGGTCTTTTCAACATCAGAAAGTGAGATTTTATGCAGCATGCAGTGAGGTCTCTGTGACTTTGAAATCTTCAAATAACTGGATTGTTTCTTCACTTTCCCCTTCCCTGAAGATAAAGCCCAAAAACACAATTAGCTGAATTTAAAAAGCTTAACATCTGTCCTGTACCTGGGTTCAACAACAAAATTAGACAGTGTATTAAAAAGCAAAGATATTTCTTTGCCAACAAAGGTGCATATAGTCAAAGGTATGGGTTTTCCAGTAGTCATGTATGGATGTGAGAATTGAACTATAAAGAAGGCTGAGTGCCAAAGAATTGAGACGCTTTCAAACTGCGATTCTGGAGAAGACTCTTGAGAGTCCCTTGGACTGCAAGGAGATCAAACCAGTCAATCCTAAAGGAAATCAATCTTGAATATTCATTGGAAAGACTGATGGTGAAGCTGAAGCTCCAATACTTTGGCCACCTGGTGTGAAGATCCTGATGCTGGGCGAGATTGAACAACAACAACCTGGGAACATGGACACTTAGAGCATCTTTTTTTTTTTTTTTTACATTCTATGATACATCTGCACACCTACATCCACTTCATAAGCATCATTAAAAAACATTTACCATTTTTCTCTGACACCTCTAAAGGGGTACAAAAAAGTGCATGAGCTGCAGCCCTCACCCTCACACACACTTCTGAGGAGCTCAGCTATGAGGTTGACATCAAAATGATTATCTGGTTGCTGAACCAGAAGGGCTTGAGGGATCTTCTGGTCCAATCAAGTCTACCAGATGATCAAGCACCAGATGGTCAAGCACAAGATCTCCCAGTGAGTTCCCAGAAGGGTTAGTGTCAGAGACAAACCTGTCAAGGCAGTGTTCTTGCTGTTAAATCATGTGCCTTGTCGACCCTAAATCCTCTTATGATTTGACATAATTAAACAAGCACAGGTTACCATATCAGGCATAATGGTACATGAGGCTGGCAGACAAGTATATCTTGAGAACAGTCTTTGACATAGATGAACTCTGGAGGGTTTTCCAGTTGGCTTCAAGCCATAAGAAAGTCCTCTTCCTGGGGGCTATCAGAGACCTTGTTGGAAGCATCTTCATTGCTCTTAGCTTGATACAAAAGATTCCTATTCCTAAATGAAACGTCAGCAACCTGATGGTGAGGGTTAACTTTTGCCCCATGCTGAATGTCTTCCTCTAAGATCCACCAAGGTGAAGATCAGGAAAGAGCTTAAAAGAGAAGATGAGTAGTTTCTGTGCAGCAGGATGTTCTCTTGTCAGGCAGCTAAGCCACCAGAATACAGGGTACAGTATTGGGCCAACACTTCACTGAAATACAATCATTTTTGACGTATGCATCTTTACCTGGCTTGTCCTTGGCTTTGCAAGAGCAGAGAGCATCTCTTGGGATTGTCACCAAGTCACTTTCCTGGACAGTAGCAGAGCAACCTCTCACCTTGGATAAGGAGACGGATGCTGGAGGTTGTTGGTGTGGTATACAGGGTGAGTCTGATGTGTGCAGTGCCAAGTGTGAGCACAGTGGTTGTACTCTTGCTCAGGGTAAGGGTCCTCATTTTCCACCTCTCTGGGGGCTGGATGCAGGATCAGCACAGAGCCATCACTTCTTCAACTCAGCAGTCACAACCTTATGTGATACTTGTAATTTCATATCTAGAAACCGGAAGCATCTTTTTCATAGACTGATTAAGTATTTTTCCATAGAGGGGCAGCACAAGTGGGGCAAGACCAGGTCCCCTCTACTTTGGGCGGCACTGAGTCCTTAGGGAAACCTCAGAAGATGAGAAATTGAGGCAAAAACTGAATAACTCGTTGAGAGCAGAACCCCGACACCCACACACAGCATGGTTGGAAATGCTGCTTCCCCTCTGATCATGATACCTGGGCAGATCTGGTACCCTCCCAGATGGTGGTCCAGCCCCTGGCCCTGGCCCCTTCTGATCATCTTCTCTGACACACACATGAATGTACGTCCCAATTGTTTTCTTCTCGAGGAAGGGCTATCTCTTTGAGGCAGAGCACAGCCCTCTCTGGGGAGGCGTGTTGCCAGAGGGTATAAACATTGCCTCTTCTCCCTACAGCTGGTTTGAAGTTTTGGGGACACAAAGAGTGCTCTGGCTTTGTCAAGCTTGTCTAGGGAGATGAAATAGGCACCCTTTGCCATGTGCTTGAAGTCACAATTTCCCAAATTTTTTTTTCTTTTTTTTTTTTGAAAAGTGAGAGATTGAAAAGAGGAAAGAAAAAAAATTACCATCAAACTATAAAAATGACTCGTGAGTGAGTGGATCACAACCAGCAGTCTAAGCTGTAAGGGGTCCTGCCAGACAGTGGAGGAGGGGGTGGTGCCGCCCAGGTCTGATTAGTGTCAAGAACCCTAGAGAGGCTCAGCTTTCCCCATACTTGAAAAGAGATGAGCTAGCATCCATGGTTCCATGGATGCTGGAAGACACTCAGCATGACATTCCTCATGACCCAGAAGTCGGCATGAGTGCCATGTCCCCATCAGTCCCACTGCTATCCCTCCCCCCATCCTGCCAGGCCCATGGGGTGACACAGAGCAGCAGGGTGGACCCTGTGCACCCAGGGGTTTTGTGTCACAGCTGAGGAACCCTGAGCTTATGAAACCCCAATCATTTCTTTCCAATTCAACAAATATTTTTAGAATGCCTACCGTGGGCCAGCTTCTTCTGTGTTAAGAACTGGGGACGCAATGAACAGAAGAAAGAGTTCTGACCTTGTGGAGTTGACACTCCAGTGGGACAGGACAGGAGTAATGAATAGTAACCGTGGTAAATAAGCAAATGATGGAGGCAGTTGAAGATGATAAAGAGATGGATAGAGAGGATAGAGGGCTTCCCTAGTGACTCAGTGGTAAAGAATCTGCCTGCAGTGCTGGAGACCTGGGTTCAATCCCTGGGTCAGGAAGATCCCCTGGAGAAGGAAATGGCAACCCACTCCAGTATTTTTGCATGGACAATCCCATGGGCAGAGGAGCCTGGTGGGCTACAGTCCATGGAGTCATAAAGAGTCAGACATGACTTAACATTTAAGATTTTTAGGCTAATAAAGATGACCTCAGGAAGGCATTATAGATTAGAGATGGGCACAGGTCCAGAGGAAAATGGTCATTACTCTCAGTAATGGACAATGCACAGAGACCCCTTTAAGCTGGATCTCTGTGTAGATATTAATACCAGGCCTCATATACACTGCTGCTGCTGCTGCTGCTAAGTAGCTTCAGTCGTGTCTGATTCTGTGCGACCCCATAGACGGCAGCCCACCAGGCCCCACCGTCCTTGGGATTCTCCAGGCAAGAATACTGGAGTGGGTTGCCATTTCCTCCTCCAATGCATGAACGTGAAAAGTGAAAGTGAAGTTGCCCAGTCATGTCCGACTCTTAGCGACCTCATGGACTGCAGCCTACCAGGCTCCTCCATCCATGGGATTTTCCAGGCAGAGTAGCAGAGTACTGGAGTGGGGTGCCATTGCCTTCTCCGTCATATACACTACTGCATATAAAATAGATAACTGTTGAGAACCTACTGTATAGCACACTCTATTCAATGCTCTGTGGTGACCTAAATGGGAAGGAAATCCAAAAAAAGAGGGGATGCATATATACATATAGCTAATTCACTTTGCTATAGAGCAGAAACTACCAGAGCATTGTAAAACAACTATACTCTAATAAACATTAAAAAAAAACCAACCAAACAAACAAAAAACCAAGCCTCTACCTGAGGGATAGGGTGGACTACTTTTTGATACAGTGCTTATGTGCTGGACTCATTTTAATGAACATTTTCCACTCATTTTAATGAGCATTTTCAAGGCAGTATTACTGAACACAATCCATTCCAGAGACAGACATGGTGTGAAATTTTTTATTTTTCCACAATTTGAGATTAATTTTTTTTTAAAAGGCAAATTTCTAAGTTTGGGGGAATATAGTTAAGTTTTAGGTTGATGAAAGATAGAACTTTACTTTTTTCTTCCCAGAAAGTAACATTTCATTTCTTTGTATAAAAGAAAGCAGTCTGTGAGAGCCTGTGAGGATGAAAACAATAAGCTGTCAACATGGATTAAAGTCTGAAGCCACAGCAAGAATAAAACAATTCGTATCCAGGGAGTCACCTAATATCAGGACCAGCAGGGGGTCCTGGCATGGTCCTTGACCTGCTCTGCAGATGCTCAGTGTCGCTGAATCTACGTAGGCAAATGGGCCTGCCTGGGAAATAAGTAGAAGGAAGGAATGATGGAAAAGAAGGAGTGAAGGAAGGAAGGGAGGAACGGAAGGACAGAGGGAGGGACAACAGGAAAGAAATTCCTGAACATGTTCCCAGATGGTAATGGCTGGCACCAGCCTAGGTTGGTGACTTTAGGGGAGCCTGTAGAGGCTATAAAGGGAGGGAAGGTATTTGTGCAGTCTGCTACCTGGGCAACTGAGCAGTCACCAGCATTTGACCAAGTTTTCTGGTCAATGCCTAACCTCTGACATGAGACCTAAGAGAATCTGGAGTGGGGAATGTGTGTGTTGGGGGTTCTTTCTAAAGTGTACTATAAGAAGAAAATGGCTCATACTATTTAAGAGTATGTGTTCTGTTAGGATGAACCACGAGGTAAATAATTTAAACTGAGAGGAAGGAAAAGAGTTAGATTTCAGCAGAGCACCACTTACTCTTGGCCTTGTTTTCTCTGGGTGCAGAGGAGAGAGTTAGAGGAACAGACACTAAGATGTTCTACTGCACAATTAGATACTGGTCATGTGGTGACAACAGGTCCCTGAGGGTCGGCCCCCTCCTGCTCCAGTATTCCTTCCTCCAGCGAGCTGGGACCAACCGTGGGACTCCAGAGTGAGGGTCTGCAAACTTTTCCTATAAGCAGTCAGATGGTGAACAGTTCCAGCTTTGCAGGCCATACCATCTCTGTTGTAACTGCTCAACTCGGCTATCATGGCATGAAACATCCATAGACAAAATGCAAGCAGTGTGAATGATTGTCTTCCAATAAAACTATTTGTAAAAACAAGCAGTGGGCTGGATTTGTCCTGCAGGTCATAGTTTGCTGACCCCTGGTCCAAACTGTAGGGCCAAGTATCATTGGAAGGTAGGCAGCAGAGCATGTGAGGGTGCTCAGAATACCTGGCCAGGCCCTCATGAGTACTCAGACTCACTGCATCTTCTGTGTTCTTCCCCACTGTCCTGCAGAGATCAGAGTCTTGGAATCCACTCTAGTTTATTAAATTGGGTTCTGGGTCCAGCCTGGTGTTTGTAAACTCAAGCCTCCCTAGGAAGGAGGATCCAGCGATCAGTAGGAGACAAGAGAATCAGACATCGAAATAAAGGCAGACCACCTTTCTTTTTTATTTCGCTTAGACAAAATGCAAAGAGTGTCTCATTAAATTAAAAAAAATAAACCAAAAAGAAAACCAAAACAAATTGATTCCCCCCACCCCTTCACTGACGGTACTCATTCTAAGTAACAACAGAAGGAGGTCAAATCGGGGACCCAGTTTCTAATGGAAAAGAAAGATGTGCAAACATGACGAACATTTCCCCAGCCCCCAAATCAAGGTTCCTTTTAAATTCACAAAGAGGGTTAATTTTTTTTTCCTGTTTTTTTTTTTTTTTTTTTTTTTCCTTTTGAATCTTGTGTGATAGAACTTCCGGTCAGAAGGTTGAATGAATCCCCCATGCACTTTGTAGAAAATCAGTAAAAATGCAATAGCCCGTGAAGATCATAAAACTGGACTTCTTTCCCAAAAAATCAGATGCCCAGACAGATGGATCTCACACTCAGACAGAAAAAAAGCAGGAGAGTCTTTGCACTGTCTGTGTTTTTTTTTTTTTTTTTTTTCAGCATTTTCTCTCTCTCTCTCTCTCTTTTTTTTTTTAATATATTTTGGCAATTTTTTTTCATTATAAATATTGGAATTCCGTAAAAAAAAGGTAGCTTTGATTGACTTTGTTAAACCGTATTTACAACCGCTGTCCAGTCATGCCGTTGGTTATACCAGGGTGTAGGATTTGGCATAGGGATTGTTGCCTTTCAAATGGCCCCGTGAGTCCAGCAGCGATTCCTGGGAGCTGCTCATCTTGGCTGCCTGTCCCAGCTCTGCCCCCTCGCGCTGAGGTAATGTGGCCACAGGCCCCTGCTGCCACTGCTGTCCCTCCCTCGTGGAGGCCGTGGAGGAGGCTGCCTCCATGGGGATGGGCTCAAGGACCGGGGGGCGTTTCAGGGTCCGACTTTTCTGGGGCTCCAAGCATGCCTGCCCTAAGCTCGGGTCCCTGCTTGTGCCTGGACCACTTCGGTTCAATAAGAAGTCCATTCGAAGGTATGGAGGCAAGTGGATGAGGTCACCTGGAAGGAAATGCAGAGGATTAGGTGGGCTCTTCAACTTGGGCTATAGATGCCTGGTGACCCTGTGCATATGTGATGGGCCACTCAGGGTTTAGAGGTGACTGTCACCACGCCCTCTGCGTGCCTTTTCCAAGACCCTTGGTCAGAATTCCTACAAAAGGCATCATCTTCACCCCCCCACCCCCCACCAGACACAAGGAGAGCTGGCTTTTGTACAGCTTGTTGACTTTAGCCGTAAAAGTCGTACTTAACCAGAGAAACAGAGATCTCAAGATACTTTGAAAAAAAAACTTAGGCTAAAGGTAGCACTGTATGCTGGATATAAATGGTGACAGGCCAAACCCTGGATACAGTGGGCAGTGCTTAGGAGAGTGCGGGGCTTGAAGAGGGAGGCAGGGCTGCTGAGCAAAGAATGATGGCGTCTCAGCACCTCCATGGAATTATGTGACCTTGGCTGTCATTTAGCTACTGGTTTCTATGATTGCTTTTGGTGGAAATCCCAGAGTACATGGCCTCCTTACCAGGCTTTGCCTGCCTGCTAAAATGCTTGCGTCTTTCTGTTTCAGTCAGTGCCACGTAGAGAGAGGAAAACAGCTTAGACTGAGTATCAAGGTTTCTACTTCCTTCCCAGGGCCACTTACTTTGGCTTCTATGGTGCCAGGGAAACAACCTTCTTCAAGAGAACTTGCTGCAGGGAGAATCCAACTTCTCCCCGCTCCCTAGACACTGAGGTCACCTTCTGGGCTGCTCCCAGCACTGCCTGAGACAACAGGTTCTCCTGATGACTAATCCTGTCGATTTGGGGTTTCCCAGTGAGAGGTTTGCTCAGGACTTCCCCATTGCCTGGCTGCAGCTGAGACTTTCCCTGCCCACCTCCTCATTCCCCTTCTCCTCTCACAGGTGTCACACCCACATCTTAGTCTGTGGACCCTTTTTGCCTGCTTCTGCTGTAACCGAGCAGGACCCTATGAGGCCTTACTGCAACACACCCTGGCCATGTCCTCTGCCTGCCTCTTATTTGTAGAAAAACTTTAGCTTCCATGGCCTTGTCCAAATTCCAAAGAATAAATTTAGTCAGAGAAATAAAATTCAGAAACAAATAACAACAGTCAAGCAAGACAAAATAATAACAGTTTAGCCATAAATCAAAGCAAAGGACCTTTACTTCTTTCTCAAGGGCTATAGATAATATTTTCAGCTGTATCCTTTTTTTGCAGATATTGAAACCCCCATCAGGTAGAAGAGGTTAATTGTACACTGACCACAAGCACATAAATCCCTGACCAGTTAGAAGGTTGATGATGTTAATTTCCTGTGACCTCACCACCAACCACAGAAGAATGTCCACAAGCTGATTATGCATCCAAAATCCTCTCCTCAGCATGTAGACCCTTCGTCTTTTTTTCTGTATAATCTCTGAGCAAAACCTGGGTTTGGGGATTTGATTCTTTGGGACATGAGTCCACCTTCTCCCCAGGTTTGCCAGCTTCCTCAATAAAGCTATCTTTTCTTTGGCCAACACCTGTCTCTTTGCATTGGATTCTTGAGCAGTGGGAAGCTGAACCTGAGCTTGGTAACACTGCTTCTTTTTTATCTCTTTATTCTTTGCAAGAATGCCTCCTGAAATCCCTTGCATATATAATCCGCCTTGGTATCTGCTTCTTGGAAAATCTGAACTGGAACAGCTACCATCACCATCAACTACAGCAACTGTTCTTTGAAAATTGGACTGTGCCTCTAATTGTCACGTTCCATGGCTTCTTAGCACCTCTTATCACTTCTTCTTCCTTCTATAGAACCGACAACACCTCATGCAGTTGATCTTTCTTTTCTCAGAACTCTCAGCTTCCATGTCACTGTGCTTTCCCAGAGCTCGTCTTGCACCTCTGACTGACACGTGTCAATCTTTCCTGGACCCTGTCCTCCATCCATCCTCAAGTACAGGGTTTCTCCAGTGGCCTGAGCTCAGTCCTCTCTTTGGGGCTCAGCCCTCATCTAATCTCATTATGAATAGCTCTCACATCCATCTTTTCCTTTTGCTCTCTCTCTCTTGAGCCCTAGACTTGAATTTTAGATGCTTTGCTAAATATTTCCACATGACTGTCCATTATGAATTTTAAATGCCACAGTCTATAAACCCAGTTTATGGAGGCCAGCCCCTATTCCCAGACTCATTTCCAAAGGCCACTTTCTCCTTTGTGCCCAATCGTTTTAAATGTCATTCTCATCTTACCAGAAATTGATGCTTGAAACCCCAGATATTGATACCTCCTACCCAGGTTAATTCTACTTGAAATTAATTCTACTTCTATCTGTTGACTCATTTTTGGTCCTATCTTTACGACCCTGGTTCAAGTCTTTAATACATCTTGTAGGTTTCCTAAATGCATGAGAACGGTTTCAGCCCAGTCACTAGACACGCTTTGCAAA
The DNA here is from genome assembly GCF_019923935.1 of Bubalus bubalis. Classification (NCBI taxonomy): domain Eukaryota; kingdom Metazoa; phylum Chordata; class Mammalia; order Artiodactyla; family Bovidae; genus Bubalus; species Bubalus bubalis. The sequence goes on from NC_059157.1 coordinate 185,083,881, forward strand.
CTATATCCTCTAGGTTTGAGCTGGACTGAAGCCTGGATCTGATCTGCTGGCAGTTTAGGAACAGTGTTCATTGTGTAGCCTAGTGCTTCCAATTGTTCTCACTTTGAGAAGCAAACAGACAAGGTATATTTGTGCAACACACTGGGATGAGTGCAGTGGGCTTACCCTGGTCACACTAGGGGCAAGAGGCTCACCTGTAACTCCTTCATGGCATACCTGGTGAGCAACTCTGGTTAGAAAATGGCCTGGGGGCAGGCAGTCCTGGAGCTCAGAGACCAGGTGGGAGAATGTGCAGGTGAGGGAGCCATGATGGTGGGCTAAGCACCGAAGGGAAATGAGAGTGAATGAAATTGTGAAATGTGGAGGAGGCTCAAGGAGAGGGCTCTGGAATTGACCACAGGTGGAACAGGTGAAAAAGGAGGAAGAGTCAGGGATGACTCCCTTCCAAGTGTCAAGATCAGGAAACCTGGGCAGACAGCAGGACCATTCATTCATTGCAAAAAAAACTGTCTAGGAGAAAAATCACATTTTGGTGGGAAAAGATCGTGGGTTTTGTTTCAGACTTGCTGAGTTTGATGTGGTTGGGGACACTGCAGAGGAGATCTTAGTAACATATTCAAGGCATAAGTCATTCCTTAACTTTCTGAATCGAAAATAATTGGCAATTCTTGTTTCTTTTGCTTCAAAATATTCCCATCTTTCCATGCCTTCCTCAGCCAACCCCTTGTTTGGAGCCTCCTGTGTGTGGCAGGGCTGCTGTGAGCTGGTTGTGGTACTGACAAAGAAGTGAAGTGTGTGCAATTAGACAGTGACTTAAACCCCAGAGGAGCCTGGTGGGCTACAGTCCACAGAGTCAAACAAGACTGAGCACACATTCACAACCCGCCTCCACCCCCCACACACCCACCCACACCCACACATGTAAATCCCAGAATCTTTGAAATTGAGGTTTACTCACTGAAAGAGAAATAACCATTTAAACTGCAGGGAGAGACTGCTCAATGGTTAGGAGAACTAGAAACAAAAGCAAGACAGGCTGCAAAATTACTGGAAAATTCATTTTGCACAGTATAAATGAACATAAGGATTTTCAAAATGCTTTGGCTTTTCTTAAGATTTTTTTCCCCCAGGATAAGAGACATGATGACCTTATTTCTGGGAAATTTACCGAGTTGATTTCTGAGTCCTTGCATTACACTGTCATGTTATTTGGTATTTTTGAAGCAAGAATCCACTTAACATTTTCCCATTGGCTTTTTCACGATCTCATGAAGTGACAGTGAGTAATTATATATGATCTCATTAATATTTTTAGCCTGTATTCCACTAAGACAGCCCCAGGACACCTTGGTTTTGGCTCACTAAAGTCAAGGTACTTTTAATTCAGTGCTAGCTTCATAGAGTGAACTGGATCAAAGGAAAGCCCCATAAATAAATTCTGGACAATAAATTGTCCACGACACTCTTACAGAAAGAAATAATGTAATTTGGCAGTCTTGTGAAATGGGTTTTGGTGACTTGATGTATCTGGACTTTGACTTAGAAAAAATGGCGGCATGAATTTTACTGTTACAGACCCTAATGTTTAAGATATATCTAGCTGTGTATCAGCTTTAGTCCTGAAAAATAAAACTATTGAATTAACAAAAAAAATAAAACCATATGTCCCTAGTCCCATGCCTTTTTTGATGGTGGTATTGAAAATTCTCTGTCTTCTTTTTATGGTTGTGGATGTATTATTCAACCTTTTCTATTGTGGGCTAATTATTTGCAAACAAATATCATGAAAGCATTAACAGAGCTTTTATATTTTATGTCCTTAAAAAAAAAAAAAGCTGGAACAATTCCTTTGTAGCATGAAGAATATTTTTTTTTGCATGTGAATTAACATACCCTAATGAACTAATTTTGAAATTTTAATATACCCAATTTCCTGAAAGTGATCATCTGTCTTCATTCCAAGAGTCCAATAAACACATTGGATTTAATTGACTCTTTCATTTATTTACATAACTAATATTATTTTAAAAAATATTTTGTTCAAATGCTGAGAAACTGTGGAAGGCATTTATCTCCACGTTTCTTTTAAAATGTAGGTCAAGAGTGCCTTACGCTGTTTCTGTGACCCAAGTGAATCTTGAGTGCTTGGCATATTTGCAGTGCGTTGTCACAGATTCAGGAATGGGTCTCCATCTCAGCAACTCCCCACTGAATGAACAGGGCTTATTAAATCCCTAAAAAGCATTAGCATCTTAGTCCCAGCCGGATTGCGGGATGCTCATGAGCTTGATTATGTGGAACGAATGTGTCTGAAATCAAAAGACAAAGCCCTTGATACCTGCCCCCTGCCTGCAGGGGTTCCCGCTTTAGATGGAATGAACAAGGTAGCTGGAAAAGCATGGTGAGAACTGGAAACCCTTCATAATGAAAACAGCTCAGCACCACGTCTTTATTGTACTAGGGCTTCTGTGTTGCTTCTTGCAGGCCTGCCAAGCATCTCTGAACAGTCAATATCTCTGAAAGATCCAGTTTTTCAGGCAAAAGCTTGATTAAGTTGTATGACGCTCTCATTAGCTCCTTTCGACAGTGTGTGTTTTCTGATTAGCACGTAAAGTAGCTCTTTCAACTGTGTGAATACTGCAAATGAGCTCTCTTAATAATTCATGCACTGATGCGGAAGAAAGCACCAGAGTGATCGTGGGGAGTGCTGTTTATTAAAGATGCTTTATCGCTATTAAAACCCCACCCCTTGTGCTGGCCCCAGTTGTTTGTTGTTTACTCATTAGGCATGTCCGACTCTTTTGTGACCACCCGGACTGTAGCTTGCCAAGCTCCTCTGAACATGGGATTTCCCAGGCAAGAATATTGGAGTGGGTTGCCATTCCCTTCTCCAGGGTCTAGTCCCAGCACCAGTTAGGAAACTGGATTCTCTAATCGTCCGTCCATCTCTTAGGTTCTGCACATGTCTACAGATGCATGGACAACCAAGCACTTAGAGAGAAGTGGAATGTGAAACCGTCCTGACAATCTAGACACCTACACAGCTGCTTTCCTTGATCCCCGGCTCTGCATCCACCTGTTTCACGTGGGAGGAACTAAATGACGTTTCTGCCAAGCCAAGCCACTTCAGGCATGTCCGACTCTGTGCGACCCCACAGACGATAGCCCACCAGGCTCTCCCGTCCCCGGGACTCTCCAGGCAAGAACACTGGAGTGGGTTAATGACATTTCTAATGGTGGTGATTAAGGGTGAAAGTCTGGATAACATGGTGCTCAGCTGCTCAGTCATGTCCAACTCTTTGTGAGGGACTGTAGCCCTCCAGGCTCCTCTGTCCATGGGATTCTGCAGGCAAGAATACTGGATTGGGTTGCCATTTTCTTTTCCAGGGGATCTTCTCCACCCAGAGACTGAACCTGCATCTCTTATGTCTCCTGTATTGGTACCACTAGACCTACCAAACACCCAGGGATCGAATCCCAGTCTCCTGCATTGCAGGCAGATTCTTTACCGTTAGAGCCACCTGGAAAGCCCCTGAATGACACTGTCTGCATTTAATCTGATCGACTTAAGTCTGGGCTCAGTTTTCTTATTCATAAAACAGGAATAAGAGCTGAATCCACCAGAGTGCTGGAAGGGGGGTTTAATGAGATAATACAGGTGAAAGTTTTATTGTCAGATGTCTCTTTCCAGAGAGTCTGAAGTTACGGGGCTGCAAATCAGCCACGTGAATGAATCGAGAACTCTTCTTTTACTTTAGTTTCTGTCTTTTGTGGATTGATTAATGTCCCCCCAAAGACAGGTCCATATGCCAACCCTCAGCATCCAGGAATGTGACCCGATTTGGAGAAAGGATTTTGTTGCAATTCAGTAAAGGATCTTGAGATGAGATCACCTGAATTTAAGGTGGGCCCTAAATCCAACTACATATCTGCATGCATGCTCAGCTGCTTCAGCCGTGGCTCCCTGGACTGTAGCCCACAAGGCTCCTCTGTCCATGGGATTTCCCAGGCAAGAATACTGGAGTGGGTTGCTGTGCCTTCCTCGAGGGGATCTTCCTGACTCAGGGATCAAACCTGCATCTCTTAGGTCTTGTGCATTGGCAGGTGGGTTCTTTACCACTAGCGCCCCCTAGGTAGCCCTAGTCCAAAAACATGTGTCCCTATTAAAAAAAAAAAAAATAGAGGAGAATCTGAAGGACAAAAAGGGGAGAAGGCAGAGATTGGACTGATGGGACCACGAGCAGAAGAACACCTGGAGCCTCCAAAAGCCAGAAGAGACAAGGAACAGATTATTCCCTGAGATTCCTGAGGGAGTACAACCCCACTGACACTTTGATCTCAGCCTTCTGGCCTCCAGAACTGTGAGAGAGTACATGTCTGCCCTTCTGAGCCACCCAGCCTGTCGCGATTTGTTAGAGGTCACAGGGTCCAAACACAGAGGGTATTCCCAGCTGGGATGGGCTGGGAGCCTCACAGGATGCCTCTCTGAACATTTCTGCCATGTGGGACAGGTTCTGCCCCTTCCACCAAAGACAGGAGGGGCTTTCTCTTTAACGGTCAGTAACAGCAGCCAACAGGCTTGTGGTTTCCACTGTCCCCAAGGTGTGCCTTCGGTGGGCTGTCCTATCATCCATCTTTCTCTGCTGAGGCCAAGCCAGAGTCACTTGTCCCTGGTCCCCTGCTCCCTGGGGAAGCAGGGTCTTCCCAGTGGGCACCCAAAGACCCATGCTGCCCAGTCTGGGTTGGGGGAGATTCCAGGAAACCAGGACCTTGAGGTTCACATTCACTTCTTTGGTTATAACTTCCCCTCTTGGCTCTCCTTTGGCCACCTCTCCACTTTCTCACTCCCTCTTTCTTGCTTGGTTTCCGTTGCTTCCCAGGTGGAGAATCCCATGGACAGAGGAGCCTACAAGAGGGCTACAGACCATAAGGTGGCAGAGTGGGACAAGACTAAAGCGACTTAGCACGCATGTGTTGCAAGTTTCATCCAGAAAATAAAAGGCATGGGGGTGGGGAGTAGAGCATGGTGAGCACAGGTGGGAGGGGGTTAGGAGGCAGCTGAGTGCAGGGCAGGAGCCAGGCTGACCGGCTTCCAGGGGAGAGAGAGAGTGTGTGTGTGTGTGTGTGTGTGTGTGCCTGTGTGCATGTACGTATGTCTGTGTGTGTATGCATATGTGTCTGTATGTGCATGTGTATCTCTGTGTGTGTGTGTGCATGTGTGACAAGAGGACAGAGATGGGAGGGTATCAGAGAAAAGGCTGCATATTGAAAGGCAACGCTGGGGCTGTAGGAGAAAAGGACAGAGTCCGGCAGGACCCCGGTGAAGGCTGGAGGGAAGGACCTGGGGACCTCAGAGCTCCATTCCTGCCCACCTTCCTTCTTCCTTCCCTCCCTGCCCTGATCACCTGTCTGCCTGCAATTCCATCTCTTCTAGCACCTTCCCAATCACCTGATGCATGTGAGCTACTCCCCAAAACCCAGTGGGAAGACAAAGATGGCCCTGGGGTCTGAGTCCTGCCTTCACCCTGAGGGCTGTCTCCACCCACTGGCTTTCATGGGTTCTAATTGTACGTCTGTGCTCCCTGCATGGTCATGCCCCCTGCTCTGCTCCTTAGGAGGATAATAGCCCTTGTGTCAGAGTCATGGAGGCGGGGAGAGTGGGGAAGGAGGTGAGAGAAGCGGGAAGAAAGAACGAGCTGCCCGCCAGCCTGGTTAACATGGTGCTGAGATGGATGGGGCAGGGCGGGGATGAGGTGGGAATGAGAAGGGCAGGGTCGGGGGAGAGGCAGACAGAGACAGAGAGAAGCAGAGAAATGGGGAGAGAGAGACAGAGAGATGGGGGCAGAGAGAGGGAGAGAGGCAGGGAGGAGTGGATCAGAGGAACACAGCCAGAGGGAAGCAGATGGACCTCATGGAGACATAGGACCCGGATAGATGACTGTGAGAGACACAGAGCCACGTACAGACAAAGGTCAGGGGACAGTGAGTCATGGGACAGTGGCAAAGGCGTCTGGGTTATGATTGCAGCTGTGAGCTGGCCCTTGACCCTTGACAGTCCACCTGCCTGGGGGCCTCTGTGATACCTGGGCATTGAGCCGCACCCTTCACCCCTGCCCTCCCTGCCGCTGGAGCCCAGGCGCTGTGCTGACTCATGCCCTGAAGGATGAGAGGCGATTTAGCCATTATTTCCAAGTTATGCCTTATTATTTGACATAATGGGCCATTTCTCATCCTCTCATCACTGCCTTCCGGGGTCGGTGCCACTAACATCCCCAAAAGTTCAGACTAAATAAGTTGGCATCCATTTCTCTCTCGGTAGTTAACTCTGCTCACTGGTGTGCAGATAACTCCTGGCCATGGGCTGCAAGTCAGCACAGACTCCCCTGGTGATCCATCCCAACATCCATCAGCAGATGTGAGCTCAGAGAGTGTCATCCACCACCCCTGGGGCCTTCAGCCCTGCTTGACCCCACTGTGCGAAAACTGCTATGTTAAACTTGCCTCTTTTTACCTGAAAACCAGGACACCCCACCCCACCCCCCCACCCCCCACACCGCACGTCACAGCTGCCTATCAGGAAAGCAAAACCTCCTGAACCTTCTCTATCTGTTTAGACTCACACATGATGTTTGAATGCACTTTAGCTTTGGAAGAAAATGGCAAAATCATTCCCAGCACAGAATGAGAATGGACCAACTCAGGAACTCTGTAATGGACTTGCACTCTGTGAATCTGGCTGTTATAGGGTTCTGGCTACTTGCCACACACACCCTGGGAAAAGAAAGTCTACAGTCGAAAACAGTGGTTCTCAGATGAGGGTCATTTTACCCTCCAGGGCACACACAGCAATGCCTGAAGCTTTTTGGAGATATCTTGGTTGGTAGGGCAGCTGCTACTGGCTTCTAGACCAAGGCCAGGGATGCTTAGCATCCTGCCATGGCCAGGCTGGTCCCAACCACAAAGCTTCACCCAACCCCATATGTTAATGGCACTGCTGTTGAGAAGCCCTAGCTTAGATGGTCCAAGCTCTGAATTCCAAGTGGTCCTTATTTCACTTCAGTTTTATTTTGTGCTCAGTCGCTCAGTTGTGTCTGACTCTGTGACCCCATGGACTGTAGCTTGCCAGGTCCTCTGTCTATGGAATTCTCCACGTAAGAATAATGGACTGGGTTGCCATTTCCTTCTCCAGGGGATCTTCTCAATGCAGGACCGAACCCACCTCTCCTGCATCGTCTGCATTGGCAGGTGCATTCTTTACCACTGTGCCACCTGGGAGGCCCTAATTTTACTTTTAAAGCATTGAATTCAATCAGAATAAGGAATTGTACTCCTCTGTCCCTCCTACTCCACAAGGAATTACAGCCTCAGTTTGTCATGGAGAAAAGTAAGGGATGTGCCCGATGGACCAGCAATCAGGTCTGTGTCCGACCTGCCCTGAAGAGGTGGGAGCTCAGAGCCATGGGCAGGTATGAGTAAGAGTGGGCTGAAATCCTGCCTTGAAATACTGCGTCTGCTCAAGTAGTTCTGTGACCTCTGTGAGCTTTAACTCCTACCTATACAAGGGAAGGGCTTCCCAGGTGGCGATAGTGGTAAAGAACCCACCTGCCAATGCAGGAGACACAAGGGATGTGGGTTCAATCCCTGGGTTGGGAAGATCCCCTGGAGGAGAGCATGGCAACCCACTCCAGTCTTCTTACCTGGAGAATCCCATCAACAGAGGAGCCTGGTGGGCTACAGCCCAGTGGTTCGCAAAGAGTTGGACACAACTGAAGCAACTTAGCATACATGCATAAAAAGGAAATGTGTCTGATCATTTCTAATGAAAATCTTGAATCTTAAAAGAGTCTTTCTTATGCTCTGAACTATCTCATCTGTGAAAACTGGTCAAGCACTTTTGAATTAGAAGTTTAGGGATAAAAAAGGGACAAATGAATGCATTTGGGGGAGCCTGGAACTCCAAGGCACGTTCCAATAGCTTTCTTCTCCCTGCTGGACAATTCTTTATTTGTCAGCAAGTGTGAGAACATGTGCATGCTTTCACAAAAAACTCATGCAGAATGACAGTGAAGCAAGGTCCCTGTGGGCTCCAGTCTCCTCTGGGGACACATAAAAAGGAACTTTCATCAGGCTCTAACAAGGTTTGATGTCTGTGCTTAGATGGAGCTGGAGATTGATGCAAAAGTAAGAAGCCAAGGATGCATACCTCGACTTCTGGCAATTTCACTTAAAAACCACACAGACTTGCAAGGACACTACAGCATCAAAGAGCTCCTTACAAAGGGGAGCGTGAAGTCTGCCCACACCCAAGCCCGACCAGATCTAACGCTTTTCCAGTTTAATATTAATGTTGCAGTGGTAATGAAAACTCGTAAACAAACCCCTCTTGGTAAATGAATCTTCACTCCCAAACGGCAACCAGGAACAACTCTAAATAAGTAATGTGAGCTGGATACCAGAGGTCCCGCCCGCAGATTCTGTTACCATTCTTGGCTTGTACCTGGGAGGCTTCATGCATTTTTAAGGGCTCATCATTATTGTGATCCTCCTACTTGCTGGTGAACTTTTCAAAACCACACTGAGGTATGAAGTGGAGCTTTAAGTTTGTCCATGCTCATGGTTCTTCTGAAATAGAGTAGTTCTGGATAAAAAGCAGGACTGGAAAATCTGCTTAGAGGATAGGCAACCTGGGAACTCGCTGTCGGGGCATTCAGAGACCCTAGTGAGGAGGAGACCTTGAGGGTCAAAGGCAGCTCCAGCTCCCACGTGACACCCTCAGGGACCCCCCACACTGGGGTGTATCCCTCACTCTGAAAGCAGGACCAGTTGTGGAGTGGATGCCAGAAAATACAGGCTGGAGGAAAGGAGGGAGGCGGCGAGGTTGGGTGGGAGAGAGCAAGGGTACCTCTAGAAGGATGGAGGCCAGGGACCTCAAGCCTTGTATGTGTGTGTGTATGCACATGCGGGTACTTGGCTACATGTGCACACAACAACAGCTGGGAACAAGGCCAGGCTTTGCAGGGGATGTCACCTGAGCAGAGGCTGGCTGGTCTTTCAGGTGGGAACCCTGTCTCTCACTCCACACTCTTCTCTTTTGTTAAACACACACACTCAGGAAAGCATGAGGGATGGGAGGAATGGATCCTAAAACTAAAATCCCCAAACTGCTTTGTATAACTGGTTACTCTGATAGCCAGCAAGTTGGAGGCAGGCAACGGCTATTTCCAATCAGAAAACTTCCACTGCATTCATTGTGGCGGAGGAGCAGGGTCAGGGAGCCAGTCAGGGAGGTGCAGACATTCAAGGCTGGAGCCCTGGTGTCCACCTGCAGAGATCAGAAGGGGTGTGGGGGTCCTGCCCCTGCTGCTGGCAGGGCCAGGTTGTATTAGGTTGCAAGTTTGAAACTTTAAATTGATTGAAGTAGCTTCCTGCAGTGGCATCTCTTGACTGCACAGGATAAGCATCATGAATAAAGAAGCAGCAGGAATCCAAGAACATCAGAAACTGGCTCCAGGTGCTACCTGAAACCAAAAATCGGTACTGTAACCGAAGTATGAGAGCCACCTTGACCAAGAGGAAAAGATGCTGTTAAACCTTCCAGCTGCTTCTCGGAGAAATAGAGGGTTTGTTACCTTTGTTTTTAAAGTGTAAAATGTATGTTAGTCACTTAGTCATGTCTGACTCTTTTCGACCCCATGGACTGTAGCCTACCAGGCTCCTCAGTCCATGGAATTTTCCAGGCAAGAATACTGGAGTGGGTAGCCATGCCTTCCTCCAGGGAATCTTGCTGACCCAGGGATTGAACCCAGGACTCCTGCATTGCAGGCAGATTCTGAGCCACCAGGGAAGCCCCAAAGATGGAAATAGCCATGCCTTATTGAAGAAAACAAAAGTTACAAAACTTGCATTTGATTTGAAATACACAAGTCCTAAAAAGGCAGAAAATTCAGATGTGTTAAAAATGTAAAACTAGATTTTGATACCTGCCTTGGTAGTAGCTGTCCACATTTCATCGGAAACTACCCCCACTGGTGGAAGAGAGTTTGTTTTGACTTAAAGAGCAAGATTAGAAAATAAATCACTTTGTTTAAAGTTAGGCTGGAAGATGGAGTAGACTTAAATGTATTCTTTTATTTTACTAATAATTTCTAACAGTTGTAATATTTGAATCAATTGGCCAATCTTTTCATCATCACAATCATATATTAATTCATTCAATAACATTTATTAAGTACCTACTATACATCAGACAGTGATAGGAGTATATATTCAATTAATTAAGTCAGTTGAAAATACTTCTTGGATACTTTTTATGCTGTCACATATCTGATAGGCACTGGGGGGAAAATAAAGGTAACTAAGACATGTTTCCTATTTTCCTGCAGCCACAGTCTGGCCAGATTCATTTAACTTAATCCTGATTTGCAAAGAACTTAAAAGCTTGGGATTATAAATGGAGAGAAAAAAAAAGCTCATCAAAAAAGAACTGATGGCAAGGAAACAGATATCCAGAGACTTGGATGACTGATAAGCATTCAGAAACATGAGGAAACACAGGTAAAGAATTTGGTTTGAAAGACCTGCTCAAGGAACTGCTAATTTTGACAGTCTCCAGTCAGCAGGATACTACATTGAAACTTTGGGTTTTGTGCCCAGTGTTTAATTTAGTTCTATTATAAAGGAGATACAGGAAGGCTTCCAGAGGATGACGTATTTTTCTAAAAGCATATTAAATATTCAATGATAATTTTGGCATCTAGAGTGGACAACACAGTTTGTGGACATTAGAATTCAGGTGAATTTAAAAGCTTATTCATATCTAAAGTTATAAAATCATTTTAGTCTAAATAGTATATTAAGGGACTTCCCTGGGGGTCCAGTGGTTAAGAATCCACCTTGTAATGTAGGGAATGTGGGTTTGGTTCCTGGTCAGGGAACGAAGACCCCATGAACTGTGGAGCAACTAAGCCTGAGTGCTATAACTACTGAGCCTGAATGCCACAACTAGAGAGTCTATGAGCCTCAGCAAAAGATCTCACCTGATGCAAGGAAGATCTCACTTGCCACAACTGAGACCCAACACAGCCAAATAAATAAATAATTAATTAATTTAAAAATGAGATTAAAAAACAATATATAAATAGTGTATATATTACAACAATAGTACCTTCTCTAGCTTTTTTCAATTGTTCTGATGGATCCAGGCAACAATTTCATGAAAACAGTTCAAACATTTTTAAATATGAATCAAAAAACACTGAACAACAAGTCATCAACAAGACACAAACCTTTAACTATTTCATGACCTGCACACATACTTAGTGCTCCTCCGGGGGCTTGCTGTATGCAAGGGGAAGTGTGGTGTGTGTCTCAGATAGCAGTGTGAAGTACTTAACTGCTGCTCAAGTTGTGCCGGACTCTTTGCGGCCCCATAGACTTACCAGGCTACTCAAATACTGGAGTGAGGTGCCATTTCCTACTCCAGGGGATCTTCCCGACCCAGGGATTGAATCTGCATCTCTTGCATCTCCTGTATTGGCAAGCCGAATCTTTGCCACTGCTTTACTTTTATCTGCCAAATATGGATGCCATTTTCTTAATTTGCCTTACTAGAAATTACAATGCAATATTAAGTAGAAGTGGTGAGAGCAGACATCTTCATCTCATTCCTGATCTTAAGGAAATAGTATTTATTCAATTTTTCACCATTAAGTATGATGTTCGCTGTTTCACATACATGCCCTTTCTCAAGTTGAAGGAATTCTCTTTTATTCTTAGTTTGTGGAGTGTTCTTATTTTTTTGAGAAAAACGTTGGGTTTTGTCAAATGCTTTCTCTGCCTTGAATGATCGTGTATCCACCCCCCCATTCTGTTAATATTAATGATTTTATATTGAACCATCCTTGAATTCCTGAGAAGTCCCACTTGGTCACAGTGTATAGTAGAACTGGTAGACACATAAATGAGGTGGATGCTCTCCAGGAATCAAGGGCCACGGAAGGAAAATAAACCAAAAGAGGAAAGCAGGGGTCGGGGGCAGCACCTCATCCTGAGACCATCACTGGGGTCACTGTGGGAGCCCTAACAGCATGTCAACCAGGCAAGACCCGAGCGACCACTACCGCTGCTGACATCTGCATCAGGCAACACGCAGCTTTTACACAAAGCCCAGAGAGTGGGTGTCTATGTCATCCCCATTTTACAGATGAGCCAACTGCAGCTCAGCAAGACTAAACAAAAGGCCAGAGGCTCATTTTTCTCCTCTCCTGTCTTCCTCAACCTCAAGCTGTACAGCCTCAAAAAAGTCATGATATTTATCCTACACTTGCATCTGCCTTGCAAATAAATGCCAGCAACAAAAAGTCCTTTGGATAAAAACACCCACCGATAACAACATCTCCCTGAGGGGGTAGACAGCACAGAAATAAATGAAGCCATCATTCTTGATAGTCGGCTGGTGTGGATCTTGACTCAGTTTGGGAGATTAGTTGCTGGATAGACAATTTTTATTTTATATATTTTTATGCATTTATAAAGCTTATTTCAGCCTGGCGGACTGCTGAAAAGCCCAGAGGAATCGTGGTGATTTAAAATGGATATACATTTTTGAAATAGAACCAATAAAGTGGCTCAGAAAATAGGAAAATGAGAAATAAAACTGGGTTCAACAAGAATGGATTAGCCAGTGCACAAAGTCAAATTTATAGACAGGAACTTCAGGGTGAAAAAGGAAAAAGGATTTTTCAGATGAGAACTACAACTGGTTGCCATGGTTTGGATGCAGTCTAAAGATGTGTTTAATTTGCCCTGTATGATGATTTGCACAAATCTGAGCAAACACTTGAAAACTGTGTCTCCATATAAAACCCAAATATCTGTTTCCCTTTGAGAATCTCCTCTTACAGGCCCCCATTTCCACTCAGGATCAGTTGGCAGGAGTTTTCTGGAGTCCTTTTCCTCTACAGTCACTGAACTCTTGAGTTCTCCATGTCTCTATCCCTCCCTTTGCTCTGCTCTTCACCCTCTTCACTCATTCACAGGATCTGCCAGGCCCTGCAGGCCTCAGGGTTTGCAGCTTCTACTCATTCTACTGATCAAGGCAGACACCAACGTATTGCCAACCTGATACCAGCCATTTACTGTCATTTTGGGCAACTCAGTGAAGCCAATTTACAGAGGCTGGCTCACTGGTAAGACTGCTCTCCTTCTAAAACCCTCACCCCCAATTTTGAATACTTCTCAAGCAGCAGAGAACTCCCTTCTTAGACCCTGGGCTCCCAGAGCTTTGTGATCACTTGACTGACAGTATATGGCAGAAGTGCTGCGTCAGTTTCCAGGCCCAGGCTTAAGGAAATGGCTATTTCCACTGTCCATCTCTTGGGACACTGGCTCTTAGACAGGAGGAAGCACAAGCCAGATCATGGAGAAACCTGTTGGGAGGACATGGCCAGAACCTACCCTCCAGGTTAGTGACTGAACATGTCTTCTCCTTCCTAACTGGGGTTCCCCATGGACACGGCTGGAATGGATATGTGTGTCCCAACCAAGCTCTGACTCAATTTCAGATTCATACATGAAACAAATGATCATTGTTGCTGTAAGCCTCTAGGCTTTGGGGTGGTACATGGTTCAGCAATCAATAAACAGAAGACTAGTCTAAACACCAACAAGGCTTTCACAGTGGAAGAGTGTGTCTTGGGAAGACGTGCTTCCCCAACACTGGTCCAGGCATGTCTCGTCTCACCTGGCCGATGTGCCTTTGGAACTGCCATGTTCATCACTCGTCCTCCATCCTGAGGTTTGGGGGGAGAGGCGGTGAACCTGCAGATCCCTGACTCCGAAGGGGTGCTGGAGGTCAGACTGTCTGTGTACTCGTTTGTCCCTGCCGTCAACTGCTCGGACGATGTGTCTGAGATGAAGCACTCTGTGATGGTGAACTTGGCGTGCCTCAGCTGCTCTTCCATCTTGGCGTGCTCGTAGGCCCTGGCCAGTTCTTCATAAGTGGAGGAGGCACTTTCTGTGGAGACCATGCTGCTTCGCGCTCGATCTGTGCCATGAAAAAGAGAAAGCGAGATGATGAGTCATCACTGGGAGTCTGCACTGACCGGGTGGTGACGGGGACCTGTGGCTGGTTCTCCCCATTACTGGGCAGCTGACAGGAGTCCTGGGTCTTTATCTGAGGACTGCCTTTGTCACTGTGAGGCCACCTTCATGAGACTCAGCCATATGGCTTCAGGGTTTCAACTGACTTGCTGGAGGCACCTGTCCCCAGTATGGGACATTGCCATAGATCAGTAATACACCCCCCTGAAAACTTCTGCTTCTAATTAAGACAGCTGGCTTGTTGTTTAGTTGCTCAGTCATGTCTGACTCCTTGGGATTCCATGTACTATAGCCCACCAGGCTTCTCTGTCCATGGGATTCTCCAGGCAAGAATACTGGAGTTGGTTGCTATTTCCTCCTCCAGTGGATCTTCCCAGCTCAGGGATCAAACCCATGTCTCCTGCATTGCAGGCGGATTCAATACAGGTGGGAATGCAATATGCATGAACAGCAGCTCCCCTTCCTGCTCTGCAAGTCTTCCTGGGCCACAGCGACACTTTCACTGTCAGGAATGATCTGAGCTCTGTGTTCAGCTCCTCTGGCCTCTGTGGGGCAGGAATACAGGCCAGTCCTTAGCAATGAACATGTAACTGCATGGAATTGGTCACTAGGCAGAATTGCAGCTAAACCCTGGGGCACATCCTTTGTGTTTAAGGCTCACCCTTTATGGGGACCAGAGACTGCCAGAACCCTAAAAGGTACATCTTGGGTAAGAGGGCTCTCTACATTTTAAACCCACTCAAAAGTTCTGAAGTCACCTCAGTGGAACTCTGAGGTTCTTGTAAGAGAAATAACTGCCATAAAAATAAATGTACGTGGTGATGCTCCACCTCTGGAAGACTATTTTTGAAGTCTATCATCCAGAACAAAAGAAAATGAGTATGAAAATTTCCTACAGCTATTAAGTTTAGATAGAATTTCTTTTCAAAATTTTAGATTGGAGGGAGAGTGGGCAACCCAGTGCTATTCTTAGGCTCTGTCTTCCCTCTAGGGTGAGGTCTTGGCGAGTGGAACAGACAGATAATCAAGCCCTGTTTCCTTGTCAAATGGATCAGCCATGTTCCCCATCCAGGGTGCTGTGACCTTGTCATGCAACTCCAATTCCAGTCTTAATCCTGGAGAGGGGAGTGGGCCACACACCCTCAAGGTATAATCAGGGTGATTGTAATCATGGAGAACACTTAGAAACTTCTGTGTTTCTCTCAGCAGGGCAGGAGTGAAGGGCAGAGGGAGCAGTGTGAGTCTGAGATTCGGGATGCCTGCAACATAGATTCCTTTGGTTTTGCTTTGCGGACTTTGCTGGACCCTAGATTTGGCCAATGAAGTACAGCTTCATCGGTACCCGTCAGGTCAATGGTCCAGCAAGCTGAAAGTGACCTTGAAAGGGTGCAGGTAGGGCCCTGAAACTCAGAGTGTAGTCCTGCTGATTCAGGGAGGAGGAGGCAGGCAGGCCCTACCTGTGTCTTGTGAGGGGCTGACGCTGTAGCTGTCACTCTCCTTGTCCATTGAGCCTGCGGCCCTGGGTGTTGGCAGCCTCCAGTCGGTGGTGAGGGTGTGTGTTGAAACGGTGGGGTGGGGTCTGTTGAGGGTCCACTGGCTGGCATACCGGTTCCTCGCCGTGGGCCCAGCCTTGGCATTCCTCCTGGTGGTGGGATCTGGGAAGAACCAGAACAAAGTCTATGTTTGTCTTTGGGAGGGTGGTCGGCTGTGATCAAGGTGTGGAGTGGGGTGCTCCCTATTCAGCTCTATGATCCACTCACGCTGCCTCCAGGGAGCTCTCTCTGATTGCCCTGTCTGGAGCATTGGTTTCCTTTCCCCTAGGGTCTGAAGCATTCATATGATACTTAAGCACTTAAACAATCCCTGTAGAGAAAGAACATCAGATTTGGACTCAGGGGTTATGAATTTGAGTCTTTCTCTGGGCTCGTAATCGTTTCATGACACCCCTCATATCACTTAAACTTCCTAAGAATCACCACCTTCTGTAAAAGGAGAGAGTTGGACCGCGTATGCTCTAATGGGGCTTCCTTGCTACAGTATTACCTCCAGGTATTCTTACAGGTTGAACTCTGTTCCCTCAAAAAGATTCATAAGTCCACATCCTGAGCCTGCAACCTCAGCTGGTGATCATATTTAGAAGTAGGGTCACTGTTTTGCTATTAGTTCAGATGAGGCCAGCCTGGAGTAGGGTGCCTTCTGGAGCTAACATATCTGGCATCCTTATAAGACAAGGAGATGGACAAGGAGGAGAGGGTGATGGAGGCAGAGATCAACGGTCACAGCTGGACTGAGGAGCTCGGAGACCACCACCACACACTGGGAAGGGGCAAGGAAGGGACCTCCCCTACCAGCTTTAGAACGGGTGTGGCCTGCTGACACCTTGATTTTGGACCTGTTGCTAGTGGGACTGTGAGAACATCAATTCTGGTTCTTTAAAGCCAAACCAAAAAAGAAAAAAAAAGCCAGGCAGTTTGTGACATGTTTTTAACAGCAGCTCTAGGAAAGGAAGCAGGGGTCTCCTATATAGATTGCTGTCTAATATTAACTCACTGCCTCAAGTATGACTGTTGTTCATCAACTAAATTGCAATGCTCTAGAGCAGCAGAAGAGGGAAGATCCATTTTTGTCCAAATACTCTCTTATCCCTTTGCATATGGCAGCATCTCTTCAACATGATTGTCTGAACTCTGACGATGACTTGGGTGATTCAATGTGGAGAACAAAGGGTTCATGCATGTTTGGATGTCCCGGCTCTGCCATCTTCAGAAACACAGAGATTTATGGACACACAGGCTGAAGCCAGGTGGGTTTCATCATCTCTAAGTCTGGAAACAGAGGCAAGAGGTCAAGTGGGTAGACTGAGTTCTTAGCTCAACTCTTAGCTAAGAAAAAAAAGATGGTCCAACAGCACAGAGTGTTGGACACTGGAATTCTGTGGAAAATGGAGAGGCCCAGTTACTGGCATGATTTTTCTGGGGCTCCATCCTGAAGGCAACATAGGGTCCTTCTCCATTTTTGAATTCTCTGCTTTTCAAAGAGGAATTTTAGGCAGTTCTATTTCAAAAATGATCTGGCTACCTCTCTACACTGCCATCTGTGATGACTGCTTATCACTAATGGAGCACTTTCTAAAGAACAAAAAACAGAGGGACAGCCTGTGGCCTGATGACATGGACTCATGACGCTCCTGAGCCTCCAAGTCTCTGCAGGACAGAGTAAGGGTGTACATCCTGGGATCATCCAAAATTAACTGAGAGCCCGCCATGATCTCTGGACACAGACTACCTTGGATGAATACGTGCAGCCCAGAGTCACTTTACAATTGAGGCGATGGAAGCTCAGAGAGAAGTGATACAGCTATTAAGTGATAAGAACAGAACTCAAGACCCTACCTGTCAGTCCAAGACTGCCCATTACTTGGCCAAGCGTGTCCTCAGCCGGACTCCTAAGAGTCAGGCACGGTGTCTGCGTGACACTAGATTGTTTATAATTCCATGCTGGGTCATGGGGCACGACACTTGAAAGTGGTGAAATGACTTTCTTTTAAAGTGGGGGATTTTCCTTTTTGCCAGTCTCCAGTTATCAGACTTGGAATCTAATCCATCATTCTACAACATTGCAGAGAAGCATAAAGATGGCAGCTCGGTCGATATATTTTAAGATTTCCTGGATCATCAAAATGCTCCGTCTTGGTGCATAATTCTCTGGGGCATTGATTTTCAGACACATTTCATCCGTTACTTGCAAAATTCCGCGGACGACTTTATTGGAGGATTTTTGGGGGCCTTGATTAGAATGTAAATGAGTTATGCTGGAGCGCCAAGCTCTCTGGACAGAAAGGTATGAGTGATAATTGGGTTTCTCTGCCTAAATGCTAGGAGAGAGGTCCTCAAAGAGACAGAAAAACCTTCTCCCGGTAGGAGGCTGCATGTCTCCCAGGCACTGTCAACATGATAAGTTGAGCTTAAATAGTGGAGCTTGTTATTTAAATGCTAATGAATCTTTTCCAGAAAATTACCCAGTCCCTTACATAAGTTTTGAGGGTTCTTATTTTTATTCTTTAAACTGCTTGTTGGTGCAGCTATGGATCAGGTTTACTCCTGGTGTGGATGCTTGTGGAAAAAGGGGTCAGCTTTAGAGTCTCAATTCCAGGACACAATTTCCTCAAACTCCCCAAACCCCACACCTGTGAGCTTCCTCCTGCCAAGCTCACCCACCAACGGTGGGCCAGAGAGAAACCTTCACTCCCACGGACCCCTTTCACCAGTAAGATCACTCTATCTGGAAAGTTCTATGGTCACGTTGCACTATTCAAGCCAGAAGTCTTTTCCAGTTAATTTTGTCCATTATCATTTTTTTTTTTTTCCCTAGATGAAGACAGCTTTACCAGTGGCCTGATAATGTTGGGAATATAGGTCATGATATTACTTTTTGAACTGCAGTTTGTCCTGCTCTAAGCAAGCATCCTATGGGCAAAATTGTCTCTGTATACTACAGAGAATACTACTCTGTAGAATACTACAGAGGGGTTGACACATTTTTTAATCAAGTTTTCTGACCTGAACTGAACTTTTCTGTAAGACAGTTTCTAAGATAGCAGCTAAAACAAAAACCTTACTTGGGTTCCACTCAGTAATCTCCTTTGTACATCTTCCTAGTTAATCTATTAACCAAATAAATGTTGGGGTTTACTGCCTCTGCATGGAAAGTAGTTTATCTGGGACCTCAACATTATAAATAAATTCCAGTGATGAGGTACCATGCTTGCTAAGCAATCAATGATAGGCTGTAAGTGATATAAATAACTCTTGGCCTTTCAACATCAGGTCTGAACTGGAATTATTAAGCTTCTGCCCATTGAATCAAATTATTTTAATTATCTTGAACTTGGGATAAGAGAGGATTTGGCAGATAATAAGGTTATAAAACATGCCATGTGGACCGCAATTGTGGGATTAATCGGCTTTTACTCCCTGCCACTGGTTTTTGACTTTTTCAGATGCTGAGGCCTCGGCTTTGTAGGATGAATTTACCAGTTGTCTCATAGAGAGAATGTAATGAGGAAGGGGCTGAATATTCCTATCATTTAATGAATAAATATTTATGATTCACACCCTAGACTCTTCATCCCCATCAGGTACTTTTCCACTCTACGTTGAGTACCAGGATAGGTGATGGAGCGTGGCACATTTTTTTTTTTTTAAGTCACAACAGGAAAGATTCAATCCATGTTGTAAACTCTTCTTATTTTATATATATGGGAAGTGACTTTCCTCCCTAGAGGTCCTATTGGAAGCATCGTCTCTGCTTAGAGGCAGTGTGGAGGGGTTAAGAATGGGGTTTTGGGATGAGCTCCTCTGAAACTGGTCCAGCATCACTCCTTGAGGGCTGTGACCTCATCAAGTGCCCACTGCCTTCCTCTCTGGGACTGGGGTGATGACCTCACCCCCCATCAACACTGTCGAGAGATGTGAGTGAGATTAACCAGCTAGTGAACTGCAGGCATGTGGGAGTTATCAACCAACCTGGGACTGAACCCATGATTCCTGAGTGACAAACACTTGACCAGGGATGGAGAGCATCCTGTTTAATGAAGATGATGATGGGAGATTTGGTAGGTGGACCAGGAAGGCTAGAAATTCACTTTAGAGAACTTGACAGGAAATAGCCATGAAAAATCACAGAACTAGATGTTGGACAGTGGAGCCTAGGTTGTTGCCAACTGTGGCGTCACAAAGAATTGGACACAATTTAGCGACGGAACAAAAACAACAGCATAAGATGCTGGAGAATGCCAGGAATGCAGAAAGGCACTGACTGGTAGTAACTAGGGGTGACAGAGGTGAGGGGTGCAGGGGGACATGTCTTATTTGTCTACTAGTCCAGCCCTGCATGTGCCTGGGCTGCTTGGTGAACACTCTTTGCATGAAAGAATGAGTGACAATGGATGCATGATGTCCAGGTAAATATGACAAAACACACCTGAGTGATCTCTAACAGTGATCACACATCTTTGTACCCTTGCACTCTCGTAAGTAAAAAAGTGTATTCAGGTTCCCCAAAGTAATGATAACTCTGGAGAAAAAGAAAGTGTTACTTGCTCAGTTGCGACTCTAGGGACTGTAGCCTCCCAGGATCCTCTGTCCATGGAATTCTTCAGGCAAGAATACTGGAGTGGAATGTCATGTTCTTCGCCAGGGTATCTTCCCAACCCAGGGATCGAGCCCAGGTCTCCTGCATTGCAGGTAGATTCTTTACCATTTGAGCTACCTTCAGTTCAGTCGCTCAGTTGTGTTGACTCTTTTCGACCCCATGAATCGCAGCACGACAGGCCTCCCTGTCTATCACCAACTCCCGGAGTTTACTCAAACTCATGTCCATCGAGTTGGTGATGCCATCCAGCCATTTCATCCTCTGTCATCCCCTTCTCCTCCTGCCCCAATCCCTCCCAGCATCAGAGTCTTTTCCAATGAGTCTACTCTTTGCATGAAGTGGCCAAAGTATTAGAGTTTGAGCTTTAGCATCAGTCCTTCCAATGAACACCCAGGACTGATCTCCTTTAGGATGGACTGGTTGGATCTCCTTGCAGTCCAAGGTACTCTCAAGAGTCTTCTCCAACACCACTTCAAAAGCATCAATTCTTTGGTGCTCAGCTTTCTTCACAGTCCAACTCTCACATCCATACATGACCACTGGAAAAACCATAGCCTTGACTAGGCGGACCTTTGTTGGCAAAGTAGTATCTCTGCTTTTTAATATGCTATCTAGATTGGTCATAACTTTCCTTACAAGGAGTAAGTGTCTTTTAATTTCATGGATGCAATCACTCCTGGCCCTGGGGGTTGGGGGTGGAGGGAGGATGCGACTGTGTACATAGAAACACTTCTAACTGCAAATCCTGCCTGGTCCCCATAACCCCACTGCTGACTCATCATCCCATCATGCTGTTCTAATTTTTCCTTGTTGAGTTCAGTTCAGTTCAGTCACTCAGTTGTGTCCAACTCTTTACGACCCCATGGACTGCAGCATACCAGGCATCCCTGTCCATCACCAACTCCCAGAGCTTGCTCAAACTCATGTCCTTTGAGTTGGTGATGCCATCCAACCATCTCATCCTGTTTTCCCCTTCTCCTCCTGTCTTCAATCTTTCCCAGCATCAGGGTCTTTTCCAATGAGTCACTTCTTCACACCAGGTGGCCAAAGTATTGGAGTTTCAGCTTCAGCATCAGTCCTTCCAGTGAATATTCAGGACTGATTTTCTTTAGGATGGACTGGTTGGATCGCCTTGCAGTCCAAGAAACTCTCAAGAGCCTTCTCCAATATCATAGTTCAAAAGCATCAATTCTTTGGCATTCAGCTTTCTTTATAGTCCAACTCTCACATCCATACATGACTACTGCAAAAACCGTAGCTTTGACTAGACGGACCTTTGTTGGCAAAGTAATGTCTCTGCTTTTTAATATGCTGTCTAGGTTGGTCATAACTTTTCTTCCAAGGAGCAAGCATCTTTTAATTTCATGGCTGCAGTCACCATCTGCAGTGATTCTGGAACCCCCCAAAATAAAGTCTCCCACTATTTCCATTGTTTCCCATCTATTTGCCACAAAGTGATGGGACCAGATGCCATGATCTTAGTTTTCTGAATATTGAGGTTTTTTTTTTTTAATTTTTTAGCTTTACAATATTGTATTGGTTTTGCCATATATCAACATGAATCCACCACAGGTATAAACGTGAATGTTGAGTTTTAAGCCAGTTTTTTCACTCTCCTCTTTCACTTTCATCAAGAGGCTCTTTAGTTCTTCTTCACTTTCTGCCATAAGAGTGGTATCATTTACATATCTGAGGTTATTGATATTTCTCCAGTGATCTTGATTCTAGCTTGTGCTTCATCCAGCTCAGCATGTCTCATGATGTACTCTTCATATAAGTTAAATAAACAGGGTGACAATATACAGCCTTGACAAACTCCTTTCCCAATTTGGAACCAGTCTGTTGTTCCACGTCCAGTTCTAACTGTTGTTTCTTGACCTGCATACAGATTTATCAGGAGGCAGGTCAGGTGGTCTGGTATTCCCATCTCTTTCAGAATTTTCCACAGTTTATTGTGATCCACACAGTCAAAGGCTTTGGTATAGTCAACAAAGCAGAAGTAGATGTTTTTCTGGAACTCTCTTGCTTTGTTGATGATCAACGTATGTTAGAAATTTGATCTCTGGTTCCTCTGCCTTTTCTAAATCCAGCTTGAACATCTGAAAGTTCACAGCTCATGTATTGTTGAAGCCTGGCTTGGAGAATTTTGAACATTACTAGCATGTGAGGTGAGTGCAATTGTGCAGTAGTTTGAGCATTCTTTGGAATTGCCTTTCTTTGGGATTGGAATGAAAACTGACCTTTTCCAGTCCTGTGGCCACTGCTGAGTTTTCCAAACTTGCTGGCATATTGAGTGCAGCACTTTCACAGCATCATCTTTTAGGATTTGAAGTAGCTTAACTGGAAATCCATTACCTCCACTAGCTTTGTTCGTAGTGATGCTTCCTAAGGCTCACTACACTTCACACTCCAGGATGTCTGGCTCTAGGTAAGTGATCACACCACTGTGGTTATGTGGGTCGTGAAGATCTTTTTTGTATAATTCTTCTGTGTATTCTTGCCACCTCTTCTTAATATCTTCTGCCTCTGTTAGGTCCATACCATTTCTGTCCTTTATTGTGCCCATCTTTGCATGAAATGTTCCCTTGGTACCTCTGATTTTCTTGAAGCGATCTCTAGTCTTTCCCATTCTATTGTTTTCCTCTGTTTCTTTGCACTGATCGCTGAGGAAGACTTACTGATAAATGAAAAATGCTTTCATTCCTTGTTTCACATTGACTTCCTCCACTCAGAGGAAGTGAAAGTCTTTCTGTGTTTTATGATGCACCCCCATCCCTGAGCACTGGGCCATATGTGAAGTAACTAACATCTTCATAAATCCTTCTGAGTTGAATGAAGGAATCCTTAATGCTCCCCCACTGTGCTTACACCGCGAAAGCCATGAGGCCATGAGAGACACCACTGTGCCCCTTCCACCAGCTTCCATCTCCCTCCTTCCACCAGCCTCTTGCCTGCCACTGCCCTCTCACTTGTCGGAGCTCCTGCTAGTGGCTCTGATGCAGGTCTGTGTGGATATTCTGAAAGCTGCCAGGTCAGTCTTCCCTTGTTCTTGGACTGACTGAGCAGCTAGCAGGCTCCCTGTGCTTTAGTTGCACTGGCCTCCTTTCCAGTCTTAACCTTTGATGACTAGCCCTTGTGCATCTCTGGTAGTTGAGCATTGACATGGAGCTAGAAATGCTGGTTCTTCATCTGGTGAGCAGGGAGGATGCTGTGCCACGAGCCTGGCAGGCTTGAGGCTCCTGCACCGCAGAGCCATGGTAGACACCTCCTCTGCGCTCCAGGATCACGCCTAACACCTGGGGAAGTGTTTCTCAAGAATCAGTCCAGACAATCAGCATCACAATCACCCAGAGTGGTTGTTATAATGTAGAGTCCCTGGCCCCACCCTAGACAAAGCAGCTCAGAATCCTTGGAGGTGGAGGCCTGGAATGAGTATTTTAAACGGGCACCCTGGGTAATTCTGATGCATACAGAAGACTGGGGCAATGTCCTATGTCCCCTCCCTCTTTCCTACCCTCCTCCTCAGGTCTCCATTAACAAAGGCTTGCTGAGGTCAGGGATCCACTAATGGAAGTCCCCGGGATCTATAATCTTTCTGGGGTTGAATAGCCCTAAGTTGAAAAGCCCTAGAAAAGGCAGAAGAATGAGATCAAATTGCCAACATCCGTTGGATCATGGAAAAAGCAAGAGAGTTCCAGAAAAACATTTATTTTTGCTTTCTTGACTATGCCAAAGCCTTTGACTGTGTGGATCACAATAAACTGTGGAAAATTCTGAAAGAGATGAGAATACCAGACCACCTGACCTGCCTCTTGAGAAACCTGTAAGCAGGCCAAGAGGCAACAGTTAGAACTGGACATGGAACAACAGACTGGTTCCAAATAGGAAAATGAGTCCATCAAGGCTGTATATTGTCACCCTGCTTATTTAACTTATATGCAGAGTACATCATGAGACATGCTGGGCTGGATGAAACACAAGCTGGAATCAAGATCACCGGAGAAATATCAATAACCTCAGATATGCAGATGACACCACCCTTATGGCAGAAAGCGAAGAACTAAAGAGCCTTACGATGAAAGTGAAAGAGGAGAGTGAAAAAGTTGACTTAAAACTCAACATTCAGAAAACTAAGATCATGGCATCTGGTCCCATCACTTTGTGGCAAATAGATGGGAAACAAAGGAAATAGTGGGAGACTTTATTTTGGGGAGGTTCCAGAATCACTGCAGATGGTGACTGCAACCATGAAATTAAAAGATGCTTGCTCCTTGGAAGCAAAGTTATGACCAACCTAGACAGCATATTAAAAAGCAGAGACATTACTTTGCCAACAGAGGCCCATCTAGTCAAAGCTATGGTTTTTGCAGTAGTCAAGTATGGATGTGAGAATTTGACTATAAAGAAAGCTGAGTGCTGAAGAATTGATGCTTTTGAACTGTGGTGTTGGAGAAGACTCTTGAGAGTCCCTTGGACAGCAAGGAGGTCCAACCTGTCCATCCTAGAGGAGATCAGTCCTGAATATTCTTTGGAAGAACTAATGCTGAAGCTGAAACTCCAATACTTTGGCCACCTGGTGTGAAGAACTGACCCATTGGAAAAGACCCTGATGCTGGGAAAGATTGCGGCAGGAGGAGAAGGGAAAGACAGAGGATGAGATGGTTGGACAGCATCACTGACTCAATGGACATGAGTTTGGGTAGGCTCCAGGAGCTGGTGATGGACAGGGAGGCCTGGTGTGCTACAGTCCATGGAGTCATAAAGAGTTGTACACGACTGAGTAACTGAACTGGCTGAAGTGGTTCAGACAGCCGTCCATGTAGTGCAGGGTCCTGAAGTCGCCAGAAGCAGACTAGGGAGGATTGTGATGGAAAAGTTTGTAGCTGGGGAGAATGTCAAGGACCCAGGAGCAATTTTTAAAAGCAAGTCTCTTAATCCTATATATTCCTTCACAAAGCTGATCCTCACTCATGTCTTCAGAAAGTACTCATATCATCAGAGAAGGAAGGATGTGAGGTGACATAGAGAGGAGGAATAAAAGACTCATTTAGAATGTTCTTGAAAACATTTTTTTCAAGTGAATTTCAGTAACTGCTAGCACTGTTTTCTTGCATAGTGTGATGTTATTTAGGAATCAACCAGTTTGCTTCATGAAGCTCAGTACATTTCACAAATGCTTTACAAGTCAGACATTATAAAAAATAGCTTTTTACATTGTAATATTTATTTTTCTAATTATAGCACTCTACTTGGAGAATGTAAATTTCTGCAAAGAGAGTGATTAATGATTTAAAAGCTAGACATCAAAGCTTCTGAAAAGATAGTAATCTGGGCATCCAAACAATTTCAATTATGAAGGAACCAGAATATCTAATTAATAAGCTTTAGATACATATTAGGGGATTTAATTTCATTGCAGTAATTAATTTCCATATAACATGGAGTAAAATATTAATAATTAAACCAAACACAATCCCTAGATTAAACAGAATTATGTTTTTTTCAAACAGTGGTTCAGGAGAAAACCATAAGCTTGGAGGACAGACAGACCCACAGCTCAATCTGGGTTTTGCTACAGAGTACGTGTATAATTTTGGGCTGTTTCTTCACTCATAAAATGGGGGCTCTGAGAGCTGCTGTGTAAGTAGCTACCTTGCAGGGTTGTTGTAAAGATAAAAATATGACATCAGTCTTTTTATCCCAACCCTGGCACAGAGTAGATGCTCACTAAGGTTAACCAATTTCTTCTTTCCCTGTGTTGTCTAAATTAAAAAAATATTAATAAGTTGACCTGAAATTTCTAACACTTTCATAGTAAACCAAGAGTTACTGGCTTTAGTTGATATAACTTTTTAAAAGATTTGTTTGATTTGGAGCATTTTTAAAGTTTTTGTTAAGTCTGTTACAATATTGCTTCTGTTTTATATTTTGGATTTTTGGCCACAAGGCATGTGGAATCTTAGCTCCCCGACCAGGAATCACATCTGCACCCCTGAACCGGAATGCATAGTCTTAACCCCTGGACCACAAGAGAAGTCCCTCAGCCAACACAATTTTAATGACAGCTAAGATCAAACAATACAAACTCAGTCTCCCAGTCAAAGACGTCATTACACATATCTGTTTCTCAGGCAGAGAGTTAAGAAGCCCCACGCTTTACTGCATAGGGATGGACCACGGATGCCTTCTCAGCACTGACCACAGCTACACAGTTTAAATGACGTTTGACCCACTCACTGGTTCCTGGCCGAGCGTCTGAAACATCCACCAAGGGCCCCGTGGCCTGCGACACCGATTGGTAATGGACCGTGTGTGTCACTGTCAGGGACTTCTGTTTCGCGGCCTCTCCGAAGTCAGCATCTGTCAACAGGACTGTGGAGCGATCATCTGCAGAGCAGTGGAGATACAGGAAACCAGACATGATTATCCCCAGTTAGGGACTTCCTGGCCGCTTCTCTCCTTAGTACTTGCATTATTTTTTTTTTTTAATTTTAAAATTTTTATGAAAGTATAAATTCTTTACAATGTTATGTTAGTTTCTGCTGTACCGTGAAGTGTACAGTGAAGTGAAGCTATATGTATACATATATCTCTTCCCTCTTGGACCTCCGTCCCATCACCCCCGTTCCACCCCTCTGGGTCATCACAGAGCACGGAGTTGAGCTCCCCATGCTACACAGCAGGCTCCTACTAGCTGTCTATTTTACACTTGGCAGAGTGTGAATGTCATTCCTGCTCTCCCAGTCTGTCCCGCCCCTTCCCCACTCTGTGTCTACATGTCTGTTCTTTATGCCTGCCTCTCTATTCCTTCCCTGGAAATAGGCTCATCTGTACCAATTCTCCCCCTCCAGATTCCACTTTATTGTTAACAGCCACAGCAACAAGAACCTCATCTCAACCAGCAAAAACAAAAAATATTCAAGCACTGAATTAGAATGACTCTAGGACGCAAAAAATTGGTTTTCCTTCTTTAAGGAGCACGTCTTAAAGAGAATGACCATGGAGAAAGGCTTCCTGTCTCTCCTGGTTTCTTCTCATTAAGCACACACTGATCTGGGGAGGCCTATTGGGTGGCTGTCCATTTAACAGAGTTTGGGGTTTATGTGTTTGTCAAAAGCTCGCCTGAGACACCACCAGCTTTGTCAGTATCGCAGAGGAATGGGGCTGCTATTGTAAATAAGCAGTTTGTGGTCCATCCCTATTTCTGTTTGTGGTACAAGAAAAACTGCTCTGCGGTGGTCTGTCCTGGGGTGATGGTGAATGTTCAGGATGGGCATGGTGGGAGGGGAAGAGAAGG
The DNA here is from genome assembly GCF_019923935.1 of Bubalus bubalis. Lineage (NCBI taxonomy): Eukaryota > Metazoa > Chordata > Mammalia > Artiodactyla > Bovidae > Bubalus > Bubalus bubalis. Next base: position 185,111,431 of record NC_059157.1, read on the forward strand.
GCCAGTCTTCTCGGTATCCTGATTCCTTGCTTTTAACTGTTCTGGGGTATATTTGCCTTCTCACTTCAGAGCTCCAGGGACTCTCCTGCATTCTGTAATTGACTTCTCAAAATGACTCACTTGTCAGACTTCCCAGATCCTACTGGTTCAGACACTTGAAGGTTAGGGAAGTCCGGACACAGATGGATTCAGAGCATTTTATGCTTTGGGAGGAGGGGCAGGTGGTCAGGATGTGTGTTACCGCTGGTCTGTCTCAGATTTTCACTACTTCGTTGTGGTAATAATTTTCTCATTTTCCTAAGAGTTTTTTGACTTTGAGGGATACTTTGACTAGGGTATTTGGATTTTTCATACATTTTCAGGTACCACGGGCTGAGGTGATGTTCATATGCATATATCAGTCAGCCAGGACCACGTCGCAGCTGCCTTAACATGGAACAGTGATAAGAAAGTCATAAACAACACAGCTAGACATCTGTGTCCAAAAAAGGCTCTGAACAGAACGAACCTTACAAAATCAAATTACTCAGGCTCTGGCAGGAGAGGAAAACCTCTTGAAGTCAGAATAAGATTTCTTGGCAGAAAAACATAGGAAGGACTGCCAGGAGGTTGGTGGCACCCAGCATACAGTGTAGCCAGGCTGGTGCTACGATGGGAGCCAGGACTCAGCATCCACCTCTCCACCCTCTAACAGGGCTGCCTTCCCCTGGAGACAGGTTCTTATGACTGGACCAGTATCAGAGGCCCCACACCTACCTTTGTTTAGATCCCTAACACTGCTGTGGCTTCTAACACGCAGGCCTGCTAAGAACATACAGAGGACCTGCAGGGCTGGGTGTGCAGTTTTAATGGGGCATTTCAAGTGCCTGTCTGTTTTTGAGGTTGGCCATCCATTCCGGCTAGAAATTAATGGCACTCCCATATCAGATCCTTGTAGGCAGAGCCCAGAGCGTTTGAAAGCATCACATTTCTGCTGGTGCTGCTAAGTCGCTTCAGTCATGTCCGACTCTGTGCGACCCCATAGATGGCAGCCCACCAGGCTCCTCCGTCCCTGGGATTCTCCAGGCAAGAACACTGGAGTGGGTTGCCATTTCCTCCTCCAATGCATGAAAGTGAAAAGTGAAAGTGAAGTCGCTGAGTGTTGTCCGACTCTTAGCGACCCCATGGACTGCAGCCCTCCAGGCTCTTCTGTCCATGGGAGTCTCCAGGCAACATCTCTACGTCCTCAATAACTAGAAAATGCCATCAACCAACTGTCAGGTGCCACTGGGAGGTAAACGACTCTTGGTGATGGATGATCCTGCCACAGTTATGGTGCATCTCGGGCGAAGGGTCATTGCTATGTACAGAAGCGGCAGGCAGACCTTTCTCTGCTGTTGGGTCGACAGTGACCAGCTACTGGGAGGTGACACACCACTCCCAGGATCCGCCCAGTGACCTATTTTATCAGCCGTAGGTAGAATTATTAAGTCTAGTGAGGAATCGTTAGCAAATGTTGTCTTTGTATTATAAAGTCAAAGGAGTTACAATTTGATTTCTGAACTGATGCTTGAAAGGAAATCTTAGGGGTTTTCCTTAAATTTAATTTTTATTTTATCTTGGAGTATAGTTGATTTATACTAGCTAGCTTCAGGTGTACAGCAAAGTCATTCACTTACAGACACATATCCAGTCCTTTTCAGATTCTTTTCCTGTGAGGGTAATTACAGAGTTATGAGCAGAGTTGCCTGTGCTATATAGTAGGCCCTTGTTAATTATCTATTTTAAGGAAATCTTAGTTTTAAAGCTCAGTTCACGAGGTTTGATAAAAGAGATTCCGTATATACTATGGGAAAGGTCATGAGAAGCCACACACGGAGCCTTGCCTGATCTGAGCCAACTGATGAAATCTCAGGTACTTCAGGATGGGTCCTCAGATAACACGGCAGTATTTGATCGAGGGCCACCACCTTGGACTTGACCGAGCTGTGCTAAGTGATGTTATGCCTGAAGCAACCTTGAATCCAGCAACAGCAGCCCAGGCCTCAGAATTTAGGAGCCACGAGGTCAGATATTTCTGCTCTTCTATTAGAGACAATACAGGGCAGGTTGGGGACAAGGGCTACGGAGGGTTCTGGCCTGTTAAAACTGTCTTCCTGGCAGGAGGGATCAAGGGTCCATGCCAGGAGGTGGGTCTCTTTAGTCAAACCACAGAGAAAGGTTGTCCTGGGATGGAGTGCCAACAAACATCTTCCAGAACAAACACAGAGTGAAGTTTGAAAAGGGGCAGCCTAGGAAACCTGCCTCAGAGTCTGTTTCCATGGATACCAGGGGGGTCCAGCCATACTTCTAAGGGGAGGGGTTCTGGGAGGTAGCCTTGTTGATATGGAAGCAGGTGACAGCCACCGAAGGTGAAGCAGGGGGCCAGGAGGGGGCTCTGCTCCGGTTCCGCTCCTGTCCGTGTGACCTTCAAGCTACAGAACTTCTTGAAGTCCCTGTTCCTAAGGAGTTTTCCTATGTGCATTGAGAGGAATGAGTTAAATAAATGCACATAAAGTACATATAAAGGATGTGATGTTTAAAGAGCTCTTAATTATTCTTATTGTTGTTTAGTGACTAAGTCATGTTCAACTCTCTGTGACCCCATGGACTGTAGCCCACCAGGCTCCTCTGTCCATGGGATTTCCCAGGCAAGGATACTGGAGTGGGTTGCCATTTCCTTCTTCAGGGGATCTTTCCAAGCCAGGGATCGAACCCACATCTCCTGTGTCTCCTGCACTGGCAGGTGGATTCTTTACCACTAGCACCACCTGGGAAGCCCAAGGATTTAATAGCCATATTTAAACAACCCAGTATAATTGGGATGCTCTAAGGACCAAGGCAACCCACTCCAGTATTCTTACCTCAAGAATCCCATAGACAGAGGAGCCTGGTGGGCTACAGTCCATAGGGTTGCAAAGAGTCAGACACATCTGAGTGATACAAGGACCTAACTAGTAAACTTCAGAAGGGAGCCTCATGTATTTAGGGAGACTCTAGGGGCAAGATCGGGGACTCTACTTGTTCGTCCATATTTCCCTGTTCCCTCTGTATGCTTAGTCATGTCCAACTCTTTTGTGACCCCATGGATGCCACCTGCCAGGATCCTCTGGTCATGGAATTTTCCAGGAAAGAATACTGGAGTGTGTTGCCATTTCCTTTTCCAGGGGATCTTCCTGACTCAGGGATTGAACCTGGGTATTCTTTACCACTGCCATCAAGGAAGCCCAATAAGCTCTTAATAAATGTTAGCTATTCTTCTGATCATTGCAGCAATGGCAACGTGAGGTGTCTGATTCTGGAATAAATAGAACCATCTAAGCAGGCAGTGTGGATAGAGGACTTAGAGTAGAAAAAGGCCAGAAGGAGTCGAGACACCTGGGTTCAGGGCAGACAGGGGCTGAAGTTCTGCAGGTGTCTGTTTGTGATCATGGAATGGGGGAACTGGGACTTTTCCAAAGCCGTGAGAAAGAAACCAATCACAGGATATCTATGGGGTGCCAAGGGATGGAGAAAGATGGCCTGTGCAAAGACATCTGTAGAATTTAGACGTTTTCTTTAATAAAGTCCTTAGTGGAGTTGAGGAGGAGCTCAGAAAGTGGGTTTCCAAGATGGGGTCTTAGTGTGCAGCCTGTCGTGGCTTGCTTGATTACAGATGTTGTTTCTGTGGAGTGGCACGGACAGCCTCTCGAGGAAAATCCAACTTGGGTCAGAGTTGGGGTTCTCCCAGGTGAACTCTGTGGTTTATCTAAGTTCATTTCCCCCATATTTGCTGGTACTTGTTGTTCTCAAAGCAGTTGTCTACCTTCTAACTTGTTTGCTCATGTAACATTCAAGATGTTCCCATATCTAGTATTTTCAGTGGCTCAGGGTTTAGGCAGAGAGGGCATGGCAGTAGCGGCCACATTGTGTAAAGCAGCAAACAGGACACCTTACCAATGGTCTCCATTGTGTCTCTCTCTTCAATCAAGAGCTGAGCCCTGGGTATGTCAATATGCATCCTCAGGGTTTGCTGCTGCTTGCTCAAGGTGTCTGAAGTCCGGGTATTTTTACTGGGAATAAAATAAGGGGGATACATTAATGAATTTGTTCAGTGTTACATTAGGCACATCAACTAGACTTATAATCTAATTAAGTGAATGCTGGTGGGGAGGGGAGGGAAAGGAGCACATGATGGTTTTTTCCTCCTTCATGCAAATGATATTTATGAAGTTTCAGCAGTCAGTTGTGAGGTTCAGAAAATATCAACTGTCAGTAGAGGTTGGTTCTACAACTATCAGTAGAAACTTACTTTGGAATTTCCCATTTCTTGTGTAAAAACCAAACAAAATATACATACAGAAACATTCTTAAATCAACAACATTTTCATTGGTTAGACATGAAATATTCTAAAGATGGCAAGGGAGAAAACATGTGTACTGGTTATTCCCTGGATGGGGTTTTACTAGTAAATTTGTTTTCTACCTGGAATCACTTTTTTGTTGTTGTTGTTCTAGTAACAAATCATTAAACCTTGTTAGCTTTCCTGACAATAGTTTAGTTTTCTGAATCCAATTACATTTTAGAAGAGAGGAAAAAAAAGCAATTACTATAAGAATTTATCTCAAAATTTGTGTACCAGAAAATTGCTCTTCAAGTGAGCTGTCTTCTAAAAGTAAATGAAAATAGGTAGTAAAGCTGCGTGGTATAATCAAGTTCAGTTACAGCTCATAGTAAAAAAAAAAATCTGCATGTTGGACAAAAATACAAGAAAGTCGATAAAAGCTTTAATTAGCAATCCACATTAGAAAAATGGTTGTTCAATCTTTACAGAATTATAAGAATCAAGTAGATTTAAAAATATATTCTGAAATACCCTCCAGAAAGCAGCAACCATTCAGATAATTAAATCAATGTGATAATCTATGTCCCTAAATCTAGCTCATTTACTGCCAAATTCTGTTTTGAGAGAGATTTGTGGTGCTTGGCACACTCTTGATGGTTTACCCGCTGTTAATTACATGTAATAGGGGACAATAAAGGTGCATCTGTACTGAAATCTCAAATGCTTTTAGCTTCAATCAACCATTCACCAGGAGTCCCAGATTCTTCCTCGACCATGAGGACTCATCCACTCTTGAACCATGTGGTTGATGAATGTTAATAATCTGAAGGTCAAATTCACTCAAGAAGCCCTTTACATGTTTGCATTCAGAGGTCCATGTTAATATTCTGAATATTTTACAATGGCTCTTTCTTCCTTTGGGTGTAAACAACACAGCCCATGAAAACAGCTGCTTTGAAAGATGCAGCAGCCCTCCTAGGACTTGATCTTGAACCCGATTTTTTTTCTCTTCAGATGAGTAACTGGGTTATGTAGCTAGACCACGCTAATTACGCAGAGCCCAAATTCAAACATTTTGGCCTGAATTTTTCGCATGGTCTATAAATGGTTTTAAATTATTTACTTAACCAAGTTCTCACTTTATTTGTGTGTGTATTTAAAGCAAAGATTCAGATCCTTGTACAAAATGAAAAGCATTGGTACCCTGGGGGTCTGTGGTTACGTCAGATAAGCTCTATTTCCACAAAAACATATGGGGAACTCCTCCTCTGTGAATATCTGAGATCTGTTTCGAAACTTCACTAGGGACCAGAGCTTGTCCTTGCACCAAAAATAGAAGTGTGAGCTAGTTCCTTCTGCTCCTCATGAATAGCGATGAGGCAGTCAGCGGCTGCTCAATGAACAGCTAGGAATCCGCACAGCTATACTTAACAGTGAGGGGTCTGCTTGACACAGGAAGCCAGTGACATCACTGCTGTGCTCCAGTGCGACTGGCACAAGGACTGAGAATAGGACTGAACTTTGTGAACACGGACAATCAAAGCTGGAGTTGAATGCCCCTTCACCGCAAAACTAAGCTGCCAAGCCCTGCGGCAGGAAGGTGGGAAAATGACCCCATAAACCTTAAGATTCAAAGTCTAATTGTCCCTCCTCCCTTTGTGCTTGCTGTTTCCTTTGCTGGGTCACACTCCCCCAGCCCAAAGGCATGTAGTGCCCCCCTCTGTCCCTCTTTTCAGAGAAACCAGCTGGCCCCACTGTGGGAACTCCCCATTCTCCACTTAATTTTGTCTCCTCAGCACTTACAATTTTATAGCAGGTGTTTGAATGAGTTATTTATAACGTGTCTCTGCCAATGGACTATAAACTTCCTAAAGGGTATTTTCATCTCTTCTGTCCCCTGTATAGCCCTGAAACTTGGGACAGCACGTGACTGAAGTAGGTGCTCAATTAATATTTGTTGAAGGTTGTTGAATGAATAATGCTTGGACACAATGGGAGCTGAGTCACACCTCCAGAAGCCTGTACTTTAGAGTCAATAACATCCTCCTCAATCTAAAAAGGTTATTAGATCTCAAGCAAGTTGCTTCTTTATCTTAATCTGTGCTGCCATATTCTATGATCTATTGTTACATGAAGGTTGATTTCCCTAAGCTATAACAATTGGTCATTAGAATAGAAGCAAACCTTTTTTTAAAAAAAGCTAATTAAGGAAACTTCATTTGTAATCTGAAAAAAAGATCTGAATGTTTTTACGGTGGAAGCAAAATTGCCTCTTTTATATGATATGGGATCATGCTAAATATATTAGCTAGTTATTATTGAAATATAATCATCTGCCATCCATTTGCCATCTGGCTGTCTGATTAAAGTGACAGAGGGCTGAAGCTGGTTCCTGGTGGATGGTATTTCTGGGCTCAGCCAATAAATTATGTGCAATGGCTACAACTTCATAAAGTCAATATTTCCTTAAGCTTTCAGGGGAAAAAAAAACTAATGACAATGTTTGCATAGCATCTCCCTTCCTCCCCAAAATTTGATATGCAGCATTCCATAAGTATAAAGTAACTGTAAAGATATCAGGATATATCTCATTGTAATAGCTGGATGAGCATTTTCACTGTTGCTGAAGCTGAAGCTTCAATACTTTGGCAACCTGATGTGAAGAGCCAGCTCATTGGAAAAGACCCTGATGCTGGGAAAGACTGAGGGCAGGAGGAGAAAGGGGCAGCAGAGGATAAGATGGTGACATTGCATCACCAACTCAATGGACATGAGTTTGAGTAAACTTCAGGAGATAGTGAAGGACATGGGAGCCTAGCGTGCTACAGTTTATGGGGTTGCAAAGAGTCAGACATGACTTAGTGACTGAATGACAACAAATAAACATATAAACATGAAAAACTAAACTAACTTGAACTCTCAGTCTGAACCCTTCACTGCTCACAACTAGCTTTCTTATTAATACTGGTCTCTGGACACTAACTACGTGTTCCTTAGTGCCTTAGGGCAACCCAGTATGCTTAAAAAAACACTAACTACGTGTTACTTAGTGCCTTAGGGCAACTGGTATGCTTAAAAAACATTTTTCTTGCCTCATCCTAGAGAAGGAAAACACTTTCTATCTGTGCACTGTGGGTGACATCCCCCTTCTCTTTCCTCTACCAGGTGACTTGCTTGGGTGACATGGATGAAGGTCCAGAGGCATGGGAACCAGCAATGGCAGGTGGCAGCAGGTGGGGGCAGGGGTTCCCCCAGAGTGGGGTCCAGCTTGTCTGTGTTTGTCGTGCGGTTGCACCTGCCTGTCTGGCTCTGGAACAGCCGACGTCACTGAAATCTGTAGATCCTTCCTTAAGGAGTGTGAATGGACGGTGAATGTTGCATTCACCTAGATCACAGGATGATACAGCTAGGAACTATTTCCAGCAGTTGTTTTTAGATGAGAGAAGCAGGGCACAGAGAGAGAAAAGGATGTCCTCCAGATCACAAAACCAGCCAGTGGCAGCATCTAGAACTTAGGTCTGTGATTCTATGTCCCAGGCTGCTCAGTCCTCACCTTCTGAGAGAAAGAAGTGGTGAAGATAGGGGACAGTGATTCTGCAGGCTTCTCTGTGCCAATGGATCTGACCTTCCCAGACTTCCAGGGCCACATTTGGAACGTGGTTGGCCCTAACCTGACCAGACAGGGGACAAGGTCTTTTGTTGCTTGACCTGTTAACCTGCCAACCTTAGGTTAAATTGACCCTTCACGAATAAAAGCATTGCTTTTTTTGATTTATCAACCAATTTATTATTTCCATTTAATTCATAAACGTGTTTTAATAACTATTGTCTGAGAAAAATCAGATAGGCTGTGATACATCTATGTAAAATATAAATAAGTTCTGGGTACAGGCACTTGGCCTAGAATGATTGATTGTTTTTTCATTTCTTTTTCCCCCGAGATGAGCCACGATGAAAGATATATATTCTGGTCCTCTGGTTCAATCATTTATTATTGAACGTTTCTTTTTTTTTTAATTGGGGGATAATTGCTTTACAATGTTGTGTTGATTTCTGCTATGAACAACACAAATCAGTCATAATTTTATATATATATATATATAATCTCCTCCCTCATTGCTTTTACTTCTAAATTAATCCTATAAAAATCCACCTATGTGAGGAGCTTGGAAATTCTCCTCCTTTTCAATCACTTTCATCCTTTGGGAGAAAACTACCTTAAATATCTTAAGTGGGAGTAATTACTAGTTTTAATGTTCCTAATTTCATGTTGGCAACTGTCACCTGCTAATATCATTACTGATTCCTGTTCTTATCAATAGGTGGTCTTTCTGCCATGGTAATTGCCCCTATTAACAAAGAAGGAAGAAGATGCTTTCTGACGTCTTACCTGGAATTCACGAGGGAGAGAACACAGCAGAGAAGCTAACTCCACATCACACTAACGGAACAAATGGTGCACTTGTCAGGAAATGCAGACCTCCCCCCAGGGACATGGGCTTTGGGCAAGGTCGAGGGTCTAGGAGATGACGAAGGAAGTGGCCAGAAGCTATCTGGGAGGACACAGAGCTGCAAGCACCAGGCTAGGGCACAGATCAGTGAGGCGGACTGGGCTGCAGACAGGGACGGGCCCCTGGGCCGAGCAGATCACACCCACTCTAGAGGGGGCATCAGAGGCAGGTGCAGACGGCCATGGTCATTGAGGCTGTGTCTAGTGTGGTCAGAGCACTTCCAAGAGAAGCCAGAAAGCCACAGTTTTGTGCAAAATGTCTTACTTTTTAAATGTCATCAACAATTTAATATTTGTAAGGCTGCATTATAACTTACTGTATTAGATAATTATTTTTTTTATTTTTTTTATTAATTTTATTTTTAAACTTTACCTAATTGTATTAGTTTTGCCAAATATCAAAATGAGTCCACCACAGGAAACATGTAAAATATCATGTATGAAACGAGTTGCCAGTCCAGGTTCGATGCACGATATTGGATGCTTTAGATAATTATTATAAATCAAATGACTCTGGTTTGTTTTCCAGATGTTTTGTCAGATTTATTCAACACAAGTGCACACGTGTCTGGCAGCCTTCCCTGTGACCACTAGCCAACAAGGACGGGCTTGCACAAAAGCTTGGGCCCAAGACACTTCATACAGCTTTTCATAATCTTCTCATGCAAGTTTGATCTAGTGTGATAGGATTAGACAGATGAAGGAGATATTTTACAGGCCATTTGAATCTCTGAGCTCTACTCTGAGCTCCAGATTGGTGCTACCAGCTTCACTGGAAGCTTAAAAAGCATCCTCAGTTCAACATGATCCATGCAAGTCCTTTCATTCTGATCAATATCCCCTTCCTTTGCCCTACATTAAAAAGGTCCATACACCAAATCTATCATCCTAATCTCGGCATATGGCACCAATGTTTATCTAACTGCTTACACCAATGATTTCAGAGTCATCCTTGAGTCCTTCATTATCTGTTACTAACAATTCATATTGTTTTAAAACACAGCATGGGCAAACAAAGGTGTCTGTGAGAAACGTAATCCATGGGCCAGTGGTATTCAACCTCTGTCTTAGGTCTTCAGGATACTGCTATGGACACGTCTCTTTGTGAATGATAAGAAAGTACTACTTTGATATGGAAGGGTAAGGGAGGAAGTTAAAGCCAACTGTGGTGGGGTAGGGTCTGGGAAGAGTCCTTATATGCCATTGTTTTTATCTTCTACATTAGTCATCCTAGAATGACAATATCAAAGTCACCATCAGGGCCCTGAAGTTTTTCTTTTCTTTTTTCATTTTGGTTGTACCTTGCAGGATCTTAGTTTCCTCATCAGGGATCAAACCCAGGCCCCAGGCAGTGAAAGTGCTGACTCCTAACCACCAGACTGTCAGAGAATTCCCCTGACATTCTTCTCACCTGGTTCCTAGACACTCATTATCCTCCTGTTACTTTTGGTTTAAATTTTTATCACAGACAGTGCAAATATGGGAGTGGCTTGTACAGTTACAAACATGCTCTTATTCAGTTACACCTAGTTGTTCATTCATTCAACAGCTATGAGTGGAACAATTATAGTGCTGGTTTCTCCTAAGTCAGTGATGAGACAGGTTGTGACCTCTGAGGCCAGACTAAACAGATATTTGCAGCAGAAGTTGGTGGGTGCTCTGGTGGAGGGGTGCTGAAGAAACCATGGGAGGTGAGGGCAAAGAGTTTTTATTGATCAGCCCATCAATTTGAACCCATTTCCTTTTGTGGATTCCTTCTCACCTGGCTAACATTAGGAAGAAGGCTTGACCTTAAGGTGGCATATTTGGTGGGAGCAAAACCAAAGCTTCTTATTGTTACTTATAATGTGTCTCCTTATTCTCAGGTTAATGGGAAATATTCTATTGGTTGAGTCTATGAGCAGCAGCAGCAGCAGCCAATAAGATGACTACCTACAGTGTGCATAACAGCACATTACTTGGTAACTACTCCAACTAGGCATTACATGGCTAGTTTTCTAGAATGAAAAGTATATGTCAGATAGAAAATGGATTATCAAGACTGTCATTAAATGAAAAGAAATCATCAAAACAAGTTGGAAATTGCTCTTTTAAACATGATATTTAGGATACTAGATCTTTTTCTTACCTCATGAGCATTTCAGCTAAACTCTTTGCATCTGGGGAAAGAAAGCTAATATTAGTACAAGATAAACAACTCACTAACATTCGCTTAAGCATTTCTGACAAATATTCTACAGAATCAGATAACAATAGCCATTTTTAAATGTAATTGTATATTGAGATCACTACTACTAACTGAAACTTTTATGGATTCCTTATTTCTTCTAAATGAGGCACATATAAATAGCCACAAAAATTCTCAGATACATGATAAAGGTTTTATTATAACCTATTCGTTTGTCACTTTTCAAAAACCAGCTTTATTTTCAGAAGTCAGAAAATGAACATCTTGAAAGTAATTCATTATATAGTACAAATTCCAATCTTTTTGTTATCAAAATGAAAAAGCTTATGATGTCTTTAAAAAAGTCATTATTAGAGAGCTATGCATCTGTTTGGTTGATCAAAGAATTATATACACTGCATATCACTATGTCTGGAAACCTAGATGTTTATTTCAAACTCAGAAATAAAACTTTTTAATTTTTTTCCTCTGAGGACACTGCTTACCAAGACCTGGTTACCACTCCTGGTAAAAGAAATCCTGCCTAAAAATGATGTAAATTTTTAAAAAACTTTTTGGATGGCATCGTTTTGAAATTCTAATTTCCCTTAAAATATAATTTGTTCCTTTTACACATTTTTGTCCTGACCAAAAAATGAATGTTTCCTTTCTTAGAACACAAGGGTCTTCTTCATATTTTTCTTTCAATTTTCTTTAAAAAGCTTTGATGTTAAATGTTCAATGAATGGAACTTTCTGGGAATGGATTCAGCTGACTGTGAGTGTGAGTGAAGCAATGCATTTGTTGGAGCATTTTGGTTGTGGGGAGCTGACCCTTGAATGCAGTCACTTTCGTGTCAGGGAGCAGGATGCTGTAACTGGGAGGTGTGGATGGACAGTCACAGGCATAGCCACACACAGGCAGTCATCCGTGAACCAAAGCACTGCTCTTCAAGTCAGGGTGCCAGGTCCCACCTACAAGGAAGCCCGGGGCTTGTGCACAGATGGGTGCAGTCTGGGAAGTGAAACAGCTCCCTTCACCCAATCCATATGGCAAAGCAAAGAAGGCAAAGCAGCATTTCCCATTTATCTGCATTTACATTTATCTGCAAAGACAAGATAAGCTTCTTCCCTTCCTGAATGATTTAACACTTGCAAAGTAAATATACATATACACACATATAAGGTGCCAGAAGCTTGGGATTAATTAGCTCTATGGAACAACCAAGCACTGGCTAGTTCAATGCTCTAAAAAGAGGCTGGAATTCCAAAGAGTAAATCGCCGCACGTCAGCTCACAATGTGAAGGGAACTCAGACTCAAACGTCTTCAGGATGGATCTGCGTTCCTTGTTCTGACACCATCATCATTCTTTTTCTATTCCTGAAGCTAATCACCACAGCTTTCTCTCCTGTGATTTTTTTTTTTTTTTCTATCAATGTGCCAAGGAAAGACAGCTTCCAACCAGTGGGGATAGAGGTCCCTCTGGTACCGACAAGCTCCAAAGCAAAATTTCTGTGTCTACAATTAATAGGCAGCTTCATCCACATGCTTTGGTACCCAAAGCTTCTTTGGTCTACCCTTCCCTATGCTCATCATTTACAGTGGATCCCTTTCTCTGTCTATCTTGATTACTATTTCCTCCTTCTGACTCATCTGAAACTGTGAGCAACATTATATTCATGGAAACTCACTCCTTCTGTGAGACCCCCTTGAGGAAGCTGAGAGTTGGTGGAGTGTGAGGCTGGTGGAGAGTCTGGATGATGCAGCTGGCATCAGGGACCAGGCATGAATGTCTCCTGGGGGGTGGGACCAAGTGGACTAGGGTCACGTGCTAGGAACCCAGATTACTTAGGACTGCCAGCCCACGTCCCCTTTATACCCATCTGAGCCCTCTTTCAGAAATCAGGAAACTGGGATCCAGATACATTCAATCATTTGCTGCAGCTGAGCAGGAAATCATAACTAGTGTCTGTTGATACAAATTCTTTTAAAATCATTATCCTCAAAATTTTTTATACTGGAGTGGGTAGCCATTCCCTTCTCCAGGGGATCTTTCTGACCCAGGGATTGAACCTGGGTCTCCTGCATGGCAGGTGGATTCTTTACCATCTGAGCCACCAGGGAAGCCCTTTATCCATAGAGGGGGACACATGTCATATCCTTAGGGACACACAGAGGAGCGCATTCCTCATGACAACTGACCAAGGGACACAACCTGGAGGGCACTGCCTCAGGCTGGGTCAGTTGGAAAGGAAGTAAGACTGATATCACCTTAAAGAGAGCATACTCTAACAGGGAGAATGCTCCAGGGCACAGAGGGAGCCAGTGGTGGAATTCTGAGCTCCTTCAGGAAGCAAGGAAACAGCAATTTGGGTGCAGGCTGAGCTGCCTGGCTTCAGACATATCGAGCCCTTTAATGTATTAAAATAAATTGTTGGGGGGTGTGTGCTGATTTGGAAGTCAGTTGGGAGAGATATCAAGGATATGATGGGTTCTGGGTCTTCTGTTCATACAGGGGGAGGGGGGCGCGGGCCGGGGGGGAGAACAAAAGGAAGAACTCTGGACACTCCTTTTTAGGGGTGAGAAGGGGATGTGGAACAAATTAAGAGAATATTTTTAAAATCATGGAGTCGTGGTATCTTAAGAGCATCACAGAGTTTTCAAATCCTCCTCTAATAAATGTCTGAATCCCTTCCACAGTGCCCTGGACAGATGCTACAATGAGCCGGGGCCAACAGCAGCCCCAGGGAAGACAATACCTTTGCTGACTGGACAGTACCTACATCTCCTCCATCACTGACCTGGCTTCTACGTCTGTTGAGGGCTCCCCACTCAACATATCAGTCTCCCTAGGACTTTGGCTTTTTTCTGTCTCCCCAGTTCAATTCTCATTTCTTCATCAGCATCTCCCTCTTTTGTCTGTCCAGCTCCAGACTCTCAGCCCTCTAAGCAGCTTGCCCACAGCAGAAAGGGCAGAAATGGCTCTGAGTCACACCCCTCACTAGGTCACATCTGTGCTCTGAAATTCTCGAAGGAGACTCCCTGCCAATAGGACTCCTCAGCTCAGGGTACCAGCCTCCCGTGCTGGACCTAATTGTCTTTCTAGCTCGGTTCCCTCTTACTTTGAACTGCCAACCCTCTCTGAGTTTTCTGTTTTTGCATTATCTGCCAAGCCCCCATGATTTTGTTCCTCCAAGCCCTTGCCCCCACCCTTCCCCCAGACATGAGTTGCTCTGTACACCCTCCAGACCCAGCAGGTGATGCTGGTGTTCTGGTTTCCTGGGCTTCTGAGGACCTTTGCACCTGTCTAGCATCTCTGCATCTGTTCAGCTCAGTCTCGGCACTTTGCATCATGACTTCCTGGTTTCACGCTGTCTCTCTAATGGCCCTTTTGTCTTTATCTCCAGACTCTGGTATAATAAAGCCACACAGTCTTTTCCTGAGGATACAATTTATTATGAAAAACACCTTCCTATTCTTGTTTTGAAATCCCTTGATGTAATTTCTCCTTGGCTATAAGAAGGGCACCTTCTGGAACCACTGAGAAGCCATTTGAATATTTCCAGGTAGCTGGCATGTCCGAGGTAGCTTGGCTTCAGTGTTCTCTTTTCTGGGCTGAATTCTCTAATTTTCTCAATCACTCCTCAGACGGCAGAATTTCTAGGCAATTCTCCACTTGGGACTCTCTTCTATGGAAGACCTGTGATTTCTTGTTGTCCTTTATTAAATGAGGCTAAGCGCAGAAACTGGTAAATTTTTTGATAGTCTCTTACCCACTGTTGGGAACACAATGCTCATTATATGTTACATAAATGAATTTTTCACAACTTACATTGGAGATTTTCCAATTATCCCTATTAAATTTTATCTCCTTGGTTTAGCCTTTCATCCTTTACTACATTAGCTCCCACCTGGATTTATGCCATCTCAGAAATCAGCTTAGCTCACCTGTATTTCGGCCCAGTGCTGTAACCTGGCCCTCTCTTCTCTACCAACCCTGTCAAAGTGCAAATAGGATTTGTCCAGGCTGTGGCTGATCCCTATCATGTCCTTTGATGCTCACAAACTATCCTATAACCTAAACTAATTTACTTCAATCTACAGTTTCTAGAACTTACTGATTTTTGAAAATGGGTATGGAGTATAGTTCCTAACACCTCTAATCTGATTGTTCAAAGATGATGTACAAAGGTCCTTGGGATTATGTCTGAAAACATTTTGTTCAGAATCTTAAAGAAATTTTTTTGGGGGGGCTTTGCAATACTTTGGCCACCTGATGCAAAGAGCCGACTCATTGGAAAAGACCCTGAAGATGGGAAAGATTGAGGACAGGAGGAGAAGACAGTGACAGAGGATGAAATGGTTAGATGGCATCACCGACTTAATGGACATGAGTTTGAGCAAATTCTGGGAGAGAGTGGAGGGCAGGAAGCCTGACATGCTGTAGTCTGTGGGGTTGCAAAGAGTCAGACACGACTGAGTGACTGAGCAACAACAATGGGGGGGACCCACACGACACCTTTGCTAATCTTTCCAGTGAGAGAAAACGTCCCTCTTGGGGATTATCACTGCATCGACTGGTGCCCACAGTTTGGTTCTCATCATCTGGGGTCCTGTGTAATAGTTTGTTGTAAGCCTGGCTTGCCTGATCTACTAGCAAGGAGTTAGGAAGATGACTTTAGGCAGCATCCTCTCCAGTCCTCCCTAAATCACTAGCACATAGTCAGTTTTGAAAGAGTAAATCAATTTAAATAATCAGGGGCTTTGATGATTTTCTCAAACAACCCAAGTTATCCTTTTTCCTTTTCCTTCCTTCTATCCCTCCCTCCCTTCCTTTCTCAAAATCCCCCTCATCCTTCCTTCTTTTTCTATAATTCTTTTTTCACATTTTCTGGTCTTAATAGCACCTCTCTTGGTTTACACCAAAGTAAAACAGATGCTGAGTCCATCTTCTTTTACCTGCCATCTGTTAAGATGAGAACATCATCTCAAGTCTTCTTTTCCTTCTTTCCCAACACAGCTCCACACTCTTTTGTGTTGTCTGCCACTTTTTTCCCCCACAAATTTCAGCTCAGTCTGAGATTTAGACTTTGTGACACCTTTCTAAAGCCCTGGCTGTTTCTCTATACCCATCATTGGCTCTGTGCTCTTCCCTTCATCTTTCAGTCTGAGAGATGATGGAGAGATTACCAGGCTTTCCTAGTGATACTCAATGATGGAAAAAAGCAGTTTCAAAAAATTACATGTGGTAACACTCAGGATGTGCAAAGAGGGTTGGAAGATGATAGCTGAGAGGAGAATTTGGGGATCTTAAGGTAAATGACCCCCTGCCTTTAGGAGAGCATTTTCATTTGAGGGGTTGAGGGAGCAGTGACACAGGATTCAGAGGAGCTTGTGAGACATGATATAGTTGACTGTCAAAGAGTCTTTCAAGAATTCAGAGGGGAAAAGAAGTGGAGAGAAGGGC
This sequence comes from Bubalus bubalis, assembly GCF_019923935.1. NCBI lineage: Eukaryota > Metazoa > Chordata > Mammalia > Artiodactyla > Bovidae > Bubalus > Bubalus bubalis. The sequence goes on from NC_059157.1 coordinate 185,127,919, forward strand.
AGTAGGTTAAGGATAGGCAAGCAAAAAGGAATCCTTTTTCTTTAAATATAGGGGGGCCTGGGTAGTAATGAATATAGAGATAAGAAATGAACAAACCAAATATCTTTCATGGGGAAAAATAAAATGATAAAGTCATTATTGATTCTGTGTTTAATTCCATGTTTCTTTGACATATCTTTTTAAGCTAGCTTAATATGGATGTGACAGACTATTTCTTTTCTGGATGTTCCAAAACTGAAGAAGTGTGATGGAGAAAGGACTGGGTAGAAAAAAGTGATCTCAGCTCTCCTGCTAGTCCCTACCTAACTGATGTGTGGTTTTCAAGTTCCCTTCAGTTTTCATGTCAGCAAAATAGAACACAGCAGTGTCAAGATGTCAAGTTTATTCACACCTATTTGCACAGCTATTAAGAGACTAAAGCAAGACAATATAAAGACTTACGGAAAAAGGAAGAAGAAAGCATGGAAAATGCTAGCACTCTGTCAATTAATTGTGGTTCAGTCAGTTTTCGGGAAGAGGCATCCCAGCTGGGTAAAAGCATCACAAGATGGTCTCCCGGTTCCCTATTCTTTGTGAACCATCCCTCCCGAGGGGTCTGCGCTCGGGTTAGGCGTTCTTATCAACGAGGCAGCACAGGCCTCCAGCACTGCAGCTGTGCTAGTCCTGAGCACATGCTCTAATGTTTATTTTATTTTTTAAAGATTTTTTTTTTGATGTGGACCATTTTAAAGACTTTATTGAATTTGTTATTAATAAAATATTGCTTCTTTTTTTATGTTTTGGTTTCTTGGCCACAAGATGTGGGGTCTTAGTTCCCTGATCAGGGATGGAACCTGCCTCCCCTGCATTGGAAGTCGAAGTCTTTAAGCACAGGACCACCAGGGAAGTCCCTTATGTTTCTTTAAAAAAGAGGACTCTCATTCATAGGCACATCATCACTTTCATCTCCGAAGTTCTAGTTAAGTGAATGGAATTTGCTTTGCTTCATACCTCTCCAGGGGAATCACACGCACATGCCTCCCAAACACAAAACCAACGTGAGAGTAGCAGATTTCCCCCTGCTTTGCGTGCATGCTAAACTGCTTCAGTCGTGTCCAAATCTGTGCAACCCTATGGACGGTAGTTCACCAGGTTCCTCTGTCCATGGGATTCTCCAGGCAAGAAACTGGAGTGGGTTGCCCTGCCCTCCTCCAGGGGCTCTTCCCAATCCAGGGATTGAACCACATCTCTTATATCTCCTACATTGGCAGGCATGTTCTTTACCTAGTGGTTGCCACCTGGGAAGCCCCTTCCCCTGCTTTACCATGTCTCAAAAGCTCTTACTTGAAAGCTCCCTCACAACAACCCCTGCTTTTCTGTGGAATTGAAAGGTAGCTCATAAAGCAGCTATTTTCCTAAGGGCTCTAAAGCCTCCATTTACATTTTTATAGGCTTGAAAAAAGGACCCCCAATCATCTAGTCAAATGAAAGCTGATTCCAAAGTCATGATAAAATACATAACCCAGAAAAGAAGACCATATATTCTTGCCATCTCAGAAAACTGAAAATACAAACATGGACAAAATAGAACCCACAGGCAGGGCAAAGCCCTGGGTTGAGACCACCTGGCTCCCTCCTGCTCCTGCCTGCACCCTGCCCACCCCTGTGCCCCCATCCCTCACTCCGTAGCTGCCATTGGCCTGGCTCTGTTACCATCCCTCTGTTCCTGGGCTTTCCCACTGTAAGATATAGAAACCCTTTTTAAAAATTTAGTTCTGCCATAATACACCTGAAGTTTTGAAAGGATGATTTTTAAGAAATGAAGGTCAAAAGGATAAAAAGAAAGAAAACAGAAAGGAATGAAGAAGGAAGAAAATGCAAAGCTGAGAACTACAGTTTCAGACTTCTGATCCCATCTCAGCCCCAATTGGGACATTTATTAGTTCGCCAGTGACGTCTCTAGGGGGCCCACCCACCACTCTGTTTGCATGCATATGACTCAATGCATCACGGCCACCTTTATACAAGTCTACCTTGAGTCCAAGTGTCTTTGAGCTCCCAGATGCACACCTTTCTTCCTTTAGATTATCAGAGTTAAAGCTAAGTGTTGGTCTTACAGATGAGGAGAGATTTAGCTCAGATATTTGCAGAGCAGATAAATGGAATATTAGAACAGTCATGGCCCACCCCTTCAGCTGTGCCTGTAGATGGCCAAAGGCCACATTCTCTTTAGGAATGGTCTTCCGGAACTAATCGGCTTTAAACTATTAATCCATTTGAAACCATGTTTCAAATAATAGATACGCTTCTGTTCAAGGGAAGGAGGTCAGATTTTACGTCATCCACTGATTTTTATCTTTAGCTTATTTGAAACGTTGGAAGCAGCTTTTTGGCTTGGCATTGCCAGTTGACCCATACTGGTTGGGTACTTTGCACCCTCTTGGGTAAACTCATACTAGGAGGGGAAGCTTTTAGTGACCCCGGCCTTGATTACTTGACATTGGAATCAAATTTTTATAATTTGGCACTGCTGGGATCATGGGCCCAGCCAGTGATTTATTCTATAACCTTGCACTTCAAAGGAGCTAGCAATAGGAAAAAATCAGGGCATCATTTAAAGCAAAATGTGGCTTCTGAACTTGTGGATAAGGTTATAGATTTTTTAAAAAATGTAGCACTTGGAGACAATTTAGACTTTAGGAGGTCGTTAGGCTCTAAAATTAGTAATGCACTCAGGAAGGAAGAATATAGGTTGGCTAAACTGCTTGAGTCCCATTTTCTTTCTTTCTTTTTTAAAAAAAAATTTACATAAAGCACGTTATGGTGCGTTATCTAACTAGGTTGCTTGTCGATACAGTGAAACAAACCTACTTATAAACACTGAGTAGTATATAGCAATCAAACAAGGTCAATGGCACGGAGTTGATTTTACAGTGTTCATTAGGAACCGCTGCAGTATTTTCCTATAATCCAAATTTTCCTATTTCCAGTTTTGATCCTAAAGAGTAGTTGCTCAGGAAACACTGACCTATTATTAGAAATGTCCTTATTTTACACAATAAAATATTGTATGAAGCCATTCAATCTGTAACTATATTTGAACTCATTCTAACCCAGGGACATGATCTGTGCCTTATATGGGTCAGGTGGTAACTGAGTGATTCTACTAATGGACTCTGTTTAACAGACGGGCACCTACTACCTTAAACTCTGTGGCTCTAGTTTCCTCCCACGAGCAAATGGGAAACATGTATTATTAATTAACATACCAGTTCAAGGGCCCTTCAAATCTAAAAGATCTTTGGGGGGCAGGGTCTGGCCTTTTGGGCTTCCCATGTGACTCAGTTGGTAAAGAATCTGACTGCAATGCAGGAGACCTGGATTTCATCCCTGGGTCAGGAAGATACCCTGGGGGAGGGCATAGCAACCCACTCCGGTATTCTTGCCTGGAGAATCCCATGGACCAAGGAGCCTGGTGGGCTATAGTCCACGGGGTTGCAAAGAGTTGGACATGACTGAGCAACTAACACTTTCACTTTCTTTTCTGGCCTGTCACTGATTCTCCCAATAGCCCTAGTCACTCACTCTGCCCTTTTATGGCGCATTTTTCAATGTTATAGAAAGACGAGCCTGTCCCACGTAAGCCTTTGCTGACTGCCACTAGGATATCAGCTTCCATCGTCCTGGGACAGAATCTTAGTAACCTTTCTTTTCTCTCCAAGACCTAGCCAAACTCTTATGATCAAAGAGAGATGGTTAATAAGAAAATTTTACAGTTAGTTTTAAAAAATGTTGCATCTGGCCCACAAAAGATAATCAGAGAGAATGTGCTGAATTGAATACTTCAGTGTATCCAAAGTAAAACCTGCCATTTGGAAGGCTATGGAATGAGGTATCTGATCATTTTCCTTTTTTCCTGCCCTCTCATCAAACTCTTGACTTGGAAGCTTTTATTAGGCAAGTAAAATGCAAGACTGCAGATACCTTTGTGCCCTGCCAGCTGCTTCTCTGGGATTCTTTGCTCCTCAGCATCTCCTATGAATACATCTTCTTTGCCACAGCACTTATTTTCTCCCCCTGCTGAAACCTTTGTGTTAGCTCTCTCTCTGCTCCGGCACAAAGGAAACAAATTCGTTTCTGGGGAATGAAAGGCTGGACTTGAGGATGTGATGAGTTGCTCTCTGTACTGAGACCAGTGACAAAACAGCGGTGTGGGACAGCGGAGGTGCCAACAATAAAAATGCCAGCCCAGGATATTTTCTAGATAGAGTCCTTGCAAGGCAATAATGAAATTACAAGGGACTGTGAAGAACAAAAAGAAAGGACGTCCCACCTGCCACCGGTCTGACTCAAATGCACCAGGAAGAATATGCAACAGCTTTAGCATCTTTTTCTTGCTCTTGGCAGAGAAGAGCGAGGTTGGGGTGTTCAAGTTGTTAAATAGAAGAGGAAAATCAGACAGTAGTTGGGGAGGTGAAAGGAAGCAACAGGGGCCAGAGTGAAAAGAAAAGGTGTATTTAGCAGGGTGGGGGGAGATGCTGGGAGGGATTTAGTCTTTAACACATTTGTAGGTAAACCCTTGCGATCAAACAGGAATGATGGATGAGAAAGTGTTACCATTGGTTTTTAAGAATGTTATATGTACAATTTCTAGTTTTCTAAATGCAGCCAGTTCAACCTGTCTAAGTGCAACCAGAACAGACAGCCTTGGTACCTCAATAACAATGCCCCTAAGGCCAGGCTATGGGTTTCTGTTTTTGGTTAAAAAATGGAGGGGTGTTTAAAAAAGTCCTTTTGGAGGCTTTCCTGGTGGTCAGTGGTAAAGAATCCACCTGCTGATACAGAAGATACAAGTTTGATCCACGGTCCAGGAAGATCCCACATGTTGTGGAGCAGCTAAGCCCGTGCGCCACAGCTACTGAGCCTGTGCTCTAGAGCCTGGAAGCTGGGACTATTGAGCCTATGTGCCTAGAGCCTGTGTTCCACAACAAGAGAAGCCACTGCAATGAGAAACCCTTATACCATAACTAGAGAGTAGCCTCCACTCACCACAACTAGAGAAAAGCCCATGCAACAATGATCACCCAGCACAGCCAAAAATAAATAACTAAAAACTTATTTTTTAAAAAAAGTCCTTTTCATATATTAACGATGAACACTTGTGAACAGAATCCAATACAGCACACCTGATACTGAATTTCTCAATGGATTAGGCAATGCAATGTTTTTGTGATGCTGTTCTCATAAATGGCACCCCCTTTCCTCTCCAGCTGCAATTAACTGCTTCCTGTTTTGTGCTTACTGTCAGGCGCGTGTATGCTTCTCGGTTCTGTCTCGTCACAACAAAGATTTGGAGTGACGCACATTAAAGCCCTCGGCCCATCACAGCTCTCGGGTCTTGGACAGACCATGCTATAGCTCTTAGACAAATCAGTGTTACAGCTCTATTTTATTTAGAAAATAGCAAGAGAATCCATCCTTGAGGCGTGAGGGCATGCTGACCCAAAGACTCGAAGAGAGGAGAGTAGGGGAGCGTGCCAGTGTGCAGGAGAGAGAGAGAGAGAGAGACCACGCTTTGGCTCCTCTTTTTATATGATTTTTTTCCTCCCCCTGGGCCTGCCCTATGGAAATTGGGCTAGCCAGGGGTGCTGTTTGTTCTACCTGAGGTCCTCACTCAGGTCCTTGGACCTTACTTTGACCTTCCTTTGTTCTATTTTTGCAGGCTTTTCCCTTTCTTGTCTTTTAGCCGCCGCCATTTTGGACTCCTGTTTCCTATTCTAACTACCTAACAGAGCTATACCAAGAGGATGCCCTGGCTACGAGAAGACAGGTGGAAATATCCCCCTGTCCCGCCGATGTAACTGGTCTATGGTTAATTACACAAGAGGTCAACGTCCAGATCTACCAGCAGGGCTTGGGGATATCCCAGAGACATCTTAAGGACAGAGCTTCCAGGCTTGTCTTTCAAACGCAAATTTGAAGAACACAGGGGATGCTGCATTCCCCTCACTGCCCTGACACTAAAGTGCAAACAGCTTGTATATGCATTCTACCAAAACTTGGATTTACTCAATACCCTGACAGGTAACGAGGAGGGACTCAGAGAACTCTGTCCTATCCAGGGCTTTGTATTTGAAAGAACTCATTGTCCTCACATCACAGAGCCAGGGCCTGTAGGGCTGTTGCACAGGACCTGGAAATAGCTCCACTGCACAGAATCTACAGAGCTGGACATCGTAATAATGGTGCTGCTGACAATGGCTGTCCTCTGGCCCAAGTTATTATTATCTATTATTTTATTTTCTATTAGTTAAAGTGAAACTCTTACACCAGGATTCCGCTCCAATGTCTAATTCAGGAAAGCGTGTGTTTTCTGCCTCACAATGCTTTCCAGGGACCATAAACCCTCAATTTCCTCTTCCCGGCAATAAAACAGTTCTCATTTCCAGAGTCCATCAGACAGGTCTTTTTAAAGGAGGCCGTAATTGGTGGCATTGCTGCAGAGACTGAAAATTAAAGAGTGGCTGTTGGCAAACCCACAGGAAAGTCATTCTCTAAGGAAAGTCATTCTCTTGGTCTGCCAAGATAGGATTTAGGACACTTGAAAGAGGTTGGCTTTCACCCCGTTTCTGAGTAGTAACTTCTGTATGACTTGCCCGCGAGGCCCTGACACCCTGCTCAAGGAACATCACAGGTCACAGAACCAGGCAGCCTGGGGATCTGGCCCAGAGAGGGAAAGGCATTCCGTGGGGTGAGATTCCCCCCAGCTAGCTGTTGGTCCCGCTGTGCAGGGGGACGGCCGAGCCTCCGCTCACCTCTCAGCCGCTTCAGCCTCTGCTCACGCCTCCTCCTCCGAACCACCAGCAGGAGCACAAACAGCATCAGGACCCCCACCAGGATACAGGAGATGGTCACCAGCATCTTGAGCCCCTCGTTGGTTGTCAGCCCTTCATCACTTTGGACAACTGACTTAATGAGTGGGGGGATTGTACCTGAAAACAGGGTCATGATGTTAGGTGGCTGTTAATGACGACAGCATGGCGGAGTTTTTAGGGATGATGGGTTATAAAAACCGCGCGGGTGATCCGAGAGCGTCCACGGAGATGAAGATGAAAGGAACTCTTCATCTAGGTCCTTGCTAATTTCTTTACTCACTCACTTCCCTCCTATGCTTACTCTACAGAACATGGGACTAGAGTCTGCACAAAGGACAAAGCCCATTTCTTTGAAAGGGACTTCACTGGTAACGTGCTGGGTGCAGACACTTGAAAGCATAATATCCAGGCTGGGTGCTTTAAAAAGTCACATGCATTTACCTGGAGTTGAGTGTCACCCAGAACACAATTGAGAGTGGCTGTTTGAAAAATTGCACATCAAAGAAGGAACAATGGATTTGGCAAGTGGACAGAAGGCAGGCTTCGGGGAGACTGTACCAGATAGACCTGCTTAAAGGAGTGGAAAATCTCTTTTCTTTGGTTATTTCATTGCTTTTTATCATGGATGTAAGACCAAATCTACTTTTAAAAGTCTCGTTTCAGGACATTAGAGCAAAATCAACTTTTCAAAGAGAATCCATCCAGGTCTCTAAAGCAAGCTGTTTATTGACCCTTATAATGCCCTGAAATTCAGATTATTTAGAATTACAAGGAAACATTTAAGCAGTCTGAACTCTGAGCTGCTTTAAGCTGCCTTCTGCTGAGAGGCTGAACAAAATGGGTCCAGAGATTCAAACACAGGCATCCCCTTTTATGGAGCTTGCATTTTGACATCCACCACTATGAAAAGATGCTACAGTCTTCTGTATTTTCCATGTAAAACAAGGGCCAGGAAGTCAGTAATTTAGGAAAAATAATGCAAAAATAATATAATTTCCCTTTGAACAAAAAGTGTCTTTGTCCTGCATTTAGTGAGTAGAGCAGGAATACAGAACACCAGGCCCCTCTGCTGTTTGCTAAGGCCAAAAATATCATTCCTCCAACTTATAAACATTGGTTTTGGCTGGAGCCCCAGGTCTGCAAATGCTCAGAACTCAGGTAAGAGGCACAAAAGGGGATGCAGGTGAGGATGTGTCTGCAAAACCAAGATGACACAGGACCAGTACAAACACCTGGCTGAGGGGATGGCAGAAGAAAGAGTCCAAAAAAAAAAAAAAAAAATACGGAAGAATCTGAAATCTGACTAGTACAGCCAGAAAGCTAATCATCAATGTTTGTTTTCCCCCAAATGAAAAAAAATTCTTCAGGCAGAAGTGACACAAGAGATATTAAAGCTATATATCCACAAGCTTGGTTCAAAGAAATATGTAACCTTTTTCAAGGAAAATAGACATATGCATTTGTCTTTCTAGTGTAATAAAATCATGTCAGATTCAGAACATTTTACATGTAGCATGTTTTTCATGATTCTAATCTGAGATCTTGGATAAAGTGAGGACATTTCTTTTAGAAAATAACCATTTAAAGTCTGCAGAGCACTTTGTTAAGTAAGAATGACAGTTTCAAATGCTGCATGTGAGAGGTTGCTAATTAAATGATTAGCTGTAAGCCTATCACCAACGTGCACCTTGAAGCTGTGTGCTCTGGACCACACAGATTACAGTCAGGCTGGGTGCCAGAGCGGGATGATCAAAAGGCAATTAGTGGACGTCCATCATCTAAAGCAAGAAATATACTTTCTGCTCAAATGTGTACTCTGCTAGCAAAGGACTTTGGGGAGCCTTTAAACTCTAGGGAAAAGTTTGGTCAGCATCAAAGCCCTTTAGTTTGTCAGATCAAAGAATGAAACAGAGTTGGAGGAGAAAGCAGGTCAGACGTGCTGCTCTATGGTGGCTGATGCTCTGCGATGGAACCTCTTGGAGTGAAGTCACTGCTGATTGAGGCCAGGAGATTAGAGTGATGTGGCCCAGGAGGAGCAGGGCTTCTGAGGAGAAGCCTCACATCTGGGAGCTGGATCAGGGGCCTTGAGGGCAGGGGCCCAGGCTGGTATCACCAGCTCCAGGACTCCCACATAGGCACCTTCTTGCCTTCACCCCACCCAGGCCTGCAATGCTGGGGGCGAGCCTGTGCTGTGGCTGAGGAGGAATTTGTGCAGGAAATTCCAGGGTGTGCCAGGGTGGGAGGAACAAGCCCAGGGCTGGTCAAGACTGACCAGGAGAAAATGGCTAAGGGAGAAGCTGAGTCCACATCACCTTCAGAGCATCCTTTGGTCATGTCCCAGGCTCCTTGGGTTTATGGACTCTCTTTTCTTAGGACAGGATAACCAGTAGTCCAAGGAAGTTCCTGCCAGGGCTATAATTAAGGCAAGATCCTGAATGCACACAGGCAGAAGAGAGGACACCCCTTAGCCTTTCCAGTAAAAAATACAGTACGGGCTGTTTGCTCAGGCACAGACTTTCTGGGTAGGTCACCCAGCACCGTGGTCTGGCCTGGTGGGTAGATGCTGGACAGGGGCTCCGAGGGAGCTGAGCCCACAGCTCCAAATTATCTGACCAGTGGAGACTGTTTTTACAAATGAGCACAGCACCTAATTCAGCCACTGCCTTTCCCAGAGTACCACTGCAAAGCTGCAAAAATCAGCTCAACTTGCTTCTAGTTAGGACTCTCTGAAATTCCCTGACTGCAGAACCATCAACGTCAGACCGTCTTTAGCTTCACTGGTCTTGACATTTGTTCAACATCAATAAATGGCCCACAATACTAGCTGTAGGAAAAAAAGGATAAAAATGTCTCTCTCTTATTTTCAGTCAACTAATTGTCACGAGACACCTTGCCTGGTTTTCAGAAACCCCTTGCAAATTGCATGTTTGTATGTGTGTGAGCCTATGCATGTGTGCATGTATGTGTATGTGTGTGCATGTCTGCTACCATCCTTTGACATTATTCTATTTCTATCTGTACCTCTGTTTCTTCTCAGAGACTAACATAAGCACCTTCACTTATGGAAAACTGCTTTTGCACATGCAATTTAAGGGCTAAATGAGAGAAAAAAGAAAGCTGTTATGTGGTTTGGGATGGGGTGGCAGAGGGGAGGGAGACAACAAAAGCAGTGTTAGCTCACAGTCATGACCAAGCACCAACCACGTGCAGAGAAGCCTTCAGCCCGAAGAGAAGTCACTCCTGCACCCTGACTGCCTAGTGAGGGTCCCCAGGCCTCAGTCCCTCCTTCCTGGAACAGCCATGGCCACATGGGTACCTGGTCTAGGGAGCCCTGCGGGTTGCAGACTGGACGGCCCCCAAGCCTAAGGGGATCTGAGGGCATGGGTCACATTGCACTGAGGATGGATGTCGAATGGGAGAGGGACAGCGAGCTTGTGCACGTGTCCCGAGATGCAGGCGGGAGGCCAGGGCCAGCTTACTGCCATCGTAGTTGAGCGTGGCGAAGTTGGTCTGCTTCTCTGCACAGCCCGCGCTGTTGCACACCCTCATTTGTAGCTCGTACCACGTGGCCTCCTGAAGGTCGTACAGGATGTAGGACTTGGAGAGGGAGGTTCTCTGGGCTGTGGTCCAGACCGTGGTCCCGAAGGGTCTGTACTCGAGTGTGAAGGACGTGATGGGGCAGCCGCCGTCATTCCAGCCAATGAGGTTGAGCCGCACACGTGTGGTATTGATGCTAGCGAAGAGCTCCTGCTCCTTGGAGAACTGGGGCTCTGTGGAGAGGGCACAAGGGGCCAGGCCACGGGGTGTGTGAGTGAAGGTCACCAAGGTCGTCCCACACTGCCCTTGGACTGCTTCCCTGCAGGTGAGGGGCTCAGTCCAAGTCTGGGTCACAGGCTACTTGCTACCTGTCCACTCTTTACCAGGATGTTATGAACCAACAGGCTGTCCCAGCCAAGATAACCTAGGAGTGAAAGGGAACATTGGGCAGGTAGCAGTTATCTTTGTGAATCTTAGATTTCCCTGAAGAACAATTCTGTTCTCAGGTATGTGTTTCCTTGAGTGTTTTTGTTGTTGTTGTTTGTTTGTTTTTTTACTTTGTTTTATTTGGTGGGCAAAACTTAGGATGTCAGCCCAGGACACAGCCTCTCAGGTAGCTTTGAGGGATTCCTCCTTCTTGAGTAGTTTTGAAGGAACCACTGTGATGTGCTGGGCTGATGTATCCATTCATGGACCTGACCCAAGAGAAGGCAGACTCGGACGTGGGAAGTACCCACAGCACCCAAGCGCTTCGTACTGGAGCCCAGGGACCCGATGGGTATATTTCTGCAGAAGTCAGCACTTCATCATCTGAGCCCTGGTGTGTGTTATCCAAAACTCAGCACTGCATCCAAATGACACCCTCGCCTGCTGATGTCTGGCGTGCCTGTCATGTGGTCCATGCCACTGGATGAGACTCAGCGGGAGGAAACCTGCAGAGACCCTCTCTTCACCTCCTCACCTACACTCACGTGCAGCTCCATCCCTCCCTCCCGCTGCTGTTTTCAGGCTGCACATTTCACCTCTCAACATCACTGCCCTGGGGTTCGCCTCCCTGAAGGTCCACCTTTCAGAAGAAGGTTAACAGTCAACCCCAGTGACTTCTCACCTGGAAAGCAGAGTCTATGAGGCAATGTGACAGTTATAAATAAAAGGGAGGAGGTGACAAGGGAGGAGGTCACCTTAGGAGAAGGTAAGAGGGCAAAGGTCACACTTCATGGCTACTCAGCCTGGGAATGGAGTAGTACTGTTGGCACCAAAGCCCTTGATTTTCAAAAGACATTTCTTTTTTTAAAAAACATCTTTATTGAAGTATAGTTAATGTACAATGTTGTATTGGTTTCAAGTATAGAGCAAAGTGATTCAGTTATACATATGTGTGTGTGTGTATACATACACACACATATATATATATATATATATATATTCTTTTCAGATTCTTTTCCTTTTAGGTCATTACAAAATAGTGAGTACAGTTTCCTGTGCTATACAGTAGGTCCTTGTTGATGATCTGTTTTATACACAGTAGTGTGTATCTGTTAAATCCAAACTCCCGATTTAGTCCTCTCTACCCTTCTCCTTTGGTGACCACAAGCTTATTTTTTTTTTAATTTAAATTTATTTATTTTAATTAGAGGCTATTTACTTTACAATATTTTTATGTCTGTGGACACTCTTCTTTTAAACTGCCAATGAAATAATTAAAAAAGAGAATCAGACTATTTTGTAAAGACCAGCCATTTCTCTCAATATGCTGAAACACTGTCAGACCCATCAGGGGATAACAACATTCAAACTCACAGATCCATGATGCATCTTTTGTGACTCCAATCTGCTGCCCGCACCCCGCCCCCCCGCACCCCCCCAATACTTTGATCTGAAAGACAGAGGATCTCTAGAAACAACAGAAGTCTTATGTACCTTTGCCCAACGTTTTCGCTTCTATGATCTCACTTATGCGCCCGGGTCCCACTCCATTCTGTGCAGTGAGAGTGAACTTGTACCAAGTCCCACACTTCAGGTTTTCCAGGCGGTAGGAGCGTTCGCTGGGGCTGATGGGAAAACTCCCCCACTGCTCACTGTTGTCCTCGGAGTACTGCAGTATATATCCTTCGGAAAACAAGAGGCAGTCATGGAACGTTACTTGCTTTCCCTCGAATGTTTGCACTGTGTGCAGGGTGAGTTCTCAGAACTGTGTATCTTCAGAAGAGAATAATTGCACTCCAGGACACTGAATCCCGGCTGGGAGAGGTGCTGTGACGACATATTGATTATGAGATATTTAGGCTACACCAGATGCTACAATGGTGGGAGCGGTGGAGAGTGTAATGAAGTTAAAACCATGTTCTGCCCATTCTCTTTAAAAGGTGTAACTGGACACCCGATCTCTAAATGTCTGATCTTCAGAGCACATGTGCCCAATCCTTGGGAATGGGTGTAGTCTGAAGCTGGGTTATTTTTATATATTATATATATTATGTGCATGCATGCTAAGCTGCTTCAGCTGTGCCTGACTCTCTCTGACCCTATGGACTATAGCCCATCAGGCTCCTCTGTCCATGGAATTCTCCAGGCAAGAATACTGGAATGGGTTGTCATGCCCTCCTCCAGGGGATTTTCCAACCCAGGGATTGAACCCAGGTCTCCTCCTGCATTATAGGCAGATTCTTTATGGTCTGAGGCACCAGTGAAGCTCTCATATATAAATATATGTTATATATTCAATGCATATATAAATATATATTATTTATTAAATATATATATACATATAATATATTTTATAATATCCTCCTGGCGGTTCAAATGGTAAAGAATTCACCTTCAATGCAGCCGACCTGGGTTCAATTCCTGGGTCAGGAAGATCCCCTGGAAAAAGTGAATGGTAACCGACTCCAGTATTCTTGCCTGGAGAATCGCACAGACAGAGGAGCCTGGTGGGCTACAGTCCTTGCAGACTCAGAGAGTCAGACAAGACTCAGCTACTAACACTGTCACACTTTCACATTATATATAATATATATTTGGTTTTATAGGGAACCAGAGCTTTGGAGAAGGGGTATGCTATCAAAAGGGGTAGGACTCTCCTCAGCCAACTCTGCTCAGTCCACATCACTGTGTCAGGCATTATCCACAGCCTGTTACTCACACCACCTCACACAACCCTGCACATTAGTAATTAACATCTCCAGAGCAGTGACCAAGACACTGAGGTCCAGAGAGGTTAGGTGATCACACTTGGGTCTTACCAGCAGGATTCACATCCTACTGTCAAACTCTGAAGCCTGTGCTCCTGGGCCCCTGTGACCATGGAGACAACCCCCACCCCTGTTACAGCCTTCATCCCTGCCACCCCATCCACCTTCCTGGGGCAAATATGTCCTGTCTGTTCTGCCCTTGTCTCCTAAGCCTTCACACCCAGACAGCCTGGGAGTAGCCTGCTTGATGTGTGGTGTCCTTATACTAGCATGCTGGCATCTTCTCTCCTGCCCATGGAACTCCATTTTAACACCAGTAAGAAATCACTTCTCACCTCCACACCACAGTGCCCGTGAACCCCAGGCTGCCAGAAGCAGTGTTTTCCATGCGTCTCATGTGAGGTCACCTATCTCTGAGTCCTCCTTCTGCGGCCATGGTCAGCACCATCTCTACTGCTTCCTCCTTCCCTGCCCTCTGGCCCCTGCAGCCTTGGGGCCCCTCCTCTTTCCTGAGCTTTGTTTTCCCTTCCCTGTTCCTGATCTGCACTCAACACTGGACAGGTGAGTGATGGATCTGGATCTAGCTTCCACCGTCATATCCTGACTTCACCACTCCTTGGTGCCCCATGCATCATGGGACTTGTGCTTTCCTTCTCATGTCCTCCATCTAAACCACTTCTAGGAAGCTTTTCTAAGTATTGGCCATGGGAACCCCCATGTCAATGGCTTTGGCCCCCACTGTATTTCAAGGATTTCTGGTCATCTTTGCTTGGAAACTCTTCATTACTGAAATTGGCTCCATCTCTAAGACCTTCCACTCCATGCCCTTCCTGAAATTATTCTCCCATGAATTCACACTTCCTCTGTCCATGGGATTCTCCAGGCAAGCATACTGCAGTGGGTAGCCATCCTCTTCTCCAAGGGATCTTCCCAACCCAAGGATTGAACCTGGGTCTTCTGCATTGCAGGCAGATTCTTTACCATCTGAGCCACCAGGGAAGCCCCTCCAGACCCAAGACTTTGTGTCATTTGAGCCTCAAGTCCTAGGGTTCCTTAGACTCCTCTACTGGTGCCCCATTTTTTTTTTTAATTTTCCACCTTTTCTTTATTAACTTCTTTAGTGGGAATGGCCAGAAGTTGGTAATATGGAATATTTTTGCATTTGACTCCCTTTATTTCTTTTGGTTCTCCACCTAGCTTAGAACCTCTGATAGACAATCTTAACCAGAAGCCTGTTTTCACTCACTCTGGTGAGTCCTGGCCACACTTACCCTGCTGGTCACCAGCTTTGGTAACCATGCTTCACCTCCCTGTGCAAGAGGTCCAGCACCTCTTGAGCAAGTCATTAACCTGTGATGACTGTGACCACTGCAATCTGTGCCGTTTCCCTGCAGCTGGGGCCTTGTTCCTCTCGGCAATGGCATTCGCCATTAATGACTCCCGGCGCATTTCCTATGGCATCTGTTATAGATTTTACCCATGTTCCTCAAACCCACAAACACATCCTCTCCCCTAATCATCCAACTATTAAAAAAAAAATAATACCACCTTTTTCTTCCCTACAACAGGGAAAAATCCTCCCCTTCTCCCAATAGAACACTAATCAATGTTTAACAATTGGGTCTGGAGAAAAGAAAAGCCTGTATGGGTAGCAAATATCCCTGACCTGGCTGTGATTACTGAGGGCAAAGCTGGGAAGAGGAGCGGCAACTTGCTATCACGTGCTGAAATGACCTGGCTCCAGACGCCACTGGCCTTGCTCTAAAATGGCTCTGTATGTCCAGTTGTCTCATCACCTTCCTCCTCTCTCAGAAGAAGGATGTCCTCTGCCTACAGAAATCTATCCTCCAGCCTCTCCCTGTTGCTCTAGGACCCCTTCTGTCACTTGCTTCTTAATCCCATGCATCTGCAGTTGCCCCTCTGGGTTATTTCTCTCTGCTTGGTCCAAATATTGCTCAGAATGTTCTCCCAATCCTATTGAGGCTGGAATCATCAGGCTAGCTCATTCCTTCAGTTTGTGAAAGTGGACGTGTTACTCACTCAGTCATGTCTGACTCTTTGTGACCCCATGGACTGTAACCTGCCAGGCTCTACTGTCCATGGGATTCTCCAGGCAAGAATACTGGTGTGGGTTGCCATTTCCTTCTCCAGGGGATCTTCCCAAACCAGGGATTGAACACAGGTCTCCCACATTGCAGGCAGATTCTTTACCCTCTGAGCCACCAGGGAAGCCCCTTCCTTCCATTTAAATACCCTTATTCTTTTCTACTCCTGATTGCAAAAGATTTGTGGAACTAGGTCGCTCCCATCTTTTAGTGCATTCTAAATCAGAACAGTCGCTGTGGTTATTCAACTGAAGGAATGAGTACCTGAACAGAAGAAGCAGTGTTGACAACAAGGGGAAGAAACTCAATGTAGCCTCTTAGGGGAGAGGCACCACATTTGTTTTTTCTTTCTTTATTGCTGCTGTCCAATCCTATTGAGGCTGGAATCATCAGGCTAGCTCATTCCTTCGGTTTGTGAAAGGGGAAGTGTTAGTCACTCAGTCATGTCCAACTCTTTGTGACTCCATAGACCAAAGCATGCCAGGCTTCCCTGTCCTTCACTCTCTCCTGGAGTTTGCCCATACTCATGTTCTTTATTGGTATGTGTTAATATTTCACTCAGATTGGATGCATGGTACTGATTCTGTGAATGGATTTCCTTGGATGAATGAGTGAGTGACAACAAATACTATAAAAATAGACGTGTGTTTTTTTGGGGGTGTGTGTGTAGGTAATGGAAGAATTCATTATATGATGAGTTTGGGGGAGAAACAAACACATGACAATTACTTGGTAAAAATGTGTCACTTATCAACTTGTGGATAATGTCAATTAATCATCCATTGTGGGCAAGCTCTTTCTTCTTACCTCTTATAGAACTGCCTCCATTGTCCCCAGGGAGCCACGAGAGGGTGATGGAAGAAGAGGTGGTTTTTGAAACTGTGAGCCGAGGCTGATCTGGTGGAACTAGAGAGGAAGCAGTTTTTAGAAAACAAGAATTAGTTGTTCACATCTTCAGTCTTCTTTAACAGTCATTTACCAAATGATTTTTAACAGCCATTTATTAAATAAATGTTTCAGGTTGACAAAATATGCAATTCATGTCTGTCAAAATGTCTATTTAATTGATATCCTGGGCTAAAGAGATAGAACAGAATGATTCTATTCTTTAAAGAAATTCAATCCCATTTCTACTTGGATTTATTTTTTCATTCCCTTGCCAATTCCTTGAGTATCTGAGTTGCTCATCACTCATTAAAACCTTCTGTGAACTTACTAAAGATACATGCATTATTTCACTCTGAATTTCAGCCATGATTCAAATGACAAAGACAAATGGCACCCACTTAGCTTTTCTGTTCTCAGCTATATGAAAGGGGGAGGGTAAGTGTAGCTAGTGAGAAAAAACTGCAAAAATTTCCAGTATTTGACCCACCCTTCCAAGAGGCAACACACACACACACACACACACACATACACACACACACACACTCCACTGAAATCACAGGTGCACCACTGAGTGGAAGTGCACACACTTGAACTGTCACATAAGGTTTGAAGAATACACACTTCTTATCAATGAGCCTTAATAATATCTTGGATTAGCTCTCTGGACAGAAATACTGAAGAAATTTGGAGTAAGGTTATCAAAATTATATAGGAAGCTTCTCATAAAACGTCCTTCTCTTTTCCTCTGAGAGAAGCCTGGTATTAACCCAAAGCCATGAAAAATAGATTCGTCTCTTTAGAGTTATAACACAGTGTCTATCTCTGGAAAATGCCCTGAAATTCTCCCAACTTCAAGTTACTTGAAATTCCCGATCAATTTTACATTATTTAAAAAAATAGATAGTACTCCTTCCCTTCCCTCCCACTGAGGGCAACATTTATTTTATTTTTTATCAAGCCTTCTGTGATTTATTACTATGATAACACAAATTACTGTGATTAATTTAATGTGACAATATTGTTAGCACTATATTAATTATTAATGTGATAACACTTACATCTGGAAAAGTATACACTTTGATTTTTCTACTAATAAAATATCACTGTGCATCCAAATTTGAACCCAATCAGTGGCCATTTGGGATTTTATGCATGTTTTTAATTCAACAGTCTTAAATTTGTCATGTACTTTTGGAGTATGAAGTCAAGAAAAATTACATACACTGTATTAAATACATAATTAAACATGAATGCCCTCTAGAGTTTCAGCTAGTGTCCTTTTAATATACACTGCATATGACTAGTGAGTTAATTAACATTCATAAAGCATCTCAATTTGGAATTATTTCTTGCTGGTATTTTCTGGGTGATGCTTATATACATGTGGAATAAATCGTGCAATTAGCAAAGACAGATGAGACTAGGTTCTCATATGAAAATATGTAAACAGTGTTAGCTCTCAGGTTATGAATGCTTTTTATTTACCTTGATTTGTTTAACTCTAATCTCCAAAATGAACATCCATGCTTTTGTTATATGAAAGTAGCAATTAGCTCTTTACAAAGGCTGATTTTTAAATTTGCTCACTTTCATTCTTTGCACAAAGGCATACATACAAAAAGTAGCATTAAGAAGAACCCCCAGACGCGGTACCTTGTACTTGTAAATTTAAGATAATTTCATCCGACCCCCAGTTGTTATTGGCGATGCAGCTGTAATAGCCAGAGTCCTCTGCCTTCACAGTGCGGATGACAAAGCTGCCATTGCTGAAGACGCTTCTCCGCCCATCAATCGTTACCAGGCTGGGCGTCCCGTTACTACCTCACAGGAAGAAAAAGGCGCAGATTAAAGAAATTACAATCTAAGTTAGCTGAGGTTGGGGAAAAGCACAAACACCCTCCAACGCAGACAACCCATTCGGAATATTATATTAAGTAAGAACTAAACCATGATTATATGAGGCAAACAGTCACACAGGTGAGTTTGATTATTTGTACAAAATGCTGTGTTGAAGTGAAGTCTGTGTGGAGGTCTGTGTGGCTTCTGGCTCCTGACATACGTCAATGCTTATCATATCCCAAATGAGATTGGTTCTGTGGGCAGATATACCATTTTGACCAGATCATATCGGGACAATTAAGTTTGGGGGTGGCTTGTAGATTCATGGAAAATTGCAGTTAATGATTGTGGCATCAGAAATGAACTATAGTGTGGCAAGAGGGTGATGAGCCAACCCTGGTATAAAGAGAGCTCCCTTGGTGATTTCTTAGCCTTGGCCACAGGGAGAGGGGATTGTCTAGTCATCTAGGGCCATCCCCACATCTGGTGGATGCCACTTAACCTTGGGAGCGTACTGATTTCCTTAACTGACATTAAAAGAGATGAGAAAGTAGTTACTGAGGAGAGCATGGCAACCCACTCCAGTGTTCTTGCCTGGAGAATCCCATGGACTGAGGAGCCTGGTAGGTTATAGTCCATGGGGCTGCAAAGAGTCAGACATGACTCAGTGATTTAGCACACACATACCAAGACTATCATTTCAATAGTTTATGTCTTTGAAGTGCCTTTGTTTGAAAATAGGGACTCTTCTCAGTCTCAAATCTCTAGCTTCATCAGTGAATGCTCAGCCCTTTATTTATATCTTAATTTCTTCCTCTGAGTAAAGTACTTTAAAAATTTACATGAATGGAATCTATTTCATCCACTTTCTCCCTTCCATCTCAGCTGTTATTATTTCAATAATTCCTACCGAGCATGAAAAACTGGGTTTTACATTAGCAAAGTCCTAATGTATTCCATAAAGAAGGCAAAAGGACTGTAAAGAAGGATGAGTGCTGAAGAATTGATGTTTTTGAATTGTGGTGCTGGAGAAGACCCTTGAGACTCCCTTGGACAGCAAGGAGATCAAACCAGTCAATCCTAAAGGAAATCAGTCCTGAATATTCATTGGAAGGACTGATGCTGAAGCTGAAACTCCAGTACTTTGGCCACCTGATGTGAAGAACTGACTCATTTGAAAAGATCCTGATGCTGGGAAAGATTGAAGGTGGGAGGAGAAGGGGACTACAGAGGATGGGATGGTTGGATGGCATCACCAACTCAATGGACATGAGTTTGAGCAAACTCTGGGAGACAGTGAAGGACAGGAAAGTGTGGCATGCTGCAATCTGTGAGGTTGCAGAGTCAGACATGACTTAGCAACTGAACAACAGTAACAACAATGTATTCCATTTCTTAAAGCCATTTCTCAGAGCATTTCAATTAGGGTTGGTTGGCCCATTGTCTTGGAAGGAGAGGAGATAAGTCTAAGTCTCAAGTCTCCTTGGGTATGTTTATCTCAGATATATAGGGGATTTTCATGATAAAGTACAGAAAACTTACACAGAAATTATTCAGTTGGCTAAACTATTTTCCTCGGAAGCATTGTCATGAACTTAAAGCTAAGCATTTTAAGAGAATTGACATGATAGATCAGATCCTTTTAGTACTAAAGCTGAGATTCCTCCCCCATCAGCCTCAACCAGCTTCCTCTCTATTGCAGAAGACTGGGTAGTTTTCCTGGAGCTTTCATGAGTGTAAATCTACAACTTTATACCACGAGACCCAGAATAGTGTCCGGAGCACTCTCCTAGTGTTGTATTGAGGGCATGCATTGGGTTACTGGTTACCTGTCTTTCATCCACTTTACGGCAGGAGAGGGGTCCCCAACAGCTTTACAAGGCAAGGCAATGTCTTTCATCCAGGGAGTAGTCACCGTGCCACTGAAGGTCAGGATTCGTGCGGGAGCTGGACCACCAAACAGAGCAGAAGTGCAGTGACTCTACGGATTCGTCTACAGAGGCCAAGATGACCTTCCCTAAACCAGTGACACCCCCCAAAGGTGAATGCAGCCCTGCCAATCAATGTCACACTTCTCAACACTATTCCTTGTATCAGTGGTCTAAGGGATTTTCATTGTACGAACATATGAACTGCTGAAAATCCCTACTATAGTATTTTCTCCCCTTGTATCGACTAGACACGGCGATCCCAAATTAAATATGTGGGACTTCATAAGCCTAGCAGCTCCAAGCTGTGCTTTCTGTGAGCCCAATTATTTTTCGAAGCACTTTATTAAGCAATTTATCTCAACACCCCAAACTGCACGTTAAAATATACTTTTAATATCTGAGAGAAGAGACAAAACAAAACATAAAGCCCCAAGACAGGAAGAGGTAAAACTGGAATGACTTCTATTTATCAGTTTTGTGGTACTTTCCCGGCTTTTTTATATCAGCTTGATCTTCAGCACGAATGTTGAGGGAAAAATTCCAGAGCGACTTCTCTTGAAGTATCACAATTTGCTTGGGACAGTGATTCAGATGCTGGAACAAAAGCTTCTCCTGGGGACATTGGGCACTGGGACAGTCCCAAAGTGGCCAAAGAACATGGGGGTGGGGGGAGGGAAAAGCCCAGGGCAGCCCTGTTTGCAGGGACATCCTTGGATACAGGAGGGGCCCTGTACTAACAGGTTCCTAGCATCATCTTCTTGGGTGAGACACAAAAGCTGGCAGAGGCACCAAGAAATGAGTCTTCCAGAGGCAAAATGATCTGCTTGACCTCTGCCATACCCTGGGACCCTGGTTTCCAGGATGCTCCCTCCAGAAGCTCAGCCCATCTAGACAAGAAGCCTGCCCACAGACAAGAAGCCTGCAGGCAGAAGCCGTTCCAATCTGATTCTGGACTTAAAAACATGGGACTAGTGTTGGGACCCTTGCACCATTTTGGACTTGAGGGTTGAAATTGACCAATGGACATGGGGGCCAGGCTCCTCAGGAAAGTACTGGAATTCAAGGAAAGGTGGAATTCCTGGAGCCAACTCAACAGGAGTCACCCTGGTCTGGAACACAAGTCATTATGACTAGCAGACAACTCTGACTTCTGTTGTTTTGAGCGCTGGAGGCCAGAGCAGAGAGCGAGGAAGTGCCAGTGGGCTGAGGCAGAGTCTATTTTATGCAGCAAATGTTACAGCAAAACCCACCCACGTGCTTGAACATGCCCTGTCCGCAAAGGAAACTGTGGCTCTTCCTCCTGAGAGGAGTGTCTTCAGAGGCGGCCCATAGAGGAGACCCTGTCACCGTGGAATGCTCTATCAGTAATTGACATTTCTGATTTTCCATCATGGTAACAAAAATATCCTGGGCAGGTGGCATTGGATTTCTGACACTGGAAGGCTGATCCCCTTCATACCTTTCAGACCATCCTCTTATATGAGGATGAATGTTCATGCAGCAAAATGGGGGTTGATAGGGAAACTCAGCTAGAGGTGGGGCTTTTAAGCTTTCCAATAGCCCCCTCCCCCTGTAAAAAAATACATTTTACATTGAATTCCAGAAGCTGCATATATGTTATATGTGTGTGAATGAAAATAAGGTTCTACACATGAATGCTCACCATGTCATGCATTCTGATCTTTTCTACTTTTTTTTCAAGCCTAGTCTAGATTCCTTGACTCAATTCTATTTTGGTCATTTCAGTTCTTTAATATGCTGACTCTAACTCCTAAACTTCACTCCAGGACTTAGGAGTGCTTTTCCACCAGCGTTTTGTGAAAGCGCTGGCTAAAACCACTTCATCTTCAAGCCCAACACCCCCGGTTTCTAGAATTAACGCCTGTTGGTAGCAGTTGGCATGTATAGGATCCCACTGTGAAATTCTAAGACTAAGCAAACTGGAGCAGGCAAGAGAATCACGTAGAATCTTTGGTGAAAAAATGCAGATTCCTCCTCTGGCTTTGTGATTCAGCGGGTATCGGGGCGGCGGGGGGCGGGAGCACTCCAGGAGGCCATCTTTGAATGAGGACCTCAGGTGATTCTAATCAGACACTGTGCCTCGCCAGCAACCTGATGCCCTTCCCAGATCCTGTGGTGCTCTAGCTACATGGCCCTGAGCTCTGTGCTGCCCCCTGACCCTGGGCTTCCTCCCAGGACACCATTCCTCCAGGACTGGGTCTGTGGTTGCATTCTGCTCCTCCTTGTACCAAAGCCCCAGCCCTCTTCCTGAACCTAACCCTGGATTTTAAAACGGGATCTGCCAGCCTGCCTTGACCTCCCAACAACTACAACATAAGCTGCACCTGCCTCCTCCCCCTTTGGGCAGCCCCGTCTGTCCAGCTCGGACCTTTTGGCCATTATAGTTTACAGTTTGCCAGGGTCTGGGGCTCCTGGGTGGTGCCAGCCCTCTGGATGCCTGCACCACCCCAGAGGCATTCCCTAGCTCAGCTCCTTTTTGGAAAGCCCATTTTGATCATCTCCAACTCTGGGTGAACCCTGGTTAAGAGTGAGAAGCTGGAATCTTGGAAGGTTTGTTTTCTCTTTCAGGCACCTGGAAGCCTTATGAGTACTAAATTTCCAACGTGGTATATTCCAGAGTCAGGAGCATCTCCGGTTGGCTTGGAATTGTGAGGTAAATACATTTGTTCATTGACAAGGGCTAATTTATGGGGACTCTGAACACTGTATGGCAGCAATTACCAGAAGTCAAATAAGAATATTGTGTGTCTATATGTGCTTTTTAGGGCCAGTATAACATCTTAACGTGAAGATATTACATTCACTTTGTGGAACTTTTTGTTCCTAAAACAAACTTCATTTTGTTACCTAAGGTCTTTACAGCATTCTGTCAATAGCTTCCCTGGTGGCTCAGATGTTAAAGAATCTGTCTGCAATGCAGGAAACCCAGGTTCAATCTCTGGATCTAGGAGATCCCCTGGAGGAGGAAATGGTAATCCACTCCAGTATTCTGGCCTGGAGAATTCCATGGAAAGAGGATGTTGACAGATTATAGTCCATTGGGTCACAAAGAGTTGGACACTACTGAGCAACTTTCACTTTAACATCAATTTAAGAAGAACTAATGATTTTCTTACAGTTGTCAGGTTTCAAATTCCATAGACCAAAAAATAGACATTTATCTTTAAGAAGCATGATACCTGATTTTGAAGATGGTAGAACTTGCTTGGGAAGCAGTAATGTAGTGATTTTCACTCTAAGAGATGGATGGGGGCTCCTTTTCCTAATTTCTCCTGAGACACTGGCAGTTGTAAAGCTGCTCATCCATAGGAGGTGGTTTTCCGATTGGCACAAAAGCCCAGTGCCAGCTAGCAGTGACCCATTTCTTGGGCTGAAACGGGCAACGCGTGGTGTTCTGGTTTACTTGATTTGTAGGGCATTATCAGCTTTATTTCAAAGAGAACAGAGGTATAACGCCAGTACAGCTGTAGTGGAAAATAAGGTCCTTCCTGCAGCGTGCCACCCACCTTTAGCAACAGGCTCCACGGTAATGATTTCACTGCTGTTCCCTCTGCCGGCTGAGGTCACGGCCACCACCCAGACGCTATACTGACGATTCCGACTCAGGTTAGGAATTCTGTAGGAAAATGAGTCAGGAGAGGCTTCAAACTCGCTGATCACCTGTGAGAGGAGACATAAATGTTCCCACATTCAAGGAGGCAATGGCACAAGTGAATCTCCTAAAGGAACGCTTATCAACATGTTATCTGTTACGAGAAACAAAAGCCACCCTCATCCTTCTCTAAAAGCTGGGGTTTGCAATTTCTACACAGTCTGCATGTCTCAATGCTGCAGCTTTGACAACCACCAAGAGTTAAAAAGTGGAAGCAGTGACAGATTCTATTTTCCTGGGCTCCAAATCACTCAAATGGTGAATGCAGCCATGAAATTCAAAGACCCTTGCTCCTTGGAAGGACAGCTATGACAAACCTAGACAGCATATTAGAAAGCAAAGATATCTCTTTGCCAACAAAGGTCCATGTAGTCAAAGCTATGGTTTTTCCAGCAGGTGTGTACAGATGTGAGAGTTGGACCATAAAGAAGGCTGAACACCAAAGAATTAATGCTTTCAAACTGTGGTGCTGGAGAAGACTCTTTAGAGTCCCTTGGACAGCAAGGAGCTCAAGCTTGTCAATCCTAAAGGAAATCAACCCTGAATATTCATTGGAAGGACTGATGCTGAAGCTGGAACTCCAATACTTTGGCCACCTGATGTGAAGAGCTGACTTATTGGAAAGGACTCTGATGCTGGGAAGGATTGAAGGCAAAAGGAAATTGGGGCAACAGAAGATGAGAGGATTAGACAGCATCATCGACTCAAGGGACATGAGTCTTAGCAAAATCCAGGAGATGGTGAAGGACAGAGCAGCCTGGCATTCTGCAGTCCATGGGGTCGCAAAGAGTCAGACACGACTTAGCAGCTGAACAACAACAGGGGTAATTTAACCCTTTAAATATGGGTCATGACACATCTGTTTTCAGCTGGGATGGAATACCAAGAACAAGACGGATCACCCTACCTGAGACAACCAAAGAACACACAAAATATGTGAAACAGCAGTTTCAAAGGCATTGCACATCAGGTGATGAAGGACCGTGATTCCTTCCCTGAAATATGGGAAATAAATGAGGTGAAGCCTGCAGTTGCAGGGTTGTTACAGTTTTGTGAGAGTTTCCAGGCCATGGCATTGAGAAGGGAACCAAGGAGAAGACCAGCAGCTTCCCTGAGTTGAGGAGACAGAGCTGAGAGCCTGGGAGGGGGCTGGAGTACATAGGAAGGAGTACTATGAAGAAAACTTCATGGAGAATTTTGAGAGGGTCGCTCTTAGATCTTAGCTGAGCCAATATGTGCATGTGGGAAAGCTCTCTGAGGCCAAGGAAAGAACCACTCAAAAGGATTGGAGGTTCTAGTGCTCAGCTTTCACACAAGGCTAGAAAGAGTGCCTGTTCCCACCAGCAAGACAGGAAGCCCTCAGGATCGATGGGCCATTGGATATTGCGCATAGGGTCTTGATGGTGGGGGATAATTAGCCCTAGATCGAACAGTGTTCTTGTGTTGCCTACCTGCATGCATGCTAAGTCACTTCAGTCTTGTCCGACTCTGTGACCCCATGGACTGTAGCCCACCAGGCTCCTCTGCCCATGGGATTCTCCAGGCAAGAATACTGGAGTGGGTTGCCATGCCCTCCTCCAGGGGATCTTCCAATCCAGGGGTGGAATCCATGTCTCTTATGTCTCCTGCATTGGGAGGTGGGTTCTTTACCACTAGGTGCCACCTGGGAAGCTATTGCTTAACAATTATTAACCTCAAGATTCATAAAGATCAAACCATCACCAAATAACTGAACTGCATCCATGGACAAAAGTCAAAAAGGCCTATACTTTTTATAGGAATAAAAAAATCCAATAAGGTAAAAGACATAATATTTGACATCCAATAAAAGTTTTCTAGATATGAATAATGCAACTATGTAGCAACTAATGAACAGATAAAGAAACTGTATTGCACCATAAAATGGAGGATTATTCAGCAATAGAAAGAAATGAAGCACTGATACATGCTGCTGCTGCTAAGTCACTTCAGTCGTGTCCGACTCTGTGAGACCCCATAGACGGCAGCCCACCAGGCTCCCCCGTCCCTGGGATTCTCCAGGCAAGAACACTGGAGTGGGTTGCCATTTCCTCCTCCAATGCATGAAAGTGAAAAGTCAAAGTGAAGTTGCTCAGTCGTGTCCGACTCCTAGCGACCCCATGGACTGCAGCCTACCAGGCTCCTCCGTCCATGGGATTTTCCAGGCAAGAGTACTGGAGTGGGGTGCCATTGCCTTCTCCAACTTCCATAAATCATGAAAACACTGTACTAAGTTAAAGAAGCCAATCACAACGAACTATTTACCAGATCATTATGCTTAGATTATCATATTAGACTATGTCATATTAGATTAATATGATTATCATATGAGATTAATATGATTACCTTGTATGGAATGTTCAGAATAGGCAAATCCATAGTAGCAGAAAGTAGATTAATGGTTTCCCAGGGCGAGATAGAAGAGGGGAAGAATGGGGATAGATTAATATTGGGCGTGGGTTATTTGGGGGATGATGAATGTTCTAAAATTACATAGCAATAAGGGGCTGTACAACCCTCTAAATATTCTAAAAGTCACTGAATTGTATACTATAAAAGCATGGATTTCATGGTATGTGAACTATAACTAAAACAGAAAAACTTGTTAAAATGGATGGACCTAGAGAGGATCATACGAAGTCAGAAAGTGAAAGACAAATATGATATGATATCAGAATCACAGACATAGAGAACAGACTTGGGGTTACCAGGAGACAGAGGGTAGGGGAGGGTGGATTGGGAGTTTGGGATTAGCAGAGGCAAGCTGGTGTACACAGCATGGGAAAGCAACACGGCGCTAGTGTATAACACGGGGACTGTATCCAGCACCCTGTGATGATAATAGGGGGACTGTATTCAGCACCCTGTGATGATAACACAGGGAGTTGTATCCAACACCCTGTGATGATAACACAAGGACTGTATCCAACACCCTGTGATGATAACATGGGGACTGTATTCAATACCCTGTGATGAGTCGCAATGGAAAGACATGAAAAAAAATTCATGATTGAATCGATGCTGTGCAGCAGAAATTAACACATTATACTTTGATAAAATAAATTATAAAAAAACTTATAAAAATTCCAAAAATGCAAAGAAACAACAAAAAGCAAGACTCGTACAGACAATATAATTTAATCAATCAAAACTGACCTATAATTGACAAAGATTTTACAGACAAGGGCATTAAAACGGTTATAATTGTATCATAGTTGCATTTTAACTATAGATATTAAAAGCCTAAACATAGACATGAATGATATAAAAAGACCAAAATCAAACTTGAGATGAAATTCTAATATGTGACAAGAATTATATACTGGATTAGATTAATAGCAGATTAGATCTTGCAGGAAAAAAAGGGTTCGCAAACTTGAAGTTATATTACTAGATGAAGCACAGAGATAAAAGAGAATACAAAATTTAACACAGCATTAATGAGCTATGGAGCAACATCAAGCAGCTTAACATATATGTAGTTGGAACCACTAAAGGAGGCAGGACAGAAAAAAAGTGTTTGAAGAAATACTGGTTAAATTTTTTTGCAATTTGATGAAAACTATAAGCCCAGAAAGCCAAAAATCTAAATAAAATCCAGTTACAAAATATGAATAAAACCATGCCAAGGCACATCATAATCTAATTAAGAAGACAGTTTTAAAAGGAGCTAGAGAAAAACCATGTTAGATACGTTAAGAACAAAGACAAGGATGTCAGATCCCTTATACGTGGAATTTGGAGAGGAATGATACAAATAAAGTTTTGTCTCTGTTTCACCTATTAATATATCTTATTTATAAAACATAAACAGACTCACAGACTTAGAGAATGACTTTATGGTTGCTGGGGGCAAGGAGAATGGGGGGCTAGTTAGGGAATTTGGGATCCACATGTACACACTGCTATATTTAATACACACTGCTGTATTTAAAATGGACAGCCACCAAGGACCTGCTGCATAGCACAGGGAACTCTGCGTAATGTTATGTGGCAGTTTGGAAGGGGGGCAGTTGGAGGAGAATGGACACTGTACATGTGTGGCTGAGCTGCTCCGCTGCACGCCTGAAACTACCACAGCATTGTTAATCGGCTATGAAAGTGAAAGTGACGTCGCTCAGTCGTGTCTGCCTCTTTGCGACCCCATGGACTGTAGCCTACCACGCTCCTCCGTCCATGGGATTTTCCAGGCAAGAGTACTGGAGTGGGTTGCCATTTCCTTCTTCAGAGGATCTTCCCGACTCAGGGATTGAACCTGGGTCTTCCGAATTGTAGGCAGACACTTTACCTTCTGAGCTACCAGGGAAGTAATTGGCTATAGTCCCATATAAAATAAAAAGTTGAAAAAAGGAAGGATGTCAGTGAGTCTTGACAAAAACAATTTTAGTCTGAATATCTTCCCTTAAGTCATATATTGAAAACACACTCTTCCAGGACATGGAAGCAACCTAAAATCTATCAACAGAGGAATGGATAAAAAAAAATGTGGTACATATATATATCATAGAATACTACTCGGCCATAAAAAGGCAGAAAATAATGCCATTTACAGCAATATGGATGGACCCAATGACTGTCATGTTGAGTGAAGTAAGTCAGATACAGGAAGACAAGTATCGTATGATATTGCTCATATGTAGAATCTTATAAAAGAGTAAAAATGAATTTATTTACAAAACAGAAGTACAGTCACAAATGTAGAAAACAAACTTATGATTACAGGGGGAAATAAATTGAGAGATTGGGACTGACATATACACACTATTATATATAAAATAGATAACTAATAAGAACCTGCTGCAGAGCACAGGGAATCCTACTTAATACTCTGCACTGGACTATCTGGGGAAAATCTAAAGAATAAATGGATATATGTGTTGATCTATGTATAACTGATTCACTTTTCTGATTCATACACTGGAAACTAGCACAGCATTATACACCAAATATACTCCAATAAATTTTTTTAAAAAGATAAATAAGTACTAGGGATGTAATATACAACATAAGTAAAATTAACACTGCTGTATGTTATATTATGAAAATTAAGAGAATAAATCCTAAGAATTCTCATCACAAGGCAAATTTTTTTCTATTTCTTTATTAATTTTATCTATATGAGATGATAGAGGTTCACTAACCTTACTGTAGTAATCATTTCATGACATGTGTAAGTCAAATCAGTATGCTGCACACCTTAAACTTACACAGTGTGGCATGTCAATGATATTTCAAGAAAATTGGAAGAAAAAAATGAAAAAGATGAGAATGTAGTGTGGGAATCGTAAAACATATAAAAGTGAAATGTATGAGAACAACTGCTCAAATGTTAGGCAGGGAGAAAGATGGAAGCATACTATCGTAAGGTTTCAAACTATCAGTGAAGTGCTTAATATATGACTTTCAATATATGACTTAAGGGAAGATATTCAGACTAAAATTGTTTTTGACAAGACTTGCTGACATCCTTCCTTTTTTCAACTTTTTATTTTATATTGGACTATAGCCAATTACTTCCCTGGTAGCTCAGACGGTAAAGTGTCTGCCTACAATTCGTAAGACTCGGATTCAATCCCTGGGTTGGGAAAGTAGAATGTAGAAAGTTAAAGGAAAGTGAAAGTCTCTCCATCATGTCCAACTCTTTGCTATCCCACGGACTATACAGTCCATGGAATTCTCCAGGCCAGAATACTGGAAAGTTCTGGTGGCTCACCAGGTAAAGTTAAAGGAGTGTGTATTAATTCCAAAGAAGCCATTAAAGTTACAAAATAAGAGTACCGTGAAAGCAATGAGCCAACAAAAAATAAAATGGAATTATAAAAAATATTCAGTTGATCCAAAGAAGGCCAAAAAAGAATAAAAGGCAAACAAATAGGAAAAGAAAAATGTAGCAAGATTGTAGGTTTAAATCTGTGTCCATATAACTATACTTATATTAAGTGTTAATGCTCTAAAATCCTAATTAAAGGGAAAGATTTTGAGACTGGATATGAAAGCAATATCTAACTACATGCCGCAAAGAAGAAATGTTTTTCAAACATAAAAATATAATTAGGTTAAAAATAAAAGGCCAGAAAAGCTATCCCAGGCTGTATTTTTTTTTTTTTTCCACTGTTTAGTTGCTAAGTCATGTCTGACTTTTTGCGACCCCATGGACTGTAGCCCACAGGGCTCCTCTGTCCGTGAGATTACCCAGGCAAGAAAGCTGGAGTAGGTTGCCATTTCCTTCTCCATCTCAGGCTAACATCAATCAAAACAAAGTTGGAGTGGTTTTCTTAACGTCAAATGAAGTAGATTTATGAGCAGAGAATATTACCAGTGAGAAAGAAAGTAATTTTATAGTGATAAAGGGATTGATTCATCAAAAGAACATAGAAATCTTAAACCTCTATGAATTTAATTACAAAGCAGCAGTCCAGACATAGACTAATGCAGAACTTAGCACTGGGGAATGAGGCGCTGCTGTAACGAACACCTAAACATGTGGAGCTGGCTTTGAGCTGGGTAGAGTCTGAAAGAGCTTTGAGGGTGATGCTAGAACAAGTTGAGATTGCCATGAAGCAAGTGGTAAGGGTGATTCTGATGAAAGTTCAGAAAGAAAAGAGGAGACCTGGGGGGAAAGCCTCAGTCTTCTCAGAGAATACATAAATAATCATGAATAGGAAGCTGGTAGAAATGGGGCTGTTAAAGGCCATTTCAGTGGATGGATATCAGGAACATGCTGGATGATGCAGAAAAGGCAATCCTTGTTACAAAGTAGCAAAGAAGCTGGCTGAACTGGGGTCTGCAAGTGATGAAACTGGATGTCTAACCAAAGATATTTCTAAATGAAGAATTGGTTCCTACTGACAGTGGTAGGAAAACTGAGAAAACAGACATAAATTGAAGAAGGAATTGTGAAGCAAAAAGGAACCAGGACTTAACAATTTGGAAAATTCTTAGCCTAACCATATTGCAAGGAAACTGAGGTACAGAAGCGACTCACTGAGGTCACAGTGCCAGACAAGGGTGAGCAGAGGCTCAAGTTCAGTACTTCTTATCCAAGGGCAGTGCTGTTTTTGCCACTCCATGCTGCCAATTACAAGCAAGCCAACACATGAAGGGTTTACTCTTACCCTTGTGAACTGTTAAGTAAACCTTATGTAGGTCAGGAGGCTGCATAGGCTGCAATCCTAGCTCTGCAGTCAAACAGGGGACACGGATGTTTGCTATTTTTGTTTTGTTGTTTAGTCGCTAAATTGTGTCTGACACTTTTGTGATCCCATGGACTGTAGCCCACCAGGCTCCTCTGTCCATGGGATTCTCCAGGCAAGAATACTGGAGTGGGTTGTCATTTACTTCTCCAGGGGGTCTTCCCAACCCAGGGATCCAACCCAAGTCTCCTGCATTGCAGGCAGAACCTTTACTACTGAGCCAACAGTATGCCTCCTAATTGTCATAAAAGCCGTGCTCCCTCAATAAAAAGTAGCGTCAGAGAATTTCCCATTGTCAACTATTTGACGTACACATACCTCGTGTCAGAGGAGTAAAGGAGACCATAGGTCCCTTGCACAGAGTGCTCAGAGGTGCCTGACGCTAGGGTGCATGTGCGCATCTGTGCTCCACTTGTCCCTTTATCCGCCACCCCCCCACCCCGCCCCCCCCGCCACACATACCAGCCTGATTCCTCTTTAGAAAATCATGGGAAAAAATGAATCCCTCTAGAAGTTCGGAGGGAATTTGGCTTGTTTCCTGGAAAACCGAAGAGACGATCCCCAAACTGTGTGTATGCTTGTGTTCTGCAATGTTTGAAGGCTATGCTGTTGCCAAATTAATTATACGAAGCTTATGATGTGCAAATTATAACAATTGTTTCTATTGAACACTCAGCATCAACAGAGCATTAGAATATATTTACAAAATCTTCTGTGAAGAGTACATAGTTTTCAGTTAAAACTCAATCACTCCCCTGTCTATAACATACAATTGGTCTTTATTCATTGAATTTTTACCTGAAACATGAGCTATAGCTAAACATGAGGATAAATTCAATGATAAAAATATGACTTCTTATGTAACCATATTTGTTGCACCAGTTACATAGATGATTAACTAAAAGTTGAAACAAAGAAGGTTTATGCATAAAACTTCCCCCAGTTGGAATGATTTTTCTCTATACATTAGGATGGAAAACAAGAATCAAGCTACTTTGGGGTTCCTGCTGGTTATTTGGGAAAATTGGTTACATAGATGCTGCCACTATGCTGCCCTGATGACTTCCATAATTGAGCACAATTTTTTTGGTCTCAGTAGAAGGGCAAGCAGAAAATTGACTGAACAATTTAAGCAATTGAAGAGGCAATTCATTTTCTTTGTACACACACACACACACACACACACATATATGTAACTGGATAGTAAATGTAACTTTTCTTGTTTTCATGAAGTTTTAGCAATATCCTTAAGAGGTGAGAATAGTTCCAAAGACACCAGTACTTTCTTGCCTTACAGAAAAGTGAGACTACCTACCCAGGGGTTTCTGATACTAATGTTTTGATGGTCATTTACCTCTGAGTCCCATAAGAGGCTGAGTCAAGAATAGGATATTTTTGCTGAGGGATGTCTGTGTGCATTCCACCTATGGATTGTAGAGGCCTGTGAGCTCACCTTAGAGACTGGTGAGTCACACCTGAGAAGATTAAATGCTAACTCAGCTCACAGAGGAGAGAAGGCTGTGCTGGAACTAGCTGTCATTTGCAGGTTGTTGGTTTAAGGATGCTCACATATGGTCCCATAGAGGGAAGCAAGGCGGACATCTCCAGAGAGATGCTTATAGGTGTGAGATGTCTCCAATAAAGAGGTATACTGAAAACTATATGATGTTTGTCTTAAACTGCCTTATTTATCCATTGTTGTTGTTTTTTAGTCTCTCAGTCAGGTCTGACTCTTTGCAATTCCATGGACTGTAGCCCGTCAGGCTCTTCTGTCCATGGGGATTTCTAGGCAAGAGTACTGGAGTGGATTGCATTTTCCTTCTCCAGGGGATCTTCCCAACCCAGGGATTAAAACTGCATCTCCTGCAAGTCTGCCACATTGCAGGCAGATTCTTTACTGCTGAGCCACTGGGTAAACTCTTTACTTATCCATCTTGTTCTTGCTAGTCTTTCAATCATATCCAACTCTTTATGACCCCATGGACTATAGCCCACCAGGCTCCTCTGTACATGGATTCTTTAGGCAAAAATACTGGAGTGGGTTGCCATTTCCTTCTCCAGGGTTACTTGTCCATGAAAGTGAAAGTTGCTCAGTTGTGTCCAACTCTTTGCGACCCCATTAACTGTAGTCCATGGAATTCTCCAGACCAGAGTATTGGAGTCGTGTCCTTTCCCTTATCCAGAGGATCTTCCCAACCCAGATCTCCTGCATTTCAGGAGGATTCTTTACCAGCTGAACCACAAGGGAAGCCCAAGAATACTGGAGTGGGTAGCCTATCCCTTCTCCAGTGGATCTTCCTGACTAGATGGTGCATAATTCAACCATTGCTAACATGTTCAAGAGTTGGCAACAGGTAAGAGAAAAAGAGCTCTATGGGAAAAAGATTAATTAGAAGCTCATTCATGGTAGTGAAGCTAATCTATTTGTTTAAATCCTTTCCCTTAATGCTCAGCCAAAAATGATTGTTCTGAGAAAAAGGGAAGATGACTATTACTTATGAAATGTTTTCCTTAACATTCTACATAATGTATAATAATATTGATTCTATTAACATTTCCTTAATTTTGTTTTTACTGGATGCCAGATTTTCCAACATGAGGATTAAATCATGTTTAAGCTGACTTGCTTTATTTCCACATTGTCTATGGCTGTGTTTGTGTTACACTGGCAAAAGTGAATAGCTGGGAAGAAACTATATGGCCTGAAAACCCCAAAATATTTATTGTGTGGCCCTTCACACAAAAACATTTACCAACCTTTAATCTAGGATAGGGCTTCCCTGGTGGGCACAGTTGGTAAAGAATCTGCCTGCAACATAGAAGACTACCTGCAGCACAGGAGACCCGGCTTCAATCCCTGGCTCAGCAAGATCCTCTGGAGAAGGAAATGTGCAACCCACTCCAGTATTCTTGCCTGGAAAACCCCACAGACAGAGAAGCCTGGCCTGCTACGGTCCACAGGGTTGCAAAGAGTTGGACACAACTGAAGTGAATTAGCACAGCATTGCACAGTTGGCCCTAAAAGACTAATTTTAATCTAGGTTAATGAACTGTTTGCTACCAAAGAAAAATTTGAGACTTCCAACAATAACCATTAACTGACTCAGGACACCTACTTTCTCTATTGGAATACCTAAACGTTGGAATCTGAATGATCCTTTTTTCCTTCTCTGTTGCCATAAAGATTTGTTGCCCACCCAAAAAAAAAAAAATAAGCTGACTTGCTAATTTCTACCTTCATTCTGTTATATGATGCTACCTCCTAAATGCTAGGAATGTTCAGTGAGAAGGATTGATTTCATTTCCATATTTTTCCTGATACTTCAACCAGGCTCATCTTTCACAAATTTTGAAGCATTAAATGAACACAGAGGGACAGAATAGAAAAATAGAATAGAAAAGACCATAGTAGAGCTTCACTCTGCTGTGGGCAACAAGACAGGAAATTGTACCATAAAGAAACACAGACTCCCAGTGTAGTTTCTTAGGGACGAATGAATCCAATCTGGCAAAAGGAGAAATTGTGGGGAGGGTAGAAAGACACTTTTCTCTATATTTAAATATCTAACTATTTAATTTTCT
Organism: Bubalus bubalis; assembly: GCF_019923935.1. Taxonomy (NCBI): domain Eukaryota; kingdom Metazoa; phylum Chordata; class Mammalia; order Artiodactyla; family Bovidae; genus Bubalus; species Bubalus bubalis. The sequence goes on from NC_059157.1 coordinate 185,162,733, forward strand.
TTCTGGTAAATCTTTAACTCTCTAATGTCATCATTTTCAGTTAGGACAGAGATATTAGCCATTCTAGAAGATGTGAATATCCCCCAAAATAAAACATGAATTAATCCTGAGTGGATGACTGTAATTGGGTTAAACATTTGTTTTCAGGGAAGAGTAGTGTTACGTTATGACCTGTAGATATACAAAACCAATCAACATTCGGAAAGCTCTGATGCCAGGTATATGACTCGTATAGGTTTGGCTCTTCATAGGAAGTTTTGTCCCACAGCTCATTTTTGTTTTTAACCTTTTTATTTTGTATTGGGATATATGCTAAGTCGCTTCAGTCGTGTCTGACTCTGTGCGACCCCATAGACAGCAGCCCACCAGGCTCCTCTGTCCCTGGGATTCTCCAGGCAAGAGTACTGGAGTGGGGTGCCATTGCCTTCTCCATAACCTATTAACAGTGTTGTGATAGTTTTAGGTGAGCAGCAAAGGGACTCAGTCAAATGTATACATGTATCCATTCTCCCCAAACTCCCTCCCATCCAGGCTGTCATATTACACTGAGAAGAGATCCATGTGCTAGACAGCAGGTTCTTGTTGGTTATACACTGTAAATATAGCAGCCCGCAACTCATTTTTAACCGTGGTCTATGCCAGCATGATGGAGCAGACAGAGCATCTGTAGATTGGGCTGGCCAATTATTCCAAGCCTATCATAAATTGCTATTAGCTATTGAGAAAAAAAAAATCTGTTTTCTCATCTAAAAACTATTTAAACATGCTGATTATATCAGAAACCATTTAACCTGATGTTATTAGGTAATCACTCTCCACTCAAATCCTTGAAGTGACAGTGAAGTTATTCATTTCTTAGTCCATGAGAGATGGTTAAATAAGAAGAGCAGCGTTCTTCTCTTTAGCTGGTGTCATGTAGCAAGGGCAATCTATAGCTTTCTTGAGGGAAGACTTTGGTATTATTTTGGGACCCACACTTAAATTATAACATATGCAAGTATTTTATCTACTGAGCTGTTGCAGATATAGTGCTTATAAATGGATGTTCATGGGTTTTTGCTGTGGGAAGTGGGCTGTTATGCCAACACTACTACATTGCAAGTATGGAGGCTGTTGTTGGTGCTGTTTAGTCGCTAAGTAATATCCAACTCTTTTGCGATCCCAGGGACTGTAGCCCACCAGGCTCCTCTGTCCATGGGATTTCTCTGGCAAGAATACTGGCATGGGTTGCCATTTCCTTCTCTAGGGGATCTGCCCAACCCAGGAACTGAACCCGTGTCTCCTGCATTGTAGGTGGACTCTTTACCTCTGAGCCACCAGGAAGACCATATAGAGGCTGATATGCATGGAAATCTGTGATGAGGCTTGACAATAGGTATAGGACACCTGGGGTAGGTCATATAAGCTTGCTGGACTCCAGATCTCTTCTTTGGGCTGTGCAAATGCTCTTAATATTATGCCTAGTGATAATAAAAGCTCATAAATAGCTGTTGAGCTTGAATTCTTAGACATTTATGGAGTTTTATTCCTTTGTTAGATTATAAGGGGGGCTTTCTAGGTGGTTCTAGCAGTAAAGAACTCACCTGCCAAAATAGACATAAGAGATGCAGGTTCGATCCCTGGGTTGGGAAGATTCCCCGGGTTGGGAAGATCCCCTGGAGGAGGGCATGGCAACCCACTCCCGTATTCTTGCTTGGAGAATCCCACGGACAGAGAAGCCTGGCAGCTATAGTCCATAGGGCCACAAAGAGTTGGACACAACTGAAGCAACTTAGCACACACCCACACAAGATAAGTTTGCTCTTCAAGGGACAAGATATAATCATGGTTTGGCAAATTGGAGGGTTAATTAAAATAAGGGATCTGACACACTCCTACTAAAACCTAGAAGTAAAATCATTTGAATTCCCTTCCAAAAATCATCCCTGTCATAGTCAAGGGCATGGGTTCATATTTATAAAATGCCCAGGAAAATAAATGTGAACTTCATGCATTTGATTTAAAAATATATTTATAGCAAGTTTTTAGCAAGGCTTCTGACATATTTGCATCTCTAAAATTGTACCCAGGGTGGAAAATGCAGCGACAATGTACCCAGAGTGAAAAATACAGCTAATTTACTTTTTGACACCCAAGTCAGACAGCTCACATTTCCAGTGTTCAGCCTTCCTGTGTTATGGTTTTAGGTCTGGTGGGTAGAGTCATGCATTTCTGAGGAATCTAACAGTATCCTCCTCAAAAGAATGGGAAACTTGGGAGGTTGGTCTTATCCTGGTGCTTCAATATCACCCCATGAAAAGCCTAGGAACAGTGTCTTCCAGACCTATTTTCACTCCCAAATTATTCTTGTCTTGGGATGTGCTAAGTCACTTACTCATGTTCAATTCTTTGCATCCCCATGAGTTGTAGCCTTCCAGGCTCCTCTGTCCATGGGATTTCACAGGCAAGAAAACTGGAATAAGTTGCTACTTCCTTCTCCATGTGAAAGTAAAAGTGAAAGTCGCTCAGTCATGTTCAACTCTTTGCGACCCCATGGACTGTATAGTCCAAGGAATTCTCCACGCCAGAATACTGGAGTGGGTAGCCTTTCCCTTCTCCAGTGGATCTTCTCAACCCAGGGATCTAACCCAGGTCTTCTGCATTGCAGGCGGATTCTTTACCAGCTGAGCCACATGCTATTGTATTAATTTTCCTTTTGTGTCTAAGAAACTATTTAACTAGAAAATAAAATTAGCCATAATGAGCTACTTTAAATGCTCTTTAGTAATTTCTATAAAACTGGATGTTTACCCAATAATGGCTGAATCCATTTCCAAATCTCTTACACTATTTAGCTCAATGGATGAATTTGTAAAGCCTCATAAAGCCTTTTTAATCTCTTCAATCAGGTGTCATATTTGCTCTTTGTTTGGTGGTGGTGGCTTAGTCACTCAGTAGTGCCTGGCTCTTTGTGAGCCCATGACTGTAGCCCACCAGGATCCTCTGTCCATAGGATTCTCCAGACAAGTATACTAGAGTGTATCTCCATTTCCTTCTCCAGGGCATCTTCCTGACACGGGGATCAAACTCATGTCTCCTGCATTGCAGGTAGATTCTTCACTGGTTAACCACCAGGGAAGCCATACATGCATCCATTATGGTCCTAATTTTTATTACCCTTTGGATTAGTCTCCATGTAATTTTTTTTCTCCTTTCTTTTCTATGGTTTATTTCTAGTTTCATGTAGGTGTGGTCAGAAAAGATGCTTGAAATAATTTCTAGACTCTTAAATTTATTGAGGCTTGCTCTGTGCCCTAGCATGTGGCCAATCCTAGAGTACTCTTCGGATTATAGTTTTGCATGTTCTTATTGTCAGTCTGCCATGGATGCTTCAGGCACTCTGAGAAGGGCCTTGTCTTTCCTATCCCTCCACTTATCTCCCAGGGATCCTAGGTCAGAGTACTGCAGTTGGGGGACTTGTAAGCACTCACTGGAATCGACTGAAGAAGTTTCTGTTGTCTTAGGCACTTTAATAATGACCTAGAATTTATTTGGATACAACAGAAAAAAATGTGTAGAGAATGACTATAGAGTTGCAGATTGTTCAGATCAAATTATTCAGCAATTCTGATGGATATAAAAAGAATTCCACTTTAAAAATTTTCAATTAACTTTTTAATGAAACACTAATTCCATCAAAGAAATATGGTGCTTTAAAAAGCTTTAACATCTAATTATTACCCTCCTATTTAAAAAAATTGAATGCTCTGATTTTGTAGATAGAATGTACACAGAAGTGATTAAAAAAAAATACCTCCCTCAAAGTAGAATAAACAAAACGATCGCTCTTTTAATTATAGGGCAATGACTCTTTCAGAGCATATAAATCTTTCTGTTTAGTGGCAGAGAAATACCCTGGATTACATAAAGAGTAAATAGTTAGTTGGATCAATTTAAGATCTGCCTCTTTTTAAAATTTCTATGTATAATACATTTTGATCTGATTTCCATTTTATTTCACTATTTTCATCTCTAGAAGAAGATAATATTTCACAAAGATCTTCCTAAAGAAACAGACTAAGATGATCAGTTCTCATTGAAATAATAGCACATTAAAGCTACTTGTTCTATATCAGTCAGTTTTGGTTGTTTCCTATGTACTTTACCATGATCGCTTGATTGGCTATTATGTAAATGGTTATGGACTACTTTTAAAAAAGACTTCCAAGCATAAACCATTTTAATTTGGGGCCTCCCATATATAAACATTATTGTTACAATATTTTGGAAGTGAATTACAGTTGATACCCAGAAAAGGCAATAAAGAAAGTAGTCTCTCCATGCTATTGTTTAAAATCCGGGCATCCTCTCAATAACCAGACAGACATTACAGGATTCTTGTATTCCTCACTCTCTTTTTAACAAATCACCTCCATTTACTATAATTTTGGCTCATCCCTTTCCCATTGTCATACTATCTGCCATAAAAATTATCTCTCTGTAAAAGTGCTTTATTAACTTGATTGCTATCACCTATTCAACCAATTTTACACAAAAGAACTGGTTTAGGATTATATAACTTTTCACACATGAAACAGAAATTGTGAGAAGGGCTCTTCTCCGTGATACACATAATAGAGGTATAAAATACAGTTTTGGGAAAGGATAGCCATTCTTAATTGAAGAAGATTTAAAACCATTTATTTCCTTAAATAGCAACCCATGTCTGTATCAGGCCAAGTTAGAAAGATGATCTGTTTTCAAAGCTGGAATCTTTCAAAAGCTCCAAAAGCTAGTTGATCAAAAAGGCATTTTCATCTATGGCTACTCAGGTAGAGATAAGAAGCAATGAGGAAGCTTACACCACTGTCTAGTCTGAATGAATTGTAGCTCAAAGCCAGTATGTGTATTGGCAATTTATCTGCAAAATTGGGCAGGCAATCTTGTGAGACTGGGCTTGAAAAGCGAATTTCAGGGCTTGTTTCTGTACAGAGATTCCATTTGAATACATGCTTCTATTTTCCTTTGTTCAATAAAGTACAAAATCAGGTTCAGGATATTAAAGGTCAAGCTTTTGCCCAATCTTAACATATGTGTTGGGCTTCCCTCACAGCTCAGTTGGTAAAGAATTTGCCTGCAACGCAGGAGACCCAGGTTCAATTCCTGGGTTGGGAAGATCTGCTGGAGAAGGGATAGGCTACCTACTATAGTATTCTTGAGCTTCCCTGGTAAAGAATCTGCCTACAATGTGGGAGACCTGGGAAGATCCTGCATTTTGATCAGTTAGAGAAACTGGACAACTTCACCTGATTGATGCCTAATATAACTGAAGGACAACTGATGGTGATTTATTTTTTAATTATATGGACTTAACAGAAATATTGAGCAGTTATTGGCTGGTTCATTGAGAATAGAAAGAACCAGATTATTGTTTATTTGTTTTAAAGAATCAGATTATAAAACATAACATGTTCTTCCCCTCACTCCTCAAAGACTTGGAGTTCAACAAATATATGTAAATTGCAGCATAAAAAGTTTAAAGAAGATTTAGAATATATTTCATCAGAACTGGCCATGAAATACTGAACTGGCATCCCACCAGGCTCTGTCCACAGGATTCTCCAGGCAAGAATTCTGGAGTGGGTTGCCATGCCCTTCTCCAGGGGATCTACCCAACCCAGGGATCAAACCTGCATCTTATGTCTTTTGCGCTGGCAGGTGGTTTCTTTACCACTAGCACCACCTGGGAAGCCCTGTGTTACATATGCAGTTAATCACGTGCCAGCAGGTCTTTGTCACACTTCTGTGTGGCAGGCATGGATTAGACTCTTTCTATGCTGAAGCTGAAACTCCAATCCTTTGGCCACCTGATGTGAAGAACTAACTTATTGGAAAAGACCCTGATGCTGTGAAAGATTGAAGGCAGGAGGAGAATGGAATGACAGAGGATAAGATGGTTGGATGGCATCATTGACTCAATGGAAAATGAGTTTGAGCAAGCTCCACGAGGCGTGCTGCAGTCCATGGGGTCAAAAAGAATCAGACATGACTGAGCAACTGAACTGAACTGATGCTCTTGTGATTAACCAAATTTTACTCTAGCAATCAGTACCATAAGTACAATCATATGCCCGGGGGAAAAAACTAGAAAAGTTTCCTTAAGACAGACCAATATCTAAGCATTTGAAAATCAGCTCTTTTTTATAAAATTTATAAAAATTTTATAAAAATTTTGGGGAAGTATATTCTTGAGCTTCCTTAGAAACACTTAGGTGTTTCATGTACTTAGCGTATACACACACACAAAGAACATGACTGTGTACTCTTTGGGTTGGGTGACTTCTGTGCATGCTAAGTCACTTCAGTCATGTCTGACTCTTTGTGATCCCGTGGACTATAGCCTGCCAGGCTCCTCCATCCATGGGATTCTCCTGGCAAGAATACTTATATGTGGGTTGCATTTCCTATTCCAGGGGTTCTTCCCAACCCAGGGATCGAACCCACATCTCCCATGTCTCCTGAATTGGCAGATGAGTTCTTTACCACCAGGGCCACCAGGAAGTCCAAGTGACTTCTGGTATCTCCATAATTTTCAGCTTTGTTAATATATATATTTAAAAAAAAGATGTCCAGCAGCAGGTTATGTAGCTGAAACTATGGAAGAATGATTTCCATGTCAGTGATTCAAAAGTGCAGGCGTTCTGTCTAAATCCTTCTGGGATGGAAAGAATCCCAAAGTATTTAACACACTTTCTCTGCCTTATTAAGCAGAAACTTCATTATTCAATTTAACCTCTATTGGATGACTCATAGCCATCATCCAGAAGGTTTAATTCAACATAGCATTTGCTGAATACCCACTATTTCAGCATAATACTGGGATTTCCAGTATTATGACTAACAGTGGTCCCTGTAATGAAGAAACTGGCACAGTACTCTGGGAGCCCAGGTATGCCCATCTAACAATGATGTAGGAGATTATGTTTATGCCAAAGCTGAGCTAAAAATCAGTGCTGGGGATGCTGAAGAGAAATGGAGCCTACTTCTCTGGGGAAGGCAGTAAGCTGTCAGGATGGAGAATCTGGGTCCTGCTCCCTCGGGCTGCAGCCCCTGTCTTAACCTTGCTAAGCTGTGTCCTGGGCAGGCTGCACAGTCTGCATGTCAGTACCAGTACGAAGAAGAGAATAATAACATCCCCTCTTGCATAAGGTCATCATCGGAACAAACTGATGAAAAGCAGTATTTTAAAAAATGTGGGCCATAGAAGCAATTTAGCAGATCTAGCAACCATTTAAAAAATAAGAGAAAAAACCCCATAGAACAGAAAATACCAGAGAATATCATAGTGCATTGTGTGTAGTAAGTGAAGTGTTGTTTACAAGGCTTTGGTTTTTTGTGTGTGTGTGTGTGTACTGGAGTGTGATCATAAAATGTATTTCTGATTGTGAGTCATGAGGAAACAAGTTTGAAAATTACAGGCAGAGAGCATTTGACACAATGAGTTTTCCAGGTGGCTTAGGGGTAAAGAATCTGCTTGCCCATGCAGGAGACGTAAGAGATGTGGATTTGATCCCTGGGTTGGGACGATCCCTCTGGAGGAGATAATAGCAACCTACACCAGTATTTTTGCTTGGAGAATCCCATTGACAGAGGAGCCTGGTGGGCTATAGCCCAGGGATTCACAAAAGAGTAGGACATGACTGAGCAACTGAACACATATTTAGCACATAGTTCACGACCCAGATAATCACAATGGTGTGATCACTCACCTAGAGCCAGACATCCTGGAGTGTGAAGTCAAGTGGGCCTTAGGAAGCATCACTACGAACAAAGCTAGTGGAAGTGATGGAATTCCAGTTAGCTATTTCAAATCCTGAAAGATGATGCTGTGAAAGTGCTGCACTCAATATGCCAGCAAATTTGGAAAACTCAGCAGTGGCCACAGGACTGGAAAACGTCAGTTTTCATTCCAATCCCAAAGAAAGGCAATGCCAAAGAATGCTCAAACTACCGCAAAATTGCACTCATCTCACACCCTAGTAAAGTAAGGCTCAAAATTCTCCAAGCCAGGCTTTAGCAATATGTGAACCATGAACTTCCAGATGTTCAAGCTGGTTTTAGAAAAGGCAGAGGAACCAGAGATCATTGCCAACATCTGCTGGATCATGGAAAAAGCAAGAGAGTTCCAGAAAAACATCCATTTCTGCTTTATTGACTATGCCAAAGCCTTTGACTGTGTGGATCACAATAAACTGTGGAAAATTCTGAAAGAGATGGGAATACCAGACCATCTGACTTGCCTCTTGAGAAACCTGTATGCAGGTCACGAAGCAACAGTTAGAACTGGACACGGAACAACAGACTGGTTCCAAATTGGGAAAGGAGTATGTCAAGGCTGTATATTGTCACCCTGCTTATTTAACTTATATGCAGAGTACATCATGAGAAATGCTGGGCTGGAGGAAGCACAAGCTGGAATCAAGATTGCTGGGAGAAATATCAGTAACCTCAGATATGCAGATGACACCAGCCTTATGGCAGAAAGTGAAGAAGAACTAAAGAGCCTCTTGATGCAAGTGAAAGAGGAGAGTGGGAAAAGTTGGCTTAAAGCTTAACATTCAGAAAACTAAGATCATGGCATCCAGTCCCATCACTTCATGGCAAATAGATGAGGAAACAGTGGAAACAGTGGCTGACTTTATTTTTCTGGGCTCCAAAATCACTGCAGATGGTGACTGCAGCCATGAAATTAAAAGATGCTTCCTCCTTGGCAGAAAAGTTATGACCAATCTAGACAGCATATTAAAAAGCAGAGACATTACTTTGCCAATAAAGGTCCATCTAGTCAAGGCTATGGTTTTTCCAGTGGTCATGTATGGATGTGAGTGTTGGACTATAAAAAAAGCTGAGCGCCAAAGAATTGATGCTTTTGAATTGTGGTGTTGGAGAAGACTCTTGAGAGTCCCTTGGCTGCAAGGAGATCCAACCAGTCCATCCTAAAAGAGATCAGTTCTGATTATTCATTGGAAGGACTGATGTTGAAGCTGAAACTCCACACACCTGCTACTTTGGTTTGAATGTTGTCTGGACTTGCTGGAAGTTACTTTCTTGCTTCCCAGAAGATTTGCTTAATTCTGAGGTGTGGGGTACACGGAGGAGATTCAGCTGCTGCAAGTCTCATTGGCTCATCCAGAAACATCTACTGAGCCTTATGACACACAGGAACTGGCTGGCAATATTATCCGAAACTGGAATAACTGAGGTGGATCACAGCTCATTGATACAACGTTTAGGCTTTCTGATTTTTATTCTTCATTAATGAGAAGTTTCCCCTGGAGGAGGAAATGGCAACCCACTTCAATATTCTTGCCTGAAAAATACCATGGACAGAGGAGCGAGGCAAGCTATAGCCCATGGGGATGCAAAGAGTCAGATGCAACTTAGCAACAAAAAGTTTGGGCTATCTTAATTTCACATTTCTACATCCATCAGCTTAGCACTGCAAAATAGACAATTTCTACATCCTCATGCTTCTGTAATATATAATCCTTCTCATAGTCTGCTTTTAAGTGGGGATGGTTATTAGAAAGGAAGCCCAGGTTAGCTCCTTTCTACCTGGGACCTTACAAGGCTAGCTCGCTTCTTCATATTTCCATCACTTCTCATAGAGCATGAATTGATCATCCAAACCATTATATACTAAAATAATAACCACGGTCCCAAAATGATATGGATGAATTCCTGAATCAAACGGACTTTGAGATTTTTCTCTGACTGGGGAGGTGGATGTCTTATGGCATCAACTAGCCCTCTACAATGAGATTAATGTTTACCAAGCACCACTTTTAGGCAATCAGTCTTGAGACAAATTTACAGTGTCTTGTCTGGCCACACACAGAGTTTCATATTCTGATGCCTTTTTACTAAGCTGACCTGAGAGAGCACCATGAAACAAATGCCTATAATCAGACGAGGCATTTCACATATTAGGGGAAAGAGACTGTGTCTTTTAACAAAGCCCTTCCAAAAGGAAGGGGGATGAATCGAGGACCTTCAGAGAAAATTTACATCTGTTAAGGAGGTTAGCCGAGGGACTCTTATAAAGAAGATTAAATTACAGAGTATGCTGTGTCCTAATTTATCCTCCCATGTTCTACATTTGACTATGAAGTCATTTCAAAGGAAAAAAAATCAGATACATGAGCAGGGAAACATACAGAACTAGGAGCGCCCTCTTGTGTTTCTTTGGCTACATAGGCAGAAACGCAAAAGCCTCAGAAAATTGACAGCATCCAGTTTTCTGACTTAACATTAAATTGCAGAAACTAAAGACCGGGAAAAAAATCCCCCCTTCTAGTAATTTATAGTTTCTTATTCACTCCATGGGAAAGCACAGACTAGTAGAGGGAATTTTTCAATTCTTCACCTCTGAAGAGACTTGCATTAGTTCTCTCTGATCTTTCCTTGTAATGGTATTATTTTAAAAATAGGTCTCATATGAGAAATCTCTGCAGCTCACACTCAATTTTGCTGTCAACCTAAAACTGCTCTAAAAAATAAAGTCTATTAAAAATAGACCTCGTGGTCTTAAATGATGTTTGAAATAGACGAGTAGCAGTGAGGCTCTAGAGATGGAAGAAAACTGATTCTGATTACTTTTCATTATTGAGGACAGCTCTGGGGTTCTGGGCTTTCCGAGAAGCTTAATAAGTGGCACTTCCCAGGAGACCATAGGCACCTCGGTGATAATTGTATTTCTAGATCAACAGTGTTTGTTTGTTTTTTTTTTAATATAGTCTATTCTTGCCTAGAGAATCTCATGGACAGAGGAGCCTGGTGGGCTACAGTCCATGGGGTCATAAAGAGTTGGACACGACTGAAATGACTTAGTGAAATTCACTCAGTCATGTCCAACTCTTTGTGACCCCCTGGACTATACAGTCCAAGGAATTCTCCAGGCCAGAATACTGGAGTGGGTAGCCTTTCCCTTCTCCAGGAAATCTTCCCAACCCAGGGATCAAACCCAGATCTCCCACATTGCAGGCAGATTCTTTACCACCTGAGCCACAGGTGAAGCCCAAAATGACTTAGCACGCATGCAAAGATAGCACAGGCTTCCTAGGTGGCACAAGTGGTAAAGAATTAGCCTACCAGTGCAAGAGATGCAAGAGGTGTGGGTTCAATCTCTGGGAAGTTTCCCTGGAGGAGGAAATGGTGACCCACCCCAGTATTCTTGCCTGGAGAATCCCATGGATAGAGGAGACTGGTGAGCTACAGTCCATGAGGTCGCAAAGAGTCAGATACGACTGAGCACACAGCAGAGCAAAAGACAGCACAGAGACACCGCTAGTGGTTGGAAGACATCAGTGGGGTGAGAAGTTCATTGTATTTCCCACCTTTTATGATTGGCTCGATCTCACTACTGTAATTTTTGGAAGGCTCTTGTTGAGAAGGTTCTGGGAGGTTGAATCCCTTTATTCTGTGCAGGGAGACTGGAAATCCCTGGGCAAATCATTTATATTCCATCTTACACACTTTTCCATCCTGAGATCAGGCTAGCAACTTCTCTTTTTATAGGATGAAATTTGTAGGCTGGGAGGATGAAGACTAACACGGCACCCGAGGTCCGCAGATGTGAGCTTGCTCAGCAAAGGCTCAGTCACTCAGAACTAATTCTAAACAAGCCAGGTGGGGGCTTTTAGTTTAGACGTGAAGAGCCAATTGGGAAGACAGACGAGAGTGAGCTGCTGGTTGTCCCTATACCCTTCTGGTTTCTCTCTAGTTTGTTGAAGTCAAACAGTAATTGTGAGTCCTATGGCAAATAGACAAATGAATTACTGAATAAAAATTAAAAAACCTCAAATTGAGAGAGTAGCTTTGACACATATATGCTACCTTGTGTAAATAGATAGCCAGTGGGAGGCTGCTGTACAACACGGGGAGCCCAGCTCAGTGCTTTGTGATAACTTAGAGGGGTGGGATAGAGGGAGGCTCAAGAGGGAGGGAATATATGTATACACATGGCCAATTCATGTTGTTGTACAGCAGAAACTAACACAACACTGTAAAGCAATTATCCTCCAATAAAAAAATAAAAAAGAAGCCCTTTGAATGCTAGTGAAATGTGGCCACACTTTCAGCAATAAGTTAGCATCTCTTTGGTGAATGTGATGCTATGTCAGGGCTGATGATCAGCGGGTCAGAACCTGCACAGGGACCTCAGTGCTTGGCCTCTGAGCAGAGGAACAGGGCCACCCACCGTGTCATCTATGAGGCTCTGTACCTCCAGACTTTGATGGCAGGATCTGACACAGGATTCAGCAGGTGAGAACTAATAGCATGTTTGAAACCAAATAAGGAAGTCACACAAGTTCTGAAACCCAACTGTGAGTGTATTACTTCTAAGTCTCCACTTCAACTCCAGAGGTGCTGCTGTTGATGTATAAACAGCGGAACATACAATTGATACCTTTCAGTGAGAGATGAGCCCCTGTGAGCCTCAGCCCCTTTCTCCCCCTGGCTCCCCACTGTTAATCATCATCACTTTTTAGGGGGCCACCAGGCCTCTGGACCCATTTAGACTCTAGACTTGGGAAAACATGCCATTTTAATTAAAAATTAATTACTAAATTAGTTCAGGAATGCTATTCAGTCTTTAAAAGGAAGGAAATTCTGACACATGTTACTGCGTGGATTCACCTCGAACACACTCAGTGAGATAAGCCAGGCAGAGAAAGAAACACTATCTGATTCTGCTGATATGTATGAGATTCCTAGACTTTCCTGGGTTGGGAAGATCCTCTTGAGAAGGAATGGCAACCCACTCCAGTATTCTTGCCTAGGAAACCCCATGGGCAGAGGAGCCTGCTGGGCTACAGTCCATGGGGTTGCAAAGAGTAGGACATGACTGAGCGACTAATACACACACAGACGTGGCGTGGTTGCCAGGGCCCAGGGGAGGAGGAGTGGGGAGCTGGGGCTTAACAGGGACAGAGTTTCAGTTTGGGAAGATGAAAAGAGTTCTGGAGATGGATGGTGGTGATGGTTGCCCAGCAATGTGAATGGACTTAATGCCACTGAACCAAACACTTAGAAAAGGTACATTTTATATTATAATATTTTGCCACAATAAAGCCAAACTTAATTTGCATATTCATTCCACAAGAACTTATTGAATGGCTATGCAGGTTAAGTTTTATGCCAGGAGCTGGGAGATAGAAGGATGGATTGGATATAGTGCCTACCTCAGGAAAGGCCATAAACATTTCTATGAAGACATCATCAGTTTGATAAACCATTTTTTTTGTTTTCTTTATCATGTCCTTCTTGGATATTCAATTTTTTTTTGTTTGTTTAAGAACCAGTTTAACTCTGTAAGTATTATTCAGTGATGATATTAATGAAAATAAATACTGCACTTTGAAATATTAAGTACTCTAACTTTTAATTCCTCCACAATGAATGAAGCTAACTATTGTCCTTGGGGGCTTCCCAGGTGGCCCTTGTGGTAAAGAACCCGCCTGTCAATGCAGGAGACTCAAGTGATAGAGGTTGGATCGCTGGGTTGGGAAGGAGAAGGGCATGACACTCACTCCAGCATGCTTGCCTGGAGAATTCCATGGACAGAGGAGTCTGGCGGGCTGCAGTCCATGGAGTCAGAGAGTTGGATGTGAATTAGCAACTGAGCGCGCATGTGCGCACACACACACACACACAAACACACTGTACTTGGGAGGGTCACAGAGTGTTGATAAAGTCCCTCATTTCTAGGACAACAGGGGTTTGTGTGCTGCTAAGTCTCAGTGGGGAATGGGCAGGGAAGGAAGGCAAGGTGGGAGGTGGGAAGCAGGCAGGGGAGGCATTTGAAGACAAGCGCAACAGCAAAATCAATAGGCGTTGTCCACTGACTATCAATTAAGCCTTCTGGGTTTTGATTTTGATAAAGCCAGCTGGCAGTTTTGTGGGAACTCACCCAATAAACAATAATTCCAAACAATTGTGTCCCTTAGAAGGATTCAGAAGTCTATTTTCAAATGAGGTGGTAATGAGAACCTTGCTTTGTATGTGGAGACAGCAGAGAGAAAAATAAAACCACTGGGAAGACCCAAGTAGGTGGAAACAAAAGGAGAATGACCCAGATGGGAGGCTGAGGCTTGTTTCTGGAAGATGCTTGAAAGGAACGGGGTGATTTACAAACTTACTGTGGGGTAGGGGTGGGAGCAGAAGACCGTGTACTTTCGGATGATGCCATTCAGCTTGAGGGGTGGCAGCCAAGACACGAAGACCATGGAGGCTGAGGCCGCTGCCGCCTTGACCCCGGCAGGGGGGCCTGGAACTGGAAAAGTAGGATATTTAGTCACAAAATGAGGGTACTTCCCCCTCCCCCAGTGCTGCACCCAACTCTGTCCCCCTACCCCACAGGACCCCACTGGCTTGGCCACGCTCTCTGCTCTGCTCTTCAGGAGTCGGTGTTGGGGTCTGAATTGTGTCCCCCAAAACCTGTGCAAACTACAAACTGGTACTTGCCAATCCACCTCTACAAGGATTAAATCACGGCCACTGCAACTTCTGACTTTTAACACCTCTGGAAAGGAGTTCAGTGTGGAAATCAGGAATGTGGCCCTCTGTGCTCTGGGAAGAACTGGCAGAACAAGTCTTCAGATAGAGCAGAAGATTTTACGAGCCCACTTCTTGCCTCTCCTCATATCTAGAAAAGCACTAAAATCTTTCATGGTGACATCTGCTCCTTATGATCAGCAGGAGTCTCTGCCAAAATGTATGCTTGATTGTGAGTAACCCCTTCACAAAAATCATATATGCACTGACCATCCCCCTACTTCTTTGGGGTGGTTTCTCAAAGCTATCGGAAAACCTGTTTTCCGAGATACAGTCCTCATTATGCCACAAATAAAACTTAATTCACAATTCTCATGTTGTGCTTTTTTTTTACCCAGTTGACACCCACATGATGAAGCTCTAACTCTACTACCCCAGAAAGTGACCTTATCTGGAGATGGTATCTTTACAGAGACAATCAAGTTAAAGTGGGGTCATTTGGGTGAGCCCTGACCCAGTGTGGCTGGTGTCTTTGTGAAAAAGGAGGTGTGGACACAGAAAGGCCATGGCAGGGGGATACGATGTAAAGACAGGGAGAAGATGCCCTGCAAGCCAGGGAGCTGTGCTCCCTCACAGCCCTCGGGAGGAACAGACCCTGCCTACACCCTGACCTTGACCTTCTGGCCTCCAGAACCATGAGAGGACACATTCCTGCTGTTGGTCCCCCAGTCTGAGGGACATTGTTACAGCCACCCTGGGTGCCGACACAACATCTCTCGGACCAATGATCTGAGAACTGCATAAGCCCTCTTCTTGGCCATGTCCCCTGAGAGCTCACTTCAACAACAATCCTGCTCAATCAGTTAGCTCAGCCACTCAGTCATGTCCGACTCTGTGACCCCATGGACTGTAGCCTGCCAGGCTCCTGTGTCCATGGGCTTTCCCAGGCAAGAATACTGGAGTGGGTTGCCGTTTCCTCTTCCAGGGAATTTTCCTGACTCGGGGATTGAATCCATGTTTCTTGCATCTCCTGCATTGCAGACAGATTCTTTATTGCTGCTCCACCTGGGAAGCTGCCATACTACACTTGAAATTCCCACAATGTCTGATCACCTTTGATATCTGATCAAAATCTCCATTCTCTGTCACCCTTAGGTAATATCTGATCATCCTCATTTGCCTTCTGCAAAATTCCAATGAGGTCAACTTAGCCTGAATGCCCTGACTCCCTAATGTTTCCTGTTAGTCAGTTAAACATTTTATTTATTCATTTATTTTGGCTGTGCTGGATCTTTATCGCTGTGTGTGGGCTTTCTCTAGTTGTGGTGTACGGGTTTCTCGTTGCTGTAGCTTATCTTGTTGCAGAGCAAGTGCCTGGACCTGCTCTCTGCAGCGAGGTGCTCTTAGAGCTCACACATCTAACATCCGATCACCCTGGCATTTCCACTCTTGACTCGCAAACCTTAGAACTATCCTTCTCCAAACAGGGCTCACCACCTTCTCTCTGACACCTCCCTCCTCCCCTAGTGCAGGGAATGGCACAGCCATCTTCTTGGTTGCAAAAGCCAAAACTAGAATTTCTCTTCCCTCCTCACTGTCTGTCAGTGGACATGTAAAGTTGCCCTTTAAACCTCCATGTGGACAAATCCAGTCAGATACTGGGCTTTCTTCCCAGCTCTATGTCATTCCTTAGAACTGGACCCTATTTTAGGTCCCCAGATGTGGGGTGCATCTCTCATGTCAGGTCATTGACACATGATGACTGACAGCCTTAGGCTCCTCTTGCCTGGGGTCATTTCCCACCCTCCACCTCGTCCTTGACAACTCTTACTCATCACTCATCTTCTGCTAACTCCTACTTTCTCAAGAAAACCCTCTCTGTCACCAGCTTTGATGAGGTTAGGACTCCCGGGTTCTCTGAAGACTCTTCTTCATGATACTTGGGGTCATAACCCACTCAGGAGTGACTGGTAAATATCTGACTCCCCCACCAGCCTGCAAGTCTCACCAGGTCATCCTGTTGTCTACTGTGTCTCCAGGGCCCTGGCCAGTATCTGGAACATATGAGGTCCTCCAAGCAGACTTTCTGAATGAGCTCAGTGTGGCAAGCAGGGTTCTAAGACAGCGCCCAAGATTCTCACCCCCTGATGTACACACCTGTGTAATTACTTCCCCCTCCATGTAGGTGGTACCTGTCACTGTGATGGATGGATAATTCTCAAAATCAGGTTACATATTGTGCAAAGGTGAAGGGATTTTGCAGATATATTAAGGACACAATCAGTTGGCTTTAAGTTAATTGAAAGGGGAGTACCTTGGGTGGGCCAGACCTAATCAGATGAGCAGCTTAAAAGAGGGTCTAGAGGTCAGACAGGGGTTAGAGCTGTAGAGACAAGGTCCTGTGGGTGATGAGGGGCAAGCTGCCCCACTGTGACCACATGACCATGAGACCCTGCTGGGCCACATGACAGGGATGGGGGCATGACCTCTTGGAGCCAAGAAGATGGTCTCAGCCCTGAGGTCACATGGAAATGGATCCTGCTCAACACCAGTGAGCTTAGGCTTCCTATTTGGCCAGCAGGTAAAGAACCTGCCTGCCAATGCAGGAGACATAAGAGACGTGGGTTTGATCCCTAGGCTGTGAAGATCCCCTGGAGGAGAACATAGAAATCTACTCCAGGATTCTTGTGTGGGGCTTCCCTCTTAGCTCAGTTGGTAAAGAATTTGCCTGCAATGCAGGAGACCCTGGTTTGATTCCTGGGTCAAGAAGATCCCCTGGAAAAGGGATAGGCTACCCACTTCAGTATTCTTGGGTTTCCCTTGTGGCTCAGCTGGTAAAGAACCCACCTGCAATGTGGGAGACCTGGGATCGATCTCTGGGTTGGAAAGATCCCCTGGAGAAGGGAACGGCCACCCACTCCTGTATTCTGGCCTGGAGAATTCCATGGACTGTATAGTCTATGGGGTCGCAAAGAGTCGGACACAACTGAGCAACTTTCACTCTCTCTGTCTTGCCTGGAGAATCCTGTGAATAGAGGAGCTTGGCAGGCTATGGTCCATAGTGTCACAAAGAGTTGGACACGACTAAGCATGCACACCAGTGAACTTGGGTGAGGACTTAACCTCAGATGAGACTCCAGGTCCAGTAGCCATGGTGATTTCAGCCTGTGAGGTCCTGAGTCGGGGGTACTCAGACAACGGTACCTGGACTTCTGACCCCAGGAAATGGTCAGATAATGAATTTGTATTTTAAGGTTTTGAGGATTTGCTGTACAACATAGAAAATGCATCCATATAGTCCAGCCATCTAATAGTGTATCTTAATGTGAAACATCAATGTTATTGCTCTGTAAAAATCCTGCCTTGATTTGAAGTAAGAAAGAAGTCTAAGGATCTTACAGGCACTTTGGTCAACTTCATTTTTATCATCATCATTTTTCTGGCCTCAATGATCAGCCACAGGCAGGGGTGTGCATGTGTGTGTGTGTGTGGTTTATGGCTTGTTTGGTGTGTGTAGTATTTGTGTATGTGATGTGTGCTTTGTGATTTGTGTGATGTGTGAGATGTGTGTGTATAGTATGTCTGCATGTGTACTGTGCAAATGGTGTGTTTGTGTGTATGTGGTGTACATGATACATCATGTGTGTGCGGTATGTGTAATGTGTGTTTATAGTGCGCGTGCATATGTGTAATGTATGTGTATGTGGTGTGTGTGGTGCATATGGTATGTGTCATATGAGTGTATGTATATAGTGTGTGTGTATGTGTCTGGTATGTGTGGTGCTGTTTGTGGTGTGTATGCAGTTTATGTGTGCATGTGTGTGGTGTGTGTATACTGTGTACATGTGCATGCTTGTCATATATGTGTATGTGATGTGTGTAGAGTGTGTGTGGTATGTATAGTGTAAGCACATGTTTGTGATGTGTGTGGTTTGTGCATATTGCATATTTGTGTGGTGTATGTGTATGTGGTATGTGTGGTGTGTTATGTATAGTGTAAGTCTATGTGCATAGTGCGTGTGGTATGTGTGTACTGTGTGTGTGTGTGCATGTGTGTCATGTGTGTATGTGATGTGTGTGATGTGTGTGTGTACCTGTGTGTGCATGTGACCCACCAGCACACCTGGGCCCACTGGAGCCACGGCTCCACGTGGCTTCTCTTAGCCATGAGCAGGGGACGCGGGGGTCCAGGGACATACCCATGATGGGTGTGTCCTCACACCCAAGCAGTCTCCACCACACTCCAGTATGTCTGGCCTTTGCTCTCACAAGAGCTGTGGTTTCCAAACAGCCTTTAAAGTGGGAAAATCCTTTAAAGTATCATGTGGGAGACCCATGTACAGCAGGATGGAAGTAGAGGAGCTCTTCTTGAAGCAGAGCAGGGAGTCCCCCGAGGGCTTCCCGATCACCACTGGACACCTCTGGGAGCCCCAGGAGCCCATGTGAGGATCCCCATAGTGCAGGGAGTTTTGACACCCACAGAGTGGAAGGCCTCCTGGGATTGCCCTGGTCTACTGTGTGGCTGTGTGTGTGACTTTGGCACAGAGCAAATCCCAATCCTGCCAGCTGCAGCTGGACTCTGGAGCAGGGCTGATAAAAAGCCTTCCATGTTTCCTGAGAGGCGGTAAACCAAGGTGCGGTTACTCTATCATCTGAGAACACACCATCTGTGCCGTCCAGGGGATGCCTGGCTCAAGATAGGAATGGCCAGAGGACTCAGAAATATCCTGGTTCTCTTGCTTTTTCTCTTTCTCTTAGCTCCACTTTCAGATGTCCTAGCAAGGAGATTGTTAACCATGGCAGGAGGCACCAAAGATCACATATCACAGTTCCTGTTGACCTTCCCACACGTCAGTTCACAGAGCTCTGTGCACTGCGATGCGTTCAGTAAATATTTGCACTTAAACCATCTCTATTTATACATGTGCAGTGTTTACTTTGCAGCAAAGGATCAAGGCTGAAATGACCTTATGCATGCAGGATGAAAATAATTGGAAAATTATTAGATCATGTTTGTGTGTGTTCTGTTTCTCCGTGGCTTTGCTCAGATTACAATCTCAAGCAAATAAAATGGTATTAGGATTTCACAAACATTTTAGAATTCAGAATTAGTTGTCTTGCGTTCAGAACCAGAAAGCTAGATCCATAGTAATCTTTTGTGGTCTTGAAGCAATAATAAAAATGCAAGTTCTCATTGACTGAACAGTTCTCATTGAACACTGGGAAGAGAATCTGAAATGTAAGCAATTCTTCCAGACCTCAAGAATGTATCCATGGACCATGACTATGGTCCTGATGGATCTGAGACTTGTCTATGGACCCAATAATTTGTCCAACATTCTACATCACAGATGTATATGACGGATATCCATATTCTTGGAGAATATGACCAAGAATCTATGCTGGTGCTAAGTTGCTTCAGTCGTGTCCAACTCTGTGTGACCCCATAGATGGCAGCCCACCAGGCTTCCCTGTCTCTGGGATTCTCCAGGCAAGAACACTGGAGTGGGCTGCCATTTCCTTCTCCAATGCATGAAAGTGAAAAGTGAAAGTGAAGTCGCTCAGTCGTGTCTGACTCTTAGCGACCCCATGGACTGCAGCCTACCAGGCTCCTCCACACATGGGATCTTCCAGGCAAGAGTACAGGAGTGGGTTGCCATTGCCATCTCCAAGAATCTTTATAGACACTGATATACTTCAGTTCAGTTCAATTGCTCAGTCATGTCTGACTCTTTGTGACCCCACGGACTGCAGTATACCAGGCTTCCATCTCCATCACCAACTCCCAGAGCTTGCTCAGACTCATGTCCATTGAGTCGGTGATGCCATCCAACCATCTCATTCTCTGTCATTCCCTTCTCCTCCTGCTCTCAATCTTTCCCAGCATCAGGGTCTTTTTCAAGGAGTCAGTTCTTTACATCTGGTGGCCAAAGTATTGGAGCTTCAGCTTCAGCATAGGTCCTTCAAATGACTACTCAGGGTTGATTTCCTTTAGGATTGTCTGGTTTGATCTCCTTGCAGTCCAAGGGACTCTCAAGAGTCTTCTCCAGCACCACAGTTCAAAAGCATCAATTCTTCAGCACTCAGCCTTTTTTTTTGGTCCAATTCACATCCATGGCTGGCACAATTCTTCACCATTTCTAGATTGGTGAGTTTTTTATGTGACTCTGGGAGATAGGCTTACTGTTATACCAGTTTTTCTCTCCTTTCCCCCAATCTCTACTCTGCTTCTTTTTGAACATGCTAATGATTTATCTCAAGTAAATATTGACCCTCAGTTTTGTACTATTATTTATCCACTCACTATCACAAGTGGAATTCCTGACCTCCTTCCTGGGCTAACTGATATACCTGAGGCAGGACCTTCTGCAATCAATTGCATCTCCCCTTATTATTAGCACTGGATATGAAAGAAGGGAATAATTGATTAAAAAATTAGACTTTGGGTCTCAGGGTCAAGCTTTGAGATAGAACTCTATGATGATTTCTAAATTTGGAGGAGTAATTAAAAATTGATCACAATGAGGATCAATTTAAATACATTTAAATTTAAAACACAATAAATAAATTTAAAATTAAATTTAAAATAAAGTTTACATTTAAAATAATTTTTAAAATTTGTATTTATTTATTCATTTGGCTGTGCTGGGTTTCAGTTGCAGCACTCTGAAATCCACTCAGTGAGGATCAAGGGGAAGTGGAGAGGCTTCCCCTTTCACTGGATTTCTTTACTTTCTTCTGAAAAATTCAGGTGTTAAAATTCATGTTGCCAGTCAATTTGTTCTTTAAATACTAATTCCAGTGACATCTGTGTTATTGCTTAGCAATGCAAAAGACAGTTCCACCCTCGCTGTGAAGGAGTGGAGATTAAATAATCAAATGTCTAGTGTCAGGAACCGTCCCACTATGTGTCAAGATAGGTGATGTTTGCACACATCAGTTCACTTTTTAGATTTTAATTCTCTGCAGTCTGATTGTCATGGAAATTTGGTACATGAAGATGGTTCAGTTCAGAGAAAGTGTGATAAGGTGCCAAAGTCCCCTGGGCAGCAGGTGGCATAGCAAACATCTTGATGAGACTCTTTGGTTACTGCATATAAAAAATTAGGGGCTTCCCTGGTAGTCCAGTGGCTGAGACCCCATACTTTCAATGCAGAGGGCCTGGGTTCGATCCCTGGGTTCGATCTAGTTCCCCACTGGGTCAGGGAACTAGAGCCCACATGCTTCAGCTAAAAGGTAGTGTGTGCTGCAACTGAAACCCAGCACAGCCAAATGAATAAATAAATAAAAATTTTAAAAATTATTTTAAATTTAAAGTGTATTTTAAATTTAATTTTAAATTTATTTATTGTGTTTTAAATTTTAAATTTAAATGAATTTAAAATTAAATTATTTAAATAATAATTTAAAGAATTAAATTATTCACTCAGGGCATAGCTTTGCAGACATCTCTTTGAACCTGTGGCTTCCTAATGGCATATGGTATTTTGACCTTCAGTTCAGTTCAGTTGCTCAGTTGTGTCTGACTCTTTGTGACCCCATGAATCGCAGCATGCCAGGCCTCCCTGTCCATCACCAACTCCTGGAGTTTACCCAGACTCATGTCTATCGAGTCAGTGATGCCATAGGTTTCCCTAAAGAATCCAATAACTGGGCAAAATGACTGGCACCTGCCTATAACTGGGAATAATTACTTGTGTGTACTAGAAAGACTGGGGGTGATGAGGTTTAATTTGTGTGCAGGAACTAGAATGCAAGAAGGGCTAGTGAAGATGATGGTGGAAGGGTGGATGGATAGGCTGCTTCAGGGGGAGGGCTGGGTTCCCTGAGGGGAGAGCAGAGAGAGGTTCTGTGAACATCAGGGCAGTGTCCTTAGGAGACAGACAAGCTGAAGGGGAGAGAGTCTCCAGGCCTCCAAGTGCATGTCCCTAGCCTTGTTCCCACAGGACAGTCATGGGGCGAAGCAGCAGCATGCTTATATCCTAGGTAGCAAAGGACTTCGGGCTTCCCAGGTGGTGCTAGTGGTAAAGAACCTGCCTGCCAATGCAGGAGACACAAGAGACGTGGGTTCAATCCTTGGGTTGGGAAGATCCCCTGGGGGAGGGCATGGCAACCCACTCCAGTATTCTTGCCTGGAGAATCCCATGGGCAGAGGACCCTGGTGGGCTATAGTCCATAGGGCCACAGAAAGCTGGACATGATTGAGTGACTGAACACACACACACACAAACACACACACACACACTCACACACACACACACTCACACACACACAGTCACACACACACACAGTCACACACACACACACTCACACACACACACTCTCACACACACACACACACACTCACACACAGTAAAGGACATCTACTCCGCCCATACACAGGCAGTCATGAGCAGTGAACAATAGCTCTCCCACCCCTGCCCTGACCAGCTTCCTAGGGAACTTAGGCCTGAAAGATGTTAAAAAAAAAAAAAATTGTGGAGCCAAAACAGCACAAAATTTAGGTGTAGTGGTTGCATCTCAACCCTGGCTCTGGTGAATTCTGAACTCCAATCTGGAAAGTTCCACACAGGTATCAATTTGACATCAGTTGCCCCTTCCTGTACTAAGGTGGAAACTGCTTTTTCACTATTGCTATAATATGTCTGCTCATGCTTCATCACTCAGTAATGTCTGGCTCTTTGTGACCTCCATGGACTGTAGCCCGCCAGGCTCCTCTGTCCATGGGATTTCCTAGGGAAGCATACTGGAGTGGGTTGCTATTTCCTTCTTCAGCTATAGTATATATCAGAAGTCAAATTATTCTTCAGCATATCTTGGATAAGGCACCCCAGGCTTTCCCTTAATATAAAAAATGATTTGCCATACAGTTTTTGTAGGATTGGGAAACAGCCATATAACAAGTCCAAACTGCATGGAATGGTAAGATTAGTGATCTGAGAAATGTGCTATAATTAAAATTTTACTAAATTATCATAAACCCTTGTAAAAGTGAAAGTCACTCAGTTGTGTCTGACTCTTTATGACCCCATGGACTATACAGTCCATGGAACTCCCCAGCCAGAATACTGGAGTGGGTAGCCTTTCCCTTCTCCAGTCGATCTTCCCAACCCAGGAATCAACCCGGGGTCTCCTGCATTGCAGATGGATTCTTAACTGAGCCATGAAGGAAGCCCCAAAAACCCTTGTAAGAAATTTTTAAAAATTAACATGAAATTCTCAATTGAGGGCTTATTCTAATGTTACTCCAAAGCTGGCAAAGCATAGGATGATGTAGATTATTGCATAATTTTTAAGTGGAGAGATGGAATTGGTCAGAGCTTACACTAATAGCTGAAGAGTCACTGAAATTATTCTAATGGGCATCCCAGGTGGCTCTAGTGGTAAAGAGTCTGCCTGCCAGTGCAGGAGATGAAAGAGACGTGGGTTTGATCCCTGGGTAGAGAAGATCTCCTGGAGCAGGGCATGGCAACCCTCTCCAGTATTCTTGCCTGGAGAATCTCACAGACAGCAGAGCCTGGTGGGCTACAGCCCATGGGGTTGCACAGAGTCGGACACAACTGAAGCGACTTCGCACGTGGCTCCCCAAAAAAGAATGAAAAATTATAGGGGAAGAGAGAAACAATGGATAATCAAACAGAGGTGACACAGGAAGTGTGGTCTGAATTGTGCTGGAATGTTTTAGGAGGGCAGCAAAAAGTTTTCAAGGAGCCAAATCAGGAATCGGTGGGTGAGTTAACCCTCTGACCCAGCTTTTCTGACAATGGCTCCTTCCTGGGAATGCTGCCACATGGCAGGAGCCTCCTGTGTCCCCTGGAGGTTCAGACGGGACCTGAGCCCCCCACGACCTGCCCCCATGCTCACCATCCTCTTTGGTCCGGGTGAAGATCTGCTCGCTCCGGACGCCGTCTCCAGCCCGGGTAAAGGCCAGCACCTGGATGCTGTAGTTGGTGTATTTCTCCAGCCCATCCAGCTCTAGGGAGGGCTGCGTGGTGGTGACATTTTTAATCTCGCCCAGCTCTGGAGGACAAGAAAACACGAGAGTGTTACCACGGCTGTTGGCATGTTCTTACTGCTGCCCAGTGCTGGGCCCGCATCAATCACTCCCTGAAATCACTCAGGGGTGTGGGCACAGCCTTCGTGAGACACTGACCCTCTGCGGTCTCTTGAAAAACATCATTTGCACCAAATTGCCACAGAGTGCCAGGAAGAAAAGAGGTCTGGAAAACAGCAGTTCAGTCAAGTGTTATAAACCCAATGCCAACAGGCCCCTCCGGAACTGTCCCCAAGCAGGAGTAACCCAGCAGATTCCCCGCACCCTGGCCCCAGGAAGCCAGGACCACGTAGGCTGCATAGAGATACTTCTAACTGCTCATTAAGAAGCTTCTACAAGTCGAGCCTAGTTTTCTGGTTAACATAAGCAGACTTCTTTAAGGTACATGTGTTTTCTTGCACCTAATTTAAACTGCAGTGGCCCAGCACAACTCCTCCTGTAGCCTGGAGTGAACCCCTTGCCCACAGGACAGGCTGATGTATCAGAAACGCGTTGTCAGCTAAAAATGCTTTGTGTTCTGCAGCGGGATCAGATAATGACATGCAAAGATGGAACTTTGTGCTGGCCTGCCTGAAGCCCATGATGCATGGCAGCTTGAGAAAACTCACAGGGCCTTGTGAAATACCGGCAGGGATGCTCTGGATTTAGAAATGAGCCATTGGCAGAGGAACTGGAGGAGGAGAGAGGGACCAAAGAGCTGCCCACCTTTAGGGCAATTGGTCGTTTGTGGAATGTTTGGTGCAGCCTGACCCCTGTGCCTGGGGGGCTGGTTTACTAAGAACGGGGGTGGGAGATGGGCCAGGAAGGAGACCTCCTTGGTGTCTGGTCATCTCTGCACACGATGCTCACAGTGCACGCGGCACTCACAACCAGGTGTCCCGCAGTGTCTCTCGCTTTCTCTGGCCTCAGGAAACACAGCTGACACGCCACGCTGCTCCTAAGGTGCCCTGCGCTGGGTTCCAATGCAAACTCACTCACTCAACATGACTATCCTTTTGTTTCCACTGGCCGTTCCTTTTACAGAAGGGGAAACTGAGGCAGAGAGAGGCTCAATGTCTTCGCCAGGTCACGGATCTGAACACAAAGGCTGAGAGCGTGGGCTGTGGCACCACATATGGTGTGGCCGCATGCCCACGGTCCATGCTCTCAGCTACTCCCTGAGGACACTGGGTGGATGCATGTTGGCCGGAGGAACTGGGTTTCTGCCAGCCTGGTTTTCCCTTCTTGCTCTTTGTTCTTCTATCTTGTCCTCCTAGCATGTTGCATGGACGTTCAGAGATTGGTGGTCAGGTATTTTGTGGTTATGGTGACTATGAATGTCTGTGTTCACCTTTCATCATCAAAAGGTGATATCAGGGCTGAACTGGACACAGTAGGAAAGCTGAATTTCAAATAAAGCAGGGGGTAGTCGAGGTGTGTCACCCCCATGCCAGGGACCCCTGTGTTTGATGACGGTTGGGAGGGGAGGGGAGAAACAGTGGGTCTCAGGCATGGCCCCGGACCCAGTAGGAGCCCAAGGCCTGTTTCCACCATGAGCAGCTCATGGGCAAGTTCTGGAGGCAGGATGCTTTGCTGGGGGGAGAGCAGGGCCAGGGTGCAGCCCCCCAAAGATGCCTGAGGTCCAGTGTCTCCTGGGGGCTACCAGCCAGCGGCAGACTTTCAAGGGCCACAATTGAGAAGTCACAGCAGATGGCTAGTGAAAATGAGAGAAATGTTTGCTCTTGTGTGGTCCCCGTGCACTTGGAAAGTTGACAATCATTACCCTCAGATGGGTTAGAAATGCTTTCCTGTGAAAGAACAGTCTTTCCTAGGTGGCCATCAGACCTCTTTCCGTTACATTGTTCATTTATAATTTTCATTTTCCTGAACATAGACAATATAGGTCAATGAGAGTAGCATAAAAAACTCAAATGCTAATGAAAAAAATCCAAGTATATCTCATCAAGATCTTTTCAGACTTAGGAACTTTTACATTGTGACAAAGATTATGCCAAAGAAGGGCAATGCCAAAGAATGTTCAAACTACCGCACAATTGCACTCATTTCACATGCTACCAAAGTAGTGTTCAAAATTCTCCAACCCAGGCTTCAATAGTATATGAACCAAGAACTTCCAGATGTTCAAGCTGGGTTGAGAAAAGGCAGAGGAACCAGAGATCAAATTGCCAGTATCTGTTGGATGGTAGAAAAAGCAAGAGAATTCCAGAAAAACATCTACTCTGCTTCACTGACTACACTAAATAAAGCCTTTGACTGTGTGGATCACAACAAACTGTGGAAAATTCTTAAAGAGATGGGAATACCAGACCACCTAACATGCCTCCTGAGAAACCGGCACGTAGGTCAAGAAGCAACAGTTAGAACCAGACGTGGAAAAACAGACTGGCTCCAAATTGGGAAAGGAGTACATCAAGGTGGAATATTGTCACCCTGCTTATTCAACTTATATGCAGAGTACATCATGCAAAATGGCAGGCTGGATGAAGGACAAGTTGGAATCGAGATTGCTGGGAGAAACATCAGTAACCTCAGATATTCAGATGACACCACCCTTATGGCAGAAAGTGAAGGGGAACTAAAGAATCTCTTGATGAAGGTGAAAGAGGAGAGTGAAAAACTTGGCTTAAAACTCAATATTCAAAAAACGAAAGTCATGGCATCCAGTCCCACCACTTCATGGTAAATGAATGGGGAAACAATGGAAACAGTGACGGGCTTCATTTTCTTGGGCTCCAAAATCACTGCAGATGGTGACTGCAGTCACAAAATTAAAAGACCCTTGCTCCTTGGAAGAAAAGCTATGACAAACCTAAAGGCTATGGTTTTTCCAGTGGTCATGTATGGATGTGAGAGGTGGACTATAAAGAAAGCTGAGTGCCGAAGAATTGATGCTTTTGAACTGTGGTGTTGGGGAAGACTCTTGAGAGTCCCTTGGACTGCAAGGGGATCCAACCAGTCCATCCTAAAGGAGATCAGTCCTGGGTGTTCATTGGAAGGACTGATGTTGAAGCTGAAACTCCAATACTTTGGCCACCTGATGTGAAGAGCTAACTCATTGGAAAAGACCCTGATGTTGGGAAAGATTGAGGACAGGAGGAGAAGGGGACAACAGAGGATAAGATGGTTGGATGGCATCACTGACTCAATGGACATGAGTTTGGGTGGACTCCGGGAGTTGGTGATGGACAGGGAGGCCTGGAGTGCTGCAGTTCATGGGGTTGCAAAGAATTGGACATGACTGAGCAACTGAACTGAACTGAACTGAACTGAAAGTGAGTGAAGTAGCTCAGTCGTGTCCGACTTTTGTGACCCCATGGACTGCAGTCTACCAGGCTCCTCCATCCATGGGATTTTCCAAGTAATAGTACTGGAGTGGGTTGCCATTTCCTTCTCCAATGACAAACCTAGGCAGCATATTAAAGGACAGAGACATTACTTTGCTGACAAAGGTCTGTATAGTCAAAGCTATGGTTTTTCCAGTAGTCATTACGGATGTGAGAGTTGTACCATAAGGAAGGCTGAGTGCCAAAGAATTGATGCTTTTGAACTGTGGTGTTGAGAGTCCTTTGGATTGCAAGGAGATCAAACCAGTCAATCCTAAAGGAAATCAACTGAATATTCATTGTAATACTGATGTGGAAACTGAAGCTCCAGTACTTTGGCTACCTGATGAGAAGAGCCAACTCACTGGAAAAGACCCTGCTGCTAGGAAAGATTGAAGGCAGGAGGAGAAGGGGACGACAGGGCATGAGACGATTGGATGGCATCACCGACTCGATGGACATGAGTTTGAGCAAGCTCCAGGAGGAGGTGAAGGACAGAAACGCCTGGTGTGCTATAGTCCATGGGTTTGCAAAGAGTTGGATGTGACTGAATGACTGAACAACAACAAAGGTTATACACACACACTCACACAATCAGGGAAAACATAACGCAATTCAGGAAAGGGGCTCCTGGGGGCTGTGTGCCGGGCTAGTTATGAGAACTATACTACATCATATGACCCCTGGCTTTAACTTTTTCATTTTTATCTTTTTTAAGGGCCTAGGATCTCTATGTCACAGGGGAAATATGACTTCTAATTATAGCCCAGGGAAGGCATGCCGAAGGGGCTGGCTGTTTCTGGGTGAGATACAGTGATGCAGAAGAGAAGAGTTGAGAGGAGAAGGGCAAAGTGGGGTACCCTGATCTTTTTAATACACCGGCTCATGAATTACCACACTAATTGGAATTAGTATTTGGATGTTGACTCATACTGGGGTCCACATTATTTGGGTGAATGAATTTATCACGATCCATGAATAGGCCTGCAGTCCAAACCCCTACTTAAAATTACCCCCAAGCGTTTTTAAAAATCCCCAGAGCCCCTGAATCAACCACAGAGACACCTCATTCTCTCTGTTTCAAGGCTATTTTCCTGACCAGCCCATGTGGAAAAAAGGAGAATTATGAAAAAAGGCAAATGCAACCAGCGTGCTTCATTTGTTGTTCGTTTAAACTCCCAGTCTTCTTTATGGCTTAAACATCCATTTTTATGATTTACTTTTCACAGTCCCAGTGGAGTAATTTAAAAATATGTATATGGGACTGTACAGTGGAGATTAACACAACATTGTACATCAACTATACTTCAATAAAATAAATTTTAAAAATATGTGGCAAGAATAGTGTTCAGTTGAGGTCATGAGTAAAACAATATAAAATGAATACAGAAAAGAAATTCAGAAACCATACTATTTATAGTACAAAAGTTTTTGTAAACTGTATGTTTTAAAGCAAAATACTTTTTATGTATTTATTTATACCCTCCTTCATTCTTAAAGGGTTTTCAGGAAGAAATCAAGTGGGGTGGAAATGATCCCCCCCGCCCATCCCCTGACTTGCCAGCGTCACTCACACCAAAAGCCCAGCTTGGCACCTAAGTGTTGCTTTGATTCAGATTCTGTCTTTTTTTGTCTGGAAGAAAGAGAGGAGGGTTGAAAAGCAGTTGGATTCAGATAAAATGGGGCCAGTTTCCAAGTAATCTCAGAGAAGCTGCTGTCTTTAAAATTCTTTGACTTTCAGATAATAAAATACTCAGAAATTTCATGGACATATTGTATATTTAACTGTCCTGCTGCTGCTGCTGCTAAGTCACTTCAGTCGTGTCCAACTCTGTGCGACCCCATAGACAGCAGCCCACCAGGCTCCCCCGTCCCTGGGATTCTCCAGGCAAGAACACTGGAGTGGGTTGCCATTTCTTTCTCCAATGCATGAAAGTGAAAAGTGAAAGTGAAGTTGCTCAGTCGTGTCCGACCCTCAGCGACCCCATGGACTGCAGCCCACCAGGCTCCTCCGTCCATGGGATTTTCCAGGCAAGAGCACTGGAGTGGGGTGCCATCGCCCTCTCTGTTAACTGTCCTAGCAAGTGAATTAACCATTTTTGTTTTATCTGGTCATATTAGCAAGAGGAAAATGCTTTTTTATGCATATTTTTGAAAATATTCGGGGAAAATACTAACCACCGGGGTAGTAACAATGTCTTTCTCAGCCTGCCTGAGCATGTGGGTGTGGGTGTGTGTGTGGTGTGTTCTCAAGCTTAGCAGGTATAACCTTTACACAAACACTATGTGTTCTGTGTCTGTGTGTACCTCAGAGCCACAGTTTGAGGAGTTCATGCAGAAGAACCCATGAATTCCATGACATTCCCTGATAATTCCCAAATGTTAGCTATCAGGGGTATCGGATAAAATGTGGCTGCTCATAGCAGGCTTACATTTCTGAGAGTTTTTTCTTTTGGAGATTAAGTGTAGAACTCTTACATTAGGCACTAAATCACATCACTTTGGTCTTCACAGAGGGAGTAGAAGAATCTTTAGAAACTATATGCATTTCCAAGCATTCTTTATTCAAAGCCTTTAATTTTTAAGTATTCAAGTTTTTAAAGCTTTAAAATATATTGTTGACTAGACCATATTAACCACATCATCCATCATAGAACTAAGATGGTAATAGGCACCATTAGCAAATATGAGTGAAATGTGAAAATAGGATGAATAGTCAGCACTGGATTATGGAAATATTTCCAAAAAGAACAAAAAAGGAACAATCTTAGTATAATTTAACTTCAGGTGTGTCCATTAGCGTGTTTAATTTAATCTGACTCAACATGAGGATTGGAATCAGAACAAGAAATGATATATTATGGTACTATGTCAGTAAAATAGATAATTTGCAATTTTTTTTTTTTTGCTCTGTACTTTACATCTGGGGCCTCCGTGGTAGAGCAGATGGTAAAGAATTCGTCTGCCAATGCAGGAGACATGGGCTTAATCCCAGGGTCAGGAAGATACCCTCAAGAAGGAAATGGCAACCCACTCCAGGATTCTTGTCTGGAGAATCCCACGGACAGAAGAGCTACAGTCCATAGTGTCATAATGAGTGGGACACAGCTGAGCAAGTAAACAACAACATACTTGACATCCATGGGAACTGTTGAAGCTCTTTTTGGGGATGAGGTGAGGTGAATCATCTGTTTAACTCCGTCCCTCGGTGGGGCTGTCTGTGCATTACTGGGCTTGTGCTTCTCTATTCAGAGCATCCTCCCCGTCTCACTAGACTAGAGCATCCATCTGAGAGGAGCTGCATTCTCAGCGTCTGGCAGGAGCTTCGCACCGAGAAGATGCTCAGAAGGTGAATCAATGTCTCCCCCTGCTGACGCTGTGCAAAGTGCTACCCTGGACACCAGGAGGAATTGGGGCTGATCCTCAGCTCTGAGATCCAAGTCTGGTTACACACACAAACAGCTCAGTCAGCCTCGGACCCAGCTGTGTACTTAGCACATTTATTAATCTGCCTTTGCCGAGGTGTCTTCCATCCTTTATTCTCGCACCATGGCAACCTGCTCCGGTATTCCTGCCTGGGAAATGCTATGGACAGAGGAGCCTGCGGGCTACAGTCCATGGAATCACAGAGTCGGACACAACTGAGCTACTGAGCACAAGAGCAGATCTCTGCAGCCTCGGAGGCCCAGTGTGTTCTGTTTACCTGGGCTGTCAGAGCAGACCCAGGCGGGCCTGAGCAGAGGTGGGAGGTGCTCTGGGGACCTTGACTAGGACTATCAGAAGGGCTGAAAGAAGCCCCAGACAAGGGTGGGGAGGCACCCTTGGAGCTGGGGGCGATGGAAGGAGGCTAGAAACAGGGCCTGGGGAAGGGCGTGGGCATGGGAGGCCCCAGCCTTGGTCCACAAGCGGAGAGCAGGGCGTTTCCTGCTAAGGGTTGTAGTTCAAGGTGAGCCTGTCCTGCTCCTGGAGTGGGGCTCAGCCTGGCTCAGGGCACCTACCCTCTGCAAGCAGAGAAACAGAGCCATGTTCTGCCTGAGATGCTTGGAGCCCCAGTCTTGCTATCCTCTGAGCTGACCCTGTCTTGTGCTACATCCTGCCCCTAAACAGGAGGATTTGTCCTACAACTTGAAAGCAAAGAAAGAATAAAAAGAAAAAGAAAGAAAGCAAGAAACAAGAAGAATGAAGAAAGAGAGGATAGAGGAGGGAAAAAAAGAGAAAGGAGCCAAAAATGGAGGGTTGGGGATAAAATGTCTCCTCGCAGGGATAATAATACCCTCTGGCCCAGTATTCTTCCTGAACCCCTTCCAGTTCAACTACAGGAGCTCAAGGACTTTCCCTGCTGAGTCCTGTCAGGAACAGGAAGGGGTCAGTCTTTTAGGACACACGTCACGTAGAACTTTCTAGATACAGATCAAGGTTTTGGTGCTGCCTGCAGAGGCTTGACATAGATACTCATAATTAGGAAAACACATCTATTCCTAGATATCCCAAGTGCCAGCCACCCCCTCCTATCCTTCAAATTTGGAAAGTACACGCTGTTTTAAAAGGGCTTCCTGGGTGGCTCAGCAGTAAAGAATCTGCCTGCAATGCCCGAGACCCAGGCTTGATACCTGGGTTAAGGAGATCATTTGCAGAAGGGAATGGCTACCCACTCCAGTATTCTAGCCTGGAAAATCCCATGGACAGAGGAGCCTGGTGGGCTATAGTCCATGAGGTCGTAAAAAAGAGCCAGACATGATTTAGGGACTAAAATACCAGCACCAATGTTTTAAGCAGCTGTCCACACCTGTTAAAGTGTCAGATATGAGACAAGAACAGAACAGTGTGAGGAAGGAGGAAAGTACTCAGTGATAAAGAAGTACCCAGCTTGTCCTGAATCCCAGGGCAGGAGGGGGCATGTACAAATTCCATGGCCCGTCATTTAATCCTCTTACCTCCGTCCATGAGGTTGGCCCAGTAAATGACTCTGAACCCCTGGAGAATTCCATTCAAGGCTTCCTTGGAAAGCGTGGACCAGGATATTGATATGCTTTCTGGTGATGTTGCTATGGCTTGGACATTTTCGGGGGGGTAACTGGGCACTGAAATGAGATAATTAGACTCTATAAAAACTGTCAGTGGCTTAATCAGCAAACCAATACTGAATAAGCAACAGTTTAATATTTCAAAAGTGCAAGCAAAAGAAAATAAATTGCACTGAATCCCCCAAATTAATGGGGAAAATGAGTACCACTTTCCTGTACAAATAGGATAACTCAGTAAAATACAATGACTTCATAAGACTTCCAGTGTCTCTCTTTGCAGAATAACTGCTTTACTTTTAAGCAGCTCGCCTCCAGCTTAGAGAGTTGAGAACACGTCTGACCCTACTGCATGAATTAAAGACCATTGCTGGTCTGGCTTATTTCCCCATCATTCTTGCAAACTGCTGTGAGGATGAGGTGGTTAGATGGCATCACCGACTCAATGGACATGAATTTGAGCAAACTCTAGGATAGCTGAGGACAGAGGAGCCTGAAGTGCTGCAGTCCATGGGGTGGCAAAGAGTCAGACAAGACTTAGCAACTGAGCAACAAAAATACAGTAAGTCCCCTGGTGTTGAGTAACGTCTGGAGTGTGAACTGAAAGCTCAAAAGCAGACATGTTGCACTTACTGCTCCAACCCCAGCAGTGTCCCCTTTCAATCCTAGACCATCCATCAGAGGACAGAGAAAATGGACTAGGACAGAGGCTAGAAGGATATTTCACATCGAGTTTATGCAAACCTTAAACATCACGACTAGGAAAGGGGGGGAAATAGTGACTGAATCACAAACATCAGTGAAAAATAAACATCAAAGTGAAAACCCAGAGGCCTATCTAACCACAACTGCAAGGACTATAAAGATGGAAAGAAAATCCTGGATTTCCATTTACTACTGCTGCTAAGTCGCTTCAGTCGTGTCCGACTCTGTGCGACCCCATAAGACGGCAGCCCACCAGGCTCCCCCGTCCCTGGGATTCTCCAGGCAAGAACACTGGAGTGGGCTGCCATTTCCTTCTCCAATGCATGAAAGTGAAAGTGAAATCGCTCAGTCGTGTCTGACTCTTCAGGACCCCATGGACTGCAGCCTACCAGGTTCCTCCATCCATGGGATTTTCTAGGCAAGAGTACTGGAGTGGGGTGCCATCACCTTCTCCATTCCATTTACTAGCTCTCCCTATAAAAATGGTCAGGATTTTTTTTCCTCAGTTGTTCTTTAGGTCAGAAATTATAGATGCAAGTTACCACGTGTGTTCTCAAAGCACAAGAGGTAACTGCCATGCAAGCCTATTTCAGGAAAATCTGCCACCTCCTGCTACAGCTAACTCCGTATTTGGCCTCTGCACCTACACAATGATGCTTCTAGACACTCTGCTTTTCTTTTTTTTAATTTACTTATTTTAATTGGAGACTAATTTCTTTACAATATTGTAGTGTTTTTTGCCATACATTGACATGAATCACCCATGTAGACACCCTGATTTTCATGCACTGCGGGAGAATGTGAGCCTAAAGGCTGTCAACGTGGGAGTGTACAGTAATTCCTTTTGGCCACTAGGGGGCGCGCGGTCACCGTGAGATTTGTTCCAGGAAGCCCGCTCATGTCTTGTTCTCTGGTCTTAGAATGCTTGAAAATAAAAAGCAATGATTAAAAACGAAGAAAGAAAGAAAGAAAAAAAGCGGGGGGGGGGGGAGCCCTCTTTAACGTTGACTTATGAGAAATTTTTAGAAAATCGAATTTCTATATTGTGCCCAGACTGCTGCAGTCATAGGGAGAGGCTTGGATTCACTTGGCAGAAGTCCACCTCTTGGGCTTGAAATGCAGGAGAAAGATGCTGAAAAGGGAGTGGATTCGGCTTTTCCATCAAGATGTATCCAGGGCGCCGAATCCAGGCAGCCTGCAAGTTAATTAGGACATGCTTCCCGCTGGAAGAAAGCCCTGGTCCCAGCCGGCCAGGCTGACATCACCCCTGCACAGCCTGCAGGGGGCCAGGCACCTACCGTCCTCGAGGGTGGTGGTGATGATTTCCTGAGAAGAAGGCCCCGTCCCGGCCCGGTTGCAGGCCTGCACCACCAGGCCATACTGGGTGAACTTGTTGAGGTTGTCCAGGGTGTAAATCTCACTGTCCCCCGTGGTGTCGATACTGATGATGTTGAACTGGAAGTTGCCCCCGGTGCTGTACTCCCGGTAACCAATCTGGTAGCCACGGATAATCCCATTTTGCAAATGTTTCTTGGGAGCCTAAGCAGGAAAGAGAGGAACAAATACCATATATTAACGCATATATGTGGGATCTAAAAAAAAAAAAATGGTACAGATGAATCTATTTGCAGGGCAGGAATAGAGATGCTGCCATAGAGAATGGACATATAGACACAGGACGGAATGAGAGGGTAGGATGAATTGAGAGAGCAGCATTGACATATACAGATAGATAAAATAGAGAGCTAGTGGAAAGCTGCTGTATATCACAGGGAGCTCAGCTCCGTGACTTGTGATGACCTAGAGGGTTGGGAAGGTGGGGAGGGAAGTTCAAGAGGGAGGCGATATATGTACACAGGTAGCTGATTCACATTGTTGTACAGTAGAAACTAACATGACATTATAAAGGAACTTTATTCTGATTTTTAAAAAAATATACAGGGAAAAAAAAAGAATACTTGAGGTGGGACAGGAGGTAAACCAGCGCCTGCCTACCTCATGGGGAGACAAAAATGAAATTGAGTAAGTATGAAAATCATACAGATGTGGCAGTCGTAATAGCAGCTATAGCAGCAAACTCACTCCTAGAGGATGCTTGTGGCCAGGCGCTCTGCCTGCACCTGCGTGGATACACCCGGCCCTCCCCACAGCCTGGGGCACAGCACCTCAGGACCCTCATGGACACAGGAGGTCACACAAACAGCAGAGTCTGGAGAGGAGTCCACCGCAGCGCCTGTGCACCCAGGCCCTCTGTCAAGCTGCTGGGCCACTGGCTTCTCTAAGTGGTGGAGTTTCAAAAGACAGATTGAGTTTGCGGTACCTCAGCCTACATCAACCATCGTCTCATGAGACTGATGTTCACGTGTTCACAGAGCAAAACCGACTGAGCTCCACTCTGCCACATGGTCCCAGGCACTGGGGAACAGAAGTGATTTTTTAAAAAAGGTCCCTGCCTGCATGGAGCTTAGACTGTAATGAAATATTCCAGGATAAAGGTGTTTCCAGGTTGAAAGCTGAATGTGAACAGGAGTCCACCCCTGGCAAGAAGGCAAACTGCTTTCATTAAGGTCTGAGTCACTCTGGAATCATTTTATGGTGATTTAAGCTGGGCAAGGGAAGGCTGGAGCTAGCTTCTCTCTGAAAAGGATAAAGGGGTCAGTCTAGTAAAAGAAGAGTTTTCCCTGCTATGTTGAATTTATTTATTTTCCTTTAAGAATCCAGACTATTTTCAAGTATGTTTTAAGAACAACATCAAACTGATGCTCTATAGCAACAAAGGTATTATAAGTTTTCAGACAATCAAAAGATATATGTGTATATGTGTGAGTATGTGTGTGTATTTGTATTATGTCTGTGTGTGCATATGTATGAGCATATATGTGTATGCATGTGAATGTGTCTGTGCGTGTGTGTGTATTTCAGTACAAGCTGTGGATCTCTCAGGTCTCTGAAAAGCTTTCTCAGCCCAGAAAATGTTTACAGCCCCATTGGAGAGAGTAAACTAACACTCAGGAAGCCGTAGAGAAATCTGAAGTGCCCAAGTGCGTGGCAGTGGACAGGAGGCTGGCAGGCGTCCAGAAAGTGGTGAAGTGAGAGTGGTCTGAAGCAGTCAGGAGATGCTGACCGCAGCCGGGCCTGGAAGGATGGCCAGGGCTCCGGAAAGGGAGGGAGGGCGTGGGGTGAGAGACTGAGCAGCAAGAATGGATGGTGGGGACAAATGAGGCATGCACAGGGGTGAGGAATGGCAGGTAGAGAACAGACAAGGTGGGTCTGCCCCGAGTGGGGCAGGCCTGGGGGATTGCCCTGGACAACCGACAGGAAGAAGTTCATGAGCGGATAGCAGCACAAATATAGCACATGTCTGTGGACTGCTCATTATGCCAGCTTCCTCGTGGAATGAAGTCTCTGTTGTCTTTTGCAATTTGTCTGAGTTACACAAGAGCAGTAAAATCCCATCTTTTTTCCGCAAGTTTCCTCATTTATTGTTTTCTTGGATCCCACTGCTTTTCTCAACAGCCTGTTGGGTTTCATACGTTTACATAGTCTAAATGGATATCAAAGAAACAGCCCTAGAAACCATCGCTTCTGCAGTTAAGTTGGAACTTACAGACCTTGATGTAAAAGCTCACACCTCTTTTTATCAGAAGCGGATGTCTGTGCTTTCCTGTTTTGCATCGATGAACCACAACTTTTCATCTTGCTTTTCGCTTTGCTAAAAATCAGATCTAAAGATTTTTGATTTTGAGACTTCCATTACCTGGAATTTGTTTTACCTCAATTCCTTAACCACTTAACCAGTTAACAATTTAACCAATTAACATTTAACCAATTAATAAAATTAATTTCCCTCCAAAAGCCATGGATAAATCAAATATAAAACAAAGACATTCCTCCTATTTCCCATAGTTTTTTCAGGTTAAATACATCACTCACCCAAATGTAAAGACTTTTTTTTTTTTAATTTGTAAAGTACTGTAATTTTTCAATGGGCTCCCTGTGACAATTTAAGGCTCCCTAAGATGCTGAGTCTGGATCCCAGGACAGGAGCTGTGGAGTCTGATCAGGTAGGAGGTAAATACCCACAAGAGAGTGTTTACACAGAGCACCCAGTTTCGCCAAATCTTCTACAAGCAGAGGGCCCTGCTGGCTGACATTTCCCTTCTTGGATTTAGGGGGATTAATCACACCTGTGATCTGGCTGCACAGGTAGGTGGAGATAGCTTCCTTTTTTCTCTCTCCATGGGTGAAAACACATTCTAACTAGCTGAAGTATATGATAGGCAACACAGAGGTTTTTGTTCTGTTGAGTTTAAATATTTTGTACAGAATAAACATAACATTCTTTACATTCTTCATAGAAATACATTTTAGT
Source organism: Bubalus bubalis (assembly GCF_019923935.1). NCBI lineage: Eukaryota > Metazoa > Chordata > Mammalia > Artiodactyla > Bovidae > Bubalus > Bubalus bubalis. The sequence goes on from NC_059157.1 coordinate 185,200,743, forward strand.
CCTGCTAATTCTGCAGCAGTAGGAAGGTTATTTTTGTTTATTAGGTATTTCTGCAAAATATTTTCTAGAAAATATTTTTTATAATACTGTAAGTATATCACCAACCTTCCTATGTAATTGCTATTCAAATTTTGATAACATTCCTATCTCTCTAAGTAAAGTTGAAATTTGTTTTTGTTTCCCACATGGCCATCTTCATACTCTGCAGAGTTTGGTGTCTGATTTTTTCATTTAATAGGCTACTATGATCATATTTCATGTTTATGGTCTTTAAAAATCATATGCCATGTTTTATTGAACCATTTTTCCATCGCAGGGGACATTGTTTTTTGTAACTTATTTCCTACCACAAATTAACCTTTGTGATACATTGCATCTGTTTAAGTTTGTTTATTGGACTGAAGTCCCAGAAGTGGATGGGTGTCTTATTTCAAGGGGTTGTGTTTCAACTGACTGTTAATGAGATAGCATTATTTGTTGTTATTTTTTAACTTAAGGGACTGTGTGTATCACTAAGAACAAGGGAGCGAATTCTCCTCCAGGCTTCTGGATATTGTGATTTTGAAGAGATATATGTTGAACAGATACAGATGAGTTATTTGAGGGTATACATTTGAAGGAATATATTTGAAGTGAGCTTACGTCTTTTCTTTCAGGGCTTTAATACAATCTCTAGTTATCATGCAGAAGGAACTGTTGCGCCCAAGAAAGAAGTGATGGATTTTTCTTACAAATGAATCACACACTCTGATTCTACAGCTCGCAGGCCTCCAGAGGCTCTGAAAACCATGTAGGAAGGTTGCGGGGGGGGGGGGGGGGGATGGGGAGTGACTACTAACAGGTATGGGTTTTGTTGTGGGGGATGAAATTTTAATAAATATAGATTCTGGTAATGGCTGTGCACCTCTGTGAGCATACTAAAAACCATGGAATTGTAACCTTGAAACAGTGACTGTGATGGTGTGCTAACTTAATCCCAATAAAGCAATTTTAATAAAAGCTAGTGTGCTAAAATTGTCTCTAGGTTATTTCTCTTTCTAATTCAATCACAACAATAGCTTCCTCTCACCATGAGCACAGGAACCACCAGCAATCAAGAATCACCTCCTGGACCACTGAATCTTCATCATCACCATCCCTACTATCAGCATGAACACTGCTACTTCTAACCACCTCTGTTACTCCATGAAAGTCATCGCCACTCATCACTGCCTCCACCTCATCACCAGCATCTCCACCGCCATCACGGCCACCACGTCCATCACAAGCATCAAGACCATCACTACCAACATTGCTACCATGGGTCCCAACATCACCACCACCTCCACCACCATTACCCAATGCTGCCTCCATCTCTCCCACGTTTGCAACCGCTCTTATCACTACCTCCACCATAAATCACTGCTGCACCTCCAGTACTTCCATTACCATTACCACTGGCATCCACATCACCATCAGCAGCATATGACCACCATCGCCTCTGTCACTAACTCAGAGCCAACATCACTGCCACTAGTTACCACTAGCCTTCCACACCTCCTCCATTCCATCCTCTCTCTCACCTGTTGAGAATGTGATTTTCCCAATCAGTGTAGTAAGTGAGATTATCTATCTCTCTCTCTATCACTGTTTATTGTCACAACAACCCCAAGGAGTATCATTCTCCTTCTTACAGAGGAAGAAACTAAAGGTCAAAGAGGTTAAAAAACATATTCCTCAAGGTAAATGCAGAGTTGGAATTCTAACCCAGGTTTTACCAAGAGTTGTCTTTAATTTCCACCATTCAGCCCCAATAAATTCTCTCCTTTTTGCAAAGCTTGATAATTAGGTTTATAAAGTTACATGAAACAAAAAATTTAATCAAAGAAAAATTTAACGAATCACACAAAGAGAAAGTATTATGTTTTCATGTGAAAAATAAGCAAAAATTATAACTATCGCAGACAAAGTTTAAGTTCTATTATTAATTTGTAGGTTAACTAGTCAGATTTACACTTAGGGATGTGTTAACCTTAAAGAAATCCTTGAAGGTTTATATTCATATTGAGAAACACGAGATGTCTTTTAAAAGTCCATAAATGCAGGAATTTTATACACTATAATTGTACGTTTTAGGGGTTCTGATCAAAGTTCCAAAGTGTTTTGAAAGTGACTCTCTGAGTTGTATGGCAACAAGCTATGGTGGGGTGAGGGCATGGGGTGAGGACCCAAAGAACTTCAATCCATTTGTCTGGTGGTAGGTTTCATATCTGGAGAAGGAAATGGCAACCCACTCCAGTACTCTTGTCTGGAAAATCCCATGGATGGAGGAGCCTGGTAGGCTACAGTCCATGGGGTCTCTAGGAGTCAGACATGACTGAGCGACTTCACTTTCAAGCATTGGAGAAAGAAATGGCAACCCACTCCAGTTTTCTTGCCTGGAGAATCCCAGGGATAGGGGAGCCTGGTGGACTACTGTCTATGCGGTCGCACAGAATTGGACATGACTGAAGCGACTTAGCAACAGCAGCAGCAGTAGGTTTCATATCATCCTAAGACAAGTTGGGTCATAATGTAATACCCCTTACTTTAAAAACTATTTGGATGACACTGAAACAGGACTTCCTGGAGCATGTGTCTACTTGGAATAAAGTGAGATGGTTGGCTGGCATGTGAAGAGAAGGCAATTCAAATGGGAAGACAATTTTTAGGATACCTTTCTAGGGCTGTTAAATAGCCTCAAAGAAAAATTGAGTAAATGGGTCAAAAATAATTGTTTGTGTTCATGAAACTAAGCAAACAGACTTACTGGTGGTACTGTCTAGTAGGGCTTCCCTCTGAGAAGGTGATGGCACCCCACTCCAGTACTCTTGCCTGGAAAATCCCATGGATGGGGGAGCCTAGTAAGCTGCAGTCCATGGGGTCGCTAAGAGTCGGACACGACTAAGTGACTTCACTTTCACTTTTCACTTTCATGCATTGGAGAAGGAAATGGCAACCCACTCCAGTGTTCTTGCCTGGAGAATCCCAGGGATGGGGGAGCCTGGTGGGCTGCCATCTATAGGGTCGCACAGAGTTGGACATGACTGAAGCGACTTAGCAGCAGCAGCAGCAGGGCTTCCCTGGTAGCTCAGATGGTAAAGAATCTGCCTGCAATGTGGGAGATCTGGCTTCCATCCCTAAGTTGCGAACATCCCCTTGAGGAAGGCATCTGGCAACCCAGTCCAGTATTCTTGCCTGGAGAATCCCATGGACAGAGGAGCCTGGCGGGCTACAGTCCATGGGGTCACAAAAGAGTCAGATACTACTGAGTGACTAAGCACAGCACAGGAAGAAACATAGAAGAAAGAATCAGGTAGGGGTCCTGAAACACGTTTGAATCTGGGTTGCAAGATATTGGAGAAGACAGATTTATAAGAAGCCACTTTGATCATGCCCTCCTTCTCCCTTAACAGCAGTGCCTGCTGTTAAGTTCTGAGTCCCACGGCAGTGTTTCCAGACTAACATCCCCTGGATGTCCATTTCCCTTGGATCCTCAAGTGCTTAGGTAAGCATGGGGATCACAGCTCTCTTACACTTTCCCATCTCATGAAAGTCCCCATCAGAGAACGCATTTCTTCCTTTTTCTACTGTCAAAACTTGACTCATCCCATGGCCAACTCAACTTCTCACTCCTTGGGGAGCCTCCTGTGACTGCCTCCACCCAAGGAGTCCTCTCCATTCTCTGTCCTCCACTGGCACTCTCCCACCTACCATCAACATTGCATAAGGTGGCTCAGGTCGTAAAGAATCCTCTTGCAGTGTGGGAGACCCAGGTTTGATTCCTGGGTTGGGAAGATCCCTTGGAGAAGAAAATGGCAATTAACTCTACTATTCTTTCCTGGAGAATCCCATCGACAGAGGAGCCTGGTGGGCTACATTCCATGGGGTCACAAAGAGTTGGACACAACTAAGCAACTGACACTTTTCACTTCATCCACCATCAACTCGTAACCACAATGGTGTGATCACTCACCTAGAGCCAGACATCTTGGAGTGAAAAGTCAAGTGGGCCTTAGGAAAAATCACTATGAACAAAGCTAGATGGAATTCCAGCTAAGCTATTTCAAATCCTAAAAGATGATGCTTTTATTTTATTTTAATTTAATTTTATTTTTAAACCTGAAACACTGTATTAGTTTTGCCAAACATCAAAACGAATCCGCCACAGGTATACATGTGTTCCCCATCCTGAACCCTCCTCCCTCCTCCCTCCCCACACCATCCCTCTGGGTCATCCCAGTGCACCAGCCCCAAGCATCCAGTATCGTGCATTGAACCTGGACTGGCAACTCGTTTCATACATGATATTACACATGTGTCAATGCCATTCTCCCAAATCTTCCCACCCTCTCCCTCTCCCACAGAGTCCATTAGACTGTTCTATACATCAGTGTCTCTTTTGCTGTCTCGTACACAGGGTTATTGTTACCATGTTTCTAAATTCCATATATATGCGTTAGTATACTGTATTGGTGTTTTTCTTTCTGGCTTACTTCACTCTGTATAATAGGCTCCAGTTTCATCCACCTCATTAGAACTGATTCAAATGTGTTCTTTTTAATGGCTGAGTAGTACTCCATTGTGTATATGTACCACAGCTTTCTTATCCATTCATCTGCTGATGGACATCTAGGTTGCTTCCATGTCCTGGCTATTATAAACAGCGCTGCGATGAACATTGGGGTACACGTGTCTCTTTCCCTTCTGGTTTCCTCAGTGTGTATGCCCAGCAGTGGGATTGCTGGATCATAAGGCAGTTCTATTTTCTGTTTTTTAAGGAATCTCCACACTGTTCTCCATAGTGGCTGTACTAGTTTGCATTCCCACCAACAGTGTAAGAGGGTTCCTTTTTCTCTGCACCCTCTCCAGCATTTATTGCTTGTAGTCTTGGATCGCAGCCATTCTGACTGGTGTGAAATGGTATCTCATAGTGGTTTTGATTTGCATTTCTCTGATAATGAGTGATGTTGAGCATCTTTTCATGTGTTTGTTAGCCATCTGTATGTCTTCTTTGGAGAAATGTCTATTTAGTTCTTTGGCCCATTTTTTGATTGGGTCATTTATTTTTCTGGAGTTGAGGTGTAGGAGTTGCTTGTATATTTTTGAGATTAGTTGTTTGTCAGTTGCTTCATTTGCTATTATTTTCTCCCATTCTGAAGGCTGCCTTTTCACCTTGCTAATAGTTTCCTTTGATGTGCAGAAGCTTTTAAGTTAAGATGATGCTTTTAAAGTACTGCACTCAATATGCTAGCAAATTTAGAAAACTCAGTGGTGGCCACAGGACTGGAAAAGGTCAGTTTTCATTCCAATTCCAAAGAAGGGCAATGCCAAAAAATGTTCAAACTACAACACAATTGCATTCATTTCATATGCTATCAAAGTTATTCTCAAAATTTGCCAAGCTAGGCTTCAACAGTATGTGAACTGAGAACTTCCAAATATTCAAGTTGGATTTAGAAAAGGCAGAGAAACCAGAGATCAAATTGCCAACATCCATTGGATGGTAGAAAAAGCAAGACAATTCCAGAAAAACATCTCCTTCTGCTTCACTGACTATGCTAAAGTCTTTGACTGTGTATATCACAACAAGCTGTGGAAAATTCTTATGAGATGGGAATATAAGACATCTTACCTGCCTCCTGTGAAACCTGCATGCAGGTCAAGAAACAACAGTTAGGACCAGGCATGGAACAACAGACTGGTTGCAAATTGGGAAAGAGTATGTCAAGAGTGTATATCGCCATCCTCCTTATTTAACTTGTATGCAGAGTTCAGTTCAGTTCAGTCACTCATTCGTGTCCAACTTTTTGCGACTCCATGGACTGCAGCATACCACGCCTCCCTGCCCATCACCAACTCCTGGAGTTTGCTCAGACTCATGTCCATCAAGATGGTGATGCCATCTAACCATCTCATCCTTGTTCCCTTCTCTTCCTGCCTTAAATCATTCCCAGCATCAGGGTCTTTTCCAATGAGTCAGCTCTTCATCAATACTTTGGTGGCCAAAGTATTGGAGCTTCAGCATCAGTCTTTCCAATGAATTATCAGGACTAATTTCCTTCAGTATGGACTGGTTGGATCTCCTTGCAGTCCAAGGGACTCTCAAGAGTCTTTTCCAACACCACACTTCAAAAGCATCAATTCATCAGCACTCAGGTTTCTTTACGGTCCAACTCTCACATCCATACATGACTATTGGAAAAACCATAGTTTTGACTAGACAGATATGCAGAGTACATTATGTGAAATGCTGAGCTGGATGAAGCATAAGCTGGAATCAAGATTGCTTGGAAAAAAATCAAAAATCAATCTCAGATATGCAGATGACACTACCCTTATGGCAGAAAGTGAAGAGAAACTAAAGAGCCTCTTGATGAATGTGAAAGAGGAGAGTGAAAAAGCTGGCTTAAAACTCAACATTCAAAAAACTAAGATCATGGCATCTGGTCCCATCATTTCATGGCAAACAGATGTGGAAACAATGGAAGTAGTAACAGACTTTACTTTCTTAGGCTCCACAATCACTGTAGATGGTGACTGCAGCCATGAAATCAAAAGACACTTACTTGCTCCTTGGAAGAAAAGCTATGAAAAACCTAGATAGCATATTAAAAAGCAGAGACATTCCTCTGCTGACAAAGGTCCCATAGTCAAAACTATGGTGTGCTGCAGTCCATGGGGTCACCAAGAGTCAGACAGGACTGAGTGACTGAACAACAACAGCCATCAACTCAGCAAGAACTGACCACCTCCATCTCCTCTTATGGTCACCCGGAACATATCAAATATCTGGATTCCAAGAACTTGGCTGCAAGCACCAAGAGCACAAATATTCCTAAAAAAACATTTGAAATCCGATCCACTGCCCTGGCCATATCAGAAGTTCAGCACAGTGGCCATCCTCAAAAAGTGTTATTGTAGATAAAGAAGAGGCTGGTTCTGAGCATTTGTTGTTCAGTCACTCAGTCATGTGACTCTTTGCAGCCCCATGGACTGCAGCACGCCAGGTTTCCCTGTCCTTCAACCATCTCCCAGAGTTTGCCCAAATTCATGTCCATCAAGTCATTGATGCCATCCAACCATCTCATCCTCTGTCACCCCCTTCTTCTCCTGCCCTCAATCTTTCCTAGCATTAGGGTCTTTCCCAATGAGTCAGCTCTTCACCATCAACTGGCCAAAGTATTGAAACTTCAGCTTCAGCATCAGTCCTTCCAATGAAGATTCAGAGTTGATTTCCTTTAGGATTGACTGATTTGATCACCTGAGCATTTATGAGGTCTAAAAAAGTGATGGGTAAGAATGACCTTAGGTGAAGGTTTATATCTTACTGAATATAAGTAAGTGGTGGAAATGAGGAGGGCATAAAGGCAGAGGAGGTGCTTAGACACCAGACCCATGACACAAAGGCCTGGGTCAGCCAGTTCAGAGGGAATTCTTAGGCAGTGTGTCCAAGTCTGGACACAGGGGTGCAAGTTGAGACCTGGCTTCCATGCTGATACTTAACATGGTGGCCAATCCATCAAGATGGGAGAGCCAGACAAGATTTGAAGGAATGTGAAAGTGTAAGTTGCTCAGTCATGTCCCACTCTTTGTGAATCCATGGACTGTAGCCCACCAGGCTCCTCTGTCCATGGAATCCTCCAGGCAAGGATACTGGAGTGGGGTGTCTTTTCCTTCTCCCGGGGATCTTCCCAACCCAGAGATTGAACCTGGGTCTCCCGCATTGCAGGCAGATTATTTACCATCTGAGCAGGATTTGGAGGGGTCCATGCCATTTCCTAGGCCATATCAGGGAAGAAAATAGCTTCTGAAGAGCTAATTTATCTGGAAAATGTTGTCAATTTTTGTTTCCTGCTTAAAATAAGGATTCCAGAAGTGCTCTTCACTTGTCAGCCAGCCGGTGGGTTACACAAGTTTATAAGGATCCTTGAAGACAGGCCAGTGGATTTATAGCAAACCTCTCCTGGTAACCAGCCCTCTCAGTGGAAGACTTTAGAAAATAAGTGATTGGAACAAACAAACAAACAAACAACCTAAAGCGAAGGAGGGCTCCCTTCACCCCATAATCAAGAATTCAGGAATCTGAGTGTCTCTGCAGGCAGGAAGATGCTGCTGTTTACAGATGGCTTTGACGTGTGACTGTGTCCTGGCTTTATGTTGGCTCAAATCCCTTTGAATGCACTGCAATTCCAAAAGAAGGTTTTAGCTGTCCACTGCTGTTTCTCTTGTGAGAACTCATTATTTTTCTGTGTTGAATTTTCCCCTTCCTTTCCTTCACCTTTGCATAAGGAACCATCCAGACCTCTTTTCATTTGTCTCATTTATCTGCCTTCTGTGGCACGCTCTCTCCCCTTCCAGTCTTGACAGTTTTTTTTTCCTCCTGTGGTCTCCCTAAACAGCCTTCTTTCATCTTTCCAGGAGCCCTTTCTCCAGCCTCCAAATCCCTCCCAACCCCCACTTCCTTTAAGAAACTGTCTCTTTTGATCTCCATGACAACAGGAGCCCTGTGTCAATTTATTCCTGTGGTTTGCAAGTGCCTGTATTTTACGTGTCCACCGGAATCAGCCTGCAAGCTGCCTGTGGCAGAGTTGCCGCTCCTTACAGAGATGGGAAAATCAGGGATGAGCAAACGCTCACAGCACCACCAGCATGGATGTGACAGATTAGAAGTGGCATCTCAGGCTCAGAAAACCACCGACCAGATCCTGTTTCCAGCACGCTCCCCTCCACCTGCTCACTGCTGGTGGGTGAGTGGACCATCCTGGATGTCAAGATTCAGCTTCTGGCCTGGGGAGCCCGAGGCCTCCACTGCAGAATCCCACACTTGGAATACTACATCAAGCCAGCATGTCGAGTGACTCAGTTGAAACATGATTGAAAACATTTCCTTCAGCTTCCTGCAGATTCACTTACAATGTTACCTGTCCTCATTTCCCTTTTATTACAGAGGTGGAGACAGTCTTTCATCTCCATGTGCTACCTCCAGTCCCTCTCACTGCTCCTCAATATAAACAGCATAAATTCCATAACTTGCTCAGTGAATGCATGCATTAAATGTAACCACCAGGAGCTGGCGTCTCTTCTGTACAAGGCACCATGGGTAGGAGAGGCGCACAGTGAATTGTGATTAAAAGGGAGAGTGACGCTGGCAGCACTGAAGGCTGGCACAGGAGGCTGTTGGCACAGAAGGGAAAAGTGAGAGGTGCCTTTTCCCAATGGGAGCAGGAGGATTCCCAAGAAGGGGGCAGTGGACCCGGCTGTGCCTGGTGAGGATACAAGAAATGACCCAGGGACGGAGGGTGGGGAACTTCAGGGAGGGGTCCGCAGGAATTTTGGGGGGATTGGGGGGAATGGTAGGAATGTGGGGAAGCTAGGGAAAAGCTGGGACCCCACCCAGACCTGCTGATGTCAGAAACACTTACTGCAAGGAGGTGGCTACCGGTCTCTGTGTAACAAGCCCGCCCCAGGGTTCTGAGCATGCTCAAATCTGAGAACCCCTGTTGTCATCACTAGAAAACCATGAAATGGTTTAGGACTGGCCTTGCTTGGAATGGACTATTTAGTTAAGAACCAACAGCTGTGCATTCCCCAGTTTTTCAGATCCCCAAGAACCCTCTTTTTGGCCTCTGCAGAACAGAAGGGAATGAATGCAATTAGGACTGTAAGCCTTTTTTGGTCTTAGAAGTCAGAGGGCAGCAAAGGGACTGCTTCACAGGGTGGGCAGGATGGAGGGGGAATAGATGCTTCATCAGCCAGAGCCCTGCTGGGGCTCTGCTGGCCCCATCGACTGGAGTATTCATTGTCTTCTACAAGGGATGTGTGTGGCCAGGCAGCTCCCCCTTCAATGTTACTGCTCATTGAGGAACAGGTAAAGAACAAGCGGCCACATGGTGTGAAATAAAAATTGGAGGTGTGATCTGACAATGAGACACCCTTTGGACAGCAAGGAGATCAAACCAGTCAATCCTAAAGGAAATCAACCCTGAATATTCATTGGAAGGACTGATGCTGAAGCTAAGCTCCAATACTTTGGCCACCTGATGTGAAAAACTGACTCATTGGAAAAGACCCTGAATCTGGGAAAGATAGAAGGCAGGAGGAGAGGGGGATGACAGAGAATGAGATGGTTGGATGGTATCACTGACTCAATGGACATGAGTTTGAGCAAATTCCAGGAGATGGTGATGGACAGGGAAGCCTGGGGTGCTTCAGTCCATGGGGATGCAAAGAGTCAGACACAACTTAGCAAACAACAATTGAACAACAAAAACAACAGACAAAGGAGCTCAAGAAGTAACCATGAATGACAAAGTGTTTGAACTGTGTAGCATCTGGAGAGGCCAAGAACTTGGCCTTGGAGCTGATGGTCACTGTAGGCTGGTCAGACTTGGCAGCCAAGTAGGAGATGGCAACCAAGGGTGTGCTTGGAACACAAATGCAGAATTTTAGAAACAGGTTTGGAGAATGTTGTGGGATGAACTTGAGGTTAACTACTGCACACCAGGACCTATTTATTCTATTTCTAAACTTAAGGGTGGTTCCCATCTCATTCATTCGTTCACACATGCATTCAGTCATCCCACCAACAAACAACTGTTGAGTAACTACTCTTGCTAGACCCCTCCTTTTTTTGAATTCTGCTGTCCTTTGCAAATCTCACTCTCTGGGAGCTATATAGAGTATTTCTCACCAGCAGGAGGAGAAGGGGATGACAGAGGATGAGATGGCTGGATGGCATCACTGACTCGATGGACGTGAGTCTGGGTGAACTCCGGGAGCTGGTGATGGACAGGGAGGCCTGGCGTGCTGTGATTCATAGGATTGCAAAGAGTCGGACATGACTGAGCAACTGAACTGAACTGATATAAGTTTATCCAGTGGTTTCTGCTGATGGTCTAACAGAGGAATTCACAGCACATGTGCAGACCAGGATCAGTTTGTATCTACCAGCTCTGAGGTCTCCAGGAATAACCTCCACCTAACATCAGGGTCTCTAGATGCCCTGTATCCTTCCTAAGGGTCTATGTCCAACTCAAGCAGCTGCTGAGGAGGGGGCAGTGGCCTCTGAAGCTCAGCAAAGCTAGAGAAGACTTCTGAGACATGAACTATGCCAGAAGGGTGATGGCTAAGTGTTCCAGAGCCTGGCAGTGGAGTCAGCCAGAGAGAACTGGCAGGGACAGGGGAGATGCCCTGAGTTCAGACCAGGGAGAGAATGAGGAGGACAATGTGGAAGTTTCTGTGGGGAAATGAAGGGCATAGCCAAGGCCCAGCCAGGAAAGAATTCATTTAGTGACTGACTTAGACAGTGTATTTAAAAGCAGAGACATCACATTGCCAGTGAAGGTTCATACAGTCAAAGCTATGGTTTCTCCAGTAGTAATGTATGGCTGTGAGAGTTGGACCATAAAGAAAGCTGAGGACTAAAGAATTGATACTTTCAAACTGTGGTGCTGGAGAAGACTCTTGAGAGTCCCTTGGACTGCAAGGAGATCGAACCAGTCAATCCTAAAGAAAATCAACCCTGAATATTCATTGGAAGGACTGATGCTGAAGCTGAAGCTCCAAAACTTTGGCCACTTGATGGTGAAGAGCTGACTCATTGGAAAAGACCCTGATGCTAGGAAAGACTGAGGAGGAGAAGGGGTGACAGAGGACAAGATGGTTGGATGGCATCATTGGCTCAATGGACATGAGTTTGAGCAAACTCTGCGAGATAGTGAAAGACAGGGAAGCCTGGCATGCTGTAGTCCATGGGGTTGCAAAGAGTTGGACATGACTGAGTGACTGAACGACAACCAAAAAATTGTTATTAGAAAGGACTGTGCTGTCCAGAGCACCAGAGGGGCCAGCGTCCAGGGTAGAGCAAAAATCAGGGTTGTTATTCAAAAGACCAGCCTGCATATCCTAAAATGCTCTTCTGGCCTTCATCCTTCATGGCTGTCAAGGCAGCACAGAATGATGATTACAGATAAGGCTTCAATGTGCTGTTGTTTATCTGTCTATGACATAATGAAAAGGAGACACAGATTGGACCTAATGGAAGGGTTCAAGCTTCAGCAATGACAAATCAAGTTACTTGTTCAAGATCATTTCTACTAAATGTGGAGATGGGAATAATATCTAATTATTTTGAAGTCTAATCTAGTGCTTTTCATGCTGTATCAGAATATTCTTATTATCTGTAATTTACCTGCCATAGATACATTTAACCCAATGCTAATCTTATTTTATACGTAATGTAATAAAATCCTGTCCAGTTATATTTTTACATATGCTCTTTATTTTCACATGCATGCAAGTTGCTTCAGTCATGTCCAACTCTTCGTGATTCATGGACTGTAGCCTGCCAGGCTCCTCTGTCCACAGGATTCTGCAGGTAGGAATACTGGAATGGGTTGCCGTTTCCTACTCCAGGGGATCTTCTCAAGCTAGGAATTGAACCCACATCTCCTGTGTCTCCTGCATTGGCAGGTGGGTTCTTTACCACTACTGGCACCTGGGAAGCCTTATTTTCACTGCAAATATTAAATATTCACACATGCATGACACCAAGGTCTCATTGGTAACATGCCTAGGGTACTCAACAGACAATCAAATAAATTTTAATATTATCCTTCATAAACAATTTTTACCTTAATGTCCAAACTTTGGAAGCCAATCCACTTGTAAAATGTGATGCTGATATAAATAAAGACCTATGACCGGTCACCAGTTAATATCCAAAATTCTCTTTTGATTTCAACCTCGATGTTCCTATTTACTACTCTTAATTGCATTTCTGATAATACATTCCAACAATCAATGCACAAATATCACCCTTACCTCCAAGTTTATTGTGACCTAACAGTCAGTAACTTGTTTATGAGCTAACTGTTCTGAAACAGAACAAGGAAAGTGTCTGTCCTTAGGTCTCTTGTACTATGCCAGGTTCATCCAGGCTCCAAGTGAAACCTTCAGAAGACACCATCTGAAAGGACTGCCCGCTGATGAATGGAGTTGGCCCTGATCTCAGCCCTTGGTTCAAGTTCAGCTGATGTCCTGTCAGGGCAAATGAGCCGAGAGGGCTGGCCTTTTCACTGGGATTGGACAGAGACAAGCCTCCTGGGCTGTGAATCAGCCAACCTGTCTTCCCAGCATGCTCAGGTGTGGGCTGGTATCCCACACTCTTGGCGGCTCAGCAGCCTTTGTGAAGCTGGCCAGCCTCTGCTCACTGCCCTTTGAGGCTGGGCACTAAGAGGATCCCCTGCTTAGGCTGGGAGGCCAGCCAGGACCCTTGGGGCAGGCAGGTTGGCAGCTCTGTTTTGGGGTAGAGAATTGAGTTCCAGGAAAAGACCAATCATATGGCTAAACCAAGAGGGCTGATCCAGTGGGGAGGTGGGGAGAGGGGCAGAGTATACCCCAAATAAAGCAAATAAGCAATGAGTGGTTTTGTGAAGGGCATCTGTATATTTTATACATGTGCAAAAAAGTAAGATGTTAACTTAGTCATGTAGGCTTTTTAGGGCATCCAGAGTTTTCCAAAGGAAAGAGACCCCCTCCTGACATGCATATTTTAACGTGAAGGTGAACAATGAGAAGTCCATGTGTTTACTTAACAAATATTTACTGTGCTGCTGCTGGAAACATAAAGAACAACAAAACATGCCCTCTCCCCTCACAGAGCCTATGGTCTAGTTAATTGTAAGAGATTGCGAGAATAGCCCTATGTTATGCGGATGATCAAGACATTTTGAAATCGGTTTGGATTTTTCTTCTCTCATTATAGGGGAAGAGGTTAAACTTATCAATGTGAGAAGGGCTAACAATTCCTTAAATATTTGTCAGGCATGTTGGTCATTGGGATTTTTAATAAAAATGCTGAAAATCCAACTCTAGAACCAATTGATTACTTCATAAAAGAAATGCAAATTTTGTAATTTTTCACAGCCTAAGGAGAGAGTTAAAAATTAAAGTGAGGGCTTAAAAATTAAGTAAAACTAATTCCAAGGCAGCTCTTGAACTTCCTCTGACTGCGGAAGCAAGGAGGTCGACTTAATGCCCAGTTATGTCAAGGTTAATTTTACAATTTGGAAAGAAAGTGGTAGTAGGTAAAAGTGGACAGGTTACTTTATTTCCTTTAACTTTACTGGGGCTAGTTACATTTATAACATGAGGCTGGAAGGTGCTGAAACGTTTGTTGAACCTTTCCATGCACAAGCACAATCTTGGCATTTTACATACATTAGCACATCTATAGTTTATAAGCCCAGCCAGCAAAGTCAGAGAGCCAAGACAGGGGTGGGGGGTAAAGTGGGGGGGTTGGGGGGGCTCCACTGGACAGTCAGGAGCCCTCAGATCTTGGGAAATTCCCTGCCACCTTGGGTATGTGCTCAGTCACTCAGTTGTATCTGACTCTTTGTGACCCCGTGGACTGTAGCTCACCAGGCTCCTCTGTCCATGGGATTCTCTAGGCAAGAATACTGGAGTGGGTTGCCATTTCTTTCTCCAGGGGATCTTCCTGACCCAGGGATCAAATGGGTGTCTCTTGCATCTCCTGCATTGGCAGGCAGATTCTTTACTGCTGCACTGGATGTAGAAGTCAAGTGGCATCTGCTGTTTATTATAGCGCTGCTATGAAGGTCATTGGCAATAAGGCAATTTTGTTTTTAAATGACAAACTAAGCCATTTCCCCCTGTAAGAGTTCATCTCTGAAATATAGACTAGGTTGTAATGATGCCTTGATTTGTTGGAATTAGGGAGATAAGGCACTCTATAGAGTTAAAAGTATTTTTCAGATTGTTGCTGTTGTTTGGTCGCTAAGTTGTATCCAACTCTTTGCATCCCCATGGAGTGGAGCCTGGCAGGTTCCTCTGTCCATGGGATTTTCTTCATCTTCCATCATACAGACAAGTTCTTGGGCATCTTCCTGTGTGCTTACCATTGACCTTCAGGAGGTTTAATGTCTAAACTGGATATATTCCTCCCTAAAGCCTAGAGCTGTTCTTTCCTCTGAGCAACTAGCACATCTTCAGCTAATACAATGTCTCTCTTTTTCTTTCCTTCCTTCTTTCTCCTCCTTTCCAGTTAGCCTCTTTTATTAAGATTTTTTTTTCTTTTTTGATGTGGACCATTTTAAAAGTCTTTTTAAAATTTCTTACAATGTTGTTTCTGTTTTTTAAGCTTTGGTTTTTTGGCTGTGCAGCATATGGGATCTCAGCTCCCTGAGCAGCAATTGAACCGGTAGGTGGGTACCCCCTGCATTGGAAGGTGAAGTCTTAACCACAGGACTGCCAGGGGAAGTCCCTCCTATCAGCCTCTTTACACAAAATGTAAATCTGGAGCCTTGATACCATAAAATCAAGGCTTATTTTATGCAACACATGGTACTTTGGATCACTTAGTATCACCTACAGTTAGATTGAATTGGTGACGCACTTGCATGACACAATCAGGCCAGTGTGAAATGACAGCTCCGCGGGCAGCCCCTCCTCCACTCAGTGGTTCAATCACCACGGCTCTGTCTGCAGCCCGCCACCCTGGACTAAATCAAGGTTCCATGAATAGGACAGTGCGGCTGATTTCATCTAATGCAGGCAAGGCCTCCTTTCAAAAGCCCACAACTCGTTCATCCTTTTGACATTCAGAAGACATTTAACTGCAATCTACTGACTTTTCCTGCTGCTTCTCTATAGAGACAGAAGGGATACAATATCTTTTCAAGCCTCTGAAGTTTCTATTTTTAGTTATAAGAGTTCTGGGGACAGACACTTCTCTCCTGCAGGACAGAGAAAGCTCTAGGGCCCGCTGTAATAGCTGGTCTTTTCAGTGGCAAAATGCAAGAGAATGCGGCGGGCTGGTGGGGGAAAGTTCCCAGGCTTGAACGCAAGACAGAGTGAGTCAGCATTCGCTTTGCAGCAGGGCCAGGCTGTGTGGGGGGCTGGGGCCTGCTGAGCGCCTTTCATCACAAGGCGAGTGATGCTCCGGCTGGCGGATGTCCTCACAAAGACCCTCAGCCCCCTCCCACCCGGCTCGGCCTGCCCTGTCTGAGCAGTTGAACAGTGTGCTGCCCACAGGGATGACAGCTCAGTGGCCAAGACTGTAAAAAGCCCACACAAAGGGGCTGGCCCCACTGATGTGTGTTTCCATCCAAGGTGGTGCCCATCCCAGCCACGAAAATCCTTTATTAGTAGTAGTATTATAGAGGCTAGTCATTTGATGAAACAGCTGATGCTAGAAGAAAAGAAAAAGAAACACAGTAAGAGGTGCAATGGATGAGGTTTTTCAGGGGGACGAGAGGTGTGTGGGTTAAAGACCTCACTGCGGCTCTTACCTTCGTTAAGGGAGAACACAGTCAAGAGGGTGAGGAAAGCGGGAAGAAGCAAATGAGAAAAGTGCAAAGTGCAACACCAGAAACCAGAAGCGGAAAAGGAAGTGTGGCTTTGCAGACTTTCTGACCCAGTCACGGCATTCTAGATAAAGTGGAATCGGAAGGAAGGTGGTCAGCTCCAAGGTCACACGGAGGGCATGACTAATTAACCAAGCCCCCTAAATGACTGTAGGCTCCCAGGGGCAGCGTTGCCAGCATGCTAGTTTGTGATGAGTTCAGGCCAGAATCTCGGTCAATGCTGCTTCCTTCAATGAGAGTTTGGCTGTGAAAACCACGTATGCCGGAGTTAGCGGCATGCCGAGTGGTGTGGTTGTTTGCACTGTGGCCCGGACTTTCCGTCCCAGCAGCTGGCAATGAGCTCACTGGCAGGCAGTCGATATCTGCTGGCCATGCCGGGGGACCACTGCCTCAGACGTCAGCTGGCCCAGCGCTCCCCTCCCTGGGCATGCTTGAGGCCACAGCCAGCTAGGGGCACAACCAGGACCGCTCTCCTCTTTGCCACTTGGCAAACTGTCTACCACACAGTCTGTGATTTGGCATTTAGGAAGAGGAATTAGGAAATGTTTCCACTGGGATGAATTTCATGAGTGTGGTCATGCCTGTTTTCGATTTGCATGAAGACCAGCACTCAGGATCCAATCACGATTCAGAGACTGAAAACATGGTCCAACAACTATAATCTGTAGATACAGAATCTGCCATAAATCCAAAGATTGGATTTTAGCAAAAAAGGTATTTAGTCTAATTTTGCAAAACAAAAGTTTCCTACATGTGAGTGAATCACTTGCTGTACACCGGAAATGGACACCACATTATAAATCAACTATGCGTGCATGCTCATTGCTTCAGGCATGTCTGACTCTTTGTGATCCCATGGACTGTAGCCCACCAGGCTC
Organism: Bubalus bubalis; assembly: GCF_019923935.1. NCBI lineage: Eukaryota > Metazoa > Chordata > Mammalia > Artiodactyla > Bovidae > Bubalus > Bubalus bubalis. Next base: position 185,218,027 of record NC_059157.1, read on the forward strand.
CTCTGTCCATGGGATTCTCCAGGCAAGAATACTGGAGTGGGTTGCCATACCCCACTCCAGGGGATCTTTCCAATCCAGGGATCGAACCCATGTCTTCTACATCGCAAGTGGATTCTTTACTGCTGAGCCACCGGGAAAGCCCAGGAAATCAACCATACTCCAATATAAAATAAAAGTTAAAAACGTGTGCATGCCTTGGCATCATAATACTTAATGTGAGTGAAGGGTCCCCCCCCACCCCCATGGAGAAAGTGCCAGGAGGATGCGTGCTTGTTGGGTTTACCTTCCAGGTGACCCTGATGCTCTGGGAAGAGATGGGCTCCAGGTGGACTTCCTGAGGTGGGCCGTCAGGAGCTGGAAAGACCAAAACCCACAGGTCAGTTAGAGATGGGTTCCGGCGTGGACTGAAACCCACGTAACAGGACTCAGGGCCAGAAGAAGCCCCACAGCAGCTTTCGTGGGGAAATCAATTTTGCTGAATCACTGTGCACAACAGTCACCCCGTGCTCACTTGCTTCTAGAAAAAGTGAATTTTGACACACATCTTTGTATTCTTCCTCACCTCGTCTTTGACGACTTGATGAATAAACCATAAGTTAATACACTAGTAAAACAGAAAGTGGTGAAACATTTCTTTGATCAAAGTCTATAGTGGCTATGAAGATCCCTCTGGTTCTTTTGGAGACTCTGTTTAGTGATGCGCATTGGAGCACCTCAGGAGACTCAAACTACCTGGGGAGGGAAAAAAAGGATTCTTCTGCCTCTGATTCTCTTTGATGGTTTTAGTTCTCCACTCTTTCCAAGAGAAAACCTACTAACCTGGGGCAGTAGCCACAGAGGGCAGATTAGAGTGAAAGAAAAAAAAAAAAAAAAAGCACGCAATTCACACCAACCTATATCCAGTGGTTATAGGGGTGCCAATTGCCTGCCATGCACAGTCGATCACTCTCTACTAGGAATCTACCCTGCATTACATACACAGTGTAAAGCTTAGAGGAGACGGCCTTGTCCAGCAGGAGTTTACAGTCTGATCAGAACAATGGGCTGAGCACATGGAAGCTGAGGTTATAACACAGCACATACTCAAGTGTCTTCAGAGAAGTGGAAGCAAAAGGGAACCCAGGGGTCAGCAGGGAGAGACCCCACTGGGTGACCACATATTGTTGGGAAGATAGCTTTACAACCACTGCTGAGCTGAACGGGCCATTTCTGTGGATGTGGAGATGCCAGTTTGCAGAAAAGTGAGGAGCACTGGGAGATGAGAAATCAAAAATAGGGAACAGAAACAAGACTGAAGGTTTGGAAAGAAGAGGAAGGGGAAAGAATAAAGTCATCTTGGTGGAAACATGTTTTCCATTTAACCGAGAAAGAAGTTTTGAGTGATGTCACAATGCAGCCGCTAAGTTGATGGGCGCTGGAATCTTTCTGCCTGAGTTCAAATTCTGGCTCCCTTGCTTAGTAACTTGGAGGTGTTTTGCAGGTGACAATTTTTCTGCACCTCGGTTTTCTTCTCCATATAATGGGATGATAGAATGTATGTCTGGGTTATGATGCTTAGAACATACAAGCAGTAATGATGATTATTCTCACTGGGTGTTTTTATGGAGCACATCAAAGGAGAAATTCAAATCGCAAAAAGGAAAGGTATACTTGAAAGAACAAGGTCCCAGGAGATTAGCAAGAGGACAGAGCAAGAGGGGAGGTGTTGGAGAGAGGGGGGCGTAAGGCAAGCACCTCTGGGATGAGAGGAAGAGAACCCAGTGGGCAGGGAAGAAGGGTGAGTGAACACCCAGGTATACTTGCTCCTTGAAGAAAGCAGGTTCAAATCCGATTGTCTCTCTTCTCATCAAAATCATAAGGTACAAAGTCAGGGGAAGAGTGGTGGGTGCCAGGAACACAATAGAGGCTTGGACTGTTGCAGTAGCCTGTGGAAAAGTGTGTACCCAGTGCCTGAGAGCACTGACCCACCAGTAGGGGCAATTTCACTGATGAGGATAATGTGCAATGGAACCATCACACCCTGTCTCAACTGAGGCTTTATGAGACCACTGATGCATGCAGGAGAAATGCCACTGGGGGAACTGGGGATAAACAGTGGCAACAGGTGGGAAGAAGTGGGTGCTGGGATTGTTACTAAGTTCCTGGGTGGTTCAGACAGTAAAGAATCTGCCTGCAATGCAGGAGACTCAGGAGTTCAATTCAACTAAATGTAGGTTCAATCACTGGGAGAAGGAAATAGCAACCCACTCCAATATTCTTGCTTGGGAAATTCCATGGACAGAGGAGCCTGGTGGGCTACAATCCATGGGGTTGCAAAGAGTCGGACACGACTGAATGACTAACACTTTCTTTCTCACTTTCATTCCACAGTCAGGGATGGCGGGACTAGGGGAGAATGTTAACCCAAGGGGGCAAAGAAAGGAAGCCAGTTTTCCAGGAAAGATGCTTCATTGCATGTTAGGAATATATATGTGAAGAGAAGAGGGGCTATTGTACGGAGGTGTCTGCTCAGCAGCTGGAAACATTTACAAGAAGCCGGTAGACATTTGGGCCTGCAGGCTGCTCCCTTCCGTTCGGAAGCTCTCCCAGGAATCTACTCACCAGGTCTCTGACCTCGCTGGGGACATAGCCTCTGTCCCTGAACCACCCCCTCCAGACCAGCAACGATGCCTGGCACCAGCTTTCCATTCTATTCCTACACATTAGTTCTGGTCTTCACTTTACCTCTTTAAAGGGGACGTGGCAGCCTTCAGAGCTTCAGACTTTTCGTCCCTCACATTAACTTTGCACATCTGTGTCCTGCCTTCCTTTGCAGTTTCCATGCACCCCCACTTCCCTGCACCCCGCGTCCCAGCCACGTCCACCTTCGCAGGGGAAACCTAAACACAACTGCCCCCCGGGCAGGTCGGAGCTGCCTTTTCCCTCCACCGGTTTCCTGCCTGGGCCTATGAGCACTCCTCTGGCTTGGGAACCTGTCACAGCAGGCTCGGGCGTGCATCTGCATATCAGTCTTTCCCTCTTTTCCTAACAGACTCAATCAAAGCTGTGTGGTCTTAGAAACCAAGTCTAGAGTGAGTCCTTGCTTTGATCAGTGCAGCGCTGTGTGGATGCTGAAACCCAGAGCACTCCTCTCTCTCCCTAGCAGGTCACGGGGACAGTGAGTTTTCTGGGGGTCCTGCAGCCTTTTGGATTTATTGATTCTTCAGTGCAAAGACAATGCTAATTTCTATACCCAGGGTGAGGGGCTTCCCATGTTGCACTAGTAGTAAAGAAAACCAGACCTTTCTGCAGGAATATATCCATATCAGAAGCAATGAAAGCACGTCGAAGAGATTTCTCTTAAACATGGAGAAGTTCTGTGATCAGCGAGAAGTACGTGGTGCATGCATAAAAATCCTTGAAAAAAATTAGTTTGAGGTCTGATGGCTACACTGAGGCTTGATTATTTTAATTTAATTGTGCAAAGTCAGACTGAACAAGAAGCCTGCTGGTTAGGAATCGGAGGCAGTGCCGAGTACCTCCCATTCTGGATTCTTTGTCCTTTATTGTAGCCTTTTCAAGGGGTTGGCTGGCAATAGTCAGCTGTCATTTTCTTGTTGAGATATATTCATAATCAAAAACAAAGTCACTAGGAGAGTGTTTAAAAATGCCCTTGATTCTATCAGAAAACTTTAAGTGTGAATGTGGGGCATTTTGCTTTTTCAGTCTGGTCTTGCATTTTAAGAAGGTCCCCTGTGAAGTGGTCTGGGGACATGGGATAATCCCTGTATCCAGGACAGATCCAACATTTTTTTTTAGCATGTGGGATCTTACTTCCCCGACCAGGGATTAAACCCACATCCCCTGCTTTGGAAGCATGGAGTCTTAACCACTGGACCACCAGGGACGTTTTATGTGTGTGTGTATATATGCTTGGTCTCTTGCCAGGCTCCTCTGTCCATGGGATTCTCTAGGAAAGAATACTGGAGTGGGTGGCCATTTCCTCCTCCATGGGATCTTCCTGACCCAGGGATCAAACCTGCATCTCTTTTACATCTCCTGCATTGGCAGGCAGGTTCTTTACCACTTGCATCAACTGGGAAGCCTGAAGTCCCAGAGACCTGACAGTTTATAAGAATACAAAGCCCTTTTGGCTTAGTCTATCAAGACTTCTGTGGTTTGTTAGTAATTTATTTATTAGTCCGCTTAGTCTCTGACGTGAAAGGATTCAGATCTCTCCTCTCTTAAAATACAGTCATAGGATCTATATTAAAGGCAGAGACTGAAAGAATTTTACACACATGAGAGCTTTGCCCAATATAATTAGGAAGAGCTTTTGTTTGGGTGCTGAATTTTCTACTTTAAGTTTCTAAAACATTCTAAGACAAGCCCTTTAAAAATGACATAAAAAATGGTGCTGGAGAAGAAAATGGCAACCCACTCCAGTATTCTTGCCTGGGAAATCCCACAGACAGAGGAGCCTGGTGGCCTACAGTCCACGGGGTCACAAAAGAGTCAGACAAGACTGAGTGACTAAACAACAAATAAATCAACTATGCTTCAATAAAATACAATTTTAAAAAATGATATAAAAAATTAGTCTGCTTCCAGAATTTTAGTGCTTTCCTTACAATGCCTAAGCTGTAATTTTTTTTTCATGGATCCTCATCTCATTGCAAAAGGACAACTTCATAAAATTAGAATCCAAGGCAGACCGAATTCCCAATGCTGACATGATTGAAGACTAACCATTAGGTATCCACTGCTTTAACTAAATTTGAAAATTGTGTCGACATTTAACATTTAAGAATTTATTTAACAGTCTTGAATTGAAATTGCACTAAAACTAGAATGGATAATTTTTTACTCTGTTTTTTTAAACCAGAATATTTACCTTATTCCTACAGGAAGAGCAGGCTAGAGGTAAGAACTACTGATGAATGTGATTTTCCGAAATATATAGTTGCTGCATTTTTTTTAAATAGAAACTGAAACTATTCAACTTGTAAAAGAGTAATAAATGAAGACTATATTTACAGTTCCTAATGTTTATTCTAGGCAAGGCTATGTCTTGCCTGCATGCTTAGTCCTGTCTGACTTGTGACTCCATGGACTGTAGCCCTCCAGGCTCCTTTGTCCATGGGATTTCTCAGGCAAAAATACTAGAGCGGATTGCCAATTCCTTTTCCAAGGGGTCTTCCCAACCCAGGGATCGAACCTGCGTTGCCAGCATCTCCTGCATTGCAGGAGGATTCTTTATTGCTGAGCCACAGGTAAAGCCCATGACAAGTACAAATTTCTGTGAAAAATGATAATTCTTTACCACTAGCGCCACCTAGGAAGCCCACTAATTCTGTTTGGCTGAAAATACAAGGTGGGCAGGCCCTTCCTAACTGTCAAACCCATGGTGGTCCCCGGTCGTCTCCGGTCTGGATGTCTGTTTTTGGTCCTTCCCACAAAGGCAGGACAAGCTGATTTGTTCATTGTTGTGTTTCGGATGCCCAGAACAGCACGTGGCACATAATACATGCTGAATGAATAATGATTTAAAGGAGTAAGCTATTTATTTGATAAATAGTCACTAAATTCATCCTCTTCCCATTTAGGTATCAACTGTTCTTCAATTTATTTGGTTCTTACTAAACTCTGTCTTGGTCTCCTATGCCCAGCAAAGAATGTTCTTTCTGCTTACCCAGCTACTTCTCTTTTTTTTTGGCCATACCAGGCAGCTTGAAGGATCTTAGTTTCTCTGCTAGGGATTGAACCTGTGCCCTGGAAATGAGTGTCCTTTCCTAACCTCTTGATGCCAGGGAATTCCCCAGGCTACTTCTGTCAGAGATGAGCATGTTGTTGTGGACTCTGTCATTGTGTCTCAGTCCTTCTTTGCCTATTTTTACACCCCGGTCTCTGCCCAGTTTTGGACCTGGCACATGGTAGACCCTTAGCAAATTCTCCAATGAGGAACCAGAGATAGAAGTTCAGGAGTGCCTCTCACCGGGTGACTCAGCCCAGCCCCTAAGCAAATAAGACCCAAGTCTCTGGATGAAGCCAGGAGACTGCTACGTGGAGAAGAAAATAATTTGACAGCAGAGGGGAGGCACTGTACTAGAGCATGACGCTTGACCTGCTTTTCAAGGGAGAGGACAGAAGAGGAAGCATAGACCTCAGGGGGCTCCAGACGCGGGCAGGAGCAGCTCACATGAGGAGGCGGCGGCAGGAAGGGAGGGTCATCACTGCTCAGGCCACGAGAAGCCTGGTGTAGTTTCAAGGTAGTAATGGGGTAGGGGAGACCTGGGCCTACACCTTACGGGCTCTTTTCCTCAGCAAGTGGGCGGTGAGAAGCAGCCTTGGGTGCCCTAGACTTGGGCACTTGCATGCATGCTAAGTTGATTCAGTTGTGTCTGACTCTTTGTAACCCTATGAACTGGAGCCCGCCAAGCTCCTCTGTCCGTGGGATTCTCCAGGCAAGGAAACTAGAGTGGGTTGCCATGCCCTCCTCCAGGAGATCTTCCCCATGCAAGAATCGAACCTGCATCTCTTGTGTCTAACCTGTGTCTCTTGGATTGACAGGCAGATTCTTTACCACTAGCGCCACCTGGGAACCCCTTGGGCACTGCATCACCATAAAAAATGAGCGGGTCTATGGCTTCTAGAAGCTTCCATCTGGGGATTCTCACTGCTTAAGTGATGACCTCATTTCTTTAGGGAAAGACGGCTGTAGGGCTGGAAAAGATTCTCTCAAGATGGCTGCGGCTTCCGAAGGAGGTGGCTTTGGGGATCCTCCCGGAGGTGGCAGGGACAAGCCCCATCACCCCAAGCAGAGCTGGAGAGGGAGGCTTTGGTTAGGAGAATGCCCTTCTTTCTATGTGAGTCACACGTAAGAAAATGGCTCTCTGATTTCAGTCATGCAAACCTATGCAGCAAGACAAGGCAAGTTCTGGTTTGCAGCTTTTCTTTGCTCATGCCTGACCTTCCCTCGCATTCTCCCTTAGTTAGTTTGAAGAGAGAATGATGAGTTGTGGGGCTGCCTGGTGAAACCCCAACTGTCAGCTCAGGAGCCAAAGCAGGGGGTGGGGCTCTGTGTCCATCTGTCTGCAGAGATGCCTGAGTGGGCTGCACACACGTGACCGGTGACCAGGAGTAGCTGTTCATCTGACCTCCTTGGCTGGAGAGAGAGAAGCACTGCCATGGCAACGGCCAGCTACAGGGAGATCACAGAGGAGACGGCAGAAAAAAAGCCACATCATCTGCATCGGTCATGGCGATGGGGAAAAAGGTGCAAAATGCACCACTGGAAACCATCCCTGCCTTGAGAAGGCCGTGGAGGTGGGCAGAGTCAGAAAAGTGGCTCAAAGGAAGGAGAAGGCTCAGCTCTGACCCAAAGCTTTCGTTTTGGGGGTGACTTATTCTCCCTAAATCCCCAGCATGATGAAATTCCAGGAAGTGAGTGTGTTGTTTACATCAATATTTAAATAAGATTCTATTTTTGTAGGAGCTTATTAACACTCATTTCCTACTTATTTCAGAACCGTGCAAAGTACTTTCAGAAATTAGGGTTTTTTCCAATTACCCAACATGTTTGTGGTGAGGAGTAGAAAGACATCATTAAGTGAATCTTGCAGATGAGAAATCACACAGAGAGAGTTTCCAAGCGTTAGAAGTGGCTCGCCCTCAGACTGAAGCACAAAGCTATTCTATCTCCCACCCTTGAAAATGATGTTTCAAGAATTGATGTATTCCAGAGTTGAAAAATGAATATATAGGTGCAGTTCAGGAAAAACAATAAATGTTAACCTATTTCCTTGAGGACAATGTTGACTGTGCATAACAAAGGAGTTAGATTTTGGCATTTGCTTTCATCCAGCAATCCTACTTCTTGGAATTTAACATAAAACATATCGTTGGAAATGGAAAAAGATATATCACAGGATATATCACATGATGCTCATCATAGTAGTGTTTATGATAACGAAAACTTGAAGAGAAATGCAAATCAAAGCTACAGTGAGATGTCACTTCATACCAGTCAGAATGGCCTCAAGATGTCTACAAATAATAAATGTTGGAGAGGGTGTGGAGTAAAGAGAACCCTCCCACACTGTTGGTGGGAATGTAAGTTGATGCAGACACTGTGGAAAGCGGTAGGATTGTCTCTTACAAAACTAAAGAATAGAGTTGCCATATGATCCAGAATCCTCACTCCTGGAAATATATCTGGAAAAGATTAAAACTCTAATTTGAAAAGATACACACACCCCAAAAACCATAGCAGCACTATTTACAATAGCCAAGACATGGAAGCAACCTAAATGTCCATCAACAGAGGAATGGATAAAGAAGAGGTGTTGCATATGCAAATGGGATATTACTCAGCCATAAAAAGGAACAAAACAATGCCATCTACAGCAACATGGATGGACCTAGAGATTATTATACCAAGTGAAGTAAGTCAGACAAAGACAGATACTGCTTGTATGTGGAATCTAAAAATGAAACAGATAAATTTATTTACCAAACAGAAACAAGCTCACAGACATAGAAAAAAACTTACAAAAAGGAAGAGAGGAGGGGAGGTATATTATGAGTTTGGGGTTCACAGATACATACTACTATGTGTAAAATAGCCAAACAATAAAGACCTACTGTATAGCATAGGAAACTATTCTCAATATCTTGTCATAAACTATAATGTAAAAGAATATATATGTATATATGCCTATATATAACTGAATCAATTTACTGTTCACTTGAAATCAGCACAACATTGTAAACCAATTATACTTCAATTAAGGAAAATAACGGACATATAAGAAATGGTGGATGGCAGGATTTCAAATTTTAGGAAGTCTTTAAGAGATATAGATGAATGATGTCTATTCAAAGAGCAATTAGTGAGAGTAACAGAAAAGTGAGCCTTCACTGGTGGCTCAGTGGTAAAGAACCCGTTTGCAATGCAGGAGACATTGCTTTGATCCCTGGGTTGGGAAGATCCCCTAGAGAAAGAAATGGCAACCTACTCCAGTATTCTTGCTTGGGAAACCCCATAGACAGAGGAGGCTGGCAGGCTATAGTCCATGGGGTCTCAAAGAGTCACACAGTACTTAGCGACTAAACAATGACGACAAAACAGAGAAGGAACAGAGTCAAGAACAACTGCAGTTGGAAGATGCAGCGACCTCTTGTGGAAGCTTCATCATTTGGCTATGATCTCCTTAATCTTGGAGATGGAGAACAAAGGTCTGCCCAAGCTTCCACTTTCCCTGAAGCAGTTGGGGGTGGCTGATCAGTTTTGAGTGTGGGCAGGAAAAGAAAATCTAGGTTTGGGCCTGGATTCACCACCCCCCCAAGATGAGCCAGGCTGTGGTTCTTTCCCTTTCCTTCTGCAGAGAAGCCCTAGGCAGCTCGCTTCCTTCTCTTCTGTAGGAGGCAGGCTGGCAGGTGGTGTCCACTGCCCAATTGCCTAAGTCCTCTGCAACCAGATTATTGCCACCACAGGTGACCACGAGCAAACTTCTGTATCAAAGGCTGTGTGTCTGTGTCTGTGTGGGTGAGTGTACACGCATGCATGTGTGATGAATAATTTAGTGTGTGATATCCATGTATCCATCAATAACTCTAGATGGTAGAATCATGTGCGCTGTTTTGTCTTCAAAATGCCTATCTCAGTCTTCGACATTTTCAACATAACATGAAATACTTTGTCATAGGAAAAATCAGCAGTACCATTGATGATGGAAATATTGTTGTTTCCAGTCAATAAAATTATCTGTACCACCTTCCTCCCAGTCCCCAAACAGAGAATATTCTAGCTGTTTTCTAGTAAGTGATCCTTCCTCCCCTGACTGCACAGGGACTTGGGCAAGACAGGCTCTCAGCTCTCCTGTCAACCTGGATTCCACGCATCCAGACAAAAGGGCTGTAAGAACAGCATGGTTCTTTAAATCTCACCAGATCATTAGCTCATGTCTTCTTTTAAGTCTTGGGTGTGAGAACCTTGACCTGAGTCCTGTTTGAAGAACAGTGCCTTCAAAGTAGGCAGAGAGTGCTGTCTGTGTTTTTGATGGGTGTGGAGCTACAGAGAGCATTCATCATGGCTGTGACTTTGCATTAACCATCTGAGCCCCGTCAGCCTACTCCCTGAGGCCCCCTGCCCATAGACATACCTGCCTCATCTGCGGTGATGGACAGCTCGTTGCTAGGCTCACTCTTGCCAATCCGGTTCTTGGCGTACATGCGGATGCTGTAGGTGGAGGAAGGGTGGATGTCAATGATGGTGGCCGAGTTCAGCTGAGGGGAAACGTCTTTGGTTCTCTGAGCAGAATCCCAGGAGTCTTTTGGGTTTTGTTTTTCAAAAAAGAAGAGATAGAGACATGAGTTTTTTCCCTCTGCTGTTGAAAGTTCACAAGTAGGAATTTTTTTTAAAAAAGAAAGAAGGAAAGAAAAAAAGTTACAACTCAAAGTGAATTCTCAATGCAATGCTGCCACTATTCTGGTGGGCTAGCCATCAGAGGGGATGCAAAACTAAACATTCAACACCCACATTGTGGGGTACAGGGCTGCAGGCAGCTTGTTTCAGGGAGTTTTGTCCGAGGCAACACAACAGACTCCTTGGCAGAAATCACAGAGAATAGAAGCGGGGGAAGCTTATGGCAATAAAGTGAAAAACAGCTACTTCCACAACACTCATGGTACAAGATGATTAAAAAAAAAAAAAAAAGTATGGTTTGAGCAGCCCTCCACCCAAAAGAAAAAAAATCCCTAGTTCTCAAAGGTATTTGAAAACCAGCAAAGCCTTTAGCCGTATCAGACCTCTTCTCCAAAAAGGAGGGTGGTAAAAATGAAATACATAAAAACTAATCTCAGTCTCCCTCATAAGCACTGGTCATTAAGTGTACTTCTCAGTTCTAAGTTTTGAAATCATTGTTGTCTCCAACCCTTTACTGTAGGAATTATTTTCAACCACAGCTAATTTTAAGGACAGGGCATGCCTTCTACAAAGAGTTGTCATTGAATGCATGATGGTGTGCACCTGCTGGCTTTTGGGCTTCAACCAATGATGAGCACATCGATGAACAGTTCTTATTTCAGAAACAGTTTGAGCAGGTGCTGATTGGGACTGGGAGGGGTCAACAGATGATTGTGGTTGTGGAAGTACCAAGATCCCCTTGAGATGGTGGCAGAGAGAATGCATGCATACTCTCACACCACCCTGCCCATCCCAGGATCCTTTTGCATTTGCTCTGCTGAGCTCATCAGACTTATAAGAATTGCACCTAGAGTCTGAGTTTCCTGCTGAATTCTAAGCCCCGTGAGGGCACGGACCATGCTGGCCATGTTTAATGCTGTAGGCCCTGTGCTCGCACAGAGCCTGGCAAATAATAAATGCATATTTCCTAGATGAAGAAATACATGGCAAATAGACCTCTGGGTCCCGGGAATGACCCCATGCCCTTTTCCACATGAATGATGGCCACGGAAGTTCCAAGGGCTGCTCTGACCAAAGATCATTGCAAGTGCAAGAGATTTCCTGGACTTGTAGGAGGAATATGTGGCTTCAGGTCTTCCTCTGAGGGCTCTTACAGGGAATGGAGTATATAGAAACTTGCTACTGGTATTTCCTGAAAGCAGCAGTACCTTTTGAGTCCAAATGATTGAAGGGAGAAGGGCATGACAGAGAAAGAGAAGACACACTATTGATGCCTTGTATAAAATAAATAACTAACGAGAACCTACTGTATAGCACAGGGAACTCTACTCAATGCTCTATGGTGACCTGTATGGAAAGAAATCCAATGACAAACCTAGACAGTGTGTTAAAAAGCAATCACTTTGCCAACAGAGGTCAACATAGTCAAGGCTCCCAGTAGACATGTACGGGTGTGAGAGCTGGACAGTAAGGAAGGCAGAACGCTGAAGAATCGATACTTTCAAACTGTGGTGCTGGAGAAGATTCTTGAGAGTCCCTTGGGCTGCAAGGAGATCAAACCAGTCAATCCAAAGGAAATCGACCCTCAATACTCTTTGGAAGAACTGATGCTGAAGCTGAAGCTCCAATACTCTGATGAGAAAAGCTGGCTCATTGGAAAAGACCCCGAAGATGGGAAAGATTGAATGCAGAAGAAGAGGGTGACTGAGGATAAGATGGTTGGATGGCACCACCGAGTCAATGGACATGAACTTGAGTAAACTCTGGGAGAATGTGAGGAATAGGGAAGCCTGGTGTGCTGCAGTCCATGGGGTTGTGAAGAGTCAGACATGGCTTGGTGACTGAACAACAATATGTACACATATAGCTGATTCACTTTGCTGTATAGCAGAAACTAACACGACATTGTAAAGCAACTATACTCCAATGAAAATTAATTTAAAAAGAGAAGACGCTGCACAATAACAAATGATAGAAGAACAGAAGAATGGGATTCAATAGAGGACAAGTGATGGGAAGGAAGTTCATGCCAACAGAATGATGTATAAGTAGGAGCCTTGTCCCACAAAAAGAAAGTCAGGCCTTCTGGAGAAGATAATTAGGATGACAGGGAGGAACTCTAGGCACTGCATGATGCAGAGGCAGTTGCTAACCAGCCCCAGGAGGAAGCTGACACCTGTAGGGTTTGATGGCTCTTCCCAGGCCATTATGGAGCCTTCTGGAACTGACATAGCCATGGAAATGTGCCATACTCCCTGAGGTGTGTCTAGGAGATGGCTGAGAGCTTGCAGGGATATAGTGACTGCCCGTCTCCTTTTCCTGCTAGGGAAGTCATGGGAATAGCCCCTGGGGAGTCACCAAGGTGGGGGTCTCAGGCAGGAAGTTCATGGTCCTTGGAGAAGGGGCTGTATTTTTAACTTCTTTCTTGCAATGATTAGACTTTGAAATAAAAAGATGATGTCAGTGATCATAACTCTTAGACTATGGTTCAAAACACTACAGGGTGGGCTTTTCAGGTAAAAATCAAGAGGATGAGAAAGAGAAAGACATGCGTTATCCTGAAGGATTTTAAAGTAACTGAATGAAGAAGAGGAAAGTCTAGTGAAATTCCCAAACACACTCTAGCAAGTGATATGACATTAAAAGAAGAACACAAACAGGGTGTGGCTACCCAGGAGAAGAGCTGAGAAAGGGGCCAAAAATGCCACTTCTGATCTCAGATGCCAAAGTGCACACGGACTGGTCGTGGGTTATAAACAAAGTGTGCTTGAGAATACCACACTGAGCATTAAAAACAGACCCCAGGGAAATCCTGACACTTAGGGATGGAATTGCAAATTGAAATAAAAATAAAACTAGCAAGAACATGTGATAGACAAAATAAAAATACTTCTTAGGAGGAATATGTCACGAGCAGAAAGGCATGCCTAGAGATGGAGCTGGAGGATGCAAGTATGGATGGGAGATTTGGGGTAAGGACATGAGCAGGAAGAGCAGGTTGAACAATGAAATGCTTGTGAGGATTGATTATAGGTCTTGCCCAACGGAGAAAGCAGAGGGTGGTTTCTAGACTCCCAAGTAGCATCTAGGAGATTGTGTAAATCATACAAAGATGGTTTGTAAGGTGTCTGTTTACTGAGATGTGGGCTTGGCTAAAGGGACCTGTAGGAGATGCTGAGGTTCCCAGCACCTGTAAGAGTGGGGAGTTGCTGCCTCTGGGGTCCAAGGGGGCCAAAGGGGAGGAACTGTATTTCTGGGGTGTGGACAGGACTGAAACCTAAGAATAGGGCCCCTGATGGAAGCTGTACACAGAGAACAGTCTCTGTGGGATCCTTCTGCATTGCTCTCTGGGTCTGCCACAGGGCAGGGGAAGAAGGGGGCGGCAGAGGATGAGATGGTTGGATGGCACCACCGACTCAATGGACATGAGTCTGAGCAAACTGGGAGATGGTGAAGGACAGGAAAGCCTGCCATGCTGCAGTCCTTGGGGTCACAAAGAGTCAGACACAACTTAGCGACTGAACGACAACAACCCAACAACCCTGAACTCAGAGGGAAGGGGAATCTCCATGGTGTGGACCACGGGGCTCAGCTTTGGGGAGAAAAGCAGACGCTGGGTTTGAGCAGAAGTCAAGGTGGTGGGTGAAGAAAAGCCAGAAGAAAGGTGAACTCAGGTTTCAGAGCAGCATCTGCTCACTGGGTGCCCTGCTAGGCATTTTACAAGGGTGACTTCTGCAGTCCCCATATTTGTGGGCACATTGGAAACAACTCAAAGCTTCCTGACAGCTGCACTTTCACATCCATGCAGTCAGAATCTCTGGGGGTGGTACTTTAAACAAATCTGTGCTTTAAAAAAATGCCTCTCTCTCTCTGGGCGGTTGTAGCATACGAGAGCCACAAGGGCATCTCTGAGATTCATGGTGCTATTCGATCTGATCTGATTCCTACCTGGGAAAAAAAACAATCCTCAGAGAGGGTAGGCAACCCGGTCTGGTTAACAGAGCTAATAAGTGGTGAAACTGGGTAATGAACCATCTGACATTAAAACTGGCATCCATATAGAACCTACCACATGAGGGTCCATTCATGACTTAGCATCAGGCATTTAATTGCTTAAAGGGTTAGTAGTTGCTTCTTGGCATGAAAGCTATAACAAATCTAGACAGTGTGTTGAAAAGCAAAGCTATCACCTTGCCAACAAAGGTCTGTGTATCAAGGCTATGGTCTTTCCAGTGGTCATGCACGGTTGTGAGAACTGGATGGTAAAAGAAGGCAGAGGGCCATGGAATTGATGCCAAACTGTGGTGCTGGAGAAGACTCTTGAGAGTCCCTTGAACTGCAAGGAGATCCAACCAGTCAATCTTAAAGGAAATCAACCCTGGATACTCATTGGAAGGACTGATGCTGAAGCTGAAGCTCCAATAGTTTGGTTACATCATGTGAACAGCCAACTCATTGGAAAAGACCCTGATGCTGGAAAAAATTGAGGGCAGAAGTAGAAGAGGGCATCAGAGTTTGAAATGGCTGGATGGCATCACTGATGCAATGAACATGAACTTGGGCAAACCCCAGGAGATGGTGAGGGAAGGAGGCCTGGTGTGCTGCAGCCCATGGGATCAGGAAGAGTTGGACCCCACTGAGTGACTAGACAACAACTCTCTGGGTCATCCTGCTGCACAGCTAGAGTCTGGACAGAATGTATTTTCAATTGGATGCTGACAACATCCTCATGAAGCGGGGATTTTTATTTTATTTTATGTTGTTGAGGTGCTGAGAAGTGAGGCTGGGATTTGACCCCACTAGTGCTATCCCCAAGTTCTAGGCCGGCTTCCTGCAGCATGGGACCTTCACAAGGTCTCTGCTGGATATCCAATGAGACTCGATTTCAATTTTCTAGGAATCTGATGGAAGTCTCACGTGCTTAGAGGAAGACTAAGGGGTGGAACTTTGTAAGAGTTGTTGTAAGTCCTCTAGTTGGTAGGAGCGAAAGGTGAGAGCTGTGCAGGGTCAGATTTGTCCCGTGAGGGTGACCCAAAGTTTGAGAGGCAAAATTACGCAAAGGTAGAAAATGAAGAAGTGGCTCAGAGAAGGATGAGATCTATGGTGTTGGGTGAGAGAAGGGAGGATCAGCACCTGGGGAAGCCACTTCTGCTCTGTCTTCTCCTTGCAGGAGAGCCCTTGTGTGAAAGGCGGCGGAGGTAGGGGCGTACTAAGACACTAAGCCCAGGCAGCAATTTGTGAGGCCTCGGAGAGAAGGCACCCAAGAAGGGATGTGGGGAACATGGCAGGCTGGAGTAGACACAATAGGCCAATGGGCTGGCCTCGCACATGGGGCAAGATGCTGTAAGGGGATGGAAGGTGGATCTTGGTGTCTACCTGGAGTAAAGCAGTGGCTACTAGGAACCCAGTATGTGACAGCCATAGAAACCAGCATGATGCAGGCTACATGAAGAAAGTCAAAGGCTCCAAACGAGGGAGGTGATGGCTCCTTTGTGCCTGTGCCCAGACAGATGACCCCAGGGGCGCTGCCACGGGGTGAGTGGAGCTGAAGGGCCAGGTGATGGTCCGAGGAGGGACACGCAAAGGAACTTGGGATATTTTATTTTTTTTTGGCAAATGGAAAACTAAGGAGTGTCATCTGTTTTCAAACCATGCAAGGGAGGTCATTTGATCAAAGAGTTTAGGGGTGGGAATTCAATCCACAGCATCATTATAAAAATGTCATAAGCTCTAATTAATAAACTTAATGGGATACCATTAACAATAACAAAAACATGTGTTTATGGAGCTAAATGAGTTGATCCTGAAATTATATATGGAAAGCTAAGAAAACACTGGGAGGGAAAGTTGCAAGGATAGACTAGCCTTACCAAATGTTAAGACATAAAGCCCCTATGATTAAAACAGTCTGGTACTGCTGCATTAGTACATAGGTAAACCCAGGGAATAGGAAAGTCCAGAAATAGACTCAATTACATATGGAAGGCGGACAGCAGAGGATGAGATGGTTGGATGGCATCACCGACTCAATGGACTTGAGTTTGAACAAACTCTGAGAAGATGGTGAAAGACAGGGTAGACTGGCATGCTGCAGTCCATGGGACAAGACTATGTGACTGAACAACAACATACAAAAGCTTAGTATGTGATAAAGGTGGCATCTGAAATCACTGGACAAAGGTGGATTTTTAATAAATGATGTTGGGGCAACAGAAGACCCATTTTTGGAGAAGATAAAATCAGATCCATCTCTCCCAGTGTACACAAGAGTAGACTCCAAATGGATTGGAGACCTCAATTTAGAAAAGGGAGGCAAAGAAACACAAAATGATAGAAGAAAATAGGCTGATTTATTTTATGACCACAGTGCAGAGAATGATGTTTCTAACTTGAGTCAAAACCCAGATTCAATAAAAGAAAATATTGATAAATTAAAAAAGACACACAGGCACACAGTTAAATATGAGTTCACACATCTGCCAGGCAAAGAAAGGAGAGAGACTGCAGCAGCGCATGAGAGGGAGGCATGGGCTTGAATGTGGACCTGGGATATATCCCTGTGGAGCTCAAATGAGGAATGGGGTCTGACCAGCAGGTGGGAGGAACCATAGTAACTGTGTGGTCCAGGGATGGGAGGGCAGCCTTTGAGGGACCCTTGTCACAGGTGATGCTGTGGTTGCCCATTTCACAGAGGAGGATGGTGGCGGGGGTGGTTATAGCTGGTAAGAGACATGGCCAGAGACACGATGAACCCAAACTCCCTTGAGGAACCACTGGATCATCATAAGCACCTGGAAATGACTGATCCCCTGAAGACAGGGAGGCATGTAGCTACTCCCCTGACTGGCTCTGTGGGCACTAGCTCCCAGACCTGCAGTCCTTCTATTAGTGCCCACCTGCGAGGCTTGCGGGGGTGGGGGTCTGTCCCTCTCTCTGTAGACTCTGCAGAGTACCCCCACTGTGTGTCTGTGTTCCTGCCGAGTTTTCATTCTTGCCCTCAGTTTCCAGGTTGTTCTCTGTAAGAACATGCCTGCCTCACCTAAGAGACTTCAAGACCCAGATCTCAGAACTTCTCAGTCTTTGGTTCCATCCTGCCCTTATTTCTTTAGAATGAAGGCAGGGCCTCCTCTCTGCCCTTGGCCCTGGGCAAGCCCGTTGGTCCTGATTTCTGAAAGATCCCTGCTGGTTCAGCACTGCCCTCAGCTTGCTCACTGGCCGTCCTCTACCTCCATCCCCTGCATGGGATCTGGTTTCCAGGGGACTGTGTGACCACAGCCACCATGCTCCTCTCAGGAGGCTTTCTCAGGGTCCATGGAAGCATCACCTCACTTCCAGGTCTGTGGCTCAGGGAACCAAGCTGGTCACCATGCCTCTTCTGACATCTTTTCTTATGCATCTCTAACCCAAGACTTCTAGCCATCCTCAAGCACTATTGCTATGACCTCTGTTCTTGGTTTGATGCAAGCTGCTTTCATCCTCAGTAATTCCTTTCCATAACCCCCACCTTAGCCCTTTTCTGGACTCACTTCCTCATCCAGTCTCGCACTTTGCCCCACCCTGCCCCTTGCCTGTTCCTACAGAAACATTTCTGCCTGCCTGACCTGCCTTTCTACACGCCACCAGCTTAATTTTTTGCTCCAGCTTCAGCTCACGAGATAAATGCATCATCGCAGTGTTCTGTGAAGTGATGCACGGTGCCTAGGAAGTGAGAAACGAGGCCACTTTCCTGGACTGTGAGAACATCAAACCCTCACGAGCTGATGCTGCTCTAATTCCTCATCTTTTGTGTCCAAGTCCAGACCTGGAGCCACAGTGGTGGTACCCTCCCCTCGGCCTGATGGGTCCTAATGTTCATAGTGGCCTTGTCATTGTCACTTTAGGATGATCAACCGGCGTGCCTGATGTGGTCCTGGCAGCTGGTCTGTTTTATTTCTGGGCTCTTGGTGAGCTGGCCACTTGCCCAGCGAAGCACAGGCGTGCCTGGCTGCATCTGTGCCACCAGCCTGTCCCTGCACATCCAGGAGGTCACTGCAGGATCAGTGCTATCTCAGCAATATGTGGCCCTCTGCACAAACCACCGTGGCTCAGCTCAGCCCACGGACACTGAACGCAGCCAGTGCTCAGGGATGTGGACACTAGAGAAGCAGGGGGAAGATGGGAAGGTGGGAAAAATAATGCAGTGGCCGGGTTGGGTTGGCAGCTGCCCGTGCACCCTTTGGTAGGGACAGTGCCAAAGTGATCCACGGGGAGGGAGCAGGATTGAGGTCCTGCTGGTTTAAGGAGAAAAGAGGCAGGGCTGACCCAACAAAGAGATCGCAACACAAAATCACTCCCACTAAAGGAAATGGTGGTGTGCTTCACGCAAGGAAAGAGATAGACTGGCCAAAAGAGCTCCCTCTGAGTTTCCCGCAGCCCAGGTTGTGCTTACATTAAAAGGCAACCAATAAAACAGCTTTTGGAAGTGGAAGTACAGCTGGAGGAAATGAAGGACTTACCTGATTTATTTTTGCATTCAATGTCATAGCCCGTGATGGGGCTGTTCCCGTCAAAGCCCATGGTCCACCTGAGGGTGATGGTACGTGCCTTCACGTCCTTGATCTCAATTTCAGGAGGATCTGGGGGCTCTGTGTGGTCAACAGAAAACCTGGGTTAGTTTGAACGTCATTCAGGCATAAGATGCTAGTGAAAATCCCTAGTGACTCACAAAAACGTTGTCAGCATTCAACACAGCAGACTTATTTTTTTTTTTTTAACCTGGAAATATTTTTTTCCTAAGCACATTTTAGGATGGAACAATTTTATTTTTCCAAATTTGCCAATTTTCATAGCACTTATAAAGCTGGACCAAACCTGAGGATTTACATGTCACTCTTCTGGTCTGGCTTGGGATCTATTAATCAGAAACTATTTTGGCCCCGAATATGAAACTTTCATTCAGATCATCTAGTTGTTGTTTAGACACTAAGTCATGTCTGACTCTTTGCGACCCCATGGACTGTAGCCCACCAGGCTCCTCTGTCCATTGGATTTCCCAGGCAAGAATACTGGAGTGAGTTGCCATTTCCCTCCTCCAGGGGCAGAATATCTAGTAAGGATTCCTAAATTTGAACAAGAAAGGCACAATGTCAGGCTGCCCAGTCAGCTGACTCAGTTCCTTTATGGACTTTGCTCCCTCTGTTTGGGGGCTGCACCTTGGTATAATCGTGAGATCTGTAAAATGAAGCTTTAGCACCAACTTTGTTAAGATTCAACATCTTCTTAGGACTTGGAAGTGTGATGTGTCAAAGCTGAGGCCACTTGGACACCCAAGCCTGGGCACACACTTACTGTCCTGACACCGCCGAGTTTCTCCCCCTAGGTTCTGTCCGTCCTACCTTGCACCGTGAGCTGAATTATTCCACGGTCCTCCCCATAAGAATTGATAGCGTGACAGGAGAAGAAGCCAGAATCTTCTCTTACCGTTGGCAAAATCTATGTGTAAAGCAGAGAGAAATCCATCTTACCCAGAGGAATGCAGAGCGAGAACAACTCAAAGGGCTCTTGGTTACAAAAATCTCTCCACTCTCACTCTCCTCCCAGCCCCAAGCACACACATAAACACACTCA
The DNA here is from genome assembly GCF_019923935.1 of Bubalus bubalis. NCBI lineage: Eukaryota > Metazoa > Chordata > Mammalia > Artiodactyla > Bovidae > Bubalus > Bubalus bubalis. The sequence continues at coordinate 185,238,038 of NC_059157.1, forward strand.
CACACAGGGACACAAAACTGAGAACAAATTATTTCAGCACAATTGTAAATGTGCCGATGGACAGATTCAGTGTACATAATCCATGTCAGCTGCCAGCTCATTAAATTGGATGTGAAATTGATATAGGATGTCACATTCAGGTTGACATATATTCCACATACTCCCACTTAAAAAAAAAATCTCATAGTGGATTTTGTTTTTAAGTCGAGAGAAATGTTTTATTAAATGTCTTCTTTACATTATTGATATATATGTTTGTCTCTAAAAGACAATGATGAGCCTTAGCAAACAATTTCCAAAACATTTCTCACAAGCCAGTAGAGCCCATCCTGATGAAGTTTCTCTACATCACTGGCAGAGTGTCCATCAGACCATCATGGACTATATTTGTAAATATTTAAACAGTGTCATTGGGAGGAGTTTTGGTTAAATCTCATAGTGGATTTTTAAAACAGCCAGAGCAATCCTGCCTAGACAAAACAGATCTATAAACATTGCAATAAAGGTTTGGTCTCCCAGGACTCCAAGATTGGACCTGAGAGTGAATCGATATGCACGTTTCAAACACGGGGCTTTTTTTTCCCTCATGTGTGTTTTACAGCATCCTTTCTCCCCCATATTAAAAGAATTACTCAGCTAACTACCAGCAGTGCTAAAAATTCTAAGAGACTACAATACTTTTTTACTCTGGGTTTTCCCCCAAGAAGCAAAATATTTTCCTTATAATATTTTTGTGGCAGAATCCTTTTGACTTTTTTTTCAGGAAGTTAAAAAAAAGTGCACAGTGTAGGCTGTCATTTCTCCAGAATTACCTGTCATTAAAAGATGCTGTTTCTCCAGGCATAGAGAGTAGACTTATGGACATGGGGGGAAGGGAGGAGAGGGTGAGATGTATGGAAAGAGTAACACGGGAACTTACATTACCATATGTAAAATAGATCGCCAATGGGAATTTGCTTTATGGCTCAGGAAACTCAAACAGGGGCTCTGTATCAACCTAGAGGGGTGGGATGGGGCAGGAGACAGGAGGGAGGTTCAAAAGGGAGGGGGTATATGTATACCTATGGCTGATTCATGCTGAGGTTTGACAGAAAACAACAAAATTCTGTAAAGCAATTATCCTTCAATAAAAAAATAAATTAAAAAATATGCTATTTCTCTCATTATTATTATTATTATTACAGTTTGTTTCCCTGCCATGTTGGCAATAATTTCACTCTTAACCACATGTAGGATAAAGTACTATTTTTGCAGGCTACTCTGGAATCCCTTTATATATAAAAGTAGAGAGATAGTGTTTCATAAATGTTTTTTTTTAAGATTCTTTTTTTACATGGACCATTTTTAAAGCCTTTATTGAATTTGTTTTTTGTTTTGTTCTTTTTATTAAAAAGTTGTTTGGTTTCTTGGCTGTGAGGCATAGGGGATCTTAGGTCTCCGACCAGGGATTGAACCAGCACCCCCTGCATTGCAAGGTGAAGTCTCAGCCACTGGAACACTAAGGGAGCCCCGTTGTAACTGTTGATGATGATCTGTGGCTTTCCCCGACATGCAGTCACTTATGTGAAAGGACAGGATTATTCTGCCTGTGAAGGTAGGTGCTCATCTGTCCTGTTTGCCATGCTCTTACCTGCAGAGTAGAAATCACCTCCTCCCCCACCTCCTTGGTAGACACGAGATAACGGGCCATTTCGGGGTTAATGATCCGGTCCTCTTTCTCCCAGCGGACTATGATGGGCTTCTCACCATGGGCCGTGCAGCTCATTTCCTTCTTTTGACCCTGAGTGGCCAGGGTGGTGTTTGGGTAGGATGTAATCATCGCAGGAACTGAAAATCCAAAAATGACACAATTATTCGGCAAAGCAAGGGTTCACGGTTTCCCCACCATAACACATGGCTCAATTGCATTTGAGATGTTTCTTTGAAATGTATTGGCTGAGCAAGAATCATTAATAAAAGAGTTGGAAGGGTGGCAGAAAAATGAAACTGGACTCAATGAGCCCCAAGAAGAAACTGCTGTGTGGTTTCCTATTTGGAGGGGGGCGGGGTGTGCAGGTCTTATTCTCTTCCAATCCCTGTGGAAAGTAAACTTATGTTCCCTAAAACACACAAGAAAATGATATGACTTGCTTATTAGACAGGAAAAAGGGCTTCCATTGAGAATTGTACTCCTCCTTCCATAATCACCTACATTTCCAACTATCCTTGTCAACTATGGGAATTTCTTTTTTTTTTCTTTTTTTTGTGTAATAAAGTTTTATTAAAGTATAAAGGAGATAGAGAAAGCTTCTGACATAGGCATCAGAAGGGGGCAGAAAGAGTACCCGCTTGCTAGTGTTAACAATGAGGTTATATAATCCAAAGAATGTCTGGAGGTTGTAAAGACCTCATCAGACCTACTCCCATAATTTACATTTTAAGATAACACTGTCCTCAGGCAAGATACATCCTTGTAAAGACCAGGTCTGAAACCTTGTTAGTTAACCGATTGACTAACCAATCCTTGAAGTCACCTCTTGGCATCCCTAACCCACAGTTCTGCAGACCTCAAAACCAGACTTTTCCCAAAGTTTATAGCAGGGAATCTCATCTCAATGTATTGAGAGAATGGGAAACTTTATTTGTGAAACTTGTCAAGTTCCCTCCCTCCATCTCAAAATTCCTCTTGATGAAAGTGAAAGAGGAGAGTGAAAAAGCTGGCTTAAAACTCAACATTCAAAAAACTAAGATCATGGCATCTGGTTCAATTACTTCATGGTAAATAGATGGGGAAACAATGAAAACAGTGACAGACTTCACTTTCTTGGGCACCAAAATTACTGCAGATCGTGACTGCAGCCATGAAATTAAAAGACGCTCGCTCCTTGGAAGAAAAGCTATGACTAAACTAGACAGCATATTAAAAATTAGAGACATTACTTTGCCAATATAGTCCCTAATCAAAGCTATGGTTTTTCTAGTAGTTATGTATGGATATGAGAATTGGACCATAAAGAAAGCTGAGCACCAAGGAAATGATGCTTTTGAACTGTGGTGTTGGTGAAGACTCGTGAGAATCCTTTGAACTGCAAGGAGATCAAACCAGTCGATCTTAATGGAAATCATTCCTGAATATTCATTGAAAGGACTGATGCTGAAGCTGAAGCTCCAATACTTTGGCCACCTAAAGGGAAGAACTGACTCATTGGAAAAGATCCTGATGCTGGAAAGATTGGAAGCGGGAGGTGAAGGGGACGACAGAGGATGAGATGGTTGGATGGCATCACCTGCTCAATGGACATAAGTTTGAGCAAGCTTCGGGAGTTGGTGATGGACAGGGAGGCCTGGTGTGCTGCAGTCCTTGGGGTCACAAAGAAACGGACACTGAGAGACTGAACTAGTGTATTGGAGAAGACTCCTGAGAGTCCCTTGGATAGCAAGGACATTAAACCAGCCAACCCTAAAGGAGCTCAACCCAGAATATTCATTGGAAGGATTGATGCTGAAGCTGAAGCTCCAATAATTTGGCCACCTAGTTGGAAGAGCAGACTCACTGGAAAAGCCTTCAATTGTGGGGAGATTGAAGGCAAAATGAGAAGAGGGAAGTAGAGGATGAGATGTTGATAGCATCACTGACTCAAAGGACATGAGTTTGTGCAAACTCCAGGAGATAGTGAAGACAGGGAATCTTGGCGTGCTGCAGTCCATGGGGTGGCAGAGTCAGACATGACTTAGGCACTGAACAATTAGTGTGGAAATGGACCTGAGGAATCCAGCAAAAGCAAACACAAACACACTCTAGAAGGAGGTACCCTCCACCCAGGCCCTTTGGGATTCTCCAGATGAATCTCTGCTAACATGAGCTCACAAAACAAAAATAGTAAAACACGTGAGAAAACAATCTACCCTCATGGAGAATCAGGCCCCCAAGGGCTTCAGATGCTAGAATTACGAGATACAGGCCTTGAAATAATAATGCACAAAATGTTTAAAGATATTTTCAAAACATGAGAAAGGAACAAGAAGATATGAAAAACAAACAGGAAGATTTGAAAAAGAACTAAAACAAATTTATATATTTTTTATCTACTTTTTACCTAATTTTCCCAATCACAGGAGTAAGGGCTCTCCCTCATTCGTAAGGTGATGTTCATGCTATATTCTTTGCCACCCACCTCAGGGACCTCCAGCACCTCTCCCTGGGCACTTGACCATAGAAACGCTGTGCCTTCCCCTGAGACTGGCACATGCCAGGGCATGTCCTCCCTGTAGCCAGCTAGAGTGGTTTGAGACACACAACAAGGCAAAGATCTCCCAGTTTTGTAGCCTGGACCCCACGGAAGACCCCACACTGTAGAGTTTCTCTATAGTCAGAAGGCATATGGCAGAGATAACACAGTGTGGAGTGGGCAGGCTGGGAATGGAGCAAAAGAAGCACCATGAGGCCCAGATTTTAAAGAAAGTTGCCCACAACCATGGTGAGATTCCTCTTCCTGAGCGTCTGAGAAGCAGCAGAACTGCTCCACCATCCCCAAACTTTGGTTCTGATCCCTCCTTCCCTTTCACCTTTAAAAGATAATTTTTAATTTTATTAACCAATATATTGAGGTACAATAAACATACCACAAAATTCACTTGCTTCAAGTATATAATTTTAGTATTGCCTTCGCTTTCTAGGCTCAAAGGGGAGGGGCAAGACATTTTATTGAGTGAAAGATTCTTTAAATTTTGTAGCACTTTACAATTTTCAAAAGTTTCACACACATGATTTCATATAATCCCATAATAACTCTTATTAACCCCCTACCCCTGTCTTGCTCCTCTCCCTTTCCTCTCCCCACTAGTTTGTTCTCTGTATCTGTGAGTCTGTTTCTCTTTTGTTTTGTTCACTAGTTTGTTGTATTTTTCAGATTCCACATAGAAGCGATATCATCGAGTATTTGTTTTTCTCTGTCTGACTTATTTCACTTAGCAGAATGCCATCCAAGTCCATCCATATTGCTGCAAATGGCAAATTTTCATTATTTTTATGGCTCAGTAGGATTCCACCGTATATATATGTGCCACGTCTTCTTTATTTACACATCTGTTGGTGGACATTTAGGTTGCTTCCATACCCTGTTGTGAATAGCACTGCTACGAATGTTGGGTGCATGTATATTTTTGAATTAGTGCTTTTGTTTTTCTCAGATCTATACCCAAGAGTGGAACTGCTGGGTGAGTTTAAAGCAGGGACTGGCTCTGCTGCTTTCCCCCTGTGGGGGCTGCAGTGATGATTGTGGGCCTCATCCTGACTGATGCTGAGATGTGGGCATGTCTGGGGGTGAGGGGATGGGCTAAGGTGTACAGGTGGGGAGATGTGGAATGCTGGCTGGGGCTTCTGCATCTTAAATGCAGTGGAGGGTAGGGACCAACAGAAATGCCCAGGGCTGTAGGCATTTGGAGTCCTGGGCGGGCTTGTCTGTGATCTCAGGCAGACGATGGGTTAATGTGGAACAGACTTACAGGGGCACTGTGGGACTTAGAAGTTAATGAGTCAGCTCATATCCATGTCTGTAGAGGTTACACATCAGGGTTTGGTTTACTGTTTTATTGGCTGCCTGGATTCAAAAAAGAAGAAGAGAAAATGTTGATAGTGAGGACTAGATGTCTGAGGCCATTGCATTGTACAGCGTCCTAAATAATGAGAAATATTTCTTCTATTAATAGTATGAAAAGTGAAAGTGTTAGTTGCTCAGTCAAGTCCAGCTCTTTGCAACCCCATGGACTATAGCCCCACCAGTCTCCTCTGTCCCTGGAATTCTCTAGGCAAGTATATTGGAATGGGTTGCTATTCCCTTCTCCAGAGAATCTTTCTGACCCAGGGATCAAACCTGGGTCTCCTGCATCACAGGCAGACTCTTTCCTGTCTGAGCCATCAGGGAAGCCCACAAATAATTTACCAACTGGAATATGGCCCCCCGGCCCCTCCTGTAGAGAACCAGTTCCTACAGCCCCCTTTGTTGAGCACAGAGTAGAGAGACTTCAGTGGCAGAGCTGTGTTCTGGAAATTAATCCACACTAATGCCTCTCAGTGTGGTGGGCTGCTAAAGGCCACACAGAGGATTTCTCAGTGTATGCTATTTGCTAAATAAGAAAAAAAAAAAAAAAAAGGCAAAGAAACATGTCACATGGCAGGGTATGAAAAAATACAGATTTCTTGTGAAGACACATTGAGTGTGATCACTTCTCAAGTCTGGGGTATTTTACCACTCTCAGTACTTTATATTTCAGTGCTGCTACTGCTAAGTCCCTTCAGTCGTGTCCGACTCTGTGCGACCCCATAGACGGCAGCTCACCAGGCTCCCCCGTCCCTGGGATTCTCCAGGCAAGAACACTGGAGTGGGTTGCCAGTTCCTTCTCCAATGCATGAAAGTGAAAAGGGAAAGTGAAGTCTCTTAGTAGTGTCTGACTCTTAGCGACCCCATGGACTGCAGCCTACCAGGCTCCTCTGCCCATGGGATTTTCCAGGCAAGAGTACTGGAGTGGGGTGCCATTGCCTTATGGGAATAAGGATCAGGCAGAATTCCTCTGTGTTGTCTCCAGAGAACTAAATAATTCCACCAATGGCATTGTCATCCAACCGAGCGAGAAGGCGAAGGTTCTTCAGGACAGAGGATCTCAGATGTAAACTCCAGAGTCCTAGGTGATGCGAGCGCGACCCACCCGTGCACCTCTGTGAAGTTGAGTCTCACTCCTGTACAGTAACCGAGCTTCTGCAAAGCCACGCCGAGCCTGGCCCCCCCAGCAGAGAAGTGTTCTGGTCAAAACCAAAGGAACCCCACCCCCAGCCACAGGAACCCGAAGACAGATGCCAAATAAGGGTTTCTGTCCGACCTCATGAGCTGCTACACAGGGAGCAAATGCATTCAGAAGGCTGGAGTCTGCCTGGGATGAAATTTCCTATCCTTTTGAAAGCACCAACTACAGGAACACATTAGTGGTCTCCAAGAAAATGCAGCTGTGCTCAGAGGGCTTGCTTGTTGTGTGCCCTTTCCTTTTCCTACTAATGAAAAGCTTTATTGCTTTCTACATGGGAGAAGTCCCTCGACTAAACCCTGGCCCTCCGGTGTATGATTTGTCCATCTTACCCTGCAAAAAAAAGCTTCTCTTTTTACTCATATTTCTCCTTCGGAGGAATGCCTCCACCAAAATGGGTATTTTAGTTCTGGCTCATGGTCAGAAATGGTCTGACGAGCCCTTGTTCTGTCTCACCCACATATTCTCAGCCCTTTAAAGAGACTGATCATTTTCACATCTCTTTGCAATGCTAATGTTTGAAGGCACGACCTTTTCACTCGTCACAGTCACCAGTGCTGAGAGATGACAGCATGTCAGTGGAGCAGCGCTCTCTGCAAGGGTCTCTGAAGCATAACGAATGGATGGGGTAACAGGGCTGAGAACCAAGGGAGGCCGGGCTGCCCTGCTAGTGGGAGAAAAGGAAACCAAGACCAAGAGGGCTTTGTTCAACAATCGCATGCCCTGTGCTTCTCCTGCAAAATTACCCATTAAAGAGACAGCTGTTGTACTTCGTTATATACTGGTTTATAAATTTCCTTCATTAACCACAATATCGCCTACCAGCACCTTAATGTTCAGCAGATCTGCGTTCTTCCTGTTTAAGGGAGGCTCATCTGACCTACTTCCTTGCAATGCAAACAGACAGTGGTACCGTAGAGCTGCTGCTACAGCCAGGGAGAGCCGAGCCTGCACACGGAGATCAGCCCTGTGGTCCAGGGATGCCGTCTACTTAGTCTGAAATTGGCCAAGTGGCCAGGGAAACTGACAGACTGACAAATGCTGGAAACGGGTGCTTTCTTCTCTTCCTCCTCTCCCAACGGCTAGTTGTTTGAAAATTAAGAATTTACCAGAACACTACTTAGGAGGGTGTGCCACTACGTGAATGATTTCAAAGCATGTTCCCATCTTTCCAGAAGCACTGAGAAGGTGTGAATTTACTTCAGAACAATAATCAAACTTGGGCTTACCAGGTGGTGCTAGTGGTAAAGAATCCACCTGCCAAAGCAGGAAATGCAAGAGATGCAGCAGTTTGATCCCTGGGTTGGGAAGATCCCCTGGAGGAGGGCATGGCAATCCACTCCAGTCTTCTTGCCTGGAGAATCCCATGGACTGAGGAGCATAGTGGTCTTCAGTCCAAGGGGTTGCAAACAGTCGGACATGACTGGGTGACTGAGCACAATAACCAACCTTATTTGTAACAGCTGTTGTTGATGTTCAGTCACTCAGTTGTGTCTGACCCTTTGTGACCCCATGGACTGCAGCATACCAGGCTTCCCTGTCCTTCGCTAACTCCCGGAGTTTGCTCAAAATCAGGTCCATTGAGTCAATGATGCCATCCAACCATCTCATCTTCTGTTGCACCCTTCTCCTCCTGCCTTCAATCTTTCCCAGCATCAGGTTCTTTTCCAATGAGTTCAACTTCAGCATCAGTCTTTCCAATGAATATTCAAGGTTTTTTCCTTTAGGATTGACTAGTTTGATCTCCTTGCTGTCCAAGGGACTCTCAAGAGTCTTCTCCAGCACCACAGCTTGAAAGCATCAGTTCTTCAGTGTTTAGCCTTCTTTATGGTCCAACTCTCACATCCATACTGCTGCTGCTGCTGCTAAGTCGCTTCAGTCGTGTCCGACTCTGTGCGACCCCATGGACTGCAGCCTACCAGGCTTCTCCGTCCATGGGATTCTCCAGGCAAGAACACTGGAGTGGGTTGCCATTTCCTTCTCCAGTGCATGAAAGTGGAAAGTGAAAGTGAAGTCGCTCAGTCGTGTCTGACTCTTAGCGACCCCATGGACTGCAGCCTACCAGGCTCCTCCATCCATGGGATTTTCTGGGCAACAGTACTGGAGTGGGGTGCCATTGCCTTCTCCCTCACATCCATACATGAGTACTCAAATATGAACAGCACATCACTGCATGTTTTGATAGGAATTCAATTATAAATTGACATACACATTGATTTTTCAACACAAGGATATATAGAAAAATAAAAATTATATTAATAAATCACTGATATGAAAGATTATTTCTAAAACTTTACTCTTCTGTTTTCATGACTCTACCAGTAATATAAAACTGGTCCTAATATAGCTTTATTTCTTTTTTCCTTTAGCTCTGCTGAAAGCACTGAAAAAGAAACAAAAGGAAATACCAAGTGTCCTGGATAAGCCCCAAGTAGACAACATGACTGTCAAGATCATCTGGTTCAGTCCCTTCATTTCACACAGAAAGAGAAAACCAGAGAAGCAGAATGGGAATCAAAGGCCCAGATGCAAGAGTCAACCAGAATCTGACTTTCACGTTGTTGTTGTTGAGTCACTAAGTTGTGTCTGACTCTTTTACAATCCCATGGACTGTAGCCCACCAATCTCCTCTGTCCGTGGGATTTCCCAGGCAAGAATACTGGAGTGGGTTGTCATGACTTCCTCCAAGGGATCTTCCCCACCAAGGGATCAAACCTGAATCTCCTGCATCTCCTGCATTGGCAGGGGGATTTTTACCTCTGAGCCCCCTGGGAAGCTTCTGACTTTCAGGAGTCCTGTTCTATCTAAAACCATCATTATCACAGGTAACGACTCCTATAGAGGCAGCCAATCTTTCTGGACACCCATGACCTCCCATATTTGACCTGCAACCTGGGAAGTCCCTCAGTCCCTCCACGTGGTCAGAACAGAGGTGGCAGAGGAGGGTGTGGGGTCAAGAACAAGGCAGCAAGGCTTCCCCAATCTGAGGCAGGAACACTAGGGTCACCAGGTGGGAGTTCTGGGGAGGGAGATACTCTGAGACATCAACACATTCTATAAGCCACTTCTTCTTTTTGTTTCTTTAGCTACTTCTTCAACTATATATTTACATCTTCCTACCATTTGACTATAAACATTTTCAAACACACAGAAAGTTGAACAGCCATATACCCGCTGCCTGTGTTTTGCAATGAACATTTCATTCAGAGATTTGAATCAAAATTTATTTTCACTGTTATTTCACCAGTCAATCAAAATTTACTGAACACATGATTTTTACTACTCTGAATACATAAAATAAACTTGAGTGAAAATACGAATCTGTGCATGTTGCAAAGATCAGGCGCTAAGATGGCAGCTGCCTTCTTGAATTCTGCTGCTCAGGGTGAAGCCCCTTGGAGGTGCTTTAGTCCAGACCCTGATGCTGTGGCTTGGGGTCTGGCTGCCTTGGGTTAGACACTGGTCTTCTCAGAGGAGGAGGGGATTAAGGGGACCAGAAGCCAGGAGGCTGGGCTCCAACCTTACGCCATCTGTGTACACGCTGCTGTGAGTGAGCAAGACGATGGCTGCCCTGGGCCTCAGTGTTCTCACCTGATTTATGGGTGAGCTGCGTGGGACAAGGTGCTCTCATCCTGGGCTGCATCTTAGACGTGGAATCATCTGGTTTTAAAAATAAACCAGTGCTCAGGCCCTGTGTGTACTCAGTTGCTCCAGTTATGTTCACCTCTTTGGGACCCTACAGACTGTAGTTGATCAGGCTCCTCTGTCCATGGGGATTCTCCAGGCAAAAATCCTGGAGTGAATTGCCATGCACTCCTCCAGGAGATCTTCCTGGCCTAGGGACTGAACGCACGTCTTCTGCATTTATGGCTGAGCCATGGAGGAAGCCTCCCAGACCCTACCCTAGACCAACTGAATCAGAGACTCTGGGGGGCTGGGCACGGGAATGGGTTTATTCAAAGTTCTTCAAGTGGTCCTCATATACAGCCTTGAATGAAAAAGCTCAATGGATGATCTCCAAGGCCTTTCCAGCTCTGACTGTCCTCCCCTTTCCCTTTTTACTTCCTTAAATGTTTTTTAATTTATTTTAATCAGAGGATAATTACTTTACAATATTGTGATGGTTTTTTCCATACATCAATATGAATCAGCCATAGGTATACATACGTCCCCTCCATTCTGAACACTCTTCCCACCTCCCTTCCCACCCTCCTTTTTATTTCTAATCTCCCCTTCACTCTGTCCCTTTTCCCTTCCCTTCTTCCTTCTCTCCTGCCTGTCTAACTTCCTTCCTTTCATCTGATCCCTTTCTTCCTTTTTCTCCTTCTCCCTCTGTGTCACCATCCCATAATAACAACAGTTAACCTTTCTGAATCCTGACTCGGTGCTGAGATACTTCCTGTGTACTTTGTCTGTACGTATTCACTGCACACAGCAACCTCACTGGATATGGCTGTAGAAATGACCTGAGACTTATTTGTAAGTGCCATTTTTAGTAGGCTCCAAATTATACTACAAATATGTGTGAATGATATAGAAATAACATTTCTAGCAGATTCATTGGATTTAAATTTATATGAACATATGTCTATGCAGATGATCAAAGAGAACCAGACACCAAACACCTACTTTGAAGGGAACTGAATTAAGATTAACATATAAGAGAATTTCAGGATTTATTTCATCCTTGACATCTTGTCCTTTCTTTTTATTTATAAGTAAGGAAACAGAACTGGAGGGTTAAGTCTGGCTAGATGAGAACCTTCTCTCTTCTGACCCTCTTCTACTCTTATTCCAAAACTCTATTTCGTGTAGTAAGATGTAAACAATCAGTATCACCTTAATCGTGGCATGTGGGATCTAGTTTCCTGACCAGGGATTGAACCCAGGCTCCCAGCATTGGGAAGTTGGAGTCTTAGCCCCTGGACCACTGTAACTAAAAGATCTCACATGCTGAAGCCAAAGATCCCACCATGCCACAACTGAGGTCTGACATAGCCAAACAAATAATTTTTAAACAAAAGAATAAAAAAAAAAATCAGTATCACCATAAAAATCATACAGTAAAATTATCTTTACTTCCCAAGATGATGAATCTTGTCCTTCCTTTTCTTTCCCTTCCCAAGATGATGAATCTTGCCCTTCCTTTTCTTTCCCTTCTTCCCTTTCTTTCTCTAGGGTCTGGGGAAGCTAAGCAGGTCTAAGCTAAGTCTCATGAAGTGAATCATATATCTGGGACTTCTCCAGTGATGCAGTGGATAGGAATCCACCTGCCAATGCAGGGGACATGGGCTCCATTCCTGGTCCAGGAAGATTTCACATCATGCACCACAACCACTGAAGCCCACGTGCCCTAGAACATGTGCTCTGTGACAAGAGAAACCCTGCAATAAGACCACACACCTCAATGGAGAGTAACCCCTGTGCACTGCAACTAGAGAAAGCTCACACAGCAACAAAGACCCAGTGAAATTAAAAAAAAAATGTTAAAAAAATCATATGCCTGAACCTGTGTATCCTCTCAAGTTTCACATCACTTTTACACCCCTGATCTCACAGAGATACACATGTTCGCAGTAGAGAAGAGAGTGCATAATTCCATGTACCCGCACTGAAACAGAATCAGAGCAGGTAAACAGAATTGGAGTCTAAAGCCATCAACAAGTCAATGAAAGAGCCAGAAGAAGAACCCAGGCCTTCTGGACCCAAGCGCAAAGCTCTTTGCCCAACCACAGTGGAGGCCCCGAGGCTGGTCCGCAGGGCAGAGAACGCCACCTGCTGGGGGGAGGGGCACCAGAGCATCCTTGGAAGTCCTTCTACCTGGGCCTGGGCCTGTTCAGGGGAGACTGATGTCCTTGGTGGTTCCCTTCCTTCAGCTACAATAAGGACCCTAACATCTCTCCTGCAAGCCTACTGTCTATCTGAGCATTGAGGCCAGCAGGATAGGCTCTACAACTGTAGGTTCCCAAGCAAAATGAAAATGTGTAGACCTTTGTTAACAAAGCAGGAGAAAGGTGCCAGTAAATTGATCAACTATGAAGCCCTTTTTCCTTCTTCTGTAGTCTTTTTCTCCATGTGCCATGATGGTTTATATTCACTGTTGTGCCAGCCCTCCAGGCCCCCAGGACACACTTTGCGACTTGCAAACACATGTGTGCACCCTACGAAGTCAGGGTGCCCTTCCCATCAGAATGACCACTGCACCCACATCTTGGGTGGGTGACCTCCAGGTACCCTAAATTGCTCTCTGAAAGCTGCCTGGTGCTGCTGCCTCCAGCAGAGAGGCTCCCCTTATATTCTCAATGGAGATGCCAGCCCACACCCAGATCCTCACAGGGCGGAAGATGGCAGTGATGAATGGGTGGATGCAGTGAAGGGGAGGCCTGGGGCCAAGGAGGTGAGAGGAAGAGAGTTGAGCTCCACAACAAGAGAGGCCACTGCAATGAAAAGCCCGAGCATTTCAAGGAAGAGTAGTCCTCACTCGGTGCAACTAGAGAAAACCCTCCATCCTGGGGAGGCAGGGAGGCCGCGGCAGGTAGGACTCAGGAATGGAGACTTCGAGTGCCCAGTTCATGCTGCATTATTCCATCCAACTTCATTACAAAACACACATTTACTGATGAAATTATTGAATCCCCTGGTGGTCCAGTGGTTAAGAATCCACATGCAAGGCAGGGGACAAGAGTTCTACCCCTGATCCAGGAAGATTCCACATGCCATGGAGCAACTAAGCCTGTGTACCACAACTGCCGAGCCCACTCACCCTAGAGCCTGTGCTCCACAACAAGACAAGCCACTGCAATGAGAAACCCATGTACCACAAGGAAGAGTGGCCCCCGCTTGCCACAAATAGAGAAAGTCAGTGCAGCAAGGAGGACCCTGCACAGCCAAAAGTAAATAAATAAATACTGAAAAAATAAAGATAAAATTATTAAGAACTTCAATATGGTGGCTGAAGAAGCTTAAACCTAAGTGCAGGGTCCCTTGGGAGCTGGTGACCCCATGCCATGGGATTGACCACACACTCCAGACACCAACCCTCTATGCTGTAAGTACTCAGCCTCCTAGGAAGACACAGCTGTGACAGGTAGACAAGAATAGCCTGGTTACCTGCAGGGGTAAGGAAGTTCGGAAGGGTCTCTTGAGTCTCTGGGGCAAGGTTGGGGCACACTAACTGCAGCCTTGAAGAAGGACCAGGAGCCAGCAGCCTCCTCTTTTCTCATCACCAAGGCAACAGAGTGGGACCTCTGATGTCATGTTTCTCTGTCACTGTGGTTCTGATCCTTACACTACCTGGGGCTACTGAAGAACCCATGGTCACATGTTATCCTCAGGATTCTTATCTTTTTCTTTCTTTTTTAAAAAATTTTTTTCTTGGAGTACAATTGATTTACAATGCTGTGTTAATTTCTGCTGTACAGCAAAGTGAATCATACACACACACACACACACACACACACACACACACACATACATGCATACACCCCCTCTTTTAAGATACTTTTCCCATACAGGTCAATACAGAGTATTGAGTAGAGTTCCCTGTGCTATACAGTAGGTCTTTATTAGCCATTTATTTATACACAGTTGTGTGTCTGCATCAATTCCAGTCCCCCAATTTATCCCTTCCACCCCATCCTTCTCCTTTTCAAAAAATTGTGGCAAAGTATACAAAATATAAAACTGATCATTTTAACCGTAAGTCCAATAGCATTAAGTGCATTCACACCATTGTACAAACCTTACCATTGTCCATCTCCAGAACTTTTCCATCTTCTTCAACTGGAACTCTGTCCTCATGAAGTAGTAACTCCCCATTCTCTGCTCCCCAGCCTCTGGCACCCACCATTCTACTTTCTGTCTTTGTGAATTTGACTGTTTCAAGTACGTCCTCTAGGTGGAATTTTACAGTATGTTTGTCCTTCTGTGATGGGTTTGTTTTGCTTAGCTTAATATATTCAAGGGCTTTCCAGGTGGCTCAGTGGTAAAGAACCCACCTGCCAATGCAGGAGACATCGGTTCGATCCCTGAGTCGGGAAGATCCCCTGGAGGGCAATTCACTCCAGTATTCTCGCCTGGGAAATTCCATGGATAGAGGAGCCTGGTGGGCTACAGTCCATGGGGTTGCAAAAGTCCATGGGCATGACTGAGCAACTAAACAACAGTAACGATGTGTTCAAGGTTCACCCAAGTTGTAACATAAGTCAGACTCTCCTTCCTTTTTAAGCCTGGATGATATTCTGTTCTGGGTAGATACAATATTTTGCTTATCTGTTCATCCATCGATGAAGTTGTTTCTGCCTTTTGGCTCCTGTGAAGAAGGCTGCTATGATCACCAGTACACAGAGCATTATTCTTGAAAGTGTCTGTTGCCCTTTGCTAGAGAAAATTGTTTGCAATTCTGTGCCTGCTTCTTTTTCTGCTTCTTTTCAATGTTCAAAGGCCGAGTGGCTTTCTCCCGGTTTGGGGTCCTTGCCTCTCAGCTGCATCTCCGTTTCCTCATCTGTAAGAACAATGGGGCCTCCAGCCTCCCGAGGCTGTGATGGGGATTAATGAGATTATGTGCGTGGAACCCACTGAGTGTGTCCTCAGAAAGGCCCTGAAGAAACACAGAGTGCTATTATCTCTGCTGCAGAATCAGAAATGCCTCCTGTCCAAATACATATTGTTCATGAAAGTTTCAGCAAGTAAGACTACCTACCAGGCAGCGCTAATCCTCATCAAGAAAATGATTTCTCCAGCCAGGAATTAATAAGTTCTTAGCACATACTAAAATATCTCCTCAGCTGGGTTATTATGCTTACATAATGAAGTTACTTTGATTATAACCATTAATCAAATACGTGTTTCCAAGCTACAGTGGGCTGTGTTTGATGTTAAATTTCAACAAGAATGACAACATCTCCATTTCTTGGCAGCTTTGCCAGGGCCCCATGACTTGATTAAATGTGTCAGGGTAAAGACAGAGGACATTTAGAGTTCGTATTACATTCACTCTGTACGTGTTTTCAAGTTACCTTATTGAAAGAATGTTGATTTTTTAAATTTTAGTTTAAAAATATTTATTTAGCTTTGATGGGTCTTGGTTGCAGCACGCAGGATCTTTGTTGTGGTGTGTGGGCTCCAGGGCACAGAAGCTCAGTAGGTCCAGCACTAGTTCCCTGACCAGGGATTGAACCTGCATCCCCTGCACTGCAAGGCAGATTCCTAAGCACTGGACCACCAGCAAAGTCCCTAAAGTTGAGTTATTTTGCAAGACAAGTATAAATATTAACCAAAAGATTAAAAACAGTATTTCCCTCAAATTCACATAGAGATAGGCAATCATTTCCCTTTTTTTTAAAGCCTGTCTGATCAAGTATATAGACTCTACACTCTGTCCAATAAGAAAACTTCCTAATAATGAAGTAGAAAAAAATATTAAGTAGACTTTTTGCCAACAGTGATAGTAAAACATACATTAAAAATTGCAAGGAAATAGACCCTGTCATCATGAAAAGTTAAGTGAGGTCCAGAATATTGATCAGAAAAACAAGGGCCCATGGAGAGGACCACAGGTGATACAAATGTCTAACCAACTGCATGTGAGGATCCTAGGCTGCCAGCGACCCTGTACAGGGGCATTGAGGTGGGTTCCCTCCCAGCCAAGACTTCTTCCTTCTAAAATATTCACATATGGTTCTTGAGAGGCAAGTGGTTTCCATGGAAACCAGATCAGAGTGTTTTCCTGGCTTAGGGATGGAAACACAGAACAGTTCTGTCTAAAGCCACATTCTAACTTTTAAGCAGAGGCTTCCTTCCCATACAGCCACTTTTCATGGAGAAGCAAAGGGAACAAACATAAACCCTTTCCCCTTTCACACTCCTGGGGTGACCTGAGCCTCACTCTGCTGATACCAGTGGCCATGTCTATCACCCTGGGGCTCCCTGGAATCCAGGGCAGGGTCTTCTGGCAGCTGTGCTGAGGCCATCTCCTTCTTCAGGGCTTCCCAGGGTCTTCCTCCTCTTGAAGAATCTTGTTCAAGACAGGTCAGTGACCACGACTTTGATCCTGCCATGGACTCTGAAATCCTCACCGTATTTTAAAATTTCTCTCATTTTACCTTTTCCTTGAAGCCATTTAACCAGTTGGCCATCATCCTGTGTCCATATTCATTTCCCCCAGGACTTCATTTGGCTGCTAATGAGACGTTCCCATTTGCTTGCATACAACGCACACTTGCTTTTATTAAGCTGGTTAGCTGGATTTGGTTATAATATTTGGTTTATTTAATTTGATTATCATTCTTTTCCCTTGCATGTCTTTGTCATTTGACTATGCTAGTTTCAGGGACACAAAAAGTTCTTTCAGAGACACCAGGCTCCCCCGTCCCTGGGATTCTCCAGGCAAGAACACTGGAGTGGGTTGCCATTTCGTTCTCCAGTGCATGCAAGTGAAAAGTGAAAGTGAAGTCGCTCAGTTGTGTCCGACTCTTAGTGACCCCATGGACTGCAGCCTTCCAGGCTCCTCCATCCATGGGATTTTCCAGGCAGGAGTACTGGAGTGGAGTGCCATTGCCTTCTCTGGCTAAGTATAGCTAACATGTATTATTGTTAAGTCACTTCAGTCGTGTCTGACTCTGTGCAACCCCGTAGACAGCAGCCTACCAGGCTCCCCCGTCCCTGGGATTCTCCAGGCAAGAACACTGGAGTGGGTTGCCATTTCCTTCTCCAGTGCATGAAAGTGAAAAGGGAAAGTGAAGTCGCTCAGTCATATCCGACTCTTAGCGACCCATGGACTGCAGCCTACCAGGCTCCTCCGTCCATGGGATTTTCCAGGCAAGAGTACTGGAGTGGGTTGCCATTGCCTTCTCCGAACATGTATTAAACATTATGTTAATCATTTTATTAGCTTTTAATCTTTACAGTTTGAAAAGAAAATGGCAACCCACTCCAGGATTCTTGCCTGTAAAATCCCATGGACAGAGGAGCCTAGCAGGCTACAGTCCATGGGGTTGCAAAGAGTCGGACATGACTGAACAATTGATCACATCTTTACAGCAACCCTAGGAGGTAAATGCTATCATTACCCTGATTTTGTGAGCACAGAAATTGAGGCATAGAATGGCTCATTCCAAGTCACACAATAGAGATGGAGCCTGAATTTTAACATAGTCATACCCCTTGGGTATACATCTATAAATGCCTGAGTCTTGCCTGGTTTTGAATTGTTCATGTAATAGTTGCTCTATTATTTTCCATCTTCCATCTTTCATTCTTTGTTATGATTACATGATATCTGCTACACGTATTATACGTTTATCACCAAGTTATGTCCGACTCTTTGCGACCCCATGGACTGCAGCACGCCAAGCTTCTCTCTCCTGCAGTGTCTCCTGGGGTTTGCTCAGACTCATGTCCACTGAGTTGGTGATGCCATCCAACCATCTCGTACATATATGTGTATATAATATATATGGAACCTTCAGGTGTTTTCATTGCTGTATAATATTTCTTTGTATGAATATTTATGGCTTACTTACTTGAGAGGGTTCAGAATTTGGACATCACAATGTGAGCATCAAAATTTTAGTACATGAATAATGGTCATTTATCCATGAAATTCTCTAGGGAACATTTAGAGGAATACAATTTCTAGTCAATATATATGTGCATCTTTAAATTTATGAGACAATGCCAATCAGCTTTCAAAAACAGATGTGCACATTTACAGTCCAACCGTCAATTTTTGTTATTCATTTGTTCATAACACTGGTTGTTCAAGAGTGGTCCCTGGGCTTCCCTGATGACTCAGTGTTAAAGAATCCACCTGCCAATGCAGGGGACACAGGTTTGATCCCTGATCTGGGAAGATCTCACATGCCAAGGAGCGAGTAAGCCCATGCCCCACAACTACTGAGCCTGTGCGCAAGGCCCTGGGAGCTGCGACTACTGAAGACTCCACGCTCTGCAGACTGTGCTCTGCAGCAAGAGAAGCCACCGCAACGAGAAGCGTGCACGAGGCGACAAAGGGCAGCCTCTGCTCACTGCAACTGGAGAAAAGCCCACACAGCAGTGAAGATACAGCACAGTCAAAGATAAATACATAAATTACATATATTACATATATCTTTCCAGGTGGCACTAGTGGTAAAGAGGCTGTCTGCCAATGCAGGAGATGCAAAAGACATGGTTGGGAAGATCCTCTGGAGGAGGGCATGGCAACCCACTCCAGTATTCTTGCCTGGAGAATCCCATGGACAGAGGAGCCTGGTGGGCTACAGTTCATAGGCTCACAGTCAGACATGATGCCTTAGTGTATGTACACACGTGCACACACACACACACACACACACACACATACACACAGAGTGGTCCCTGAACTCGCAGCAGAAGCATCACCTGGCAACTTGCTAGAAATGCCAGTTCTGGGGCTAAGGGTCCTAACAAGTGCTCCACGTGACTCTGGAAAATGTATACAGCTGAGAACCACTGCTTTAGAGCTCTTCTTGGCCTCATCCCTCACTCCTCCCCAAAACCACTCCGAGCCTTTTTCTAGGTGTTGTGGGAAAGTGCAGGATTTGAAATCAAAAGAGCAGCCTCTGAGTTTTGGC
Source organism: Bubalus bubalis (assembly GCF_019923935.1). Lineage (NCBI taxonomy): Eukaryota > Metazoa > Chordata > Mammalia > Artiodactyla > Bovidae > Bubalus > Bubalus bubalis. The sequence goes on from NC_059157.1 coordinate 185,257,408, forward strand.
TCTGTCGATGCTCAGGCTGTGCACTGAGGTGAATGTTTACACTCTAAGCCCATTCCTCAGTGGGTACCATGGTGATGGCTGTCTCAGCACAGACCCACAGCAAAGATCAAACACATGAAAAGCCCTTTGTAGACTGTGCCAGGTTTAGAATGTCAGTTATCTTCCTCCAGCTAATATTTGCATCCGTGAACTTGTTTTCCCAACTAGATTTACATTCTACCAAGGCAAAAGGGCTTTATATGTATAGATATAGGCCAGGACCAGAAGGGAAAAACAAAAATGGTGTTAGCATGAGGGCATCTTAGAGATTTTAAAGATTTAAACACATTGTATGGTTTTTATAAAGCTTAAGCAATTAAAAAATCACATTTAAAAGTAAATTCCACTTTGTAGGTTCTAAATGAAGTATTAATAAATTTGGTAAATAATTGTTCAGTTTCTAAGTCATGTCTGACTCTTTACAACCCCATGGACTACAGCATGCCAGGCTTCCCTGTCCTCCACCATCTCCTGGAGCTTACTCAAACTCATGCCCATTGAGTCAGTGATGCCATCCAACCCTCCCCTCCTCTGTCACTCCCTTCTTCTCCTGCCCTCAATCTTTCCCAGCATCAGGGTCTCTTCCAATGATAAATAATGGATTTTTCCATTTATCCAATGGTAAATAATATGTATCATCATATTGTCTAGAAAACTGATGTCATAGATCAAAAGAAAAAGAAAGGCTTTTTTAAAAGAGCTAAATTCCTTAACTCAATATGAAAGGAATAGGGTAAGTCTGCTTACTCTGCAAGATCAGGGTTTCGGGTGGGGTTTTCAAAGGGACGGTCACCACAGGTTAATAGAAAGGTGTGTATGTGTGTGCATGAGTGCCTGAGATCATGTGCACATGTGTGCATTCTTCTATAAGTGCCAGAGTGAACGTGTGTATAATCATGCAGGCATCACACACATGTTCATGGGTGTGGGTACATGAGCACGCCTGTATATGTGTGTCTTAGAGGCATAGAGGACAATTCCTGAGCCCTTGGAGCATTAAAATGATCCTGAATTCTAAGTCCAGAATTTTATGTGAAAGCCAAGGTGGTGTACGTCTTTAATAATGTCTGTTAGAAAATAAACACACACTATATATCTTTCTTTTTAAAGAGCTTTCTCTCTTAAAGAGGAAAATATTCAAAGTACTCAGATAGTCTCCTGTCCTATTTTTTTTAGGTGTGCTGAAGCAGTGACCAATAAGGAGGTGATGGACGTGCAAGATGGCACCAGCGATTCTGCAGATGGAAAAGCATGTTTTCTGAAGGAGCAAGCAACACGGTTCCTCCCAGCTTTGCTAGAGCCCAAACAACCTGCCTTTCCTTTTTAATTTGAAGTGGAGGGAATTCTCCTCACGTACTGAGCTGTAGGATTAATGATGCCAGGGAATGGAGACTGGATCTAGCTTGTGAGCAAATGCCAGGATAGGTCCATGCACACGTGCTCACATGCCCACATACGCCTGTGCACACCACTGCCCACCCCCACCTCAGACACCTCAAATCAGTGCTTTCCCCGATTTTGTGTCCTGGGCTTAGGAACTTCAGATCCAAGCATAAAGTCAGGAAGCCGTCACTTGGCACCTTTGCATGGGTATTTTCATTGTCACTGTGGCAGGTGGCATCATTTTGTGTCCCCTATTTATAGCAGTTGATAAATCTTACCAAGGAAGAAACAGAAAGGCGCAAGGGGTTCTTGGAAAATAGCCTTCCTTGTTAATCAGAAGATACTTGACGACCCAGCAGCTCCCTGAGGGTTTTTAGATTTCAGAGGCTTGTGAAGCAACACATGTAACTGTGCCTCCCAGAGCAGGAGAGCAGGCGCTAATTGAGGCACTGACGGCTCTCAATGAAGCAGGAACCCACTAGGAAGACTCCCGTGGAAACGAGCGCTGCCAAGCAAGGCATGCTGGAGCATCAGCAGGTTTCATTCACCGTGTATCCATGCAAGTAAGCGCACACTTAAGCACCCTGACTGGGTATCTTACAGCGCAGGAGCTGAGCAAAACAGCCACAAAATAATGTTAAAATATTAAAAACATCTCCCTTATGAATCTTCCAATTCATTGTCTCCCTAAGTGGATATTTTTATTGTCTATTTTTCCTTTTGCAGATGCAAAACAGGTATGCTATTGCTTAGTTGCTTGGTTGTGTCCAGCTCTTTGCAACCCCATGGACTGTAGCGCACAAGATTCCTCTGTCTGTGGGATTTTCCAGGCAAGAACACTGGAGTGGGATGCCATTTCCTCCTCCAGGGTATCTTCTCAACCCAGGGATCGAACCCATGTCTCCTGCTTTGGCAGGCGGATTCTTTACCACTGAGCCACCTGGGAAGCTCCCAAACAGGTATGCTGCTGCTAAGTCACTTCAGTCGTGTCTGACTCTGTGCGACCCCATAGACGGCAGGCTCTGCCATCCCTGGGATTCTCCAGGCAAGAACACTGGAGTGGGTTGCCATTTCCTTCTCCAATGCAGGAAAGTGGAAAGTGAAAAGCGAAAGTGAAGTCGCTCAGTTGTGCCCAACTTTTAGTGACCCCATGGACTGCAGCCCACCAGGCTCCTCCGTCCATGGGATTTTCCAGGCAAGGGTACTGGAGTAGGTTGCCATTGCCTTCTCAGGAAACCTTTAAACATTTCTCAGCCAGGCATATTCCAGAACAGCATCATATTCAGCTTCCTTTGATGAAAGGGGGGTGGTGTTATCTTCTACATCCCCAGTGCATGCAACAGGGGCTGCAGGTTTTACCTCATCTGACCTTGTGGATTTAACATGGAAGCATCTCACCTGCGGACCTATGGAAGCTTCTGGGTGCTGGCAGCAGCACCTGCTTCCTTCTCAGAGAGCCCTGGGGGCCGGAGGGCCAGGACTGTGACCTCTGAGTCAACTTTCAACACGCTTTAACGGTGATGCTCTTCGTAAAATCCACTCTGAATTCTGAATATGTCCACACATACACATAACTAGGGCTTTAAGCAGGGTGTGTGTGTGTGTGTGTGTGTGTGTGTGTGTGTGTCGGGACGAGAACTAAAACACCCTCATCTGAGTGGGTGTATCCCTAGTGATAGCAACAGGATGTGAGGTTTAAACCCCTGGAAGCTGCTCTGGGGAAACCCGTGTGCAGTGGAGCAGCTCTGACTTCAGCAGCTCATCAGACTTGAGCTTTTCCGGTACTAGGCAGGGGCCGGGGGAAAGCAGAGATGTGTGCTCAGCTGGGTGTCTGACTCAGCAGTTCCAGGGAGGGACCCCAGCATCAGCATCCATGAGATAGAGGTGCTACTGCCCGGCGACCCCACTGGCCAGAGGAATGGGTGACCCAAACACCAAACAACATCTCCTGACCCCTCTCATGCAGCTATCTGTGTGTGTTATATCAAAAACTATAAACACAATTTCTTTTTGCTAAATCAATATCTTGCTACCCCATATATTGTGTGTCGCACACATTCTTCCCCCTTGCTTTCCCCCTGATAGTTATAACATTTTCAAAACAAATTTAGGTGAATACTCTGGGGAAAGGAGAAAAAATGTGCAAGGTGTGTAAGCCAGAAACAGTGAAAGAAAAGTTAAGAATTCTGTAAGTAACAATTTAAGAATTCTATATGGCCATAAACAAGCAAACAGCTAAGCAAGACACAATGAAAAGGACAACGCCAAATTGGAAAAGATACTGTGACATATTATAAAGAAAGGATTATCATGTGATAACAGGAATTCTAAATATTAAGAAAAACAAAGCATCTTGAAAAAATGAAAAAGGATACAGAGAGGTTATTTAAAAAGGAGAAGTGGGAATTTTAATAAACAAATATCAAGATACTCAGCTTCTTCTGTTATAAAAATAAGCAATCGTTTTTGCCTATGTGAATGCAGAGCAGGTTATAGACTGAACATATCCAGTTTGGGAGGAGATGGGGGCCTGGCTCTCAAATCCTGCCCAGGGAAATGCCAGCTGGCACGGCCTCTTGGGGAAGCTGGTCTGGCCACCTGTGACACCAATTGGCACCAGCACATCTTCTACCCTGCAATTCCCTTCTTGTACTTTATCCTAATAATTGATTTGATGTATGTGCATAGTTTATGTGCAAGGATGCTGCTTGCAACCTTATTTATAGTAAAAACCTTTAGGCACAACATAAATGTTCATGATAATTTCAATAAGAAATCACATAACCGCAGAATGAAATGTTGTTCAGCCTTTAGAACACTGAAAATTATAAAGTCCCAGAACGGTAGCTGTATTAGTTTTTTGGGGGTACCACAACAATACATCACAGACTAACCACACATTTTTTTCTTCTCACAGTTGTGGAGGCTAGAATTCCAAGATCAAGGTGTCAATAGGTTTGATTTCCCCGTGGCCTGCAGTTGGCCACATTCTCACTGCCCTCCCAGGGTCTTTTCTCTGAGCACACACATCCCTCTTGCCTCTTCTGCTTGTAGAACACCAGTCAGATTGGATCAAGATCTCACCCTTATGAAATTATTTAACCTCAATTACTTCATTAAAGTTGGCTTACCAGGTAGTGTTAGTGGTAAAGAACCTGGCTGCCAATGTAGGAGACACGGGAGATGTGGGTTTGATCCCTGGGTCTGGAAGATCCCCTGGAGGAGGGCACGACAACCCGCTTCAGTATTCTTGCCTGGAGAATCATGGACAGAGGAGCCTGGCGGGCTACAGTCCATGGAGTTGCAAAGAGCAGGGCAAGATTGAAGCGACTTAGCACACACACATACTTCATTAAAGTAACACAGAAACAGTGGGTTAGAACTTAAGCATATGAATGTTGGTGTTCAGTTGCTAAGTTCTGTCCAACTCTCTGTGACCCCATGGACTGCCGCACGTCAGGCTTCTCTGTCCTTCTCCCAAAGTTTGCTCAAACTCCTGTCCATTGAGTTGATACCATCCAACCCCCTCTCAATTCAGTCCGTAACAATATCAATAATACATTATCAATCTGACAAAAAGGCCTACAATGCACAACCGTTTTTTGTTCTTAAAAACTGTATTTATGAAACGCTCTTTCTCTCTCCCTTCACCCCTCTGCTCTGTATATCTATACATCTAACAATATAGTAAATGTGTTAACAGGGGTAAGAAGTCACATTCTACTTTATTTCTTTCAGTTTTGTCTGAATCTTTTATAATAAACACATTTACTTTTATAAAAAAATTTCAAAGTACTTTTTTGTATAATAATATTATTTTAGTGGCTTGCATTTAAGGGTCCATTAAAGTACCTCAGGTTCATATGTGAGCAGCACAGTGACCCCATGAAGAAAGGTGAATCAAATATTTTTAAGCTCTGGCTGAGGACTCGACCAGGGACTGCACAGCTGGGCTAAACCAGGCCACAGCTGCATCATCCAAGCAAATTGGAAGCACATCCCTAAGGTTTCTGGTTAGGTGCATAGTCTCCCTTGTTGAACTGGCACTTCAGACATGTTGTTCATTTTTTTCAGGGGCTCAAACTGCTGCATACTTTTATATTGCTAAATGGCCAGGGATTCTCAAACAATGGGGAGAAACTGGGAAAAGAAACATTTTCTCTCCACCTTTCACGTGAAGGGACTTTTGATTTAGTGGTAGGTGCGCTTGCTCAGTCATGTCCGACTCTTTGTGACCCCCATAGACTGTAGCCCACCAGGCTCCTCTATCCGTGGTATTTTCCAGGCAAGGATACTGGAGTGGGTTGCTATTTCCTTTTCCAGGTGATCTTCCCAGACCAGGGATCGGACCTGTGTCTCTCCTGCATTGGCAGGTGGGTTCTTTACCATTGAGAAGCTCTTCTTTACCATTGGGAAGCTCTTGATTATGGTAAGACCACATGGTAAGCTCTCCTGAGCAGGTCTGATTTAGCACCCAACAAAATTCCCTTGGGGCTCATGGCACAATGATGGAGAGAGAGCTGCGGCCTCCTGCCTGGACAATATCCCATCCACCCATTCCTCCCTGCTCTTCTCACCCTCATACTAAAAAACAAGTAGCAACATGAAACAGACTGCTGATCTCCAGCACCTAAGAACTGTTTGCTGGTGATGGGATGCACCCCTCCACCTCCAAATAAGGAAAAAGCCTTCAAAACAAACAGCCCCAAAGACAAGGTCTGAGCGATTACAATCTCTTTCTGGGAGCTCTAAGTACAAGGAAGCTGACAGCCAAATGAAGGGAATAGTTTTGAGAAGTTGCAATCAGGATTAATTGCAGAGACGAGGTTCTGTGGGCTCTGAGAGGCTGCCTGTAGCCACTTGGACAATGAATGATTTTCTCCTCCTCTTCCCGCATCTGGGATGCTCTGAGCTGGTTGCTATGGCTGACGAAATGTACCTGCTTCTGCCTTGACAACAGCCTGGCAGGAGCTTGTTAAGGAAACATGGGGAGGGTGAGCGAGAGGGTTATGCAGGGTGTGCAGCCAAGCCTGGACCTGTCGAGGATGATGGCAGGCTTTGAAAAAAATAAGAAGTAGAAGGGCTAAGTGAAGAACTATTTCTTACTTTCTAGACACTGTGTCAGGAGTGTCTGCACAGCTTCCACACTTCTCTCTTTCATCCTCCGCTCTCTTGTCCACCTTTCCCTTGCAGCTCTCATCTGCTTGGGCTGTTTTGATGATTTAGGATAAAGCCCCGATCCACCCTAATTTCAGGACAGTCTCACATCTCTGGAAGTCAGCCAGGTATTTCCGATGAGATGGCACTCCGTCATGTCAATGTGGGCAAAATGAAATGTGACACTCCCCCCCCTCTAAAAGCTCCGGCCCCATCCTCACAGCCGAGGCTCCACCGCGGATGGATTCCAGGTCTCCACAGCCAATCAGTGACCTGGTTCCTTTTGGTCCATGCTCATATCAAATCAGATGTGTGTTTTCCCCTCTCACTACCCGCACCTTACTTCAAGCCTTAATGAGGATGCCCGTAGTGGGCTGTTGAAGTAGTGTTCTCATCGCTTTGTCTGCCCCTTCCTTTCCTTCCTCACTCCAGTCTGTTCTAAGTTCCTGCCAGCTTCAGCTTCTGAAAATGCCACTGAAGCAGCACTGAAGAACATGCCACTGAAAATTCAGTATGATGGTTTCTCACCTGCAGTTTACAATGGCTTCTGTCTACTCTTTATTTGCACAGATGCTTCATATGCTTGCTGCAGCCTACGCTTCAGTAACCAACAAACTCTTCTGGTAACCAAACAGGCCGCTGCAGCCCACTGTGTGCGCTTCTCCGCTTCCCCATCCCACGTGTGGTCTGGGAACACACTCTTCCTTCCCCAGACAGGGCTGGCAGGAAGTTACCTTCTCTTGCTGGAAGCTATCTCCGGTTCTCCAACCTGACTTCCACTTGTCCTTCCACATTAAGCATAATTCCTTTTTTCCCCGCAAAGCTTTCCCTGACCTCACCTCTCCAAGGTGAGGACGTCTCTTCTCTGAATTTCCACCACGTTGTAACGTCTGTTCACACATAGTTTACATATCCATCTGTTGTCTTTTTGTCTTTTGGATCTACCTTTTGGGGCATTATTTACTAGTAAGTATTTAATTTTTAGGACTTCCCAAGTGGCGCTAGTGGTAAAGAACCTGCCTGCCAATGCAGGAGACTGGGGTTTGATCCCTGGGTCAGAGGGTCCCCTGGAGGAGGGCATGGCAACCCACTCCAGTACTCTTGCCTGGAAAATCCCATGGATGGAAGAACCTGGAAGGCTGCAGTCCATGGGGTTGCTGAGGGTCAGACACGACTGAGCGACTTCACTTTCACTTTTCACTTTCCTGCATTGGAGAAGGAAATGGCAACCCACTCCAGTGTTCTTGCCTGGAGAATCCCAGGGACCGGGGAGCCTGTTGGGCTGCCGTCTATGGGATCGCACAGAGTCAGACACGACTGAAGTGACTTAGCAGCTTAGCAGTTTTAAGTAACTTTATCTGATAAAAACCTACCACTATAATCAACATGGGCTTCCCTTGTGGCTCAGAGGTAAAGAATCTGTCTGCAATGCAGGAGACAATGCAAGAGATGGGGATTTGATCCCTGGGTCAGGAAGGCCCCCTGTAGGATTACATGGCAACCTACACCAGTATTCTTGCCTGGGGTATCCCATAGACAGAGGAGCCTGGCAGGCTGTGGTCCATAGGGTCACAAAGAATTGGACACGACTGAGCACAGGCATGCTACTGCTGCTGCTGCTGCTAAGTCACTTCAGTCATGTCCGACTCTGTGCGACCCCATAGACGGCAGCCCACCAGGCTCCGCCATCCCTGGGATTCTCCAGGCAAGACACTGGAGTGGGTTGCCATTTCCTTCTCCAATGCATGAAAGTGAAAAGTGAAAGTGAAGTCACTCAGTCATGTCTGACTCTTAGTGACCCCACGGACTGCAGCCTACCAGGCTCCTCCACCCATGGGATTTTCCAGGCAAGAGTACTGGTGTGGGTTGCCATTGCCTTCTCCGACATATATGCACGCACACACTTAATCTGTATAGAATCACAGGGAGTCTGAAACAGAAATATAGACTCACAGAGAGTTGCAAAAATAATTGGGTTGCTCTAAGAACCATGGCAACCCACTCCAGCATTCTTGCCTGGAGAATTCCACGGACAGAGGAGCCTGACGGGCTACAGTCCATAGGGCCACAAAGAGTCAGACACGACTGATGCAATTTAGTATGCACACACGCACACACAGTCAACACAGAGTCACTCCATCACCACAAAATACCTGTTGTTACCTCTTAGGATTTGCATCTGGCCCCACAGCAGCTTCTCACTGTAGCCATTACATTGTTCTTCATTGCTGCAGTTTTGTCATTTTGAGAATAAATGTAACTTTTTGAAATTAACTGTTTTCACTAAGCACCCCTTTAAGCTCCATCCATAGTTCATTTCTTTTCATTGTTGAGTCATAGTATTCTATTGTGTGGATGAACAAGACTTCTCAACCATTCATCTCTTGAAGGGCATTTGGCTTTTCTGTAGAATTTGGCTTATGATAAATGGAGCTGCTAAGAACACTCTAATACAGGTCTTTTTTGGAACATAAGTTTTCATGTCTCTGGGCTAAAGATGCAAGAGTGTGACTACTCACACATGTGTCAAGTACCTGCTTAGTTTTATGAGAAACTGCCAACTATTTGCCAGAGTGGTCGCATCATTTTACATCTCTACCAGCATTGCATGAGGGACCCAGTCTCTTTACTTTTTTCCCATCATGTGGAATTATAACTGATTTAAAGAAAATTTTTGTTGCTCTTGTTGATAATAACTGTGCAGCAAGACATCACATTTTTAACATGCAAACCTATATGTGTCTGTGTTAAGTCACTTCAGTCATGTCTGACACTCTGTGACCCCATGGACTGTAGCCTGCCAGGCTCCTTTGTCCATGGGATTCTCCAGGCAAGAATACTGGAATGGGTTGCCATTTCCTGCTACGGGCGATCTTCCTGACCCAGCGATCAAACCACCTGTCTCCTGAACTGGCAGGTGGGTTCTTTACCACTAGCGCCACCTAGGAAGCCCCAACAGGCACACCTGTCTGCTCATAAATCAGGCAATGGGTTGAACATTTCCAAAGTTACATGCCCTTTGTAAGCCTTAGTGCTCACTGAATATCTTATAACCCCATATAAACTGCATTTTACCTGCAGTTTATATGTCTGTAGCTAATGTTGTATGAGACTGAAATTCTGGAACTTTTATCTGAGGGAGAAAAGTGTTCAAGGCAGAGAGAGCAGGGCATTCAAAGGGACAGAGGAGTAAAGCGTGGATCCTGTGAGCCATGTAAGGTGGCTCCCTGTACTGGACTGCAGAGAAAATGCCAAGAAGGGTTAAGACTGAGGCCTGGGGCAGCCATGAAGGACCTTCTGGGCCAGATCAAGGTGTGCAGATTTAACATAAAGGAAGTGGCAGTCTGTTTAAAAATTTTAAGCTGGAATAAAGCATCCAATTTTTTCCACATCATAGTCAGCATAGCCCATGTAATGCATTTTATTTGATTATTTTTGTTTGAAATGGAGTTTCTCCTTAGTCTCTGATATTCTTCTGTTAAGTTTGCTGATTTCATTATTTAAGATTTCCACAACCTCTCTACTTCCTTCCTCCCTTCCTTCCTTTTCCTCTTGACTTGATTTTTAAGTGTAGTTTAAAGTTCATAGAAAAATGGAGGGAAAAGCACAGAAATTTATCATTACCCGTCCTTATTTGTGGTTCTATTTGATGAGTCCAAGGTTGAAAGCCACATGCTGAAATCCTTCAGCATTCTGTTTCTTTTACTTCCTGCTTTATTCTAGCAGGTTTTATTGTTTGGATACAACAGTGGGGAAACATGTGGGGATGCCTCACTTCCTAGATGAGTGTTTGCATGCTCATCTACACAAGCTGATGAGCTGTAAGATCTTTCCAACCAGGAGATGCTCTGATTCCACTTGGCACTTACAGCCTTCTACCAAACGGGGTTCAAGGAGTAGCTCTTCCATATATGGGTAAGTAAGGCATCCACCTCAACAAAGGGGAGGGTGACTGCCCAGCACTATATGGGCACAGAGCTTGTTCACCCCTGCAGGAACAGGTCAGACCTTGAGCTATACAAACAGAACAGAGATCTGTGCTCATTTCACCTCAAGCGGTATGAACTCCTGAGCTAATCTCTATATAATACAAAGTTAGTTTAATATTGTTTATTTTATTCTCAGAGTAAAGATTTCAAACCTCTTTATAAAAAATGAGATGGGGTCCATCTCGTCTATATTTGAGCCACAGCACTTTATTGAATATTTAGGGCTTCCCAGCTGGCGCAGTGGTAAAGAATCTGCTTGGAAATGCAGAAGACAAGAGATGCGGGTTTGACCTCTGGGTTGGGAAGATCCCCTGGAGTAGGAAATGGCAACCCACTCCAGTATTCTCGTCTGGGAAACTCCATGAACAGAAGAGCCTGGTGGACTACAGTCCAGGGGGTTTCAAAGAGTCAGATACGACTGAGAGTGCAAACACACAGATGATTAAGAACTGGCTAAGCAAAAACACCTAATAAATAATGAATTACTATTATTTGTCTATATGCTTTACAAAAGGGTAAAGCCATCCCCTTTCTTCTCCTTTTTCTAACTTGGATGTTTGTAGTCTAGACTCTCAAGCGAAGGACTCAGCCATTAACAAGCATTTCATCCCAATATTCCTTCCATAGAATAAGTGATAAGCGTAAGCAAGTCAAGAAAAGCCATGATTTCTTTTAGTCTCCTATCAAAACCATTCCATTTTTTAAAAATGAAATCAGTTGCTTCCTGAAAAACTCTTAAAAATGTCTGAAGGCAAAGTCTGTTTGCTGATTTGAGAATCTTGCTTGAAATCCAGAAGCTACTGATGGTCAACACTTCCTTTTAGTCTGTAACCAGTTACCAACACTGAATTGTGAGCTGTGATGTAGAAAAAAGCCCACACACAGAATTAGAGGTAAGCGACTAGAAGAGTAGAATTTCGTGCCTGTCAGAGGGCCTTTTGCTTATAGACATCCTGGAGGGTCCCTAATGGGGTGATGAGGGGCCCCCGGCACTGATGACCAGAGAAGCCTGTGAATGAGGAAGCAGCACGGGGGTAGGGACTCTCGCCTGGAACTGCCATCCTGCTAGAATATGGCGGCAGAGATGAGACATCTTGGCAGAAGTAAATGGAAAATGTCTCCTCCCGGCCAAGAATGAATATCCTTTGCTTTATTTTTCAAAGTCAGTTTCCATGAGTGGAAAACAAAGACACATGGGTCTGAAAGGTGGACCATAACCAATGATGCGCCTCTACATTGGGCAAGGGACCGTGGATAAATTTCTCTCATGCATTCTGACTTTCTAAAAGAAGATATCTCTTAGTCCTTTCATGAAAATGTGATGAAGATTTTCATCATTTCATGTTTACTTCCTATTCAACAACTCAGAACATATATTTTATAAATATTTTATTATATCTCGTGATTAATTTTTCCTGATGGCAAACTCACAGAGTCTTGAGGTAGAAAATTTGGAAAATGCAGAGAAATGTGAAGGTGTCTTGTTCAGCGTGGGCTGCCATAACAAAATGCAGCAGATTGGGTGACTTAAACAAGAGGAAATTATTTCTCCCACTTCTGGTGCTAGAAGCCTGAAATCAGGATGCCGGCAGCATCAAGTTCTGTGGGGTCTCTCCTCTTGAGATTCTCATTACATCCTCTCAAGGCAGAGAGAGGTTGAACTCTGACCTCTTCCTCCTTATACAAGGACACTGACTCCATTACAGGGGCCTCACTCTCGGGACCTCATCTAAAAGCAATTATCTCCTAAAGGTCCTACCTCCAAATACCATCACATTGGGATTAGGGCACCAAAATATGAATTTTGGTGTGACACAAACATTCAGTCCACAGCAAAGCACAGAATATAACCTATAACTGTGATTCATAGAGATCTGACCATTTTTAACATTGACATTTCCTCCTCATCTTTACTATGCTTTTCTGCACATTGGCAAGATCATACCATATGCACATTTCAAATTCTGCTATGGGGAGGGAGGAGGGAGGAGGGTTCAGGATGGGGAACACATGTATACCTGTGGCGGATTCATTTTGATATTTGGCAAAACGAATACAATTATGTAAAATTAAAAAATAAAATAAAATTAAAAAAAAGTCTAACTATAACAAATGACTTTCATCTGTATTAAGAAAACTTATCTAAACACAGAGGGCTTCCCAGGTGGCACAGTTGTAAAGAATCCACCTTCCAAGCAGGAGAGATGGGTTTGATCCCTGGGTCAGAAGATCCCCTGGAAGAGGAAATGGCAAGTCACTTAAGTATTCTTGCCTGGAAAATTTCATGGACAGAGGAGCCTGTCAGGCTACAGCCCATAGGGTTGAAAACAGTCAGACATGACTGAGCACAGCACACACACACATTACAATTATTAAATAATAATGACCTAGGTGGATACAATACTTTGAAAAAGTATCCCTTTAATTTGGTTATTTAGAGATAAATTTTTATTATTATAAAGAGCTATGTGGACTTTTTTACATAAATCTTTGTCAACACTTTTTAGTTTCTTTGCCGTGAATAACTAAGGATGAAAATTGTGGATCAAAAGAGATGAAAATTTTACGGCTTTTGTTATATGATGTCAAATTGCCTTAAAGATATTTTCCTGCCAAACAGTATATTAGAAGGCATATCTTTGTGCATCTCTGCCAGCATTCCATATTATCTATTTCCCCCTCATGTTTATTAAGAAAGGCAACACTTGGAGGGGAGAGGATTAAATAGGAGTTTGGGATTAGAATACACACACTACTATATATAAAATGGATAACCCAAAAGGCCCTGCTGAATAGTGCAGGGAACTATACTCATATTTCATAATAACATAATAGAAAAGAATCTAAAAATGAATATATATATATATATGTATAACTGAATCACTTTAGAGTACACCTGAAATTAACACAACTTTGTAAATCAATTGTATTTCAATAAAATTTTTAAAAAGAAAAGCAAAAAAGTCAATGCTCAATATGTTGTGAAATTAAGTGAAATTCTTTTTAGATCGTATTCTACCTCATATACAGCATATCTTTTGTGAAGAAATACTAATGTCAGTATGTTGAATTTTGTTTTATTTAGTTATATAAGCCAAATCATATTTTTTGGATGTGCTTGGTGCAGATCAGACATAAATTTTCATTCTCTCCATAAAAGATACGTTATAGTTCTGGAGAAATCCAGCTTGAAGCATCTATGGAACAAAAACTCCTGGGAATCATCATCATGTTGCTGCATCCTGGTCTCCTCAGTTCAGTTCAGCAGTCAGTCATATCCGACTCTTTGTAACCCCATTGACTGCAGCACGCCAGTCTTCCCTGTCCATCAGCAACTCCCAGGGCTTGCTCAAACTCATGTCCATCAAGTCGATGATGCCAGCCAATCACCTCATCCTCTGTCATCCCCTTCTCCTCCTGCCAACAATCTTTCCCACCATCAGAATCTTTTCAAAGGTGTCAGTTCTTCACATCAGGTGGCCAAAGTATTCAAGCTTCAGCTTCAGCATCAGTCTTTCCAATGAGTATTCAGGTATGATTTCCTTTAGGATTGATTGGTTTGATCTCCTTGCAGTCCAAGGGACTCTCAATGTCTTCTCAAACACCACAACTCAGAAACATCAATTCTTCAGTACTCAGCTTTCTTTATAGTCTCCTAGTCACATTTAATGGAGAAGGCAATGGCACCCCACTCCACTACTCTTGCCTGGAAAATCCCATGGACGGAGGAGCCTGGTGGGCTGCAGTCCATGGGGTCGCTAAGAGTCGGACACGACTGAGCGACTTCACTTTCACTTTTTACTTTCATGCATTGAAGAGGGAAATGGCAACCCACTCCAGTGTTCTTGCCTGGAGAATCCCAGGGACGGGGGAGCCTGGTGGGCTGCCGTCTCTGGGGTCGCACAGAGTCGGACACGACTGAAGTGACTTAGCATCAGCAGCAGTCACATTTAATAATGAGACACAGGAAACTGGAATCACTTGGTTTCAAAAAGTTAATGACTAAAATTTTTTCTAACAAAGAGTTATAAACTCTTTACAAAGTTTGACTGATTTAGATTTTATCCTTATTTTATGTATGAATTGGGAGACCGAGCAACATTTATTTGTCTTTCAGCATCCCCTTGGTGTTTCACTCTCATCTCCTGGAATTCTGGAGGCAAATGTCGGGTACCAGGTGCTCAGGCAAGATGGAGCTGATACTTGTGTGTAGCTAGATCTCTTCCTCCTCCATCTGCTGCTCTCAGGGGCTATTTGAAATCAAGAATCAGAAAAGTTTCACATAAGCTGACTATGTGTTGTTGTTGTTCAGTCACTAAATTGTGTATGACTCTTTGTGACCCCATGGGCTGCAGCATGGCAAGTTTCACTATCTCCTGGAGCTTGCTCAAACTCATGTCCATTGACTTGGTGATATCACCCAACAATCTCGTCCTCTGCCGCCCCCTTCTCCTTGTGCCTTCAATCTTTCCCAGCATCAGGTCTCTTCCAGTGACCTCTTTAATCAGGTGACCTAAGTATTGGAGCTTCAGCTTCAACATCAGTCCTTCCAATGAATACTCAGGCTTGATTTTTCTTTAGGATTGACTGGTGTAATCTCCTTGCAGTCCAAAGGACTCTCAAGAGTCTTCTCCAGCACCATAGTTCACAAGTATCAATTCTTTGGCACTCAGTCTTCTTTATGGTCCAACTCTCACATCCATACATGACTACTGGAAAAACCAAAGCTTTGACTAGAAGGATCACAGATGGACCTTTGTAGGCAAAATAATGTCTCTGCTTTTTCATACGCTGTCTAGGTTTGGAGCAAGTGTCTGTAATTTCATGGCCACACTCACCGTCCACAGTGATTTTGGAATCCAAGAAAAAATCTGCCACCATTTCCATTTTCCCCCCATATATTTGTTATGAAGTGATGGGACTGGATGCCATGATCTTAGTTTTTGAATGTTGAATTTTAAGCCAGCTTTTTCTATACACCATTGGATTTAATAAGAAAATGTAAAAGAAAGATACAATAAAATATTAATTGAATTGACACTTTTGTCAGGTCAAAAAATATTATAATAGATTGGTGAGTGCACTCTGCCTGAGTTTGAGGTGAAGGCATTTGGTAGTCAAGAGGGAAATTAGCTAATTCTGTCTTTTAATTAAAATTACTTTTCTCCATGGTACACACATTTATTATAAAGGAGTCAGCTGGTATGCAAACTCTGCTATGATAAACTCTTATGCTTCTTAATTCAATTAAAAATCTCTGTAATTTGTTGACACACAGTGATGAGTGAGAGGCAGGGATGGTATGTTAGAGTCTAGTTCAGTTCAGTTGCTCAGTTGTGTCCAACTCTTTGCAACCCCATGGACTGCAGCACATCAGGCTTCCCTGTCCATCACCAACTCCTAGAGCTTGCTCAAACTCATGTCTATCAAGTCAGTGATGCCATCCAACTATCTCATCTTCTGTTGTCCCCTTCTCCTCCTGCCCTCAATCTTTCCCAGCATCAGGGTCTTTTCCAATGAGTCAGTTCATCACATCAGGTAGCCAAAGTATTGGGGCTTCAGCTTTAGCACCTGTCCTTTCAATGAATATTCAGGACTGATTTCCTTTAGGATTGAAAAGTTTGATCTTCTTGCAGTCCAAGGGACTCTCAAGAATCTTCTCCAACACCATAGTTCAAAAGCATCAATACTTTGGTGCTCAGCTTTCTTTATGGTCCAACTGTCAGTTACAGGCATGAGGTCACAAAGAGTCAGACACAGCTTAGTGACTGAACAACAACAACACAGTGATGAGGAAGGATTGGAATAAAGACATGAGTTATATGGGACTCCCCCTAAGGGAGCTCACTGCTCTGTGACCAATAAAATAGGTGGAGGACGCAGTTCTTCCCTGGCACCCCAATGTGGATAGGATTATTTGCA
The DNA here is from genome assembly GCF_019923935.1 of Bubalus bubalis. Taxonomy (NCBI): domain Eukaryota; kingdom Metazoa; phylum Chordata; class Mammalia; order Artiodactyla; family Bovidae; genus Bubalus; species Bubalus bubalis. The sequence goes on from NC_059157.1 coordinate 185,273,898, forward strand.
AACCGAGAGAAAGCTAGAGGAAAAGGAGCAGCCTTTGCCCACAGGCCTGCTCACCAACCAACTGAAAGATGGCCATTGTCTTGTTCATGCTTGTCTCTGCATCACTGGACCCTGAGGCTGGACCAGCCCTCTTTTACAACCCATTCTCTGAAGTCCCACCATAATGAATTTTAAAAATCTCATTAGTCTTCAAGCAATCCTAGAGTTAACTTTGTACTACCCCCATTTCACAGATGCAGAATCAGAGGTTCAGAGACATTCAGACACACGCTACATACAACTCACACAGCTGGTGAGAAGGAATGTCAGTATTTCATTGCATTTTTGTCTGACTCAAATATCTCTGTTTATTATTTTGCAAAAGGTGGGCAGCCTCATTAATATCATGAGAATAGTAAACAGGTCCCTTTCACACTATAACCTGCACAGAAGACCGAAATCCAGCCTGGATCTCAGATTTGAGATTTGTAGAACCTGAAAAAAAGGTATATATTTGTATTCATATCATCGTATCTATGTAGGTATGTATAAATGTACAAGTGCTAAGTCATTTCAGTTGTGTCCGACTCTTAGTGACCCTATGAATTAGCCTGCTGGTCTCCTCTATCCATGGGGTTCTCCAGGCAAGAATATTGGAGTAGGTTGCCATTTCCTCCTCCAGGAACTCTTCCCAGCCCAGGGGTCGAACACCCATCTTCTGCGGCTCCTGCACTGCAGGCAGATTCTTCACCGCTGAGCTATAGGGAATCCCTATATATATATATATATATATATATATATATATATATATATATAAACTTATATATATATGTATGTAAGCTATGTATATATTTACATATATATATGTATAAATCACACATAAATAATCAGAGTTATTATATATCCACTGTTCTCAGATGACCCCAGATATGGTTGGCAGGCTCCTAGGGTCCCTGAGAATCTCTTGGGGATCTGTAAAATTAAAAGCTATTTTCAAAATAACACTAGACAGTATTTGCCTTTAAGAACTGACAGATCCAAAGTGGTCATAGGACAGCCTCCTGGGGCGTTAGTTGGACTCAAGGCTGTGGGAGTCTCCGACACACTGTCCCTGTTCTTCATCTTCACACACTCGCCGCAAAAACAAACGCATCAATTGCCAGCTTTGCTTGAGCATGTCCTTGAGAAAGCTGTAAGATACACTTCATTTCTGCCCGTCTCGTGCCTTGAGGACACATCTTTTCTATAGTCTTTGAGGTAGAACAGCAAGAATGCACAGAGAACATGTGTGCTGGAGCTCAAAAGGAATATGGGTGTGTGCTGGGCTGGGTGTGAGCTCGTCAGCTGCCTTTGTCATAGAAAACTATGCTCACTTGAAGGAAAAACCAACAAACAGTTTGGATATTTGAAAAATACTTTTCTCTAAATGAAAAGTTGAGTATTATCACTTCAAGGAAGACAACTGAGAGTGTCTGTTGCCGATGACAAAAACTGAGCTTTCAAATCAAAATCATATTTTTAAAAATGTATATTCTCTATTCTCTTATGTATCTTCCCAATATCTAAATAATTTTATGGTGATATTAATGGTGATATTAGAAGCTATGCTTTTTAAAAGTACTATAGAATGGAAACAACTCATACAACTCAGTAACAAAAACAAGCAACACAATAAAGAAAAAATGGGCAGAAGACTTAAATAGACAACTCTCCAAAAAACACTTACAGATGGTAATAGGTGCATGAAAAGATGCTCAGCATCACTAATTGTTAGAGAAATGCAAAGCAAAACTACAATGAGATACCACTTTACACAAGTCAAAATGGCCATCACTAAAAAGTCTACAAATAACAAATTCTGGAGAGGATGTGGAGAAAAGGGAACTCTCCTTTTAATGGGAATGTGAATTGATACAAGGCTTTGGAGAACAGTGTGAAGGTTCCTCAAAAAACTAAAAATGGAGCTACCATATGACCCAGCAATCCCATGCCTGGGCACATATCTGGACAAAATTATAATTCAAAAAGATGCGTGAGCCCCATGTTCATAGCAGCAATATTCACAATAGCCAAACATAGAGACAACCTAAATGGTCATCAGCAGATGAATGGATAAAGGAGATATGGTATGTATACACAGTGGAATATTACTCAGCCATGAAAAGGAACGAATTTGAGTCAGCTCTAGTGAGGTGAATAAAGCTGGAGTCTGTTGTACAGAGCAAAGTAAGCCAGAAAGAGAAAAGCAAATATTGTATATTATGTATATTATTGTATAATATATGTGGAATCTAGATAAATAGTACTAATGAACCTATTTTCTGGGAGGGAATGGAGATACAGATGTAGAAAAAAGACTTATGGACACAGCAAGGGAATGAGAGGGTAAGATGAAGTGAGAGAGTAGCATTGATGCATATACATATACACTATCATGCATAAAATAGACAGCTGGTGGGAAGCTGCTCTATAGCACAGGGAGCCTAGCCTGGTTCTTTGTGATGACCTAGAGAGGAGGGATGAGAATGGGGAGGGAGGGAGACTCAAAAGGGAGAGGAGATATATATATATATATATATATATATATATATATATATATATAACTGATTTGCACTGTTGTATGGCAGAAACCAATGCAACACTGTAAAGAAATTATCCTCCAGCTAAAAAATATATTAAAAAAGAAGATGTGGTACATATATACAATGAAATATTACTCAGCCATTAAGAGAATGAAATAATGACATTGACAGCAACATGTGTGGACTTAGAGATTATTCATATACTAAGTGAAATAAATCAGAAAGAGAAAGACAAATACCATTTGATATCACTTATATGTAGAATCTAAAATATGACACAAATGAATTTATTTATGAAACAGAGACAAATTCACAGACATAGAAAACAAATGTATGTTTAACAAAAGGAAAAAGGGGTGGGTAAGGGATAAATTAGGAAGTTTGGGATTAGCAAATACAAACTATTGTATATAAAATAGATAAATAGCAATTGTATAGCACAAGGAACTATATTCAATATCCTGTTATAAACCACAATGGGCTTCCCTGATAGCTCAGTTGGTAAAGAATCCGTCTGTAATGAAGGAGACTCCAGTTCAATTCCTGGGTTGGGAAGATCCCCTGGAGAAGGGACAGGCTACCCACTCCAGTATTCTTGGGCTTCCCTTGTGGCTCAAATGGTAAAGAATCCACTTGCAATGTGGGTAGACCTGGGTTCAGTCCCTGGGTTGGGACAATCCCCTGGAGAAGGGAATGGCTACCCACTCCAGTATTCTGGCCTAGAGAATTCCATGGACTGTTGAGTCCATGGGGTCGAAAGAGTTAGACATGACTGAGCCATAGTGCGAAAGAAAACCCAGGTCTCCTGTATTGCAGGCAGATTCTTTACCATTTGAGCCACCAGAAGCCATACATACACACATACACACTTGTACACACACATATATATATATGTACACACACATACATATGTGTGCATATGTATATGTACGTGTGTACAGATACATATATGTGTATATGTATTTATAACTGAACCATTTTGCTGTACACCTAAAACTAACACAACATTGTGAATCAGCTCTATTTCAATGAAAGAACATATTATATAATGAAATGTTTCAACATTCAAAATATTCATCTGACTAAGAAAATCAATATTTTCCAATAAACTATCCATGGACAGGGGATTTTTTTTTACATTAAAAATCCACACATATGCAAATGATCCATTCAAAGTGCAAAATACAATGATAGATTTTCATGTAACAGGGTATGAAAAGGCTGTTGATGGGGTTTCAGATTCTGTATGTCAACTAACCTTTAAACACTACGTTTTGTTGACTTTCGGGGTGGTATAAGAAGAAAAGCCAAGCTTATCTTAAAAGGTTGGCAGCCCCCTTTCCCACCTGTATGTGTGCAGCTGTATTCTCTTCACATGCTCGAACCAAAACAACACTTCACAGTGGGCTGAAGACAGAAGCAGCTACTCTGCCCCATTGTAAGCCAAATGTCTAAAGAGATTTTCCAAAATGTAAAACAATGCCTTCCTTCTCACTAAATTCTTTTGCTTATTTTGGAAAATACAGTTTTCATTGAAAAGTCCTATTTATGAAAGGATGCTGTGGGTTTATTATTGTCACTTCATTTTTAAAAAGTTTTCTCAGATGACTTTCTAGTACAATAAATACTGACAAGTCTAACCCACATAAACAAATGCTCTTCAGGGGCCTCAATAAATTATTTAACTTTAACTTTTCAATTTTAATTTTTTATTTAGGTATAGTTGATTTACAACATTTCAGGTGTGCTTCATGGTGATTTTTATTTTCTATATACATATATATTTTTTTCTTTTTCCTTTTCAGATTCTTTTCCATTATAGGTTTTGAAGGATATTGACTATAGTTCCCTATGCTATACAGTAGGGCCTTGTTGGTTATCTATTTTATATATAACAGTTTGTAGCTGTTAATCCCCAACTCCTAACTTATCTCTTTCCTTTCCCCTTTCAGTTCAGTTCAGTTGCTCAGTCCTGTCCCACACTTTGTGACCCCATGGACTGCAGCACACCAGGCTTCCCTGCCCATCACCAACTCCTGGAGTCTACTCAAACTCATGTCTATTGAGTCAGTGATGCCATCCAACCATCTCATCCTCTGTTGTCCCCTTCTCCTCCCATCTTCAATCCTTCCCAGCATCAGAGTCTTTTCTGATTAGTCAATTCTTTGCATCACGTGGTCAAAATATTAGAGTTTTAGCATCAGTCCTTCCAATGAATATTCAGGATTTCCTTTAGGATTGACTGGTTGGATCTTCTTGTGGTCCAAGGGACTCTCAAGAGTATTCTCCAACACCATAGTTCAAAAGCATCAATTCTTCGGCACTCAGCTTTCTTTATAGTCCAATTCTCACATCCATACATGAAGTTTATTTTCTCTGTCGGTGAGTCTATTTCTGTTTTGTAGATAAGTTCACTTGTGTCCTTTTTTAGATTCTACATATCTGCCATCATATGATATTTGTCTTTCTCCATCTGACTATGATCATCTCTAGGTCCACCCATGTTGCTACCAAACCTGGATGGAAAAATTTTTAAGAGCTGTTCCAAGACCCCAAATTTTGAGATGAGTCCAGTATAATCAAAAAGATTTAAAAGTTTTAAATCTGTTTTGATGTGCTTTCAAGGCTTAGAGTCTAATGGAATTTTCTTAGAACAAGGGTCAAACCTTCAACTAAACTTTAACCCCTGAGAGCATCCTTTGATAGCCTTTCATCCCCAGCCCAGCACTCGGCCCTCCAGTACTCCCTTTAGTCGTCAACATGTCCCAGCCTTGCTTAGTCTTCATGTTCTCCTTACCTGTGTAAGCTGCCACCTTTCTGGTAGTGTCTCCATGTCCTCCCCTCCCCTCCCTACAATGGGATCCCTTGCTGAGAGCAAGGCAGAGAGTTGGGCAGCCTTTCTGAGAGCCCTGGGCTGTACATCCCTGGACACCTGGTAACACCTGTGTATCATCTTCCTCCTGGTACCCAGAGCCCAGAACAGTGTTACTGATGGATGCTGGGTAACTCCTGGGTATTGTCTTCCTCCTGGTACCCAGAGCCCAACTCAGGCTCAGCCTCACCTCACAGGTCACCATCACCGCTTTCATACCAGCTGCTCTATCCTAACAGAAATGCCATTTTCAGCTCTTAGAAACTTCCAGCCCCCTTGCTTCATGATATGTAAGTTTCATATAAAAACAGGTAAAATAGCTCAAAGAGATATGGACGGTCACCTTAGAATCATAAAAGTATTTTCAAAAACCCTCAACCAGAAACTTATCACACTTAACCTCTTGCAGAGTTGACACTTGAACTACATGCGGGTTGGGGTGCCCACCCCCCACACAGGTAAACATCCATGTTTAACTTTGCAGTCTGCTCTCCATCAGAGGTTCCGAGACCTGGAACTCTACAACCATAGGTTGTGGAATCCCATAGTATATACTATTGAAAAAAAATTTGCATGTAAGTGGACCAGCACAGTTTAAACTTGATGTTCAAGGGTCAACTAGAGGTAGACACACATGCAGAGACACCATATAGCTATCAAAATGGATTTCCCCCCTATTTTCTAAGGCATCAGGAGTGATTATCAGTGTGGACTAACAAAATGCCCAACAAAAGTTAACAAAAATTAACAGTTTAACTTTTCAATGTCAAATTTTTAAAAGTCACAACATTAGGGAATGGTTACTTTTACATATGATGAGAGGGGTTTTGGATGCGAAGATGACATCAACTATGGGAACATGTTTAAAGTCCTCCTTAAGAAAGATGATGCTCGGATAATTCTTATCCCCACTTCCCCCTGCTCAGACAGACCAGGCATGAAAGATGGAAAGTTCAGCCCCCCTCTCCCCCCAACCTGCATGCTGCGGGGTCTTGGGAGCTGTGCTGATACTTACCAAATTTCAGATAAATAAAGAATGAAGGCATTGTGAGGAAGCAAAGTGAATTTCTCAGAATAACCCACAGCATCATAACAACATCTGTTGTAGGTAATGAAAGAACATTTGGCTAAATATGAATATGACAGGGATATTTTCTAATTGAAAAAGAAAATCTCTTTAAATATCCTATAATCTAGTCTATCTTCCTCTCCAAGAAATTGAAGCATATAATCTTTCATTAACTAATTGCTGATGCATTATTTAACAGCAACACAGATTCAAAAAAGATTTGGTTGAATGACATCTGAGAGTATATCTGGTAACACATAGATATATATTTAAAAATCTGCATTTTGGATTTAGTCAACAGTTTAAGTGCATAATAAGATAGGAAACAGACTTGATCCTCTATGAAAACAATCACCGGTACTTTGCAATGTATATATCTTTTATACCCACATTTCATCAGAAATACAAGGAATCAAGACAGAGCCCCTGATATTTGCTGAAGAAAGATGATTTATGGTCCTCAGATTTCCACTACATACACCAAGAGTATCTACAACATCAATAATGTGTGTGTGCTTAGTCGCTAGTTGTATCCAACTCTTTGTGACCCCATGGACTATAGCCCACCAGGCTCCTTTGTCTATGGGATTCTCCAGGCAAGAGTACTAGAGTGTGTTGCCATTTCCTTCTCTAGGGGATCTTCCAGACCCAGGGATCAAACTTGGGTCTCTTGCACTGCAGGTGGATTCTTTACCACTGAGCCACCAGGGAAGCCAAAGAAGGCTGAGCACTGAAGAATTGATGCTTTTGAATTGTGGTGCTGGAGAAGACTCTTAAGAGGCCCTGGGATAGCAAGGAGATCAAACTGGTCAATCCCAAAGGAAATCAGTCCTGAGTATTCATTGGAAGAGTTGATGCTGAAATTCAAGCTCCAATATTTTGGCCACTTGATGTGACGAGCCGACACATTGGGAAAAAACTTGATGCTGGGAAAGATTGAGGACAAGAGGAGAAGGGCGCAATGGAGGTTGAGATGATTGGATGACATCACCAACGCAATGGACATGAGTTTGAGCAAACCCCAGGAGACAGTGAAGAACAGGGAAGCCTAGTGTGCTGTAGTCCATGGGGTCACAAAGAGTCAGACATGACTTAGCGACTGATCAACAATAACAACTTGAATAATATTACAAACCATTTAGGGTAAATTGTTTTCTAAATGTCTGGTGGTTATCTTGAGTTCATCTCATTGTGTTTCCCAAAATAGGAAATGCTTCAATTCTACCCTGAGATCACATAGGTATTCTGAACTTTGTAGCTGTAAAGCATCACCTCTTGCCCCAAGGGCCACCCGACTCATCCACCGGAGGAGGTGTGTCCTCCTCTTTTCAGGTTTTGAAGAAATGAACATTATACTTTAGAATGTACATTGTGAAGAAAACATGGAGGATTTCTCACATACTGCATACCCAGTGCCCTCTATTAGATACACCATTCAATATCACAGTAATCCAAGTCTATGCCCTGACCAATAACGCTGAAGAAGCTGAAGTTGAACAGTTCTATGAAGACTACAAGACATTCTAGAAATAACACCCAAAAAAGAAGTCCTTTTCATTATAGGGGACTAGATTGCAAAAGTAGGAAGTCAAGAAATTCCCAGAGTAACAGGCAAATTTGGCCTTGGAGTATAGAATGAAGCAGGGCAAAGGCTAACAGAGTTTTGCCAAGAGAACACACTGGTCATAACAAACACCCTCCTCCAACAACACAAGAGAAGACTCTACACATGGACATCACCAGATGGTCAATACTGAAATCAATTGATTATATTCTTTGCAGTCAAAGATGGAGAAGCTCTATACAGTCAGCAAAAACAAGACTGGGAGCTGACTGTGGCTCAGATAATGAATGCCTTATTGCCAAATTCAGACTTAAACTGAAGAAAGTTAGGAAAACCACTAGACCATTCAGGTATGACTTAAATCCCTTATGACTAAACAGTGGAAGTGACAAATAGATTCAAGTGATTAGATCTGATAGAGTGCCTGATGAACTATGGATGGAGGTTTGTGACATTGAACAGGAGGCAGGGATCAAGACCATCCCCAAGAAAAAGAAATGCAAAAAGGCAAAATGGTTGTCTGAGGAGGCCTTACAAACAGCTATGAAAAGAAGTGAAAGGCAAAGGAGAAATGGAAAGATATACCCATTTGAATGCAGAGTTCCAAAGAATAACAAGGAGAGATAAGAAAGCCTTCCTCAGTGATGCAAAGAAATAGAGGACAACAATAGAATGGGAAAGACTAGAGATCTCTTCAAGAAAGTTAGAGATACCAAGGGAACATTTCATGCAAAGATGGGCTCAATAAAGGACAGAAATGGTATGGACCTAACAGAAGCAGAAGATATTAAGAAGACGTGGCAAGAATACACAGAAGAACTATACAAAAAAGATCTTCATGACCCAGATAATCATGATGGTGTGATCACTCATCTAGACCCAGACATCCTGGAATGTGAAGTCAAGTGGGCCTTAGGAAGCATAACTACAAAGCTTGTGGAGGTGATGGAATTCCAGTTGAGCTATTTCAAATCCTAAAAGATGATGCTGTGAAAGTGCTGCACTCAATAAGCCAGCAAACTTGGAAAACTCAGCAGGGGCCACAGGACTGGAAAAGGTCAGTTTTCATTCCAATCTCAAAAAAAGGCAATGCCAAAGAATGCTCAGACTACCGCACAATTGCATTCATCTCACATGCTAGTAAAGTAATGCTCAAAATTCTCCAAGCCAGGCTTCAATAGTACATGAACTGTGAATTTCCAGATGTTCAAGCTGGTTTTAGAAAAGGCAGAGGAACCAGAGATCAAATAGCCAATGTCCAATGGATCATCAAAAAAGCAAGAGAGTTTGAGAAAAACATCTACTTCTGCTTTATTGTCTATGCCAAAGCATTTGACTGTGTGGATCACAACAAACTGTGGAAAATTCTGAAAGAGATGGGAATACCAGACTACCTGACCTGCCCCCTGAGAAATCTGTATGCAGGTCAAGAAGCAATAGTTAGGGTTGGATATGGAACAACAGTTTAGTTCAGTTCAGTTCAGTTCAGTTCAATTGCCCAGTCGTGTCTGACTCTTTGTGACCCCATGAACCACAGCACGCCAGGTCTCCCTGTCCATCACCAACTCCCAGAGTCCACCCAAAGCCATGTCCATTGAGTTGGTGATGCCATCCAACCATCTCATCCTCTGTTGTCCCCTTCTCCTCCTGCCTTCAATCTTTCCCAGTATCAGGGTCTTTTCAAATGAGTCAGACTGGTTCCAAATCAGGAAAGGAAAGGAGTATGTCAAGGCTGTGTATTGTCACCTTTCTTATTTAACTTCTATACAGAGTACATCATGAGAAATGCTGGACTGGATGAAGTACAAGCTGGAATCAAGATTGCCGGGAGAAATATCAATAAACTCATATATGCAGATGATAACACCCTTATGGCAGAAAGTGAAGAAGAACTAAAGAGCCTCTTGATGAAAGTGAAAGAGGAGAGTGAAAAAGCTGGCTTAAAATTCAATATTCAGAAAACTAAGATCATGCCATTTGGTCCTATCACTTCATGGCAAATAGATGGGGAAACAGTGACAGACTTTATTTTGGGGGGCTCCAAAATCACTGCAGATGGTGACTGAAGACATGAAATTAAAAGACACTTGTTCCTTGGAAGAAAAGCTATGACCAACATAGACAGCATATTAAAAAGCAGAGACATTACTTTGCCAACAAAGGTCCATCTAGTCAAAGCTATGGTTTTTCCAGTAGTCATGTATGGATGTGAGAGTTGGACCATAAAGAAAGCTGACTGCCAAAGAATTGATGCTTTTGAACTGTGGTGTTGGAGAAGACTCTTGAGAGTCTCTTGGACTGCAAGGAGCTCAAACCAGCCAATCCTAAAGGAAATGAACTTTGAATATTTATTGGAAGGACTGATGCTGAAGCTGAAACTCGAATATTTTGGCCACCTGATGTGACGAGCCGACTCACTGGAAAAGACTCTGATGCTGGGAAAGATTGAAGGCAGAAGTAATAGGGTATGACAGAGGACAAGATGGTTTCATGGCATCACTGACTCAATGGACATGAGTTTGAGCAACCTTCAGGAGATGGTGAAGGACAGGGGAATCTGGCATGAGACCGCCCACGGGGTCTCAAAGAGTGGGCCATGACTGAGTGACTGAACAACAACAACAACAACCGAGCTATCGTGATTAAGTTTTCCAAAGCCGAAAATTAGTACCAGTTCTCTTTACTTTTATGTGAAACAAGTTTTTTTGAGCAATGCAACAGTGTTCGGGATAATTTACTGGCTCTGTAGCTAAAGAATCCACTACAGAGTACACCTAAGAGAGACGACGGTCAGCAGAACATACATTGTCCCGTCACTGTGCCAGAGGAGGTCTTTTCCTACAGAGCCATCCACCATCAGCGCACTGAGGCAGTGGGATGTTGGCCACATTGTTTGAACCCAGATAGTCTGCAGCCTCCTGTTTGCCTATTTGCACAGTAACCATCTGGAAGAGCAGTTACAAAGAAACAGATTTTACCTACAAAGTAGGAAAACACAAGACCTAAAACTGTTAGACGTGCAAAAATATGGAGCTATTTGTCTTCTCTCATATTTAATTTAAAAGAGTGTTACATAGGGCTTCCTTGGTGGCTCAGTGGTAAAGAATCCACCTGCCAATGCAGGAGACCTGGGTTTGATTCCTGGTTCAGGAAGGTCCCACATGCAACAGAGCAACTAAGCCCTTGTACCACAACTACTGAGCCTGTGCTTTAGAGCCTGGGAGCTGCAACTACTGAGCCCATATGCCACCAGTACTGAAGCCTAAGCACCCTAGAACTCATGCTGCGTGACAAGAGAAGCCTCTGCAATAAGAAGTCTGTGCATCAAAACCAGAGAGGAGCCTCCACTCGCGGCAGCTAGAGAAAAGCCCATGCAGCAAGAAGACCCAGCACAGCCAAAAACAAATGAATAAATACAATTATTTTTAAAAGAATGTTACATAAATTCCAATAATTAAGACAAAAATTGCTGCTACTTAGGTCTGTGTAGGACTCTTTCTGACCTCTTGAACCACCCTGTCCCTTTTCAGCAAGAAAGGCCCGTCAATGAAGTGGGAATACACTTAAGTCCATTTAGAGGAACCATTTGGAGGGAAGAAAATGGCCCCATATCTAAGAGGGTCAAATACCACCTTTCATGCAACTCTCATCTTCTCATTCCCAGCTAAAACCTGTTCATTTATCACTTCTTCACATGCATTCATTTGCAGACAAATTTAGCCCTGGTGGCTCAGACAGTAAAGAATCCACCTGCAATGTGGGAGACCTCGGTTCAATCCCTGGGTTGGGAAGATTCCCTGGAGGAGGGCATGGCAACATACTCCAGTTGTTTTTGCCTGGAGAATTCCATGGACAGAAGAGCCTAGTGGGCTACAGTCCATGGGTTCACAAAGAGTTGGACGTGACTGAGTGACTAAGCACCCAACAGTGCAGACAAAAGTTAATGATGATGCATTATGGGAACTGGGAGGTATAGCAGTGAGCTCAACCAACCTTACATTATGGAGTGTGGATACAGAAAATAAACCCCTAATAAATATACAATGCCAGGGAGTGGTACATGTTTTGATATGAAATAATAAAGCAGAATGAGAAGAAAAAAAAAAATCAGATCCATTTACACCCTCTAGAGGCCATCATCATTTCATAGAGAGCTCTCTCCCATCAAATGTGGTAAACATATGTTTGTATCATCAACAAGGGTGAGGAAAAAGATCGCTATTGAATGCATAATTTTTCCATTATTCAAAAGGAAGGTTGTTTTGCTAAAATAAAAATGACCAAAGCGTAAGTGCGGAAGTCCAGTATGGCTCCATTATCAAGTGGTACATCAAGGGTGGAAACATTGCAGTTAAAAATAACATTCTTTCGAACATGTGCGCTAATCTGCACATCTAAATATAAAACGACTAGATTCTTCCTGCACAGCAGCATATATTACAAAATGACTCTAAACCTGGCCCTTGGCTGCCCATTTCCTGCCCACATTCTGAAAACAGCTTCCCAAGGACAGAGAGCAGGCTGCCTTTTCCTGCATGGTGGTGTTCCAAGCAGAGAGACCAGGGTCTGGCTCAAAGTGAAGACTCAACATCTGATGAGTCAAATGTGCTTACCAGAGTGCCCACATGGCAGAACCTCTGTTTCCTTCTCACTGAGCTATTAGGTCCCTTTAGCCCATGGTTTTCTGGTTCTTTCATATTTTGATGAGTCTCCTGGGTATAGGCTAATTTATCGTTTCATGCTTTTACAGAACTTCCTAGTCTGTAGGGTTTTACTTCAGTGGGAGAAGTGTATGGAATAAGAACCTAGGTCTCTGTTGCCTATGACTAAAGAAGGGACTGCCCCAGCCAGGAGGACACAGCACAGAGAAGGTTTTGATGGGACCCTGGGAATAAGGTGGTGCTCATGGTAAAGAATCCACCTGCCAATACAGGAGACAGAAGAGATGCAAGCTCAATCCCTGGTTGAGAAGATCCCCTGGGGGAGGACCTGGCAACCCACTCCAGTATTCTTACCTGGAGAATCCTATGGACAGAGGAGCCTGGCAGGATACAGTCTATAGGGTCACAAAGAGTTGGACACAACTGAAGTGACTTAGCACACCCTAGGAATATGGCTTCACCAGTGGCTCAGACTGTAAAGAATCTGCCTGCAATGCAGAAGATGAAAGAGTCATATCTTCTATCCCTGGGTTGGGAATACCACACCCCTGCCCAAGCCTTGCCCAGAGAAAGAAAGAAAAGAAAGAAAGTGAAGTCGCTCAGTCGTGTCCAACTCTTTGCGACCCCATGGCCTGTAGCCTATCAGGCTCCTCTGTCTATGGGATTCTCCAGGCAAGAGTGCTGGAGTGGATTTCCATTTCCTTCTCCAGGGGATCTTCCCAACCCAGGAATCGAACCCAGGTCTCCTGCATTGCAGGCAGACGCTTTACCATCTGAGCCACCAGGAAAGCCCAGAAAAGAAAGAAAGTGAAGTCGCTCAGTCGTGTCCAACTCTTTGCGACCCCATGGCCCAGAGAAGGGAATGGCAACCCACTCCAGTATTCTTGACTGGGAAGTCCGATGGACAGAGGAGCCTGGAGGGTTACAGTGCATAGGGTTGCAAAGAGTCTGACATGACTGAGAATGTACGCAAAGACACAAGGTAACTATTTACATTTACATTACAATTAGAAAGAGAGTATTTACATAGTATTAGGTACTATATATAATCCAGAGCTGATTTAAAGTATATGGGGGATATATGTAGGTTATATAAGTACAAACTACATCTTTTTATATAAGTGACTTGAGCATCCATAGAGTTTGGTATCTGTGGGGCGTCCTGGAACCAACCCCCCACAGATACACAGGGACGACTGTGCTGGCTTTACGCGGCTTTAAATGAGTGCCGCTCTTCTCTAGGGTGACAGCCACCAGAGGTGCCTGCACAGTGCCTGGGAGGAATCAAAGGCCTTTCCATGATTTTCTAGAACCTCACTACTTTCAAGTGAGACAATGACTGTGCCCTTCTCACCTGACTCCCCGACAGTGATGTGAGCCCCCATGCCGGGTGACTTTCCTGCTTCCCTTGACATGAGAGGCAGCAGCTGTCCCACTCTGAAAAGAGTGGATTCTAATACACTCTTCGCATGTGCCATTCACTGTCTAATTTGTAACCTCTTAAATTCTCCCCATGAATGACTTCAGAGATGAACAGTTACTTGTCCTGAGCGGAATCAGGCAATTACGGTGGGTTTTCACTGACTACCCTCACCTCTAGAAGATTCGTTTCAAAGGTCTTTTCTGTGGAGAAGAATAAGCAACATTTCAGGATGTCAAAACCCTAAATACCTTAAAATACTGGCAGATAATTTTGGACCTAGGAAAGGAGACAGAAATTGGGACTTTTTTCTAAGCGAGAAGAAATAACAGCAACACATATTGACAATAGAATCTTTGACTTTGGAACTTCTCAGGAAGAGAGTGAAAGTCGCTCAATTGTGTCCAACTCTTTGTGACACCATGGACTACATAGTCTTGGAATTCTCTAGGCCAGAACACTGGAGTGCGTAGTCTTTCCCTTCTGCAGGGGATCTTCCCAGCTCAGGGATCACACCCAGGTCTCCTGCATTGCAGGCAGATTCTTTACCAGCTGAGCCACCAGGGAAGTGAATCTTTGACATTGGAACTTCTCAGGAAAAGAAGATAATAATAAAGAACATTCAAGACTACAGCAATGCTGCTTTAGATCATAAGATTGAGAAGAGGTAGATCTGTTTTGGAAACATACCTTCTTATGAGGTATGAGTTAGTCACTTTGTGTACAGGATATTGAGTATCATCAAATAACAACAGTGAACTAAGAGGCACCTTCTAAGTTTTTAATAAAAATAATTTATTGAAGGAAAAAAGCATGCAATGCCTTTTCCAGCCTAAGGTGAATTATACTATTCAGATTATGTGGAATCTAGAAGAGCAGTACATATGGATCTATTAGCACAAAAAAATAGAGACACAGATTTACAGAACAAACATATGGAGTCCAAGGGGATAAGGGGGTTGGGATGAACTGGGAGATTGGGATTGACATGTATACACCGCTGTGTATAAGGTAGATAAATAATGAGAACCTAATGTATAGCATATTAAAAAACAGAGACATTACTTTGCCAACAAAGGTCCGTCTAGTCAAAGCTATGGTTTTTCCAGTGGTCATCTACGGATGTGAGAGTTGGACTATAAAGAAAGCTGAGTGCCGAAGAATTGATGCTTTTGAACTGTGGTGTTGGAGAAGACTCTTGATAATCCCTTGGACTGCAAGGAGATCCAACCAGTCCATCCTAAAGGAGATCAGTCCTGAGTGTTCATTGGAAGGACTGATGTTGAAGCTGAAACTCCAATACTTTGGCCGATGTGAAGAGCTGACTCATTGGAAAAGAACCTGATGCTGGGAAAGATTGAGGGCAGGAGGAGAAGGGGACGACAGAAGATGAGATGGCTGGATGGCACCACCGACTCAATGGACATGAGTTTGGGTAAACTCAGGCAGTTGGTGATGGACAGGGAGGCCTGGTGTACTGCAATCCATGGGGTTGGAAAGAGTCGAACACGACTGAGCGACTGAACTGAATTGAACTGAATGTATAGCCCAGGGGAAAAAAGAAGGTATAGTCAGTCAGTCTGTAGGATATATATTAAGTTAACCTTAAAATGCATTTCAGTAGAGATTAGGCAGACAATACTGTTTGATTCCACTTATATGAGAGACCTGGCCCTCTAGTGGTTCAGACAGTAAAACATCTGCCTGCAATGTGGAGACCCAGGTTCGATCCCTGGGTTGGGAAGATTGCTTGGAGAAGAAAATGGCAACCCACTCCAGTACTCTTGCCTGGAAAATTCCATGGACAGAGGAGCCTGGCAGGCTACGGTCCATGGGGTCGCAAAGAGTCAGACATGACTGAGCGACTTCACTTTCTCTTTTCACTTTCATATGAGAGACCTAGAATAGCCAAATTCATACAGTCAGAAAGTACAGTGGTGGATGCCTGGGGCTGCGGGGTCGGGGGTGGGAGTTAGTGTTTAATGGGGACAGCGTTTCAGTTTAGGAAGATGAAAGGCTGGAGGACAGATGATGGTAAGAACTGTAAACAATGTGAAAGTACTTAGTGTCATTGAATTGTACAGTTAGATATGGTTAAATAGTAAGCTTTATATTATGTACTTTTTACTATAATAAATTTTTTTAATGAAATAGATTAAGTAGCTGTATTACACTGGGAATAAGTTATTTAACTGAGCATAAGTGCCTAGATTCCTACAAGAAACTCGGAAAGGTGTTTGATTTAGAAGGATGGATGAGATTTACTATCACAGTTTTCCTCTGAAGGTGGTGTAGGTAGCAGGGTCATCACTTAATCCAATTCTGAAAGAGTCCACTAAGCACCCCAAAATTTCTAATTGCAAATGGAGGAAAACATATATGTTTGAGACATTTTTACTGTGATCTTAAACGTTCTTTTGCTGGCCACTTTTGAACATGTTTGGTATTCGCCTAAGCATTAGTTGCTAAGTCATGTCTGACTCTTTGCGGCACCATGGACTATAGCCCACCAGGCTCCTCTGTCCATGGAATTCTCCAGGCAAGAATACTGGAGTGGGTGGCCATTCGTTTCTCCAAGAGATCTTCCTGTCCCAGGGATCGAACCCCGATCTCCCGCATTGAAGGCAGATTCTTTACCATCTGAACCATCACTTTTCAACCTCAGGCGTTCATCTGCAGGGGCCCCTCCATCTGAGACTCCAGTTACAGGGCCACCTGGTCCTCAAAAGAACACTGGACAAGAAGGTAACACAGCTGCTACCACCCACAACATATGCTATGGGTTGAAAGTTTGTGTCCTGCTAAAATTGAAACCTTAACCCTCCATGGGAGTGTATTTGAAGATAAGGCTTTTATGAAGTCATTTAAGTTAAATGGGGCTTCCCTGCTGGCTCAGTGGTAAAGAATCTGCCAGCAATGTGGGAGATAGGGGTTCGATCCCTGGGACAGGAAGATCTCTTGGAAAAACGAATGGCCACCCACTCCAGTATTCTTGCCTGGTAATCCCTTGGACAGAGGAGCCTGTTAGTCCATAGGGTTGCAAAGAGTCAGACACAACTAAGCAAGTAACACCCAGTAGGGTGGGTGGGGAGCAGATGTGTGTGTATGTGTGTGGGGGGGCTTCCCCTGTGGCTTAGCTGGTAAAGAATTCATCTGCAATGTGGGAGACCTGGGTTTGATCTGTGGGTTGGGAAGATCCCCTGGAGAAGGGAATGGCTACTCACTCCAGTATTCTGGCCTGGAGAATTCCATGGACTGTATAGTCCATAGGGTCACAAAGAGTTGGATATGAATGTGCGTGTGTGTGTGTGTATAAAACTGAATCACTCTGCTGTACATCTGAAACTTTACTATACTTCAAGTTTTAAAAAGGCACAGAATCTACTCTCTCATGCACTTCGTTTTCTTTTTTACCTAGTGAAAGGCAGTGGAGAAGAAAAGAAATGAGCATTTTTACCAAGGCAGGTTTCACATGTGTTATCTGTAAGCAGGAGATGTCATTTGCAGGGATCAATGCAAAATGAGCATGCAGAGGCCCTTGTGTAAAAACTGTTCAGAATTTCCAGACCAGGACAACACCGCACTGATTTGAGCATGGGCTTTTTCTGAGTGCTGGAACCTGAAAGATGCATGGGCTGCCCTGCCCAGCACACGGCACCTCTCAAGATTCTAGAACATGTTTCACTCTTGCACCTGTGCTCCTGCATCAAAGTCCATGACTTTGGACAGTGCAGGGTGAACTCCCAGTCTGGCAGCCCCTCACCCCCTTGTCATAGGAAGGGCTGCGACAGTGACCCGTGCTAGGGGCCGAGGGAGGGACCTCTCAGGGGTCTGCGTGCATTTCCCATCTATGATGGTCCTTTAGGCCTGTAGCCTCCGGATGCCCAGCCAAAGGAAAACAGAAAACAAAGGCACCTCCATGTCTACATGGATTCTGCCTTGCACCGTGGACAATGCATAGGGAGACTATGTCTTCACAGATATACAGTCGTGGAAATTGACTGTTTTCTCCTCATGGCCCAGAAGCCTATATTTCCTATCATATGACTCCAGCAGAATTTATTAAAATTCACAACTGCGCTCCATCAGCTATTTCCTATTTAGTCACTCTCTTAACCCCCTTTTCCCATTTTGCATTTCCTTTTACAGGATGTAGTCCTGTGGGGTCTCAGAGATAAACTCCGAAAGAATGAGAGCCACTGACAGTGTTCTCCATCAAAGGTCTGTATGTCGAAGCTTCAGGGATGAAGGAGCTGCTCTTGGTGGTGGGAACCTGCTTCGATGGGGGTGGGTGGGGCGTGTGGGGGTGATGTCAAGCAGGCAGAAAGGCCATGGGAGCAATAAGATGTGCCTTTTATAACAGGCTCACTTTTCTCCAGCAGCCAGTAGAGGAGTGGATGGAAGCACTGTTTTAAAAAGCAAGAAAGCTCAGTGCTGTTGTGATTTGCATGTAGAAGAGCTCATGTCCTGGCAATTATTTAACAAGGCAGTGTCCAGTCCACTGATGGCCAAGGGCTCAGCCTCACAGTCGGGCAAGGCGCTAGGAATCCACAGGAGGGAAACCAAGAGAGGGGAAGCGGGGTGCTCCTGCCTTCAACAGCTACCTCCCTTCTGCCCCATTGTCCTGAGGATGCCCAGCTGCTGCGGAATAGCTGGGAGGGAAAATCAACAAAGGCTCGCCCCCGCGACTTTCAGCATGATTTATTGGTGTTTGTGTCTTGCGGCTGCAGCTGCCTGTCAGGGTGATGACACATGATGGGTGATTAAAGAGCATGTCCTTAAATCAAAGCTGAGCTGATGGTTGCAACTGGCAGTAAACAGCCCTGGGAGCTTGCTCATCCGTCCAATGACAGACCTTATTAGGACAACAGGAAGGCTATTATCCTAATAAGAGGAAGCCTTGCATCCCGGAACCTTCTTATGTTTGCAGGATTTACCTGAGCTCTTTATGGATGGCTGAGAATGTAGCCCCATCCATCCTAGTTTGCTGGGCATCTGCGTGGCCTCTGTGGACCCCCGCCTCCACCCCTCTCTCAGGGAGACCTGTGGGGTGAGGAACAGCCAGGGAAACTTTGCCAGGCGCCCTGAGCATGGTCTGCCTCTTCCTGTGTCTCTCTCCATGTTGGTGCTGGCAGGAAGGATGGCCAGGGCAGTCAGAGCTCATAAATTTTCCCTCTCTTGATCCCAGGAGTCAAGGGGTAAGGAAGACATGGTACGTGAGCCTCTCTGAGCAGGGAAAGTATACCTTGGGTTTGCTATGGGTTCCAAGCCCCTCATTCTTCTGAAACTGGGCGGACCCATGATGTTTTCTGCTGTCACACTGACCTAGTCACGAGTCGGATGAGGGTGGTGGAGGGAGAACAGTGTTCGAGCTCCAGTGAGATCCAGGTTCCTATTCCCTTAAAGATTCAAGAAGAATGTCTAGGGCTTCCCTGGTGGCTCAGTGGTAAAGAATCCACCTGCCACTTCAGGAGACACAGGTTCAACATCACATGCCTTGGAGCAACTAAGCCTGTGCACCACAATTACTGAGCCTGTGCTTTAGAACCCATAAACCACAACTTCTGAGTCCACAAGACACAACTACTGAAGCCCTCGTGCCCTAGAGCCCATGCTCTACAACAAGAGAAGTCACTGCACTGAGAAGCCTGTGCACCACAACTAGAGAGTGGTCCCCACTTTCTGCAGCTAAAGAAAAGCCCGTGTAGCAATGAAGACCCAAGAGAAAGAAAGAAAGTGAAGTCACTCAGTCGTGTCCGACTCTTTGCGACCCCGTGGACTGTAGCCTACAAGGTTCCTCCGTCCATGGGATTTTCCAGGCAAGAATACTGGAGTGGGTTGCCATTTCCTTCTCTAGAGCAGATGATAAAAAGACCAAGTAGCTGAACACGGGGATCTGTAAGTACCTTCATCTGGCCAAGATGCTGGGGGTAGGACAAGAGCAGGTGAACCTGTACCATGCTGTCCGGATGTCCCAAATCTCCCACCTGCCTGGCTCCCCTGCCTGAAGGGAAGAGGTTCCCTCCCTGCCCGTGTGGGTCCAGGGAAGCCCTGCTGGCTGGCAAGCCAGAGCAGCATTTCTGGGCGACAGCCAGTGCGTTGGTCTTCTGACACCTTGGGTGAGATTCTGCATGTGACCTCAACTAGATGCCAGCACTTCCTGTCATTAAGAAGCAGGGGCCCCTGGGGTGGGCCCTGAGTGCAGGGCTGACGTACAGGGTTGTCCTGATGTTAATTCTATGACCATTCTGGCTCCGTCCTAGGTATCCATCCTCTGGGCTTATCCAGGAGGGAAAAGGCTTAGAAAGGGCTAGAATGCTTTCTTAGCTGGAGAGGGTGGGATGGATGGAGCACAAGGGGGCTGGACAGAGTAGACTCCTGCCCGATGGAACGGGTGCCCCCACCCAGGAGAGAGCTGTTTGGCGGCCTGGAGGTTGGCACGGGTGCCTGCACTGATACCAAGGAGGCAGGGGAGACTGGGGGCAAGAACCGTGTTCTCAAGACCCAACACCCAACACAACCAAAAATCAATCAATCAATAAAAATTATATAAAAAAAGAAGAATGTCCAGTGGGAGTGAGTGAACATGGGCAAGACTTCCATACCCGCCTTCTGGATGTCTGACAAGGAGGAGGGTTCAGCCCCAGTGACTCTGGGCCAGGTGTGCCCTGCTCAGAATGTGGGGACAGGGAAAACCTAAGGTGGAGGGAAAGCACGGAGCAGTGACCCAGACTCTGAAGAGCAGAACTAGAAAAGCAGGCACAGGGAGTATGTGTGGTCTGTGAGGGCGAAGATGTAAACCTCAGCTCTTCACTTCCTGCTGTGGGAGGAGTCCTCTGGACACTGAATTTTTAAGGCTAACACCAGAATTCTCAGGCAAACTGGGACCAGGTGGTCAGTCTATATATATGACCTTGAGTTCCTCTTAACTTTCAGGAACATCAGTTTTCTCATCTGAAACACTGCAAACAGAGTGAGTGACCCAAACTGCGGCCCTGTTGGAAATTAGCATATATTGAAAGTGTCTAAGTATGTTTTGTAGAACAATGTAGGAATTCTATCAAAGTATTATAAAAAATATTCATGATATTTCAATTGGAATAAGATGCCTGTAGTTGTGAGTTCTCCATCAATAGAGGCATTCAAATCAAAGCTACACGAGCTTCTCACTGGGTTGTTGGAGGGAGTTGAAGCCTCAAGCAGGACCAGGGCACTAGGTGGGGTCCCTCCCTGCTGGGGACTTCAGACTTCCTGGACGGAGGGTCTGCAGCACTGTGAACAAGGAGGAACCAGTACTGCAGGAGGTTCCTATAGGCTGTGCATGAATTTTGCTATCACTCTGAAAGGTGGAGTGGGCCAGGTCTCCAGGGGCAGGGGTGCATTAGCACCTCTCTTTGTAGCCTGGGAGGCTGGATTTGCAGCTTCAGGGCACCCACTCTTGAAGTGGTCATGACCTGATGTTCACCATGCAGCCACTGGCGTGATGGAGATGGAGATGGGAGTCCCAGGTGGGGAAAGGCCACAGTGCCTGTCTGTAGGGACAGAACCCAGAGGTGGTGCTGGCTCCCAGGCAGGAGACCCCAATCCCTCCAAAGACTGTATCAAGGCTGGCCCTCAGAGCCAGACCACTGGCACTGTGCCTTGGGGGCAGGAGGCTTCCACGCACAAAGGGTCGGAGGTCTCAGGTGTGGCAGAGCTGATCCAGGTGAAGGCTGTGGTCTCCTTGTTGATATTTAAGCCCAAGCACAGTGTCACCTCTTGATTTTGCAGACTCTACTCACAGTGACCTTGACCTTGTGACCTCTGCATTTAAGTCTGAGACTATGCGTGTACCTGCAGGATTCTTCAATTCCAGGGGCTAGGCAGCCAGAATGACCTAGGGAAGGCTAGGATTTCATGGTCTCCGTTCTGAGCTTCATCCAGTCAGCGTCTGGAAACCTCAACAGTTTTCCTGTGTCTGTCTCTCTGAAACACTCCTACAGAGGTGAAAGGTTTTGGTGTTTTAAGGAAAAGTCGGGGGCAAACTTCGGGAAGCAGTGAGGGACAGGGAGGCCTGGCACGGGGCAGTCCATGGGGTTGCAGAGAGTCAGACACAACTGAACGACTGAGGGATGATAACAAAAATGCGTGCCAGTGTTAAGAACCTGCAAAAAGGGAGATGAAGACCATCAAGGCTAAGGAAGGACAGCTGGAAGCGGGAATGGCAGGTGTAAAGAGAGACGAGAAGGTATATTGCACTGCAGGGTGAGCTGGAGATAAGATTTCCGTTATTTTGGTGCATTGGCTGTGGTTTGCTTTATAATAGTTTTAAACTTCCATACTCAGAGTGGACATGTGTGATGAATGGCTCGCTAACACAGTGCCCAATGCGAGCGTGCCACATTTCCTTGAGAAGAGTCAAGCCAGAAGGGCTGCGTCCCCAGCCAGCCTCACCGTGGCCTCCTTTTATCTCTGCTGCTGATCAGGGAGAGGGCGACACTCAACGGCAGGCACCGCTGCAGCGCCCGTGATGGCTCAGCCGCTGGCAGCCGGGCTGTGCGGGGTCGAGCTGCCGCTCCCAACCTCACAGGTAATGAGAACATTTGAAAGATTCCTGACAGGTGATGGCCATGGAGGCTGCTGGAAGTCATTAAGCACTGCTTCCATGAAGGGTTACGGCCGCACGTTCAAGATTCTGGTAGTAACCGAATGAGAGGCTGGGTTGTGAGCATGCGTACTGGCCCTGGCATCTCCGAGGCAAGGCCTCCAGCCTCAGCACCAGACAGCTCGGAAGGGCCGGATGAGCCTCAGAGCTCGCCTAGGGTCAGCAGAGGGCCCCCTGCAGCTGCACCCCAATTCTACATCTGTCCTTCTTACTTTCTGGCCTCCCTCAGCCTTCTGGCTAAGACCAAGTGTAGTGTGGGGGCTTCCCAGGTGCCTCAGTGGTAAAGAACCCACCTGCAGGAGACACAAGAGATACAGGTTCCATCCCTGGGTTGGGAAGATCCTCTGCAGGAGGAAATGGCAACCCACTCTAGTATTCTTGCCTGAATAGTCCCATAGACAGAGGAGCCTGGCAGGCTACATTCCGTGGGGTCGCAAAGAGTCAGACACGACCGAATGACTGAGCACATCAGTGCTAATTCCAAGTGCTCTGCGGCCAGCTTCCTGCACCCAAATACAGAAGGTATTAAAGCATATTTATATCTTTAAAATGGGGTGGTCCTAAATGAAAAGGCAGCAAACCCCAAGGACCTGTTGAAAACATCCTTGGTTCTAACTCTGTATAAATGATGTCAGACTTACAGCCTGTCAGGATGGATGACTTCCTGGAGGCAGACATTGTGGTTGTGGAGCTGCAGGCAGATGGGGAAACCCAGTCCTTCCTGGGCTGCCAGCCACTAACATCAAAGTCTGTTAGTCAGGGTCCTCTGGGAAAGGGAGCCGATCAGATGGCTGTTGCTGCTAAGTCGCTTCAGTCATGTCTGACTCTCTGCAACCCCATAGACAGAAGCCTACCAGGCTGTCCCTGGAATTCTCCAGGCAAGAATACTGGAGTGGGGTGCCATTTCCTTCTCCAGTGCATGAAAGGGAAAAGTGAAAGTGAAGTCACTCAGTTGTGCCCGACTCTTCATGACCTCATGGACTGTAGCCCACCAGGCTCCTCTATCCATGGGATTTTCCAGGCAAGAGTACTGGAGTGGGTTGCCATTTCCTTCTCCCGATCAGATGGAGGTACAGGTAAATTCGTCTTGAGGAGCAGGGTCATTATAATGAAGGCTGGAGGCAGGCTGGAAGCCGGCAGTCTGGCAACTCAGGGAAGGGTCACCTTTGCAGTTCTAGTGAGAAGGTAGCCTGGAGGCAGAAGTGCTTCTCACTCTGGGCAGCTCCATCTGTTTTCCTGAAGGACTTTCAACTGATTGGATGAGGCCCACTCACATTATAGAGCAAGGGTCCCTAACCTCCGGGCCACAGACTGGTACTGGTTGGTGGCCTGTTAGGAACCAGGCCACACAGCAGGAGGTAAGCAGCAGGCTAGTGAGTGAACCTTCGCCTGTATTTATAGCCACTCTCCATTGCTCACGTTACCACCTGAGCTCAGGGCTCCCACTGATTCTTCATTATGGTGAGCTGTATATTTATTTCATTACATATCACAGTGTAATAATGGTAGAAATGAAATGCACAATAAATGGAACATACCAGAATCATCCCCAAACCAGCCCCTTACTGGTCTGAGGAAAAGTTGTCTTCTATGAAACTGGTCCCTGGTGCCAAAAAGGTTGGGGATCGCTGCTATAGAGGGTAATCTGCTTTCCTCAGAGTCTATTGATTCAAATGTTAATCTCATTGTGATGCTGGAGAAGACTTGAGAGTCCCTTGGACAGCAAGGATATCAAACCAGTCAATCTTAAAGGAAATCAACCCTGAATATTCACTGGGAGGACTGATGCTGAATCTGAAGCTCTAATACTTTGGCTACCTAATGTGAAGAGCCTGGAAAGACCCTGATGCTGGGAAGGATTGAGGGAAGGAAGAGAAGAGGGCAGCAGAGGATGAGATGGTTCAGTAGCATCACTGACTTAATGGACTTGAATCTGAGCAAACTCCAGGAGATAGTGAAGGACAGGGAAACCTGGTGTGCTAACAGTCCATGGGGTTGAAAAGAGATGGTCATGACGTAGCAACTGAACAACAACAACTCATCCAAAAAATACTTTCTTAGAATCATCTAGACAGGTGTTTGAACAAAACTGGGCACCATAGCCTAGCCAAGTGGACATACAACATTAACTGTCACAAACTCACCACTGGCCAACCTGGCACCACACACACTTCTTTACACCATGTTTATCCTCTGAAAAAGACAATATAGCAGGGCCATACTTCCCCTTAACATGATGTAGCTATCTTATGGAAGAGCATGCATGTGTGCGTCCTCAGTCCTGTCCGACTCTTTGCGACCCCACGGACTGTAGCCCTCCAGGCTCCTTGTCTGTGGGATTTCCCAGGCAAGAGAACAGGAGCGGGTTGCCATTTCCTTCTCCAGGGGATCTATCTTCTCAAACCAGGGATCGAACCCACGTCTCCTCCATCTCCTGCATTAGTATGCAGATTCTTTACCACCAAGCTACCTGGGAAGGCCCTGTGCTCCTCCATAACAGTCCCTAAAATCAACAGCTAAATGGACAGATGTGCACATGTGAACACCTAACGTTTAGGTGCTGGAATCACTAGGCTAAGCATGTGGGGATTTACATAAATAAGTGGGAAAATATATATATTTAAAGGCCCACTGCTCACACCCTCTCTGTCTTTCTGATGCAGCCACATCTGGAGCTGCAAAGAGCAGATGACTGGTCACTGCCCTGGTGGCCACAGGGACCCCTCCGTGACCCACCCGTGCATTACAAATGTTCATCAGTGTTCTCATGCACTGTCTTGGGACATGTCCTAACATGAGTTGTTCAGATGGTCCCTGAGGAAGGTCAAACCTGGGAGTCCCCAGGAGAAAAGCGAGCTTATAGCCCAGATACCTGCATGCAACGTGGTGTTAACTGTCACAGGGGAACCTCCAAGCCTCCCCTTTCCATAAGCTTATTTCCATGCACCTGTTCACAAAGCAAATGACAGCCCAGATGAATCAGTGGATCTTATGATGAAACTGGTGTGGTTTTATTTATTTACCAGGGAACTATTTAATTCGGGGTATGGATTAGTAGTAAAAGCCTATTAGCTTCATCTACAGAGAGCAGAGTTAAGGACTGCCAAGGCAGTTAGAAAATTAGAGGGGAATTCTAGAAAGAAGGGAGTCACAGAGAGTGAAAGTCTCAATATTTGCATATCTTATCTTCCCAAATATTGGATGACTACTAAGCAATGCAAAAGGTCACAGGGTGACCAAGAGGGGGCTCCTGTGGGGAGCTAGGCAGTGACCAGGTGGGTCTGCAGGCATCTCAGTGGATGCCAGAATGGAGGGTGACGGATAACTGAGGACCAAGGGTGCTGGTACCACCACCCCCAGAAACCTTGAAACAGCAGACTACCCTGAACTGGCAAAAATAACTTCAGCTGCTGAGTAGAAGGGTGCCCCCACACAGAAGAAGGAGGAAAAAGAAGTAAGGAAGGAAAACACATGTTCTTTCCCACAGAGGAATACTAGTCTGGTGACATTGAAGAGATGCTTTTGGTGTCCTTCACTCTCCATCCACCAGGGACTGACCCCCGCTCTGGGATGTGCCCGAGGTCCCCAGCTTGCCGTTGACCCTCAGCTGTCATTCCTTTGCAGACCCCCCCCTCCCCTAACCCAGAGCAGCGTACTGGATGAATTCCAGTTTAGACCAGGTTCCTCAACCCAAATAGGACCCCTCAGGGGTGCTGTGCTCAGCCTGACTTGCTAGGAGAGGAGCAGTGATGGTCAAATTGAGTCCCATGACCTGCTGTCTGCTTTCTATTTAGTCTGGATGCTTCCAGCTGTAAATGAGAATACCCTCACCC
The DNA here is from genome assembly GCF_019923935.1 of Bubalus bubalis. NCBI lineage: Eukaryota > Metazoa > Chordata > Mammalia > Artiodactyla > Bovidae > Bubalus > Bubalus bubalis. Next base: position 185,300,522 of record NC_059157.1, read on the forward strand.
ATACTGGCTGAGACAGCAAAGCCATCAAATAACTGGTCCTCCCAGACAATGATGAAATCGGAGGTGGGGAGATTGCAAATGCAGTAGATTAGGGACAAATCTCTACTTTTCTGTTTTTTCTTTTTAACAGTAGAAAAAGCACACAACTTTATTCATTTTTACATGCACAGGAGTTCACAAGAAAAAAAAAAAAAGAAACTCAAAGAAATGGCTAGACTCAGGGGCTTATGTATCCTTTTAACAAAAAAAGAGGGGTTGGGCTTAAAGGGTCGATGAATTATGGGGAAGTGGCTAGGAAATATACGGGGTTACTAATGGAAAACAGGGACTTTTTTTGTTTGTTTTTATTCTACCTTCCTTTATGTATCGGTTTTATCCTCAAGAAAATGCCAAAGTGTCGCCATGAATCAAGGTGTCACCTCCAGATAGGGTCAAGAATTTAAAAATATGTATCTCTTGCCGAGTCTACTATGAAGACTAGGGAAATCTTTTCAGAATGATCACACATCTCTTCTGCATTTCATTGACCAACAGTGGTCACATGCCCATCCTTAAACCAATCGTGCTCAAAGGGAATAGGCTGTCATTGGTTGGTTCAGATTAGAGTTCACATCCACTGGTTCAGACAGGTTGGGATTTACCTGCTGGGGCAGGTGACCTAGCTGCCGTGTTTGCTCTGAGTCAAACACAAGACTTAGCCAAACATCTCTACTGTCACTCAGTGCATGCAGGGATATCATTAAAAAGTGCCACAAACTGGTGGTTTAAGTAACAGAAATCTATTCTGCTACAGTTTTGGAGCCAGGAGTCTGAAACCAAGGTGTGGGCAGGGCAGTGTTCTCTCTGAAGGACTGAGGGAAGAATCCTTCCTGCCTCTGCTGGCTTCCCTTGGCCGAGGAAGCCCAAGTCCAGTGTCTGTCTTCACATGGCTGATTCCTTCCATGTCTGTGTCCAAATTTCCCCTTTTTGTATGACACCAGTCCTATTGGACTGAGGTCCACAGGACTCCAGTAATACCCCCTTTTACACATTTTATCTATAAAAATCCTATTTCCAAACAAGGTTACAATTGGGGGTACTGGGGTTAGGACATCAATCTATGAATTCTAGGAGGACACAATTGAACACTTTAGAGAGGAGGGGAACTGAAATTGAGGCTGGCGACAAATCATAGTTGCTCTAGTAGCCTTCCCATCTTGCAGATCCCTTCTTAACACCAAGAACCTTCCGCTGGTGGGACTCCAGGCTCAGGGAAGACGTGAAATGCAAACGTTCAGCTGCCCTCCCTGGCAGGAGCCAGCACCCACCATCGGCAATACAGCCACTTGGGGGTCCCGCCAGCTAACAGGTCCCTCCACTTCTCCATGCTTCCTTTTCCAGGCTCTGCTCCATCCTTTGCTTCTGATACAGACATCAGCACGAAAGCTGCAGGTACTTTTGTGAACTGGACTTCAGATGGGAAGGGCAAGGACACATACGTGTACGTGTCGGATACCGTGGAGGGGGCCTGGTGGGCCCCACGGTTAGGAAGGTGTGTAAACTGGGTGATTTTGAGTCAGGACACCTCGTAGTCTGTTGGAGGCACTGATCCGTCTCGGGGGTGTAATTTAGGAATGATGATGATTACACCAGTAGTCACAGCCTCCAGCTCAACGACAGCTGCCCTCACCTGCACCAACCACGTGTCCGGCTGAGCCCTCACACGTGAAGGTCCACGTCAGCCACAGAGACAGGCGTGTGCACTGTCTCTGTGTTTCACGGTCCTGCAGAGAGGGTGAGGCACCTGCACAGGGCACCAGGCTGGACCAGACGGAACCCAGGCAGTGTGGGTCTGGAACCCGACTGCTGACCGCTTTACGCATGCCTTTGATCCATTTATGTCTCACCAGCCCCAAGGCTGCACTGCAGTGTGGATGTGATCTTTCATTTGATAAAGAAATATCAAAACCTAGTTTTCAGTAATAGCTAGTTTGCCACTGGTTCACGGTTGTTTATTCCTCTTCCACCTGCGTGACCCTATCATTGTGGGCTTGTAGCTTCCAGCCCAATGTTCTGAGATATTTGCATGAAAAGCACAACACACAGTCTTCATTTGAGGCCATCCGGGCCTTAATTTTCTAGAAAAGTCATGCTGAGGATCATCATCCCTGTGAGGATATCACGAAGGCTACATGTTCCGCCCCACCCCCCCCCCCAGATAAACACATACATTTTTACATATGGTTTCAAGGGATTGCTTAACCCCATGGGATCATTCACAGTCCTCCAGGTTCAGAAGGTTTGATTTAGAAGCTCTCTGAATTAAAATAATAGAGGGAAAGTAGCATTAGACTAAGACACACATAAGCTATCTTGACAGTTTAAGGAACACAAAATTTTAAATAGTCCCTTGGACAGTAAGGAGATTAAACCAGTCAACTCTAAAGGAAATCAATTCTGAATATTCATTGGAAGAACTGATGCTGAAGCTCCAATACTTTGGCCACCTGATGCAAAGAGCCGACTCAATGAAAAAGACCCTGATGCTGGGAAAGATTGAAGGCAGGAGGAGAAGGGGGTGACAGAGGATGAGATGGTTGGACAGAATCATAAACAGGAATTTGAGCATGGTCCAGAAGATGGTGAAGGACAGGAAGCCTGGGGTGCTGCAGTTCACGGGTTTACAAAGAGTCAGACACGACTGATCGACTGAACAACAGCAGAGCGTTCAAATGTGAGTCTGCTACTTCTGTGAGCAGCAAAGAGAAAACACAAACCTGCATCTCTTATGCTTGGAGTACAGAGTGGCCTTTCAGAGTGACCAGGGGAACCTGGGAGCGCCCTGTGGGATGGCCTCAGGCCATCATGACCTCCCTGGGGGTCAGCCTAGGGTAGTGCTCCTTCCTCGCCCCAGAGCATCACAGGGCAAGGCTGCAGGTGTTCGTGGGTGAACCTGTGGGTCCTGAGTGGTGCATGAGTGCAGGAAGTTGCAGGGGTTGAATGGACTGTCCAAGGGTGGATATGAACAGATTCTATTTGGGGTGGTGGTGTAGAGTGATGAAATATTGTATTCCACCCCAACACCCACTCTGGCAATAACAGGACAAGAGGTAGCCTGAGGTCAAATCATGTTACTGTCCAGAAACAGCCAGGACCTGGGGACTGTCTGACCGGAGTTGGTGCATGCACACTCATGCATCCCTACATTCTGGGAACATGGAGATCAGGTGGCATGGGACACAGGGACCTGTTCAGAGCGGGGGCCTGAGGACCAAGACTAGACTGGAACCTATGGGTGGACTCTGGGATCCAGAGGTGGGGGAGGGTGGATTCCACGAGTAACAGACTCTCCAGGGAAGCGCCTGCTCCTGTTTGATGAGGGATGCTCTACTGCACAGCATGTGGGAATCAGAAGGGACCTGTGAGAGTGGTGGATGAAAGAAGAGCTGCCTGGCATCATGGGCTAGAGATCCACATCGAAAGCAGTGTTCCCGGAGGCACACAGGCTCAGATTGGCTGAGGCAGAAACCTGGGACAGTGGAGGGTGCAATTTTGGCACCTGAGAAGATAGCTCTTCCACTTGAAAGATTCCACAGCTTCAGGAATTGTTTTCTTAGCACAAAAGACCACATTCCCCAGATCCCAAGTGGTCCCTGATGTGGGGGTGGGAGAGACTTCTGCAGCCCCTGATAGTCCTGGGGTGAGGAATGTAGCATGATCACCAGAGGCCAAATTTGATTCAAAGTCAAGCCCAGTTCCCCTGTCCTTTTTGCCAAAAGTCCTGAACATTATCTGGTGTTTTGGGTCACTATCCCTGGGATCATCTTTCATAAATGATAAATCAGCATTGAAATTATAATGGTGAACCAGAAGCAGGAATACCAACAAAGCTGGAAGGATATGCACTGATTATTTTTTTATCTCATGATGACTTTCTATCTCACGACCTTTCATTCCAAACGTGGTTGCCTGCTATCTTCCCTTACCATGGCCTCTTTATGTCTGACTCCAAAATGGGAGATGGCAGGGAGGCACTCATAAAATTGCTTTATTATTAGAGTGGTGGGTTTTGAAATCATTGGAGCGGTGGTAAGAAAACTTCCCAGACAGGAAACCCAGTCTGCACCAGGACTTGATTCCCAGCATCCACTGAGTCCTCCTCCACACCAGGCTCTAGAAGTAGTGTTCGGGTCTTTAAAGTGTATGTAAAATCCAGTGCCAGCCTCCCTGGGCATCCAGAGCTCTCATCTGAGAAGCCACTTTAATTTCCTGACAAACCTGATCAGGTAGAAAGCCCTGTCCTATTGCATTTAAAAATATTTGCAGACCAGTTTTTTTTTTTTTTTTAATGACTTATAGAAAAGAGAGAATACTTAATATTTTTACTGAAGGCAGTGCAGTTTCTTTTGAAACATTAAAGAAATCATGCCTGATGCAAGCTTGGGTAGCATCATATAAGAAGAGCCCAGAACCTCTCTGCTGCAATGTCAGGTATAATCCTGCCATGGCTGCAGGGATGTACAATCCGCTTGCTTGGCAGCTGGGTACCAAGTCTGACTGTGCCAGGCCAGAGTGGAGGCTCTCTGCTCCCACTGCCTCCTGTTTTCCTGGTAAAAACTATCTACACACCAACTGGCAGGTCTCCCATGACCACGTGCTGAGCCCAAGCCTGTCAGTGTTCACAGACTCAGTAGTGTTGTTAAGCAAGTACATGAAGAACAAGTGCAAGCCGTTGCTCTGTTAGCTGTTGAAAATGAGATCACTGGAGCAACAGAGTCACTGTGTATCTTCTGCCTCTGTGCTTTTATATCTCTTCATGAAATTATGTTTTTGCTTTTCAGAGTTTAAACATTGTGCTTTTAGAGGGTTAAAGATACCAGATGCCTGAAGTTGAAATTATGTACAAAGCTTGTTGTTCAGTCACTCAGTCATGTCTGACTCTGCGATCTTGTGGACTGCAGCACACTAAGCTTCCGTGTCTGGTTTGCTCAGACTCATGTCCATCAAGTTGGTGATGCCATCCAATCATCTCATTCTCTGTCATCCCCTTGTCCTCCTGACTTCAGTCTTGTACAAAGCTACCCCAGGGTTATCAAGAACTGGTAAAATGAATTATTTCATAAATGCACCTCTCTGCTAATAGTCTGTATGGTTTGAGAGACAGAAACTAAGATTGGCCAGCTCTAAGAACATCTGTCTTTGATGAACAAACACTCACTATGAATTTTTCTTTCTCTGGTCTCCTCCACCCCTGGTACAACATTCAAACACAGTTACCTCTCGCTTTGAGTCTTTTGATCTCTTATATCTGCTCTCTCTCCCTCCCCTGCCTCTGCTTACCCTCAACAACTCTATCTTTCAAACTGCATCCTTCAGGACTAAACTCTGGCACCCTGGGTGCTGTTCTGTAGTCACTGATTCTACAGGGATGGGAACCTGTGTGTTCCAGGCGTCCCACCCTCTGTCCTGACAGGGCTGCCCTCTGCTGGAGCAGAGCTGTCCACAGCCAGGCCTGATGGTCCCAAGGAGGGAAAGCCCATTAAGAGGAAGTGGACATCTTTGTGGTCCCATGTCTACTGTAATACCACCACCAAAAGTATGGAGAGAGATGTGGGGAAACCTTCAATCTCTGAATTTTCAAATTCTACCCATTTTAAACGATTTTTTCACCCTGACACTTCCCTTAATCTCCTCAAAATGATGGTGCTGTCCTCCCAGGCATCTCTGTGCACCTGACTCTTTTCCTTGCACTGTGATTAGCAGGCTCTACTCCTGCCTTGCTGTCTCCTTTCTCAAAACATAGATTCTTTCATTCATGAAGGCAAGGTCCATGGTTGACTGTATTTACGTCCTTCAGAGGGTTCTGTATCTATTAGAGCCTAGATATGTATTAGTGGGATAGAAAGAAAAATTTTTTTAAATATGTTATTCTTAACCACCTTGCTCAGGAGATGAGTGGTAATATTAATGAATGTGATTTTTGCAGGAAGATCCCCTAGAGAAGGAAATGGCAACCTACTCCAGTATTCTTGCCTGGGAAATCCCATGGACAGAGGAGCCTGGTGGGCTATAGTCGAAGGGGTCGAAAAGAGTGCGACTGAATGACCACCACCACCAGTGAAATGCCTCAGTCAAACATTTGTTAGACTGGTGTAACTCAGTGAACCAATGTTTTTAAAATGACCAATATAGTGTGTTACAGGCTTCCCTTGTGGCTCAGCTGGTAAAGAATCTGCCTGTAATGCTGGAGACCTGGGGTCGATCCCTGGGTTGGGAAGATCCCCTGGAGAAGGGAACGGCTACCCACTCCAGTATTCTGCCCTGGAGAAATGTACTGTACTGTACACGCACGGTATAGTCCATGGGGTCACAAAGAGCTGGACACAACTAAGCGACATTCACTGTCACTTTTATAGCATGTTACAAAATTGTGACTGTGTGCAGTTTCTATTTAAAGGGCAAGAAAGACCAATGGAATAGTGTAACCAAGTATTAAAAGTCATTAATGTTATTTCAAATTCCACATGGTAACTATTTTATTGAAAACCACGACTGGTTGAGTTTTGGTATAGAATCACTGAAGAATATCCACAATTATCTGAGAAAGCTACTAAAATATTCTTTCCTTTTCTGACAATATGTCTGTACAAAGCTAAATTTTCTTTATTAATTCAACCAGAACAATATATTTTAACAGTCTAAATGTAGAAAGAGATATCAGAACTGAACAGTCTTCTATAAAACTATATTTTAAAAGCATTTGTAAAAATGTAAAACGATGCTCCTCTTCTCATTTATTGCTTTGGAAAATAGAATCATTTTTCATTAAAATATGCTATTTTTAGCATGCAAAATTTTTTAAAATGTTAAAGCATTGCAAAATATATTCTTTTTGTTGGGGAAAGATGGATCAATATTGGTCAATGTTGGTCCTCAAATCTTGAGTTTCCTTAATATTTCATCAATTTATTATTTTTAAAAATTACCACTTCAACTTTGGATTTAAGTGATATGACTTTTTGTCCTCTAATTATTGCAAATCAGTTTTTCTAGAATATAACATTTAGCAGTCAAAATTATGTATTGATATGTCCATAATGTATTAATATTTCAAAGCAACCTTATTTCAGAACTATAATCTGTCCATGATACAAAAGTATAGCAATAGATAGCTTGATATTTTCATTATCATATTATAAAAAAATAGATTAACTGGAATAAATTCTTAGTACAGTAGATTGGATACTAGAATTTGTGTAGCTAGTCTTTAAGTCTCTGTCTCTCTCACACATAGCACTGAAATTCACTTTTAAGTCCAATCTCCTAATAAATAAGATGGTAGAGATCCTTGAAAACCTATACACAGCATAGTTAAACAAGAGGAAGTCTGATTAAAGCTTGTGGTCAGGAAGAAATCTCAATCTACACAGTAGCAAAGCACATAAATGAAGAAAGACGTAAGCCATTCAGTGTAAACTAGATGTACAACCGTTTGCTAGTGAGCAATGCTCAGTAGAAGCTGGTCTACTTTACGTCCTTTCTTTGGTGGTTTAGCGACCAAAGTATAAAAATAATTTCACCCTTTCCTATAAGACCTGTCAGCAACATGGACCCTAAGTATAGTCCTACATGCTTTATCTTCTTGTAGGGAAGTATGTTGATAATGAGGTTTCCAGTTTCTTGATTTCACAGTGATCTTAAAGAAGGAAATCTATGGACAAGCTTGCAAATGACAAAAAGCATGAAGAGACCGCTGAAAATAACACATCTGAGACCTTGCACTAGGCTTTTCCATGATAAAATCAACAGGAGAGAAATCTGGGTGCCAAAGGCAGCAACCCACTCATCTGCTGGGCTGCTCAGAGCCTGAACCCATGGCCAGGGGAGTGGAGGGAGGGAAGCCCAGGGCTCCCTGCCCTGGACACATATTCTGATGCACACTCTGCATATTCTGACAGTCGCTGAACTTCTACTAGCCTCTTCAACTGTATGTTTAAGACAGGAAAGCATCAACCCCCCCAGCTGCAACAAACCACATTTATTTTGTTTTGTTTTTAAACAGTGTGCGTGGAGACCACTGAAAATGGAAGCCCCAGAGCCCTATTTAGGTAAAATGAAGAGCTCGTCTTCCTTACTTTTCACCGTGAGGTACATGGACTTGCTGACGTCCGCGCCCACATCGTTGCTGACCTTGCACAGGTAGTAGCCACTGTCTTCTTCCACCACGTGCTTGATCAACAGAGACCCATTGCTGAGGACCTGAATTCGGCCATTCAGGGCAATCGGTTGGAACTGGGGAACCCCAGCACCTGGAATAAAATAAAATAAAGAGGAATGATGATGCCAACAGGAGTAAATACAGGGAGACAATGAACTCAAGGTCATCAGACAACAAAGGGGAGGTGACGGATGCTGAACACACATCCTAGCGGACAGGCCCCTGATGGGCCAAGATTTTTTTTTTCTTTCTTCTGATAATGAAATTCTTGTTTAGGGAGAAACATGTTTATTTAAAATGATAGCATTTCAAATGTTGAGATAAACAGTAAGAGACCTTACAGATAGTTTCCACATAAAAAGCCAGATTTGATGAGCCTTAACCGGTTGATAAATTATTCACAGAAATCACAGTAGAATGACTACAGAAGTAGACATCTTGTGTGTAACTAACTTAATTTGTTGTGTTCCCAGGGACTTAAAATGAATGTAAACAAGAATGCTTCAGGGGGAGGACATTTGAAGACTTCCCACGATGCACACATCTGAGACTACAAGGTGAATACCAATATTGCAGACTTCCCTTCTAAGCGTGGTCTAGAAATACAATGTACTATTAATACCATTTAATGTTATTAAATAACTGTTAGATCATTGCACTAAGACAGCACAATTAAAACACCTTAAAGTGCTTGCATTCAAGGAGATATAGCCCATTTGTCTATGCTATGATCATAAACGTGATCCATATAAAAGATCCATATGAAACTATTTTGAAAAATAAACTTAGAAATAATAAAACAGAAGATAAGGGAGATTTCTGGGAAAACAGCAGTTGGTTGAATCAGATGATACTGCTATGTTGCTTTTCCCCCTTCTGGGACTTAGGAGGGTGTGGTCTAGGCCTTGAAAGGCTGATAGGGTTTCTCTTATATTCTGATCTGAATCCGAAGATTTGGGGAGAATACCCACAGGTGAAGACAATTCCTTCTTTATAGAGAAAGCCTGAAGCATAGGCCAAATATGTGCTCTAGAGAAGAGCTGCTGGTTTCTGTGTCCCCAGAACCCACGTGCGACCTGAACAGGTGAGAGGTCACCCACTCATGTGGGAAACTTCAGACTTTGTGTATGGGGAAATGAAACAAGAGGGGATACACTTCTTCCTATAGTTTCCCCCGTAACTCACCATTTACTTATTGATGTCCTCAGGTCACAGTGGCAGAGACTACTGCTGTGCCTTCTCTTCCCTGTTTCAGCTCCACCAAAGAGACAAAGGAAGTTAACTATGTATCTAGGGGGACCCTCCACAATGAATTTGAAAGGCAAACAGCATTGCTAAAGCAGGTAGGTTCTACCAAAAGAGAACTTCTAGAGAAGATATATGAATTAATTCAAATTTAAAAAATAGAATTCCATTTCTGAAAAGGATGGAGAAAGACACAAAAGAATATCACTTCCATTCTAACCACCAAAAGGAGATGGTTAATCTACAAAATCATACTTTTCTTGCAATAAATCACAGAGCAGAACTCACAGGCAACTGGGTAAAGTTAGTCTGCAAAGAATTTAAAATATCCTACAAGGAGCTATGGCATATGTAAACAATCTCATGTTTGGTAGAGAGTGAGAGAAGAAGATCCTGGACATACAAGCAGGAAGAAATAAAGAACTGGAAATAAGTATAGCCCAATTCAGTTGCTACTCTTTTATGCATCAGAGTATTATAAGATAATAAAATGTTGTAAGATACAAAAAAAAGAAATAAGCAAGCAAGAAGGACCAGAGAGGAAATCAGCAACAGTCTTGAAAGCTTAGTATGAAACTGTCGAATAAGAACTTTATGACAACTATGACTAATAACCACAGACAGGTAAGGGATTCAGAAAGAACGTTAAAACCATACAAAAGAGAAAGACAGATAAATAAAATGTTAGAAACAACATTTCTACAATATTAGATGTAAGGAATTCCTTAATCTAATTAGCAGATTGAATACAGTAGAGAAAATAATTAGTGAACCTGAAGCTAGGCCAACAAATTATCCAAATTAAAACAAAAAGTGCAAAAGAGTGAAAAAGACAGAATAGGTTGTCCTAGAGCTGTAGAACAATATCAAATATTCTAACACTGGGTAGTGACAGTCTCAAAAAGAGAAGATAGGGGCAGAAGAAATAATATTTGAAATATAGATGACTTTAATATCACTATCAATCATTTTGACTGAACTGAGATTTATAGAACTCTACGTCCTAGAACAGCAGATTCCATGCTGGTTTTGAGTGCACATGGAGCAGTTACCCAGAGAGATAGTATTTTGGGCCATAATAAAAAGTTCAATAGATGTTATAAGATAAATTAATACAGATTATGTTCTAGTTCCAGAAAAATATCTATTTCTGCTTTACTGACTATGCTAAAGACTTTGACTGTGTGGATCACAATAAACTGTGGAAAATTCTGAAAGAGATGGGCATACCAGAACACCTGATCTGCCTCTTGAGAAACCTGTATGCGCAGGAAGCAACAGTTAGAACTGGACATGGAACAACAGACTGGTTCCAAATAGGAAAAGGAGTACATCAAGGCTATATACTGTCACTGTGCTTATTTAACTTATATGCAGAGTACATCATGAGAAATGCTGGGCTGGAAGAAGCACAACCTGGAATCAAGATTGCCAGGAGAAATATCAATAACCTCAGATATGCAGATGACACCACCCTTATGGCAGAAAGTGAAGAGGAACTAAAAAGCCTCTTGATGAAAGTGAAAGAGGAGAGTGAAAAAGCTGACTTAAAGCTCAACTTTCAGAAAATTGTGATCATGGCATCCGGTCCCATCATTTCATGGCAAATAGATGGGGAAACAGTGGAAACATTGGCTGACTTTATTTTTCTGGGCTCCAAAATCTCTGCAGATGGTGACTGCAGCCATGAAATTCAAACATGCTTACTCCTTGGAAGGAAAGTTATGACCAACCTAGACAGCATATTCCACTCCAGTGCTCTTGCCTGGAGAATCCCATGGACGGAGGGCCTGGTAGGCTGCAGTCCATGGGGTCGCTAAGAGTCGGACACGACTGAGCGACTTCACTTTCGCTTTTCACTTTCCTGCACTGGAGAAGGAAATGGCAACCCACTCCAGTATGCTTTCCTGGAGAATCCCAGGGACAGGTGCCTGGTGGGCCGCTGTTTATGGGGTCACACAGGGTCGGACACGACTGACGTGACTTAGCAGCAGCAGCAGCAGCAGACAGCATATTGAAAAGCAGAGACATTACTTTGTCAACAAAGGTCCGTCTAGTCAAGGCTATGGTTTTTCCAGTGGTCATGTATGGATGTGAGAGTTGGACTATAAAGAAAACTGAGAGCCAAAGAATTGATGCTTTTGAACTGTGGTGTTGGAAAAGACTCTTGAGAGTCCCCTGGACTGCAAAGAGATCCAACCAGTCCATCCTAAAGGAGATCAGTCCTGGGTGTTCATTGGTAGGACTGATGTTGAAGCTGATACTCCAATACTTCGGCCCCCTGATGTGGAGAGCTGACTCATTTGAAAAGACCCTGTTGCTGGGAAAGATTGAGGGCAAAAGGAGAAGGTTGATGACAGAGGACGAAATGGTTGGATGGCATCACTGACTCAATGGACATGGGTTTGGATGAACTCTGGGAGTTGGTGATGGACAGGGAGGCCTGGCATGCTGCGGTTCATGGGGTCACAAAGAGTTGGACACAACTGAGCGACTGAATTGATGTTCTAGTTCCACAGAAAAACTAACATTGAGATCAATAACAGAAATGTATCTGGGGAAAACCTCAAATATTTGAAAATTAAACAATGCAATTCTAAATAACTCATGAGTCAAAGAAGAAATCACCAAAATAATTAGAAGATATATATATATATACACATATATATATATACACATATATTTTTGAGTTGAATAAGAATGTAAATACAGTATATCAAAATGCATGGAATGCAGTTAAAAGCAACACGTAGATGGAAGTTTGTAGCATTAATGTTTGTATTGGAAAAGGAAAAAGATCACACATCAGTGATCCCCCTTCAGAAGCTATTCAAAAAGAGCAAATAAAATCCAAAGTTAGGAGAAATAAGGAAATTAATAGTGAGGAAAACTGAAATCGATGAAATAAGAAAACATAAAAAAACTAAAGAAAAAATCAATAAAACAAAAATATAGTTCTTCAAAAAAATATATGATAGATAAACCTCTATCAGGACTGATCAAGAAGAAGGGAGAGATATAAGCTACAAATAAAAATCATGAAAGAGGCTATCACTGCAGCCCTACTTGAATTAAGAGGATAATAGAAAAATATTAGGAATAATTTTGTGCCAATAAATTTGAAAAGTTTTATTAAATAATAAATTTCTGGGACAAAACAAACTCTCAAAGAACAGTCTGGAAAAATTAGATAATCTTAATAGTCCCGTATCTATAAATACTTTTAATTTATTGTTAAAAATCTCCCACAAGAATATTCAAAGCCGAGACAGCTTCAGTAGTGAGGTTAGCTAACACTTAAAAAAATACCAATTTTACATGAAGTCTTTCAGAAAATACAAAAGGAAGGTGTACTTTATCACTGATTTTATGAGGCCAACATCCTCTCGATGCCAAAATCAAATAAATACCTTAGAACTACTGATCAAAATCTACAACGAACCCAGAGATAAAAATCCTTAACCAAATGTTAGCAAGTTAGGTTTATCAACATATAAAAAAAATATGACCAAGTAAAATTTAATCTAGGAATGCAAGGTTGGTTTAAATTCAAAGATTAGTTAATGAAATTCTTCATATCAACAGACCAACAAAGAAGCACAATACGATTACTTGAATGAATACAAAGAAAGAATAAAAAATATTTTATAGAATTCAGCAATCTGATAAGACCCTGGTAAAAATCTCATAGTAAACTAGTTTTAAAATGGAATAACTTGAGAAAAGATTTGAAAAAAGTCCCAACTAGCATCATTTTTTTACTCAATTGTAGAAACTATTTTCCACCAAAGATCAAGAAAGAGACAAGGAGTTCTGGTCTTGACCTTTTTATTCAAGATTATTCTGAAGATTCTAGCAAGAACAATAGAAAAAGTAAAAGAAATAAAGTGCACATATATTAGAAAAGAAGAATGGAACTGCCTTCCCTCATGGATGACAGAATTATTTATAGATGATCAAATGTGCCTATAAAAAAGTTGCTAGAAAAATAAGTGAGTTTAGCAAAGTCATAGAACACATGGATACATCAAAATATAAAATTTAAAGCTAATTGTATCTATATATGTAACACGTAATTGGAAACTGAAATTTTTAAAAAGCAATAATGTTGCATTAAAGCATGAAATATTTAGAGATAAATTTTAACAAGATAAGTGCAAGATTGGCCTATTGAAAACTGCAAAAGTTGTTGCTAACAATTATAGAAGACCTAAATAAATGGAGATGGACTATTTATTATACTATGTTCATGGATAGAAATTCTCAATATTTTAAGTGATTGGAAATCTTTTTCTATAAAAGGCCAAAGAACAAATATTTTATGGTTTGCAATCTGTCACAAATATTTTATGTTTGCAAGTCTGTGACATTCCTTTTTTCTGCCACTGAAGCATGAAAGCAGTGATAGAAAATACATGTGTGTGTGGGTACTTAGTTGATCAGTCGTGTCCGACTCTTGTGACCCCATAGACTGTAGCCTCCTAGGCTCCTCTGTCCATGGGATTCTCCAGTCAAGAATACTGGAGTGGGTTGCCATTTCCTTCTCCAGGGGATCTTCCCGACCCAGGAATCGAACCCAGGTCTTCTGCACTGGAGGCATACTCTTTACTCATTGAGCTACAGAGGAAGCCAAATACATAAATCAGCACAATCATGTTTCAATAACACTTATTTACAAAAGCAGGTTTTGAGCAGGATTTGACTTGTGGTTCAGTTTGCTGACGTCTGATTTAAAGGTATTACTGATAAAAAAAAAAAAAGTATATGGATGTAAGTGAAAGTGACTCAGTCATGTCTGACTCTTTGGAATTCTCCAGGCCAGAATACTGGAGTGGGTACCCTTTCCCTTTGTCAGGGGATCTTCATAACCCCAGGATTGAATCCAGGTATCCCACATTGCAGGCAGATTCTTTACCAGCTGAGCCACAAGGGAAGCCCAAGAATACTGGAGTGGGTAGCCTATCCCTTCTCCAGCGGATCTTCTCAACCCAGGGATCGAACTGGGGTCTCCTGCTTTGCAGGCAGAGTCTTTACCAACTGAGCTATCAGGGAAGCCCATATGGAAGGATGTAAAGTTAGAGGAGTGGTATATACTAACAATACTCACACATCTGCTTTAGTTCTGTATCTCATATATAATGTATGAAAGAGATTTCTGTGGTGGCTTAGACAGCCTTTCATAACATCATTCTAATAGATAAATGGTTTTAATTCATCTTATTTATAAAGAATTCAAAATCAGGGATGAAAAAAACATTATAGTAGTTTTTAATGTTGAGTTTGCCAAAAAGTTTGTTTGGAAAGATGTCATGCAATAGTCATGGAAAAATGCAAACAAATGTTTTGGCCAACTCAATGCTTTCGGAGCTACTTTCTTCAGTATCAGCTACTGATTGTTTTATAAAGTAAGATGAAATGAGCAAAATTATTCCTACACCTTTTACTCCTTGGGAATAGACCAAAAAATTATCAAAATGCATAACATGCAAAATTACAACAGAAACACATACAATATTAATTATTTAAAACAATTCATATGAATATTCACAGAATATTTAAACAGATGTTTGATGATTAATGAAAATATTTGCCATAAGGGTGGTGTCATCTGCATATCTGAGATTAATTGATATTTCTCCCGGCAATCTTGATTCCAGTTTGTGCTTCATCCAGACCGGCATTTTGCATGACATACTCTGCATATAAGTTAAATAAGCAGGGTGACAATATACAGCCTTGATGTACTTCTTTCCCAATTTGGAACCAGTCCTTTGTTTCATGTCCAGTTCTAACTGTTTCTTCTTGACATGCATACAGGTTTTGCAGGAGACAGGTAAGGTGGTCTGGTATTCCCATCTGTTTAAGAATTTTCCAGTTTGTTGTGATCCACACAGTCAAAGGCTTTAGCTTAGTCAATGAAGCAGAATTAGATATTTTTCTGGATTTCTCTTCCTTTTTCTATGATCCAATGGACGCTGGTAATGTGATCTCTGGTTCCTCTTCCTTTTCTAAGTCCAGCTTGCACATCTGGAAGTTCTTGGTTCATGTACTATTGAAGCCTAACTTGAAGGATTTTGAGCATTACTTTGCTAGTGTGCGAAATGAGTGCAACTGTGCAGTAGTTTGAAGATTCTTTGGCATAGCCTTTCTTTGGGATTGGAATGAAAACTGACCTTTTCTCCTTTAAGCACATATAAAATTGTGCTTTGTCTTTACAAAATAGTGATTATTGTCCAATTACTAAGCACCCACTATGTGGTGGATCCAGGGCAGTTTGCTATGGTTACAAAAGATGGAGTCCTCTCTGTCAGCTTCTCTCTCTCAGGTCAGAACCCTCACTCTGGGGAAATGTGAGCTGTTACATTGTAAGCCTCCCTGTAGACAGAGTTCCTCAAGGGTTTTCTTCAAAGAAAGTTCTGTGAGAAGCTGGATCCTGCCAGCAACCACACAAGTGGGCTTGGACTTTGAGATGACTGCATTCCTGGCCGGAAACCTGACTGCAGCGCTGAGAGACCTTCATCTAGAGGACTTGACTAAGCCGTACTCAGATTCCTGCCCCAAAGAAATCCGAAGATCGTAAGAATGCATTATCATTGTTAAGTCACCAAGCTTAGGGGTAATCTGTTACACAGCAAGCAATCTCCAGTACACTGGGAGAAACTAGGTAATCAGGAAGGCACTCAGTTCCTCAGCATCCTTACCTGTAAAATGGATTAATCATAGGTCTTTCTTCATAAGGTGGTAGAGACATTTAAATTATTAAACTGGTGGTAGGGCATAGAGTATGTACATACTATTGCTCCTTGTTTTGTCTAATTCCTGTTTAATTATTTAATCATTTAATGCTAGTTGACTTTACATCTTTCCTATTCCACAAGACCAAGGACCATGTTTCAGTGGACCTCTCTGCTTATCAATCAGTTCAATAGAAAGATAGAGTGGAAAAGAGGCTCTTTGGTAAATCCTTGGAGTGGAATTCTGTATATTTTAGTGCTAAAATGTATTGTGAAGTTGCTTAGTAAAAGATGGAGCTATTTTATTTCCACTGGTTGGGGTTCATTTTTCCCTCAGACATGTGCACTATTACTTTTTTTGCTCTTCATCAATATGGTATATATCTCATTATTTTAATTTACATGATTTTACTAATTTTTGTATTATTTTTTGCTTTTGCTTATAAATGTTCAGTCACTAAGTCATGTCTGACTCTTTGACACTCTGTGAACTGCAGCACGCCAGCTCCCTTGTGCTTCAGTGTGTTCCAGAGTTTACTCAAATTCATGTCAATTAAGTCAATGATGCTGTCTAACCATCTCATCCTCTGCCACCCTCTTCTCCTTTTATCTTCAATCTTTCCCAGCATCAGGGTCTTTTCCAAGGTGTCAGTTCTTTGCATCAGGTGACCTGATTGGAATTTCAGCTTCAGCATCAGTCTTTGTAATGAATCTTCAAGGCTGATTTCCTTTAGGATGGACTGGTTTGATTTCCTGGCTGTCCAAGGGACTCTTAAGAGTCTTCTCAGAACTACAATTTGAAAGCATCAATTCTTTGGTGCTCAGCCTTCTTTATGGTCCAACTCTTACATCCATACATGACTACTGAAAAAACCATAGCTTTGACTATACAGACCTTTGTTGCAAAGTGACATCTCTGCTTTTTATTGTGCTGTCTAGGTTTGCCATAGCCTTCATTCCAAGGAGAAAGCATCTTTTAATTTCACGCCTTCTGACCTGGGGAACTCATCTTCTGGTGTCATATCTTTTTGCTTTTTCACATTATTAAGGGTTATTGTAGCAAGAATGCTGGAGTGGTTTTCCCTTCACTCCACCAGGAGATTACGTTTTATCAGAACTCTTCACTCTGACCCATCCATCTTGGGAGGCCCTGCATGGCATAGCTTCATTGACTTACACAAGCCCTTTTGCCACAACAAGGCTATGATCTATGAAGGGATGCTCATAGATAAGTGAGCATCTTTTAATGAATTTGTACTTGTTTTTTGGTGAACATTATATCTATATTCTTTGCTATATTCATGTATCTACTGGATACATCAGTAACCTCAGATATGCAGATGATACCTCACTTATGGCAGAAAGTGAAGAAGAACTAAAGAGCCTCTTGATGAAAGTGAAAGAGAGAATGAAAACTCTGACTTAAAACTCAACGTTCAAAAAAATGAAGATCCCATCACTTCCTGGCAAATAGATGGGGAAACAATGGAAACAGTGAGAGACTACTTTTGGAGGTTCCAAAATCACTGCAGATGGTGATTGCAGCCATGAAATTAAAGATGCTTGCTCCTTGGAAGAAAAGCTATGACCAACCTAGACAGCATATTAAAAAGTAGAGACATTACTTTGCCAACAAAAGTCTATCTAGTGAAGGCTATGGATTTTCCAGTGGTCATGCATGGATGTGAGAGCTGGAGTATAAAGAAAGCTGAGTGCTGAAGAATTGATGCTTTTGAACTGTGGTGTTGAAGAAGACTCTTGAGAGTTCCTTGCATGGCAAGGAGATCATACCAGTCCATCCTAAAGGAAATCAGTCCTGAATATTCTTTGGAAGAACAGATGCTGAAACTGAAACTCCAATACTTTGGCCACCTGATGTGAAGAACTGATTCCTTGGAAAAGACCCTGATGGTGGGAAAGATTGAAGGTAGGAGGAGAAGGGGATGACAGAGGATGAGGTGGCTCGATGGCATCATCGACTCGATGGACATGAGTTTGAGAAAGCTCTGGGAGTTGGCGCTGTGCAGGGAAGCCTGGTGTGCTGCAGTCCATGCAGTCGCAAAGAGTTCAGTCGACTGAACTAAACTGCTGGATTTTGTCTTTTTCTTCTTTTGCCAAAGCACTTTGAATCCTAAAAATGATTCTATATTCCCATTTTAAGAAAACTTTATTTTTCTTCATGTTGTTTCAATCAGGATTGCGTTTTGGATATTATCAGCTACCTTTTCATCATTTATTGAGATGATCATACTTCTTTTTCTTATAAAAGTTTATTGCATCTTTTAAGGTCTGGTTTCATAAATTATAAAACTCCTTCTTATGGATAATATGTTTATTATGGTAAGGATAAATATTATTGAAACTTAAAAATCAGAGGAAAAAGCCTTTGATTTTTATTTATGTGCTCAATTTTGGTAAACTCTTTGAAAAATCTATAAAGGCTATCGATGCCTTTCTCAAAGTTAACTGCAAATTGGGAGCCAGATCTAGACTAATACACACAATCTGAAAATTCAGCCAAATGTAGGATTTTAAAAATATATCCATAAGGCAGCAAATCAGGAAATCTGAAAATGCTATGGAATTTACAAATTATATAAAAATGTGTTACAAAGCCCTGAAACATCAAAATGCTGATAGAATGTGAGAAATTTATAGGATTGTTCATGTCAAAAACACAAATGCTTTCTTTTCCTTGAAGAATTTTCACCAGAGAAATACAATATTTGACACATTTATAGTAAAGAGTTACAATAAAATTCAGCTTCACTGCTAAGCCTTCTCAGTTGAGTAGCTGAAGAAGATTATCTATTAATTCCTATGTGGACTGAGAGCAGTCTCTTAATTACTAAAAGATCCTAGTGGAGACAGAGACAATGTATAAGTGCAGTTGAATACCATTATATCTTTTTTTTTTTTTCATCAGAAAATGAACCAAACTTGATGGGATATAGCATTTATAAATGTGATCATGCTAAACAGAGTCATTCATCCACCATATGGACAACAGTTCCAGTGGTGAGCACATGTTCAATCAGAGGAAAGTGGACTTGGCCATGACTTGACAGAATTATAGTTCATTGACTTTAGATGCATCATTATCGTAAAGAACAAAATTTAACACAGTGCACACTCTATTTCAAAAATCTGCAATCCTGTTAGCATAACGTAAGCACTTTGGGTAATTAGCTAGAAGATACACTTACAAAACCAGAAATCATTAATTAAAACTTGGTCAGTTTTCTGTGGCTAGTTGAGGTCAAGTGGGGACCATTTTAATGCTCCATTACATGAAAAGAAAGTGTTCACACATTATGTAAGGCACACACTGAATGACTGGGTATGTTCCTACTGCGTGACCTTTCTTATTTATTGAAAAGCTATGTCTAGCAGGACTTTCAAGAACTGAGGGGATGGAAACAGGAAAAAGAGAAACTGAGTGTTGCCAAGCAAGCCTGCTTTGAAGGCAGCAGTAAACACCATCTTTGTTTCATCTCTGCTTCCCTTTGAGGTCTTTGCTGGTCTATAGGGAGAGGATTTGACCAAGAATCAGAACCGAGTTCTAATGGTATCTCTGAATCCTAAGGAACTGCCTGGGCCCTTGAGCAAGTATTACCTTATTCTGACTGCATCCTTGATGTCATCATATATGAAATGGGAAGAAGAACCTGTTTCTAAGCCATATAGATTGTTCACACAAAAGGGAACAAGGCTGCATGAATGCAAGTGGGCATCAGTGCCCATAGGCTGGGACCAGAAGATGCTGGTCAATGAGAACACTCACAGAGTTTCCTGGAAGGTGAAAGATGATTTTTGTGTAGGAGAAAATAGGGAGGATATGGCTTGCTGCTCCCTACGCTGCACCCTAGATGACCAGGCTCTACGTTATTTCTCTCCTGCACCAAAGAATCAAAGCGTAGTCCCTTTCTTTATATATATATATAGAAACCTATATGCAGGTCAAGAAGCAACAGTTAGAACTGGACATGGAACAACAGACTGGTTCCAAATAGGAAAAGGAGTTCGTCAAGGCTGTATATTGTCACCCTGTTTATTTAACTTATATGCAGAGTACATCATGAGAAACACTGGACTGGAAGAAACACAAGCTGGAATCAAGATTGCCAGGAGAAATATCAATAACCTCAGATATGCAGATGACACCACCCTTATGGCAGAAAGTGAAGAGGAACTCAAAAGCCTCTTGATGAAAGTGAAAGTGGAGAGTGAAAAAGTTGGCTTAAAGTTCAACATTCAGAAAACGAAGATCATGATATCCGGTCCCATCACTTCATGGGAAATAGATGGGGAAACAGTGTCAGACTTTATTTTTCTGGGCTCCAAAATCACTGCAGATGGTGACTGCAGCCATGAAATTAAAAGATGCTTACTCCTTGGAAGGAAAGTTATGACCAACCTAGATAGCATATTCAAAAGCAGAGACATTACTTTGCCAACAAAGGTTTGTCTAGTCAAGGCTATGGTTTTTCCTGTGGTCATGTATGGATGTGAGAGTTGGACTGTGAAGAAAGCCGAGTACTGAAGAATTGATGCTTTTGAGCTGTGATGTTGGAGAAGACTCTTGAGAGTCCCTTGGACTGCAAGGAGATCCAACCAGTCCATTCTGAAGGAGATCAGCCCTGGGAGTTCTTTGGAAGGAATGATGATGAAGCTGAAACTCCAGTACTTTGGCCACCTCATGTGAAGAGTTGACTCATTGGAAAAGACTCTGATGCTGGGAGGGATTGGGGGCAAGAGGAGAAGGGGACGACAGAGGATGAGATGGCTGGATGGCATCACCAACTCGATGGATGTGAGTCTGGGTGAACTCCGGGAGTTGGTGATGGACAGGGAGGCCTGGCATGCTGCGATTCATGGGGTCGCAAAGAGTCAGACACGGCTGAGCGACTGATCTGATATATATATATATATATATATATATATATATATATATATATAAATTGGAGGATAATTACTTTACAATATTGTATTGGTTTTTCCATACATTGACATAAATCTGCCACGGGTGTACATGTGTTCCCTATCCTGAACCCCCCTCCCACCTCCCTCCCAATCCCATCCCTCTGGGTAATCCCAGTGCACCAGCCCCGAACATCCTGTGTCATGCATCAAACCTGGACTGGCAATTTGTTTCACATGTGATAATATACATGTTTCAATGTCATTCTCCCAAATCATCCCACCCCAGCCCTCTCCCACAGAGTCCAAAAGACTGTTCTATACATCTGTGTCTCTTTTGATGTCTTGCATACAGGGTTATCATTACCTTCTTTTTAAATTACATATATATGCATTAGTATACTGTATTGGTGTTTTTCTTTTTGGCTTACTTCACTCTGTATAATAGGCTCCAGTTTCACCCACTTCATTAGAACTGATTCAAATGTATTCTTTTTAATGGCTGAGTAATACTCCATTGTGTACATGTACCACTGCTTTCTTATCCGTTCGTCTGCTGATGGACATCGAGGTTGCTTCCATGTCCTGGCTATTATAAACAGTGCTGTGATGAACATTGGGGTGAACATGTCTCTTTCAATTCTGGTTTCCTCAGTGTGTATGCCCAGCAGTGGGATTGCTGGATCGTATGGCAGTTCTATTTCCAGTTTTTTAAGGAATTTCCACACTGTTCTCCATAGTGGCTGTACTAGTTTGCATTCCCACCAACAGTGTAAGACAGTTCCCTTGTCTCCACACCCTCTCCAGAATTTATTGCTTGTAGGCTTTTGGATAGCAGCCATTCTGACTGGTGTGAAATGGTACCTCATTGTGGTTTTGATCTGCATTTCTCTAATAATGAGTGATATTGAGCATCTTTTCATGTGTTTGTTAGCCATCTGTATGTCTTCTTTGGAGAAATGTCTGTTTAGTTCTTTGGACCATTTTTTGATTGGGTCATTTATTTTTCCAGAATTGAGCTGCATGATTGCTTGTATATTTTTGAGATTAATTCTTTTTCAGTTGCTTCATTTGCTATTATTTTCTCCCATTCTGAAGGCTGTCTTTTCACCTTGCATATAGTTTCCTGTGTTGTGCAGAAGCATTTAATTTTAATTAGGTCCCATTTGTTTATTTTTGCTTTTATTTCCAATATCCTGGAAGGTGGGTCATAGAGGATGCTGCTGTGATTTATGTCAGAGTGTTTTGCCTATGTTCTCCTCTAGGAGTTTTATAGTTTCTGCTCTTATGTTTAGATCTTTAATCCATTTTAAGTTTATTTTTGTGTATGGTGTTAGAAAGTGTTCTAGTTTCATTCTTTTACAAGTGGTTGACCAGTTTTCCCAGCACCACTTGTTAAAGAGATTGTCTTTTCTCCATTGTATATTCTTGCCTCCTTTGTCAAAGATAAGGTGTCCATAGGTGCGTGGGTTTATCTCTGGGCTTTCTATTTTGTTCCATTGATCTATATTTCTGTCTTTGTGCCAGTACCATACTGTCTTGATGACTGTGGCTTTGTAGTAGAGCCTGAAGTCAGGCAGGTTGATTCCTCCAGATCCATCCTTCTTTCTCAAGACTGCTTTGGCTACTCGAGGTTTTTTGTATTTCCATACAAATTGTGAAATTATTTGTTCTAGCTCTGTGAAAAATACTGTTGGTAGCTTGATAGGGATTGCATTGAATCTATAGATTGCTTTGGGTAGTATACTCATTTTCACTATATTGATTCTAAAACCCGACAAAGATGCCATAAAAAAAGAAAACTACAGGCCAATATCACTGATGAACATAGATGCAAAAATTCTTAACAAAATTCTAGCAAATAGAATCCAACAACATATTAAAAAGATCATACATCATGACCAAGTGGGCTTTATCCCAGGGATGCAAGGATTCTTCAATATCCACAAATCAATCAATATAATACACCACATTAACAAATTGAAAAATAAAAATCATGTGATTATCTCAATAGATGCAGAGAAAGCCTTTGACAAAATTCAACATCCATTTATGATAAAAACCCTCCAGAAAGCAGGAATAGAAGGAGCATACCTCAACATAATAAAAGTGATAAGGAGACATGGCTGCGCGGGCACAGGAGGGCCTAGAGGAGCTATCACACATTGAAGGTCAGGAAGGGCAGCGGTGAGGAGATACCCCTCGTCCAAGGTAAGGAGCAATGGCTGTGCTTTGCAGGAGCAGCCGTGAAGAGATACCCCACACCCAAGATAAGAGAAACCCAAGTAAGACGGTAGGTGTTGCAAGAGGGCATCAGAGGGCAAACACACTGAAACTATACTCACAGAAAACTAATCAATCTAATCACACTAGGACCACAGCCTTGTCTAACTCAATGAAACTATGCCATGCCCGTGGGGCAACCCAAGATGGGCGGGTTATGGTGGAGAGATCTGACAGAATGTGGTCCACTGGAGAAGGGAATGGCAAATCACTTCAGTATTCTTGCCTTGAAAACCCCATGAACAGTATGAAAAGGCAAAATAATAGGATACTGAAAGAGAAACTCCCCAGGTCAGTAGGTGCCCAATATGCTACTGGAGATCAGTGGAGAAACAACTCCAGAAAGAATGAAGGGATGGAGCCAAAGCAAAAAGAATACCCAGCTGTGGATATGACTGGTGATAGAAGCAAGATCCTATGCTGTAAAGAGCAATATTGCATAGGAACCTGGAATGTCAGGTCCATGAATCAAGGCAAATTGGAAGTGGTCAAACAAGAGATAGCAAGAGTGATTGTAGACATTCTTGAAATCAGCGAACTGAAATGGACTGGAATGGGTGAATTTAACTCAGATGACCATTATATTTACTACTGTGGGCAGGAATCCCTCAGAAAAAATGCAGTGGCCATCATGGTCAACAAAAGAGTCCGAAATGCAGTACTTGGATGCAATCTCAAAAACAACAGAATGATCTCTATTCGTTTCCAAGGCAAACCATTCAATATCACAGTAATCCAAGTCTATGCCCTGATGAATAACACTGAGAAAGCTGAAGTTGAACGGTTCTGTGAAGACCTACAAGACCTTTTAGAACTAACACCCAAAAAAGATGTCTTTTTGATTATAGGGGACTGGAGTGCAAAAGTAAGAAGTCAAGAAACACCTGGAGTAACAGGCAAATTTGGCCTTGGAATACGGAATGAAGCAGGGCAAAGACTAATAGAGTTTTGCCAAGAAAATGCACTGATCATAACAAACACCCTCTTCCAACAACACAAGAGAAGACTCTATACATGGACATCACCAGATGGTCAACACCGAAATCAGATTGATTATGTTCTTTGCAGTCAAAGATGGAGAAGCTCTATACAGTCAGCAAAAACAAGACCAGGAGCTGACTGTGGCTCAGACCATGAACTCCTTATTGCGAAATTCAGACCCAAATTGAAGAAAGTAGGGAAAACCACTAGACCATTCAGGTATGACCTAAATCAAATCCCTTATGATTATACGGTGGAAGTGAAAAATAGATTTAAGGGCCTTGATCTGATAGATAGAGTGCCTGATGAACTATGGAGTGAGGTTCGTGGCATTGTACAGGAGACAGGGATCAAGACCATTCCCATGGAAAAGAAATGCAAAAAAGCAAAATGGCTGTCTGGGGAGGCATTACAAATAGCTGTGAAAAGAAAAGAAGCAAAAAGCAAAGGAGAAAAGGAAAGATATAAACATCTGAATACAGAGTTCCAAAGAATAGCAAGAAGAGATAAGAAAGCCTTCTTCAGCGATCAATGCAAAGAAATAGAGGAAAACAACAGAATGGGAAAGACTAAGGATCTCTTCAAGAAAATCAGAGATACCAAAGGAACATTTCATGCAACGATGGGCTCGATAAAGGACAGAAATGGTATGGACCTAACAGAAGCAGAAGATATTAAGAAGAGGTAGCAAGAATACACAGAAGAACTGTACAAAAAAGATCTTCACGACCCAGATAATCACGATGGTGTGATCACTGACCTAGAGCCAGACATCCTGGAATGTGAAGTCAACTGGGCCTTAGAAAGCATCACTATGAACAAAGCTAGTGGAGGTGATGGAATTCCAGTTGAGCTATTTCAAATCCTGAAAGATGATGCTGTGAAAGTGCTGCACTCAATATGCCAGCACATTTGGAAAACTCAGCAGTGGCCACAGGACTGGAAAAGGTCAGTTTTCATTCCAATCCCAAAGAAAGGCAATGCCAAAAAATGCTCAAACTACCTCACAATTGCACTCATCTCACATGCTAGTAAAGTAATGCTCAAAAGTCTCCAAGCCAGGCTTCAGCAATATGTGAACTGTGAACTTCCAGATGTTCAAGCTGGATTTAGAAAAGGCAGAGGAACCAGAGATCAAATTGCCAACATCCACTGGATCATGGAATGCCGGGAGCCGGTGAGGCATTCCACTCGTGACAAAGGTCATAGGAAGGAGGCTCGGCATACACAAAGGCGGGATCGAGCCTCAGGAGTCCCCCTGGATATTCTCGAGCATCTACCCCCAAAAAACCAGAGTCTGCCTACTTTATTGCTTTGTGCTCTCACCTCTGACTTTACTGGGGGCTGTCCCCCACGACCATCTCGCTCTCTCTGTCAAAGAGTTAACTTACAGCTCCAATTAATAAAGTTCCTGGGCATTAGGGGTGTTTAAATCCAAGCCCCTCAGATAGCTCTCTAACTCGCCTGACAAGTTTACCTGGACTCCTACAGCTATGCATACGACTGTTTACAGTCTCCCAGCCTGGAGAGGCACGAGAAGCTTAAGATATTCAAATAGCTTAGAGCCTCTCAGAGAGTTAGAAACTGTCAGAATAAAACTAGTAAAAGATTTCATTGATGAACCAATGCTTGCTGCCAAGTTTCCACATCCCCTGAATTGTATCGTTGAATGTGCATTAATTAATATAGTTGGAATGTAGAAAAAATAAGTAGTGGCCTTGGTGTTAGCAACTTTAGACCCTTAAGGTAATAAATTCTTTCCTTTGTTGTAAACCCATTATGCCTCTGCCCTATAGGAATGCAATTTTATCTAACACCTTCAGAAGATGGCGCCAAACCTTAGAATAATTACTCTTAGAGAAAATAAGTCTTTTTTTTTTTTTTAATGGAAAGGATGAGTTTATTGCACTGACTGAAATACCAAGGCTTAGTTCCCTGACCATTTAAGATCTTTGCCAACGATTACATTGATAAACCTTTGTCAAGAGTCATAAAATGTTAATAGGCCTTCTGGCCAGAAGATGATGTAAATCACCTAAACCATTTGTATACGATAAATTTGCAGGAAAGAAACCCTAGTTTTTGATAAGGATCAAAGACTGCTGACTTTGCATCCCCTATTATCCTCTATGTGTAACTTAGGATATAAAAGCCCCTGTTGAAAATAAAGCTATGGGCCTTGCTCACCAAAGCTTGGTCTCCCCATGTCATTTTTCTCCTTAACTTCCAGCTGAGTCTCCATCTGGAGCCCGGAGGTCCTCAGCGACCATTTATTTGCCTGGGCTTCTAAGACCCACTCGAGAAGGTGTCTAAGGTGGGGCACCTTCCACTATTCGAGAGGGTGCCTGCAGCCTCCGTGATCACAGCTAACCTGGTGTCACAGGTTATATTGATTTTCCGTGTAAACCAAGCTACTCAGCCTCTTTTCTCCACTGAATTTTCCTACTAAGCTATCCTCATTCTATTACTCTTTATATCTTTGATGAATATGTAAATAGTTGCCGATGCCGTCTCCCCTTCGAATACCCTGGATCAGCTGGGGCTGGACCTTGGCAATGGAAAAAGCAAGAGAGTTCCAGAAAAACATCTATTTCTGCTTTATTGACTATGCCAAAGCCTTTGACTCTGTGGATCACAATAAACTGTGGAAAATTCTGAAAGAGATGGGAATATCAGACCACCTGATCTGCCTCTTGAGAAATTTGTATGCAGGTCAGGAAGCAACAGTTAGAACTGGACATGGAACAACAGACTGGTCCCAAATAGGAAAAGAAGTTCATCAAAGCTGTATATTGTCACCCTGTTTATTTAACTTATATGCAGAGTACATCATGAGAAACACTGGACTGGAAGAAACACAAGCTGGAATCAAGATTGCCAGGGGAAATATCAATAACCTCAGATATTCAGATGACACCACCCTTATGGCAGAAAGTGAAGAGGAACTCAAAAGCCTCTTGATGAAAGTGAAAGTGGAGAGTGAAAAAGTTGGCTTAAAGTTCAACATTCAGAAAACGAAGATCATGATATCCGGTCCCATCACTTCATGGGAAATAGATGGGGAAACAGTGTCAGACTTTATTTTTCTGGGCTCCAAAATCACTGCAGATGGTGACTGCAGCCATGAAATTAAAAGACGCTTACTCCTTGGAAGGAAAGTTATGACCAACCTAGATCCAGAAGCAGAGACATTACCTAGCCAACAAAGGTTTGTCTAGTTAAGGCTATGGTTTTTCTTGTGGTCATGTATGGATGTGAGAGTTGGACTGTGAAGAAGGCTGAGCGCCGAAGAATTGATGCTTTTGAACTGTGGTGTTGGAGAAGACTCTTGAGAGTCCCTTGCACTGCAAGGAGATCCAACCAGTCCATTCTGAAGGAGACCAGTCCATTCTGAAGGAGATCAGCCCCGGGATTTCTTTGGAAGGAATGATGCTAAAGCTGAAACTCCAGTACTTTGGCCACCTCATGTGAAGAGTTGACTCATTGGAAAAGACTCTGATGCTGGGAGGGATTGGGGGCAAGAGGAGAAGGGGACGACAGAGGATGAGATGGCTGGATGGCATCACCGACTTGATGGATGTGAGTCTGAGTGAACTCCAGGGGCTGGTGATGGACAGGGAGGCCTGGCATGCTGTGATTCATGGGGTCGCAAAGAGTCAGACACGACTGAACGACTGATCTGATCTGATAAAACACTGGTGAAAGAAATCAAAGAGGACATTGATAGATGGATAAATATACCGTGTTCATGGATTGGAAGAATCAATATAGTGAAAATGAGCATAGTCCCTTTTGACCTTATGGAGAAAGCAGTGTTCTCCTGAGGAAGGGACTTACTTTCCTTTCTCAGGAAGAGGGCTTTCCTGCTCTGAGAAGAGTTGGTGGGTTGAAGGGAGTAAGTAGACACAAAGATGGGGTGAGGATGGGATAAATAGAGTAAGTGCCCAAAGAACAGTAGCTGGACCTGTTTCAGGTGTGGTTGTGAGAAGGGAATCCTTGATCAGTGACAGAGGGCTGGTTTCTAGGAGTCTTGTTCCAGAGAAGAGCTCCAAAGTGGACAGAGGCACAGTTCTGAGACATGGGTCCAATTTCAGGCTGAGGGGCTATTCCCAAACCCAAAGAAAGAAGCTTCCATATGGTACACAATGTGCACATGACATTTTGTCTCTATGTTTGCATCAGAGAGTGCCTGTCTATCTCAGTACTACTGTTGTATTTCTAAACACTTCTCTAAATTCCAGGGATGGGAAGCCTGAGAAGAACATTTTCTTGGCTGATTTGTCATGATTCTGGTTTATATTTCACCAGTGAGAGGCACCTGAATACGACTTGGAAGTGGAAGGAAGGAGAAATCACAATTCTCCTTTAGAAGCAGCCTGTCCCTGCATGTGTAGACAACAGACATCCAAACCCAGAACAAATTACCACTTCATTCTAGGGTAGTGGGGACCGTGGGGACAGCAAATGGTTCCCGCGTTTGTTAAGTTCCTGAAAGGCAGCTGACTCCCTCCCCTCCTTCTAAAAATATGCATGCATCTAATGTCCTGTACTAAATTCCTTCCTGATACAACATCACACCCTTACTAGGACAGCATCAAGGTTGCTGTTGCTATTGTTAAGTTACTAAGTCCTGTCTGACTCTTTGCGACTCCATGGACTGCAGCATGGCAGGCTCTTCTGTCCTCCACTGTCTCCCAGAGTTCACTAAAACTCATATCTGTTGAGTCAGTGATGCTACCTCACCATCTCATCCTCTGTCGCCCCCTTCTCCTCCTGCCTTCAATCTTTCCCAGCATCAGGGTCCTTTCCAATGAGTTGGCTCTTCGCATCAGGTGGCCAAAGTATTGGAGCTTCAGCTTTAGCATCAATCCTTCAAATGAATTTTCAAGGTTGATTTCTTTTAAGATTGACTAGTTTGATCTCTGTGCTGTCCTAGGGACTCTCAAGAGTCTTCTCCAGCATCATAATTCAAAAGTATCAAGGTCATTTCTTTTGAAAATTTTAATCTTGTTCAGTTCAGTCCAGTCGCTCAGTCATGTCTGACTCTTTGCAACCCCATGAACCACAGCACACTAGGCCTCCCTGTCCATCACCAACTCCCAGAGTCCACCCAAACCTATGTCCATCGAGTCAGTGACGCCATCCAACCATCTCATCCTCTGTCATCCCCTTCTCCTGCCCTCAATCTTTCCCAGCATCAGTGTCTTATCAAATGAATCAGCTCTTTGCATCAGGTGGCCAAAGTATTGGAGTTTCAGCTTCAACATCAGTCCTTCCAATGAACACCCAGGACTGATCTCCTTCAGAATGGACTGGTTGGATCTCCTTGCAGTCCAAGGGACTCTCAAGAGTCTTCTCCAACACCACAGTTCAAAAGCATCAATTCTTCAGAGCTCAGTTTTCTTTATAGTCAAACTCTCACATCCATACATGACTACTGGAAAAACCATAGCCTTGACTAGATGGACCTTTGTTGACAAAGTAATGTCTCTGCTTTTCAATATGCTGTCTAGGTTGGTCATAACTTTCCTTCCAAGGAGTAAGCATCTTTTAATTTCAAGGCTGCAATCA
The DNA here is from genome assembly GCF_019923935.1 of Bubalus bubalis. Classification (NCBI taxonomy): domain Eukaryota; kingdom Metazoa; phylum Chordata; class Mammalia; order Artiodactyla; family Bovidae; genus Bubalus; species Bubalus bubalis. The sequence continues at coordinate 185,330,453 of NC_059157.1, forward strand.
CCATCTGCAGTGATTTTGGAGCCCAGAAAAATAAAGTCAGCCACTGTTTCCCCATCTATTTCCCATGAAGTGATGGGACAGATGTTATGATCTTAGTTTCCTGAATGTTGAGCTTTAAGCCAACTTTTCACTCTCCTCTATCCCTTTTATCAAGAGGCTTTTTAGTTCCTCTTCACTTTCTGCCATAAGGGTGGTGTCATCTGCATATCTGAGGTTATTGATATCTCTCCTGGCAATCTTGTTATGTCTATCCTAAAGAATCCTATCCTATGAAAACAAGTGAACTTAGGTGGCCTACACTAGTACCTGCCCAGGGGTTGTTAGAACTTGGTGGTCCACTAGTTTATCATGCTGATTTCATAACTTTTACGCTGTACTTAAACTGCAAGTGTCTTTTTTTTTTCTTCAAGATGGAACATAGTTCTCTCACTCACTCATCAGAAAATGGAACCATGAACTGCGTGACTCAGCACTAGCTGAAGGGATATGCAACATTGGATAAAGTTTGAGTGGCTGAATTTTGCTGATGCCATCACAGCTTTGTATTGGGATGGTGGGCTGTGAGGCACCCCTGCAGCTGTGTTGATTATATGAGGTTTTCAGTTACCATCTCCCTGGAGAAAGAAATCCCCAAACATGTGTCCTCAGTGTGGCTATTCCTATCCACAATAGGACAAGTTAGAAAGTTCCTGGGGAGAGTCAATGAAAAAGAAGGAAGACAGAGGAGTGGAGAAAAAGAAGCGGGCACAGGATGGACCAGGAGTCCATTTTCCTGGTGACTCTACCAAGGCTCAGGGTAATTGCAGCTTCCTTGGGTGTGGGATTGAGGGAGAATGGTCTATGGTGGTCTTGATGCAGCTCCTAGAGCCAGAGACTCCACTTATTTTAGCATAGAGGAAGGCAGAAGTTATCCACCCCTGGTTGTTTTATTCTACCAACAAAGGAAGAAAGTAAAACAACACAATGATCACTCATCCTCTCTGTTCTGCTTGAAACAGAGCAGGATCCTATGGTCCTTGTCCACACAAGTCCTCAGTCTGCATTTTGTCTGAAAAAACTTTAGCCAAAGAATAAGTTTAATGAGAGAAATGAGAATACGTATAAACAAAGGAAAGCAGTCATCAAGGGAGGCCAAATAATAATAACGTAGTCATTAAGCAAAGTCAAGAACCTTTACTTCCTTCTTCAAGAGCTATAGATAATTTTCTGATCTATCTCTTGTGAGCTATCTTATAGATACTGAATACCCCACCAGGTAGAAGAAGTTAACTACATGATGACCAGACTGTAGCCATGACACAATCTGCCACCCAAGAATTGACTTCAAAGAAATTAAAACACATCACCCTTGAAACTGAAGATTAATTGTATCTAAAACAATCAAGATGATGCTGGTCAGACCACTGATGACCAATTTCAAGATGACTGTCAGAGCTGACTATTGTGTTTCTGCCTGGAGCCCCCTTTTTCTGTCTATAAATTCTGGAAATCTCTTGCCCACTGATTGTCAATGATGGGGTTTGGGGGGAAGCTGACCTTTGGACAGATGTCTGCCTTCTTCCCACCCCAGCTGGTGGCATCTGAAATAAAGAAAATTTTCCTTTCCAGCAACCTGGCCTGTTTGTTGGCTTTTGAGTGGCAAGCAGCTGGACTCCTACATTTCAGTAACATGCTCACCATCCTTTTCCAAGAACTCATTATTGTTCAATAAGACCCATTGATTCTACCTGGAACAGACAAGCAGAACTGCCTTTATTGTACCTGAAGGAACCACACTTGACCCTAAAGTTGGTTTTATTTTCACCACTTCTGCCCCAGGGAGGTGTCAGCTTCTTCTTTTTAGATTCTTTGAGCTCTTTCTCTGTATTCATTCAAGATATATAGCTTGTCATATTTGCATGTTAGTGGGTACAAGGAGTTCTGGACGACAAATGTGACTACATAGCCTCGATGAGTCTGGTGCAGGGGTTTGGAGCAGATGCTGCTGGAAAAATCCAGCAAGATGCCTGCAGGTCCAGGAAATCAATGGACCAAAGAGGTTGGACGCATGGAGATGGAGACTTGGCACATCCTAACCTGAGGTGGTGAGTCTGGGAGCAGGCAGGGTTAAAGGTCTAAGTAGTAATTAGACAGCTAGACAGACAGACAGGCAGGGAGGTGAGACAGGATGAGAAGTCCAAGGGCCAAGCAGATGACCAAGGCAGAGATCCAATTTCCAGGACAGGGGTATTAAAGTGACATTTGTTCTGAGCAAAGGCTGTGAGCTTGCATTCAAGACACAGTGTACGTGGCCACAGGAGTAAAGAAATGAAGTTAAATGCCTTGGAGGCTAAAATAAGAAGGAGGCTCAAGCCTGAGGTCAGGAGCAGAGTCAAACCTCCAGTGAACAGGATTAAGAGACCAGAGTTTGGAAGGAACTTTTGGGAACCAGAGAACTGAGGACAATCCTGGCTGGGCTATAAGAACCTACCCCCACACTGAGTTATTCCAGTAGGAAATTTCCTGCTTTCCTAGAAGGGAAATGAGGAACATCTTAAGGGAGTTTTTTTGGGTGAGGGGTCTCTGTTATTTGCCCCCATCAATACATATATTTTGAATGTGAAGCAGGGGATCTCTGGGGCAAGGGGTTAGATCTCTCCACTGCTGAGGAAGGGGTGGCCTTGGTCAACTTGTCAGGGAGGTCTGGAACATGCATTGCTAGCAAACATGTCCTAAAATCAAGATGCTTGAGAACTTGAGCTTGTCTCATGTTACTGGTTCTTCATGGCATTTGGAGACAGAGGTCTTAGAACTGTGGAGGGTCCCCTGATGTCACCTTGACCTTGGGAGAGAAGGTGTGAGCAAGAGCAAGGTGAGACATTCTAGAGCAAGCCCTGGGGTAGGAGGAGGCTCCAGAGTGCTCACCTGAGCAGTCTAACCAAGTGTATTGAGTACATATGTTTTCTCAGTAAGGAACTGAGCCTCACTGGTGGCTCAGATGGTAGAGTCTGCCTGCAATGTGAGAGACCCAGTTTCCATCCCTGGGTTGGAAAGATACACTGGAGAAGGGAATGGCTACCCACCCCAGTATTCTTGCCTGGAGAATTCCATGGACAGAGGAGCCTGGCAAGCTACAGTCCATGGGGTTGCAAAAAGTCAGACATGACTGAATGACTAACACTTTCACTTTCAAGTAATTGAACACACTGCAAGAAATATCCAGAGAACTGTTGCCAGTGTCAGATGTTTTTCCTGTGGATTTCTAAACAAAAGATTCAAGTCCCTGTGGGCCCTGACAAAGAGTCTATAGCTTCTGCTGACCACCATCTGAACCTGTCGGTAGATCCTCCCCCAGTTGAACCTTCAGATGAGACACAGCTCTGGCCAACAACTGTAACTCTGTGAGAGATTCCAAAACAGTGCATCCAGCTAAGATGTGCCCAGACTCCTAACTCACAGAAATCATGAGATAATAAAGGTGTGCTTTTACATTTCTAAAAATAAAGAGAAAATAAAGGAGTCTGTGGCCAGATGGGACGGTTTTGGCAGGTAGGTTGATACCAAGCAGAAGAGGACAATTCTGGGACCATGAAGGTAAGGGACAGCCAAGATGTCCCTTATTCACATGAAAGAATGCACCATGTGAGTAGAGAAGAGCAATCTCCAACAGTGTTTTGGGGACAGAAGAAGATGCCTGAGCAAAAGCAAGATTATTGTGCACCAAATAGCAGTGGGTTCTTAAGTGTCTCCAGGGAAAATTGGAGTCGAGGAAACTTTGGTCTCACGTTCCCTGGAAGAAAAGCTATGACAACCCTAGACAGCATATTAAAAAGCAGAGACATCACTTTGTCGACAAAGGTCTGTATAGTCAGAGTTATGGGTTTTCCAGCAGTCATGTACAAATGTGAGAGTTGGAACCATAAAGAAGGCTGAGTGCCAAAGAATTGATGTTTTCAAACTGTGGTTCTGGAGAAGACTCTTGAAAGTCCCTTGGACAGAAAGCAGATCGAACAAGACAATCCTTACGGAAACTGGAAGGGCTGATGCTGAAGCTCCAATACTTTGGCCACCTGATGCAAAGAGCTGACTCATTGGAAAAGACCCTGATACTGGGAAAGACTGAGGGCAGGAGGATAAGGGGGCAACAGGGGATGAGATGGTTGGATGGCATCACTGACTCAATGGACATGAGTTTGAGCAAACTCTAGGAGAGTGAAGGACAGTGAATCCTGGCATGCTGCAGTCCATGAGGTCACAAAGAGTCAGACATGACTTAGTGACTGAACAACAAATGTGCTACAGCTAAGGAAGGGCACAGGGAGGGGACAAGAGAAACAGGCAGGAAAGGGAGGGCATTCCATTGCATTGCAGCCTCTGTATGTGCTACAGAGTGGAGGAAAATAGGAATCCCCCCAAATTAAGGACCACTTTTCCCTTGCTTAGAGGAAAAAGACAAGGACAGTTGCAGAGAGTCAGGAAGCACTGGCTCTAGATGTAATTCTGTTCCACCCAGAAAACCAAAGAGGATCAAAGTGAACAGTAGGCAGAAGCTTATAAATACTCACTGCCACACACCATAGTAAGAGAGCAATAAAATAATAATAGACATAAAAAGATTTAAATAAATTCAAAGACTATCCATGATATGGTCTGGGAAGATTCAGTAGTTTAATGATCTTGAATGTCTCCATGCTAACTTTTAAATTGCTTACATTCTCTCAGATTTTTCAGAATAATTTTTTTAAACTTGATAAAATTAGCCTAACATTCAACTAGAAGACACATGCAAATACAAATCCATATGATAAATCTAGGACATTTTTGACAAAAGAAAATTAGTGAGAGAGGAGTCTTATATGAGATATTAACATGTAGTAGGAAGTGATAGACCTCTAGTATGCATGGTCCTGATGCTAGACCAACAGAGCAAGCAGGGAAGGATAAAACAGACTTCAGCAGACATATTTTTTCCATAGACTATAAAGGAATTCAAGATAGTGATAAAAGGTGGGCTATTTAATAAACGATTTTAGGACAATTGGCTCACCGTGTGAGCTGAGGCAATGACAACAATGATGATAATGATGACAAGAGAGATTTCTTCAAGAGGATCTGAGATACCAAGGGAACATTTCCTGCAAAGATGGGCACAATAAAAGACAGAAACAGCAAAGACCTAACAGAAGCAGAGGAAATTAAGAAGAGTTGGTGAGAATACACAGAAGATCTATATAGAAAAAGTCTTAATCACTGAAATAACCATGATGGTGTGGTCATTTACCTAGAGCCAGACTGCCTGGAGTGTGAAGTCAAGTGGGTCTTAGGAAATATTACTACAAACAAAGCTAGTGGGGGTGGTGGAATTCCAGCTGAGCCACTTAAAATCCTAAAAGAAAATGTTGTTAAACTAAGTTTGGAAAACTCAGAAATGGCCACAGGACTGGAAAAGGTCAGTGTTCATTGCAATCCTGAAGAAAGGCATTGCCAAAGAATGCTCAAGCTACTGTACAATTGCAATCATTTTACAATTGATCATTTCACAATTGATGCTAGGAAGCTAGCATCTGGCAAAGATACTATGAGGAAGATGGAAGAATAAAACAGAAAGAGAAATTAGACAAAGAAATCTCCTCAGAAAAATACCATGATAGAGATGAAATCTGTGAATACAATAGCTACTTGTCTGTGAAGCAGGAGCTCAAGAGAGAAGTAAATGAGCTAGCAGAACTGGAGAAAGAAAGGAAAAAGTAAAATCACAAAAATACAGGCAAATTTGGAGAGAGCATAGAGGAGAACAGATTTTGTGGGGGGAAAGACAAGAAAATAGACATGAAAAAAATATCAAGCAAATTAAAATGGGAGTGAAGTGAAGTGAAAGTCACTCAGTTGTGCGACCATGGAATTCTCCAGGCCAGAATACTGAAGTGGGTAGCCTTTCCCTCCTCCAGGGGATCTTCCCAACCCAGGGATCAAACCCAGGTCTCCCGCATTGCAGGTGGATTTCTTACCAGTTAAGCCACAAGGGAAGCCCCAAATGGGAAGCCCAATAAGTTAAAAAAAAAAAAAAAAAAAAAGAATCAGAGAGAAAGGGACAGCCTCTGAAAGACAGGTGGAAGGGATCCAGTGACATCATAATGGAGACCCAGGTTGCTGTGCTGCCTCCTAAACAGAGGCAGGACTTCCTGATCTCAAAGGACCAAAGACAGAAATCTACTAAATACCATAAAAGGTTTCCAAAAACACCTGGCAACAAATCTGGAAAATAATTCCATAACTTTGTTGAATGTTGCAAAAAAAGATGACTTCTGCACCCTAACTAATACTTAAACAACTCAAATGGGTGCCAGGTAACTCTCATCATCTTCTCTGAGAGTGAAATCTGTTCATTCCATTATCTTAGTTGGTATACTTTCTGTGACTTGAAATAAACTCTGAAGTTACACACACACACATGCAAAGCGTAAAGGAAAACAAATCATTACAGACATGATTCAAGATGAATTTTCTTACATAAAAGACAATTTGAATCTATATATTTAACAGGCATGCCCCATTTGGGGGATTATGGCCCCACATGGATAACATCAGGGCATAGACTATATACATTTGTGTGCTTAGTCGCTTCAGTCATGTCCATCTCTATGGACGTTAGCCTGCCAGGCTCCTCTGCCCATGGGATTCTCCAGGCAAGAATACTGGAGTGGGTTGTCATTTCCTTCTCCAGGGAATCTTCCCAACCCAGGAATCGAACCTGGGTCTCCTACATTACAGGCAGATTCTTTACCAACCGAGCTATAAGGGAAGCCCTGGACTTCAAAAGTCCTTTCTTCGGGGAAATCAGGCAACTTCTGTTCCCTCCCAGGAAATAATACAAGCTCCCACCTGCCACCGGCTAAACTCACTTTATGTGCAAAAAGGTGAGACGCAAGCCATTATGAAGAAAGAACTTGGAATATTCCTCATTGGAAAAACTGTGTATAGCTGATGAACCAGCAACAAACAGGGGCTCGATTTCACATAGAACTGAGGTGATGCCAGAGTGGGGCATGCAGTGGCTGAGCAGAACGTGGAAGGAATGAGACCTGACCTGGAGAAAGCATTCATCGATTAAAAAAATTAGCATACTTGGAAAATGTATCATTGCTTATATTAATACTACTGGAAATTGGGTCATCTCTACTGAGAATGAGGATTGAACTCCTAGTATGGATCCCAGGCAATTCTCTGTCTCAGGAAGGGGCACCTCCGCTACTCTTAAAGACCCAGGCATCCTGTTTGACTCCCTTTCTCTCCGACATCTGGTCCACCAGCCAGATCGATTCAGAAATCAACTACCTGTCCCTCCTTGACAGCTCATTCAAGCCACATGACAGCAAAGGCCTCCTATAGGATCTCCAGCTACAGTTCCAGCTCCCCACACAGGCTGCTCTCAACAGCAGGGCCAGTGGGGTCCTTTTGAAAACACTAGGCAGAGCACAGGGCATCTCCTAATTACTCCAACAGCTCTGGAGTCCACAAGGTGGCGGAAGAAAGGAGAGTGCTGCTGTCACGATGATGCTGATCCCACTGCCCCCAGGTGAAACCACACCTTTGAAACCACCTATCTGACCTGCTGCAATCTCCAGAACCTCTTTTCACTCATCCCTCAGTGAGTGACAGGACCCAGCTTAAGTGTCCTCCTTGGTTCTTCTGGAACATTCCAGATACAAATCCACTTCTGTTGTTGGTTTTGGTCCCTTGATCTTCAGAGCTCCCTGCAGATGTGCACGTGGTTTGTCTGCAATTTCTCCTAAGTTTCTGCTCAAACATTACCTTCCTATGGGGCCTTCTCTGATAACCCTATTTTAAATGTAAATTACTCCCTATTGCTCTCTCACCCCCTACACCAGATGTGTTCTGACTCTTGTCCTTGGAACCTCCTACAATCCAAGCTTCCCTGGAGGTCAGCATAACCCTATTTGTGGGCAGCCAGAGAGCTTGGACAGTAAAGAATCTGCCTGCAATACAGGAGATGTGGATTTAATCCCTGGGTCAGGATGATCCCCTGGGGAAGGGCATGGCTACCCACTCCAGTATTCTTGCCTGGAGAATCCCATGGACAGAGGAACCTGGCAGGCTGTGGTCCTTGAAGTCTCAAAGAGTCGGATATGACTGAGTGACTAACACTACAGAGCAAAGATGTCCAGGCAGCCCACGGGCGGGAGCATCAGTTATCTCTTGCATCAACAGCACCTCTTCACCCCTCAGCAGCTAAAAAGGGGATGTCCCAGTCCCCAGGACAGCAGTTGAAACCCATTTCCTCCATAATAAATGACATACATTTTCTTAGCTATGGATTTCTGGACACACAGGTTGAGGCCCACCATAGTATTAAACCTTGATTTTTCCCCCCTAAATCTCCTTTAGACAAGAGGTTTTGTTTGTTCATGTAAAATACAAAATAAAAAAATCGGGAGACAGAAGTGAATATCTTAGATGTTATGTATCCAGACCCAAGGTCAAGAATGTAATAACATTATTTTTCAGCAAAGACTGCTTCATTTCTGTAATAGCTGCCCTTAAACCACTGCAATTTACTCTGGAATTCTGCAGCCTCAGGATTAAACTGTTGAAACTCTCAGAGAAACAGCTTGAATCTATTTTTTTTTCATTTTTTTCATTTTTTTTGGTCACATATAGGGGAACTGCACTTAAGATCTCAGTGACTATTTGATTATGGGAAACACATTCCATAAGCAAGACTAAATTTTTCTTAAGACACATCTTTATCATTTGCATAAATATAATAATAATATACAACTTCCTCATTATATTGCAAATATTAAAAAAACAAGCATAATAATATGTAGTAATATTTTCATCATAAGAAACAGGCAGTACTGTAAACTTCAGGAAGGAGTATAAATGAACAAAATGATGACAAGTGGCCAGTATGTATGGAAATCTATAGAAATTACTTACTCTTTGAACCAGTAATTCTACTTATAGAAGTTTATCCACAGAGAAAAAAATAAACACATATACAGAGATCAATGAGATGGAAGTCACTGTGACATTTTAATAATAGTGAACAACTGGAAAAAACAAACAAATATCCAACAGTAGTGTTGGATACACCTGGTTGCCAAGCGTCTACCTTCTCTTCTTACTTAGTGAAGTAGCTAGGGTTGCAGTCACGATGGCCGTATTTAGCTGTAACACAGCCTGCAGACACCCAATGGTGAGGGGCGAACAGACCAGTGAGATGTGAGCAGAAGCAATTTTTGACACATTCTGGAGAGGTCCTTAGAGGAAACTTACTCAGGTGGCTGTAACAGCCCTCTCTCTGTACTCTTGCTTCTCCATGTAAATGCAGAAGTGGCCACCAGACCTCAATGGCCATTGCTTAATGGTGGCCAATGCTTTGGTAGAATGGCAGAAGAGACAAATGTTAACAGCGTGGGTCCCTGATGACTGATGGGAGAAAAACTACTCCAGACCTAGCTATACCCAGCTCCTCTTATGATACAGCTTTCCTTGTGGCTCAGAATCTGCCTGCAATGCAGGAGACCCCAGTTCGATTCCTTGGTCAGAAAGAACCACTGGAGAAAAGAGTAAACCCATGTGGCATTAAGTCACTGAATTCAGTCCTAACAAAGGCAAGAGAACTTATTGATATATGACTGTAAACTTGACAGAGACATTAAAAAGTCACACTGAACCCATATTTGCTGCCCTGGAAAGACATTCATTGCCTACTGTGAACTGAAGAAAGATTATGGGTCAGGAAGAAGAATATGCTTGCAATTTTTTAAAGACTCCAAATTATGTTTGTCTACAGATCTATATATGTATATTTGCCAGGGGACAGGTCTGAAAAACTAGGTAAAAGCATTTACAGTATTTATCTTTGATTATCTTTGATTGATGTATTTAAAGGGGAATTTTAACTTTAAAAAATTGTTTGCTGCAATTGTTGATTTTTCTTTAATGATTTTAAATTGTATATGAAGTTCAAAGATAAAGAGGCTTTTATAATTTAATTTGCACACCAGTGATGGGAAGGCATAAGATGTCTGTAACACTCATAATTGACATAGGGTTATTTAATCTATGAAAAATCTTCTTATAACTAAATGAGATATGGAGATAAGTATGCAAGTAACATGAATAAGAAATTCCCCAAAGGGGAAACAGAAATGGTTTGTAAACAAAGGATAAAATGTTGCAAACATCATTAGTAATGTACATTTGTAAATTAAAACGGTCACCCATCACAAAGTATGAGATGGCTGGATGGCATCACTGACTCGATGGACGTGAGTCTCAGTGAACTCCGGGAGTTGGTGATGGACAGGGAGGCCTGGTGTGCTGCCATTCATGGGTTCGCAAAGAGTCGGACACGACTGAGCGACTGATCTGATCTGATCTGATCTGATCACAAAGTAAAGTTTAGGGAGAAAAGGATACTATCGAGCTGGCAAGGGTGCAAGACACACACAGCGTCATCCTGCTGGTCAGTATGTATACTGCCCTGATACCTTCCAGTGTGTCCTGGGCCAGTTCAGACCAAGAGCCTTCAGTGTGGTCATGGCATCTTGTGCTGTGTGCTCAGATGCTCAGTCGTGTCCAACTCTCTGTTACCCCATGGACTGTAACGTACCAGGTTCCTCTGTCCATGGAATTTTTCAGGCAAGGCAAGAATACTGGGATGTGTTGCCATTTTCTTCTCCAGGGGATCTTTCTAACTAAGGGAAAGAACTCAAGTCTCCTGCGTCTCCTGCATTGGCAGGTGGATTCTTTACCATTGTGCCACCTGGGAAGCTCCCTGCACATCTATATAAACTACATTAAATCAAATATATGCTGTTTGTTTCCATGTAATGCAACATTCAGCTATAAGCATGGCCCCAAATAAAAAGGGATTGGGCAGATATTCTGAATAACAGGATTTTATTCTGGGATAAACTGTTTTTCATGTGGACAATGTATGTGGCATGCTGCAGGGCAGTAATCTAAGAGATTTAAACAAATTTAACTAATTCTGTCCCCAACAAAATGGTGTCTATCCCTCTCTTTCCTCCCTCTTCTCCTTCTTCCTAAAGGAAATACATTCAAGCCGACTATGTGGCAAGAATGTCATTTGCTTTTCTTCAATTGTTGTTACTTCCATAAGAAAGCACAACATGCTACATATGTTAAGTCTTAGATTGTTAGAAAAAATGTCATTATTTACTTATTTGCTTGTTGTTTTCTTATTTATCCTATTGATACATATTGGCCTTCAACTGCTTAATAAATAAGTTACTGAATCAAGACATGTGAATGAGAAAGGAAAGAGAATTTTCAATATATTTGTAAGCATAGTTAAGGAAACCTTCTTGGAAAAGGGCTTCCCTGGTGGCACAGATGGTAAAGAATCTGTGTGCAATGCTGCAATGCTGCAGATCAGGTTCAATCCCTGGGCCAGGAAGATTCTCTGGAGAAGGAAATGGCAACCCACTCCAGTATTCTTGCCTGGAGAATCCCATGGACAGAGGAGCCTGGCGGGCTACAGTCCATGGAGTCACAAAGAGTCAGAAACAATTGAAGTGACTTAGCAGCAGCAGCAAACAGTTAAGGAAACTTTCCTGGAGACGGTGATAAAATAGACAAAATGATTTTTACCATGTCTAGAATGGTTCCCTCATTGGTTTCCACACTGCCCATTTTTATTTATGTAATGTTTACAATGTTACTTGATACGGGGAAATTATGCTGTGCCTTTGAAGAGAAAGTATGATTAAGGGTGAAAGTTTGTTTTTAAGAAGATAATACCCAGGTGATGTTTTATATCTATGTTATCTAGGTAAATAAAACAAACTGTAGTTCTATTTTAACCTTCTAAAGCCACCTAACTTTACTTATCTAAATACTGGGGAAATAATTTCGGAGAAGGCAATGGCAACCCACTCCAGTATTCTTGCCTGAAAAATCCCATGGATGGAGGAGCCTGGTAGGCTGCAGTCCATGGGATGGCTGAGTCGGACATGACTGAGCGTCTTCACTTTCATTTTTCACTTTCATGCACCGGAGAAGAAAATGGCAACCCACTCCAGTGTTCTTGCCTGGAGAATCCCAGGGACGGGGGAGCCTCATGGGCTGCTGTCTATGGGGTCACACAGAGTCGGACAGGACTGAAGCAACTTAGCAGCAGCAGCAATTTCCAACAATGAGTAATTCTGACAATTTATATTTGTTTCTCCATGTGTATGGGGTCTCTAAGCAGATCACTGTTGTCCAGTATAGGTGGTCAACAGAGAGCTTCCACAGGTGCTAAAACAGTGTGAATGAATAACCTGCCTCCCCAACAGGGTCTCTCCAAGGCCCTGTGATACAACAACACTTCATGGCCCAAATGAAAACACTCAGGTGTTTACTAGGGGTGTACACAAAGGATGTACACACTTGGTGGAGGTGAGGATGGATATATTTGTGAGAAACATCTTTGGAAGAAATGCTCATTTTTGGCCTTTTAAAACAGGGGTCCCAACCTCTGGGACTGGTGACCTGAGGTGGAGCTGAGGTAATAGTAGTAGAAATCAAGTGTACAGTAAATGTAACGCCTTAGAGTCATCTCGAAACCATCAGCGCCACTTCTCCTGTCCATGGAAAAACTGTCTTCCACGAAGCCGATTCTTCCTGCCAAAAAAGCTGGGGACCGCTACTACAGATTATACCATATGTTTGGTAGATAAGAAGCAAACCAAGTGACTTCATACCTTTAGAGAATTTCCACACGATGGTGGGTACAGGGTAACCCTCAGCTGAGCAATTGAGGATGACAGCCTTGCCATAAATCCCGTCCTGGTCCCGTGGTTGAACCACAAACTTGGGAGGAACTGAAAAAGAGAAATGTCAGCAGTAATTCAGATAATGCTGCAACTTATCAAAGGTGTGACTTAAAGAAATCCAAGAATTTTAGCATACAGGAAAGTACAAAGAACGCTTTACATATGTGGGGAAATAAAGCATAGGATTTGCAATTAGGAACCATCTGAGGAAGTAATCCCAGAGCAGGTGATTTGTCTTATTATATCAGTGACCTGATGCAGACTTGTACTGAGGGGCACTGGATTCCGGAGTGTGGCAGTTTGACTAAACCAAGGGAATGTGACATTTTGTTTTTGATTTGTGTTATGGCAAATCTTCAGGGATCCACTCTTGGGTGTGAAAGGTTTAAAGCATCGAGTATCTATTCTTCCTCTAACAGGAGATGAAGGGAGAATTAATAGGCTCTTCCTAAAGGCAATAAAGAACACAACATGGTACTGAACTTTTTCTAAAAGTCTGATGAAGCCACATGGACCATTATTGCTGACACCAATATGCCTTCTGCGCCAAAAGGGGACGATGGAAGCCAGTTTAATCGAGGTGCCAAGATTACTTTATAAAGTACCTATTTAAAAAAATATATATAGATTAAGTAACTGCTTATTTGATGAGTTTTGTGAGATGCTGAAAAAAAAAAAACAACACCATCCCTATGCAAAATATACACATGTACTCTGCTTAAAACATACCTGCCAAGATAAAGCAAATGTTTTGACTTAAGTTACTTTGATTTTAGATTATTCCAGTCTTCTCTTAAAGAGAAGAAACAGATTTTTCCTAGGAGAGGTAGTATCTAAAGGTATTAGAACCCAGAAATCTCTTTCAGCAGATTAGTGGCTAATCATAGGATGGATTTTTAATGTGGCAGTCAGAAGGTTATACGAAAGGACATGGATCACGTCGACCATTGACTAGATATTTAACAAATGTGGGGGTGCTTCCTCTTCTTTCCACAATTCCTCATAAGGCTAGTCTTCTCTGCTTTGCAATTTCCAGAGTTCTTCATTTAGAGACAGAAATGTGGGCCCATATGTTATAGATATATAGGAATTGCAGCCACCACGAGAAATGGACTGAGGAGAAGGCTGTGCTTGTGCCTAGTCCCTCCTAGTCCCTCCAGACTATTCTCTGTGGTCCCGTGGACTGTAGCCTGCCAGGCTCCTCTGTCCATGGGATTTCCCTGTCAAGAATACTGGAATGTGTTGCCATTTCCTACTCCAGGGGATCTTCCTGACCCATGGATCAAACCCACTTCTCTTGTGTCTCCTGCACTGGCAGGCAGGTTCTTTACCACTAGTGCCACCTGGGAAGCCCAGGGAGAGGGTTAGAGTCTATGTTAGTTAGGATTTTAGAAGCACACTGAAATGGCATGAGCCACAGTGAACATTACTTTACCCATAAAACAGCCAAGAAGGTGGAACTGACATCAAGACAGGAAGCAGCTAGAGATGGAACTCATTGCTGTGTTTCTCAAAGAAACAGCAGAGGGTGACGGCTAAGAGCACAGAGCCAAAGGCTAAACACCTGGGTTCGCTCTCCAATTTTGCTGCTTCTAAGTGGGTCATCTTGTGTAAGTTGTCAAATGTTTCTTAGCTTTTATTTCCTCATCTGTAAACTGGGGATTCATTTTATAGAATTGGTATGGGGATAATATGAGTTAAGATTATAATAATTCTTAGTACCTGGAAGATATAAAGTGTTGTAGGAGTGTTGGTTAACTTAGTATATGCAGGTATGTCCAGCTTTAACGTATCATTAACAGTTTCCAATCTGCAAATTAAATATTTGCACAGCCAATAGGTCTTCTCATAGTGAGAAATTTTACTTCACTAGATGGTATTCTCAGACAAGTGTACTCAATACAATCTAAATATATTTAAAATAAGGTGATAAGGGATGTCTGTCTCATGGCGAGAAAATTTTCTAAGAAAACAAAAGGCTGGAGATTTTATAAAGCAAAGTTTGTTGTTTTTTGTTTTTTTTTTTTTTTTAGCAAAATTAACCTAACAACCACAAGGGTAGATTGCAAAGTTTAAGACATCATGTCAGAATCATTCTGTCCAGGGTGGTAGGTAAAAAAAATGATCGTCTACATTCTATGTCTATTTGGTTGAAATTTTGCTAAGAGCACTGAATCCCTCATCAAATGGACAGAGGAATTCCTCTGGAAGAACGTCTAATTATCACTGATCCATGATCCCTCCCCTTAATTTGGTTCTAAGCCAAAGAAATGTTATTTAAAAACTTATCAAAGAGGTTTACATGGAAAATAACCACTGACAACTTGTAAGTATAAGGCAGTTACAGATGGAAATGGCTCATAAAATTGAGAATTCTTTCATATGCTCTCTTTAATCTCCTGGAATCAGGTACAGGACAGAGAAGACTGGCGTACTGCAGTCCATGAGGTCACAAAGAGACAGCACTGAGCGACAGAACAGCAACAACACTAGGTACTAATGACCTTCTCTACAAATGTGTCACCTATCCTCAGATTCTCTTCCTCTTCACTGCCATGGCCTAGTCATGATGGATAGATAGGATGTGTGGTGAAGTGTCTCCATCCATCTGGTTTCAGTACCCCAGGCTGGACAGCTCCATGCATTTTGCCATGGAAACACACCAAGAAAGGAGTCTCTGCTGTCTCAGGGCCTCCTCTAATGTAACACTCACTCACTCACTTTCATGGGTGCAACCCAGAAAAGTGGGAGACGATCACCCACCAATGAGGTATGGGCATCAGGATAAATGTCCTGTTTTTCCATCCTCCAAACTTATGAGAGAACTGTGAGCTGTACTCTAAGCTGTGCTTCTCACACCAGAAGGCATCAGCATCACCCAAAGCATTGATTAAAACCAAAGTTGCTGAGCCATGTCCCTAGAAGTTTTGACTCAGTAGGTCTGAGGCAGGATCCAAGATTCTGCCTTTTCTAATGAGTTCTCATTCTAACGAAGAATTCTCAATGAAGAATTGGTGGTTTTGACCTGTGGTGTTGCAGAAGACTTTTGAGAGTCCCTTGGACAGCAAGGGAAGCAAACCAGTCAATCCTTAAGGAAATCATCCTTGAATATTCACTGGAAGGACTGATGCTGAAGCTCCAATACTTTGGCCACCTGACGTGAAGAACTGACTCATTAGAAAAGACCCTGATGCTGGGCAAGACTGAAGGCAGGAGGAGAAGGGATGACAGAGGATGAGATGGTTAGGTGGCATCACCGACTCAATGGACATGGGTTTGAGCAAGTTCCGAGAGTTGGTTGTAGACAGGGAAGCCTGGCGTGCTGCAGTCCATGGTGTAGCAAAGAGTCAGATGTGACTGAGCAACTGAACTGAACTGACGGAATGCATTTCAGATAATGCTGTGGGTCTAGAGACCACCTTTGAGAACCACTGTTCTGTGTGATGCCTTGGAAGGTTCCCAGAAGGAACGAGCCCCAGTTGGCCACAGCAGCAACTAGCTCATTAAAGCAAATTTATGGATTTTCCCCCTCCTTTCTTGATCTCATTTCCCTTCATTCTTTCACTCTGGGTTTCAGGAATTACACATTGAATAAATGATCTACAGCCAAACCTGTGACTAACACTTCTTTCAGTAGGAATTTAAGCTGACACAAGGTGAAAATTGGCTCTTATTTGGATTTCCAAAACAACTTCCTAACTGGTATATGTGCTGCCTTCAGGCCCACCTGAAGACATTCAGCACACAGGTGAAAAATCCTTCAAAGACACTAATCACATGATGGGACTTCTGTGATTAAAATCATCAGTCCATCACATTGTTTCTGGACATAATCCAAACTCTCAGAATTTTTTTTTTTTTTTTTTTACTTATTCACTTATTTTTATTTTATTTTTAATTTTATTTTATTTTTAAACTTTACATAACTGTATTAGTTTTGCCAAATATCAAAATGAATCCGCCACAGGTATACATGTGTTCCCCATCCTGAACCCTCCTCCCTCCTCCCTCCCCACACCATCCCTCTGGGTCGTTCCAGTGCACCAGCCCCAAGTATCCAGTATCGTGCATCAAACCTGGACTGGCAACTCGTTTCATACATGATATTTTACATGTTTCAATGCCATTCTCCCAAATCTTCCCACCCTCTCCCTCTCTCACAGAGTCCATAAGACTGTTCTATACATCAGTGTCTCTTTTGCTGTCTCGTACACAGGGTTATTGTTGCCATCTTTCTAAATTCCATATATATGTGTTAGTATACTGTATTGGTGTTTTTCTTTCTGGCTTACTTCACTCTGTATAATAGGCTCCAGTCTCATCCACCTCATTAGAACTGATTCAAATGTATTCTTTTTAATGGCTGAGTAATACTCCATTGTGTATATGTACCACTGCTTTCTTATCCATTCATCTGCTGATGGACATCTAGGTTGCTTCCATGTCCTGGCTATTATAAACAGTGCTGCGATGAACATTGGGGTACACGTGTCTCTTTCAATTCTGGTTTCCTCAGTGTGTATGCCCAGCAGTGGGATTGCTGGATCATAAGGCAGGTCTATTTCCAGTTTTTTAAGGAATCTCCACACTGTTCTCCATAGTGGCTGTACTAGTTTGCATTCCCACCAACAGTGGAAGAGGGTTCCCTTTTCTCCACACCCTCTCAAGCATTTATTACTTGTAGATTTTTGGATCGCAGCCATTCTGACTGGTGTGAAATGGTACCTCATAGTGGTTTTGATTTGCATTTCTCTGATAATGAGTGATGTTGAGCATCTTTTCATGTGTTTGTTAGCCATTTGTATGTCTTCTTTGGAGAAATGTCTATTTAGTTCTTTGGCCCATTTTTTGATTGGGTCATTTATTTTTCTGGAGTTGAGCTGTAGGAGTTGCTTGTATATTCTCGAGATTAGTTGTTTGTCAGTTGCTTCATTTGCTATTATCTTCTCCCATTCTGAAGGCTGTCTTTTCACCTTGCTAATAATTTCCTTTGATGTGCAGAAGCTTTTAAGGTTAATTAGGTCCCATTTGTTTATTTTTGCTTTTATTTCCAATATTCTGGGAGGTGGGTCATAGAGGATCCTGCTGTGATGTATGTCAGAGAGTGTTTTGCCTATGTTCTCCTCTAGGAGTTTTATAGTTTCTGGTCTTACATTTAGATCTTTAATCCATTTTGAGTTTATTTTTGTGTATGGTGTTAGAAAGTGTTCTAGTTTCATTCTTTTACAAGTGGTTGACCAGAGTTCCCAGCACCACTTGTTAAAGAAATTGTCTTTAATCCATTGTATATTCTTGCCTCCTTTGTCAAAGATAAGGTGTCCATATGTGCGTGGATTTATCTCTGGGCTTTCTATTTTGTTCCATTGATCTATATTTCTGTCTTTGTGCCAGTACCATACTGTCTTGATGACTGTGGCTTTGTAGTAGAGCCTGAAGTCAGGTAGGTTGATTCCTCCAGTTCCATTCTTCTTTCTCAAGATCGCTTTGGCTATTCGAGGTTTTTTGTATTTCCATACAAATTGTGAAATTATTTGTTCTAGCTTTGTGAAGAATGCTGTTGGTAGCTTGATAGGGATTGCACTGAATCTATAGATTGCTTTGGGTAGTATACTCATTTTCACTATATTGATTCTTTCAATCCATGAACATGGTATATTTCTCCATCTGTTAGTGTCCTCTTTGATTTCTTTCACCAGTGTTTTATAGTTTTCTATATATAGGTCTTTAGTTTCTTAGAATATTTTGAAGGCTCCTTATGACTTGGGTCCTCAATCTCCAGCTGCATTTCTTGATAGTCTTCTCTTGCAGGGCTTACACTATTCTATCTATTCTCTGGGTCCCCCTGGTTCTTCACATGCATGCTAAGTCACTTCAGTCATGTCCAGCTCTGTGCAACCCCATGGATGGTAGCCTGCCAGGCTCCTCTGTCCATGGGATTCTCCAGGAAAGAATACTGGAGTGGGTTGCATTCTCTTCTCCAGGGTCTTCACATAGGCTTCTGTATTTCTTTAACAAATTATCAATAATTATTATTTATATCTCAGCTCAAATTTCACTTAGCCTGGGTGCCTCCCCAGAATCATCCTGCATTACCCTGTCATAGCCACAGAAGTTTGGTGTTGCTTGGTTACATTCCCACCTCCCACACCTGGCTGCATCCTTGGGAAAACAAGAACCATCCTTTTCTTGCAGACCGTCACACCCCAGCACACAGTCCAGTGTGGGAACACAGAAAATATTCTGCAAATGTTTGCTGAATGGACAAAGTAATGAATGGAAATTACGATTGCAGTTTTAAAGACTAGAAAACAGACCTTATCCAAAGTACCATGGTTCAGTTAACAACTCAGATCAGAGAGACCCTTGATGCACAAGGTCTCTGAGTAGGACGGGTCTGGAAACACCATCTGACAGAAGAAGGCACAGGGCACTGTAGGAAGATTTTGGCCAAGGAGATACAAAACTGGAGGTGGAACAATTATAGAGCTGTTGAGACTGTTGTGATTTTGGCCTAAATTAGTGATAGGACACAAAAACTGAAGATTCTATATTTTGTAAGTTATAATTCTCCTAAGTAGCTATTTTCCTTTTTAAAATGCATTTCCTTCTCTAGGGGATCTTCACCACGCAGGGATCGAACTCAGTTCTCCCACATTGCAGGCGGATTTACATTCTGAGCCACCAGGGAAGCCCCTTATTGTGAATCCCATTATGTAAAAATATGTACAAAAAAAAAAAAAAAAAACTGGCTGGGATTTCTAAATGTAATAAAGCTGTCATAATAAAAAAAATAAAAATAAAAATAAAATACATACATATATATGTTTATGCATGCTAAATTGTCTAGTTTTTCCTGACTCTTTGTGACACTATGAACTGTAACCTGCCAGGCTCCTCTGTCCATGGGATTTTCCAGGCAAGAATACTGGAGTGGGTTGCCATTTTCTCCTCTAGGGGATCTTCCTGACTCAGGGATCAAACCCAGTCTCTTATATCTCCTGCATTGGCAGGTGAGTTCTTTACCACTAGCGCCATCTGGGAAGCCATATATATATATATATATATATATATATATATATATATATATAAATGTTTATGGACAGAGGAGCCTGGCGGGCTATACAGTCCATGGGGGTCACAAAAAGTCAGACATGACCAAGGGACTACGACTTTTCTTCCTTTATGATATATACATATTATATATATATATATATATATATATATATATATATATATAGGCTTCCCTGGTAGCTCAGATGGTAAAGCGTCTGCCTACAATGCAGGATACCCTGATTTGATCCCTGGGTCGGGAAGATCCCCTGGAGAAGGAAATGGCAACCCACTCCAGTATTCTTGCCTCCTTCGATCCAGGGGATCTTCCCGACCCAGGGATCGAACCTGGGTCTCCCGCATTGTAGGCAGACGCCTTACCGTCTGAGCCAGCAGGGAAGCCCATATATATATATATGATATGTATATATCATAAAGGAAGAAAAGTCATAGTCCCTCAGTCATGTCTGACATTTTGTGACCCCCATGGACTGTATAGCCTTCCAGGCTCCTCCGTCCATATATATATATATATACACATACATATACACATACATACATACATACATACATAGGTTTCCTTTTATTTGCATAATGCTTCATTTGTGATGAACATTTCTGCCCACATAGTTGGCTCTCCAATAGTGAGACTTTTCCAGTGGAGATGAGGGTGATTAAAGAGGTAGAAGGGATGGGTTTAAGCAATAATTATGTCGCATCTCCAAAAGGCAACGCAGGCCACTGTTGCCATATATTTCTATGAGTCATAATTGCACACACACTCTGTATGGCACTCTCTAGGCCCATCAACATCTTATAAGTGACTGAATTTTATTCCATTTAAAATGGTTGAGTAATATTCATTTGTGTATATGTACTACATCTTATTTTTCCATTTTTCTGTTGATGGATGTTTAGGTTAAGTAAGTCATAAAGAGAAAAACAACACTGTATATTAATACATGTGTGTGGAATCTAGAAAAATAGTATGCTGCTGCTAAGTCACTTCAGTTGTGTCTGACTCTGTGCGACCTCATAGACGGCAACCCACCAGGCTCCTCTGTCCCTGGGATTCTCCAGGCAAGAATACTGGAGTGGGTTGCCATGTCCTTCTCCAATGCATACATGCATGCTAAGGCACTTCAGTTGTGTCCGACTCTGTGTGACCCCATGAACAGGAGCCCACCAGACTCCTCTGTCCGCGGGATTCTCTAGGCAAGAATACTGGAGTGGGTTGCCATTTCCTTCTCTGAAAAATGGTATAGATGATCTTATTTGCAAAGGAGAAATAGAAACACAGATGTAGAGAACAAATGTATGGATACCAAGGGAAAAAGGCACAGCGGTGGGAGGAATTGTGAGATTGGAATTGAACTATATACACTATTGATATTATGTATAAAATAGATAAGTAATGAGAATATTCTGTAGAGCATAGGGAACTCCACCCAGTGCTCTGTGGTGACCTAAATGGGAAGGAAGTCCAAAAGGGAGGGGATTTATGTATAACTGCATCACTTTGCTTTACAATAGAAACTAACAGAACATTTTAAAGCAACTATAACAATTAATTGAAATAAATAAATAAAAGAAACAATAATTGCAAGCACATTACTCCTGACCTCCTAGAAGAGTAATTTTAGATGTATACTTTCTAAAATACCCAGTCCTGTCATGCAATCCATGTAACCTGACAGTATCTGAAGTTTGGAAAGGATTCTTCATGGTGCTTAAAATGATGGTTGTTTACACAATCATTGGCTTTCGTCTATTTATTAAGGGGAAGAATGATTTTTCTGTTTTAAAGGGAGGAATAGCTTGTTTGTAATTGAACAGGTATTTCTCAGTGTTAGATACAGTCCAGTGTTCTATGTCTGGAATTCATGGCTTCTAAATAGCTATGTATAGGGAAACAGTGGAAACGGTGACAGACTTTATTTTCTTGGGCTCCAAAATCACTGCAGATGGTGACTGCAGCCATGAAATTAAAAGGTGTTTGCTCCTTGGAAGAAAAGTTATGACAAACTTACACAGCATATTAAAAAGCAGAGACAAGACTTTGCCAGTAAAGGTCCATATAGTCAAAGTTATGGTTTTTCCAGTAGTCATGTATGTATGTGAGTTGGACCATAGTGAAGGCTGAGTGCCAAAGAATTGATGCTTTTGAACTGTGGTGCTGGAGAAGGCTCTTGAGAGTCCCTTAGACTGCAAGGAGATCAAACCAGTCAATCATAAAGGAAATCAATCTTGAATATTCATTGGAAGGACTGATGCTGAAGCTGAAACTCCAATACGTTGGCCACCTGATTCGAAGAGCCGACTCATTAGAAAAGACCCTGATACTGGGAAAGATTAAAGGTAAGAGGAGAAGGGGATGACAGAGGATGAGATGGTTGGATGGCATCACTGACTCCATGGGCATGAGTTTGAGCAAACTCCAAGAGATGGTGAAGGACAGGAAAGTCTGGTGTGCTGCAGTCCATGGGGTCACGAAGAGTTGGACATGACTGGGAGACTGAATAAACTACAACCATAGCCATATGGAGACTGAATAACAACAACAACCCATAGCCATATGGGTTTCCCAGGTGGCTTAGTGGTGAAGAATCTGCCTGCCAATACAGGCGACAAGGGTTCAATCCTTGGATCAGGAAAATCCCCTGGAGAAGGAGCTGGCAATCCACTTCAGTAAACTTGCTTGCAAAATCCCATGAACAAAGGTGCCTAGTGGACTACAGTCCAAGGGGTTGCAAAACAGATGGACATGACTTGACAACTAAACAACAACAATTACAAAGTAGCTGTATATTTCCAAAGAATGGCTGTAGGTTTCCCTAGCTGTCAACAGGGATGGGAATTTCTTTTTATTGAAGGTAAAACTGGAGGCTACTTTTGTGGTGGCAGTGGAGGGTCACGGTGCTGTGTAAATAAAGATTGCCATTCTCTGCTGGATGGTATTTAATCAAGATAGAAGTTGATCAAAACTCTAGGTTAGATTTATGACACTGGAAAATAGACTCCAATGGCTTCCTGTAACACCCAGAATAGATGACCTGGCTCCTCCCTCCTCTCCTATTGAATGGTGAACACACGGGTGTCTGGCTGTCCTTTGCAAACACAAAACCCACTCCTGACTCAGGGTCTTGGTACTTGTTTGCCTCTCTGCCTGTAACTGGATTCCTACAGAGAGACCTGTGACTCAACCCTCCCTTTTGTCAAGTCTCTTTTCAAAAATCTCTTCAGAAAGGCTTACCCTGTCCAGTCTTTGAGGGGAAGGGTTAGTTAGGGAGCTTGGAATCTACACGTATCCACTGCTATATTTGAAATGCATAACCAACAAGGTCCACCATATAGCACAGGGAATTCTGCTCAATGTTATGTGGCAGCCTGGATGGGAGGGGAATTTGGGGAAAAATGGAAACATGTATGTGTATAGCTGAGTTGCTTTGCTGTCCACCTGAAACTATCACAACATTGTTAATTGGCCCTACTCTGATATAAAATACAAAAATGAAAAAAAAAAAAAAGGCTCACCCTGTTCATCCTGAAACTCCATTCTCTTATCACTCTCATTCCTCCTACCAAGTTTTACTTTTCATAGCACAGGTAGATGTCTGACATCACCTGTATGTTCATTGCCTCTCTCCTGCACAGGAATGTAAGTCTTTTTTTTAACTTCTAAATATTATATTGGAGTATAGTTGTCTTGGAGAAGGAACTGGCAACCCACTCAAGTATTCATGCCTGAAGAATCCCATGGAGAGAGGAACCTGGCAGGCTACAGTCTATGGGGTTGCAAAGAGGTGGGCATGACTGAATGACTAAGCACACACACAGAGTTGTTGAACAACACTGTGTTAGATTCAGGTGTGCAGCAAAGTGATGCAGTTATACATATCCACATATCTATTCTTTTTCAGATTATTTTCCCATTTAGGTTGTTACTAAGTTTTATGAGGCAGGGATTGGGTCTCCCCATATTGACCACCCTGTATAACCAGCACTCAGTTCTTGTTCAATCACTCAGTCCTGTCTGACTCTTTGTGACCCAAAGGACTACAGCACGCCAGGCTTCCCTGTCCTTCACCATCTCAAATCCATGTCCATTGAGTCAGTGATGCCATCCAACCATCTAGTTCTCCATTGTCCCCTTCTCCCCCTGTCTTCAGTCTTTCCCAGCATCAGGGTCTTTTCCAATGAGTCATCTCTTCACATCTGGTGGCCAAAGTATTGGAGCTTCAGCTTCAGCATCAGTCCTTCCAATGAATATTCAGGACTGATTTCCTTAAGGACTGATTGGTTTGATCTCCTTGAAGTCAAGTCAAGAGTCTTCTCCAACACCATAGTTCAAAAGCATCAATTCTTTGGCACACTCAGAGTATCTCTTATTAAACATCTTATAAAATAGATGTTTAATAAGTATGTTTTGGAAAAAAATGAATGGATGAATGAAGCAACATGAGAGCATGAATATGGTGTCAAAAATTGGGTTAACAAATAGTAACAAGAGAGTGGCCTTTACAAGTTTTATTTTCCTGCCAAATGAAGGTCAAAGTAGGGGCTTTTTAGATAATGTGTTTGTTTCACTATGTGGTGGCTCATTATTAAAAGGCAGAAACACGGACTCATCATAAGATATAAAGAAGTGTAAGAAGACTGACCTTTGGAGTCACAGACAGGAAATCATAATGTTGGCAGCTTGCCCTGCAGTAATGCAGAGCCAATAACAGGAACCAAAGGGCGGGCGTGTTTTGCCATTAATTCCAGTCCTTTCCCTCAAAATGGTTTCACCAATACCAAGGTCACCCAACTGAGTGTGACATTAGGGTCATCATCTATCCACTGCCAGTGTAAGCCATGGGGCACATGCCTAAGTGCTAAGGGTTTTTTCCTCCAACTTCCCTTGTGATAACAGCTAATTTATTTTAAATTAAGCTTTCATAAATCTTCCCTGTGACCCAAGCTATCAAAAATGTGCTAAGCTGTACAATGGTCCAAAGCCATAAGACTCTGGTATGAGGAATAAGCAGGAACTGAGTCCCCAAATTCCATTTCTCTCATTTCTTTTTATCCTACACCTCAGCTTTACAGCCTCAGTTATCACCTCACCCCCCAGACACAATGTATCCCCAAATGCTGCAGTTTCTCCAGAAGTATAGTGTACTGTTACCTTTTTGACTGTATTCCTAGGCCACTATTCTAATTGCCTAATGCTTGGAATTACCACCTGGCCTCCTCCATGTAAAGTGTCCTCAGTCAGTACCAAAGTCAGGTACATGTGAGTGGAAGGAAAGGAAAAACAGAAGGAGAAGAGCAGGAATGGGAGTTACCACCCGTTGGCTTTGCTCAGTTGTGTCCGACTCCTTGTGACCTCATGGACTGTAGCCCGCCAGGCTCCTTTGTCCATGGGATTCTCTAGGCAAGAATACTGGAGTGGGTGGTCATTTCCTACTCCAGAGGATCTTCTCAATCAAGGGATCAAACCCGTGTCTCTTGCATCTCCTGCACTGGCAGGCAGATTCTTTACCACTAGCACTACCTGGGAAGCCCTTATCCCATTTTACAAATAAGAAAATTGAAGTAAAATCTAAGTAAAAATAGGTTAAGGAATATAGTCAAGATGGCACAGCTAATGGGTGTCCAGATCCTGATAGAGATGAAAGGAAACAGAGGGCAGAGAACCAGGGAGGGGGTCTGGGGAGTCAGATTGACAGGCCATGGGGTCTTTGCTGGGTTCTCTTATCTGCAGAGCCACAGCCCATTGACTGATACCATATGTATCCCCTACTTCCAAGGGCACTATTCCAAGGGCTAGGACTTCTGAGGTTCCCCATCACTTCCTACATCAAGCATGTACTTGGTCATGGCAATAAGCAGGTGGGCTGACTCTGATCATGGCACCACCTGTGTCTTATCTGGTCCTGTTTATCCCTCACTGGCCTCAAAACACAGGTCTGAACACCTCTGTCCTCCTTCCTACTCATTCATTAAAGGAAGAGGAACTGGAAAGCCCTGCAACTAGCTGGGTGGTAAGGACATTTACAAATGTTATCTGATTCCATTCTCTCAGCAACTCCAAGATAATTTCTCCAATCATAATTTCTATTGTACAGATGAGGAAACTGACTCAGAAATTCAGTTGCCTTTTCTACATCATATAGAAGATGAACAAGCAGAAACGTGGACTTTGGTTTACTTATTAAAAGTTCCAGTGTTGCTGTATGTTTCAGTTTCTTTCTAACCTGACTTACACATCAGAGTTGATGGTTCTCGCTTCTTCCATGAAGTCCATCAAAGCCACAGAGCTCTCCCTTATTATAGCTCGCTTTGCTCTTTGACATTGTCACTTGGAGACTTTGCAACCACCCTAGCTGCAAGAAGGCAACTTCAAAGTCTTCAAGGTCCTTGTTCTAGTTCTACTTTTCCCAGGTTACACCTCAGACCAAAAACTTTAAAGCCTCTTAGAGAAAAGCATTCCCCAACTGATGTTACAGATTGAAATAAAAACCCATATAAGTATTCTCTAATACTGTTTGCTATTTTCATGTGGGTGTTATTTCTCCAACTTATTTTTGCATATTTTTGACCAATCAAAGGACAGATTATGCTCCAAAGTTAGCAAGTCTGCAGTTTGCAATATGGAACTCTCATTATTCTAAATGGCAACAATAAATGATATGATTCTTTATTTTACCTAAAGATATATTTA
The DNA here is from genome assembly GCF_019923935.1 of Bubalus bubalis. Classification (NCBI taxonomy): domain Eukaryota; kingdom Metazoa; phylum Chordata; class Mammalia; order Artiodactyla; family Bovidae; genus Bubalus; species Bubalus bubalis. The sequence goes on from NC_059157.1 coordinate 185,357,003, forward strand.
GCTTATCTGGAATGTGATCTAGCTAAAGTGGTAACAAAATTCAACTACTTGACCATTCAAACTAAAATTTGAAATTCTGAGAGCAGCTGTCTGATTTAGGTATCCAAGAAAAAAGGCTGTCACTCATGGCAACAATTAGTTATTCAGGTAGAAAGTTCTCTGCCCCAATTGTTGTGTGCTAGGAGCAGAGCAGAAGTGAATGAGATACTGTGTTTTTCAGATCTAGAATTTCCTTTGGCTCATTTTTTTTTTTTTAATGTTTTACACTGCTCTTCTGTGTTGCCTATGTATTCAACTCATTGCACACATCTTTTCATTTGAATTTTTCAAAATGTTTATGATTGTTGTTCAGTTTCTAAGTCATGTCTGACTGTTTGTGACCCTATGGACTGCAGCACTTTAGGCTTTTCTGTCCTTCACTGTCTGCTGGGGTTTGCTCAAATTCTTGTCTATTGAGTCGGTGATGCTACCCAACCATCTCATCCTCTGCTGATCCCTTCTCCTTTTGCCTTCAATCTTTCTCAGCATCATAGTGTTTTCAACTCTTCACATCAGGTGGCCAAAGTATTGGAGCTTCAGCTTCATCATCCGTCTTTCCAATGAATACGCAGCATTGATTTCATTTAGAATTGAATGGTCTGATCTTGTAGGCCAAGAGACTATGTATTCACTCATGGCACACATAATTTCATTTGAATGTTTCAAAATGATTATGATAGCTACTTTAAAACCTTGCTTCTAACCCCAACTTCTGTATGTTCATTAGGTTGTTTCTTTTATTTTTTTTTCTTTTATTTATGGCTCACATTTTCCTATTTTTTTCCCATACCCAGTAAATATATGTAAGGCATTATGGATATGCTATGTATTGATAGTCTGGATTTTGTTGTCTTCCTTTTAAGAGTGTTAAATGGCATGATTGCAGACAATTAATTTACTGGTGAAGAAGTTTATCCTGTCAAGACAACTCATAGCCTTGTTGTTAAGGCTGGTTTAGAAGAACCCTTATTCCAGGACTAGATTAGGTCTCTTTTAGTTGTGGCTTCTCTGAGATTTCAACTGAATTCCCTGTGTATTCTCTACTCTGATTAGTCAGAAATTCAACACTTCTCAGCACTGTGTAATTCTTGGAATCTTTAATCATGTCACATTTTCCTGGTAGCTGTTCTCTACTAGATCTCATAAAGTCTCACCCTATGCATTTGAAGCACAGTACCTAGCTAAAGACTCAAAGGGAACCCTATACAGATATTAGGAAATCTTTCTTTGAACAGGTCCCCACTCCCTAGTACTCTGCTCTGAAATATCTAGCACCTCAATAATTCTAAATGTTAATCTTTGTTTATCATCACCTGAAAAGTCACTATATCTATTTAGGCTCTTCATCCTGCTATCATGGTTTGGAAAGTGCACCAAGCAAAAATCTGGGGTGCATTTGGGGAACAGGTCATATTTATCTCAAGGACCACACAGCCGTCTACTGTGTGTTTCACTGCCTGAAAAATGATTACTTTACAAATTTTTGTCTAGTTTTATAATTGTTGATGGGCTTTCCTGGTGACTCAGATGGTAAAGAATCTGCCTGCAATGCAGGAGACCTGAGTTTGATCCCTATGTTGAGAAGATTTCCTGGAGAAGGGAATGGCTAACCACTCCAGTATTCCTGCCTGGGAAATCCCAGGGACAGAGGAGCCTGTGGGGCTACTGTTCATGGGGTTGCAAAGAGTTGGATATGACTGAGTGAGTAACACTTTCACTTTTCATCATTGTTCATGGTAGGAGGATAAATGCATTGTGTGTTACTCTCTGATGACTTTTTAAATTTATCTTTTAAGTTATTTGACCCCAAACCTGGATGTCTGAAATTTCCAACCATTTCTGTTGGTTCTACCTTATGGGGCCCTACTACGATTATTATTATATTAGTTTGGACATATTCCATTGGTAAAAGAACCCAATTAACTAAGTCAAGGACCTGAATCTTCTAATAATCTCTTTGCCCTGCCACATACAGTTTTTCCTCTCTACTGGCTCATTCCCATTAGTATGTAAGCTTCCCTTGTCCCATGTCCATATCTAACTTCCTTTCCATTTTTTCTGCCTCCTGCCACAGCACATTCTTGAAAATATAAAAATAAGTGTACTTTCTTGAGTTCCCACACATTCAGTTACCTCCCTTTCTTTTTTCAAGCCCCACTAATCAGTCATTCACTGTAGCCACCCCATTGTGCAAGGTCAAACCAGTGTTCATCTTCCCCCAAACCCAATGAACAATTCTTGGTTTTCCTCTTTTTCTACTTTTGGTGGGACATGATATACTTTATTACATATCTTTCCTGATTATTTGCTATTTTGCTTTCAGGGCCCCACAATCCACTGGATTTCTTCCTGTTTCAGTGACTGCTTTTTCTTCCCGTCTCCTTTGTGGATTTCTCCTCTTATTCTGAAATCTTAAATTTTGGAATGCCTTGGATCTAGACACTCTTGTTGCTCTCGTATGGTTATTTCCCTGTGACAGCTGCTACTCCTTACATCTTTTCAACTTTTGCTGCAGACACTTTCATCTACCTGACTAGGCAAAATACGTACTCCAATTAAGGAATCTTCTCTCTCACTTGCTATAGTCACTTTATAACATGTTTTGTTTGCTCTGCCTCCAAAACATATTGCAAATTAAAACTGCTTCTTATTACCTTGACCCACTACTTTCACTCAAGTCACTTTCTATCTTGCCTCAACTTCTGAAATGCCTTCTTATCTACTATCTTTGCTTTCTGAACTAGTCCATTCTTTACACAGCTGCTAGTGTGATGATCAAAAACATAAATCAGGTCATGCTGCTGGCTTAAAGTCACCAATGGCCTCTCTTTGCATTTACAGAACAAAATAGACTTCTAAAGTAGTTGTATATTCAAATTACCTAGGGTATGTGGACTTAAACTTCCCTGTATTTTATAATCAGCTTAGAAATTTTACAAATTCCTGGTGCTTGGGTCCCCCCCACCACCCCACCAGTGATGTTTATTTATTTGGACTTCAGCCTGGACATCAGGCATTTTTTAAAGCTCCCCAGGTAATTTTAATATGTGAAAAAATTCAAGAATTATTAACAGATGATTTTTGAATTTAAAAAAAGAAAGAATAATGCCCCAGAGATTTGGGAGATGGATCTGCTCCCAGAGATGGTGATTTACTTGTGTTTAGTTTGGAGAAGGAAATGGCAACCCACTCCAGTATTCTTGCCTGGAAAATCCCATGGATGGAGGAGCCTGGCAGGCTACAGTCCATAGGGTCATGTGTTTAGTTAGGACTAGAAAATAGTCATCAGTGTTTTCTTAAATCTCTCAGGAGATTTCATAGTGAAGTCCAGATTGAAAACCAGTGCCCCACATCATTTTGTCCTTGACTATTTCTCCAGCTACTGACCTACTTGTGAAGCACATCTTCTTTCTCAGGGCTATATTATCCAACTAGTGATTCAATGTTAATTTCACAGAAGCTTATTTAACATATTTTTAAAAACAGCCACAGAGAGACACTAATCAGATTGTGATCAACTGCATTATCCTGATTGGCTGAGCTCAATTCCAGGTCACTTGACTTTTGCCTTGGTCAGAAAGTTCACTTGCTTTCCTGCAAAGCCAAGTGATTCACAGAACACTCGTGTACATTTTCATCTAGCATTTTTCTTCTCTGACCTGGATCCTTCAGAGTAGATTATATCGGAGTCAGGCTGATGTACTCCCTGATCTGACCTTTCAAATGATAGTGAGAGTCAGTTCTTCTCATAAGAAAGCATTTGGGAAGCAGTACTGGAGCAGCTCCCATGTTTATGTATCTTCAAAACTGGAGAAAAAAATCATTGCTCCTAATTTTATTAGTATAAGGCCATTTGTGCCTTTGGTTTGTAACTAACTGAAGGTAGATGTTCTGATTTACTCAGGGAAACTCTTTTTCACAAATACAAAGTTGGTTTCTTCATATATTCATATGAATATATGTTCATATATTCATATGAACATATATTCATATATTCATATGCTTCACTTTATTCTGTTGCCAACTAGCCAGAATGGGCATTACTTTTCAGCAGAAAGGAAGGAGAGGTGTCATGGAGACCAGGTGCAAGGTCTGAGAAAGGACTTGGGAATCTATAGCTCAAGAAAGAGTTTGCTCAGATCTACTGACTGTGCTGAAGGTAATGGAATCCATCTCTTTTGATAACTATGATGAGAGCCCTTTGTTAGAGAACTTCAAAATCCTGCATCAGCAAGCAGGTTCTTGGCTTAGATGGTAAAAAATCTGCCTGCAGTGCAGGAGACCTCAGTTCAATCCCTGGGTCAGAAAGATCCCGGGGAGAAGGGAATGGTAACCCACTCCAGTATTCTTGCCTGGATTATCCCATGGACAGAGGAACCTGGTGGGCTACAGTCCATGGGGTCACAAAGAGTCAGACACGACTGAGAGACTTTCACTCACTTTCTTTACCGCTAGTGTCACCTGCGAAGCCCCAAAATGCAAATAGTCAACATTAATATAAATCTTTAATTTCATACAATTACTTCTGCAATGTGGGTGAGCATTGTATGGGTAGATGATGGGTAGATGTATGGGTAGATTTCCTTCTCCAAACTAAACCATACACCTCTAGAAGAAGCATGAAATCACAGAACATCCATGCTCCACAGACACTGGGGAACACTAGCTTCTTTTTTGCAGGTAATGCATGTGAACCTTAATGAGAATTGGGAGATCTGGGCAGAGATGTGAAATGAGACTTTAGCTTACATTTCAGGTTCACTGAGAGCCCTAGAAAAATTTTCTGCAAATTAAACTACCTTCTTTAAATTTTTTTCATAAATTTTTGCCATACTTCACTTAATTTAATAGATGTTTCAATACCCTCCCCAAATAATGAGAGATTTAATGCTCAACAGAAATGAGGAAGAAAAGAAAACTACATTTTAGAAACTAGAAAACAAAAACATATAAAAGCTACTTTATATGTTTTGACTTTAGAAAAACTGTGATATATGGCTTTGACAAATATTATTTTTAAAACCATCAGTCTAAATGATAATACAAAAAGTGCTATAAGGTAAATTCAACACAGCATGTGCTCATGAGCTTTGGGCCTCAACTATCACTGGGTTAATGTAGGGAAGCCCTATTTCAAGAAATATATCCCATGGACCCCACATCTTCATCCACACATTTCTTCTTGGCTAATTTTTGAAATTTCATATTTTAGGTAAATATCAATTAGACCTTGGTTTGGAGTTTAGAGGAGTTCATAGTTGGTTCCTACAGCTGTGTGTGTCTGTGTGTGTGTGTATTTGAATGGGAATTCCAGTTACTTTTAATATTTCAAGGAAACACCATTGACGAGCATTATTGAATTTGACTGCATAGATGCCACACATCCTCAGTCCCTCCTTACCTCTCACAATTAGCTGGCTTTGGTGCTCCACAGCTGCTGCCTCATTGCGGGCTATGCAGGTATAATTCCCATTGTGCATCAGGGAAAGATTGGAAATCCTTAAGGAGCTTGTGAAGTCAATGTTGTCAATGGTCACCCCGAGGCTTGCTGGGATTGGCCGGCCATCTTTCTGCCAGGTGATGGTGATGGGTAAGTCCCCTGAGACCACAACGCACGGGATGAAGACCCGCTGTCCAATGGAGAATCTTGGAAACTCAAAAGGCTGGATAAAAGGTGGAACTGAAAGAAAAGAAGAAGTAATAAAGGGAAGATGATAATGAACTGTCATTACTCTACATTCTCTTTTCTTTAACCCTCTTGCATGACATTGAAAGAGCAATACAAGTCACTGCTGCACCATACACATACATGAACTAGCAGAAGATTTGAAATAGGGCTCTCCTGTTCTTTGAATTTTCTTATTGTTCTAAATGATAAGCATGGGTTAATTTGTATTAATACTTCAGAAAATATGCTTAATCTAATTATTTTGATAAAAATGTTTTAAATTCAATAATCATTTTTTAAAGGAAAAACTTCAGGTTCTGCATTTTTCAGTGTAAATGCCTTGAAAGACGGCTTTGGGATTGGCTTTCTCTTGGAAGCTTTTAAAAATGATGTGTTCAAGAGATTTCTTTCCTGCCTTGCTAATACTAACTTTACAATTACTGTTTTCCCTTCAATCCATTCCACACGTTTTTAGTAAACATACGTAGGTCTACTGAAGAAAGAGATTTCAGTTTTATTATTAAATACTTTTAAAATATCCAATATCCAGCCAATAGCAAATATTAATTTAAAATGTTTATGTTAGGATAATTGCACAGTTACTCAGTTCTTGTTATTATCAGTCAGTAAGTTGTGTCCGACTCTTTGTGACCTCATGGACAAGCATGCCAGGCTTCCCTGTCCTTCACTACTTCCTGGAATTTGCTCAGATTCATGTCCATTGAGTTTCCTCTGTACCCCCTTAATTTTGCACATTCCTTGCCCATGATCTTATATTATGAACTGGTCTGTGGTCAGTTTTCTGAGTTGAGGAGATGTACTGCTACTGAAGATAAGGTTATAACCTTCAGCTCAGCCAGCCATGGACACAGCCACACTCCATCTGGAATGCTCTGTTTTCATTTAATTTCCCTAATACACTCTTATTTTTCCCTCTTGACTTAGGATCATTCTTCTTGGCAGCTTCCTAGATGGCCTCACAGGGTATCAGCATCATAAAATAGTCAAAATGGCACCAGACGAGCCAATTTTGAATTCTCCTTTGGTTACTTATTGGTCATGAGGTCATGGGCAACCTGACAATGTGCTCTTCCTATCAGTCTTTTGGGGTAGTTATTCATAGATTATTAAGATTTTAAGCCCATATAACTTAATGTAAGCCATTTATTATGCTAGGTGATTTCATAAAATGAAATTATGAAATAGCAGGATGTCTGCAGAATTTATTCATTAAATCAGTCATAGTTTCATTTCATTATCAACTCAGGGGAGATGTAAGGAATCCAGCTAAGAAACAACTGAATGGAAACCAGTCATTCATTCATTCACTGAAGAAGTGTTTTTTGAGCAGCTGCTGCTGCTGCTGCTGCCGCGGCTAAGTCGCGTCAGTCATGTCCGACTCTGTGTGACCCCATAGACGGCAGCCCACCAGGCTCCCCTGTCCCTGGGATTCTCCAGGCAAGAGCACTGGAGTGGGTTTTGAGCAGCTAGTATGTGCTCAATATTGCACTGTATGTCAGTATGTCAGACAGCAATGAACATGATATACCATCTCTACCCGGTACAGCTGTCATGCATGCATAGTCATAGGCTGCTATGTTAACAAAGCATAGCAGTGGCTTTTCTGTTATTAATATTATGAGTTCGATCCCTGGGTTGGGAAGATCCCCTGGAGGAGGCATGGCAACCCACACCAGTATTCTTTCCAGGAGAATCCCCACAGACAGAGGAGCCTGGTGGGTTACAGTCCATGGGATTGCAGAGTTGGACATGACTGAGCAACTAAGCACACGCGCGCGCGCACACACACACACACACACACACACGCTTCTAGAGGAGGTGGGAAGTTAGAACTCAGAATTGCAAATACAGTCAGAATCAGTAAGCAGGTGGCTCAAGTTAGACCTTACCAGAGAAACAAGCAAGTAAACAAACAGCTAAAGGTACAGACAAGCATGCTGCTGCTGCTGCTGCTGCTGCTAAGTCGCTTCAGTCGTGTCCGACTCTGTACGACCCCATAAACGGCAGCCCACCAGGCTCCGCCGTCCCTGGGATTCTCCAGGCAAGAACACTGGAGTGGGTTGCCATTTCCTTCTCCAATGCATGAAAGTGAAAAGTGAAAGTGAAGTCGCTCAGTCGTGTCTGACTCCTAGCGACCTCATGGACTACAGCCCACCAGGTTCCTCCATCCATGGGACTTTCCAGGCAAGAGTACTGGAGTGGGGTGCCATTGCCTTCTCCAACACACAAGCATACTCAGTGTCAAAACTGCTGTGGATACTCAATGTAAAGTTATTAATAGAACTTTGGGTCTGCAACAAGTTGGTCTGATGCTAAGACACAAAGATCTCAGGACGGGTTCTACCTGGTGATTACAAACCATTGAGTTAGTGCTATTTTACAAATGTAGGTAGTATGGATTTTGTTTGTTTTCTCTTTACACTCTGATTCCTCTGTAGCTAAGCCTTGCCTCTGTTCTTGAAAAAAGGAGCCCTTTATCCTGTACAGGCTTCCCTGGAGCTCAGATGGTAATGAATCTGCCTGCAGTGCAAAGGATCCAGTTTTGATCCCTGGATTGGGAAGATCCTCTGGAGAAGGGAATGGTCACCCACTCCAGTATTCTTGCCTGAATAATTCCATGGACAGAGGAGCCTGGCGGGCTACAGTCCATGAAGTTGCAAAGAGTCAGACATGATTGAGTGACTAACACTCTCTATCCTGTAAATTTTTCCTGCTGTAAGAAGATATCCTCATATTTAATACGTATTGACAGCCTACAAGCTGTTTAGATCAAGCTGAATTACACTTGGTTTGTTCATGGTTGTCATGAGGCAGGGAAAGTGCCAAGCTGTACCAAGAGTGTTTGTATTTCTCTAAATCTTGCCCCAAGTGTCACAAATGTTTATTCCATGTGTAATATTAACATGTAATAAACTGACATCTTTAAAATAAAAAGTAACTGCATTTCCTCTTCTTTGGTTTCTTTTTGTTTGTTTGCTTTTACACAGTGAAAGCAAGACTTTTAATGATGGTCTCGAAAGATGTGGTGTTGGGTGGGCAGGCACCCCTGGGACATTACAGCAAGCACTTTTATCCTCTGGAGCACAGACCCCTCCCCAGTTCCTCATTGGCTGAATATTGTGGGGTTACAATCTTCCCAGACATTGCCTAAGTAAGTCTCATAGAGTATTCTTTCTTCTCCCTTCCCATCCTAAGTCCATGTTTCTCAACAAAGACTATAGTTTATTTCTTCCCAAACATCCTGTTAGCATAGGGACTCTCCAGGTGTAAGCTGTTAGGTAAGACTAGCTCGCCAGTAATTTTCCAAGACAATTCTTTGGTTTCTTACACACAGAAACCTAGTTGTGAGTCTTCTCAGATGAATCTAGGCACCCATTGTTGGCTGGGTGCTTCTTATCTGAGCTGGAGATCATTTTTCTAAGGTAAATGAACTTTGGAGCCAGACTTCCTGGGGTTTATTTCCAGCTGTGTCATTTTAGTCTGGAGAAGGAAATGGCATCCCACTCCAGTACCTGGGGAAATCCCATGGACAGAGGAGCCTTGGCAGGCTACAGTTCATGGAGTGGCAATGAGTCCTGCATGACTTAGCAATTAGCACTCTCTGTGCCTCAGTTTCCTTATTTGTAAATCAAGGTGGCGGGGTGGGGGGGGGCTGCTATGAGCAGTGGATGAGTTAACATAGGGGTTAACAGAACTTCACATGCGCCTGAATTGGTTGCCTTGCACCAGGCCTTTACTGAAGGGAAAAAACAAAACAAAACAAAAACAACAACAACAACGGAACACCCAAGTGAAACAAATGGACAAGGTACAGGACTCCACCTTTCTTATCAGTTATAATAGGGAGAGGAAAGAAATAGATAAGGACTTACTTTCTAAACCCCAGATCAAGAAAGAAAGATAAGATAGATACCTTTCAACCTATCTATTTAATAAGAAAACAATATGGGGTGTAGGCTGTCAATACTCATTAAATATAGGAGTGTCTTCTTCACAGCAAAAGAAACTCACAGCATAGAAAAATGGCATGTGAATATTACTTGCAAAGAATGGAGGCAAGAAGTACCTACACCCATGACTGAGTCATGTCAATGTATGGCGAAAACCACTACAATATTGTAAAGTAATTAGCCTCCAATTTAAATAAATTAATTAAAAATAAATAAAAAAATAAAAACAGGAAAAAATGTGTAGTAATGAGTTCTCTGAGGAGTTAAAAACCATGATACATAAAAAATCAATTGGCTATTAAAAAAAAGAAGTAGCTACAGGAAAATCCATTTTTAAAAATTCATGCTTTCCATAATTCTAAAATATCTGTAATTCATTGGTTTATAGAACTCTAGGACATATAATTATAATTTCAGAAATAAATTTCAGAATATTTATCCATAAAGTGACTCTGCTGGAAATAAAGACTCCAAACCAGTGAAAACAAATGTCAGAAAGCCCAGGAATATTACTCAGCCATAAACAAGGAGTGGAATTGTGTCATTTGTAGAGATATAGATGAACAAGAATCTTCCATACAGAGTGAAGTCAGAAAGAGAAAAAGCAAGTATCATATAGTAATGCATATTTGTGGAATCTAGAAAAATGGCACTGATGAACCAATTTGCAGGGCAGGAATAGAGACTCTGATGTAGAAAATGGACATGTGACTCGGGCAGAGGAGGGTAAGGTGGGATATACACACACACACACTCTATGTAGAATAGAGAGCCAGTAGGAAGCTGCTGTGTAGCACAGGGAGCTCAGCTCGGTACTCTGTGACGGCTGGGATGCGGGGGCAGGAGCCTGGTCCAAGACGGAGAGCACATATGTATACCTATGGCTGATTCATGCTGTTGTTCAGCAGAAAGTAACACAACATTGTAAAGCAATTATACTCCAATTGTTGTTGTTCAGTCGTTCAGTCCTGTTCCACTTTTTGGAACCCCGTGGACTGCAGCACACTAGGCTTCCCTGTCCTTCACCATTTCTCGGAGCTTGCTCAAACCCATGTCCATTGAATCGGTGATGCCATCCAATCATCTCATCTTCTGTCACCCCCTTCTCCGCCTGCCTTCAGTCTTTCCCAGCATCAGGGTCTTTTCCAATGAGTTGGCTCTTCGTGTCAATAATAATAAAAAAGGAAGCCTAGGCACTAACCCTCACTCACGTCGTTCAGAGGACAATCCCTCACTCTGAACATTGTATTTTAAACTTTTGCAGCACTCTTATTATCTCATTTCTTGGTCTCAACTGGATGCTGAGAATTGGCATATTGACAAGGGCTCAGTAAGAAGCCACAATAGGTAAGGTTAATGTGAGGCAGAAACGAAGCATAAATACAAAGAGCAGATGCAACCAACATACACAGCAGCTGGCCCAGAGTCTACGCTGGGGCACCCTGCTCTTCACAGCCAGCGTTTCTGCAGTTAATACAATATCAGGTGCATGATTAAGACTCTTGACTCATAAGCTATTGTTAATATATTAAATGGGGAAAAGATAATATCTAAAATATTTCAGAACATATTTATTTTTAAAAAAGGTATCCAAGATAGTTAAAATTTTACATGATGAAAGGAAGGATTTAGTTCGAGGGAAAAGTCATTTTCCCAGAATAATGCTAATATTAGTTTGTGCCTTCTTGTTTCGCTTGCCACATTACATTGGGATGCACTTTTTTAGTGCAAATTAAATTTTAAAAACCTATGTGTCAAACATGTCACTTCTTACTACGTACATTGTCTCCTTTGCTTCAGCCTTGAATGCAAGTCTGCTGTAGAAAATGCTCAGAAATATTTGAAAGGGCCCAATATTTTATATTTTTTATTTATAAGATACAAAATTGGAGACAAGAAGTACACCAAGTGGTTCTAAATCTCTTGTAATTATTCTGGTGAAGTCAAATCACCTGCTTTAGGTGCATCACTTACTTTATCAGATTCATTGCATCATTTTCTAAGGTAAATTCTCTGAATCTTATTGATAATGAAACACTGTCACATTATAGGAGCAGAAATTATGAATGTAACCTGCAGCAGGTTTTCACATATCCTTCTTACGTAGTTTGTAAATATCTGCTCAAGGTCACTTCTTATCAGGTTTGTGGATTTCATTCTACATAATGGTGTGGGTTCCATTCTCTAAGGCAGAGCTGTTGAATGCTCTGTTAATTTAGACTAAATGTTAATCTAGATTCTTGTTCTTTCTAAATGCATAGCAAGAACATGAAATCAGGCTAATATATTTCTGTGTCTTGCCCCTCAAAAATTAAATGTATATTCTTTTTCAGAGGGTACAAAACAATTTTTACTTCTCTCCCCCAACCCCACCCGGAGGAGAGTACAGCATATTAAAAGAAACATAGTTGGGTGTTGGCCAATTGTGGGTAGTTTTAGCAGTGTTATCTTGATACAGTTTTCTTTTTTCATTCATTCATTCATTTATTTTATTTTTGGCTGCACTGGCTCTTCCTTGCTGGGCACAGGCTTTCTCTAGTTGTGTGAGAGCAGGCCCCCTACTCTCCAGTTACGGTGCATGGGCTTCTTATGTGGTGGCTTCTCTTGTTGCTGAGCATGGGCTCTAGGCATGTGGGCTTCAGATATTGTGGTGCACAGGCTTCACTGTCTCAAGGCAAGTGGAATCTTCCTGGACTAGGCACTGAACTTGTGTCCCCTGCATTGGCAGGTGGGTTCTTAACCACTAGACTACCAGAGAAGTCCTTGACCCAGTTTTTTATTTTTTAACCCTCTGATTCTGTTTCCTCACATGTAGAACAATGATGGTGAAACAATTCATAAGAGTGTCAGCGGCAGGCTTTATGTAACATGCAGCCCCAGAGCCCAGGTGGTACACAGAGGTAGCTCACTTTAACATCTTTCCTCCTTTCCTCTTCCTCTTTTTTTTTTTTCTCTTTTTGTCCCAAGGCCCATAATTCACTGGGAAAATCAAATGCATTACATACACGTTGAGACATGTGAGGCTCTTTTTCCATTGCCATATATAATTCCATCAATTCCATATTTTGTCGTTCCATTTCTGGTGGTAATTGAACTCCATGAGTCTCCATACAAAAGTCTCAGGTTGACAGCTCTCAGTATCAGACTGTTCAAAGAGACTGCCTCAAGCCAAAGTCTTCTGAGTCATGGCTGCAGATACTTTAATTTTCCCATCTCTTTTTTCTATTCTGTTTAACAAGTCCTTTCTTCCCAACTGTTAAGAAGGTTTTATTTTTTATTTTTTTATAACATCTTATGTGTTTCATAAAATCTCCAAAAATCGCATCTCCTAACACTGCCCATTATGGGCATGCAAATCCCATGGCTGGTCCCTGAGAGTCCAGTCCCAATTACACACTCATTTCAGGGTCTGTATGCCCACCGGGGATGCTGGAACCTAAGTAGACTCAGGGCTCTGAAACCATCCAGAAACCATTCATCCAGGTACAAGCTGTAGTCTAAAAACTGTGAGGATGATGAACACATGTAACTTGTGGGTTGAGCACATTGCTTAATGGACTGTCTACCTATAAGACTGGTTATTGTCCAACTCTGCAACTCTACAGTGTGCTCCCAAGTCTAGAAAAGTAGATCACTGACTCTGTGTGGCACAATCCTCCACTCAGTTCACACAACACTATTAACATCTTTCTCCATCCACCCCAAGAGCCTGTTGTTCAAGATTCTATAATGAAATGTATGACTCATGTGAATAGAAAGATCTATGTACAGGGCTGTTTCCTAAGTAGAATGACCCAGGAGGCAGGAGACATCGATTTTTATCTTTTTATTATTTTCTACAACTAGTGGAATAAATAGGGCCTTATATTGATAGATCTTGATTGCACAACCAAGACCATGAACTCCTTATTGCCAAATTCAGACTTAAATTGAAGAAAGTAGGAAAAACCACTAGACTATTGAGGCATGACCTAAATCAAATCCCTTATGATTATATAGTGGAAGTGAGAAATAGATTTAAGGGCCTAGATCTGATAGATAGAGCGCCTGATGAGCTATGGAATGAGGTTCGTGACATTGTACAGGAGACAGGGATCAAGACCATCCCCATGGAAAAGAAATGCAAAAAAGCAAAATGGCTGTCTGGGGAGGCCTTACAAATAACTGTGAAAAGAAGAGAAGTGAAAAGTAAAGGAGAAAAGGAAAGATATAAGCATCTGAATGCAGAGTTCCAAAGAATAGCAAGGAGAGGTAAGAAAGCCTTCCTCAGCGATCAATGCAAAGAAATAGAGGAAAACAACAGAATGGGAGGACTAGAGATCTCTTCAAGAAAATCAGAGATACCAAAGGAACATTTCATGCAAAGATGGGCTCGATAAAGGACAGAAATGGTATGGACCTAACAGAAGCAGAAGATATTAAGAAGAGATGGCAAGAATACACAGAAGAACTGTACAAAAAAGATCTTCACGACCCAGATAATCACGATGGTGTGATCACTGACCTAGAGCCAGACATCCTGGAATGTGAAGTCAAGTGGGCCTTAGACAGCATCACTACGAACAAAGCTAGTGGAAGTGATAGAATTCCAGTTGAGCTATTCCAAATCCTGAAAGATGATGCTGTGAAAGTGCTGCACTAAATATGCCAGCACATTTGGAAAACTCAGCAGTGGCCACAAGACTGGAAAAGGTCAGTTTTCATTCCAATCCCAAAGAAAGGCAATGTCAAAGAATGCTCAAACTACTGCACAATTGCACTTATCTCACACGCTAGTAAAGTAATGCTTAAAATTCTCCAAGCCAGACTTCAGCAATATGTGAACTGTGAACTTCCTGATGTTCAAGCTGGTTTTAGAAAAGGCAGAGGAACCAGAGATCAAATTGCCAACATCCGCTGGATCATGGAAAAAGCAAGAGAGTTCCAGAACAACATCGATTTCTGCTTTATTGACTATGCCAAAGCCTTTGACTGTGTGGATCACAATAAACTGTGGAAAATTCTGAAAGAGATGGGAATACCAGACCACCTGATCTGCCTCTTGAGAAATCTGTATGCAGGTCAGGAAGCAACAGTTAGAACTGGACATGGAACAACAGACTGGTTCCAAATTGGAAAAGAAGTACATCAAGGCTGTATATTGTCACCCTGTTTATTTAACTTATATGCAGAGTACATCATGAGAAACGCTGGACTGGAAGAAACACAAGCTGGAATCAAGATTGCCGGGAGAAATATCAATAACCTCAGATATGCAGATGACACCACCCTTATGGCAGAAAGTGAAGAGGAACTAAAAAGCCTCTTGATGAAGGTGAAAGTCGAGAGTGAAAAAGTTGGCTTAAAGCTCAACATTCAGAAAACGAAGATCATGGCATCCGGTCCCATCACTTCATGGGAAATAGATGGGGAAACAGTGGAAACTGTGTCAGACTTTATTTTTCTGGGCTCCAAAATCACTGCAGATGGTGACTGCAGCCATGAAATTAAAAGACGCTTACTCCTTGGAAGGAAAGTTATGACCAATCTAGATAGCATATTCAAAAGCAGAGACATTACTTTGCCAACAAAGGTCCGTCTAGTCAAGGCTATGGTTTTTCCAGTGGTCATGTATGGATGTGAGAGTTGGACTGTGAAGAAGGCTGAGCACCAAAGAATTGATGCTTTTGAACTGTGGTGTTGGAGAAGACTCTTGAGAGTCCCTTGGACTGCAAGGAGATCCAACCAGTCCATTCTGAAGGAGATCAGCCCTGGGATTTCTTTGGAAGGAATGATGCTAAAGCTGAAACTCCAGTACTTTGGCCACCTCATGCGAAGAGTTGCCTCATTGGAAAGGACTCTGATGCTGGGAGGGATTGGGGGCAAGATGAGAAGGGGACAACAGAGGATGAAATGGCTGGATGGCATCACTGACTCAATGGACATGAGTCTGAGTGAAATCCAGGAGTTGGTGATGGACAGGGAGGCCTGGCGTGCTGCGGTTCATGGGGTCGCAAAGAGTAGGACACGACTGAGCGACTGATCTGATCTGATCTGATCTGATTGCACAACAGTTTTTGAAAATACCTTCAAGGGGTGATGATGCACTCTGGATGGGTTTACACTTTGCACATGAGACAATCCCAAAGTGATGAATAAAAAAGGGAGATAGGTTCAGGACATAACAATGACAAGATAGTGAGACAGGAAGGATGAAGGTGAGGTCCTATGCAGCCTGATTAGTCGAGTGGCCAAGGAAGTTGATAACCTAGTAGAATGAACAGACTAAGAAATACACAACTGACAGGACACTACATCTAGGAACTGAGAGTCACACATATTTCTGTCTTGTTCTCAGTCTTATCAGCTAATAAATCACTAAATCCCTCAAGATTTTCTTGTCTAAATCTCTTTGTTTATTGGGATATAAGTGTCTTACACTGTTGTGTTAATCTCTGTTGTACAATGAAGTGAATCAACTGTATGTACACATATATCCCCTCCCTCTTGGACCACCCTCCTCCTCATCCCAGCCTATATTAATAGCTATATATGTGGAATCTAAAAAAATAGTACAGATGAACCTATCTGTAGGGCAGGAACAGAGATGCAGACATAGAGAACACGGGTGGACACAGGAGGGTCGGGGGCGGGATGAACTGGGAGATGAGAATGGATGTATGTGCACTGCCGTGTGTGAAACAAAGATGGTGGGGACTTGATGCAGTGCAGGGAGCTCAGCTCAGCTTGATGTTCTGTGTCCAAATCTCTTTTGAATCAGAATCTTTCTATACATTGCTACCTCCGCTGCCAGAGTTCTCTCTTATCTCTCACCTGTACCAAAGTAACAATTATTTTATTCTCTCTGAAAAGCATTTCTCACATATCCACCAGAAAAATGTTTTGAAATGCAAAGCCCTCTTGAAAACCTCCGAGGTAGTCCTAGAGTATAATTTCCAAGACCTTTCACCCAGTCTACAAAACCCTCTGAGATTGTCTAGTATATCTATTACTATACCCATCACTTTACTCTTTGCATTCATGTTCTCCCAACAACAAATACTTTCCATGCACACATACTACATGCCACATGTCCTAGGGTCCCCGGACTTCTAACTCTTGGATCCACTGAGCCATTTCTCCCCCTGCTGGTAGGGCAAGTTGGGAGATAAAGTCAAGACCTAGGCTTGCTTATTCACATACGGCCATCAGAAACACTGAACTGGGCAACTTCTGGGTCAGCAGCTGCCAGAGCTGTTCCTGGCTCACCACGAATTAGGCTCCAGGTCCTTGGCTCATGCCTGCCGGAGGAGAAGGGCACAGGGCAGAGAACTTTGGGAGGGTCTGATGCAGAAGTGAGCAGGGCATTGTTCGGGGCCAGCAGGTGCTAAGTAAACAGAAGCTTCTGGATGTGCACATAAACATGGGCTGATATTAATTGACACCCAAACACTGGCCTAGAAATAAAAGGCAGGAGTGAGCCAGCAGGGTGTTCTCTGGGGCTACTGCTGGGTGGGAAGGGCAAAGAAGGAGAGAGGCATGTCCATCTGGGGGGCAGGACGGCCTTCAGGGTCCGTCTCTAAATTTCCTTTAGGGAGCTGTGTCTTGGGCATATTTGCAACAGCCCAAACCACATAAAACATACTAAATTAAATAGGTTAATTAAACAGGCTAATTGTTTAGCCAGAAATTGAAATGATCACATTAAGTTAAGTAGGAGGCTTGGGTGCATGTAGAGATGTTCACACCCGTGAATTGCTGCAGGCATGCTCAAAGGAGGACACAAATCTCTGAAGGCTTAGACCTTTTAAGACAGGCGTCACAGCAAAAACAGTGAACCGGTGTCTCAGGGGTTACTAGCTCTGGCTTCATTCTAAATGATAAACCTTCTCCTTCATGGACGGAACATCAATAATGAGCCCAAATCACACACATTTATCCCAATTTCAGAAAGTCCTAGGTTCAAGAAACCCGCCTTGACTTGAAATTGCCTATTTGTGATTGAAATAAACATGCAAAACCACAAACATGAACTTCACAATTCTCACATGAGATGAACCCCTACTGTCCTCGGTCTCCGTGAACTTGTCCTACTGTTAGAACATCATCTGCTGTAGATGTTGCTATGATAAAACACATCTTTTCTCAGGTTATATTGTAATTTTCCCAAAGAGTTGGAACTCTTTCATTTTCTGGTGTTATCTCCTAATGTGTGTTATTTTTTTCTATGTAGAATTCTGGTCCTTATTTTACTCAGTTTCTTAGTTTCTAAGTTGTATCCAACTCTTTGCAACCCATAGACTCTTCCCCACCAGGCCCCTCTGCCCATGGGATTTTCCAGGCAAGAATACTGGAGTGGGTTGTGCCCCTCCCTAATGGAGACACTGTCCCTTGGTGACCCAGCCTCGCTTCCTCTCCCTCTATTTCTCTGATGGTCCCACCTACACCCTCCCTCCCAGGTGTCAGCTCCACGCTATGGACTGCCTCATCTACCTCTTCACCCAAAACTCCTTCTCAAGCTTCCTGACTGCATGTTCAGTTGTCTGCTACGATCTTCACCTGGATGTCTCAGAGGATTTCAGATCCCAGCCCAAATGTGTCCTGTTTCCTTTTCATTCAAGCCTCCCCTTCAATTCTCTAAGGCTTCCCTGGTAGCTCGGAGGTTAAAGCGTCTGCCTGCAATGCAGGAGACCTGGGTTCAATCCCTGGGTTGGGAAGATCCCCTGGAGAAGGAAATGGCAACCCACTCCAGTATTCTTGCCCAGAGAATCCCATGGACGGAGGAGCCTGGTGGGCTACAGTCCACGGGGTCGCAAAGAGTCGGACACGACTGAGTGACTTCACTTTCACTTCTCTAGTAAAATCTCCCAGCCACAAGAAGTTCAGAATAATAAAAGTTATTAAATAAATGTTATATAGAATAGGATAGAATGGAATGGAATATGATATTCCTAGCTATTCATCTCTCACTGCCTTCATCTCTCTCCCTGGGCTGTGATGTCTAGTTACTCCATCTCTCAGTATCTCTTGCATCTGGCTCTTTTGTTCCTGAGCACACTATCATCATCTTTTATGAAAACTTTTCAATCCTGTCCTAATTGGTGTTTCTCATTCTTTTCCTTCTGCACTGTAATCCATGTCACATACCTCAATCAGATTACTTTTTCTAAGACACTCCTGTAAATCTCTCCGTCAATCATGTTACTGCCTTCAAAATCCTGCAGGAGACACTGAATGCTACAAGACCGGATACTGTCTCTCAAGGTTTGCCTAGAGCAAGTACCCTCTGGTTCAGGAACATTGACTGTGAATGTGAAGGCTATACCCTGTTCCTCTTTCTGTCCCCCACAACCCACGAGGCCCCATTTCACCCCAAATGGCTTGAAGTGTTATAACTCAACTGCACTGGTACCTCCTTTGGAGATTTTTTTTTTCAAGCTGTGCATCCCTCTGATACTCAGCTCCATTTCTCTTGGAAACTGTCTTCTGATTCTAGATTTTCTGTCCAGACCTAGCTAAATATCCATCTCCTCTGCTGTCTAAATAGCTCCCATATATTTCAAAGATGACACTGTTTTTAAATCAGTGACTTTCTTATTTCTCTACCCAGCTAGCTGAAATATGCTGTTTCTCATCTTGTGCTCCCTTTCTCAAGGCAGTTGCTCCCTCCCCCAGCATTATGCTTGTTTCTTCATTGGTCCTCCCACTGACCCCAATCCTGTGTCAGCAGTGACCATCCTATTATTACTTGATCTCATTAACAGTAGACGCACAGATATTACCTGAATAATAAACAAGTAAAAGAAGTAATAGAAGTCAAAGACATCCTTTGAATTAAACATTTTGATGACAAAGATCTAGTCTAATTACCATCCTATCATGCACTGTGACAATCTTTAGTTCTTATTTGAAATATTAGATGATGTTATTAGAGAAAGGGGGAGCAATTTAATGAAAACATCTTTAGGTAAGGGTGTTTATCATGTGTATCTATAGCTGTTGAACATTTGTATAAGTGGTAGGATGTGAAGTACATGAAGACACGTGGCCCAGGTTACTTTAAAGACACAGGCCCCAGATTCTGCAAGTGACCTCAGGGGGTACCCGGTAGCCATCAGCCACTTCAAAAATGTCCCAGCTGCAGAGATCCTTGGTGGCTTGTATCCATTAAGTGACTGAAGAGGGCAGTTTTGCCCAAACCCAGGATGACTTTGAAGAAACACTTTCTCCAGAGACTCCTGCTTAATAAGATGAGGCTGCCATATGCCTGCATTACAACTCATCTTCTCCCTGTGCCCAGTCCTTCTCCTTGCCTCTCCTTCCCAGGTGTCAATGATAAGGACACTCCCTGGTAAACATCTGCACACTAAACTCCAACTTAGAGACTGTTCCCTGAAGAACACAACCTGCAACAGTTAGCTTCATCTAAAATGAAAATTTGATCTATTTTTCATAATAAAATCAGGTCTGTTTGTAATCTCGTCTCTGTATACTTCATCCATCCATCTATCTATCCATCCATTCATTTATTCATCAATCCATCTGTCTGTCCATCCATCCATCCAAATCACTTTTATTCATCTTAGATTGTCTCTGGGGGAATCATGTGTGCTGGGTTCTCTTTTAATAAGACCCAGCTGTATGTGATTATCAGTATTTTCCTCTTATTCTGCAGAACAGAAAAGGGATGACAAAAGCAAGGGGAAAAAATAGTTGACAATTTTTGCTGTTCATTACCTTAAAAAAGTCTGCTTATTCACTTGTTTGTCTTGGTCATTTGCCTGTCCCAAGTTCAGACAGTGTTCCGAACTGAACTTTGTCTTTGGGATTCTGCATATTCATGAGCTCAGTAAATATATATATATATATATATATATATCACATAGCAAGAACTGAGGAAGAACTCAATGCCAATAGCTGAATTAGAACTCAAGAAATCCCAGAAGACTTAACTTAAAAATACAAGACTCTGTGTGTGTGCTCAGTCATGTTCGACTGTTTGTGACCCCTTGGACTGCAGCGTGCCAGACTCCTCTGTCCATGGAACTTTCCAGGCAAGAATACTGGAGTGGGTTGCCATTTCCTACTCCAGAGGATCTTCCTGACCCACCAGAGATTAAACCTATGTTTCTTGCATATCCTGCATTGGCAGGCAGATTCGTTACCACTGTGCCACAAAAATACAAGAAAACCCAGCAAATATTAAAAAATAAATCACACACACACACAAACACATACACATACTGCATACACTGGATAATGGGTTTCCAGTAGATGAAGTTGGAGCAAAGGTAGGGTTCTTAAATACAATCCAATCAAGTAGCACAGTTAATATAAGATTAATGTAACTTTGGAATAAATCAGTGATAAGAGTATCAAACTCTGTACTACGATTTGTAAACAAGGTCATTCTTATGTAGCATGTCTATGTTGGACTACCAGATTGTGAGAAGAACTATAGAGCCATAAATATGACAACATAAGTAGAAAGGTAAGGGGAACTAAGAAAATGTTTAAAATTACTGAATAAGTCCATGGTGGAAAATATACTTAAAATATTTTAGGGAAAAAATCCTTAAGGCATAATGTAGAAATAAAATGATGAGAAACAAGAACTATTGTTTCCATGCGCTGGAAAGATACATATTAGATACAAAGAGAAAAGACAAACTATGTGAAATTTGGGGAAATAAAACACTAACATGAGCTATGGGAAGCATGACAGCATCTCCTTCCAAAGCACTTTCAAGAAAAATGGATCACCTGTACTCTTGTCAACCATATGAGACATTTCTTCAAGGATTTTCATAGAAGGTGTTTTATACTCATAACTATATTATGTTGAAAGGATTCCCGGGGGCTCAGTGATAAAGAATCTACCTACCAATGCAGAAGACACAGAAGATGTGGGCTCAATCCTTGGATTGGGAAGATCTCCTGGAGGAGGAAATGGCAACCCACTCCAGTATTCTTGCCTGGGGAATCCCAGGGACAGAGAAGCCTCTCAGGCTACAGTCCATGGGGTCACAAAGAGTTTGACACGACTGAGCGACTCAGCATGCACACACAGATTCTGTTGAAACAGTATCTGTAACATTTTAAATGACGTACAACTTCAGAATTCATGAGGATTTCCATAGTCAACAATTAGAGTCACCTTGGACTGAGGCTATAAGCAGATTCCTTCCCCCCTGGTTGGAGGCAATAACATGTTTACTAGAGACTTGGTAATAAAACTGAGTAGTTTTCTGATTAACCCAAACTAATTTGCATCTCTAACATTTAAAGAAAAACCAT